>NC_134282.1:19987805-21414055 GCF_949628215.1 Phalacrocorax aristotelis | reverse complement strand
TGGAGTACATACCCTAGTTTGCTAAATTATCCATCACACAGAGCGCATACATAGGACTGGGTTTTGTTTGAAACTTGGGTTTGTAGGTGGGTTGCTTGTTGGGGTTTTGTTTTGTTTGCTTTTTAATTTGGAGACTTTAATGAGTGTTGACAGCAAGCCCTCTGAGCAGCCAAAGAAACTTCTCTTAAAATATGCATAAAATCCTCCGTTTGTATCCTTTTACTAATAAATGCAGGTACAGCTTTGCTTAAATAGTTACAAATGCATCTATTGTAACAAGAACATTATTTTCTTCTGGCAGAAGAAGCAACATGCCTGATCAGACTCAGCTCTGCCCCAATACTGCCCAACAACTCCATAGACATGTATCTGCTGTGTACATCTATATGCTTGTGCGTGCAAAATATGACACGCACCCAACACACAGAAGTCAAAGCATCATTCCTTAAGATCTGTAAGATTTCTTATTATAATCAGGGGACTAATAGCAGATAAACACGTACATCAGCCTAAGATGTGGTTCACCACCTTATTACAGAAGCTGTATTAAAAGTGACCATCTTTCAAATGGCATTATTTAATTATATTAAACAAGTTACGGAATTAATAAGGATCCCTATAAACATCACCAAATATTAGAAAAATAACTAAACCTTACTCACAGATAATCCTATACCTGGCAGTACATCCTACATGTCCTTGCTCAGGAGAAAGTCCTCCATTGTTCAGACTGTACAAAGTTATCCAAAAAAGCCAGATTCAGATCTCTGTTACACTGCTGGAAATCAAGGGACTTCAACAAAGGAACCACTTTGATTTGATGCCAGTACCAGAATCTGGTCTTAAAACATATTCTGTGATATGGTACTAATTCCTGCCAGTTTGTTGGAACATCTACGCGGAAGTACAGATTTGTAATGCCTCCGTCCATTATTTCTTGTTTCACAAGAGTAATTAGATTAAGTCAGTATCTCAAATTATGCTGGTTTCCTCTTTGTAACCTATCAAAACATATAAAAGGAAATTAAAAATTGTTCTCTTAGTAAAATTTGAATCAGTGATACCAGTAACTACAGAAACATACAGAAAAAAGATGATGGTGACTAAATCTAAGTGTACTGAACCTGATGCTGAGCTCTTTACACAGCTCTTCCTGTGCAAAGACAGAGACAGATAAATGCCCAAATACATCCAGAATATTTGTGTAACAGAAACTCATCAGACAAATTTTCAGGTTTTTATTCTGTTTTGATACATGTAAAGGCCCATTGTGCAAGTGCTTATGGCACTTACTCTGTGAGCGATGAACATCTGATGTAAAGTGGCAGCAAAATAAGAATCCTTCCTGGTCCTCAACTTTCCCCTATCTCAATCTCTGGCAAATTGCCAGTGGTTTAAATTAGGAGATGGAATAGGGTAAAAATGATACCCTGAATTTATCTAGTACTTTTCCACAAGGGAAGTCAAAGGACATTTTATTTATTATTTTATAAAATTAAATAAGTACTTTGGAGATGAGAATACAGAGACACGATCATGGTCAAAAATGTTATATTCAAATTGCAAGAGTCTAATAATGGTGCATGCAAGTGGGAACCAAATTCTCTCATTTCTCAAATATGTTTTAAGCTCTGTACAGCTGATGCAAAACCAGGACTATTATCCAATTCCCGCTAACGGTCTAAGGCTGTCAGCCCACAAGAGAACCAGGGTCCAAAATGCTCCTCTTTACTTTTGAAAGACTAAAATCCCACTGTCAATGCCCGACCAAATCCAAGCCTGCTGTCCCATTTTTAGCTCTAATTCTTACCTATTCTTTCACCCTTTTTCCAAAAGGGAAGATAAAATTAGTTGTAACTGATTTTTCAGAGACTTGATTTTCAGAGAGTTAGATGGCATTGTGTTATACATTTTAAATTTATTATAAAACAGTATCTGTTCAGATGTTTGTTCACAATTGCATGTGACACTGCTCTGTGCTCCCTAATGGATACGAACAGCCCTTTGCTTTGCTAGCTGAAAGTCTCAGCAATGAAGCTGAGCTCACCCAAAATCATCAGTGCAGTGGTCGGTCACCTTTTTTCCACTTACAGAAATTTTTCTTAGAAGTTTCCCTCAATAGGTGTGTGAACCCTTGCATAGCAAATTTAAGCCAATCAAAACTAAGCTGAGTTTTCTCAGTTACCTTCCTCTCATGCCTTCAAAGCAGTCTATAGGATCTGTCTAAACACATCATGTAACGTACTCCTAGCAAATATCACCACAAATGCTACTGTTGTGGACAAATAATTTCTTTTCAACCTAAATCTCACAGAAACTGCATTTCCTTCCACCAGCCTGACTGAAGCCAAGGATGCCTGAGCATGTATGACAGGCTCAAGCCAAAAGACAGAGCACGCAAACAGAGATGTTCCAGGTCATCCCAAAGTCTAGTTTTCCATTCTTGAAGCCATCAACTCAAATACAATATGCAACAGACTTACTGGAACATATTATCGCCAGCTCATTCATAATTACATAATTACTGGTTCCTCTTCCCTGCCGTATGCATAGTTAGCTGAATGAGGGCTGTCATGGAAAGGGACTCAAACTGTAGATCTGGGACAGCTAGATGATCAGGATGGTAACACAGAGCAAGCACACCCAATAGCCACCATTGGTCTCCTCTCACAGCACTAAAGCCCAAATATAGGCTAGCACCAAACACAGTTTATGAAAGCAGCATACCTGAGACTTCTCTGACACTCAAATTGTTACGTGCTTCATGAGAAAGGTGACCTGGTATTCTCCTCCCACAGCTTTGCTTGATGACTGGCTCCACAGGGGCACAAGCCACACTCCCTGACGGTCACTTACCACCCCCATGACCTGGCTGGCAGAAGGGTTGCTGTCTTGCCTGTACAAGCATTTCTCAAGTATTAGAGCTAAGATGCTGCAATATTTCATTTGTACCAAAAGGTGATTGTCTTTCCCTACCCCACTCCCCAGAAAGCGAATAGCTTTGGATGCATCAGCAGGAGAGTCAGCATAGTTCAACTGTATTTTAGACTTGTGGTATGGACTGCTTTGCAGTCTTGGGAACACAGAAGAGCTGCTTTCTCCATCAACATCCTCTGGTTTCTGTGTTGTGCCTCTGCTTTTAACAAAGATTAACGTGACACGCACAGTGTGCTAAAGTAGCGGCACACTTTTTTTTGCACGCCTCCAGAACACAGCCTTGCAGGTAATACTAAACTGCTGCCTAAATCCATTTTTAACCTAAGTAAATGACTGCTGCATTTAACACATGCAAATAATTTCCCAGGTGAAAAAAGCTTTTAAAATTCTCAAAACAAAATGATGATATAAAGTCATGAAGACCTTTCTCTGGGTGTTACTTACACAACAGACAGGAAGTTCAGTGGCTGATTTAATGTGCAGCAGTTATATCCTTGGACTACTTATATTAAAATACATAGGGGCTAGTTTCTCACCTTAAAGGCAATTTACAGTGTATGAATAATGTGTATTTTCTGGAGGCAGAGAAACAGATCATCTTCCCTAGGAACATGTTTAGAAAACAAATTCCCCTTCCATCTGGCATGGTGCCTTCCCAGCAAGGCAGAAGTGGAATTTCTGAGACTTCTTTATGAATAAGCAATAAAAAACTCATGAGATGGGGTAGTTTAGTAGCTTCCAAAAAGCCATATCAACTGGAGACAGAGACAGTTCAGGCTGGGTACCTCGGTTTCATGATCTATTGCATCCTGTGCTACAGGAGGAGAAAGCCAGTTCCCAGCATAAACGGCTCTCCCCATCTTACCTCAAGAAAAACCTGTCAGGAAAGAAAGAGCCTGGCAAGTTTTTACTTTGGCCTTTGAAGTTCTTCCTTGGCTGACTGATGCTCGCCCATACATAACTAGAAGAAAAGACTTCCATTGTGCCGCTCTTTACACCAAGCGTATTATTCTCCAGACAAAAGCTTTCGAGTCTAACTTTTAAACACACCTCTCTTTAGGGTGTACTGTTTCTAAGTCATAAAAATCTTTTTTGTTCATTAAAAAAAAAAATAGACAGCTTTTCCCCCTCAGGCAATCTACTCTGCTTGTTAGTTTTTTGTATGACTTTTTGCAAATGGATACCACAGCCGCACAGCGGTTAGCAACAGAACAGCCAGTTCTCATCCTCAGAAATACAGTATTTTTTCCCCAGCACAGTCTCCAGTGGCTTATCCAGCCCAGCTTTAGATATGAAATACAGCCATTGTAGGAACTCCCTGGTTTTAGACGAGACCTGGTGAATAATCACTCTCCCTGAAAACATCTCCAACATCTGGCAACTTGCTGCTATTTGCAGGGTCTGTGTGCTGGGTCAGGGCTGGGATGCAGGAGAAGGGCAGGGGGTTAAGCAATGAACATGCTCAGCACCTGCTTGCTCTCTGCCTGATTCTAATCAGTATTCTTCTCTCATGCTGAGGAATGCTAGAATTACCCAGTTTCCTCAAAAAACCCAAAACTTTTTCCCCCTCGAGGAAAAGACGGCTGGGGGTGGGAAGGAGAGAGAAAAAAACCTCCTAGTTTAGGGTCTGACTAAATTTCATTAAAGACAGTGCAAGTCTTGCCATTAAACTCAATAGGCTTTTTTGACGTTTATGAGAAATCTCACACGCTTAACACTATTAGAGGAAGTAGTGAGTGGTGTTAAAAAAATAATTAAAAAAACACAAATCTCCCAAATTTACTGTTTAAAAAACAGACTGCAACAATGCCATTTTCCTTGACACTCTAGAAATCAGTAACAACTATTTGTATCGGCAACTCTGGAAATCAAATCTTGCCTTACTGAAAGTTGCAATGCAGTTGCACATCTAAAATAAATTCTTTTTTAAGACCTATTGACAAGTTCAAGCCAGTCTATCAAACTGGAACTGGCTTCTCAGTTTTTTGGCTCATAGCCTTATGAGCAAGTCACTCGACTATTTCTCTCAGCCAGAAAAATGTCTACAAAAGAAAGTACATATATTTTTAAAAAGTTTAAAACAAACCAAAACAGTTCATCTCTAATCAGTCTGTGTAACACAGAATCCTAACACTGAGAAATGTATTCTGTTGCATAAAGATTTTGAAAGCTACAGTTTTAAACTATAAAGACCAGCAATATACATCAAAAGAATGTTCAGAGCATGATTTTTGTCTCCTTTTTCTGCTCAGTTCATATTTCTATTTGAAGAAGCACATTAGTAAAAAAAATTTAATTTAAAAAGAGTTTCAAGCAGCTATCCAGAAGTTATGATCAGTTCTTAGTGAATGCAACAGTAACACCCAGTTCTAGAAAACAACCCGAGACCTGTGTGCCCAGTCACAACCACATAAATTTCAAGCATTGAATATCTGCTTAGAAGAAAAGATTATTTGCATATATTATTGAATAGATTTTCCACACCACGTATTCAAGAAACTTGCAGGCTATTCATGGGAAACCCAGCAAAAAACAGCAAAAAGCATGCGTCATTTATTGCAGTACTCCAGTAAACACATTGTGGCTCAGGGCCTCAATGTAGAGTGGAGGCAACACCTCTGAATTCGTTAACTTAATACCAGACCATACTAGTTATTGATCTGCTTTTTCTGTAAGCAACAAAAAGTATTAGAAATAAAAATTATGACTCTTGATCTACTTCATCAAAACGCACTCACCTGCTGCTCTGAGCCAGGGGTTGCAGCATTGCTCGGTAAGATGTGCTCCACACCACGGGCCACTGGCCCCTCTACAAACAACCTAGTGTTCCCCAGCTCTGCAACCCCAAAATCGAGAAGCCAAATTCCTTTTCCAAAGACAGGTACAATCCTTTCTAGCCACAAAGCATTCATTCTAAAACATCATTTCATCTGGATTTGCAGTTTTGACAGATGAGCTATGGCAGCTGAACCTATACAATACTTTTTATTTCTGGATCCCAGGCATTTGGAAACAATTAAAAAAGGGAAATATCATTGGTCCCATTTCTAGCAAAAAAAAAAATCCCCCCCAAAGATACAAAAAGATTTAATCAAACAGGAGCAGCTGACACAGACAAATCTTCTACACTCTAGCCCCTTCTCCATGGCACACACTACCAGGATGCACAACAACAGGAGGGGAAAATAATAAATAAGGAGAGTGTAGAAAGTAAGAAACAACTTCTTCCTGCTCTGGGGGATCATGACCAAGCAGAGACAGAGACCAGTAACTGGGGAAGGGGCGCAAGCAGTCCCATCTCAGCTGGCTTCAGGCACAGGCAACACAGAAAGTCACTCTGAGAAACACAGAGCAAATTATACCAACTCAAACCAGTTCTCTTCCAAACCAGACCCAACTCTTCTAGCACTAATTTTCTACAACCACTTTTTCCTTATTTGTTTGTACTTAGGGGTATCACTTACTTACAAACACATTAGTCACCAAGATCACTCTTTCCTACTCAAAAAGGGTACTAAAAAAGCTTCCTTGTCCCACCCCAAAGATGCAGAACCACACTCACCACAGCTCCCTCAGAAGACTGTTAAAGCCTATGGAAAGATGCCTTTGGCAGCCTCTTTCCCACAGCTGTGAGAACTTCAGCAGCAAACCAACACCAGCTGTGCAAGTCCGGGGAAGCCATTTAGCCCAAATCATGGGGACCTGAGGCATCTACTCAAAGAGCTAAGCATCACAAAGCACAAACCATCACCTACAAAGCACAACTGCAACGTCTCTACATAGAGAATGCACCAGTCCTGTAGGAGCTTTAAACGTCACATTAAAAAGAAAAAATGTAAAGCACGTACAAGTCTCCCAGAAAAGAGAGGCAGAGCAAGGAGCTCCCTGGGTATCACCAGCTCCTGCCCAGGGTTGGGAGCCACCCCTGAACCTAGAGGTACCACATCCAGCCCTGAATCCCTGCAGGGTTCTCTTCGCTGTGGTGAGCTCGCACTCAGAGAAGCACAATGGGTCTTTTTAACCAAAGGATCTGACCCTGCAAAACTGGTCCAAGGCACCCCAAGGGCACGCCGCTCCTCAAAACCCCCAAGGCTGAAACAGGAAGAGTAACATAGCAAGAAAACAAAATGCATCCAAAGGAGTTCCCCCTTTGCCGTCCTGGGAAACCCACTATTCTGCATGCCCTCCCAGCGCTAGCCAGAGGCCAAAAAATAAGTGCCAGGTGGCCTATTTCTTTAACAGAGTGACTTCTGCATGATAATGCCCAAGACTGGAAACAGATGAGTTAGCCCTGCTCTACCTTTTGATCACCTGGAGGATGTTTTTTTCCCTTATAGGATTTTTGGGGGTGTTTTATTTTTGATTTATAACTACCACTATCTGGATTCAGATACTAGATATATTTAGGATTCTTTCAATAGTCACCCTACATTTTTGTCCCTGATTTATTCTTCCAGGGCTCACAAGTCTGTTCCTGAAGTCAGATTAGAAGAAATATTTATGCCATCAATCATCACTCCATCTTTTCAACTGCCAATGCAGGGGAAGTACAATAACTTTGAATCCTGGCTTGTTTTAAGTTCTTCCCTGGCCAAGTGACCTCTGAGAGTTTGGAGAAAAATACTCTTTATGCCTGTCATAGTGTAGGGTTTGACAACTGTTCCAATTAGAGCTCTTGACTTCTTTCCCAAAATTTCATTTGCTGTGTTGATTAGGATCAGAGGTTAAGGGGAGGAATGCAGTTTAGGGGGACAAAGCGCGCCTCCCCTTGTAGTATCCTTCAGCCAGGGAGAAGCCAGAAATCAAACGGAGCAAGCAGCATGCTGCCTCCTGTCCTGCCGGGACTGATGGAGCAGATTGGTTACAGAGCTTCTCACAACAGCAGGCCAGGGTTTCTGTTTGCCTTTTTTTGCTAAGTCATGTGTTAGAAAATGTTTAAGCGCCGTTCTCTAAAACATCTCTTTTTAATATGCTCTGCTTGTAACATTTTATTTTAACTGCGGTTACTTGCCATGTCAGATCTCTTATTTATCAACAAAAATAGATGTTTAGTGCTACAAAGTCTTGCTAAGTCTGAGAAAGCAAATGAGTTCCCTCAAATCTGAAATGTAATTAAACTTTCATATCAGGGCCAAATTCAACCCTAAGTAACCCACATAGCCCTTGATGAGACCAGGGTATTGTTCAGATGTACATGATGGTACAATGCGGTCTCAAGAAACTTTTTAAACATCGAAGGAGAAGGAAATAATAAAAAGATAAACAAAATGTCTGCTGTATGCAGCCATTTTGCATTTTCACCAGGAGAAGTGAGCATCCTGTGAGCCTGCAATACTTATTGCTGCTTGAGTCCCCGCTGGGCACCAGCTCAGCGCAGGCTCACCCGAACCACCTGCCTCGGCGCACACAACATGCAGTTTATGCCAGCCTCACTGCTGTTCAGAAGAGGTGGGCTAGCAGTTAGTTTAAGGGCATTTCAAATGGTAACACTGTATTTGTTGGAAAACAAATTTTGGGTGCTAAAGCAACAGGCATTCGCATGATTTTTCTGTATAGCTGCCAAATATTTAGGCATTTTTGCTTGATCCTGTTGGTTTAAAAGGGAGCAGGTCCCGTCAACTGCGCTAAACCAGGGATGAACCCACAGGGCTTTTTCCCAACTGTAACATCTATTGTACAATCTTCTAAATAGATTCCTAAATGTTTTCTTCTATTATTTTCCAGTTCCACAGATGACAGTAAAGAACATAGTTAAGTTATATACTACACACATGATAGCTACCATAGGCAGCAAGAGAGGTTAGAGCATACGATGCCTTTCTCTGCACTGCATGTACTAAAAATTTAAAGAAAAATGTACAGAAAAATTTGTAGACCTCCCTCCAAAATACTGCACCATAAACATTTGATGACTACTCACTTAAAACATCACTCCTTTTGTAAACAGTCCTTAGTCAGATAACTTTTCTGGTTTTGGTAAAACTATTATAAGTGGGTGAGTTAAATTTGCAGGATGATAGTTATTTGAAACCAGATAGTTATTTGAGACTTCCCCTTCTTGCGTGTAAATACTGATGTACAATTCAGTGTTTGCTCACACACCAGCATCAGTCAACCAGCTGCAGTGGAGTTAATCTTGATTTATACCTTGGTAAACTGATTTCCTGATGTTGGTTTTATTGTTTGCTTGGGGTTTGGGTTTTTCATTTGGTTTGGTTTTGTTTTTTTCAAAATCCATACTTTGCAGGATTTCATTGTGAAAATGGGAAAATAGTGTATTTCACCTTTCATTTTCGCATTTCTTTAGCTAAACATTTGCCATTTCCCTTTTTTCTGTCAAAACGCCTCCTTCTCAAAACAATTTATTTTGTTGCTCATGAAACCAGTGCAAACCTGACTTCCAGCTAGTTCTGTGCAGGTTTTTTCTCGCCACTGAGTCTGACTAGAGGGGCTGGGTAGGTGTCAGAATCCTCATTCGGCCACTGTTCCCCCCCAGCTCATGCTCCAACTCTTCAGCGCTTCACACCAGATCAAAGAGCCAGCCCTTAGGTCAAAATGAGAAGGAAGTCCTGTCACATCATCTTCTGTAAAAAAGGGATTTTCTGTGGAAGCATTCCTTGCTACCCTGTTAGCCTGGTTTCTATAAAACCTGTCTATATTCATCTCCACCTTTCCCTGAGCCAGTTAAAGATGTAGAGATGGAAAGCAGTCTTAAGTCCAACTTGGTTATACTATGTTGGTGCTACTGCCTCGCAGAGAGTATATAAATTATACATTGGTTACATTTTTAACAAAGAAGAGTAATTTAGCCAGAAGAACTGTAGTTGTTATTGCTTTTCTGTGCTGGAATATGGAACAGATCCTGATTATATTGGCATGAACAGTCCTAGTCATTTAAATAAGGTGAATAAGATTTGACAGGGGCTGAATAAGCTGTCTGCTTGCAGAAATGTCAGCTGCAGACAGTTTATTCCTGATACGATTCAAACCACAGTGATCAAGTGACATTAGATCTGATAAAGAAATTACTACATAGTCGTTTTTGGATCAGACATCCAACATGAGGCATATCATAAATACAAAAATCCTTAAGACAGGTCCTTATATGGACTTGTACATGATGTAAACATCAGTCATGTTTGGCAATAAGTCTACATACAGGCAAGTACCCATTAAAAAAAAAATCAAAAGGTAGAACGTATCTCACTGTCCTCACCACAGCTCTCCACAGAAACTAATAAGTTGAGTTAACGGACTTTAAAGAAATTTGTACCTAAAATGCTTTCAAAGAATTTTAGCTGTTACTCTGGGGGCAAATGCCTCCTAATGTAGCTGAGTACTTGTAAAGTATGCACAAACTGATATTTTATTCGGAGATAACCAGACCAAATGAAAACAGAGTGTAGTTAAGAAAGGGAAAGAGAAAATGCTGATTGAAAAAAATTCTGGTTTAGCCCTTTGCTGTTTGTCACTACAGCAGAGGAGGCTCACCCACGTAAAAATCAATGTGACAGCAGGAGAGGCTCTCTGGCTTTACCAGGCTTCTTGCTACTGTTTGTGAAGCTAAATTTCTGTGTCCAGACACTCCAGTGGAAGCAGCAGGACCTGGATCTAATGCTCACATACCCTGCAATTCAGATGAAACTTCATATCGTAATTACAAGCCAACGTAACACATCCAGATTGCACAGCCTCTTCTACTGAGGATGTGGTGGAATATATTTTACTATCTCTGAAATAAGTATAGCTTTCTGTAATTCAACAAGGAACCGATTATTCTCAAGGACTCTCCCTTGCTTTTCAGCACAGCCTGGCCGATCTGACTTCCCCCCCTTTTTTGAGGAGGGGCACTGTAGTCACCGAAGCAAGTGAGGTCTATAAAATCAAAACCGAAGAAAATGCACAAAGAAATGCTGCAAGCTCGTTTGTGTCCCCTTTATACTGCGAGCCCAATCTGGAGAACTGCCTGGCTTCTCAAACTCTCTTTCTTTTAGTGGCAGCCCTGGACCATTTATTTCCTATGTGATTTGGGGGGGAAGGACACACCCAATTTTTTTTCTTTAACTACACTTATCAAAAAGATCACGTGCAATAAAATTAGTTTCATTAAAATTCAGTGAAATACCACATATTTTTACCTGTTGTAGTAGTAAAATTTCAGTGCCTTGTATTCTTGTATTCTAAAAATCAAACAATTTGAACAAAAACAAATCCAATCATGCTAAACAAAAATGTCCTACAAAACTATAAGAGTGTACAGTGCATACATCCAACAGACAATGCAAAGTAAGGATTCCATTCAAATTTCACATCTCATTAAAGACAATTTGGCCATTAATCCATACGGGTTTAGGAGCAAAGAAGGATTTTCCAAGACAGATAAACTGAAATGATCCTCCTTTGATCTCCAAGGTTAAGAATCAGCAACAATGGAAGATGAACAACAAGGGGCAGAACTACTGGCCTTTTTATGTGCCACAATGGCATCAGCAAACAACTACTTAATCAATATTTGGCCAGGGACACTGAAAACTTCCTTTTCAAATTTTAATTCCTAGTTGTAAAACAACTGTAGGGCAACCAGCAAGATAAGACATTAAACTGACTGCTTAATTGCCTTTTACTGTCTTTCTAGTTATATATGCACATTCTTAATAGTTCGTGAATCTTTATTTACTAGGATGAATAAATGACCTGTCGACAATTACATCAAACTCCACTAACTAAATAATCTCGGCGCCTGACACACTTTAACTCTAATGTGTCCTCAGTGAGTTTTAATTTCATTACGCTGCACGTTTTTTTTCTAGGCAGAGTGATTTAAACTGAATTAGTTTAACAGCATGGGGCAGGAGTACTCCGGGGCAAGTAAAGTAAAATGCTGCGCTCACACTACACTAAACAAGGTCTTGCAGTGAATTATGTTACTGTACATCATTTTTATTAGCCGGAGAGCTCAGCGTTTGGGGAACACTTGGAAGTATCCTGCATTTTTTTTAATATATTTTGTTCTTTTTCTAGCCACATGTGTTTGTTATGCAGGATTTAAAGTGACATTTACATGGAGAAATTCACATTGACTGGCTTGCTCTGATTTATTGCTTTGCGTTTCACTCAATTTCTTAAATTAACCAGAGAGCACTTTGTAGTTCTGCTTCATTTCCCAATGCAGTTTTATTACACAGCCCTGGGGACTCGTGATAATTTATCTCTATCAACTTTATTGGCTTCCCTCTTCTAAACCCCGTTCTAACCCTTATCAATAAGTAAACCTAATACCAAATTAAACCTTCCCTGAGTGTTAGATAAAAACATCGTCTTTGATACAACAGAGAATTACTATTCGGAATCAGAGCTGGAAAATAACCTGTCCTAAGGATTTCATCAGCATCAACTTTTACTTTCAGCATTAATTTCTAATTTTTTTTAATCTAATTGAAAACCCTGTCTGTCTGCTGATACCATCACTACCTTTGTGTAAACACAGATAAAGCAATCCTTGCCCTTGATGAGAGTTTTGCCAGAGACTTTCACTCAGGATTAGAGTCACATTCTTGTTTAGTGGGTACTTTCTATTAACAGAATAGAACAAATTTGGGCCTCATTCCTGCCTGCCCCAACCCACGTGAGTAACTTTACACACATGAATAGGCCCTTTGAGTGGGACTTCTTGCCGTTACCCACATATGATAGCGTCTGCAGAACTGGAGGTCTGATACCCGATCCGGTAAACCTAAACCTGAGGATTTCCCCCAGAGCTGCAGTTGCTCAGCACATTACAGAGCTGGTTTCAAGAAGACCCTGATCCCTACCATGGTAAATTCCTGCTGACGTCAAGCATTTTGCAATTGTAGGAGAATCCAGAAAGCCAAAGATAAAAATCACAGTTTTGGACCAAGTCCTCGCCACACCGAAGTCAACTGACCATATCTCTTGCCTCAGCCTTTCCAGAATGACACTGTGTAAGACTAATAGATTACAAAGACTTTCAGAGCAACCAATTCAGATGTAAACTTGGGTACAAATTCAAGTAAATCAACTGCTGTGTGTGAAGCAATCCTGATATTGCTAAAATCACATTTGCCTTTGCTCTAGACGCATTCACTTAGAAGAACTGGAAAGGATGGCCACAGCAGTTCTGTTTGAATAGGAGCCAACTCTTTTTAAGGTAAGGGAAGTCTGCCTAGGATGGCAAAACATGCAAACCCGTTAATGAAATCATGACTTCAAGAAAGGGATATGACATTTCTATATATTACTTCAGCGGGCTGCTGCTAGCCTGAGTAACACCCTTTCTTCCCACAGCTGGAAGTGTTACTACAGCTCATGTAAGGTGAGTAGCTTGCAGCTAGTCCACCAGTTAGCACTCTCCTCAAAGTCCCACAGCTCGCCCTCAAGACTGGAGGGCATGGGCTGCTCCTGGATCTCTGGAGCAGCAAACTCTCCCCTGAAGTCACTCAAAACACAAACATTTCACACCTTTCTGAAAACACTCAGCATGCTGGGACATCATGCTCTTTCTTGTTGGTGAGTCATTGATCGCTGAGGTCATCAGTTATTATTTTTAGCTGAGAATAATGATTTGGAAGTGGGAGCCTGGCGCAGAGCCCTACAGCGACAACATGGCAGGCAGAAGCAAAGCTCAGGGTTACGGTCTAGGCAAAAGAGACTTCAGCACCTATTTTGATTTGCACTTGTGCAGCACCTGGCTTTTCTGGACTGGACTCACATGCTATTGAGATATGAGGAAAGGAAGGGAAAAAGACAGACAGAAAATACTGCTAGCACTATCTGCCTTGAGCCAAATCCTTGAGCCACTAAGGAGTTTTTCTTAAATAAGCACTATTTTCATGTCAGCTCTGAGAGTGTCAGAAACTAAATTCTGTGGAAGTTACACGAGCTGATTTTTAAGACCTGTTAGTGAGCAAATATGTAAAGTACTGTATGAAATTCCAGACTCAAGATGACAATTGCCTGCAGCCACAGTCATCACGTTTCATTCAGTAAGTGAATCTTTACTGGGAACACCGAGCGAGGGAATACATTGTGCTTCTCAGCCGTAAGAAACGACAGTCTCACAAGAAAAGTAAGTTCTCTTACCGCTGCGCCCTGGGGCAGGATGCTGGAGCAAAATCATGACGAGTCCTGCATCAGAAAAATCACAACCAAAATCTAACTCAGCATCTGCCTCGTCCCATGCTCCGGCCACTAACCCAACAGTCTACAATGCAGAAATCAATCGGGTGACTCAGATACGTGCCTGCATGTTAATCCTGTCCCTTAATAAACTGCCTTCATTAGTTTAACAATCTAAAAATAACTGGCTGCATGATACTGACCAACCCTAATCAAAACATCTGCAAGCCCATCTAGCCCCAGCTACCCTTCAGATCATGTGCCACCACTTCAAAGCCTGTGCATCAAGTCAGTAATTGTAACATTGCATGTAAATATTTAAGCTAGGGGCTGGCAGTCGCGTGTCCCATTTACAGTCAGCATCTGTCCTCTAATTCCATTACAGTACAAGGCAAAAATGTTTCCCAAAACTCGCAAACAGGAAAAGCATCACACAGCTAGAGAAGCAGCAGCAGCTTGAACTTTCTCGCTGCTGAGCAGGGCTTTTGTGCTAAGGTCCTTTTTTTCCCCCCCCCTTCAAACTCCCCGCATACACACACAAAAATAGGGGTGGTGCCGAAATTGTATTAATGTGAGCCTCAGGCACACAGAAAAAAAGAAAAGAGGAAGGGGAGGGAGAGGGGGGAAGGGTTTGGTCCAAGATGAAAGTAAGAAGGACATAAAGGAGGCAATTTAGTCTGCTGTAGCCTGAATTGCTCTCAGTACAGCCAAGGGTAGAGGCTCGGGATGAGTAGGGCCCTTTTTGGACGGGTGCGCATGACTGGGGGAGGATCCGCCAGGACAGGGCCTGGGGGCCAATTCCGCCGGCCGGGAACAGAGGCCCCCTTTGAGGCTGGGCAGGGGGGTCCCGGCCCCAGCCCCAGCCCCAGCCAGCGCCGCCCGCTCGCAGTGGGCCCAACGACCAGTTCTACGCCCCATCATTTGAGCGCTGAAAGCCACCGGTTTCTGCCAGAAAACAACAGCTATCTTATGAAGCGGGGAGTTATCAGATTAGTCAGCAAACCATGCCGCACATAACTCCCACTAAAGGTACAAGCGACTCCCTCTTCTGTAGCGGTTATGCTAAAAATATGCCCTGATGTACCATATAAAGGCACAAAAGTTTCTCTTTCATGTTCTTTATTTATGGCTTATGCCTTTAAGAAAAATACATCACGCATGCAGAAATACAGATATGCTATTATAGAATTCTAAGCTTCCCAATACGCACTGTCATAATCAAGGTTTTCTTTAAATATAGACCCAAAATCAGGGTAGAGGGTGGCACTGACAGAAACGCTGAAATACAGCAAAGCAGGCTGCACATGTGGCATCTGTAAACACCGGCAAGAGAATCAGATTTAAGTGTCCGTGAACAAAGGCTGAAACAGAATCACAGCGGGGCATATGAAAGTTTACCTACGCTTATATATATGGGATGGGAGAATTCCCAAGCCACACGATATACTGTTTCTATTGCATATTTTTCAAAAATATCATGTTTCTCTTTTCCCTAATCCCACTCTGCTGTAAGTACTCCCCAAATCCCAAATCTTGAATTAGCTACCATTAAAATTACAACAATTGTTAGCCTTTCCCTCAGAAAAAATGCCTCCGCCTGAGCCACCCAAATGCCCGCAGTGAGGAGGGGATTTCAGGCAACATCGGCAAATGTCCAGCACTAGATGTGTGCTTCTGAGCCAGAGAGTGATTCCCTGCTCCATGCTCAGCACCAGGACTTGCTTCCTGACCTAACCAAAAGCCTTCCCTTGCGTCTCTCTGCACCCACACTCCTGCTATTATTGGGATACCTTAAGCCCCTGAGACCAGAGCTATAAAAATTCTTCAAATTATAAAAGACTCCAAAATACCACATTTGTTTCAGTCTGTAACGCAGAGCCCTCGGCGCTGAGCTACGGCACAAGGGCTTTGCTGCACACCGCTGGGACCACCTTTGGACATGCTGCAAGCAACTCAAGCTTCAGAGAGGGCATCCGAGACGCCCTGCCAGGGGGCACGGTCTGCCACACCAGGCCTCGCAGCCGGGCTGGTGAGCACTGGCAAGTACAGTCCTGCAGGATGAAAATCCTCAGGAGCACTGCCAGTTATTTCAGTAAGGGAGCAGGATCTGACCTGGTGATTTTTATAGATGGGGTGAAATTGAAGCTCCTCTGCTGGCCACAGGCGTTGAAGCAGAACATTTTTGTTGTCCGGGTACAGAAAGTGGTGCTGGACTTACTTTATGTCTGTTTTTTTTCTTGTAATGAGCTCTCCAGTGTGTTGTCCCTATAGTACCACACTATACATAAGGCATGTGTATGGTAACAAATCCTTTCTCTTGCACTGCAGCATCCTGGCCATTCCAGTAATAAGATTAAGCAACAGCTTGCTAGCCAGGGAGGGGGAGCAGGCGTTGCTGTGGGGAAGAGCACACTCTCTTTCCAACTGCCAAACCTTCCCAGGCACTGTCACAGAGCAGACGGGATTATCAAGCTGCCGTTTGCACAGAACTGCCCAGCCACGCTCATCCAGCAAAAACCTGTGCGCACAAGGACGGGCTAGGGCTGGGCTACCCCATTTAGTCGGGGAATTTTGCCACTGGCTGAACTCAGAAGAAGCAAAGCAGGACATTCATGTCCACAGAAAGTGAGGGAGTGTGTGCATCGGAGGGCAGAACGCAGCCACCTTGTTCGCACAAGGTGCTGGGGGGCACGAGCGAGCCCCCGTTCGCAGCGAGGCACCACCAGCCTCAGCACTTTTCCTGCAAGAGTCTCAGAGCTCCCCCAGGCTGGAGGGCCCAGCTACATGTCCAGACACTGATTTACGGTAGATCAGAAGCCCCTCTTTAAAGAGCAGAGTCAAAGAACAGGAAGAGTATTTAAAAAAAGAAGTAGAGGGGTGGGTTATATTGATAATATTTTTTCTCTTGCTGCCTCTACTAATTACTCTTTTTCCATAAAGCAGGGATGTTATCAAGGCTTCCTACCTTCTGTTTTTAATCTCTTTTGAGAAATTCAAGAGGACAGAAAAGCTAGATGTTTTAAAACTACTAGTACACTGAGTTTAACCATTTTTCCCTTGGTGCACATCCCTCAGAACGATTGCCTGTTGCAGGAGGTTCTGGGGGAAACTCTGTGACCCATGGTACAGGGACAGCAAGACGACAATCAAACTGTGCCTTCTCACCTTAATCTGTTACTTTGTTAGCGTCTTCTGCATGTTTGTATTACACGCATCCACGCAAACACAGACACAGGCAAGATGAGGCTTCCCTGAGAGCTTTAGTAACAGAGTTGAAAACTAAGTTTTGGGTGTGTTTTAGGGTTTGTTCCTACACAACAAGGAGATACCCTACTTTTAAAGAACAGGCTTCAGTTGTCTTTCTTGAATGTCACTTAGCAACTCTAAATGCCTAGAAATGCTAGAAACATTTTCTAGGTAAAACCAGCTACTTTTTCCACGGTGGAGAGTCCATAAAACTGCATGGAGCATCAGCTATTAGGGGCTCATTGAATAATTCATCCCTCATTGCAAGACCATAATGTCTTTTCTCGGCCTTTTGTGGGGCTGTTTTCTCTTCTTTTCTCCTTGAATTATAAAAAGGTTGCCTTCTTTTGTTCACATCAAGCTGCTGCTAGCTGAAGCTTTGTCTGTGCAAAGCCAAAGTGTGAGTTTCAATGGACTCCCCCCTCTTTGTTTTCCAAGTTCATCTCCAAGTGTAGATTGTGTATAGAAGGCCTTCTTTGTAAAAGCTGGAAAAGTTGTACAAATGTTTGACCAGCTCATTTGGTACTTTTGTCTCGCCTTCACCAGTGCCTGTGCATGTGCTGGGCAGCCACTTCCACACACAAGCCGCCCAACCCAGCCCTTGCCTGCCCTTCCACTCCAGCCCAGCCGGGGAGCTGGGCACAACCGCAGCAGGGGCAGTCGCTGCCCCCTGGAGAAGCCCTTCACCCCTGCCTTGTTCACGTTGCAACCTCCTTGCAAAGCCCCTGACCAACCACCAACACAAGCTTTCCCCAGCAGTTTTAAGTAGAGAAGAAGCGAAACATGCGGCTCCCTGCCCTGCCCAAGGCTGCAGAGACTCGAGGCTCCACAGCCTTTGGCTACAGCCACCTCTTCTGTGCAGCCACGGCGTTTTGCTCGGCTTGGGCTGGCAAAGCAGCCCCAGTGCAGCCGTGCCGGGGGCTCTGCTGCCAGCTCCAGACCCTCCCTGCTCCCTGGCCCCCATCCCTGCTCTTGAAAGCCAAACCACTGGCAACCCCCATCTTTGCCCCCACCTCCATGCCATTCCCGCACACTGCAGGGTCGTTCAGTGGGGGAACGGGGTGGGATGGACGCGGCAGCCGCCCTGTCGGGACTAGTTCCTTGCCCTACACCTCCTGCTGCACTGGCCCCAAGATGACCTCTGGGAGAAGGGGAGTGATATCCACCAGCGCCCTGAGCTGGTGTGGGCCGGTCCCAGGGCTCCACAGGGAGCAGAGGGGAAATGGGACTTTACCTCTTTCGCTGAGGATGCCATCAATGCTGTGCTTGGTCTTCTTGTCGCCTTCCTCCACCTCCTTCCTTTCCAGCTCAGCCTCCTCTTCCTCGCCTTTCCCAAACTTGCTCCTCAGGATGCGGCTGATGGAGCTCACTTCGGGGGAGCGCAGAGCTGTGACCGCGCTCGCCCCCGTAGCCCCCCGCGCAGCCGGGTCGGGGAGCTGAGCACTGCACCGGTGCCGCTGCAGCGCATCCCATCCCGGCCGCTGCCGGTCGGGGCTTTCAGGGGGCGGCCGCCCGCTCCCCACCCCGCACGGGTTTTCCCGGGGCTCTGTCCCGCACCCCGCTCCAGCGCCGGCACAGCGGCCCCGCAAGCATTTCCCCCCACCCCCCCGAACCCGGGCTGCAGCTGATGAGAAAAGCCCACAGCCACCCGCACAAATACCGCCCCGGCTCCCTGCGCCGCCCCGCGCCCCCAGCAAATCACCACCGGCACGGGGGGCTGCTCCCCATCTCCCGCCTCCCAGCTCCGGGTCTCCGGCAGCCCCGAGCTGCCCTGCGGCAGCAGCCCGGCGGGGAAGCGGGAGGAGGAGGAGGGGAGGGGGATGAAGTTGCCATTTAATTGAAAACACCCCCGCCGAGCTCCGGGATCCTCCCGGGACGCGTCCGCGGTACCGGCGCGCTACGGCCGCCCTCTCGGCGGCACCAGCCCGGCCGAGGGTCTGCTCTCTCCGGGTGCGGGGCTCGCCCCGGGTGTCGCGCCGCCCTTCCCGTGGCGGCCCCGGCCCTGCGGGATGCGCCCGACCCCCGCCGCCCGGGCGGCGCCCCGTACCTGACGGCACCGTGTTGCGGTCACACACCCCGTCTTTCAGCAGTTTGTCCCGGATCTCCCAGCTGAACATGCCCGCGTTTTCCCGCTTGTATTCCTCGATTTTCTTCTCAACATCCGGCGTCGTCACCTGCTTCATTAAAGACAAGGCGAGCGGGCACAGTCTGCGGGGCCGGGCTGCCGCCGCCGGGACCCCCGCAGCGGCCGGAGCCGCCCCGCACCGCCGCCGGCGAGCGCCGACACCGGCCCCGCTTCCAAACCGCCTCCTAAACCACCCCGAGAACGGGCCGGTTAAAACCCGAGGAGACATAATAGGTCGCAACGGGCCCGCCCGAAACAAGCACCCCCGGGTTAAAGGAAACTTCCCAGGAAATCCTCCGGGGTTATACGAGAAGGTGGGATCGAGCCCTCGGCGAGGAAAACCCCAAATTAGGCAGCACCGGCAGCCGCGCGGCCGAGAGCAATCCCGGGGAAATTCGGGCTCGGGATTAGAAGAGGGCTCCCTGTGCGCGGAGCTCCGGGGCAGGGAAGTTTCGGCTGAACAAAGTTTGCAGCACCAACTAAAAAGTAGCGCAATAAAACCGCTGAGAGGTCTGACTAGCAACGGGTTTCTTCGATGGCCTCGCGATTTTAAAATAAAGCCGAATTCAAACGAGACAAAGGTCTCCCGACTGGGAACAGCCTTCCGTTCTGGTCACACGCTTATAAAAAAATATCTCCACTCCGAAGAGCGAAAGAGAAAGTTCAGGCATTGCTACTTTAGAAACAACAAAAAAAAAAAAAGAAAAGGGGGGGGGGCGGAATCTAGCAGCAACTTTCAACGGAAACTCAAGCTTTTACTTCGCTTTTGAGGGGATGAAAAGCTAGAGGAGGAGGAGAAAGCTCATCTTGAGACAAGAATCCATATTTGTCTGCATCATTGTGAGCGCGAACTTTTTAGCGGTGTAGCTATAAATACACGCAGCTTCGGAGCGGACCGAAAAATAAACGGAGCCGGAGAAGCAGCAGTAGGCAGGGAGGCAGAAGCACAGGTCATTTTTTTGCGCTTTGCAACGGAAGAAGCGCGGGCCCGATCCCGCCACGCTGTGCAAGCCCTGGCATCTGACCCATCGCTTCCCCGGTCCGTCCTGCAGCGCCGAGCCCACCCGCGGCTCCCGCGGGCCTCCGCGTGGGGCACTCGGGGCTTTGGGCCGCCGGGCGTTCACATAACGACCCCTTTCTCCCCAGTTTCGTTTGAGAAGTTATTTTTTTAAACAGTGTTTTCTTAATTAAGAAAAAAATTCTACGAAACGGCAACAATACTTTTTAAAGCCTCGGAAACTTTCGGAGCAACAGGCGGGGAGGCGGCAGGCGCTGCTGTGACCCGTGCGTGTCCGCGCCCACCTCCGGCCCCGCACCGGCCCCCGGCCCTCCCGGGGATGCCGCCTCCACCCCTCCCTCCGTCCCCGCCGGCGAACCCCGGTGCCGGCCGCCTCCCGGCTGGGCCTCGCTCCCCGCCGCCGCGGCCGGGGTTTGCCGGCTCCGGGCGGGCGCGGAGGGGCTCACCTTGGGCTTGCTGCCGCCGATGGCCCCCGGCCGGATGGAGCCCGTCTCCTGGTACCTGCAGAGAATTTTGGAGACGCAGCCGTGGGACACTCGCAGCTGGCGAGAGATGACACAGGGCCTTATGCCATGGTGGGCCATCTCCACTATCTTGTGTCGGATATGGTTGGGTAAAGGCCTGCCATTGATAAACACTCCTCCGAGCTGATTGACTCTGCCCTGGCCTAGAGGAGTAGAGACTAGAAAAGGAGGGGAGGGGAAGCAGGAGGGGGAAATGGCGTTAATGTCTCCTTAGGATCCTGTTGGGTCTTTTTTTGTTTGTTTGTTTGTCGTTGCTTTTCTGTAAAGGCAACTGGTCGCCCCCCGCCCCCGCCCGCAGCCGCCCCGCAGCGCGCCCGGAGCCCGCCGGCCCCTACGGAGCCTCGCGCTGCCGCCCCGGCGGGCAGGGGAAGGCGGCGGGGCGGCTTCACCTGTTGCACTACCACCGGAGCCGGGCCTCAGGGCTCGCCCGGCCCCAGCGGAGCAGCGGGCACCGGTGCGGGCGGCCCGCGGTGCCCCCGGGCGGCAGGGGACCGGCCCGCACCCCGGCCGCCCCGGGGTGCAGCGGCGGGAGCCGCCGCGGACGCGGGTCCTCGCCCGGGCAGCGGCCTGCGGGCTCCCCGGCCGCGGGGCTCTCGCTCCGCCGCTGTCCGGGGGAGGAACCGCCGCTTGCAGCGGCCCGGCCGGCTCGGGACAAACCTTCGTTTCTGAAGTCCCTTTCGATTCCATTTATTTTATCTTCCTAACTTTTCCAGCACTTTTTCCGAACTTTGGGCTCCCCAAATTCCCGCCCTTCGCCCCGCAGCAGAGCGGCCGGATGCCGGGCCCGCCGCGCCGCCGGCCTCCCGCTCGGTTCTCCCCACTCCCGCCGGCCGGTGGGGAGGGACTGCTCCCGGGGTGTGAGGCCAAATCCGCCGGCCCGCAGCCGGGACTTCCCCGCACCGGCCGCAGCCATGCCGGTGCCGGGACCGCGGGAGGGCGGCGCGGGCTGCCCGGGGAGGTGAGCCGGGCGGGGGAGCTCCCGGCGGGCCGGGGAGAGGCTGCTTTGTGCCGGCCTCCCGTCACGGAGCAATCCCCACTTTCCCGAGCGGGAGCAGCCCGGGCGCGACCTTACCTTCCAGCGGGAACCCGCTGCGGGGGTAGTTCTGCCCGGCCCCGGGTCGCATCATCCTGGGGACAGCTCCGGCCAGAGTTGTCATCGCGGCGCGGCGGGGTTATATCCAGGTGAGGGCCGATCTAGGAGAGATCCGTGCTGTCAGCGGGCCCCACCGAATCAGGAGCGGTCCCGGGAGGGGGTGGGAGATGCCGCCGGGGGGCGGGGAGGAGGCAGATCCGCCGCTGCCCCTTTGTCAGTGACCCGCGCTGCCCCGCACCGGGAGGGCAGGGCCGGGGCCGGAGCCCCGCCGGGCGGCGAGGCTGGGCGCGGGGGCGGGCGGCGGCGGGGCGGGGGGAAGGGGTGGGTGTCGGTACGGCGGCGCTGTCGCTGTCCCCGGTGCGGCGGGGAGCGGCGGCCGCGGGGCCGGGACCATTTATCGGCTCCGTCCCCGGCGCGGCTCCGCGGCGGCGCCGCCGCGATTGGCCGCCGCCGCCCGGCCCGGCCGCGCCGCCCCCGCTGATTGGGCGAGCGGGGCGGCTCCGCCGCATCGTCCCGGCCGGCGCGACGGCAGCGTGACCCCACCGGACCGGCACGGACCGGACCGGCATGGCACGGCCCGGCATGACACGGCACGGCACGTGCGGCACGGCACGGCACGGCACAGCACGGCACGGCACGGCACGGCACGGCACGGCACGGCACGGCACGGCACGGCACGGTCCCGCGCTGTCTCTGCGGCCCGAGCCGTGCCGGACCCCCTCGCCGCGGGCAGACGCCGACCGGCGGCGGGGAACTGCTCGATGCCCCGACGGCCGGCCCGGCCCTGGGGAGCGGAGCCCCAGCCGGAGGCCGGCCCGGACCTGGCACCCGTGGGGGATCCGTGTACTCCCGCGGCCCCGCGGGGCCGCAGCCCGGCCCCGCCAGTCGCGAAGGGGCAGCCGCCGCCTCTCCGCCCCTGAAATGCTTTGTCTCCTGGCCCTGCTGCCCCGAGCACGAGTGGCGGGGGACGCGGGGGGAGCAACCGCCCCCTTTTTTTTTTTTTAAATGGAAAAAAGCTTCTTCCTTCCTTCTATTTATTTACTTTGCCCCGAAATCTCTCGCCGTCCAGAAGAAACGTCTCTGGACCAAATGGTGCGAACGGTTTTGAAAGCGAGACCTGCCAGCGAGATCTCCGTGGGGTTTTCCGCTTTTAAAAATCGATGGGACGAGCGTGTCCCCGCACTGCACGCGTGTGCGTGAGTGTGCCTGTGCGGGCATGTACGGGTGCGAGGCGGTGCGTGTTAAAGTCTTACTAACAAGCGTTTGTTCCCAGGAATTTATTGTAGTATTCAAGCTAAACTGCTGGAAAAATAAAAGAGGTAAAGTCTGCCTAGGAGCTGAAGTGACCACAGCAGGATATGACGCCAGGAGTGTTGTAAAGACTGTCTGTCCTTAGAGAAGGTACTATTGTGCATGGCCTTTTATTTATAACTTGGTAAGTGCCAGCAAACTCGCCTCCTTTACACTGTGAAGTGCCAGCCCAGCTTTCCACAGTGCTCTTTATTTGCAATAGTCTATTCAGTAACTGTCACTCCCGAGCTTCAAGTTATTCAAGACCTTAATCAATCAAAAGGATGAGAATCGTTCAGGTTTCCCCCTTTGAAATGAGGGAAACAAAGTTTTCTGGGCTCCCAGTCCGCTTCTCCTTTACGGGCCGGGCTGCCGTTTCGGCGCCGGTACCGACCCGGGGGAGGGCGGCGGTTCGCGTTATTTCGGCAGAAATCCGGAGCCGGAATAATAAAGGCACCGAGGGAGAGGCAGCAGCGGCGCTCGGGAGCAGGGGGAGCTCGCCGGTGGTGCTCGGGGCGGCGGAGCCCGCAGGCCGATCCCGCCCGCCCGGCGGCTCCGGCCCGCGGTCCTGCTGCCTCCGGCCCCCCGGCCCGAGCGGCTTCCATCGCTTTCTAAAGGCATTAAAAATAAAGCCCAGCTCGCGGGGGCGCGGCGGCCCTGCTCGGAAGGCTCTCCGCGCCGCCGAGAAACAGGTTGGCAAGAAAACTTCGCCCGACAGAAGAAGTCCGCGTGTATTTTACCGGGCGCTTGTGTTTTACAAAGCACCCGATGCCTGAAGGTTTGCGAACCCCGCGGGGAACCCGGGGAGTCCCAGCCCCGCCGAGGGCCGGCCCGGCCCGGGGAGCGCCGGCGGTGTGCGGTACACGCGGCCCGCGAGGAGCCTCCCGGGGCTACTGCTACAGCCCCCTACTCGCCACGCATATTTTTCACTCGAGGAAAGTAGGAGGGAGAAGTGTTATTAAAAAAAGAAAAAAGACGGAGCTATTTAAGGTTTAATGCGTGCCCGGGAAACCCGCGGCGGGAAGCGGGGAGGCACGGGAGAGCAACCAGCGCCCCCCGGCCGCGCCCTCGCCGCCGATCCCGCCGCCGCCCCGAGCGTGGGAGCAGAAAGCCCTCCCGCGGCCGGGGCGCCGTCGCTAGCCGCGGGCCATAACCCACGTACACGGGAGGAGGGGGCGCGAATGGGGACTACCTGGAGCCCTCATCCGCACGGAGGAGCGGAGCCCCCCGCCCCCAGCAGCGAAACACGGGCCGGGCAATTGCTGTGAGTCGCTTTTCCCCCTCTTTCAACGACGCCCGCCCGTGTATTCGCGTGGGCCCGTGTGCCGCTGCTGGGCGGCGTTTCGGGCGCTCCCGCGGAGGTCCTTGGCCCCTGGCCGGTGACACTGGCTGCCTGGGCGCGGCGCCCACCCCCCCTCCCCCTGGTCGGCGGCTCCGCTCCGCTGCCGTCGCCCCCGCAGCATCTCCCGCGTCCCCGTTCCGCGCCCAGCCCCGAGGGGCTCGCGGGGACCCCGCCGCCCCCGCGCCCCCACCTGGAGCCCCAGATCCTGCTCCCCCGGGTCGGGCTCCCAGTGTCGGCGGAAGGGGAGAGCGGTGTGAAACCCACCTAGTGTCCTCCTGCGCTACCGGACACCGGGTGCACTGAGGGGAAAGAGCCGCATCCTCCCTCACGGGAACTGTTAAAAATTCAAGGGAAAAAGATTAAGCACGAATGCCTGGCCCCGCTCCTCCCTCCCCTCCTCGCCCCCACCCCCATATTACAGTCCTTTAGGCCAGCAGAGATGATTTCACGGTTTTCCAGTAGAAATAGTTAAAAATGCTCCTGCTAATTACAGAGCCCTTCCAGGCCAGGTGCACTTTTAATTGGATTAGTAAGTGCTC
The DNA here is from genome assembly GCF_949628215.1 of Phalacrocorax aristotelis. NCBI lineage: Eukaryota > Metazoa > Chordata > Aves > Suliformes > Phalacrocoracidae > Phalacrocorax > Phalacrocorax aristotelis. Next base: position 21,388,805 of record NC_134282.1, on the reverse strand, counting down.
TATATTAAACCTGCAGCACATCAAATGGACAGTGAAAATTAGAGCCATTAAGAACACAGGCAATCAGTTCTGAACGATAGCGTTACTGGTTTCTCCTCTATTAGAAAGAAATCAATTACACTGTTTCCGGGTTTGCGCGCATACATTAATTTCTCATAAGGATTTCGGAGGGAATTCTCCGCCCAACTTTCCAGGGGAGGTGAACGGGAGATGAGAGCACAGCTCTGCCAACAGAAATGTGGAAAGGGAAGGGGAAAGGAAAGGAGAAGGGAAAGGGGAACGGGACGAAAGGAGGAAAGAAAGAAAGCCTGGCAAAAGCAGTGCGCGTGGGCGCCGGTGCTGCCGTGCTCCCCGTGCCCCGCAATGAACACCTCCCAGGGGACGCCGGGTTTGGGGGCTCCGGCCGCTGGCTGCCTCGGGGTCGGCCGGCTCTGTTTCACCCGCTGCCTGGTGAATCTCTCTTCGCGCAGGTTTCCCTCCTTCTTTCCCTCCTGCAGAGCGCGGGGGTTTGTGCGTTCGGGGGTCCCGCACCACCCGGGCCGGGCGGAAGCCCCGGGTGATGCTGCGGGGAGCCCGTGCTCGGCGGAGGGAGTCCCCCCGCCCGGCGGGAGGGGGAGCTCCGGGGGCTGCGGGGTCCCCAGCAATAGCCGGCCCACCCCGAGCCCCGCGTTCGGAAGCTCCGTCCTCGCCGCAGGCGAGAGGGGGATGCGAGCCCCGCCGCCGGCCGGGGCGGGGGCCATCAGACCCGTAACGACTCTTCGGGACCAGCGTGACCTGCGAACGACGGCGGCTAGTAATGTGCCACAGGAGAGACGCTTCAATACTGTCCTAGGGATTTGGGGGTTAGAGTAATACGAACGGCTAACAAACCCCCTGCTTTCAGCGGCGGGGGAGGGGGGGTGGCGGCGGAGCGTGGCAGGCGGGGGCAGGAGGTGACAGCACCCTGCGGCGTCCCGCAACACGCGGGAAACGGTCGGTTACGGCGACTGGCAGCCTCGTACGGCCCCGCTCCCTCTTAGAAATAAGCTTCGCGAACGGAACCCTCCCAGGGAAAGCCGGCCGTATTTCTGCCTCTCACTCCCTCCCCGTTTATGGCCCCCGAGATGTCCGGGGAGGCCAGCCACCGGGCCGGGGGTGCGGGGGACCCCCGCCGCTGCGGCGGTGGGGCGTGCTGTGATGGCCCGGAGGGGTCCTTCCCCAGCCGTGCTCTAGCGCCGGCAGGTAGCCGGCCCCCATCCCACCTCCAGCATTAGATGGGAAGATACCCGCCCGGACCCTCCCGGGGCTGCGTGCGGGGCGCCGGGGCTGCTCCCGGGCCCGCACCGAGCCCGCAGCTGCCTCGGCCCCGGCAGAGCCCGGCCGGGGGCCAGTGCCCCCGGGATGGCCCCAGGCCGGCAGAGGAGTGGGCAGGAGCGTCGCCCCCCGCCCGGCTGCTGGGCCCGAGCCCTAGCAAATATTTCGAGACAAGTAGCCTTAAGATTAATTGTTTTAAGGGCTGCTTTTTTTTTTTTTTTTTTTTTGGTGGCAGAAACATAATACTATTTGGCGAAAAAAGAAATTACCAGCAAAGGGCCGGGGAGATTAACATTTGGAAATTTATGAAATGTAATCTGCATATCCAATTGATTCCCAGCATATCAGTTGAAAGGATAAAGATGCGTATCTCTATGATGGATATTGCATTAATAGGCACATAAATAAAGGTTGAAAAGTCATCACCGAAAGCTTTGAACCTTTTTCCATCGCTTTTATGTCCCATCCGCACGTCTCAGCACCGTCTTTTTTTTTTTTTTTCTCTCCCGTTTGAGTTGTTACGTTTTCATTAATTTACGGCCACAGCGCGGCTGGCGGCCCGAGAAGGGCTCGGTGCGGGCGCGGAGCTGGTGGGGCGGCTCGGCACCGGAGGCAGCTCTGCGTGAGGACAGGGACAGGACACTCCAGATACCCCTGAGCACCCCAGGCACCCCTGAGGCGAGCCCGGGGACCACCCCAAGCCCCGCTGTCCCGGTGTGGGTCGAGCTTTACCGCTGCCCCTCGTAAGAGGTTTTCTTCCGAGGGGGTCCCGCCCGCGGGGATCGCCTTTGCCAGAACCACGGAGGAAAGGGAAATCCGGAGGGTGAAGGCAAAGCACTTCCGCGGGTGGGTTGATCCGCGGTAGCTCCTGCCACCGGGGCACCGATGCAGCCGTGGGAGGGAGCAAACACCCAGGGGAGCCCTCTCCGCTGCCCGACGGGCCCGGCCTCGGGGGGCACCTGCCCGCGGCCCGGGCACCGGCTAAGCCCCGGGCTGGGAGCTGCTCCCCGGGAAGGGCGAATCGCACTCCCCGCAGGCCGGCGAGGCTGCCCGTGGGGCAAGGCTGAAACACTTAACCCTACAAATGGCCCCCTTTGCGGCACCGGCCGCCCTCTCCCCCCCTGTAAAATGGCAATAAATACAACATGTATTTCACTAACTCCTCACCTTTCTGATTACTACCAGATCCTCCAGTAAGCGATACTACAGCTGCCACTCCACACCAATCCGTGCCCGCTGCGAAGAGGACAGAGACGCATCTGCAGCCCCGCGGCTGAGGGGCAGGAGAGGGCGGCGGCGGGAGGCTCCGGCACCCCTCGGCGGGGTGCCGGGGGGCTCCTTCCAGGGGACCACGGCGGCAGGAACGGGCTGGTCCTCTCCTGCAAAGAGCCAGGAGGCGGCGGCTTGTGGTACTCATTTCTTTATGATTTTAAAGATTACAATCGAATTTCGGACTCCTCTCGGAGACGGGAGGTAATACCCCGCCGCGCTCCCGCCAGGAGGGCCGGGCCGGCTCCCCCGCGCCCACCCGCGAGTCTCACCCACGGGAAGGGAAATCCGCATCTCCCTTCCCCACCGCCCCCACAGTTAACAGCCGCATTTCCAAACGAAGCGTCTAATCCTCGTTAATTACTTGTAAAAACAGCAGCGATGATTAATTCCAGCAGTATCACAATAGATCTCCACCGGGAGTTTCCCCGCAGTAAAGACAGCGGGAGCGTTTTGCGGACCCCAGGCTCGGACCAATCAATACATTTGCCCTCGAAACACGGGGGTTTCCCGGGAGCGGCGGGGAGCGAGGAACGCCCGTGGCCCTGCGTGACCGCCGCGGGCCTGCCCACGGGTACCGGGGCACCGGCGGGCACCGATCCCCCGCCGCCGGGGACGCGCCTCCCGCCCTCCCCGCACCCAACACGGTGTGGCCAGGAATTAACGATACCGAGGGGAAAGCGGCCCTGCTAGCCCAGACATTGAATTCATTAATCCGTATTTTGCCCGCAGCGGTGTGATTTCACCACTTATTCGTTTAAAGATGAATTGGGTTAAAATCTGGGAAGAGAAAAACGGAAAGAGAGGGAAAGAATGGGAGAAGAAAAAGACAGAAAATAGAGAAAGAGCAAAATAATGAGAGAAAGAGGGAGGCAAGGAGGCAAGGAGGCAAGGAGGCAAGGAGGCAAGGAGGCAAGGAGGCAAGGAGGCAAGGAGGCAAGGAGGCAAGGAGGCAAGGAGGCAAGGAGGCAAGGAGGCAAGGAGGCAAGGAGGCAAGGAGGCAAGGAGGCAAGGAGGCAAGGAGGCAAGGAGGCAAGGAGGCAAGGAGGCAAGGAGGCAAGGAGGCAAGGAGGCAAGGAGGCAAGGAGGCAAGGAGGCAAGGAGGCACAAAAAGCAAGCAAGCAAGCAAGCAAGCAAGAAAGAAAGAAAGGGCAAGAAGGAAGGAAGGACAGCAAGAAAGCAAAAGAAATCAAGGAAAAAACCAAAAGGGTGCAAAAAAGGCAAGGCAGAAGAGATGTCGCGGGCCAGGGAGGGCCGGTGCCCCGCTCAGTGGCTCCCCAGCCGCCTTCGGTGAAGCAAAACGGTGGAGCAAATACAGCGCAAGAGTTGGGGGATTTGGGGCCGTTCCGTCACAGGCCCGCGGCCACCCGTCGGGGCGACCTGTGGGGTCGCCCCGGGGGGGGACCGGCCCCCCAGGGCAGCACAGCTCCCCGGCGTCCCCCTCCGACGGCTTCCCCTGGGCAACAACAACTACCCACCGAAAGTAAAGAAATTAGGGTTGGGAGGGGAGCAACACGACCCAGTTAATATCTGGAAGAATCCTTTTAGTGATCGCAACCGAAGCCATACCGTGCCCTCTCCTTCAGAAAGAAAGCAGAACTTCCAGAACAACCACAATGTCCCCTTTCTCCTGTATGATTTTGATACTCAAATAATAAAGGGAGATCTACATTGTTCTCAGAGAGAAGCGTTTACTACCTGACCAGAAGTGCGGTTTCTATTTTATTTTTACTGTTTCATTTAATTTACTTTAAAGCTTGCAATAGTTACAGATTTTTTCATACAAGAATATTTTCCTGCCCAACATTAACCGTCCAACTAACGGGTCCTTATTTACAATGTGGAAATCAAGCTGGAATTATTGTGCACCACCACATTTTCTAAGTCACAAAAATTCTAATTCTTCCCATTTCAAAGCAAAGCAAATTCTGAATTGTCTGTATCTCAATCATGTTTCTCAAATTTCAGTCATTAAAAAAAACCCAAACCAAATGCAGTTACTGGAATTTGCTATTAATCAAAATATTGTGAAATAATAAGTGAAACAGATTTGTTAGATTTTGCTAAATAGTTAAACAACCTAGAGGTAGGATGGAGAAACGTTGCTTACATCTGGACCTGTAATGAGGTGAAGTGTTGATTTAGATTCCTCGACAAATCAGGAGTAGGTTTGGGGGATAAATAATAATTAAAAAAAGTAAAAATCTTTCAAGCTATTCCTCCCAAATTTCCTAATCTAACGAGACTAATCAACCTCATGATAGCTGTTTACCGTAAAAATCTCTTTAAAATAGCTATTTCTCAGCTGAAGCTATTTGTAAGAGATTACAATCACCTTGATCCAAAATCTGCATGATGTGAAAAGTATGTTTGAGGCCGGCTCAGAACCAGAGCCCCGAGGCCAGTTTCAGACCTGGGTGTAAGAGTCGATACACACCAAATGGGGGGCCAGTATTGCTCCTTCCCCATAACACAAGCAAAAGTATTTCATGCTGCAATGATCAAAAAGCAACATCGTTGAACACACCTAGTACGAATATACGTATCCCCCATGTTGGAAACTGCATTTTGTTAATGCAGTTTTGGCATTTCTTCCCAATATCTCCATTCCTACCTACACCTGGACAAAGTGTAGAAGCAGGGTAAGTTGCAGGGCTTTAGCAAAAGTGAGCCGGCAAATTTAAATACCCTTCAGAAACATCAGAAACGTAGCCACGAAAGACCCGCCGCCTGTTTGTAACATGAAGGGAACATTTGTAATATTTGTGTGAAAATCTTGCTCCAATGGGCAACAGGCAGGGAGCGCCTCTGATGTGGTTTAAATGAGCAGGGGTTAATACAAACAACGACTGAAGTCGTCTTTGGCAATATAATATCAGAACAAATTTAACTAATTGCCAGTGAGACAAAGCATATTCTCCAGACCAGCAGAACAGACAGGGATGTTATATCTACAAAGTGTCCGTAACACAGGGAAAAGGACCACTGAGCTCAGGAGGATTTAAGTGCACGCCAAGAGCTCTGACAAAGTTGGGCAAACAATTCTCCTGCACTTTTATTTCCAGTGGATATTAGGCACTCAATATTGTGTCCCTAAACATATCTCACACTGTATTAATATCAAATGCACCATTTATGCTCAAGCCTGCAGGTCAGAGACGATTAATAACTATTCCTCTGAATGATGTACACATTCATATTTAAATAGTTGTGCTCAGCAGCTGTTAAATTTTCACTGACACACAGAACACGCTGACACGGGCAAGAGACTGGACCGGGCCAGACACGAACATGAGCAAGGGGGCTGCAACAGCACTTCTTCTTGGGATCCACAACTATTCCCCTAAGGAAAGGTTTTCAGCACCGGGGCTGATTACATGATCGCACACCATTTTCCAGGGAAACTTGGAGTTCACATGCACCCCAAATTCCCATTCAGCAGGATTTTGTCTGTTTGCAAAACCAGCAGTCCTGGCCAGTTGAAACAGTTCCCCCACTCCAGCGAAACTGCTCACTGAAGTAGGATTTCAACTGAAAAGCCAGATTAACCCTATAACTACACCTCTATTCTTCAGTCTGTGCTAACTGCCTGCGTGAAGGCAACTCACTCTTCCATCATTTGCAAAGGACACTTTATACAAAGCGTTACACCCAATAAGCTACTTTGGGATGTAAGCCTGGAAAGCAAACCTGAATGCCTGTGAAGGATAACCTGAGCTACAAAAGAAGAGCAACAATATTTCCATATGCACCTGTAATCCACTGTATTTTAATGATGTATTTTTACAGTGCAAGAAAAAAATACTGGAAGTTTAGTCTTTTCTGTTCTCTGAAGTATAAATGCAGACAGAAACTTGCTTTTCAGAGTAAGATGGGTTTTTGAGTTCTCAGCCCACAATACCATTATTGAGCCTGATCTTCAAAACATGCTTCCAAAACGCTGTCTCAACCCAGACGAAAATAGATCAGACCCAAACTACCAAACTACTTTTGGAAATTCAGGTCACTGAGGTAACTTGCAGGGACGTATGACTCGGTACCCACTGCTGCTAACTACTTTTTTATTAGCTGGCTTTGTGGTACATTTCTAATGATCATAAATGTGAGAGTAACTGCTGTGTTGTTTTTGCATGATAAAGGAATACAAAGTATCTCCATATGCAGGCCGTTCAACCAATCCAACTAGATAATCGAGGTTTTTGTTCCTTCCATGCATTTATGAAATACTCAAGTGTTTTACTGTCAAATCTGCCTTTCAAAAGACGAATACCCGACGTTCTGTAAATTAACACTGTATGATTATTTACTACTTGTGGGCTAGTGCTGCAGAAAGGAGTGTAATTTCTTCCCTGCAGCCACAGTATTTATCAGAGGCACTTTCAAAGGAGAGCAGAAATAAAAAGTTCTACACTGTGGCACTGAAGGTACACGATATGTGTTAAAAACATAACAGTGCTTTTAAAAAACGGAGTTCTTGAGTGCAAGTCCTTAAGAAGGGCAACATGAAAGAAGTAAGGTTGTAACATGGTAGTGCCTGTCCTAACACATCCCCATACATCGCAAACGGCAGAGGCTCCCCGCAAATAGCACATACCGAGCTTTCTCCGGTGGAGGCTGTTAGCTCCTGCGAGAACTTCCTTCAAGCAGAGTCGGCAGTTGCCTGTCCCAGGTAAGACAGAAAAGAACAGTTTACTGTGCGTGACTACCCGCCCAGGTTCTGTGTTGGCAAACTGGGTTCTGCCCTCCTATCTGCTTTTTTTCTCCCTCTCCTGGACTAATACCACTGACGTCTGGCAGCCTATTCCAAATCATTAACCTCACATTTAATGTAATCTTTCAGTCTGGAGTCCAGCGTGCTCCATTCAGGTAGAGGAACAGGGAACTACTGCTACACATAATTTAAGGTCTTTCGGCACAACTGGAAACTACGCATCTTTCAGAGTTCATGCAGCCTGTGCTCTCGCAGATGTCAAAAAACTCCCGAGGAAGCTTCAGGCCTTTGTTTACTTTCCTGGTGCTTCCTTATCTTGGCTGTAGCTGCTTGTGCCCTGGACTCTGTAACACACAGAAAAGCTGCACAGCAAAAATGAAAAAAAAAAAAAAATGCCAGCAGCTTGTATTTCCCATGATTTTCCCCACGGTGCTGTGGTATATCCTGCCCTCTCTGCTTTCCCACAGAGTGCCTCAAAGCACCATTTTTTTTCTGTAAGATGTGTGGATAGTGTAACTGACGCATACCCTTTCAGCTGCCTATCTCTGTGTGCTTTTAAACAACTAGAAAACACAAGTGTTATGACTGAAACAGTTAAAATAATAAAACACCACCAGCCACACAGATTTTATCTTTTTGTTTTTTACTTTTTTTTTTTACTGAAACTTGAGCCGAGTTTGGCTTTGGACAAGCAATCTGTACACTCAAAGGAACCCAAAATACAAATATAATACTTGGATTCTGCAGTAGCCAGAGATGTATACAATGCATGATTTTTTCTGACTGGTACTGTGATGTGGATCCAGACTAATGCTCCTGAAACCAGTGGAGTTTCCCAAAATTTGCATAAGCAGAGAGGATTTGGCATATGGTCAGACTGTCTATTTGAATTTGGCTTTGAAATATTTTCAAATATATGGGTAGGAACTTGATATGTAATATGAGTGTTCAATTGTGAATAAGCCTGAAAATCCTGTTTAGGCCCGTGATCTTCAACTTTTTGTAACGTACCAACCTCTACACATTTTAAAGTTGACCCTCACAAAACAAATTTAAGCTTCTGATCATCGATTTGCTTTTCTTACTTACCTTTCGCAGACCCTTTACAAGTAGTCAACGGATCCCAGTTGAAACCATTGGTTTAGTCAAAATGGCAAATACTGTTTACAGAGAAAAGGCAAGAATAAAACTATGATGTAGAAAGAAAAGAAGATGGAGTACACATTTCTTACTGTAACCAGTATTTCAGGGCATAGCTACGTAATGGCTTCTGTTGCGACTGCAGCTCCTGTAAACATACCCAAGCTGGTGCGAGCTAGCTAGCTCACCCAGAGAGCGCTGGCAGCACATCTGCGATACCCAGGCAGCCCACCGCAGCCGGAAAGCTCGCAGGAGTAATGCAAAGTACAGGCTACGTGGTGAGCTCCAGCTGAGTGTCACGAGCACTCGGGGCTGGCGTTGGCGTGTCTACGCGAGATGGACTTACAGCAGTGACTGCTGGGTGGGCTCATCTGAACTGCAAGGTACCAGAGCTTACCTGGTTGGACAGAAATGCTGATACGCATGCTGCATTTGCAGTAGAAGCACAAACAGGTAAATCATATATTGGTGCATATGATGTACACATGTACATATTTTATATATTTATTTTTCTTAGAAAACATTGCTGCTGTTTATGTCCATTAATTTACATATATTTAGTCTTACTACAGTATCATTTGTAATACTTTTACTTCTACAGCACCTCCTCTTCAAGGATCTCCAATTACTTAAAAACTTTAATAAATAAAGCCTCACATCTTGCTTGTGAGGTAGGTCAACACTATTATCAAACTTTACAGATGCATTGACTGAAGAACAGAGAGGTTAAGGCCAAAATTTTCCAATGTTTGTACCTGAAGTCAACCATCTAAATTCTCATTTAGATGCTTCAACAAAAGTCTCGTGATTTTCTTTGGTGCAGAACATCCACAACTACTGCTGAAGTCAACAGGGGCTAATAGTCACACCTGATTTTAGTAGGCATACACCTTTTACACAGCTAACGAGCAACTCCAAGTTTGAAAACACTGGTCTAAACAAACAGACCATGGTCAGAGCCACAGTTGATCCCAGTAATTTTATCTCCTCAGGGCCTTTATGTTATGATATACGACTTTAAAAGGCTGGTGCGGATCTTTTTAAAGAGACATAAGTGACACAAAAATCATATACTGTTTCCACAAACTGTGTCCATCATAAGACAGTGTGTATAAATACTGCCTGGGTTTGTGGGGCTTTTTGGGTGTCAAGGGGTTACTTTTCACAGGTTTGTGATAATCAAGACAATGCACAGTACACATCACTTGTGCAGCCATAAAACACATCACACATCTTCACCTGCTGTCTTTACATTTCTACAGAGTAAATTCCTTTGCACTTGTGATAAATAGAAGTGGTCAAGTAAAGGTCTATTAAGAGGATACTTGTTGGAATATCATGCACACAGCTTGCAAAATACACATACTAAAAGATCACTTTTAAAATTCTCAAATTGTTAAGCACAAAAATAATTACCTCATTCCATTACAGTACTGTGTAGAAACACGGAATAAGCAGCATTATCTTATTCCCAATAGAATAGATTGTAACAACTAATTAAGTTAAAAAAATTCAGGCACCAAATGAATTATCCTGCAACATAGAATAATATCTATATGGAGCTCTCTCCTTAATATACTACAAAACCAGCTGCATGGTGATGCTTTTCCATTTCATATTATGAGCATCTCATCACATTTCAAATACATCTTTGATGTTCCAACCTCACAGAACAAAAACCTTTTCTTATGGCCTTTAGAGAAACTCTAACACAGAAGAGAAACTTACCAAAAGGGAAAACCACCGTCTTATCGCAGTTACCTTGACCGAAGGTAAATGTTCAATACACAAATGATGCTACCGCATTCCACTTTTACAGTGATGCTGAAAGTCCATATTTTAATGTGGGCTTCTCTCACCGTGTAAAAATTGAAATCAACGCCCAGTGAAACATTACTCTGTACCACAGGAGTCCCTTAGCTCTATTTTAGAGCTCCATTAATTAAATAATCTTCCATAAATTAAGTGTGCAATGTGGTGTTTCAGTCTCCCACATTAAATGAGAATTTCAAAGAATTAAATAATAAAGCTTATTTTAAGCAAACAACAGAGGGCTCGATGGCCTTCTAATAAAAGTATAACAAAACCGTACTCAATACGTTGTAGGGAAACTTTGGCTCAGTCTCTTTTAAGATAACACATTTCTGTTACAGCTTCTTCCATAAGTACTCATAGAGAGGAAACAAAAAGCGTTTCACACCGTGGTCCTGTCCTGCTTCTAACCACAGTGAATCTCTCCAATTATCTTCCAGGTGGGGGCAACAGTAAGCCAGTTTCCTTTAACCGAGACGGTGTCCTCCTGCCTCGGGGAGCGCAAGCACCAGGGCACGCTCCCAGCAGCGGCGACAGGGCCAGGGCCGCGCCCCCGCCCCAGAGCCCCGCTCCCCGGGGGACCTTCCGAGGCCCCCCTGCCCTGCCCCCGGGGCGGCCGGGCCCCCCGCGGCCCCTCGCCTGGCCGCCCGGCAGAGCACCCCCCCACCCCCGGGCTGCGCCTGAGCCGCGGGGCTGGCGCGGCTGCGGGGCTCACCCTGCCCTGCCGCCCCCGCCGAACCCCACGCCCGGAGCTGCCCGTCCCGGTACGCCCAGGAGAGCCGCGGCCTCGCCCCCGTCTTCCCCCCGCCGTTGCCCACCCGCCTCCCGGCGGGGCCGGGCTCGGCACCCACCCGAGAAGGGGCACCTGCGTGCGGCGGCCGCGCTCTCCCCTCACAGCGGGGCATGGGCGGGCGGATCCCGGCGCCCCTCAGCGCCCGCTCAGCCCGGCCCCTCAGCGCCCGCCGCCCCCCGGCCCGGCCCGGCCCCGCTCCCCTCCGCCGGCGCTACGTGTCGCTCCTGCGGGCGGCCGCCGCCCGGCCACGCGGGGTGCCGTTGCCGCTCGCCGCCGCCTCGGGCCGGTACTTGAGCCAGCAGATGAGCCATGTGACGACGACGGAGAAGAGGGCGAGGATGCTGGCCACCGACAGGCAGATGGGCCCCACCGGCGACGGCGAGGCCGAGGCGCCGGACCCGGCGTCGCCGCCGTATTGGTTGACGAAGATGAGGCCGGTGAAGAGCAGCACCACCATGGAGAGGAAGGAGACGACGACGCACACGCAGCCGGCGCTCAGCGCCGCCCGCTTGCAGCTCTGGCAGCTCTCGTAGCCGCCGCCCGAGGAGCGCGGCCCGGCCCGGCCGGCGGGGGCGTGGGGCGGTGGCGGCGGGGCGAGGGCGGCCGCCGCCTCCCGAGCGCGGGGCGGGCGGCGCGGCGGCAGCGGCGGCAGGCTGTCCTGGGGCAGCGGGTCGCGGGCCCGCAGTTGCGGCGGGCAGGCGGCGGCCAGCTTGGTGTTAACGGGGAGGCCGTGGACGCGGTGGTCGGGCAGCGCCGTGCGGTGGCGGCAGAGCGGACAGGCCAGGGAGCCGCCGGCCGCCCGCCCCGGCCCCGGCCCCGGCCCCGGCTCGGCGGCGGCGAGCTGCTGGGCGGCCCGCAGGTGCAGCTGGCTCAGGCACTCCTGGCAGAAGGTGTGCAGGCACTCCAGCAGCTTGGGCGCCCGCCGCTCCAGGTCGAAGTAATTGTAGCAGATCTTGCACTCGTAGTCCTCGTAGCTGGGGGCGGCGGCCACCGCCGCCGCGTCCTCATCCTCCCGCCGCCCGCTCTGCCCTACGCCGCCCTTCTGCGCCGGCTCGGCCATAACATCTCGCCGGAGGGGAGATGGAGCGCCGCGGAAAGGCGGAGAGCCCCGGGCCGCGCCGCGCCGCGCCTGGCAGGCGGGCGGGAAGCCGGGGAGCCGCAGCCCCGCAGCCTCCTGGCCGCGCCCGCGGGCTGCGGCGCGGCCCGGCGGGGAGGGAGGGAGGGAGGGAGGCGGGGAGGGAAGGGGGGACGGCCGCCCGCCTGCGCCGGCGGCTAGCGGCGGCTGCCGCGGGCGGGGGGCGGGATCGGCGCCGCCCGCCCCTTGGAGCGGCGGCGGGGAGCGCGGCGGGGCCCGTCTCCCAGCCCGCCTCACCTCCCCTGCGGCGCTTGCCCTGCCCGGCCCCCGCGCCCCGGGGCCGCCGGAGCGGTGTGCGGTCCCGCGGTCGGTGCCGCATCCGCGGGGCCCGGCGACGTGCCCGCCTCGGTAACGGCAGGACTGCCGCCGGGGCCGGGCTCCCCCAGCAGCCCTGCCGGGGGGATGCGCTGGCTCTGGGGAACACTCTGGGTGGAAAGTGCCGGTGTCTTTCTAGCCCGGAATTGCATTTTTTTAAAATCGTTCCATTGATTTTAACAGTTTATGAGGCTTCCCCAATGCGATTGTGCATTGGGACCAGCAGCTGTGATTACAAAACCTTCGTTAGGCAATGAACACTGCTAATCCAGGGTTGATACGGGAAGGCCGGAATGGTGGCAGGTTAACATCTCCTCAATGCGTTGCAGCTTACAGGCTAACAAGTGTTTCGTCTTTGGGAAGAACCTTTGCAGCACTGTGATTGCCTTTCATTATGCACAGTGAAAATAAAAGCTATTTTGTTCTGGAAACCAGAGGCGGAAGGAACTACTAGTGTTTTTGTTTACATCCTGACCTTGTGTTTTTAAGATCGAGAGCTTTTGCCCAGTTTAATTAAAAGCAATCCAAACAATAAAGCATTCATAGCCTCCGATGTCACACTGATAAACAATCCCATAGGTTTCACTAAATTAAATTCATCTCTGTCACATCAGGGAAATCTGGAGTAACTCCATATTCCTCAGGTCTAGCCCAGGCCATAAAATAATTACTTCTCTTTGTAGTTCTGAAAACGCATTTACAGACGGGGGTAGCTCTAGGCAGGTAAGGCTGGTGTTTCAGGCACACCGCCTTGCCCTGCCATGTTGCTAAAGCTGCATCTTGGGATCGTCAGCTCTGAACTGAGAGCTGCCTCGGCTCAGATATCTTCCCCTCTCCTCTGCTGTGTGACATGCTGTATCAGGCATGCTTCACTGCAAGTGCTAGGGGAAGCTCCCTGTCCTCCTCTGCATTGGATCTCCTCTTTTAGCTGTCTGTGCTAGGACTTACATTGTTCTTTAGTCCTGAGCATTCCTGAAGAACCAAAGAAAATGCTAGTTGTTTAGAAAGAATGGCTTTTTGGAAAGATGAAAAAGCACATACTGCTAAATTGTGGTGGCAGGTCTGAAGATTGTTCGCGAGTCCTTGAACAATGAGCAAAAGAGGAAACTTACTTAAAATTTTTCAGCTTAGCATAAACTGAAATAATGGGATAAAGTCAAACAGAGAAAAATAGGAATATTTTCTGTACAGGGAGCTGGATCCTTTTTGTAATTTATCCTAGGAGATGTTTTAAAGTCTGTTAAAAATCTAGGCTTAGTCTCTTGAAAAGAAGAAAGGAAATGACTTTTGCTGTCACTGTCCATAGTGCACAGCTACTTTGGCATATGGAGTCAAAAATCAACCTTTTTAAACGCCCACGCTGGTTTGCAACCTCAGAGCTCATCTGCCCCTGTCCCCTGGAGGACTTTTTCAGTGTTACTGTTTTCCTGGTGCTGCGTATCACCCTGGATGGATTTGGACTGTTTTAATCTAACTCTGGTATCTTCTGGTTTTCACACTAAGTCTCATCTTACTTACTTAGGTATTCCTTGAATTAATGTTTCTGGTGGTTTGTTTTGTTTTGCCCTTTTTATTTTTGCTTGCTACCGTTTCCTGGTTTAGCGTTGTCTTCCCATTTAATTAGTTCATTTTTAAAAGACGTATGTCAAATTATCCCAGGCACCGCCCTTCCACTTAATATTATTGCCACTTTCATAACCTTACAACTTTCAATTCATTTTCAAAACACGTGAAAGTCCTTAAGATCCAAGCAGATCTGAATTAATTTTTCAAGTAAAATTTTCTGAGGCACTGTATCAAATGCTCTAATAAGGTCCAGATACATCGGCTGCATTTCTGGTTCAAACTGCTTTGCTTTTGTCTTTTGTGTTCTGAGTTTTCTTATCTGATGTGTATCTGCCTTGAGGTCAAGTGAAACTCCACCTAATAAGTATATGAAAGTCAGCATTGGAAAAGCTTCCTGTAATTCTGGCATGAAAACTACACAGAATAGATGGCAAAGCTGAGCACAACTGAAAAATAAAAATGCTAAATATGAAATTAGGATGAAATTTGCATTTTTTGATAAAACTAAGAATGAGGAAAACTGGTGTGGGGTCACAGAAACTTCTTTGCTCATAATTACCCCTGTAAACACAATGACGGATAACTAGATCCTGCACAAGCGAGGTTATCTTGTGCCGTGACGTCCCTGGAGAACATTGTTTAACAGAACATGTAAGCTGCGTGGTCCCCACGCCTGCTGAGATGCTGCTTTTCACTATGGAAGGGTGCAGCTCCTATTTACCTCTTTGAGTATCTAGAGGCACTCACAGGCTCTCACCCTTTCGCTAGCACAGGAACTCGCGTGGTGACACAGCAAGTCAGTTCGCGGAGATGACCCAGCTGAACACTGTTAACTTTTTAATTAGTTTTTCTGCTGGAACAACTCAGCGAAGCAGGTTGCTGCCTGGGTGCATGAGGTCCGCAGCCAGTGCAAGGAAAAATGCTGGTGGCTGTGTGGTCAGGAGAGGAAATGAGGCTGGGACCACAGCAACAGTGATTTATGTACACTTACCTTACTATGGAACAAAGCCATTAATGATTTCAGCCCTTTTGTCTTAGTCCAGCATCACACCATGTGTATAACGGGATATTATAGTCCAGAGCAAGGCTTGAAAGCCTGCTGTGACAACCTGAAGCATAAGCTGCATTCTTGTATCCCCTGTCAGCCTTAGCTGTGTAGGATAGTATTCAGCTGTAGCTCTTCGAGGGGGCACAGATTCACTGGGCAGGGTGTGTGTCTGTGCAACACACACTCCTACTCCCCGCAACGTGGTGCTACCCTGGCTCCCCAGTCACTTGGACTGGCAGAGCGACTGGCCTGGAGTTGAAGGTGGCTTCTTGGCTGGATTCCTCTGGTGACTGGATCCGTGATTCTTCACAAGTGGAGGAGTTGGCCCACAAGTACTGGAAAATGTCTTAATGTTGAATTTAAAGGCTTCCTAGCTGGCATTGAAGAGAAGAGGAATTTCTTCAGATTTTTGGAAAAGTTACTGTATTTCTTAAGATCCAGGCGTATTCTCTCCTTTAGTCACTTTAATTACAATGAGCATTTGTTCTTTGGTTTGTCAGCTTGTAGGGACTGTTCTTTAGTGGGGAAGATGTATTAGTTATTGTAAAAAAAAACCCTGAAATGCAACTGAGCCAATTCTGAGGGCTGACTTTTGGCTGAACCACTATTGGAGACTTTGGATGTTATTCAGCAGAAGTTGTGTTATGAATTCTGAGGAAAAGTGGCAAACAACCCTTACGAGATACACATTTTTCCACTTAAAATAATCATCCTGCGGCTGGTAAGAATTGCTTTTTAGCATTTTAAATATTGGGCCTGATTTACCCAGTGCAGCATGCCAGTTTTATGCTGGTGTAAGACTGGACCTAAGAAGAGCTGTAACAGCGCAAAATGAACTCACTGATGAGCCAAGACCAAAATATTGTAGAAGAATCCTCACATTTTTTCATGAGGGGCATACACCCCTGTAGCAATAATGTCTTGTTTAGCTGGTTTAATTCTTCAGAATTTCTGTGGTGCTGTACAGTAGGTATGTTTAACGAAATCTGACATCTTGCTTTTTATTTACAGGTAGGAAAAACGTTCTCTGTGATGGATGCACAGGACAGGAATGGATCAGATGCCAGCCCATTCATGGTAAAAAAGTTAACTCCCCTCTTTTTATGCTTTTGTTTTCTATACATTTCAATGATTAAGTAGCTTGCTGAGGACTGATGCAAAGGTTGTTGAAGTCAGACAGCTCTTCAGGTAAGGTCTTGTGGTTTAATGTATTATTATGGTTAACATCAGAAGCTTCTGACAATCCTTTATTATTGGGAGTTTTTTACTTTTATAGAAGTCTGCTTATTATATGACTTTCTAGAGTGCATTAAGTAACTAAGCCTAGAGCTCATTTGGTAAATATTTAGAAAAAGAGAACTGTCTTGCTTTTCATCCTTCCACTCACATTCATTTACACAAGTTTCCTCCTCCAACCCCATTTCTACTCACTTTTGAGAGGTGGCAAAAGCTGTGTATTATTTTTATGCCCTATCATTATATTGTAGGATGCTGCAAGATCGTCTGCTTTCTTCACTTTAACATTTTATTTCATATAATGTATTTCTGAATAATTTAAGTGCTTTTTAACCTTTTCTGTCTTGGAACTACTGTAAAAACTATTGCATGTGTGGTCTATTGCATTCAGTACAGAAAAGAATGTTAATTTTCCGTAATATTTGCAGGCCATTTCAGGGAGCCAAAAAAGGAGAGGACGACTACGTTTATGAGCAATTCCACATCAGTCGCAGCCATATACTAAATGTGTTGTTCTCTTAATGCATGTCATAGGAAAGATGCAGAGGTAAATAGATGCAGAGGTACCATATTTGACACCCCTCTCCCCCCAAAATACACTTTATTGTGTTGTAGCTGCTAAATACGGTGGTCCTACTTCAGTTGCCTCAGGCAATGGGGAATGTGTGAAAGGCAGTGCTTTCACTGGCCACTCATCTCTGCTAGTGAGGTCTCTGCTTTCTCTTTCCTTCTAGGTTAAGCTTTAAGCTTCTTCCCCACCCAGCGTTGACCTGAAGTCCCAAGCACAGACACACCCTCGTTAGCATCAGGCTGATGCCAAATTGTGCAACAGGTTTATTGGCAATAAAAGGGTGAGGGATGTGGGCTTAAAGCTGTGGATGACTACATCACTCCTGGTAGGAATAATTCCTGATTATCCCCATCCATTTGTTCTCCATAATCCTGTGTTTTCAGCACATCCCCAACAGGTAACTGCATTACAAGCTTTGGTTAAGAAAAGTTGAAGAACCACTTAAAATTGTGAGGTTATGTCCCTTAGTGCAATATTCCTCTCAAATAACCGAAGTTTAACAGCAACAGGGAGCATCACCACAGACTTGCTATCCAGACCAAACCCATCTCGGAAATATTATTTAAGCTGATGGCAGATGTGGGCTAACTGCAGTTCAGGCAGAGGTGACTCCAGCGTTACCTGTGTAGACCTACATTTAATCTAGCTAACAGGAGTATCAAGATCAATTGCTTGGGCTCCAGAGACATGTGCCCCTTGGGTCCCTCGGGCTGTGCGGTGCAGCAAAGCACAGCCAAAGGAGCCTGCATCTCTCTAGTGTGTGGCACTTTATTAGCAGCTCCCTGAAGCAGGAACTATGTTTTTGTGTTGGGGCAGATCTGCCCTGGGTGTTTGCAGGGATTTAATTAATCTCATAGAAAACAGTATTTAAATTGGGGGTCTTCCAGGTTGGTGGCAGCTTTAGGAACAAATGCATTTTTATAAAATTTACCTTCTGCTAAGCAAACTGCACTTCTTCAAATCCTTTGCTGATGATAAAATCTCGAAGAGAATCCAGGAGTTTTGCGCTGATTTAAGTGTTTTTTTCAAAAAGGACCAAGCTAAAAAGAGAAAAAGAAAAACCCAGCTAGGTCCTTTGTTTTGGCAAGCACTGTTTTCTGCACGTCACAGTTATAGTGAAAATTGAATTTGACACTGGATGTTGATTTAGGTGCCAGCGTGGGGCTGGCAGAGCCTGCTTGGGCTTGCTTGGTGCAGCATGCTGTGTCAGCAGCCTCGTCAAGGAGGCAGATCTATGCAGAGCAGGGCAGATGCGGGACTGCTGTGTCTCATGTAGCAACTTGGGGCTTAAAATTAGCTAAGTGTTATGGCTATGCTGGCCACATTAAAGCAGCTCTGTGGGAAAATATAGTCAAAATCAATAATTACTAATAGTGGTGATTAAAGAAATTAGTGAATACCAGGATGGCTACTTGCTCTTGGGCAATTACTTTCTGTCACCCAAACTGTCCTTGCATTGCACTGAGAAAGAAAAGCTATTCCTATATGAAATACCCAATACTTTTCAGTTGCTGCTTTTATTACAACATATCATTGGTAATGTTGAGATAAAATAGGGAGGTTATCTCTGAAGAAAAGTCCTGATCCAGTGAAGTTCGTAAGCTTCAAAGGGGACAAGTTTTTATCCTTGATAATGACAGGGACTTTTTTTTTTAAGACAGGTTGGAAACAGCTACTATTGCTCAGACCGCAATATTATGTATATGTGCTTAAATCAATTTTATTCAGAATGAGAAACAGATGAAGGGTTTGGGGATTTTTGCATTCATACTATTGTGTATATTCAGCTCTTAAACTTGTAAATTTTTTTTGTTTTGAGCTGAAGTGAGCACATGGGAGTTTGGGGTTTTTTTAAGATAAACTTTAACATCTTCTCACAAGAAATTACAAATTGAAAAATCACTTGATGTGAACCTAAAACCTGATCTATAGCTAGCTGAAGCCTAAGGGACCATTTCTATCAATCTCCCTGGGCTCAAGGTTAGTTTCAAATAGTTTTACTTTCTATGGTAGATTTACTTCAGCTTTGTGCTCAAGAAGTGCCTACGTAGGGGAGAAGAAATTTCACAGGCTTCACCTGAGCTCACGTAGCTTGTAAGGGGATACAGACATTGGGTTACCTCTGGAGTGGCAGGGGCTGCATGCTACCCTCGTCACCCTCTGCTCTCCCCACCTCTTGAAAGCCTCTGCATTCCCTACTTGGGTCTCTGCAACCATGGAGGAACTCAGCCTTTGCTTTTAAAAGAGGTATCAGTCAGAAAAGCAAACCAAGTGTTAGGGGTAAATTAGGAACAATTATAGACTAAAAGAGAAAATGTACTGAGCACTGTGTGCGCTTCTGGTGCCTCTTCTCTAGGGAGGAAAATGTTCAGGGAAGAGCAAGAAAGACCAGGCATTGGGAAGAGCTTCCTTACAAAGGAAACCCAATGGACCAGGGCTCCACAACCTCCGGAAGAGGCAGTTTAGAGGGGATACAATAGTGGTCTAATTGACTCTGCTGAATAAGCCAAGCTACTCAGACACGGCAAACGGATCTCCGGCATTACAAGGGGACGGAGACTGCCAGAAGGGATGCTGCCAACTTCTAAACTCGCCCCACCAACGGTGACTGTAACTCTAGAAGGAAAAGGATATCTGATATGTCACTTGGCATACTCCTGCTGTATAGTCTGTTCTGCTGGCCCGCTCATTTTCATAATATGGGAAAGGAAGATGAGAAGCTTGTTTCTAATGGGTTGATTAGATATTAAATATTTTGGAACAAAACCGACTAACAGCTGGGATGTCTTTCTGATGGGGGTGAGAACTCAGGATGTTACATCTGGAGAGAAAACTCTCCAATTAGCTAAAAATGTGGTTCTAGCTGAGTCAAGAAAGAGATTCCTTCACCCTAATTTGAAATCTAAATTACTTTAATTGAAGAGTATATGGTTCCTGATTTTTATGAGTAAGAATAATTGAAAATTGATTAAATTGACTTTTTTTTTTTTCACAGTTGTTTTCCCCACAAAAATGTGGACTAAATTTGTACTCCCACTAGTGAATGCCAATTTGGAAGAATTCCACTGGTTTCATTGTTGTCCCCTAGTTGCGCCTTCCTTAGCAAGTACAGAATCAGGCCCTGCATGCATAATTTTTCTACTTTTAGACCTGAGGGAATATAATTGGGAGACAGGCTGAGGCCCCATTCCAGATCAAGTCTTTCATATGCAGATTATAAAATCAGTGAAAAATAAGCTTGGTTTGGCAGTTACTTTAAAAGAGACCTTTGGATGATTTTATCAACAGCAGAAGAGGCAATTCATTCTTCATGCTAGAAATCATCATATATCTCCTTATGGGAGATGTGATATATACTGACTGTATTTGTGTAAAGGGAAGAATACCACATTTGGGAGAAATTTTCTTAGGGCCACTTCAGGTCTCTGGAAACAATTCTGCCCTCAAAAACCTCATCCCATGATCTCAGAGAAATATTTTTACCTAGTGTATTTAGATCAATATTTTTGTTTTATTTCCTTTGTCTTGTCTCTTTGACTGTCTGAGGCTTCAAATAAGATTTCAGAAGCTCATCCAAAGCTTCTGTATTAATTCTACTAGAAGCATGGACATTGAGTTGTAGTTGTGGTTCTGATTTGTAGATGCTAATACAAGAAAGCACCCAATGAATGTAACCTCTTTCAACTCTTGCACTGCTAGAGACCTCATAACTCCTAAGAATGGGAGTTGACATGATTTTCTCTGTAGCCAATGGCAGGAAAGCTGCCAACTAGATGGATGATCCATGATGGATGGTGAACAATCCTAGGTAAAAGCTCTGTAGGTGCTGCCGTTGTCTTTCAAACGAATGCATATTCCCCAAATGAGCACAAATAAATAGAGATAACAGAGTGGGCATGGATCTCTTCTCTAAAACAATCAATGGATGTCTCAAGTCTTGTTGACTTGCACAGTGTCCATGCAAGGGCCACAGGTCTGGCTGTAGCACTGTAAATGCTGCCGTAACAGCCACCCTCCCAGTCAGAGGGTGCAGCAGCTCCTGCTGGGTGTGATTGGTCACCTCTCGGACGACATCTGGTATTCATCAATATGATGCAGAGGAAATATTTTTGCTAAAATGGTTAAAAATAAGGATTATTAAAATAGCTATAGAGACAGTTGATAGAGTTTGCATTAAAGGGAGATGACAGAGTGTGGCCATGTTTCTCTCCTGAAAAAAATATTCAAAATGCCTGCCATTTGGTGATATTTAAATACATTTCAACAGCAAAATGTTTGCTCTGAGTGAGGCATAGTAGAAAAACACTCCTATTATGAGTTATTAGACGTGAAGGGTCAATGATGACTCCATTCTGAAGAGGGATGAGGCATCCGCCTGGGCAAGCCATCCCCTCAGGCTGTCTGTGTCTGAACTCAGTGATGCCTCCACAAAGAGGTCCATAAGAGCAGGGTAGCCCTGTATTTCTGTCTTGCTTACAGATCCCTTTTCCTTCCTTCCTTACCCCAGTCTGAAGATGGTTACATTTTTACAGGGTTGCAAACTGCTTCAGAAAGCCAGGGCAGGACAGCCTGAGGCTCTAGAAATATGCTGGTCACACCTGGAATGAATGGTAATCTCAACTTTTCTTACACATATGTAAGAACAGCGGTTCTCTTGCTTCATCAGTAGCTGAGTATTAACTGCTAGAATCAGGGCAAATTCCCAGAATATAAAAGATTTTCTTCCTACTGCCCTGTCCAGTTAATCTCATGGCTTCCAGTATTTGAAGTGTATGACTTGTATTATTTCTAATGAACCAAGGCAAATGCTGTCAGACCTCCTAATGATTGTTTCTATCTACTATACCATAAAAAAAAATAATGTATCCTTCTTGGTTTACTGCCAGTCTATCAATGTTAAAACGTTGACATATGGGTGTGGGATTTTTTGCTGTCTTTAAAACAGGATCAATGACATTAAGGTTTGTCATGCAAATAGTAGAAATAAAGCAAAAAATGCAAGAGCTATTTACGGTTTTAGGATGACATCTGTAGTGTGGGTGGCAGTAGAATGAAAAGTAGAGAATTTCAAAGCTCTTCATAGTTGAATGAATTGACTGAGCATATATTTTTTAGTGGTTTAAAAACCATTAGTAACCCAAAGTTCATATATACAAACAATGAATCTGTGAACTAAAGATAAAATAAATCTATGAACTGGCTGTATTAGCCTCAATCCATTTCATTACTCATTTTTTACTCCCACCCTTCTTCCTTCTCTGAACTGTTAAAACCTGAACAGACTTCTTGTTTAAACTCATCAATTACCTGCAAAAATTTTTTTTGCAAGTCACAGCTCCCAATAAAAGCCACTGTTACCACTGTTGCCTTTCTCAGGATGCTTTGCGTCTGCTGAGTCTCTTGCAGGGACTGAACAATCCTGATGGCCAAGTTAACCTGCACTGGCAATGCCCAGCTCCATACCACAAATAAACAGAGTTTAGAGGAAAGAAAAATACCCTCAGCTGTTGCATTCCTAAAAAGTGTTTGACAGCAGTGACTCATGCTGTCATAATGCAGCAATAAACATTTAGAAAACATAATGCTGCAGCTTCAAAAATGGGGGCAGAAGTTTCATGCATGCAAGGTGTCACTAAGGAGAAGCTCTCAAGGGGCAGGATGGAGAGCTATAGGGCTTTCAAGTCCATCCTCTGCTCTGAACAGAATGAAGAATCATGGAAAAATGCCCAGTGCACAGAGGGCGTTTGGAGGTGGTCTCTTCCAAGGCAAGATAAACTGCTGCTAGTGAGTATGAATGGGTTTTCCTCCAGGAAAGGTACGTGATGAGAACCAGCAGCTCCTTCCCTACAGTCTTTGCTCGGTTTTGTATGTGCAGGGTGTGAGGATGCCTGTTAGCAGCTGACTGCTTAAAGATAACACACTGTGTTCAGGCTTCCTTCTGTGTACATGGGCTCAGAGCAAAACCGACTTTTCCTAGAATAATAGTTTGCTTGAAAGACAAGGAAGTTGTAAAAAGAAGGGTATTCTGCTGTATTCAGTAATAGTTACCTGAGAACTGTCATGTTGTCACCATTTTTTCATATGCTGAACAAAGGTTTATTCAAGAGAGCATGCCATGCGATGTCTCAGAATAAAACAAGCAAAGAGAAGAATGTTTGTTCAGCTGAGCCCTTCCAGCAATGCCCACAACTCTGTGGCAAAGGTGTACTACCAGACTGACCATTTCCAGGGGAGCTCATTCTAACCATCTAGGAGCTGGTCACAGCTAGCAAAGACTCTCCCAGATGCTTTTACAGGGCTGATATACTGATGCTTCTGAATTTCCTTGCCTTTGTGTCACCCCTCCAGTCCAGGCACTCACTGCTATACGCAGAGATACACCAGGCAGCAGCATGGGAGCTGCTGTAAAAAGTGCTAGAAACACTTTCTGTGGTTTCAAGTGCATCAAGGCAAAAATCAACCCAGAGGAAGAGAGGTTTTCACCATTTTAGGCCTAAACTGCTGTTGAAAAATCAGACATTTTTTCCAGAGGGCTGAGGTATAGTATTGTAAATAAAATCAAACAGGTCAACTCTTACGGTAGTCAAGCTTTTAAAAATTCTTAGTAAGTAAATTTGATTTTTGAACACAGCGTTATTAATTTCTCTTCTGCTGTTATTTCCCAAAACACTTAAACAGCCAAGGTATGGTATAGCCTACAAATAACTCGAAATGTTGAGAACACCTCTAGGAATTTCACACTAGATGTGCATGCAATTGAAGTGTCCAAATGATATGGTGCAGAATAATTATTTAAATGACATGCTAATCATCACTGGAAATTAGCAATACCATTTCAAGCAATGCAAATCATAAGCAATTACATAGCATTATCTGGTTACTTACACTGCAAACAGAAAAGTTAATTATTCCTACCCAAGACGGCAGCCGCAGCTTCAGCACATTCTCTTTCTTGCAGTTTTTGTATATGTTTTCATCTTTCCAAGTTCCAAAATTCACTTTGCTTTTGTACTTACATTCTCTAAAACTGGAAATATGACCATGTATATATAAAATAAGGATTTTACAATTAAATTATATGAGAATTATAAAAGCACGGCTCTACAATTCCATTTTTTCCATGATAAAGTTATGGGAGTTGATGAGCCATTAGGACCATAAAGGACTGATACATTTAGCACATGCTGTGTGCTGGAGCTTTACATTTTTAAAAATTTTTAAAACCATGTGTGCCAAGGCAATCGGTTATGTCTTCAGTGCATTGAAAGCTGCTGAGGTATTACAGAAACATATTCCAATCTTGCTGTACTGCTCGGTTAAACTAAAGAAGGCATTTGCATAGAAAACATTTTCTCATAGTCAGGAAAGGCATACAAAACATGTCGGCTTGAGACCTGTTACAGCTGTGTGGGCTCCTGTTGTGCAAAATCAAGCTGGTTTATGTTGTTACATCTCAAATGGAGATCAAATCTGGGAGAGATTCAATGACATTGTACCTATTCATGGCTTTACGTTGCAGACACAAGACCATTCCTACTGCTGCAGAGCAAAGCCTGGTGAAACTTTGTGAATCGTTCTTCATTCACCTATGTTGCAAAGGATTTTTTTCTCAGAAAATGTAATCAAAATGAATTTTATTTGAACTTTGATATGCATTAGATCAAAAGCAAAAGATTCAAGTGCTGTGAAAACTGTAGTCTCTCATGCATTGGTTTCTAAGGGCATCTTCTACAGAACTTTGCCATCTTTTCACCTGACTTCAAAATCTTCAGTTCTTCCAGCTAAGCTGAGAAAACTCCTTTTTGTTCCCTGTAAGCTTAGTGGGTGGTTGGGTCTGACATTCAGTACAAAAGTCTCAGATCCAAAATAATGTGTTCAGTTAATGCGTCAACTAAATAAAACAAAAATGCAAGAATCTTATAAAGAGTATTCAGAACTTTTGGTATTAAAAACATACAAATTTTAATAGTTTCTTTCACAATATAAACAGTGAAAAACTCAAATTGCAAAAAAAATGGTGGAAGAAGATGAATTGGGCTCTAAATAAAATATGTTGAGAAAATGACAGAGTATAGAAACGAAGAACATAGGGAATGAAGCTGGGAAAGAAAATTTGTCCAAAGCCTGTTTAAATATAGTGTGCCATAATACTGATGAGTTGGTGGGATTTCTGTCTTCACTGCATGGCCAAAGGATTTCTGCATCTAGCCCTAAGTGTCTTCAAATGGTAAAGAAGAGGGATCACACCAAACCATTAAGTCCCACTCCGCCCCCTGGCACAGCCCACATCCCACTATCACGGTCTGCGGTCCCAGGCCACACCATGCTGCTGTTTGTAGCTCTACCTTGTTAAATTTTCATCATCCCTCCACGGATTAAAGATATTAGTAAGTCCTTTTCCCCTGGTACCAGAGAAGTCTCATAATACAGTGGCTCTGTGTCCACTCTGCGGCGGTTTCAGCAGAGGCTTCAGTTTGTTCGTGGTCACGTCATCTCAGTGTTTTTTTGTTTGGAAAACTGCAGTTCTGACATTTCTGTGTATAGTTAATAACCCACTGCTGACTGAAAGGGCTATGAGCTGAAGTAACTCTAAGTACTATCCTCCACAGTGATACATGGTTGTTGTCGGTAGAGCGACTGTAAAAGTTATGTTTGTATTTGCTCCTTCAGACCCTTTCCCTCAGCTTACGAGTCAAAACAAGACTTGTCTGGCTGTCAGGATTGCAAACTCATACTGGCATCCAAAAACTGAGTTGTGTTCTTCTAGCATCGTTATCCACCCCCAGTCGTGGAATTTGTACTTCACTCTTAGCTGTGTTGATGCTGGAAGAAAAATTATCCACCATCATGACAGTGACACCCATTGTTAAAGAAAAGGCTTAGCACAAGGCACTATTTTCATCTTTCTCAAAAGTTATCCTTTGTATTTTCATCTTTCACACTTGTCCTCAGCCCAGAGGTGATTTTCTTCCCTTGCAAGAATGTAGCTGAATGCTGACCTGCTATTAGTGAGATATTTTGGCTCTAGATGAGGTAGTTTCACTGGTTAAAGCTTTATATAACCGCTTTGTTGACTAACACTAGGGGATCTGCCAATCAAGCTGGCCCTGCCCAGTCAGAACTCTTATGTACTGTGGAAGGGGACAAAGTCCCTGTAGAAAGATGTAAGAAATATGCTGGGGAATATGGTCTGGGTTATTCCTGTCTCAGGCAAAGGCAAACCCATTTGTGGAACTCCTTTTGCTCGAGGACCTCTGTGCACTTGGTGGGTGATGTGGGAGGATGGAGAAGTCCGACGTGTACCTCAAGGGGATTTGATTTTGGGTGAAGATAGCCAATGACCTGAATGGTACGCTGTTCATTGCTATATAATATTGTATGTCACCACTACTGTGGTTACTATATGCCATATCAATGGTATGTATCATAGTAGGAATCTCCCAAATTAATGAAGAATGAATTTTGATGAAAGCAAACAAAGTGCAGTGGTGATTGAACAAGGACTGACTTCAGCATGCAACAATCCAACACCACACACCCCTTCTCTCCAGCCCTGAAAGACAGTTATGATAGATGGAGCCCAAATGAACTCAATGGATATTTTGTGGACATTCTACAGACATTTCACAGGGGTGGTCAATAGACTAAGGGAATGATATCTGTGTATTATATCAAAGGATGGGAAGGGTGGTGGTGGTTAATGATGTATTGGATAGTGTGAGTCCAGAGCATGACATAAATGGTATGGAATAAGGGGTGGATACTGTCATGTTTTGGCTGGGATAGAGCTAATTTTCTTTATAGTAGCTAGTATGGGGCTGTGTTTTGGATTTGTACTAAAAACAGTGTTGATAATGCAGGGATGTTTTAGGTGTTGCCAAGTAGTGCTTACACTAGTTGAGGACTTTTCCAGCTTTCCATGCTCTGCTGGGTGCACAAGAAGCCATGAGGGAAGGTGCACAGCTAAGACAGCTGATTCAAACTGGCCAAAGAGATATTCCATACAGTATGACATCATGTCCAGTATACTAACTGGGGGGAGTTGGCCAGGGGAAGCAGCAATGGTGGCTGGGAGACTGGCAGCATTGGTCAGTGGGTGGTGAGCAGTTGCATAATATTTTTTTCTTCCCTGGGATTCATTTCTCTGTCTCTCTCATTATTTTCCTTTTCCTTATATTCTTCTTCTTTTCTTCTTCTTCTTCTTCTTCTTCTTCTTCTTCTTCTTCTTCTTCTTCTTCTTCTTCTTCTTCTTCTTCTTTCTACTGCTGCTACTATTACTACTAGTAGTACCGTTATTACTATTACTATTTTATTTTAATTATTGAACTATTCTTATCTAAACCCATGAGTTTTCTTGCTTTTGCTCTTCTGATTGCCTCCCCCATCCCACTGGGGTGGCGGGAGTAAGTGAGAGGCTGCATGGGGCTTAGTTGCTGACTGGGGGTAAACTATGACAGAGCTTTAACAATGTTTTTTGCAGCTGGACAGTTTATAAACAGCTTCTTTTAAACAGTCTCAGAATGCTACTCATCTAGTCCTTTGCAGTGATGTTTCTGCCACTGGTTTTACAGAAAACCGCCTTTCTAAATGTCAGGAAATGTGTACGGGGCATACAAAGTGTGGGACAGTTCTTGATTTATTTTTTTTTTCCTAAAGCAAATCTCCCAAGGAGCCAAATCCTGAGTATTTTTCTTGGCCATCAGAGATAATGTGAGGTAGGTCTCAAGGAAAAGGCAATTAAGGCATTGGTCTACAAGAAGAATAGAAAGAGAAATGATTCATACTCTTGCTTTGAACAGGAATAAACAAGTTGTTCCATGAACAGTGCAAATGATGAAACAAGCTTCCTACAGATTTTTATTCCATGCTACTAGGCACTTCCCACTGCAATAGTCAGTCTTCTGCCCTTAGTTCTCTCCTCAAACCCTCCATCCTCTTTGTGGCCCAAACACCTCCCACTGATGTGTTACGGTCCTTCCTACGATCCTCTGTTCCATCCTGGAAGTATCTCTATTTCCCTCTTCTGGGTCGCCCAAACCCACTGTATACTGCAGCCATGCCCATATCTGTTAGGTACCAGGTAGTCGAGAGGTGGAATCTCCAGCAGCAGGCCTGGAAATAAGCGTGTCCTGAGTGGAGCCATCCGGCAGCCCAAATTGTCTCTGTCCGCTAATCCATTACATTTCTCCCTAAAACTGCAGGAGTTCAAGACTGTGGAAACCTCTGCTCCCATGATGAACGTGGTTTGAATTTGTTGGATGTCAAAAAACTGGTTGAGGGGAGGTGGCAGAGGCAGACTGATCAGATTGATTATTATCTTCCTAAGAAAATGTTGACAAGCCACCAATGAGTTTTCTTTCATTAAAACTTTGTGCCTTCATCCCAAACTGAAATGTTTCTTTCATTCCAGATATCAGTCAATGTTAGGAACGTAACTTTCAGAAATCCCTTCACTTTCCTTAGAAAAAAAGGGCTCACAGACTTCTGTCATCAGCTTACTTACCACTTATAACTGCTCATGTTGATTCAGTGAGTGTTGGGCATCTGGCCTCTCCAGGCATTCCCACAAATCCCTTTTGCTGGATATTTGCAACTCTGGGCCCCCAAGCACCTTTGTAAAATGTCCCCACACCACAAACCTAAGTCAAGTCAGCTCCTTTCTAAGCTAGGAATGACAGGCAGCATCCTTTCCACATGCAGCCTTATTTTGCAGAAACAAAGGGTCGCTGCAGTCTTGACTGAAGGGATGCTTAAAGTTCCTTCATATCTGGCACGCTTCAAACCCGGGTTGCATTTCTTTTCAATGATGCTGCAATCCTGGCTTTGCTTTTTCTCCTATTCCCCAGCAGTTCATACCTGTGGGCTGATTCCCCTGTAAGTCAAGAGGGCTTGCTTAGTCTGGTGTTCCCCATTGTACGTAGCAGTAGGAAGGTCCCTTAGGCCTGACTTTGTGTAATGCTTTGCTACTCAAGCTAGCATAGGGAAATATGGGGGTAAATCTGCATGCAGTTGTTCTGTGTGAATGCCTCTGCTAAAATAATCTACTAATCCAATTTAAAGTCACAGCTGTATTGAGTTAATGTCAAGAAAATGGTAAATTCTTAAAAGCAGATTCCCTCCATGCCCTCTTTGGCTTTCTTGGAAGCCTTAGTGAATGAAGACAGACTAAGAGCTGGAGTGCTCAAAGACATGGACAAGGCAGATTAAAATTAATAATAGGTAGAAATTCCTCCCTCCCCCTTTTTTTGTTTGTGGGGGGAGGGGGGCTTTATTAGGTTTAGAGTAAGTTTGGCAAAAAAATCTCAGTCATCCTGAATTCTTACCAGCTGGATGCTGATGTCCTGACTGAG
Source organism: Phalacrocorax aristotelis (assembly GCF_949628215.1). Taxonomy (NCBI): domain Eukaryota; kingdom Metazoa; phylum Chordata; class Aves; order Suliformes; family Phalacrocoracidae; genus Phalacrocorax; species Phalacrocorax aristotelis. The sequence goes on along the minus strand of NC_134282.1, from coordinate 21,359,566 downwards.
GCACCCTCCCACTAACCCAAGTGTTTGCCTGAAGAAGAATTAGGTAGAAGCTGGCTAGGAATTGTTAGTTCTATTTTAATACTTGGGAAGTATTATAAGGACAACAGGGAGACGCAAATATGTAGGCAGATCAGATAAATATTGACTTGTGGTTGACAAAGAGATGTTTTAAAAGACTTATACAGTGCTGGCCCCAGCCATGAACTTTCGTTCCTGCTTTCCTGCTTTATGCCATGTCTCTGGATGAGAACCTATCTCACAGGCACCAGCGGCAAAACTCGCAGCTGCACCGGCAGGGCTGTAATCCTGCTCTTCAAATTAGCATGTTAAAAACTCTCGTACGCATAGTCATGTAGGTGGATAAAATAAGAATGAAATAGTTTTGAAGACTCTTCCTGTAATACAATGAAAATAACCGTGAAGGAACTATGGACCAAACTCATCTCTCATCCAGCTCTGCTAAAGTCAGTCTATGTATAAGGAATTAAGCGATATAAATGAATTTTTAATTGAAATTCCACACTGGTGGGTGCTTCACCTATCCAAGAAACAGGAAGAACAGAAAAGCTTCCCAGATACTTATGAGTGCACCTAATAAATTATACATCCATTAAAAAACAAAACCAGAAGCAAACAATGAATAATTCCTGCAAGTAAACAATACAAACATATAACCAAGCTGGAATGGGCAGCCTCCCTCCTCAGCCTGTGTGAGCTGGTTCAGCCAACAAGTGAGCTGCGACCCTGTCATCATGGCCATGGATGAGTGCGTGCGCACACAAGCGATGAGGAAAGCACTTGAAACATGATGTCACCTGGAGCTGTGGTTGGGCAAACCAAGATTACATTTTGAGAAGGTAAAAGAAAATGAATCACACCGATTAGATGGGATCTGTGCACTCTACCCTAGAGCCTGGACGGGAGTGAGGGAGACCTGTCCCTGTAGCTCCCTGCAGAGGCCGTGCTGCCCAGGGCCGTGGAGCTGGCCTGGCCCGGGCTGGGGCTGGGTGAGGAGGTGACCCTGCCATCTCAAGAGCGCTGGCACTCGCAGAGGCTGGGTGAGCATCTCCCACAATCAGCACAGGCAATAACATAGGAACAAACCGACTTTCTAAAAAGCAAAGATGCATGGCTTGGGTTTCCTGGGGCTCTAGAGGAAAAAAGCCTGGATGCAATCCTGGATAATTTGGACTATTTGAGCAGGGGGAAAAAAGTAACAAATTTGCAATGAGCTGTCACTGAGCGAATGATGATTTTGCAACCTTTGTGCAAAATATATTTCTGGGGATAGAAATGGGCTGTTCTAAACAATCAACAAACAATCAGCACACCAGAGATGGAGAAGTGGAGGATTATCTGCCAAGAACTACAAGGGCATAGCCAGAGTGTGCAGAGATGCAGTTAGAAAAGCAAAAGCCCAATTTGAATTGAAACTGGCCATAGACGTAAAAAATAACAAGAAAGGTTTCTTCAGACATGTCAACCATAAGAAGATAAAGAAGGAAAACATAGGCCCGCTGTTAAATGGAAAAGGAGAATCAATCACCAACGATGCTGAAAAGGCAGAGGTCCTCAACACCTTCTTCACCTCTGTCTTTACCAGCACTGTTGGGTCCCAGGCTTTGGGAATGAAATTGACGATTGATCCAAACACTGACCCACCATCAGTGAAGGAAGAGTTAGTACATGAATTACTACAGGAGCTTGACCCCTACAAATCAATGTGCCCTGATGCCATCCACCCGAGGGTGCTGAGAGAGCCGGCTGACATCATTGCAAGGCCACTCTCCACAATCTTCGAGAAGTTGTGGAGAACGGGGGATGTCCAAGAGGACTGGAGGAAGGCAAATGTTACCCCTATCTACAAGAAGGGCTTGAGGGAGGATCCGGGTAACTATAGGCCCATCAGCCTTACTTCAATCCCTGGGAAAGTCATGGAATGAATCCTTCTGGGGTCCATCACAAGTCAAATGAAGTACGTGATTGGGAAAAGCCAACGTGGCTTCACTAAAGGCAGATCGTGCTTGACAAACCTGGTGGCCTTCTATGACAAAGTGACTTGCCTGGTTGGCATGGGGCGGGCGGTGGACACTGTCTACCTGGACTTCTCCAAGGCCTTTGATACAGTCCCCCACAGTCTCCTCCTGGAGAAATTAATGCATTATGGCCTAGACAAGTCATCTGTGCAGTGGGTGGGGAGCTGGCTGACAGGTCGCACCCAAAGGGTGGTGGTAAATAGCTCCTTTTCCAAGTGCCGACCTGTCACAAGTGGAGTCCCCCAGGGATCGATATTGGGCCCAACGTTATTCAGTATTTTTATAAGTGATCTGGAGAACAGCATCAAGTGTAGCCCAATGAAGTTTGCTGATGACACCAAGTTGAGTGGGGAAGTAGACACTCCAGAAGGGAGAGCTGCTCTGCAGGGAGATATGGATAGGCTGGAAGAGTGGGCCAGCAAGAACCTTATGAAGTTCAACAAGGACAAGTGTAAGGTCATGCACCTGGGAAAACATAATCCAGGAGTGCAGCACAGACTGGGATCCACCTGGCTGGAGAGCAGCTCCGTGGAAAGGGACCTGGGGGTCCTGGTGGACAGGAAGCTCAACATGAGCGAACAGTGTGTTGCTGTGGCCAAGAAGGCCAAGAGGATACTGGGTTGCATCAAAAAGGGCATCGCCGGCAGAGATAAAGAAGTCATTAACCCACTCTACTCAGTGCTTGTCAGGCCACACCTGGAGTACTGTGTACGGTTCCGGTCCCCGCTATACAGAAAGGATGTGGGCAGGCTGGAAGGGGTGCAGAGAAGGGCCACCAAGATGATCAAAGGACTGGGAAGTTGCCATATGAGGATAGGCTGGGAGAACTGGGTTTGTTTAGCCTTGAGAAAAGGAGGCGCAGAGGGGATCTCATCACCGTGTACCAGTACTTAAGGGGCAGCTACAAAGAAGACGGAGACTCCCTTTTTACATGGAGTCACATGGAGAGGACAAGGGGGAACGGGCACAAGTTGCTCTTGGGGAGATTCCGACTGGACACGAGAGGAAAATTTTTCACAGTGAGGCCAGTCAACCATTGGAATAATCTCCCCAGGGAAGTGGTTGACTCGGCCACATTGGACACTTTCAAGAGTTGCCTGGACAGGGTGCTGGGCCATCTTGTCTAGGCTGTGCTCTTCCTAGAAAGGTTGGACTAGATGATCCCTGAGGTCCCTTCCAACCTGTGATTCTGTGATCAAGTACACCAACAGAACCAAGGACCTTAGGGTTTCCTGAGCAGAAATACAATATGTATATGTGTAAATATTCAGGAGGAAAAAAAAAATGCTGGCTCCAAGATGGGATGAAATGGAACTGAGGCCAGTCCAGGATATGTTTTACACCCAAGAGGAGAACTGATGGGGGGTGAGCACAGGTTGCCTTTCCATCCAGAGGAGCTGTAGTGCTAGCATCGGGTGGGGAGGGAGGAGGCTCTCCCCTGCAGTCCTCCTTGCCTGCCTTTTCATGGCACCCACGTTTGGGCATTTTCCAGGGAAATCCTGAAGCTCTTGGTGACAACTGGGGAGGTTTATCTTTAGGTTAGGAAAGTGGGCTGGCTTTATATCCAGGTAGATTATATCAATTTTTTTATCAGGGTTGTCATGGGAGGAAAAATGACAAAAAAGAGGAACTTGCTGAATTTCCTACTGCCGCCGGGTGGGACAACGAGGGGGGCGCACGGCCCGGCCGGCAGGGGACGCTCCGGGGCGGGGGCGTGGCGTGGCGCACCTGGCGGGCGGGGCGTGGCGGGGCGTGGCGCGGCGCACCTGGCGGGACGGGACGCACCTGCCCGCTGCCCCGCAGCCGCCGGGGCGCGGCGCGGAACGGAGCGGAGGCTGTCGGTAGCATGGCCCGCCTGCTGGGCACCCTGCGCAGCTCCCAGCCCGTGGCGCGCTTCCAGCGCTGCTGCGGGCTCTTCCCCGCAGGCGAAGAAGGCGGCGGTGGCGGCGACCCCGCGGAGGGGACCCGGGACCGCGGCGCCTGCAACGGCGTGAGCTCGCAGCGCCGCCCGGCAGCCGCCGGCCGCGGCCCCCCCCGCAACGGGGCGCGGAGCGGCCGCGGCCCGCAGGTGAGTGCGGAGCGGGGGGCGGCCGGGCCCGGCCGTGACTCAGCACAGCCGCCCCCCGCGGCCATGCGCGCCGGGGCTCCCCGTGTGCCCTCCCGCCCCATCCCGCCGCCTGCCCGGGCGCGGGGCCGGGAGGGGGGGGATGGAGGGGCTGGGCTGCGAGGGGCGCCGGTGCGGGGCAGCGCTGCGCGGGGGCCGCCGCCCGGCGCCATCCCGGCCCCGCCGGGGAGGCATTTCTGGGCTTCTCCGCTTACACCCCGCCGTCGCTGGCGCCCCCGAAATGAGATGCTCGGTGCGGGAGCGGCTCTGCCTGCCGCGGTGCCCGCAGGAGCTCTGCAGCAGCGCCGCCTCACCCTGGGACGCACGTTTTCCCGGGGCAGCGGCTGGGAGCAGGAGCCCGTGTCGCGTGGATCCCTCTGCATCCGCGGGCGCTCCTGCCGTGGTGCCCCGCTCACCCGCGGCTCGCTGCCGGCCTCCCGCGGGGTGAGGCCGGGGCAGGCGGGGAGCTCTGCCCGTAGCTCAGCCGCCGCGGCTGCCCGGGCCTGCGCCAGCTCCCTTCTGCGCGTTGCAGCCGCGGCGCCGGTAGCGCTGGGCTCCGCGCTTCCCCGGCCAAGCAGGTCACGGCGTTTTATGGCGCGGTCTGTAATTCGCGTGTGTTTCTGAAGGGAACAGGGAAGGGCATGACGCAACAGCTGTGTACAGGTTGGATGACCTGCTTTTTCTCTGACTGTAATGACTTTAATTCATTAGCACATCACTTCGTAGTGCCTTCTGGAAAGGATGTGTGATAATGGTCTTCCAAATTCTACCTGTAAAGTAAACACGGGCCAGCCATGTATGCCACAACTCTGCCGCTTCTCCCATACTATTTTACCTTTCCCTGACCTACATCTAGTTGCTTGGTTTCCCATTTTAAGCACCTAAAATTCTTCATCTGTTTGACTCTTTCTCAGTTAAAAAAAATCAGGAAAATTGGGGTAGTTCTTCAGTCTATTTGCTTCTGAACTACGGGACACTTTCAGTAAATTATGCAGATAACTCACTAAAAGATTTCTTTTCACTACTTGCTTTTGAAAAGTGACAGGATTAACATAACAGTATTAATACTAAAATCCTATCCAAGTTAGTGCTCCATGAATGGAGCCATTCACTTCACCAGGAGCAACTGGTTTGGGTTTCACAAAATAAGAAACAACTACCTTTACTGAAGGGTGAGTATGTCCTGGGTAGTAATTCATGACACCTGGACATAAAAGTGGAAGAGTTTGTTTCCACATAATTTGGACATTCACTTCTGAAATCTGTGAAAGGTGGGTTCAAATCCAAAGAAAATGGAGACGGGAGTAATGGCTTTGCCGATGTTTCATTTAAGTGCTAGAGTTATAAAGACAGGCTCTTGCTGCCTCTGTGAAAATCCATTTATACAAAGAGGGTCTTCTGCAACCCACCAGGAGATGCTGAAAGTGAATTTGGATCTTCCTTATGCCAAAAAACATACTCACCGCTCTGTTGCGAAGTGAATGGGAGTTGCCTTGATGTACCTGCAAAGAGGTGGAGGAGTCTAATGCAGATAGCAAAGTCTGGCCATAAGCTCCCTATGGGTAGTGGTGTTTTCTTGCTCTCGGCTGCAGGCATTTGCAGAAAGGTGCTGAAGCACTGCCCCTGAAGCTCACTGCTGGTGACCTTGGATGGCTATGTGCTCAGCTCGAGCATCCCTTTCTCAAGTTTGGGGCTTTCAAAGTCTGTTATCAGGATGGAAGTTTTCTATGAGATTATATTACTTTGCCTTTGCTGTCGCAATGCAGTAGTCTTAAAAGCTTTTTGAATGATCAGTAGGTTATACCTGTGAAAACAGAATATATAATTAAGTACTTGAGTGAAGAAGATGTGAATGGTTGGCCAGATGCTGGGGCTGCCGCAGCTCCATCTCCGTAGGACATTCCCCTGTCTTCTGTGCCAGCTCTCAGGCCCCTGCATCTGATGTGGGCTGGATGGTGTGCTGAAATGGCCCAGTTTGAGGGACTCCGGCGAAAGCTGATGGTGATGGACACACCTGGTACGGATAGATGCTGTACTGCCTGGAGAGAAGGGGAGATTCCTCAGGAGGGTAATGAGACAGGACAGCCCATGATCTGGGAGAAGGATGCCTTTAATTAGCTGCATGCATTTATTGCTGTAAGTGCTACTTATGATGCATCAGTGTCTTTTATGTATAACCTGCAGACTATATTTGGGTTGTGTGTGGGTTTTTTTGGTTTTGGGATTTTTTAAAGTCAGAAGGCCTCATGACAGTGGTCAGCAGCACAATGAGGGGCTGTATTTCTGAATCTTTGTAATTCAGTCCTGTCTGCCCCACAGGCGCTGCCCTGAGATGATGAGACAAGGAATGAAATGCTTAGGTGTGACAGCAAGAGCTCTGTGTGTTTCTTAAATATTAAATCAGTTGCTTAGCCCATGTTCTTGATGTTCCCTTGGTTACCAGATAAGTTAGAAAAACTTTTTAATACTTCAGATGAAAACTCAGGTATCTGAGGGTGATACAAAATGGTGCTAGTCCAACACCCTGGCTGGACTTAGGCCCTGGCTCAGACTTCATATTGAACCCATGGGCTTTTAGTAAAAGAACTGTTGGGTTTTATTACTATGGAAGACAAGACAGTAATTTCTTGTAATTATCTTGTCTATAGCTAGTACTTCTTTGTTTTCTGTGCTCCTTTCTAATATCGGTTTGTTTTGCAGGGAATTTCTTTCTGAAACTGCTTGGAAGATATATTTTCCTGATGCTCTGTATGAAGTCCTTAAGTTGCACCCTTAATAATACTGAAGATTTGTTCAGGGTTTTAGTGAGTGGCCAAATAAATGTTACATATATTTAAAAAGTAGAACTCTGCTTATCTGTAACGTCCTGATGGACTTTTGCTCTGAAAATTGGTAGCCTGAATTAGAGGGAACCAAGGGGGGGAAAAGCCCCACAAAATCTCTTATTCAAAGTTCTCTGTAGGGGGTTGTTTTTCTCCACTCTTCCTTTTCCCAGATGCTTTATCATCTCTTCAGATCTATCTTTCTGCCTTTGAAAGAGTACAGTTCTTATTTACTCTGTAGTTATACCTTAACTGTCAGAACTGCTCCAAACTGGTGCAATGTTTACAAACTGGCTGATCACGTTTAGTGATTGTATAGTTCTTACTCGTGCCTTAGGTGAGGAGACTAATAACCAGGATAACAGCAAGGTGATGGTAACAGAAACAGAAAAGGTAAGTAAAAACTGCACATCCATCTCAGATGTATTGCAGTCCCCAAAAATGTAGTTAATTACTGACAAGACATAGATGACAGCACTGCTTTTGCTGTCAAAGGATGTCTGGTAACTTGAAGTAGACTTGCTCTAGAGCGTGAGTCAGTGTCTCTCTTCTGTGGCATTCCCTTTCAATAGATTTTTGCATCAGCCTCAGAGTCTTGCTTTTCCTTTTTAAATCATATTACTATTACTGTCTTACTTGGTTTCATGTTGTGTCCCTTTCCATGGAGCACTAAGTGGACAGTAGCTGTGGTAGGTTCAGCAGGTGAGGCAAACCCTTGTGAGAAAAGCCCACGAGCACCATGAGGAGAGCTGGCAGCAAGGCATTTATGCCTCAAGCGCTAGCAGTTTGTCCTCCTAGAGAATATAACTAAACTTCTGGAAGTTCCTCAGTTTGGAGCTGCAGCTAGAGAAACATGAGATCCAGTTTCTTATTTTGATGGGCTGAGCGTGAGGCTCGCATTCCTCAGCATCACTCCCGGTGCTCTGGTACTTCGTGTTCAGCTCTCCCCTACGTAGTGTGGTGGCCAAGGAAGCTTGCCAGCCCTGTACATGTCCAATTTTCATTTTAAGGTTCCCAAGGAAAGCAGCTGGTAAAGGATGTTGTTAGCATGTATGAATAATACGGTTTCATCAGATGGTTTTTGGCCAGCCCTCTGAGTGATGGTCCTTTGGAAGATGACGATACAATTGTATCCAAGATTCAAGCAGTGTGTGGTAACCCAGTGATGCTAATAAAACTTTGTGAGACTTCACTTGCTGATTGTAATAGGTATCCTGTGGGGTGCTTGCTGCTGAGGAAGCTGCTGCTGGTGGTGCAGGGGGCATGTGAGGGGCTACACCAGGAGACTGAGTCCTTACGCTGATGATTAGGTGCTTTGTGACTCAGCGCTTCCTGGCTCACAGCCTGAGTCATCTTTGGAGGCTACTGGACCTTATAGTGAGGAGCTTTCAGGATCCTAGGATTAATTCCAGTGCTTGGAGGTGAGCCACTTACTGTTTTATAATTCTGCTGAATGTCTTAGGCCATTAGTTCAGGTATCAACCAGAAGAATAAAAGCTCATCTGCTCTCATTTTTCTCGTTTAGATCTCTGGAGAACAGGGGTAGGTTTGATGGGTGAGGAGCCAGAGAAAATCGGTTCTCCCTGCAAAGCCGATTTTTTTACCTCATTTATATACTCTGCAGGAAATATTTATGGGTCATCTGGGCAATGGAAGGTGACTATTGACTGCTATGGCAAATAAATCCAACGTCTAAAATGTACAGGTAGCGTTGGCTAAACCATGAGATTTTTATTTTAAATGGCTATTCTGGTTCCTGCTTTATAGGGCTTCACATCAGTTCAGTACAGTTAGCACCTTTAGCTTATTTTTCCAAGGTAAACTGCCATTGGTCTAGCTTTAGAGGTACATGAATGCTTCAATATAGGGTTATATTGCTAATTTATTACTATTTTATTTTATTACTGTATTTGTTAATATTTATTACTAGATTAAAAAAAAAAAGTTTAATCTTTCCTTTTGAAGACAATTGGCTGTTGCAAACTACTGCTAATAGAGTTCCCTGAGCCTGCCAGTTCTGGCACACATGAAGCTGTGTGGTCCTTCTGTAACAGCAGACCAGGCTGTTGTTATGCCTTAGCTTGACTTGACATAATTGTAACTGCTTACTTATGCTAACCAGTTTAATTAGATGTATTGCCTTAAGTGTTCCCTATTGACATTTCTCTGTGCAAAGGGAGAGCGTTGAGATACTGTCTTTTCCAGAAGAGTGTCAGACACCTCAGTCATGCCACAAAGACTGAATGTTTGCATGGGAAAGAGCTCAGAGGCATTAGCAGTGAGGAACCTGTTCCCTGACAAATATAAGGCCCATGGACCAGGATGTATAGCATGAAGCAGAGGAGAGAATAAGCAAAATACAAGGTGTCTAGGGAGAAAGGGGATATGTATGGCAGGGCTGCTGTGATGCCAATGTCACCCCTACCTGTGAGGTGCCAGGGTGAATAGTGAACTGGCACAGATTGAAGCATTAAACCTTGCAAGCACATGCCGAACTGTACCAGCAGTACTGTGCCAAGCAGTGCTGGTGCATGGAGGCTGCTAGGGTGCCAAGGGAGCTTCAGCCACAGTTACTTCTTCAGTGGCATAAGAGATCCTGGCCATCTGCTTGAACAGTGCTTGTTGGTGATATCAGGTCACCAGTTGGTCTCCTTGTGTGTTTCACCATCAGAAACAGAGCTGACATAGCCATGGCCTGCACTAACTGCAACTGATAATGAGCCAGCAAGTGAATTGAGAACATCTTATGGCTCTCATCACCAGGGGCTGGCTGGCTGCTGAGGTGTCCTCCAGTATGCCTCTCTACAGTCACAGCTGCAATTTGAACACCATGTCCCTTCCTGTTTACAGTGGTCTCCACCTTCCAGGAGCACATCTACCTGGGACTGGCATATTTGCGGTGATAGTTAACTTGAAGCCTTATTTGGCGATACCTTAGAAAACTGCTCTTTGACTTGAATCCTGGAACTATCTGCTGGGGAAACAGTCGTTTCTCCCTGTGCTGTTGCCCAATTATAACAGATTAATAAAAAAAATAATTTAGTTGTCTGAAAATGGGCAGAGTAACACCATACCATTTATCTTCCAGAAGCCTTGCTGCTCTATGCCTCTCAAAATAGACCTCTACTGTGGAAATGATCTTTGTGCAGAAGCGGGCTGACTGGGTTCATGATGCTGCTGGGTAGAAATAAGGGACTATGAATCGAGGCTGTGAGATGTGACTCTATGGTGTCAAATTTCCAGGCTAGAGTTAATTTCTGAAACCAAGTCTTAAGATGAGAAGAAGCTTTTTGCTCTGAAAAGAAACATAATATTGAAGTCCTTGGTCATTTGGCCATTCCTGTATGCTTCTGTTGCATTAGGCTGCTGTCAGCTGAGAGGTCCCCAAACCCAGGAGTGCTGAGGGGAAAGCAAATTGAGGGGCTTCCTACTCTTCTTTCTCCAGATCTCTGGAGAGCAGCCTGGGTATCTAGCAGCCTTACAGGTCCTAGTAATGCTCTGACTCATGTGTTTTGGCAGGAAGTCAAAAATAAGAGGTGGTGGTGTTTGCAGGGAGCTGGTGTGTGGGCAGGGTGGCTGTCTAATGCTGTGCAGTTTGAAAACTGTTGTTGTGTGACGCATCCTTCTCCTATCCAAAAACACTTTTAGTATCACTAAGCCTTTGGAGATATGAAATATGGTTGCATTTCAGAGGAATTTTTTTGATCTCTGTTTCAAAGCAGGAATCTCTGTCCTTCTGAGCCATCTGTAACTTACTTTCTCTGGTTCTTAACTCATGTTTTTTCCTCTCCTCTGTCTACAGACATTGCAGCTACCTAACCCTTAAAATTACTTCCTCAGACACTTTTAGGAGTAGTCACCGGGGTACACTTATAAAATGACAATATAATCCTTGCAAATTAAAATGCAATTAAACAAACCTGTTCTCCTGCTGTAAATCAGGGAAGAAGGAAGCCTTTGCCTTCTGCCCTTCCCTCTCCTGCCTCTCTCTTGCCCTCTTACTTCCTTATTGCACAAATCAGCCAGTTCCTCCTGGAATGTAGGAGGATTCTGAAGTGCATGGGAAGCTCACCCACCACTTTTGTCGGGAGCACCTGAAACAGCTGTGTCCAACCTGCCTAACCTCTGCCTGGCAAAGCAGGGCTGGTCCCTTGCTGAGAGGGTGAAGGAACTGAGCTGCCTTTATAATGCTCATCAAGAAGCAGATGCACGCAGCCCTATTTATGCTGGTGTTGTGCAGCTTTCTTGGCAGGAAACTGCTGTTGACGTTCATCAGTGGTTAAAATCAAAAGCATAAGAACTGGATGTCCAAGGTGTTATTTGGGCAACGGGAACGGCCATGAAAGGGCCAACTTTCCATAAAAAGCGTGCAAGGAAATAAAGACAAAGGCATTACTCTCCGTGTCAGGGATGTGTGTGTAGGTGTTTCCTTACAAGTCTGAAGACTGTGGTGGAAAGTAGACCTCTTTCGGTTTCTTTGAATGATATTGGAAGAAAATGGCTGAAACATCATTCTGATACCATGAGACTACTGTGTGAAGAAGATCACATGATCTTGCCTTCATATTAGCAACTAGCACAAGTTCCAAAGCATATGAGCTGGTAGGAGTCATGGATATCAACGCTCCAGGCATCTGCTAAGCAGGAATACCTGAAATTGAATGGCCTGCAAGTTTGAGTGCCACGAAGAACGCCTTTTGATGGAAAGTGGTGAGTACATGGGCTCTTCAGAATAGGTTTTGTAGCCACATGGAAGTAACTAGATGGAAATGTAGGTGGGAGAGGCACACTGGCTGTGAGATGAATTTAGGAGGAGTTGTGGGGTACGCTGGAGGACAAGAACAGAAATCAAAAGGTCTTGTCATGTTGAAGATATAGTTGAAAACTGACTTTATTTGCTAGGTGCAGATACCTACTGAACAAGCAGGTATAGTAAATACTCAACTACAGAATGGGAAACAATAGGCTTGGTAGTGCTTTCATGGAGAAAAAAATTATTAGAGGAGATCACAGGTTGAGCATGGTTCTATGGTGGTATGCTATTCTGAAAACAGCCTGTGAAATGAATGAAATTGTGCAGGACTGTTCCTTCAGCATTACTGTGTCATGTCTGATCTTTGGGCACCGTAATTCAAGGCAGGCACATTAAGTGCTGTGTCTGGAAAATGCGAAATATTTTCTGTAAGAAATGCCAGGTGATTAAGCAGTGGAAGAGAAGACAGTTATGTCCTTTTTGAACACTTGTAATAAGCTTCTCCTGTGTCAGCCTTCAGAGGAAGAAAACAATTTGTTCCTTGTTTGCAGTAGATAAGAAAATAGTCATAGGTTTAAATTTCAGTGGGAGAGTTTTCAGGCTAGGTGTTAGGGAGAGCAAAGCACACAGAGATTGCCTGGAGCAAGCAGTGGAGCCTCCACCACCAGCTTTGGTAAGGACAAGTTAGACAAACTTCTGTCAGAGTGATGGGAGTGTAAACTGTCCATCCTTGGTGGACAAGCTAGACTTCGGTTAGGCTGTCTTTCAGGAAACACAAGGCTGTCCTTCCAGATGACTGCAGGCATAGTTCTTCACAAACAATCTTAGTCTCATCAGCAGCCATTCCCCTATGTCTCTGAAAGAGACTTAGACTTTATTTTTTCTTTTTTTATTAAGAAGGCTTTCTTTTAGGAAAACTACGTGATCAATTTTTTCCTTCATTGATTCTTCCTATTAATTGCCTAAGCAAGTGCTCTGTCAACTCTAGTCTTATTTTAGTCCACTTTATATTTAAGTGACTTGGCAGATTCTGATGCATCTACCCGTGTTCTTTCAACAGAAGGAAGGATGGCTAATTAGTTACTTCAAGAGCAACGTACAGAAATATAACCTATAATTAAGTCTACCTCCTGAGTACTAATCAGAGTGGAAGGGAAAATCATCTGAAGATTGAAAAAATTAAATCTTCAGGGATAAACTACAGTGTCTTAACTTTGTCCTGGACCTGTCCTAGCTGCAGCGTGCTGAGTGCCTGTTGATTGTGCAGGTGTGTGTATCTGTCTCAGCCGACTGTCTTTTACTGACTGAAGGGGAAACTTCTGGATGAAGATGCAATGATGTACGGTGTGATGAATGGCACAACATCTATTGGGCAAGCATTGTGCCAGGTCTAGTGGGAGTTAGGGCCATACCTTTCCTGTTTCCCACTTGACTGGTCTCAGCCTTTGGTCCTGCAAAGCCTGGCCCATTTCAGCCTGACAGCTTCCAGCTGTCCCTGGTGCTGCTGGCCATGTGGCACTGTTCTGCCGAAGTAACTTGCTGAGAGCTTTATATAATGGTCTTTTTTGGTGCTTTGAATGAATTAAGAAACTACTGAAACGCTACCAGAAATCCACCTGATAGTTAGACTCCCTGCTCGTTCTGTGCCTGAGACTATCAAAAGCTTTATGGTAGTCTGGCTTGAAGCTCACATGTTGTTACTTCTCAAGCAGAGATTGTCTTGCTTCTGCATCAAATGATGACTCAAGGCTGTGTCCCTAATAATTATGCCATTAGTACATGCCACTATAAATGCATGCACAACAGCTGCCAGTTGGATGTTGCCTGTTTGTGTAGTAGTTAACAAGACCTTTCTGCTAACAGCAGAGCTGGTCAGAACTTGATAGCATTGGAGGAGGGTTTTCTCGTGATTTCTGTTTGTCTCCATCCCTGCGTTTCTCAGGTTTTTGTTAGCTCTAGGTGTCTCTCTGACAACAAGGATGCTAAATAAACCCAGACAACTCTTGTTAACTGGCTGCATCACATTCTGGAGGGGGGGGAAAGAAAAAGCGAATAATTACCTGAATGAAAGTGCTTGAACAGAGCTGGAAGCTGCATATATATATATATATGAGCTTGGTTAGGTAAGCTTTTCATGCCTTGGGGCTCCTTATGTGCATTTTGTAGGCTCTGTGTGTCTTCCCCTCTGCTGTCTTTCTGACATCTCTGCAATTTCTTCCATGTGTCTGTACCCATTCTTTGCTGCCTCCTTGCTCACCACTGGTCCTGTGTCCCCAGCCCTGCCCTGCGAGGGGCTCGTGGCCACACCAGGATCTCCCACTGGGGTGTAGCGCCTTTTTCCTGGCCACCCTGTTGACTTGCATCTTGGACTGGTGAGTATCTAGCATTGGTGCTCCCAGGAGAGGTGAATGCATAGGTGCTGGAGATGTTCCTGGCTGCTCTCAGCTGCATGTTACATCTTCAGAAAACTCTGAAATTATTTGACACTTAACTGTGCAGATGGGTGGAAGACCTGAAGCCCTTGATATAATGGAGTTTGTTTATTCTTATTTTCCAAAATCTGATCCTTGTTACCTAATTTTTGGTTATGACATGGTAAGTTGCTTTATTAACTGGGTACAGTTAATAAACATGGAAGTGATGTAAAACTGACTGCGTATACAAAATACTCAATACAGAAGGTTTTTCCCCACTGGTTATACTCCACACAGTACTGCATTGTGGGACTGAATTGTCTGATTTCTATTGTCTCTACATATAGCAACATCTAGACTGGAATCTTTGGCTTCTTATTCTTGTGCCTGGTCTGTGGTGGCTTCTCTAAACTTTGTGCCTTTTCACAGCACAAAAAAACCCCTCCCTTACATGAGAAGTATCACAATGCATTAACTAGGGGCTTTGGGAGGGAAATTCCTGATCTTCTGCAAGGCAATTCTGCTGGAATCAAGGGACCTCAAGAACTTTAATTAAACATGCACATCTTTGGAAAGACCCAAAGTAATTGAGAGCTGAGAACAAAATGTTGGTTAATGGTATCTCTGGGTCAGGCTCTGAGCCTTAGATGTCTGATGCTACAAAGCTTGTCTCTGGAGACAGGGCAGGGAAAGCAGATGCCTGTTTAGCACTTTGACAAAAGAGATCCTATAGGAATTGGGAGGAGAGTATCTTTTTCCTTTTTCCTTTTGCCTTGCAGGTGCTATATCTCTGCCTAAAAATACATTTTCAATCCATTACATTAGTGGTTCAGCTGCTGTTCCTTAAATTCAGCTGTAAAGGATAAATACTTTTAATGTATGTACTGTCTAAATCTACAGATTCCTGCTATACTGTGTCATTGTGTTAGCTTCTCCCTAGAGTCACCACGGTGGTGGTTTGATCTGCTTTGCTTACCCTGTCATTATCACTCCATGGGGAGGCTTTGGGGATGCTCCTGTGCTCCGGGGGAGGCTGGGTGGGTGCTGCAGCAGCGTAGGTGCTGCAACTTGGACTCCTGAGCATGCGTGAGGCAGTACCTGGTGCGGGTGACCACCCACGACCAGTGTGCAAAGACTGTGAAATGTAGGATGACCTACAATAGCCATTTTCTGTGACAATACTTCAGGTGAGTATTTAGTCTATGGAGACACACATGAATATGTGAATGAGTCTCTTGTAATTTGAGGAGTTAAGTTTTTTCCAAAATAGATCTCTTATAGTTGAGAAGGGCCATTTGGTGAGATCACCTGTCTTCTGTGTCTTCAAATGTCGTGGCTTATTACACCTTGCTTCTGAAATGTTCTTAAAATTCTGACTTTCTCTATAGCCTTAATTACTGCCCATCAACACTTCTCTGATCTGGACCAAATAGTAATGGAGATGGATGGAGGGGATGACTCACTGAAAGTGCTTCAGAGGTTGTGGAAAGCGTCGGGTCACTTCTGTACATTAAATATAAACAAGTCTAGAGATCAGAGTTATTTAAAAGTAGAGATTGAATAAATTTCTGAGTGTGTTATAAGACGCTAAACATTCACACAAATAATTGCAATGGCTTTTTCCTGCGCTGGGGTTAGAATGAGAATAAAAAGGGAAGGCACTTCACAAAGCACAGCATACTCTGCTTTCTGCAGAAATAATGGATATAAATAGTAAATGCGAGCTAACTGCTGCAACCAAAGATAGACTTCTCATGGGCCAGGTACAAAGGCGCATGGAGTGGACTTCCTGTATTTGCAATGCTTTAGCATCATAATGAATGAAAGCATTGCCTTTTAAATTATCGTACACTACCTAAAATGAAGTGGAGCAATTCTGTGGTACCGTGCATGCCTAACAAGTGGTTGTTACCCTTGTGTGTCACAGGCGTGATCTGTTTGTGCCCGAATTCACACACTGGGCTGTCCACAACTGCTGGGGTGGTGTTTAAAATAAAAAAAAAGTATTTAAAAAAAAACAAACAAAAACCGGAAACAAGTAGGGAATGATTTCTCATAGAAAAAGAATAGAAGAAAATGAAAGTTTCTTAAAGTCATGTGGAAAGACTTGGGCCTGCTTTCTGCCTAGAAATATTTTTAACTCCAGATTTATTTTAGAACCTGGAAAATTATCTTTTTTTGCCCCCACAAAATAGATAATTGGAATTAGAAAGTTTGGTCCCTCATCCCATGTGTCCAAGTATAAAAGAGTTACCTTAGGGATATGTCTGATCATCTTTGATCTAAAGCACACAATTCCTAATACATTGGAGATTGATGCTTAATTGAGGAATTAGTGATGCCAGAAGAGAGCCTTCTCTGGGGCAATGTAAGTATGGCCAAATATGGTTTCAGGATCTCAGACAGAATCATCAGAGTTGCTAATTGCACTGGGAGTGTTTTCTAAGTGGCATATGAGACTCAGGAGGCTTAGACTGATTGCTCTGTCATTTGGCCAGCCATAGCATACTGCTGAATTATCTTAGAGGGATGCTAGCAACTCAGCTGTCACCCCTATTACTAATACATGGGGTAACACTCCTGTGACCCCCGTGTTTTGAAAGCATTGACTCATCTTTTCTATTTATTGATGCAAAAATCACTAAGTTGTTGGCATTTTTTCTGTGATAGGTGAATGGATGCAACTTCTTTCCATCTTGATTTTGTTGTCTTCATGCAGTTTGCCTCATCCTCCATATTGAAAGCATATTAAGGGCCCGGAACTTCTAATGGCTTTTACAATGAGTCACAGTTGCATGTCTAGACTCCTTAGGTGATTTTTACATTTTCTCACTAGCAGGTAGGATGAGAATTTTTCTCTGCTAGAGTAGTTACACAGTCAAGTTCAAGCATAATAGTTTTCCTCTTAAAAGAGTTTTAGGAGTTTGTCAAAGCTGTATCTTAACTTAGTGTGTCTATGCTGAAACCTTCGTGATCTCTTCTCAGCTCTCACCTTCAGGAAGTTCTTTCATCTCATATTTACAGAGCCAACTTCCATATTTTATTTTTTTTTCTCTTTGGGGAGATGGAGAGAGACTGATGGTTCCCTTGCTCCTGCTCCTAAATCAAAAATCCTCTTCATATATCTCCTTTTTTATGAAGTGTACAGGTGTTTATATAAAATGTGATTCACTTGCATGTTGCTCCTGTGAACAGGGTGGGAAGCTTCGTAGTGGTATACTATCCCAAATGGCGGCAACAGCAAACCCCACCACAAGTGACCAAAGTCATGGCCTTAATAATATATGCTGCCGCCTGGCTTCCCAGCTCTGGCTGGCTGGGTGCAGCCTTTTAGAAGAGAGAAAACGAGTATGTTAGGTGGGGTGCATCTAATGAAATCATCTAGCCACCAAATCCAGACAGCAGTGGAATGTCTAGCTTAATAAAATGAATGAAGTCTTAAACAGTGTCACCTGATAATGTTGGCAATATATCGGCTGGTAATGTTTAAAGTTGGTTGCTGTTACTTAAAGAGGTTGGAGGCGTCAGGGGCAGCTCTTCTCTCTGCCCACTCACAGCCTTGTTTCCCCCCGGATTAGCTCATGCAGCTGCAGTTACTGAGCCAACTCACCTGTAAGGGCCGTAGCTTCCAGCCGCAGCATTTCAGCGCAGGGCAGTCTGCTGAGCATCCTGCCATGGGGGAGCACAGGGTCGGAAGCGCGTGGAAGAGCCCGACGTTGAGGGCAATGCAGGGGATGCTGTTACCAGCCGTGCCTGATGATAAACTTTAGGGACTAGCAGGGTAAACTTTGCCTGCTATAATGAGGCGAATATTAAATGAAATGGTTCAGTAATTGTAGTTTACTTTTTTACTCTCAAAACACAGTTCCAGCGGAAGCAGTGGTGCCTCTTTTTATCTACAGATCTAGAAACTTCAAAATTAATGAGTCGGTAGCCTTTCTTAAATATACTCGATTTCCTTGGAGGAAAGACTGATCTGATATCTTGAAAATCTTTGCCAAGATTAGTTTGGAGAGATTTCTGATCTGCAGGAAATGTAATGGAGCTATCACTATAGTCTTAATTTTATTATAAAAATTGAAATTCACTTCTTGACACTTGTTCCGACAAATTATTTGGTTTAAGGGCTGGGAACTGTAACAGTTAAAATATCTTAAATGTTTGATATAGTTTCCTAATGCACTAAAACTTTCTAAAATCCTCTAATTTCCAGGGTTGCACGCAGAAGTATATTGTGAAGAACTACTTCTACTACTACTTGTTCAAGTTTTCAGCTGCTTTGGGTGAAGAGATTTTTTATATCACTTTCCTTCCATTTATCTACTGGAACATAGATCACTCTGTGTCTAGAAGGATGATAATCATTTGGTCTGTAAGTATTTCTGTGACTTACTTAAGTGTGTGCTTGTTAATTCTGCAACTGTAGCAAATGAATATTTAAGAGTAAGAATACTCCTTCAAACAACAAAAAAAAGCCAACGTTATTTGTGTAACTTGTGTGTTCATGAAGCAGCAGCATTGCAACACTGGGAGGAGGTGAGAGGCATTAGCTGACGCAGGGTACCTGTTCACCTCCATTATGTCTTGCACTGACTTATTTTTTTCAGCCCAATAACCGATTGAGCTGCTTTTGATAGGGTTTGCATAGAATAGTTGGGAAAACAGTTCCTTCCCAATGTATCATGGTATTTTAAGGATCCCTCCATATAATTTTAGGAAATCTTTTACCCAAATTTCCTCTGCATAACCTGTTCATATAGTTCTGGCTCAGTTGAAATCAGTGTAAATCTAATAGGAGGGGGATTGCAGGCTGCAGCAGAATAAACAGGGTGCTCCTGCAGTCACTTGGGGGGGGATAAATCAGATTCTCTGTTGAAGGCTAAGACTTAAAAGCATTGATTTTTGTTAACACCAGAGCATTCGCAAATTAACTGCCTTCAGCATTGCTTCAGCATTCACAAATGTGGTTTGGGGTATCCAGAATAACGTCTTTCCATTCTGGCCCTGAAAACCAGGCACTTCAGTCTGGGAATGGCTGTTGTTTTGTCACTGCCATTGCTCATCTTTGTATTGATCAGATCTTTGCTGCTCAAATAAGACCATTTTAGAACAAAGAAGGGAGGTAGGAAGCATCTCTGGCAGATGGCAGACCCTGGAGGTTTATCTGTCAATCTACATTGATTTAAGAAATTGAAGCTTGGTGAAAACTTGGATGTGATATCTAGCTTTGTTTCTTTACAGTAAGCTTCTTCTTGACTTAGTCAATGCTAGTTAATAATATTCTGTCTTTTGTCCAAATAATATGATGAGAAATAATAAAACCAATCTGAATTGGGTCACCCGCTTCAAATGCACCCGGTCTTGGACAGAAGGCATCAGTTGTTCTGTGCCAGCAACCCTAGTCAATACAACATTTATAAAGAGAACATGAAAAATAACTTGCAGATGAAATTTAGAAGTAGGTGGACACTGTATAATTAGAGTTGGGTTTTGGCCAGGAGTACACCTACTGCTTCTGGAAATGTGCCACAGAAGATGATAATTGGTAGTCACTGCCTTCTGGGTTTGCATATTGCTCAAAAAGTGATTCTTTAGAGCTCCTCGCACGCCTTTCTGCAGACTTGCCTTGCCTTTACCTTGCAAGGAGTCTGTATGAGTACTAGCCAGATCTAGGCTGGTTTAATTAGAGTATTAAAGCATGTAATATTATGATTATTAATATTATTCTTTGACTTAGGGAGTTCTGGAGTTGCATTTCTTACTGCAAAGGAGAAGCTGGTTTAAATACACAGACTTTTGACAATCTGTAGTTGGAAACATTTTAATTAGATGTAATTGTGAAATGGCTAAAAATGTCTGTGCATGCTATGTGTTAATGTTATGGCAAGCTCAGTTGGGTGGCTCATTTGCTGGCGAGCAGGCTGTGAACCCGAATCAGCATTCATGGCGCTGTAAGTGGTGTGGGTCTGTCTTAGACACCTTGGTCATGTATGCAACAGCAGAAGCAGCTTAGCTGCTTGGGAGATGCCAAAGTGTTCAATGTGACAAAGCTGTGCTTTTAACTTATGGAAGGTTTTTGGTGATAGCACTGGAAGGATATCTGACTGGTGACACCGTGGTGACCAAGAGAGCAGATGTGCAGGCTATCTGCAATTCAGAGTTTTAAAGAAATGCTCTGTTTCTGCATGGATGACAATGTGGGGCTGAGTGCAGCCATGTTAGATAAAAGTAAAAGCCCAGGTAGCCCAATAGTCTCTATGCCAGTAGAAGGCTCAAAGAGCACTAAGGGGCAAGGGCAGCACCCAGGCACTGTCTAGCAGAAGGCTCTTATCCGGCTAGGGGACAGGAGTTGGTATCAGACGGAGAGCCCTAAAAGGGAGCTCCTGCTACCGTCCTCTTAACACTGTTCAGGATGAGGAGAGGTTGTTAGTGAAGCTCTTCAGCAGGGAGAGAGGCAGTGGACCAGCAATGACCTTCCCGTGAGCCTGGTGCAAAGCAGGCAACACGGGCTGGTAAAACATGGTTGGCAGGAATGGTTATGATGGGGCTCGACCACCGCAGGGGAGAATTTGGAAATTAAAAAGTCAGGGTCCCAAGATGAATCAGGGGAGTTTCTTCCCTTAAAAATTAAAGCAGTATTAATGATGTTTACAAGGCCTTCCTGCCATCTTATCTGTCATACTTTATGCAGAGCCAGTCCCCCACATTTGAAAGAGATAAATTCGAACTGGAGCAGGGCCAGGGATGATTAGGGAACAGGCTATTTTCTGAGCAGAGACTGAAAGCTTAGATAAGTCTGCATCAAAATGAAGTCAGAGGGAGAATGGGGCTGGCTGTAAACACCAAGGGAAGGAGCTTCTTAAAATAAAAGTACAGTCATGAGGAGAAACTTGCATAAGACAGTTGTAAATAAGCTAAGTTGAAGCCAAGAGGTGTGAAATAGCTCTAGAAGGGTGAAGGGCAGTTAAGAAAAATTACAAACAATTTATTTCAGCAACAGCAGATGAGTGCACTTGGTGCCCTGGGATGTCTTTTCCAGTCCTGGGTCCCCAAAAAGTGCTGCTCATGGATTTCTGTTTAGCTGGACAGCTCTGGGAAATGCTGGCTGTGGCCACATCCAGGTGCTTTGGGAGATTAAGGCAGCACATTGTGCATCCACGGTGCCTTTCCTCCCAGGATTCACAGTGTATATGTAGGCTTTACCTTTCCCTTTACGGATAGATAAGTGAAATAACAGCCTGAAACATCCAATCAAGATGCCAAAGGTACCCTGGTGTCTTTGTTTCCCTTCTTCAGCTCTTTGAAGTAAAAAATTTTGAATGTGCACAGATGAGGCTTTGATGCCTGTGACTCTTGCTACTTCAACCAGGAAGTGAAAAGATGAAAAATAACTTCACATGAACCAGCCCCTAAATGTGCTTTAAATTTACTGCACACCTCGGATCGAGAGGTGGAAGTTCAGTTTGGTTTTTTTAATCTCTGCACCTCTCAAGGTTGAAAGTTGTCTATTGGTGTGGAATTTCAGCCTGGAAAAAATAGTTAACAGTTTCTGCTTGCCATTAAAAATTTATTTTATTTTTTCAGGGTGCGTGGTTGTAAAATGTACCCACACCTCTTCTAAGCCTAAAAAACTTTAATTTTGTACACTATAAATCAGGGCTGCCCAGTGCAGGCTTTGTTGGGACAGGTGTGGAAGCTGTTGGCGTACGACAGTGATAAGCTGCTGACTCAGGTGAAAGTGGTATTTCTGAAGGAAGGCAGAATTTGGGTGGCTGGCAGTGCCAGGTGGGTGCCCACTGGGCTCCCCCAGCTGGGGCCCAAGTGGTGCTGGGCGCAGCACGGGCAGGTCTGAAAAGGTCCTGGGTCTGAATCCATGGCAATTTAGTTTCCCGTCTTGCTTTTCAGAGGAGCAGTTTTCCAAAGGCTGTCAGCATTTATTTACTTGGGAGTGATGAGCCCTCAACTCTGGATCTCGGAGTAACCAGGAGTTTAATAGCCAGCAGGAATTTACCTGCAGTCATTATGTGTGGCAACTGAATCCCTGGATGCTGCTTTGAAAACGCACTTTGCAGCAAACTCTGGGTTTAGTGATTCTTGTGTGTTTGGTAGTTGTTGTGCTTTTGCAATGCTTTGCCAAAACATTTTTGTGCTTTAGCAACATTTCACTAAACAAGCTTGGAAGAGCTGATAAACATAGTCACTGGAAAGTCAAAACTTTTAAAGTGCCATATACTACACTGCTCAAGAACATGTAAGACTGTGTTCAGGCACGTAAGTAACTACAAAATGTCAGAATACAAAAATAAATGGTCCCTAAAAGCAAATGCCATGTGCAAGATGATAAAGTGTGTGTTGAGAGAGAATTTTGTACATGCTGGTACCTGTACTCTACCCTGGAAGAAAAGGCGCTAGTGAAGCTTTTATAACTGAAATGCTGAATTAAGGTGAATGCTGCATATCTGCTGTCAGTTCAGTGCTGCTAAATTTCACTCAGAGTAACTTAAGGTGAAGTTTAAATTGGAAACCTTTTGTGTTTCACTAGAACTACAAGGTGTAACAGTTTCTCTGTTTTGAGTGTTAGATGGTAAACCATATCAATGTGACAGTAGTTTTTTCTGCTACCAGGAGACTGGGCACAAATTTCTCTCACTTAGTTTTTAGCTGACTATCTTGTGATGGGTCTATCCTACAGTTTTTGTCCGAAGACTTCTTTTAAAGACAGAGAACATCCCAGGACATCGGTTGGTTAGACTTCTGGAGGCATGAGGCTCTCTTTATCTTCTTGTCCTGGTTTTGTTTTTCTGAAGTCTGACTTGAGAGCGCCAAAGTCCTCCCTCATACATATATATCTATATGTATTGTTTTTAAGAAGCTGTCTGTGCTGTCTGTTTCCTCCTCCTGTCCCCTGCTGCCCCTGGCCATGACATGCTTGCTGCTGAGCATGGTACTGCTTGTGGCAGGCTGGAGACCTGCTTCGTGGATGTGCTGCTCACCTCCTAGCTGGGACAACTTGAATAAGTGTTGGAGCATCCCAGCAGCTTGATGCAACCTTGACAAATGTTGTGTAAAGTTCCTGTGCAGCTAGCATAAGATTGATGTGTTTTCTGGAAAACAATAACCATGCTGGAGATGGGAGATCCTCAAGCTCCCCTAACCAGCTGCCCTGTCCCATAAGATGCATGTGCCTCAAGGAGGCGCCCAGCTTTGTGTTCGCTGTTGGCATCTCTGTATGTGGGCAGTGTCCAGGTGGCTTTGGGAGGGGATGGGGAGCTGGATGCTGTCAGAGGGTGGCTTAGGGCCCTCCAGGCTGAGGGTGCCTGGGGCTCTGTGGGGCTTCTTCCACCTGGGCTGCCACCAGGGCAAAAGGCCAGAAGTGCTTCTCAGTGACTTCCATGGTTATTTCCCTGAAGTCAAACCTTAGTTCTTGGCATTGACTTGGGGGGTAGGAGTAGCATCTCCAGAACAACATACTCTTCCTTTCTCTACTCCTCTTTCACTGTGAACCAAGGGATGCTTCAGGGGCACAGCCACAGCTATTAACTGTTGCAGTGTTATTTGTTCACTTAAGCCTTAATTGGGGGATGCTGAGAATAGAAGCTGTGAACAGTACAGACTGGATTCTACCTTTGATTTCTGTATGGTGAATCAAAGTCACACCTGCCTTGACAACCACAAAAAATAGCTGGCACTTTCAGGTTACGGTCTCTGCTGCTTGACTAATCTCCTGCAAATGCCAGTTTATTAATAGTGCATCCTTATTTTTTTTTTCCCCCTCTTCCCAGTGTTCACGATGTGCTCTGTCACTCCTATTGGCACACAGACTGTAAAAAAAAAAAAAAAAAAAAAAACAAACCAAAAAAAACAAAAGCAGCATCATTTTCAAACTGTAAATTTCCTTTCTGGGAAGATGACAAATACTTTTGCAGGGCAGAGTTTCTACAGCCAGGTTATAGAGTTTCTGTTCTGGAGCCAGAAGAGCAGATTCAAAGTCAAGCTGCCACAGCGTGAGTCTTGGAAGAAGTAGCCAATGCTATTCGACCCAACATCTTCTCTAGAATTTCATCTTGTTCTTTTCGTAGATCAATAGTGCAGATGGGAGAGCTGCAAAATCAGAAGTTGAAAATAAGTATGTTCTGTTTCACCTTTGTTAGCTGAAATATTACCAAGTGCAAAAAGAATTGTTCCTCCCGACCCTTGCGTGCCTGTGGGACAGCTGGGTGTGTCCATCCCCGTGCAGAGGTTGTGGCAGAGGAGGGACGACTGGCGTGTGAGGAGGGCGTTACACACACAGAGCACACCTGCAGTACTGGGCCTGTTTTCTAAAACCTGTCAGATTCAGGGTCTGGGCAGCTGCCATGTAAACGTTCTGAAGGGGAAATTGCACCTTGAAGCACCAGTCCCATGCCCCTGCATAAGGAGCTGGCTTGGCTGTGTTTGTCTATGTGCCTTCAATACATGTCTGCGCTGCAGTGGTAAATATGCACAGCTCTCTTTCTTCCTGCCACAGAAGGGCTGCAGACAGTGGTTGCAAAAGTGGTGAGGGAAAACCATTGAAAATGCCAGCCAACACCTGCAGGTGAGCAAAACCACTTCTTAAATTATTGAAGCAATACCAGCATTATGCAAATGTTAAGGATCCAGGTTACTTTGTGGGACTCTGATGCCCACAGGGAAGAGAACAGCCCCTCACCCCAGAGGGGACCCCTGCAGATGTTGGGACAAATGTGTGGGCACCTTTGGCCAACACCTTGAGTTTGATTTGTCATCGTTCACTAAAGCAAGATTTGTTAAAGCACAAAGATAGATTCCTCTTGTTTACCCCAGTACAAAGCCCCAGGTGAGGATGTATTTGTGGAGATGGACCATATATATGACTCAGAGCAAAGTCAGAGGAAACCTCAGAAAAAGGCTGTTGTGCTGCTAGCAATTGCTGATTACATTTGTGTTGTAAAATGTAATGCTGTTGACCCGTAGTGGCAATAAAGCTTTGCCTTTCCTTCACCTGATGTGTTCGCTCTGAAGGATTGCTGTTCTCCTCGCACAGCCCAGGCTACCCCAGCAGTATGGCAGGCAGCAGAGTTTGAGGAAAGTCTTGATTTTAAGTTAGTTACAGAATTAGGGGAAAACCCTCTGAGAAGGGAACAAGTGTCTCCAACAAGAAAGAAGTATTTACCCAAGTAATTTTTAAATGCTACTTGCATTTGTTGGAAGGATTTAATTCTGGAGGCTTCAGAGTCATCTGCATAGCACTGGAAACTTAGATAATCTCAAACCAAATAATGGTGGTGTGGGCTGGGGGCTAGAAAAATGCCCTCATGTGTCAGTCTTGCTGTCTTGGCCCACGTGTTCAGCCTGTGTGATTGTAAATACAGGACCCCAGGGAGCGATGGCAGCCTTGGTGCAGCCTGTGTCGCATTGCCTTCGCAGCACAGCTGTAGCACGCTGAGCTGATGCGGTAGCACCTGGCAGTGCAGAAACAGTACAGACTAGTTCAACTCTGAACAGATTTAAGGTAGTTGTACTCTAGATTTCAAGTGTGACTCAGTAAGCCAGGCTTTGCTTATTGCTTTGCTGTGGAGCAGAACAAGGTGTGGGTAATATACTCTTTTGTAGTGGAGGGGCAGGAACGCCTAGGAGGAAAAGCCTGCCTTGCCTAGCCCTGGGGTCTCCTCTGCCTGTTAACGCAGCTCATGGATTCAGCCACATAAATGAAGCGCCCGGTTTGTGTTTCACTGAGGCAGAGCAGCAGGAGGGGATGCGGGAGCTGTGCAGCCTGCAGCGGAGCAGCATACAGCCAGGGAGCTCCCGGAGCAGGGAGGAGCGGCAGCGACAGCCTCACAGCGATGGGCCGTGCCTGTGCGGCTTGGGAAGAAGGGGCTGGGAGGATGTTTTATTTCCTACATCTCCAGCTGGTGCTGCTGAGTCACTGTCAAGTGATGTTGGAGATATTATGGAGCTGGCATGACTTCCTGAGGGTCCCCACCATGTCAGTGGTATGTGAGCAACTTTTGTGTGCGTGTGTGTGTGCACACCTCAGTAAAGAAAGGAAAGCAGCATTTCCATGTGTTACGTGTGTGTGTGTGTGGTTGTTGCTAGTGACCCCTCCACCACGTGACTGCTCCTCTGCCATGGTCCACCTTGCTTTTGCCATCATTTCTTTAGTAAGGACCAATATCATGGCATTTGTCACAAATGCTTGTAGGACTTGCAAACACAGAGGTAGAGCAGAGTCCCTTTGCCTCCCCCAACAGGGTGTTCCTGTGGGAAACTGTGGTGAAGGTCCAGGGGTGAGGGCTTCCTCTATGGGCCTGTCTGCCCAAGAGGAATGCTTTGCTTCTGCCCAGGTTTGGGCACCGCTTCTGGGTGTCCAGTGACACGGGAAGGCTGCAGTGCTGCCCTGTGGTGCTTTTCCCTTTCCCATCCTTGAACTCCAGCTCCCTTCCCTACCTGCCAGCCTGAGCAACCCCCTTGTTTGACAACACATCTTTGTAACTCAGGTGTGGAACGGTTAAGTTTCATTTTGGAAAGTTTTAACAGTCTGAGGTATGTGGTAGTTAGAATTGCTGCTGTCAGCTTTCAGAGTAAAGGGAATTAGGCATGCCTATCAACTTTTCTGAAATCTCAACTAAATTCCTGTGCATTCCTGTGTAGTTATCTTCTCCAGCTAATTGTGTTCTACACAATCCATCACGGCTTTGATTTCAGTAATAGAGAAGTCTCCAGGTTCAGACAAATTCCCCATGCAGAGACAGAGGTACTTATTAATGAGCAAATTAAAAATATTTATGCTGAAGTTGTCTGCAGACTGTTTTCCACGAGAACTGCAGAAGACTTGGTTTATCTATGTCACGTGAATGGAGTGGAAGAGAGCCTGTGCTAGAAATACACAGAAAAATAGCATCAAGAGCCATAATACAGCATTCTATGTTGCTGATGTGTTTTGCCTACCTAGGAAGAAACAAACAGAACAATAAAGCATGAAAAAACTATTTGCTTCAAGGTTTCTGTTCTTTGCCATGCCTGCAAGGCAGCAAATGCTGTCTGCTCACTTAGTGTTCAAGGCCTGCTCCCTCCTCTCCAATGTTCAGCTTTGGGCCTTGACAGTCATTGGGTGGAAAAGCCCATGAACATGTAAAGGCTTTTGGAATGGGTTTTATTGAAATGTTAGGTGAGTATGGTTTGAGCCTGGCCCCTGTTTCCTCCCTAATCTTCCCAGCCTGTGTGAAGAAAGGGGAGCTGGGTGAAGCCTCACACCACAGGCTTGAGGGATCACCCAGCTTTAGAATTTGAAATGCATAAACTTGCTGCCAATCAGCTGCTACAAGGTGACGTGCTCCTGGGTCAAACCTTAACCTACCCTTCCCTCTTTGTCTGTCTGAAGCTGTCATGAACATGCTGTTTGGCTTACCTAGGGTAGGCTAGAAATCACAGCAAAGCTACTGAGTCCTGTGGACCTAAGCAATCCCAAGTTATTTGCTGGTCTGGACTTGTGGTAATTTTTGCTCAGGCTAAGTTTTTTCCAGGGCCGTCAAAGATTTTTAGTATCGCACAAATAGGTAATTCAAGTCGAATGTAGGTGAAGCTTAGCTCTGTGTTGATCTTTAGCCTGTACCCCATGCTCACCTCTCCATCTCTCTTCTCCTTTCCAGTGCTTCAGTGCTTATGGTTCATGATGATGATTATTACTGGGGTCTTTTCATCTGCTAGGTTGAAAAAAGCTGATGACAGGCCAAAACTTTTAGACTGCTTGCTTTCTTTCTGGGGACTGTTAGAGAGTAAATCCAAAATGACAGAGAAATAAGGTCAGGAAATAATGAAAGGTCGCTTAAGAGACAATATATCACTTAACCAAGACAGATACCTACCACCCACAGATGCTGCAAGCCACAGTAGAGTGCAATTCATATACTGCTCTAAGTATGTTTCTGCAAAACATACTTGTAATGACCGCATCTGCAGTGGCCTGCTTTTTTTGAAATCGATTTGTGGCTGAGCTCTGAGAGTTCGTGCCTGGTACGGTCACACTTGCAGGGGTATTTCCCTCAGTTGCCAGTTGTGTGATGGTCCCCAGCAGGACTGGCGGCTGGGCTGGGTGGGATGCACAGGTCCGAGTGGGTGCTCTGCCTGCCCCGCTCTGTGCTGCGGGGCCATCTCTCCAGGGAGGGCACCCCTTTGCCCACCACAGGCAGATCTGGCACGAGCACTGGGCTGCTTGCTTTTCTGTGCTGTGCGCTGAAGAGCCCACACAGAGCCTGGGTAGTCCTGTGCTCCTCCAGCCACTTGTGAGCAGCATATGGGGAGGCAGGCGAGACAGAGCAACACCTTTGCTGGGTGGCTTTTAGCAATGTTACACTTGTCAACTTTCACCTTCTCAGGGAAGCCAGCCAGTTTGGCTGATGGGGGTATTTTACTGCACCCACAACTGCCACTTCTGCCAAATAATCCAGGACATTGCATGTAGAACCACATGTACAGCACCCCGATAAGCTAAAGACAAAGGTTGTTGCTTCAGAGGGCAGTGCTTAATCTGAATGTATTCTGCACTCCCCTTCATATTTTATGGAGGTTGTCTCACTTCTCATTTCTGTATGTGTCTATATAATATCTGTTTTTAACAAATATAAGGGTTGGCGTTTAATCTGGAATGCCAGGAAGGAAGGTGGCATGAGGATGCCTATTACTTTTGCTTACCTATACCACCTCCAGCATTCAGCCTGTTTTTCACCATCAGAGAACTCCTAGCATAGCCTTCATTTCAAAGATGAGTCATTTCCCTTTCTGTAATGCTTTTACGTACTAGTGCTAATAATACTTCTACAAGTGGAAGTCATTATTATAAAGGACTGCTGATAAACTGGCTTATTCTACCTTACCTCTCAGATGGTATCACAAATGGTAGCCTCAATGCTTTATGTTCTATTGGAGAGTAATTTTGCTTTCAACCCTGGAATTTAATTAACTTTCAAAGATGTGCCTGCATCCATTTGGAAACTGGTGGCATTAACCAAATAAACCCATGCAGCGGTTTCTTTAAGCCTCTTGTTCCTTGAGCCTTTGTTTACTGTGAACAGTGTGGGCAGGGTATTTACTTACTGTCTTATGCCCCATATATCAGGGTGAATTAGGAGCAGCCAGGTGTGCCACAGGTGGTGCTGATAATAAGGCAGTGATGTGATTCATGTGATGAAGGATAAAGGATGCAAAGGCAGTAGCAGTCACTTTTTCAGGCTCTGGTGCTGGCAGCATGTCTTTTGCTGTAGAGAGGCAGATGAAGGGATGTGACATTTTGACTTTTTCCTGGTCCTGATTTGTGAATCCTGATGTCTGTCGTTTAATGTGAAGCCATTTTTTAAATGGCTGGTGGGAGAGAGAGGGATGCAATGTGGCTGGTGAAACTGTGGCAGCGGATGATCGTGTTGCTGTTCTGGCATATGGCTAACACCAGCATGGGAAGGGTGTTATTTTAAGACCCCTCCTTTGCTAGTGGAAGTGTGAGAAGCAGAACAGCAAGCTGTCTCACACAGCAACTGAGCTTTCATGGCAGATGTCAGATAATTTGATTTTTGTATTTAAAAAAAAAAAAAGAAAAAAGGTTTGCTTTGTTTTGTAGAGCTTGCTTTGCATATGTCTCACTGCATTATCCAAAGAAGGATGGGGGTAATAGAAAGCAAATACATCCTCCAGGGACAGCCTGAGTGACTTGTTCATATCCTTCTCACTGTGGATGCTGAGAGCCTGTTGCCTTTGGGAAGGGGGTGCTGAGGAGCAGAGGATGTCAGCATGGTGGGTACCCTGGGCACTGCTGAATGGGCTGTACCTCCTGGGGATGCTGGCCAGCCTTGCCTCTTCCTTCTGCCTCCCATTGCTACTGCTTGCAGCAACCTGAGAATGCGATGTTTCTCCCAAAGATCACTGCATTGCAGTGCTCAGTGGCTAATTAATGGAGCCCTTGCTTAAACCTCTGGTGTCCCAAGCAGGGCACAAAAGCCCTTCGTTGTTAGGGAGTTAGGCAGGAGAACTGGTACTTTATGTTACTCATCCAGTTTCCTCTCTGCTGCCTCCCCAAGGATGCCAAGGTTATTATTTAATAACCACACTGGTAGTGCATCCCAGCAGGGTTCCTGCAGCACCTTGTGTGGTGGGTGGAGTGGGAGCTGCTGGGAACGGGAGAGCTGGTGCTTCTCTCGGACAGCTGCTATATGGAGCTGGGAGGGACGTGGCTGGGCAAGGTGGCGATTTGAAGGTGGTGGCAGAAAAAATTCTCTTATATCTGTTTGATTTGTAGAAGAGGGGTTGTAAGGGATAGGGAGGAAACTTAAACTTCTCTAGTGTCGGGTAGGAGCCAGCTGTCCATCTTATGCCATCCTGTATTGCTGCACCTCATCAGCGAACCCTCCTTTTGGTCCCACTTCTGATCAGGTTACAAGCTGGTGCAGTAAAACAGTTGCTCCCTTTGCTGGCCAGGATAATGGAAACCCCTTTAATAATTCAGGGGATATGTTCTGCACTTGGGGTGGTGGATTTTGCAGGAAGGAGTGCAGAAATAGAGGTGGTTCTCAGGTGGGCTGAGTGGGGGTTGCTCAGGCTGACTGACAGCCCTGTGGCCTTTTCTCTCCCCAGATAGTGATGTACATAGGCCAGGTCTCCAAGGACATCCTGAAGTGGCCTCGGCCCCTCTCGCCACCTGTCGTCAAGCTGGAAATGAGGACGGATGCAGAGTACGGGATGCCTTCCACCCACGCCATGGCAGCCACTGCCATCTCCTTCTCCTTTCTCATTGCAACCATGAACCTGTACAAGGTAGGGGGTACAAAAACAAAAAAGAAAATAAAAAGAAAATAAAAAAACACCCATGTGTCTCCTTCCAGCGAGCTACAGAAAACTAGCAAATCCAAAGCTGCTGCCACTTCCAGAGGAGCTCTGTATTTCTTTCCAGAGACATGTGTTTTTCCCTGTTGTTACCCATAGCTGGCCAGTAATAGACACAAGAAGAAATTTAGCAGAAGTCTCCTTTCTTTAGCATGCACCCTGCCCAGAGCCACAGGTGGGCTGTGCTGCCCTGCAGTGGTTTGGTAGGTTTGCTGTGTTTTTGCATGTGGGGTGACCGTGGAGGGGACCTGTGGTGCTGCTGCGGAAGATGCCTGGCGTCAGCGTTTTGCGCTCACCCCGTGCCTGCCAAGCCAACGCTAAATGTTGGGAAACACCAGATCCCAAGGGAAACCAAAAGAGCTCCGTTTTGCCTGTTTTTTGTATGATGCAGGAAAAGCGTCCACGGAAGTCCCCTGGCTCTAAGCTGTGTTAGACTAATAGCATACAGCATGATTTGAGAGCCTGCTCATCAGAGAGGTAACAGCAGTTTCACTGCACTGGAGCTGTAGGCTGCTTGGGAAGATCTCATCATTATTTTCTGCAAACATTCAGCCTTTTGTCTTTCTGAAAGGTTTATTTCCTGGAAACTCATTTCTCCATGATGATTATTTTTGTCTCATTTTATGAATCCAAACATGCGTTTCCTGTACTCTAGCAATAATAACTTCCTGGCTGCATCAGATTTAAGCATGTTTCTCAGCCCTCTCAAGTGCATTTCAAAGATAAACCCATAAAACCAAGAGGGCTTGCAGTACTGCCAGGGGTCTCGCTGTTGCAGTGTCCCTGGGTGTCCTCCCCACAGTGCCAGTGTGTGCAGGGACAAAAGGTGGCCACCCATTTGATGAAAGATGCGGAGTCCTGGGGCCATATCTCATGGAAACTGACATCTCTGAATTACACTGAGATCTCTGAATTAATTTGATTTCCAGACTCATCTGGTCCCAGCTGTGAAGCAGTGGGCTTTGCTACTTCCCACAGTGCAGGGATGAGTGAGCAGGTGCCCAAAGCTATGCTGCCAGCCCCCTGCTCCCTGGTAATTGTACGGTAACTGGTTGGAGCAGCTTGGCAGTGGGGTGGGAATGGGGAGGAGAAGCTGTAAGATGGGATATTTGTCAGCCCTGGAAGGCCAGATCCATCCCATGTGTTGGATCTGACAAAAAAACCAGGTCAGCAGCACTTTCTCCTCCTCCTCAATCGATAAACTACCAGTGGGACACGCAGCTCTTCATGGGCTGTCTCATACTTCTTGGAAACTGCCATGAAACAATAAAGCTGCTGTAAATTAATTAAATGATTTAATTGCCTCTATTAAGAAGGAAAAATCTACTAGTACATTATGCTGCTATCTTTTAAAGCTGCCCTTAGTCATCAATTACCGACCTGGACTAGCTCCCAGGCTGCCTGCTGAGAGGGGAATAAAGAGGGCGTAAATCCTCTGAAGAGTTAGAGAAGTGAGGAAAAAATAGCATTTTATGAACTCAGAGTGACATCTGCAGCCGGGTCTGAGCTCTCTATTCCAGGGGCTAGAGTATGCCTGGGGGAAAGGGTCAGAAGACGGTTGTTATGCTTAAAATTTCCACACAAGCATTTTTGCACTGACCTGTGGCCACCCTGGTCAGTCATCAGCCTCTTGGCAGTAGATGGAGACGTCGTGTCATATTGCGTGAATTAGTTTCATTTATTTATATTTTGGGTTGGTTTATTTTTTTCAGAAAATGAACTGAAAGGAGCCAACCAGCCTACTCATTTTCAGGATCTGAGTGAGCGCATTAAGGGCTAATATGTTAAGCTTATTCTTTACCAAATGCATGGGTTTTTTTCCTTTTTAATTGATTTATTTCAACACTTCTTTCCATGTTCATAGGCAACTCAGAGAGGGAATTAAGCAAGACCAGCTTCATAAGAAGGCGATTAAACTTTAAGTGTCACAGGGAAGAGTGGTCCTGACTACTCTGGTAGCCAGACTGTGGTTTCAGACCAGACATTGATTTTCCCCTCCCAGCCCACTGCTTGAGGACTATTGATCATGCTTCTGGTCAGGGTCTGCGGCTATCATGTTTCCCTTGGGTGATCTGAGGCTGCAGTTCAACCTCGGGCATCGCTTTTACAATGTGCTGTGCCTTTTTTCCTTAAGGTCTTCAGTGCTAACGTGGATTTGCAGGTGGATATCGTGGGGAAAAACTCTACAAATGCCATCTATTTCCCAGGTTTCCCCATGCTAAGACTAGACCTTTGCAAAAGTGGGTACCACAGGTAATGAAATAACCGTCTGTCAGGATTGCATGTTGGCTGATATGAGGTCTCATCTTGGGTGATGTTAATGTCTCTGGGAAAGTACAGCTCAGGAGCCACTTCCCAACACAAGATCCTTACGTCAGTTCGGCTGTTTTATTTCAAATATATACTGAGGTTAAAGCGGATAACGGTGTAATGTGTGTGTTTATTTTTTTTCCCTTTTTCACAGTATCCATTTGAACTAGGCCTGGTAGCAGCGTTTGTGTTTTCAACGCTGGTGTGTCTCAGCAGGCTCTACACGGGGATGCACACGGTCCTGGTAAGGATGCGCTGCGCTGGTTGTGCCTCCAGCTCTGCTTACCTACAGCAATTCCCATCTCCCACTCTTCCAGTGATGCACGTCCTGCCTTGGCCATGCCACTGCAGGAATATAGGAGTCATGCCACTAAATTTCAGGCTGTACATTCAAAGGCAGCTCTGAGGAAACCCTCAGGCTATTGCTATTTGTATCCGCAGGAGACTTATTTATACCATTAGGGAAGTAGCAGTGTGCGTAGGTTGGGGAGCCGGGTGAGGTCAGTGTGGCATCTGAATTGTAGTACTCTATTCTGAGATTTTAATTGTGAGGAATGCACTTGGGCAACTGACACTGCTCCTTAGCTAAGCCTTTTGTGCAATAGTATCATTGTTGTCAGCAAGAAATACTCCAGGCTGGTTTAGCCTGGGAGTGTCAGGGAAGGAATAGCATGTGGGTGAGTCACGCCGGCAACCAGTGGAGAGAGGAGGAGAGCATAAAACATGACAAGTGAGCTGCCGTTGGGGGACTGGGGGACACCGTGTCTCGTGTTACCACACAAAGGCATGGCACTTAAAAAAATATTATGACAAGCTTCTCATTTTCAGTGGGTAGGAAGTTCATTCTTGAAGGATTGAGATGCACAAATACTACGTTCAAAAATAATCATAAAATAACTGTGGCTTTATATGGCAAACTTGTTGGACACAGCTGTTTAGAGACGTCAGCCCTGCCTTAAGAAGAGATTTCAGAGTAACTTGGATTTGGCAGTAGCTGGTTCCTTCCTGACAAGAGGGAACATTTATTGATCTGTTATATAAATGGTCAGAGGGGTGGTCCAGCTTCCTAACTATGCATAAAAACTTGTGGCTACTTCCATGCAGGAGTCTGATATATATTTTGTTTGTTGGCTGCATATGCATAAATAGTTGCCTTTTTTTACTGAGTAATAATTATGTTTGTAGTAAAGAGACTTGATGACTGTAAAAAAGGGAACCGTTATGAGATTAACGTTATATGTAAAATATAGCTTGACCTTCCCTTCCAGGCCTAGTGAATCAAAACAATATCTTAAACTGAAGCTAGGAGAAATCCTTTCTTGACTAGTGACCTTCAGTCAATCAGTAAAAATTCTTCGCATACTTCCGTTGCTGGTCCATCGTAATGAAAGACTCCTCTAAATTTAGGGGATTTTAGGGTAAAGAAGAAAAAATCCTTTGTGCCTTTGACATGATATAAAGGACTTTAAAATCAAAAAAGCTCCTTAGCTGAACTGTGAGCAATGCTGCCTTTCAAAAGGGAAAATGTACTTCTCTGGGGTCTTCAACCCATGCGTGCCATGGTGGAGATGGAGCTGGGGAAACGACTTAATGATCACAGCTGCCCAAATGCAGCCCCTCTCCCTCTGTGGCGCCGTCTGTCCCACCTGCAATGACAGGTTCTTTCAGGAGAAAAGTTAGGTTCACAGACATTACCACGGTCTGAGGGATGGCTCCCACCCTGAGCTGTCCGAGACACTATGGGGCTGAGTCATGGTGGCCACTCGGCCAAACCACCAGCTGCAACAGCCTCTATCTAATGAATTCTTAACTGAGGTCTTAATAGAAAATGAATACTGACAGGACATAATTATGTATTAAGCAATCATAATATTTTAGTAAAGCAAATGAATGGGTAAAATATACCCACAGACTTAGTGTAACTGAATTTTTCCCATTTGAGGAATCAGAAAAGGAGTGGTAAGGTGGTTGCACTGTGCTTTGCTACAGCGGTGGCTGATGCTCTGGTGTGGGGGCCTGTCTTCTGTAGCCTCAGCTCTATAAATTGGTCTGTATTTCAGCATTGCTGGTGTTGCTTTTGGATCAGGAGTGGCCTCAAAAAGCACGGTAACGTCAGTAGAAGAGATACTACCATTAAAGACCTTCTGGAGAGGCAGTAAACTGGTATGAGAGCTATCTGCATCATTATAGCCATATCAGAATGAATACTATGCTTCAGGAAAAGGGGATAAACACCCATTGCCTGGGCTGTTACCAGGAGAGCATCACCCAGCTAGAGAATGGGGTGGAAGCAATACACTTGCACTGCTGAGAGATAATTTAATTACAACAATCCACCTTCACCACCTCAACGCAAGAATATCCCATGTGCGTGGAGAAGCGGGGGAAAGGCAGGGTCCTTCCTTTTAGGTCTTAAATGATGAAGTCTGAGGAGCTGGGGAAGTGGGAATCTGGAGTTGCCTGGAAAGGGCAAAGTGAAAATCTGACACATTTTGAAGCAGAGAATCTGTAATTTTATAGAGGTTATTTTTAAGGAACAAAATGCAATTGGAGACAATTGGACTGGTGTTTTTTGTTGTTGTTTGCTTTTCTCCCCAGACAGTTGTATTTTAGAAAATATCCCTTTACTCCTTATCTTAAAGCTTTGGCCCAATTTTTGATCCCTGTTTCAGTGAGGTGAACAAGTTTTTCTGTCTCAGCATTGCTGGAGCACATCTGAGTAATTTCCTGCTTGAAACGATGAGCGATGGTGCTCATGTGAGTGCACAGTATTCCAAAAAGATGCCAGCAAGATCACTGCAAATCTTATTAGGAAGAACTTCATCAGCCAAGGGCAGCCCCCAAACCACGGGGGAGGAGGAGGGGAGGCTTTTAGCCTTCTTTTAACCCTTCAGGGCCAGCCGTAGCAATTTCTTAATGTACCGAGCTAATGGGTCTGGCATTTGCTGCAGAGGCAGAGCTGGTTCTCCTCCTGGTGTAATGCATACTCCCCTGTCTCCAGCCGCTCACGGAGGCTTGGAGAAACAGAGAATCACTGAAGAGCCACAGCTGATGTTGTGACAACCTTACTGGTACTGCAGCTTCCCACTTGTGCTCCCCTGAGTTAAATGCCCTATGCGGGCCGGTGTGGGGGATAGGATGCAGGAAGAAGTCAAGAGGTCACTTTTTCTGACCAAAAAGAAACCTGAAAGTTGCTTCTGTAAACAAAGTAATTTTTTTTTCCCCTGAGATATACCGATTCAGTGTTGATGCGTTTACTGCTGATTACGTCACCCTCAGGAGAGAGTACTCTGTAGCCCACACCTTCTCCTTTGCTGTGCTGTCTCTCAGGTTTTTTAATACCACCATTAATCCTGAAATTATCATACATACTTTAAAGCTGACAAACAAACAATGTATTGACATCACTTTGCGCACTGTGGCACTACAGTCCTTGTGGGATGAAACAGAGTAACCTAGGGGAGTAGAAAGCAAATAAGATATTTCTGTTTAGGAGAGTGGATAGCATCTCACACTGTAAATTAAAACGTGAAGGGAATTCAGGCAATACAAGGCAGAATAGAAAAATGTTATTTCTGC
The DNA here is from genome assembly GCF_949628215.1 of Phalacrocorax aristotelis. Classification (NCBI taxonomy): domain Eukaryota; kingdom Metazoa; phylum Chordata; class Aves; order Suliformes; family Phalacrocoracidae; genus Phalacrocorax; species Phalacrocorax aristotelis. The sequence goes on along the minus strand of NC_134282.1, from coordinate 21,322,679 downwards.
TTTGCTTGGAAACATCAGGGGAAGATTCTTGAGTGCCACTGTGTTCGGGGTGCTGGTTCGATGTTCTGGGGGCCTTTTTTGAGTGATTACATCTCCAATTGTAGTTTCAATAGGAAGATCATAGATCAGTCTTGTCTTCAGAAAGCCAGACCACACACTTTTGCAATCCCAAAACAAATTGTGCTCTAAGACCTTGTGAAACAAAAAAACCAGGCCAGTGCAAGAATGGCAGCAGTGGTGCCGGTATCCACAGACTGCACCGCCGCCATGCTTCCTCGGTGATGGGCAGAAAGCATTTTGGAGCGCCCCAGTCCTGCATCCCAGGCATCGCATGCAACTGGATTTTACCTCAGTTTGTTTTTTTTATGTACCTGTAGCACAGGAAAATAACTTGAAGCGCTTGCAGCATTAGAAACCTGATATTGGCCTATTCTTTAGGTAGCAAAGCAAAATGACAGCTTTCTAGTTAAAATTAACTGGAGTGAGGCCTCCCTTGTGTCAAACCCTGGCAGATACTCATCACTGGGGGGGAGGCAGGGCGTTGCTGTGGGGGAGCAAGGCTGAGCTGCATGGCAGCGGGGGGCTTTTTGGGAGGGATGGAGCCTGTGGAGGACTGCTGTGGCCCTTGTTAGTGTTGAGGGAGCTGGAGCATCCCAGCAGGGAAACGGGAGGTTTTAAGCTTTGCTGGTAGTGCTGCACCTTGAGCGAAATCCGTGCCTGCCCTAATTTAAAAATGCCTGTATAATTGTGGGTTTGGCAAGAGGCTAATCTGTTTACTCAGGCAGACAGGCAAGAATGTGCTTCCTGGGAGTGCTAACAGCAGTTCCACTGCCAGGAAAAGCCGAGGTTCTGCTCCTGGGAGCACCGTAGTTCAGAAAAACAGTTTTTCTCACAGATGTTAGAGCCATCCCTCCTCTTCCCATCTTCTTATTATTTTAACAGGTGAGGGGGGAGATCATTAATTCTGCATTGCTAAATGTTTTCATAAAGTGTTGGTCTTGAACTCGCCCGCCTCTTCTGAGTGCACAGAAAATCAAACGTCTGCCCGTGTGTACCAGAACCAAAGGGAGTCGCTGCTGACGGGCTGCGGCTGTGTATGTCCTGCGCTCTCCAGCAGCTTCTAGTAAGGAGACTCCAAAATGAGAAGCCCGTATATTGGTGGATGGGGGGAAAAACAATATAAACCTCTAGACTCCAAATTTTTTTAATCATGCATCCTTATCAGTAAAAAACTTTTTAGATTGCATGTCCAATATATGTATATTTATGAATTATATACATGTATTACTATACTGATAAATACATTATAAAACATACAGAAAAATAGAAATTAAAAAAAGGTTAAGGATGAAAAAAACAGTACTTTTAAAATAAATAGATATTTTTTATTTTACTTTGTGGTGCAAAAAGTCTTTTCTTCCCACAGCCCAATGGGTTTCCTTGCATGCCCACTTTGGAGACCATTGGCATAAGCTGCTGGTTGGGAGCAGAGCTGGTTATCTGGGTCCTGCCTGAAAACTACAGGCGCCATGTTGCTGCATTGGGGCTGAGCGGGAGGCTGATAAAATTCAGAAAACTTTAATCAGGTGTGTAAATAGAGGGTGTCTGCACCCTGGCCAGGAACTGCTGGAGCCAGCTGGGTAAATCTGAGCAAAGCATTTGTTAGGGGAATGTTAATGTTTGGTTAAATGTCTTCAGTTGGAACAGAAAGGCACCTGAACAGCTTTTGAATTTCACTCCTAATCACACGTGGAGGGGGTATGGAGATGTCAGGACTTTTTTCTTCTAATATGAAGTGTGAAAATAGTAAGGTGGGAAGTGGAGTGGTACAGCAGTGATGGGAGCAACCCCCAGGTCTTAGTTGATGCAGTCACTTACTGTTAGGCCAAAACATGCCTTTGTGTGTAAGGTTATCATCTAAAAATCTTGATGTTGTGAAATATTGACACCTAATAGTATTTTTACATACTAGACATCTATGAACAACCTTGTGCGTGTCCATGGATGAGGGAATAAATGTAAGTGGAAATTTGTATTAGGAAGATGCAAAATGGCTCTGGGAGTTGCTTAAAACCAAATGTGCTGTGAATCTATTGCCTGGAAGTTATAAACAGCTAGAGTTCAGCCGTACTGGAGTAATGCATTTACCAGAAAGTCATTAAATATTTCTGTTGTGAAAAAGTCCCCTCATTCCTGCCTAACTATAAATGAAGTTCTTATAAATAATTCATTTTTGACTGTGACCAAGCATGGTAGTAGTCAATGGTCATGACTTGGTGAAAAAGATACAATCTTGAGAGGAGGACATTTCTGCCTCTGATTAACTCTAGCTTTTGCAGGGCATTTCATGATCAGAATACAAATACTGCTACCTCCTGAGTGATGCCAGGAGAGCAATATGGGGAAACTTGTTATATTGCTTTTTATCTGGCTGCTGTCATACAGACAGCTTTTGTTAAGGGTTAGCTCTTGTCTCCTTTCCCAGCCTTGTGGTCGACAACAATCAAGTTCTCAAAACACCTTATTTGCCTCTGTTAATAAATTAGGTTTTAACTATGCGCTTGCCTCGGGCGCTTAACTACGAACTGGATTTCAGAGGCTTGGGCAACAAATTTCTCCTTGATGTATTCTTGCCCAGTGGTGCCTACCTCTCACCGAGGTTGGCAGAAATCATGGCACCAAGTCCCACAGCTTTGTGCTTTTCTCCCCTGGATCCTGTGTTCCTGGACTGGCTGCTTGTCTCTGACAAAAGACAGCATCTTCCAATTTATGTAAAACAAGCAAGCGATAATCCTACTGATATGATGGAATTACTTGTAGGATTATGGGAGACACTGTAGGATTGTATGAAGGCAGCTTACTGTGATATCCCTGAGATGGGGTTGTGCATATGCCTTTTCCAGTGAGCTTGTAGGTGGAGAATGCCCTTAAAACATGAAAGCAGGTGAGGGGAAGAATCTCACTTGTTCAGGGGAAAAATATGAGTCAATAGATATATTCACATGGACAAGGCTAAGGATGGGTTCACAGATTGTCACGTTTTGTTTAGCACAAGCTTTGGTTGTCACTGTGCATGCGCAGTGCCATTGCTGTGAATTCAGGGCGTTCCTCTGCTGCTGTGCACTCACGAATGCATATATTGGTCTTTCATCATCACCCAGGAATATCTGTTTTACCTTCCAGGTCTCACAAAGCTTTTGAACATGATCTCTTTGCAGGACGTGATTGGCGGAGCGCTGATTTCGGCTGTGCTGCTCGTGCTCTTGTATCCTGCATGGGACACGATAGATCACTTGCTGTTAACTAGTCCCTTCTGTCCACTGCTTTCCGTAGTTGTGCCTCTTGTCTTATGTTACAACTACCCCAAACTAGACTACTACAGCCCTACCAGGGGAGACACCACTACTATCTTAGGAGCAGGAGCTGGAGCAACTGTGGGATTTTGGTTAAATAACCAGTATGCTGTGCCAGCCTACACCAGCAAAAATCTTCAGCTTGGATTTCCTCTGATTACCAGTAAAATAGCAGTGGTTGTGCTAGCCAGGTTCTTCATAGGGATCTTTGTTGTTCTACTGACACGCCAGCTCATGAAGCGTGTGGTCCTTGGCATGCTGCGTTATCGGTACAAGTTTCCCATTGGTGACCTGGAAGCCCGAAGACGACTGGAAGTCGAAGTGCCATATAAATTTATAACGTACTCCTCAGTTGGCTTCAGTGCTACTGTGATTGTGCCGCTGCTGCACGAGCTGTTAGGATTGATGTGAGTGCTGCGCCTTCCTTACAAAGTAACGTATGGCATCACCATTTCAGAGATGTGATGAGTCGATCAAGGCTGGTAACTTGACCAAAAAGTGTTTTGTGCCTTTCTGCACTGGCCTAAAATACCTGATTTGGAAGAGTCATGGGAATCACTGTACCCAAACAACTTCGGGTTAGAAATCGCTGACCCCGCTGTGTCCCATACTTAGAGGCCCCTGGCCCAGACGACTAAAGATGACAAGCACAGAGTACAAAGCCAAAATCCCTGCTGGAGCAGCAGCAGTGGCTGGTTTGCCGTGGGGCCGGGGGTGCTGGGAAGTGTGGCTATGCCTGTGGGATGCCAGCCTCATGGGCTGTGAAAATGCCTGCCTGGCCATGGGGGGTTGCTCCTGCTGAAGAAGGAGAGCAAGCCAAGGAACGGCTTGTGTTTGGGCCATGGAGGAGCGAGTGACTGGCGGGGTGGGGGGAAGAGGCAACCAACCAAGAGCAAAGCGCTATCCTTGGGGTGTGCAGAGCTCTGTCTGCACCCTGCTTTTCCCTGAGGACTGAGGGTGAAGGAAGAGTGGCCGAAGATGGGAAGGTGATGTGAAGATGGAGGGAGGTGGAGGCTTTTCAAGCACTGGCACCTTCCCCCGCTCAGGCTTCAGTGGGAGCATCCAGCTGGCCAAGATGGCAGGTTTCTTCAGCAGCCAGCATTGGCAGAGATCAGAGATGGCCACACCCGGGTATGGCTCTGCATTTCCCTAAAGAAATCTGATGATTATTGTACTTGTTGCTTGTCATAGTGTCTTCTGACGGCACTGCCAGACATGGCTAGTTCTGTGTGTGTGGTTTTACCCACTGCAATCCTTTAAAAAACAAACAAACAAAGAAGTTAAACAGTGGAAAGAAAAATCCAACACAAAACATTTTAAGTGATTTCTAACAAATTCATCTTGAATAGTAATATGAAAGCCTCCACTAAAAGATCCTTTACCTAGCTACAACCGAGCAGAGTTGTTACCACAATGTTGAGGCTTGTGTTCAAACTGTGTAACTCTGATTTAGTTTCCCTGTCTAGGAGATGGGACAAAGCCCTTCCATCATGCAGGGGCTTGGTGACAAGTAGTGTCCTTAAACTGCATTGTGGAAGGAGCTGAGTGGTGACTCCGGTGACTACAATGTGTGCTGATGATAAGATGCCATAATTTTCTGGTGCTGTACAGCATTACGGTTGGTCTTCCATGCATCTTGCACTACCGTGTATACACTTGTAGAATAGCAGTTGAGGAGTGTTTGTAGGAGGGTGGTCTTATTTTAAGGCTGCTTATTTTAAAAAAATGAAATCTGTATCTGCTGTTGGACCAATGAGCTGTTGGGAAATATAGCGGTGAATGTGGTCTGCTTGGCTGGAAAAATGTAACACGCTATGACCGCGGAGCTTCAAGCATAGCCTTTCCCTAGCAGAATGTACATAAAAGCCAGCTTTTTAACCATGTACGCTTGTCTTCCTGGGTGCAAGAAAAGTTAACCTGAAGAGTGTAAAGGAGGTGCTTTGCCATCAGTTTGCTTGGATAAATATAATCAAGGTAAAAAAACATAGCTGGGTGTTTTGTATGAGGAGCGGGAGGTGTGCACATGAAAGAGCGGTGCAATTCTAAAACCAGGTTGATAGTCTCCTTAAGAAACGCAGGCAGAAATGTTTACCATTTTCAGATTTGCCCAGGCTGTGGATAAACTGTTTTAAATCAGGCTGCGTGGACTTTACAAGTGCACACAAGCAGCTTCAATGAGTCTTTCAGCAGGGCGTGGGCCCTTTGGTGAGTGCTAGACTTGGGCCACCAAAGCCACGGGGTCCTGTCCTCAGTTCCCCTCCCTCCCACACAGCAGAGAAGCACTGCCATCAGGCCTTAAAACACCTTTAAACACCTTCTGTTAAGGGTGCTTATATGAAGTAGGGCTGCAGGGCAGAGCTGAAGCCCCATGGAGTGAGCACATCACACCAGATGGGACCAAATTGGGAAAAAACTTGACAGCAAGCTGAGTGTTGAACCCGTGGGGTAAAATCAGTTGGTCCCAAGAAAGGCACGGTTTGATTGGGACATTCATGCAGTTTTTATCTGTAAAATTTCTGTTCTGAATCACAGCTATTTTATGCTATGAAAATTTTATAAATTATATATAGATGCTTGAATTTATAAAGTAGGTGCACAGGTATTTTTATCTTTTATAGCATTCACCTGCATGTGATTCATGCAATACATGCAAACTGTACTTGGTTCAAATTTTAAAATATACTTATTTTGCAAAATCTGGTGTTTCTCTGTTCATTTTGCGTCCTCTGTTGCTATTTGTAAATGATTGATGTAATGGGAATGAGTTGCAGTTTAAAAAGCCTCCCAAATGCAACCACCCACCTCCCTTTCCAAGCTGGCCTGCTTGTATCCCTTCGTCCCCTGCTCAGCGTAGCTGCGAGGTTCGGCTCCTCCAGGCACAGCAGCAACATCCTGCTGTTTTTTTAAAAACATGAAAAAAGGCTACTGATGTACTCGCAACTATTTGTTAGGTCCTGTACAAATCAAAATGTGTGAGTTGCCATGGTATCAGTGATGGGGGACACTTGGGCATCTGGAATCTTCATCACCTGCAATATCTACCTCTAATAGACTAAACAGTTAATTGGAAGCCAAATTTGATTTTAAATGAATGTGTGCAATTATAGCTTGAGATTTCATAAACTGCAGAATATTTTCTGTTCATTGAGGAGCCTAACAATGTTTTGTTGTCAAGGATGTGTATCTCAAACCGAGTAGGGCAATGTCCTCCCCTCAGCCTTAGGTCCTGGCTGGAAGTGGTGTGCCCATGGACACCCAAGTGCCTACAGCTTATTGGGGCAAGCCCCAGTTGCTGCAGCATCTCTGGGCTGGCTGGGACGAGGCAAGCCTTTCAGCTGGGCTTTGTGCTGAGGCTGTGCTCGTGGGATGCTCACGGGACTTCAGCCATTCCCGCAGGGCCAGGCATAAAGAGGCAAGTCCTCTGACAAGGTAAGACACACCCTTTCTGTGTTTTACTAACCTGAAGTGCCAGGTCCTCGCTACAATCCAGTGTGTGTCTTTGCTGTCTCTGGAAATGTTCCCCACCTCTTCATCCCTGCAGTTTGGGCGCCTTGGCATTTCCAGTGCGATGGTAGAAAATGAGGTTTTGTGACCAGTTTGCTGGTCATGTTTTGTACTCAGCACTGCAAAGGCATCAGCTGAATCCTCTTGAGTAGGCATGCTTGGTTTTGAGAGTGAAATAGTGCCTTTGATGTGAACAGGGTAGGAGATAACTTCCAGATGCAGAGCATCAGCCTTGGAGCCTGGGCTGTTGACTTCTCCCCAGTACTGTCCTGTACATCCTGTTCCAGTGCTACAGTTCTCCATCCTGCCGCCTTCTTCAGCTGGAGTGGTGGTGCTGAGACAATCTTTTTCTAAATTTCCTGTATTATGCTGTCAAGAGGGATGTAGCAGGCATCTTACCCTTAGCTTAGTCCACTCTGTCCTGCCTTGAGGCTGCCTCCTCCTGATGTGCTCGCATTGCAAACTGCTTTCTAGGCACATGGTGCTGATCCAGGCTTCCTCCTGTTGCAGGGCATCTCTGTGTGCCAGTTCCCCAGTGCAGAACTAGCTACTCGAGGCAGAGGTCAAATATTATTGCAGCCCTCAGCAGGGGTTAGAAACCAAACCAGCAAGCATTGAATTTGCCTGGTTTAATTCCCCAGCAGTAATTTTGTTGTGACCCCAGGCTCCTCATCCTTCCAAGCTTCTGTGTAAAACTGCAAACAGGCTTGCAGGTTGCTTTTCTGGATACAGGTGATTTGATTTAGGGGATGGAAAAAAAAGGAAATAGCCTTGGTTTCAGTTTTAACCTTTATACTGCCTGCTGCAAGTAGAAGTCAGGAAATACGGGTACATCTCTGAACAGAGTGGAAGTGTGGCTCTAGCAGTGGGTGGGATCTTCCACATTTGCTAAAACATGCGTGAAGCATGACCCTCCTTTTCTGCCATTGAGTTCCTGCTCTTTTTGGAGCGCACCACTTGCCTGGCTGTCCGTGTGGGACCACGCTCACTGCTCAGCCCACGGCCATGGCCTGCCTGCTGTCCCCCTGCCACCCCGCTCACCCTCCCTCCCACCTCAGCCCGTGGCCATGGCCTGCCTGCTGTCCTCCACCTCCCCGTCCTCCCCCATGCCGGGCTTGGTTTCAAGGTCGCTGGGTGGTCAGAGGTGTCGTGTGCGCCTGAGGCGTGATTTCTGTGGCAGCATCCTGGCAGCACCCATTGTTTTTGCTCAGCTTATTTCATATTCACCTGCCAAACTGAGAATGATTTAAAGTGCAAGCAAGTACGCTACCAGCCCGGAGATGGAAACAGTCCCAAGCACTTCCTTTACGTTAACACTGACAGGCAATAGCAACAGTGACCTGCAAGCATGGAGACCTGTGGCTGGGAGCTGGAGCCACGCTGCCTCAGGGGTTGTGCTGTTTGGAAAAGCACCTTTGCAGGACCAACGCACAGCAAAGACAAACCCAAGAGTCAGTATTCCTGTCCAGCTGAAATGAACCCAGCAGTCGCCCAGACAGCACATTAAAATGGGCTTTGACCTCGCCACCACCAGTTCCTCAGCCTTTTGTGTTGGCGTTCAGATCCCGAGCGATGACCCAGTACCCACAGCCAGCAGGAACAGGCCAACAGTAATCAGTAATTGGGGATCACTAGTGAAAAAGCCAACCTCTGATTCTTCCTTAAAGGAATACTCAAAGTTCAAAAGATGTTAAAAAATTGCTTGAACGTGATCACCATCAGCAGACAGTTTCCTTTGCCGGAGACCATAGCTACACCAAAGGGTAAAAGCAAAATTGTAATGCTCACGGTGGCGCTCTCTAGCGCAAAGCTGTGTGCTATAGACCTTGATTAGTGAACACAGCTATGAGCAAGCTGTAAATATCAGATAACTGGTTTGGGGCTACAAAAGACAACGCACTGCAATAAATATGCTAAATTTGTATGAAGAGTTCTGCTCATCAGGATTCACAGCTAATCTTGAGCACAGCACTACAGCAAAGCTTGAATGTCAGAGCTACAGCAGCCTCTGCGAGGCTGCTGGCACCATGTCTTAGCTGTGGGAGGGGTTGGTGGCGCTGAAGAGGCTTTTTGCCCTTTCTCTCCATTCTCTTCCTCTACTTCTAGCAAGTAATGCCACTTGCCCGGGACAGAGCTAATGCCCTGCTTGTGGAGCACTTAGCTGCCGACACACAGGCAAATGGTATGAAAAAGAAGAACTGATCCCTAAAAGCCTCACAACACATACCACTGCAGCTCAAGCCCTTAGTCCCAGCCTAATCTGGTCTTTACACTCAAACGACAGTAAATTCACAAGAGAATTGGGACACCCAAAGAGTAGAAAAAATCTTGTGTAGAGAAATATAGTTAGTGCATGCAAACATGCCCGTCCTCTGCTGAAATGCAAATCTGTCTTATTGGCGTCCTAATCCCCATGCATGACACACTAATAAACAGGGGGTTTTAATACTTACCATCTGCGTTACAGATTGCTTCCCACACTGTGAGCTTGCTTGGTTACAGTTGTGTAAGCATCACGGGGAGATATATCCTGAAAACAACAAGCTGGCTAATCCCTTGGGAGACTTTAAAATGTGAGCTGCAGTTTTCTCACTCTCCGTGGGCACTGGAGTCAGTCGTGCAACGTATGGCAATAGCTATATTCTCATTTCACATCTGTCATGCAGAGATAATTAAAATCTACACTTCCATCTGAGGGGAACCGTAGGGTTTCCAGATGGGTAACTGTAGTGCATTTTTCATACTGGATTAACACTTGCACCAAAAAGCCTTGCCTGTTGCCCTCCCACCTGTTAAGATTACCAACAGGGCTACCATTGAAAAGCCATCGTGGGTTCAGCGACATGGTACTGTGCAGGCATGCAGCTCATAAAACTATGAGCTTACCTTACCCTCACCTTTGCATCTCTCTTTTTGCTGAGCCAGTAATTGTAACACCCTTCTCCAGCATCACCCAGATGTCCACCCTTGGAAAGTCCCCTCCTGGGATCAGGGGAGGTCTGGCTCTCACAACAGAAATAAGCCACAGTGTATCGGCCTAATGCAAAATACTCGCTATTGTTAGCCTGCAACATTAGCAATGGTTATAATATTGCAACTGAGGGATAGCCAGCTTCACTAGCAAGCCAGTGAAGAGTCTGCTTCAGTGTACGGAGCTGGCCACCCACTCAGTGACATTACAGCAGGAGGGATGTATTGGGCATCACCGTGCTGGATGGAGCGTCTCAGTTTACCAGATAGCAGAGGCACAATGCGCCAGGCTGTAGCAGAACTGCTGATGGAAAGCCACCTAGAGGAAAAGCCTGACTTGTGAGAGGTTTTCAGAAATAGTCAGGGGCAAAACTGCAAGAAAATTAGACCTGTCTGAAAGCTGCATGGTCGCTGCTGTGCAGCTGATTCAGAAAGCCACTGGTGGGGCTGTGCGAGTGCAGCAGGACCACGCTAACTTCTGCAGACAATCTGCCAGCCTCAGTCAGACACAGGCTTTGCTATTTTTCAGCTCTTCATGCAAAAGACCACTGGCATATGCTCTTAAATGCATTTCCCCAATTTGGTTTGGAGCTTCAAAACCCACTAGGCTTACATCAACCATGAAAAAATTTAATTCCGCCCCCTCCCTTTTCTGAATTTAGAATGATAGAGGTTCAACAGTTATGTCTGGAGTAGGGAAGCAGATATTACACATAGCTTGCTTACAAAATAGCTCTGGTTTTCATGAAACGAGTTTATTTTCCTCCCCCAGCCATTGATGAGCACATGACAACCGTACAGAATAAAAGCTCAACTCCTTAGTTCTGCTCACATTCACTCAACATTTGCTCTAATCAATTATCTTATTTCATGCAATAAGAAAAGAATGAGATTCCTGTTACGCAGCCATAATCAGTTACAGTATGAAGCTGTGTCTGTGGAACATTTCTGATTTTGAAAACTAATCATGTGCTCTGCCATTACATTTCTCTTGTAAAACACTGGGCTTTTACCCAACTTCTTTCTCTACCCCTCCCCCCCCGCCCAAAATATCGACGGCATAGTCTAGTCCGAGATGCCACATTCTTACCCTGCAGAAGCTAGCCAAATTGCACTGTAAAGAACATATTTATCCAGGGAGCCAGACTCTGTTTTTCTAGTTTATTGGAATATAAAAGTGTAACCAGATGCCCATCACAGAGAAAGACAGAAGAGCAGAGGGTGCTGCATGTGACAGTGGATGGCTGCAGGAGGATAACAGGCCTGTCTTCACATGAAGGGTTCAATATTGATCTCTAGGGCAGAGCATGGCATGGTGAGCTCAAACTTGGTGATAACATCGGGGTGTAGGACTCCAAGTTTCCCAACACTTTGACCTTTGGCAAAGATCTCAGCACAGCGACCAGGAAAGAAAGCAGAGCCTGTAAAGAAAGTGAGAGAAAAATCAATATTTCTCCAGGCCAAAGAAGTCAATAGGCATTTAACATGGAGAACAAAGCTCTCAGTATTAAACCCTTCTCTGTGCTGAGATGCTAAGAAGGGGCTCTCGCTTTTTTGCATTAACAGTTGTCATGATTGATAGAGAATGAGGAAACACTCTGAGTTAAAAATAAAATGTGAAGCCCTAAGCATGGGCATTTTTCACACTCCAGTTGTTTTGACTAAGTTATTCCCGTAATAGAAATTAGCACAGATAGGTCGAGTCAGAGGGCTACTGAAATGAAGAACTTTTGCAGGCTTTAGGTGATTTAACACCTGAATGCTTCCCACCTTATTCTGTTTAAGGAAATAAAGCTCGCTGTCATCTAAGGGGTAAGTAGGCATGTCACGCTTGATTACATGTCACATAATTAGAAACAACCTACATTCCTCATCTGGAGAAGAGATTTTAAGCATTTTCATATACACTGTAAAACTGTGGAACAATGAACAACTCAAAGGAAGTTGAAGATCATCTTCCTCTTACCTCAAATGAAGCCCCAAGTTTTAGATGTTATTTGGCAGGTTAGAAAAAAAAAAAACAAACAGTAGTCGAATTGCCCATGAAGAACTTGGAGGAGCTGTGCAGTCTTTTTCATGGAAAGCTTTTCCTCCTTTCCTACCCGGGAACCTACCTGTGGGTGGTGGCTACACCAGCAATATATTCAAGCTTGTCTATAGCAGCTACACTTGCATTTTTTTGTCTCTGTCCTGAGGTGAGTGGCATTTTGACCTGATAGCCCTTTAAAAGACAAAACCAAACCAAACCAGCAAGCTGCTCCTTCTGAAGCCACCTCTTTCATAACAAGTGTGTGGAAGCAAGGCACAGTGCGGAGGACCTCCAGTGGGTAGTGCTGCAGACAATGCTGTGGACTCAAAGGAGGAAAGGGGAGAGGATGAAACAAGGCCACTGAACCCTACAGATCCTCCTGTTGAAAGCTGCCTCCGCCAGGTTTTTAAAGCTACTGCCCTTGCAGAAAGGGAAGGGCTCTTTACTAGATTTCTGCTCAGAAGTTAAACACGTCATCAGGGACAATGTCGGGGACCAGTCAGCTTCCCTGCCCTCATTCCTTGCTCTGCATCTTTATCTCAATAGGCTGACCTCCAACAAAGCACCTTCTACAAGAAGAGCTGGTTGTTGGGTATGTGTGAGGTTGCATCGGTGCAGATGAGAAAAATCCCTGCTCTACTTGCTTCTGTGCTCATATGAAGACAACAGCTGAGGAGCTGCTTCCAGTCCTGCTCCCTGCATGCTCCCGACGTGGCACTCAGCCCTTCAGCATCCTCCGCATCCTGAAAGGAGCGCAAGAATCTCCTAATGGCAACTTACTCTTTGGTTGCTCCAAATGCTATTCAAGGTTCAAGATCAGCCCAGGACATTTTACTGTGTTTACAAGTAGCTATTTAAAAAAGGCAATAAAGGGCCAAATTAACCTCAAATCTCAGGAACATTTTCATGACACACTGATCACTAGTGGTCAAGCCCAGAGATACATTCTTTGCCAGCTCCCCAGTGGAAATAGTTTAAGAAGTGTCTCCTGTGAGGTCTGTAGCCATAACTTGTGGCTACAAGAATAAGAACAGCAATTAGTTCTTTTTCTTGACCAACTTGTTGCAAGTGCAAATTAACTTAAATGTGTATTTCAATTCTGGCTGCCTTGTGAAATCTGATGGCGGCAGTAAATGACCACAGTAACATTACCTAAAGGCTGTTTTTAAAAATATTCAGAACCAGTATCTTTTAAATCCTCCAGTTCCAGTCTTAGCTACGAGCGCAAACCAACTACTTATGGGGGACATACAAAAGTGAAATTATGTTACTGGCACATGACTCTAGCCAAACAGGCACTTGCCACTGCCAAGCTGCACTCTTCAAAACAAGAGTTAAAATAGAACTTGACGAAACAAATTTAGAAAAGAAACAAATGCCACACATATAGATCACTCTGCAGATTGTGGGTGAAAACATACCCTAAAAATAAAGTACCCTTGTAGTTAGTGGTAAAGACTTTCCTATCTGTGAATAAAGATGGTATTGTACCAAGGATGTGAGCAGCACACAGTGACATTCTTTTAGAAACTTGACTGTGAACTTAAACTGGCACAAGAGCAAGAACCAAGCAGGAGTTAATAATGTTGGCATGGTACCCCACTATAAAATATAGGGAAAAAAGAGCTTTGACAATATGGTTAGTTAGAAAGCTGTGAGTCTGACTTGCCTCTTCTGAGCTGCCTTGTGTGTAACCTTGGGAAAGTTACTTTATCTTCTTGCACATCTAGCCCCAATTATATCATGGGACTTAACTGTTTTTAAACTTCTTGTAGACATCTGCACGGGGTCTAAAATAACACTGCACTCATTCAATCTACCAAAGGCAGTTTCCAGGATCCATGCCACTTCCCATTGTGTGAACAGTTTTGTGTTTTCAGGCACAAGAAATGCTCTGCTATCCAGGCATCACCAGTTGTTGGTCTCCCAGTCAGAAGTTAGGCAGAGGTTGACAGGCGCAGAGGAACTTGAAGCCTTACCCGACCCTCACATCTACCACTACTGACCCTCACTACAAGGCTAACTTCAGTAGAAGTTCCTTTGCATTTAACTAAATAATACGCATTTGTGATAAATTTTGAAAACTGATGGCAATTCATGACACTATATCGGAAACTATGAAATGGCTTACTGATTATGGCATAAAGCAAAGAGTTATGTTAGCTAGAATCTTAACACTGCTAAAATTTATCCCTTCTTAGCGTGAGCTTCCAGCACAGCTTCATAACACAAGTGAACTGAATCAGTGAATCACCTCTGCGAAAAGGGAGGTGGTGGCTTTCCACCTGGAGAGGGGAGGAGAGTGGGACATGCTGTTGTTTTGGCTGAAGCCCTTACCACGAAACCATACATTCAGTGTGGCTCTGAATACGCTGTGCTAGGCCACAGATTAGGCATTCAGCCACATTCTCCAGGTCATATGCAGCAACTGATGCTGGACCATGATGTTATTTATTTTACTTTGCGCTGCCTTGCAGTGAAGAGGTACGTATATAATTAATATTAAGTGGGAACATTTAACTCCCCAAAGTGCAGAAAGCAGGACCTTCACATCACCCCTCCATTACAGTTAAGCTAACCCTGAAATGTTTGTTACTTCACAGCGCAACCGCCAGCGTGCCTGGTGCTTTGCAGACATGGCACTTTCAGGGTGTAATTCTGTGACTGGAGAGATCAGACAATAAGCAAATAAAAATGAAAGAAGCTGTCAAAAGCTTCAGAGTCCCCATCTGTCCAGCTAACACTTGGCTCTTGCACCAAAGAAACATGAGCTGAGGAATAGATTTACAGAGAGTTTATGAACTCTGGTTAATAATGAAACTATTATTATGATAATCAGCTGCACTACAGAATGCATTGAAGTATATTCCTGCCTGCCAAAGGGGCCTCCAGACTGCATCCCACAGATGGGGGGCGATCTAAGGTCTTCCTCATCTTAGTGACTCTCCCTTTGACCACACATGTGGTATGGGAAGGAAGTTGCCTCATGCCTGATACTGGGTGCTGTTGGTCCATGTATCTCTGCCAGGGCATCAGAATTTGGAGCAATTGTAAATTTCAGATCAAAAAATTCAGACATTGGAAGGGAAGCACATAAAGGAAAAAAAAACTCAGACAAAACATTAAAAACCTGAGCAGAAAGGGGGGAAAACCGAAAGGAGCATTTTGCAGCCGGGAGGAGTGCTTTTACTGAGGGACTAACCACAACGAGAAAAGGAGACCTGAGCTGGAGGAAACTCACTGTGCTGAAGACAAGCCATGAGTTGCAGGAGGGCCTGAGCAACCTACAGAGCAGGACAGCTAAACTAATGATTTCATTAAAAGAACCAGGAAACAAAAGCAAGGATTTTTTTCCCCCTGATTTGTGTGTTTCTTATATTATTAAATAGATAGCAATGGTGTTTTGGATTTGTAGCAAAGGTTGTGTTACGGACTGGACTATCACGTCAACTCGAAATAAAGCACAAAAATTTAGAGTGTGAATCAAGGCTGTATGAAAGACATGTCTATGCTCCTTGTACATATGGGGAATCAGCAAAAAATGCACCCGTCTTGTTTGAATATATAACACCATAAGCTGAAGCCCAGTGCTCTTAAGCTTCAGTAAAGTCTTGATGCCAAAAGGAGTCCAAAGGGTGCCTTCCTGGAAAAGTTAGTAGCTGTGACCTGCAGATTTTGAGCGGGAGTTCAAAGTTGACAACAGAGATTGTCCTACCTGTGTGTAATATCATCAAGAATGCTATGGTTGTGAAAAGCATGGTCTTCTTGAAGAAAGCTTTAACTAGTCAAGAAGCAGTCACCAAAGCACACCTGGAGGCACCATTATCAGTGGGTGTGCCAGGAAGGGACTGTGTTTGCTGATAGTGCAATTATATTGAAAGGCTGCTCTTGTAGGTCTGGTTCGTTGGACCATCAAGTATATTGAGCGCCAAAATTAATTTTAAAAATGTAGTTTACTGTATCATACCTTTTAAGGATAACAGATTTATCACTCTTGATAAAGTTAATCCTTTCTGCTCTGCACACAAATAGTACTTCATAAAATTCACCTTGAAATCTAGTCAGAGATTGTGTTGTCCTTGCTGATAGAGACCTATACAGTGCCAGAGGAAGCCAGAAGGTCTAGCAATGGAAATCTACCTCTTAATATGTCAACATTGTAACTGGTAGTTATGAGAAGGGGTGGGGTGAAACACAATATGCATTCCTAAAGAAGAGATACCAAAGCCAGCCATGTCTTATGCTGACATACGACACGCAAGCAAAAGACAAAAGCTACTTCTCGTGGCTGCAAGTAAGAATTTCCAATGTTCAGTGATGTAGAAATAATACCTTTAATTAAAGCTTCTGTAGCATGTCCTCAAAAATCTGTAATTGCCTCTGTGTATTCAGGCAACAGGGCCACTTTGATTGCTTTGGGGTAATTCTTTGGCCAATAATCCAGTGGAGCATGTAGTCTTTAGCGCATTTTCTGGCTAATTGACCCTCAAAGAGCTCTGAGTTCCCTGCACTCTTTGTTGTCAAACACCTTGCACAGTTTCTTTTCTCTACCTTACTCTCCCTCCTTTTCAAAAAGAAATAGATTAAAGCAGTATTATAGGCCTACAGTTGCACTAAGCCTTCAAACCCACTCATTTGTTCCTATAATTTGAAGGAACATCGGAAGCTGAAGCTTAAGAAGGTGATAAAGCAGAGCTCATCTGGCCTCCGAAGTCTTTCATCTTAATTCTCTATTCCCTTAGTCACTCCAGCTGCCCTTTCACTACTTCATCCCGACTCACCTGGTGAAGTATTTTACCTGTGCTACATTGGATGGAATTTAGTTTTGTGAGGCTAGGTATTGTTTTTCTTTTTAGGATCAGGTTCTTCACAATTTTGATGAATTCCTTCTTTTAGCAGATACGCCCAAATGCAAAGTCACAGGACACTATCAGACCAGTCAGTATTTTAAAAGGCAACTAACTGCCTTTTCTTGCCCATGTATGCAGTGCAGTCAGGCTCCCAGAACCTTCTGCAAAGCAACAGCACCCTCAAAATCCAGTCTCGTCATGGGATGATTTACCTTCAGCTAATTTTTAAAACCACAGACATCTCAAAACTTGCATGATTTTTAGAACATATTAAGAGACCAGTTGCTCTTTTAAGTTGCACGTTGTCAGCAGTTTTCCCGCCTATACTCTCATGCCCAGAAAAACCATATGTTGGGATCAGTGGGATATTTATTAACGTCAGTTTCCTGGTTTGTGCCAGAACAACATCCACTCCCCAGATCACACCTAACTGTATTAACACATCAGGAAATTCAAATCAGTACAATCAAATTTAAGGTAAGTGCCTTAGATTTATTCCCCCCAAGAAAATAATTAGTGCTTGAAAAGATGACAAAAGAAATATCTGTATTATATGAATGAATATGTCCTCTGTCTAAAAGACATATTTAATTTTGGTTTCTTCCTCAGTTTTTTGAAAAGCCTCCACATACAGGGCATAGCAGAAGAGGGTGAAGGGACAATCAAATTATTTACTTGGACTAGTACACTGGATATCCAAAACCAGAGCTGTATATTAAGAGTCCCTGTGCAGGCAATGAGGCTAGGGAATACAGAGAATCATCCACAAATTTGCAGTGGCCAGTCAACTAATCATCTTCTCGTGTTACAGCTAAGTCAATGGCTGCATTTTAATTAACTTGTATCCTAGGGAGGGTGTGAGGAAAAACTAACTCTTCTATATTATAAGAACCTTCATATACAGCTCTAGAACTGAATATATTCTCTTCTGTATTTGACCATATTAAAGACTATTTAGGGATCAATGATATTGTTTTACAAACACAAATTTTCAATACATTGTAACCAGTGTGGAAATAATAGTAACACTGCTTGGGTCCAGAGTCAGCTGTTGCTGGCCACGTTGAAGTGTATTGCAGTGATGACTGGGGGATTGGTATAGCTAGCAATCTCTTTCCTTCATTTGCCTTGAGAACAGAGACCAATGCAGACTTTTAGGCTAGGTTTATTTTTCATTCTTGCTGTAGAGTGTCCCAGGAGCTTTAAGAGAGAATGTTTGGTGTTGCTGGATGTCAGGAAGTTGTTCAAGAATGTAATAGGTTTGGAGCTTCTCTCTATTTCCCTGTGTTATTCTCAGGATTACAGCAGTGTCAGACACTTAAGGTTATTTGGGTAAAAGCTCTGTGTTCCTGCCTTTCCTAATGGAAGGCAATATTTGGGTGGATGCTGAGGCTAAGGCATTTTGGGTCACTGATCTGGGTAACAGGATTTCGTGTATTCAGTGCTGGAATATCAGGGTGGTCACTTAAATAATGTGTACAGAAAACTTAAGTAGGAAACCTTGAAAGAAATCTATCAAATTCCGTGTATTTTTCTAGAAATCCGTATTTGTGTATAAAGCTCAATAAATTTGCATTTATGTGAAACAGCAATTATACACTGAACTTTACTTATGTAACGGTAACTCTACAGTGCAGCTAATCTTTGCTTTTAGTCCAGTTTTATCTGATTTATCCAGACTATTCTGAAATGTTATACTTCATCCTGTCTAAAGGTCACAAACCTAAGCCGATACTGTCGCAGCTCTTTATAAAATTACAGAATTCCTAATCCCAAATAAAGCTTTAAGATGTCTTGCTACTTCACTTGAGTTAGAGAACACAAAGCTTTGAATATTAAAAAACTTCATTTCTTACTGTTCTATGACTGTTTTTACCCCTCTTTAGATATCTAAAGGAATAATTAATCCTTGCAAACATCAGAATCTGTCTGAAACTAGGAAACAATAAACCATATTCTTCATGGTAGTGGGTATAACACACTCTGTGTACGCACAGTAAGGCAGCAGGTTTTAGCTTTTAGGCTCTGCTTTCATACAAGCGTTAGAGAATAACAAAAACCAGCACTAAGTCAGTCTGAGAGTCTACTTTAGTATGTCGTATTTAGTTTACATGTTGTTTATTCACTTCACCTCCTAGACCAAGCTGTCCTCCCCTCCCAATGACTTGACATTACTTGCTGAGACAAATAACAGCCACCTGATGTTATGTTTTCACAGCTACCACATTTCATGCCTTTTAGAACATGACTCGACAAACTAGCATGGAATAATACATAATTAAACGATGAATCTCAGCAGTCACTGGAACCGTTAATCACTTTAGCAACTAAGATTTCTGTTGCAAACCAACGCCCTGTGGCCAAAGCACATGGCTGCACCACTAGGAACATAAATGCTTGAACTGGCCGAATGTGAGCCAGCCCAGCCCAGAACAAAGCTGGGTCTACAACAGATATGGCTATATGTCTTCTGGACCCAAAGAAGGAAGATCTGTGCCCGGCACATGTACTGGGTTCATTCTGCACTAGCTCACCATTTCTTTGCTATCTACTGCTTTCTAATACATACTACTTCTTGAGGCATCCCTAATCTGTCAGAATAAAATGTAATGGGAAGAAAAACATTGTAATCTTCATTAGTTTGTACTTGCAAGAAGAGGAATATGAGAAGTTAGCTTGTGTGTCTTTACAAGTTGATTTGATGCCCCTCCCTAAAATATTTTTGCAGTTACCATAGATTTTTCCTCCCACTATTATACGATAGGAAACATACTTCTAAATGAGTCAATTCAAAGGAGTTTCTCTTCTGAAATAATACTCTGAATTTGAGAAACAAATATGGTCTTTGTTCTTTTATTGAACTTCTTAATTTCATATGTGGGCAAAAAGCGTGTCAAACATAATTTGGTGATGAAAGTTTAAAAGACATGGAAGTCTAAGCCTGTCAAACCTTTTATTATCCTGTGCAGTGCTAAAATAATGTACTTTTCCACTACCTGATATATCTTTTTTGTTTTTTTGGATGAGGTTTGTGAAAACAGATTATATTTGAAGGGTGTTGGGAAGGAACATAAAAAAAAACCTTTCGGAGGAGGAACTGAAATGACCACAGGAATGGAAAAAGCCCTCCTCAGACTCACTTCTGATAGCCTCTTTTTTCATAATAAAGATCAACTGTATAACAGAGAGCTAATGAAATGAGACTTACTTCCAGAAACAAACTATGGGTTTTGCCACAAACTGTTTCAGTGTTGCTTGGCATAACTGCATCACTTGTAACAGCAAGACACCTCTGAGATGTCCTGTGGTACACTGTGCTGTCAAATTTTGATAAATCAGGTGTATCTGGAGAAACTCCAGACACTGTAGACTCCGTCTTTGGCCAATTAAATAATGTAAGTGACTTGCCTGGTTCATATCTTTGCCAGGCACCTCCTTGGATGTTAAAATGGTTACAACCAAATTTGAGGCATCACCATTGGTGTGGGAAGATACTTGATAAGACAGAAATAAACTTGGCCTAAGTTTGTAGGGATTTAGTTCCTATAAATCTGAAGTCCTGTATTTACAGGAAGGAAGTAAAGAGCAGACATAATAGTCAATTAAAGGGACATTACGTGAGCAGCCACACCCATTTTATTAGATAAGTGAGGAACTACAGTTCTAACAACTCAAAATGAAATTAACTAAGCTCCCTTGATGCTGCAGGGGAAATTGCTCAATAGAAAAACATGAGAAATTAATTAGTAATTCACTAGATCTCAAAGCAGTGGCCAATGCTGGAAAAGCCACAAGCACTAGTGACAAACATGCAGTTTTGCAAGACGTCTTATAATTAAGCCATTGTAATGATAAGCACTGGAACTCCTGAAACCCCTTGCAGAATTAGGGTAATACATTTAAAAGTACTAAAATCAGTCAGATTTTTTTAAAAAATCCTTACTTCTTAGTGTTGTTAATTCACGAAGCTGACTGGGGTGGTGGTGGGGAGGGAAAATAAACAGAAAAATAGGAGTGATAGGAGTGGGAGATCTTCAAGAACGACAAATGAGTAGTACTAGTTTCACAACAAAAACTGGCAACATTTTCGGCTAAAACGCTGCCCATATTTAGTGCTGAAGTGGAAGTGGTCAAAATCAGAAAAGCTACTTACAGACAAAAATGAGAAATGAATTGCACTTCATAAAATGTAATTAATAACAGTGGCTCAAAATTAATCATGGAAACCGATTAAATTAGGAAAGATTAATGACTGGCAGCAGTAAAGACAGCATTAGACAGATTTTTGAGAATATTGGAAACCAATTGTAGGTAGAGTACTTTCACCTGCTAACAAGACTGGTTAACTTTTTAATGTTAGAAATGTGGAACTTTTTAATAAATATTTCTTTTCACCCAGGGGAAAAAGGGTATTCTTGAATATAATAAGGTGTCTTCCAGTTCACTAAAAAAATGAAGAATATATTCAGTTACATCTACCGGGACTAGGATGTTTCTGAGATGGTAGGAGTCTCAGGCACCAAAATTCTGGTGTAGCTCTCAAAGCAAATATCCTGCCTGCCACTGTTAACTGACAGTAACAATACAGGGAATTCTATAGTACTAGAAAAATGTTAATGTGGTGCCGGTACTCCAAGGTGGATGGGTGATCTAGACTGATCCCGGGTGAGAAAAAAATTATTTGGGAATTGGCAAATGTGAAATTCAGAGGACCTGAATACAGCTGATTACTAGCTGATATGTTTTTATTGGAAACAGATGTTGTCAAATCTGATTATAGTCTTTCAAATAACAAATTTGGTAGATAAATACAAGTATGCAACTGCACCTATAAAGTATCTGTTTTTGAATACCAAAGAAATGGATTAAGAATTGACATCTTCTAGTATGTCACAAATTATTCTTGGAGGCTTCACAGTAAAATTGGCTCATTTCCTTTAGTTATTTATGAGTAAATAGACAATTATTGACATTCATGAATGATGCAATGGCTGCCAAGTCAGGCAACTGAAAGGCCAGGTTTGCCATTAAGAGGAATCAAGCTCCAGTTCCTTAAAATAAAACAGGTATTAATAATGCCAAGTTCAGCAAGGGTACTAAACATCTATGTATATTACGGTCTCCCAATTTAAACTGATTACCAGAGATAGATGCTGGGGTTCAATTCTATACATGTAATTCGGAATTAGTCCCAGACTTCCCGCCTCGTGTCTTGTGAATTGAGGTTCACAGTCTAAATCTTTTAAAGTTGTTTGTTGTATAATTATCATCATAAAAGCAAATGTTTACTGATGTTCTTAGTTATGGAGGTAACTATTACACCTCTAATTTCACAGCTAAGCCTTACTAAATGAGAAACTATTACTGTGATTTACTGTGGAATTAAAATTTTCTACACTTTACCACACCTTTCATTTAATTAAATAAGGGCAGTAAAAAGAAGGGAGTGCAATTTCCTTTTTTTTTTTTTTTTCCTGGAAGACAACTGTCGGTTACTGAAGGAAACAAGACTTAGTATGCATTTATTAAGTACACATTTATTTTGAACACAAATGGGCTGACTTCCCAGCTTTACTAAGCTGTTGATTACCTTAAAAGAATGAATGGCATGAATACTTACTTTAAAAAAAAAAATAAAAATCAAGAGTTATCTGGAATTCAGAAGAATCAATAATGTACTAAAAAGTAGCTAATTTCACAAGCTCGCACGCTTCAGGGACTGTTTATTTTCACATGAATGAATGCTATTTCTTCAAATATCAATTTTGCCCTGGAAGGCAGTGGGGCAGACAGCAAAGCAATATTGATGCACAGATTTACCATAAAGATTTTCTGTGAACCTGTCAAATTGCTTCATTTTCATAAAATATGGATATTATTTTCCCTTTTAAAACAGTTTGTGCCCAATTAACTTCCATTTGCAAAGTACAGAGACTCTCAGAAGGTACTGCAAAACCAGGGTTTCTTTCCTTAAGTAAGGACCAGTCATCCTAAATGTTATCATGCGAGCGAGGATAATTACACCTTACACCTCACACCACTCCTTTGAAGACTTCAGTATAGAATCCCCTGTCACTATTTACTAAGCCCTTTTTAAAAATTCTTTTTAGCTTACGAAGGACTTTACTATGGACCCAAATCCCATGATTAACATCACCTCCTGTGATCATGGTCCTGATTTCTGGAAGAAAATAGTCATCACAGATGGTCATCTAGAAGCACAAGATGACCAAAATGTTACTGAAAACACACATTCCTACAGAGATTAAAACTTGAAATTAAGAATATCTTCCAATATAATTATCAGAATGCTTCCTAATTTTCAATTCAAGGGAATACAAACCAATGAAAGTGAACTCAAAAATGAATAATTTTATTAAATACAATTACCTGACAATATATGACTAGTTGGGTCTTTTAACCTGTATTTTTATTGTTTAAAAAAATCTGATTTTTATTTTGTTTACCTCCGAATCATATGCATCCATACTGATCTTTAAATTTTACTAATGGTATGGAACTGGCTAAAATTTCAAGAGTTTTATGCAAATGTTTTTATTATGGAGCACACTCAGATTTGAAGATTGATGCAATAATTGCACTCTTTTCAATCTATGTTTGATTACGGATGCCTATGCTATAAAACAAAGAAAAAGCCAAAATGCTTTTCGAGGCCAGTAATTGTAGGGTTCACTGAAATATTTAAAAGAATTCCACTGTATGCATTTTAGATCAGTGGGTAGCATTTCAGAGTTCTGTCTTTAAAACTTTATAATTTTGTATATTTAGTGGTAATAAAAAAATTATTCCATTAGTAACTTTA
Source organism: Phalacrocorax aristotelis (assembly GCF_949628215.1). Lineage (NCBI taxonomy): Eukaryota > Metazoa > Chordata > Aves > Suliformes > Phalacrocoracidae > Phalacrocorax > Phalacrocorax aristotelis. The sequence goes on along the minus strand of NC_134282.1, from coordinate 21,299,150 downwards.
AGAAAATGAAAGCATTGAGTGCCAAATGTGTGTTGAAATCCTTGAATTCAGTCACTCAAACCCTTCTCTTCCTTAAGGCTGCTCTAAACAGCTCTTCTCCCTTTATTACCCAGCTCAGATTACACCAAAGCGTAGTGCAAAGGCCAGGGGAACATCACAATTTCACCCGTATTTTCTAGCATCTGTACTTTTTTCACAGGTGTTGCTATAAAGGCAAAAAGGCTCTGACCTTAAGGTCAAATCACAGGGCACTTAGGTGTTGGTAGAACAGAAGGAGCTTAAATAACCATGATTTGCACATATGGACCAAAGAGGACTGTAGTACAGGCATTTCATTTTTCAAAGTGATTTTGGAAGAGGCAAATATGTGCCCAATACACGTCTGTTTGTTCGTTGTTGCTCATTTAAAACATTTTTTTTCCTGTATTGTTTTCCAATAATCACTGGAACCATTTTAATCAGTTACACAAGGAATAAACCCCTGCCTTCACACTGTGTTGCTTACTAGTCTCAAGTTTTGCTTAAGATCACATACAGAGAAAGTATCTAGGATCTTTCTAAATCGGAGTCACAGGATAAACCCATTTCTCACTGTACAAATTCTAATTTGGCACAGGCAATAAAAAAGCGTGCTCCATAAAGATACATCTAAAAATCCATGCCACGTGTAATGTCCTGATTTAAAACCTCTGAAGCAACTTGCACTGTTCTTCTGAATTATTTCAGTATGCTGCAGCCTCTGAAGATGTTACAGGATCTTTTTTTTAATTAATCAATTGACCTTTCTCCATCATCTGCTGACATTTTCTCTCTCACACATGCTTAATTGACAGATTGTGAAGCAAGTTAAAACAAAACAAAACAAAACAAAACACCACCCAATACTAAACAAAATCTTCCAACCATTTCTGCAGCCCAGGCCTTATAAGTAAGTTGGTGCAGTGACACAGCATTCACTGTGGCACTAGAGTATCAGCCACCTGCATTGTTACCAAGGTTAAATTCCAATGTCAGGAGAACTGTAAGGAACCTACGTGCCATCCCAGGAGAGTTTCTAAACCACTGGTAAAATTAGTAGATACCTTTTTTTTTTTTTTTTTGTCTACAGCCAAAAGCCACAAACTGCTTGTAATATATTGCATATGACAGGGCATAATCCATCCTTTACACTAAATGCATTGTGGAGTAATGTAATGGGAATGCAGGGATTTTGAATGGGCATTACAAATCCCACAGCATCAGGAATACTAAACAGCACTAGTATATACAAATAACTTCTTCACTGTGTTAGGATTATTCTTGGAGATTTTTTTTCCAGTTTCCTGAAGCCAGCCATACATCACTGAAATGCTACGGTACAGAATATAAAACACTTGCAAGTATTTTCAGTACTAATTACTTATTAACTTACTAAAGCAAACTCTTGATACATCTGCTCAAAAACAAGCTACAGAAGTATTTTGAAAAGGAATCTAACAGTTTGGTTTGACTTCAGTGGCAGCTGAGTAGCCAGCTCCTAGAAGCTCCTCTAACCCCGTCACCCTACCCTCCTTCCAAATAAGAAGCTTTGCTGTTACCTGTTCTGTGCTTGGTAGAACTAGAGCAAGAAGTACAATTGTTTAAATGTTTCTCTGGTCAACCTGGGAATCCTATTAATATTCTAACAAACCCTTTGTAAGTCTGCGTAAATACTGAGCAAAATACTGCTTTGTCAAAAAACAGGAGAGAGGAAAAAAAAAGTGTCAATATATGACACAAACGTGCATTAAAGTGCTAGGAGACCAGCTGAAGTGTCATCTTGGCATCTTGGCAGAACACTGCAAAACAGGGAGACATCTAACAATTTTTCATTAAAGTTTTATGAATAGGTAAGCTCGGTCAGGCTGTCAGGGACTCTGTCAGAGCTGCTTGTTCGAGTTAAGTGCAGAATGGAGGTGCTTCTTCAGGCTGAGTCAAAGTGAGTCAGTGTCTCGTATCTCTGAATACCAACGCATGATGTATAAGTAGAATCGTAGCTGCTAACCCTGCAGTCTTGCTTTTCTATACTCTATTTACTACATTGTTATTTTAGGTAGCAGAATAGATTAGTTGCTGATACTTGCTCTCTTGCATCAGCCTACGCTCTGTCAATGAAGTAATGGGGTCAGCCCGCTTGCTTTCCCTTATGTGCGTATGCACATACACAGAGGAGATCTTGCACTTAAGGATGTTATTTTTAATTCATGTGCAGCTCGCCCTGTATGGAGAAGGAAGAGGGCTGTTATACAAATACATGCCTAAGCAGCAGTCTCAGTCTCAAAGAGAGCAGGTCTTTGAATAAAAGATATATAGGGCATATATGTTCATTAGAAGCTACAGATAAAATAATAAACTAAAAGATCCGGTGTAAAAAGTTGTCTTTTCCAGCTACTGTGAGGCAAAGAGAATGCAGTGGGTACTTGGTGTATTCATCAATTCAGTGAATTCCTACCTACCCTTGCAATCAGCACATTAATTCATTATAAACAGCCCATTAAGTTCATGGCATATGTTTTACTATAAGTCTCCTTAAAAATCTGTCAACTCTGATTTATATAAAACTACTCGGAACAGCTCACAGAAAGACAGCAAGCCCGATTTACTATCTGCGAATGCAGTTTTAATGCCTTTTCACTTATACCACAGTGTCATAGTGTATATACAATAATAATATTATTCATTCTTAGCGCCTACTGCTGAGAACCAAAAATTCATCTCAGATTGTAGGGGAACATTTGAGCTCCAGAACAACCTCTGCTGTACCCTGCAGCTCTGATTTCCTTACCTTCAGTTGCCTTGATTGTGTATCCATTCTCTTCATTTGGTGGTACTTCCAGAAGCTGCATGACCCTGTCCAGCAAACCATGGATAATCTCAAACCCAGGGCTCTTGTTGTAATAAACTGCACAGAAATGCCTGTAGTTTCTTGCACCTACATCTGAGGAAGAAGGAAACAATTACATTATCTGGGAAATTTTATCATGGTTTTAATCTTGCCTTTTGCATCAGTTTTCTTCTGCTGTACTGTGAGGCACTTGTGGCTGAAAGGACAAATAAGTATGTAAAAGGGCTTCTCTGACACACTTGTCATAAAATCTGAGGAAATAACGGGATTTCTTCAACCCACCGGACTTTCACACACAGAACTGTAAAGAAAGATTTAAAGTATTGCATGCCTTGAGCAGGAAAGGCTTGTTAAATACAAGTATCTTCTACAGAGTGACAGGTACCAAGTGTATAGTTAAGTGTTAAAGGAATTAAAAGCAGGCTAGCCAAAATGTAAATACTCAGTAAGCATCAGGAAACTTGTGATGCTGGTGTGAAAGCAAAGTATTTATAGGACTTGGTTGCAGACTAACTACCAGTACAGAACAACTAGCCCATAACTTGAAATGAGTAATAATGTTAGCACAGTGATCTGTGAAAAGAACTAAATTCACACAGGTTTCCAAATCACAACTGACGCTTTTCATGATCACGTTGGACATCCCCAAACCCAAGTGACTGTGAAAAACGTGCTGTGTTTCACAACCTCAAGACTGTGACACGAGTGTCTCCCACTTCGGGCAGTTCTTTAAGTCAAAACCTTGCCTTCTCCCTGCTCTAAGATTTTTCTTACATTATTGATTTCATCAAAATATTTTTTTTTAAACTTTGTAATATGATGTTATACTTGTACCTTTAGGCTACACCGTGGCAATATACACTCTCTAGGACCACTGTTGCCTACTTCAAAGCTTTACTCACTATGGATTTCAACATTTCCACTTTTTGAGAGGAATGATCTAGGAACAGATTAACAAATCTCTTGTCAAAGCTGCCAATTAGTAGCAGTAAAATTCAAAATACTGATTAATGTAGTGAACTTCTTTATTGCTCTCAGGTCTTTACCTTCCTGAGGTTAAAGTGCAAGCATGTGTTCAGCAAGGTTGGCAAAGGGCAAAGTTTGCCGAAACCAGGGAAGGACTCTCTGTGTGACTGTCCTCTTCTTCTGGACATTTATGTGCTTTGAAAGCATGTGAAGTATAGACACTGCATTTCAGTTTGGTCCACACCTGCAGTTCTGAAGGAAATCTCCCGATTACTCTTCCCACTTACCATGCTTCTGTTCACACTGTAAAGCAACCCTGCAGCATATAAACCAGAGCCCTTTCAGTTGCAAGTCGAGTCAGGGCAGGTGTTCCAGAAGGGCGCCTAAATAGCTTCAACCACTCAAGGGCATTCAGCACACATAATCAGACTAGAGCTAGTCAAAAGGACCAACTAAATGCATGTAGCACAGACTGAGAGCCATCAGCTGATCCCTGAGCTGATCTATACTGCACTGCTTTGTGATATTGACATACAGTGCAGTAAGTTACAGCCAGGTGTTCATGCACAGATTTCTTCCCTTTCTAGAGAGTCCTCTAGCGTCTGTGGTCTCCTAGTTGCTCATGCCTAGATGGGCATTCTCATATTTACCTCTTCCACTTAATGATGGTTAGATATGGGGAAGAAAAGCATTTACTGATAACAACTGAATTACCTTCAAAAAGAAAAAGAAAGGAAACCCTTCGGATCTATTAACACTTGCAATGTTTGAGGGGAAAGAGGGAATAAGGACTTCTTCAGCAGTGAAGGAAGGAATTGAGAAGGAAGCATTAAAAAGAACAGCTCTCCCTGGTCTGCAAGTTAAGTTAGGGCAGCACCATGTGACATAAGGTTGCATGTGTATGGCTTTCATATTTCTTTCCTGGAAATTACCCAAAAGAAATGTACATGAAATCCAGCATATGCCAGGGTAAATTGTGTTCTTTATACAGTCAAATTGTGTGCACAGTGGGCTTTTGTCAGGATCTCTGATCATGAAAAATCTCATCTGGACTTAGTCCCAGAAAAAAAGGCATTGTGCTGCATGCTGCCCAGAGGAAGTGTTTGGTTAAAGATCCCTATAGAGTTAGTGACTTCATGGGATTCAGACTGCACCTACAGTCTGAATTTACTTCCACATAGTTCTGGATGTAAGTATCAGAACTGAGCACCTCAGATATGAAAGAGAAGGTTCTTTTCTATAGGCATCAATCGTTCACTGCTGCATTCAATACAAGAAATATGGGGCATCAAAATAAACAGGGGCCAAGCTCCAAACAAGGAAAGGAGTGGGTTCTTCAGGAAGCCTAGAGTTAAGCAGTGAAACTTCTTCCGTATGGGATTTTGTGGAAGCTGGAAGTTTACACAACTCTGAGGAGGCAGTGGAATCTCATAGGAGATAAATCTATTTGTTACTAGAGACAAAGAACCATGTTCGAGTCAGGAAGTCCCTGAGCTACTGGTGGTCAGAGAATAGGGGAGGACTCCAAAAGCATTATATACACTTACCTGCTCTCATGCTTTTCCCTTGACAAACACTTTTTTAGCTAGTGTTACAGACAGGTTATTGGGTTGAACGAGCCTTTGGTCTGACCCGCCATAGCCAATCTTTGTGCTTGATGTACAGTAAGATTAAATGCAAGCAGAAGCTCTAGTGCTCATTGGGTGTTCCCTGAACTGCTAATATCTACCATATAAGAAATTAGACTTTTTTTTGTTAAATTAAATTTGGTCCAACTAACCATTTAGTAACAAAAAAAAAAATCTATCAAAAACTAAACAAGAAAACATTTACCAAGCAGCTAGAAATACAAGGATTAAGGAGGTCTGCAAAATCCAGGAGCAAGAGCCTACACAAAGGAGGGAAGCACAACCTTTTTGAGCCAAAAGTAATTCAAAACTTCCAGATCAGCAATTTGGCAATAGAGCTGCAAGTTTTCTTGACGGTCACTGAAAGCTGAACTAACTGTGGCAGTAAGTCTGTACTTTGTCACTCAGGAACTTCTCCTGTCATTACAATAATTTGCAGTATTACGTAATGCTGGAGAATCCAATTCTGAAATGGCAACACAAGAAAGTAAAGGCTACAGAGAAAATATCAATAAATGCAACATCTGATTTCTGGTCTGAGTACACTGGTTGTTCGGTCCCATCACTCTCTATTTCTGTTTCCTAGCTCTTCTAAGATACCAAAAAGTAATGCACAGTCATGGATGGCGGATCATCTATCTTCCTGTTGTACTGAGCAATGGAAAAGAAGAAAATGTTTTCCCTTCCCCAAGTTTTTGTTCCTAAGACGGCATGTTCTTTGGGCTAGATGTTCAGTAGACTGATTTTCTTTTTTTCTGTGATTCATTATGCTGGCAGAATTTGTGACAACTATCTGAATTTCATTTCATTATTATTCAGGTAGTCAATGCTGTCTTCAGATCACTATTCTTAACTAACAATTTTTATACCTCATCTTTTCAAGCCAACTGTAAAAATCCTTGGTAAAGGAAATTATACGTTTTCATGCATTTTAAAAAAACTGTTACAAAATGTACTCCTTTACAGAGTTATATTACAGCACAAGAATCACAGAATGGCAGGGGTCGGAAGGGACCTCTGGGGATCATCTCTTCCAACCCCCCTGCTTGAGCAGGCACACCCAGAGCAGGGGGCACAGGAATGCGTTCAGGTGGGTTTTGAATATTTCCAGGGGAGGAGACTCCACAGCCTCTCTGGGCAGCCTGTTCCACTGCTCTGGCACCCTCACAGGAAAGAAGATTTTCCTCATATTCAGGTTGAACTTCCTGAATTCCAATTTATGCCATTGCCCCTTGTCCTGTTGTTGGGCACCACTGAAAAGACTCTGGCCTCATCCTCTTGATACCCACCCTTCAGATATTTATAAGCATTGATAAGAACCTCCCGCAGTCTTCACAGTTCATTCACAACAGACAATAGGAAGAAAAAAAGAAAGTATTAGGAACTGTATGCAAAAGCTGGCAGATGTTCGAAATGCTTCAGTTCTTTATAACTCACTTAAAGAGATCTCTCGTGTCATGCCATGAAACAATTCTATTTTTTAAATGAGCCTGCCAAGTGTGTCAACATAATTTGTGTGTGTGTGTGTGTGTGTGTGTGTGTGTGTATGTATCTATATGTATTTCTGAGACTTCAAAGCACTTCCTGGGGATGCTGCTGAAAAACAGTCCAAAGGGTGGGCAGCTGGTTAGGAATACATGTGCCAAAAGGGTGCAGAGGAAGATAAAGCAGTGTTGTACGCTGCCCCCTTCCAAATTAGAGATGCTTCAGAAAAATGACTGTGTGATCTGAAAAGAGGCACCTGCTCATTTAAACTTGCTTCACAGCGTCACAGAAATCCCAAACTATTTTCTGCATATAACTAACATTTCCAGACAGTTTGGAAAAAATGCTTCAAAATATGGCAGCAGCTGTAATCACAAATGATGTAAATTATGCTAAATGTGTGCTACCATAAGCTTGCCAGATTCTCAAAGATCACTGGTCAGAGGTGATTTTCTAATGGATTAATTCCTTTCGTCACAGTAAGGGACAGAAAGGTTATTCTCTGTTAGGACTCATGGTGTAAGGTGATGATTTATATGCCGAACTAGTGTAACTATCCTACCAGAAGTGACTAGCTAGTGTTACAAGCTACCCATACAAATGCTGTGTAACATATTCAAAATCAGCACATTTCCTCCTGCCTTGAGAAGAAACATTTCTGCTCAGATTTGGTTCCATTTAGTAATATTAAATCTAGCACACGTTTTGCTAATTTAGTATGTCAAACCTTTCTGCCAGATATGTCTGAAATGTGTTCAGTTCACTTTGGTCCTGTGTAAGAAGGTATTTTATTAAAAACCAGTGTGTTTAAAAGAGCTAGGTTCATTCACACATGAATGACTACAAGATGCCATTTCAAATACGGTTAGTGTCAGTACTTTTTTGACCCATACTTTTTAAATTATTAATTGGTAATTCTGCATGCCAAAATCATGAAATAATAAAATTAAATTACTCAATCTGATGACATAAGCCTTCTGCAGGAAATCTCATTCCATATGTGACAGGACAACCCCACATTTTTCGGTGTTTGCAGAGTTACCAGTTATTTCTTTCTTCTGTCCCCTTTCGAACTGTTTATTAGGCAAGTTTAATTTTGGAAGTAAGTCTGGGAAAGACAGTCATTATTCTAAACATAACATTAAAAACAATTTCAGATACTGTTCACAGTCTGCAAGTGCTCAACCCATGAGAAGGCTGCCCAGCAGCAGAGGGTACATAGCTGCTGCCTCAGAAGTCTTTATCTTTCATCTGTTGCAATGATTCCCATCAAAATGAAGCACACTACAAAATCAGTCTTTATAAAACTGTTAAGCAGCCATCCACATAAATGAAAGATTTCAAGAGCTACAGTTAACACCCACAAAATGAAAGTAATCAATTTAACTTGCAAATTTTATAACGCCAGAATATTTTATACGTTTTATAAAGCCTTATTCTAAGATAAATAGTCCCACTCCTGGTCCTGAAGAATGCTGATGCTATTCTGCCATCTGTACCATGTTTTTTGCATTCGAGCTAACTCCATGCCCAACAAGGAACGAGCTGCTCCACCAAACTGTCTGTATTTAATAAAAAAAAGGTCTACGTGGTTTGCTAAAACTGCTTATGTTGCACTGCAAGGCTTTTTTTTCCTTTTAAAAAAAAAGTAACCTACAAATTAAATTCATCACCAAAGGAATTTACTTGCCATTTTGTTTATCCCTTCTATAAACCTTTGTTTTGCAGATCTCAGATACCTTAAACACAACCACTAAAATCTGAAACCAGATAATGAAACAACAGAACCATTTCTGCTGCTGAATTTAAAGTAACATCAGCCTTTTGCACTGAGAGGCAAAACTTCATTCAGAGTTGTAACTCAGTGTAAAAGCACTTCCTCACAAAAGTTGTAGCTTGTGTGCTCCTTTTCCCCCAATATACCATATAGATGAAAACTAATCAGTAAATTTTAGACAAAGTTTTAAGATTTTAAAAATCCATTTTACAGTTCATTATGCTTTGATACATTCTTGCAGATAAAAAAGATAATCTGAAATTTTATTCCTATACAGTGAAATCAGTGCAAAGAGGCCCCATCACACAGGAAGGATTTCACTGAAGGTTTTGAACTAGCTGATTTGGCTATTTCATGTAAAACAACTAAGGTTATAGAACAATTCAAAGGCAGCCACACTTTTTTAGCATAGTTGGATGAAGTGGAAAGGTAAGGAAAATCTTTTTATAGATGAGAGGGGAAATTCTATACTGTCGAGCTTTTTATTTATTTATACATTTTTATATACAGACATGGTCCATTCTTTACCCTGTATCTGTGCTACAAATCTAATTCTTCATATTGGTTGTCAGTTTTCCAGAAGATAATTTTAGAGAACAACTACAAGCAATCCTGTTTGAAGAGGATGGAAAGATGGAAGAGATTCATGCTGAGACACACTGACCCCAATATTTTCTTCTGAGTTGCAGCTCTCCAGAATACAATCAGTCTGAAAGTACAACCTGCTATTCCAGACTCAAGACATACTGCTTCTCAGCCGGCACAGCACTGCACATCTTTGAGACACGGTACTGTAATAGCAGCATGCCTCCAATATTTACTACTATCCAAGGTTTGTGTCACTTGAAAACATTACCAGCAAAGAGTTTCTCTCAAGAGTTACAGCCCTCATAAGAATGCAAAGGAGCACTAGATTAGGAGCAAGTAAAAATGGGTGCATCAACATAAGCAATTTAGAGCAGGTTCTTTTTTTGGTGCAAAACTGTCTTGCAGTCCTTGGAGTCCTGCAGTATTCTTGACAGATTTTAATGGGTATTTTGATGGCTAAAAATATTTACAAGGTACCCATTTGCACTTCCAAGAGTCCTATCTCTAGCCACTCTAAAATCTAGCCTGTTACACGAATCTCTTAACTCTTGCATGTAAATTAAAAACCACAGTGTAGTATGTAGTGATTATTATATTTCTAAAGAAATATAGATCTACTTACTATTTACCGTTTAGTATGTAAACATGTAACTCCATTATCAAAGATTTTGAGAAGCCTTCTCTTACCTGTATTAGGATCTTTTACTACAACGTCAGAGATCTCAAAGAGTTTGAGAGGCAAGGGCATCTTTCGGTTAGCCGCGATGGTTTTCAGCAGCCCAGGAAGGAGGGTTGTACGTGCCACCTGTAGGACAAACATGGTTACTGCAAGTGAAATACCTTCCAAAACAGCTGATGTTAGATTTCTTAATTTTTTGTTTTGCTCACTTGTAATAAGAGTTTAAAAGTAGTCAGGTGCAAATACTGCACTAATCTCTTACATTTGAGCATCTTTGTTTTAGAATTATTAAATCCAGAAAAGTACATTCTCTGCACGTTCTTTATACTGCATTTTCTGAAAAAGCATGTATGTGGAGCTTAAGAATAGGTATCATTTCACAAATGCTTGAGCTGCAGCCCAAGGTAGTAGTAAAAAAACAAAATACAGAAAGAAGTGCAAAAATATTCCCATAAATTTAATCGCACTTATGCAAAGGGTAAATACTGAATGTTATTTTGGAAATATTAAATGCTATCTGAAATATTATCTTGATACCTCCTGATATCAATCAATGATACAGGCAGAACCTGAGTAACAGAAATGGATATATTAAGATTGCAGTTGTGGACAAACTGAAATACATAGAAACGTATGCAAAGAACCAAGGCAGGATGCAATCATATTGGTGTTCTGACAGATACTTTCACACATATTTCCTGTGTTCTCCATTCAAATACTTCCTTAGAAGTGCACCATTTTATTTTTTTTTCAAACTGGAAGAATCTGATTCAAAAAATCTAATGGAAAAGAGATGGGAGTGACAGTCCTCTCCTTGACTGCAGGTAAAAAGTTACTATGTGCTCAGCCACAGTTACTTCTTATCATTGGACATGCAACGTTTCTGTCTATTCATCCTACTTTTCCTAACCAATGAAGAGTTTCAACTGCACACTCAGCTGGAAGAAGGTGCTGGTATCATGCTGCCCTTGCCTTGCTGGCAGAGCTCGAAGTTTATAGTGCATCACAGAGAGTAATCCTTCCCAATTTTCAGGGAAGCCTACAGATTTTAAAAGATTGAGGCTGTTTTTGCCACAAGGAATATTCAGCCAATAATATAAGTGCTTAGCAGCATTGCCACTGCAAAGGCCTGCACTTTGAAGAACAGGAATCTGAAATTGTACCTGGCTACAGGAGCTGCCACTTTCTCTCTTTTTGTTCACATTCAGTATTGTTTGTTTGTGGCATGTTCTACATTGCTCCACTCTAATTACCATGCCAAAACATATATATGAAAGGTGATACTAGTCTAAAGAGGTAACAACGGTGTCTTGCATGACTGCTTATTTGTGATACCAAATAGAAGAGCAGCAGAACACTGTTTTTAGTATTACATGAAGATACCCAAAAATTCTGTTCCTGAATCTCAGAGCAGCAGAACACTGTTTTTAGTATTAGATATAAGGTCTGGAAAAGTATTTTAGACACTCAGAGAAACCAGACTTACTGAAGATCTTGAAGAAAAAAACCAAAAATCACAAAACATTAATACCCACAGGCTGCTGAAACTTTTCTAAACCTTCCTAAGGAGTGTTTACCTTTGTATTTCTTATGTTAGAAGTAAAAAAAGCCTCTAAATTTACCTTCCCTGTAAACTAAAGAAAGCATCTTTTTTAAAAAAACAACACTCTCTAAAAGAAACACAAAAACTAGGGGTACGCTTCTAGGTATTTTCAGAATTGTTGAGAATACTGTACTTGAGCTCTCTCTGTTCTAGCAAAGATCAGATTATCTTGAAATGGGTATTAAAATACAGCAATACATAATAATAATAATAATAAAAGACTAATAATGGTTAATAATTTTTTAAAAAACATTTCCTATCCAGAGCTCAGGAAGCTTAGAGATTGCCAGGTCTAGTAGTTCCATATATACTGAGTGGCTTTTCTAAACGTGGGAGCTGATCAATCACCTGGGATTTTCTGTAATAAGACAGCTCAATTTTGTCACATGCTGTCATACAGAGCATGGTATTTTACTTTAAAACTGCACATCCTCTTTAATGCAGAATAAGTAGCTCTACAGTTTATAAATTTTATTTCCTTTTGGTTCCTTTCTTTCCTCTTTAAATATAGAATCTGTGACAAAGTTGCTCTCAAAATTTGACCTGAATTCTCTCACCTGAAATTCTGCAGTTTTGGGGTTTGCTATGCGCACTGCTTTTGTTGCAGAGATATCCGTGCCAAGTTTATCTGCAATGTCTTCTTGAGAACACTGAGAGGAAGAGACAAAAAACCACCAAGGTCAAGTAGTTAAAACAGACAGTAAGCCAATGAAGAAATTTGATATCAAGAATGAATGATGCAATTGTAGGAGTTGCTCTGAGGCCCCATAAGATACGCTCTCATGTGCAACACCCACTCAGAATAAAAAATTAAGCCTCAGCCTTAAGACTAAGTAGGGAAACTGATTTATGTACAAATATTAATTACTAACCAAAATAAAGCTAGTTAAAAAAAAAAAAGGCAAGTACTTATTGAGGCTTCTGTCATGGATTGCTGTCATCTGTTTTAAAAACAGAGGCTCAGATTCTGCCCCTGACTTTCAGTGGGTATTTTATTCTGAAAATAGCACTTGTAAAGGGAATGGTACCTGAGCTTTCTCACAAAGAAAACAATCCCTTGGAGGCTACTTACAGGAAGTGAAGCCCTGTCTATCAAAAATCGGGTCATATGGCCAAACCTTCAATTTTCACAGCTGCACAGGATTCTCATAGTTCATTGTTGTTGTTTTCATTTTTTTTTGAGTTGGAGTATTTTTAAAACCCTTCTTCTCAAGGTGTATTTTTAAGCAATCAGTAAAGCAGTAAACATGTACTTTGTCAGGCTCAGACGATGCCTGTGCACATACAGTGACTGATGCTGCTGATAAGATCCACACTACATATTTCCAGAACTTATACCTTTATTAATGTATTAAAGAAACCAATGCAGACTAGGCATGTAACTGAGGATTTGCTAGTATACTGCAGTCTCCCAGTAGTGTTTCCTTTGCACTGGCACACTCTGAAAAGTGTGTTGATAGACCAAATATGAGGAAAACGAGCAGATGATCCCCTCTGAAAAAGTAGATTATTGATACAAAAAAATAAAATCTTAACTGAATACTGACGTTAGGAGGAGAAAACTGTGTTAAACAGTTTTCAGATGTGTATCTAAACTACGTATGTTACCGCGATTTAACTAAATGCATTTTGGCTAAATTGGAGCTCCTCACAGAAAGCGATGTTATTATGTACAAGTATAATTCGGGGCTTAAACCAAGAAACAGATTGTATGCACAAACACATAAACAGTGTTTGTCATATAACACTGGGCTACAGAATGTTGTAGCATAAATGATATTTCTCGTAGTCATAGGCCTCACTCTGGTGCTTTAATAAAATGTTGGTGACACAGCAGACTGTGGGTTTCCTCATGTCACAGCAGAAATACAAATGCATAATGTGCTAACATGATACACTGTGTGATCTTACAAAATTCTGACATTGCAGTTCATAAAGGTCCTCAGTTGTAGTGATGTAATACATTCAGTGTTTTTAAGCATATTACCTATTCAGTGCTGAAAAAATGGAATTATATTTATTAATTAGAAAGCACCATGTCACACATATTATTTCCCCAACTGGTACTACCACAGTCTGTAGTCTAAATATCTTTGTCAAATACTAGCACTGCAGGAAATAATACTAGTTATTATCCTGGTTACTTAAATGAGTTAATAATAAAATACTAAAACTGGAGTATGTTTTTCAGACTTTAGAATTAGTCCAAATTTTGCTTTTGAGGCTCCATGAAATCTGAAACTGTTAAAAATTCATTCAATCCATTTGGATTCCCAACTTTAGTCACAATACCTGAACTTTTCAAATGTGTGGAAGTGTATTAGGAGCCTGCATCATTGTATCTTAAAATCTTTGAGTAAGCTATCAAAAAATAACCTGTGATCGGATAACTATCTCTTAAAAGGTTGTGTACTTTTAGGGATGTATACTTCAGGCCACCTAGTAAGTTTTGAGTTCAGGAAAAGGTTGAGAAATACCACAGATGTTTTAATAGAAAATGTGACGGTAGCTCCCCATATGCTAAAATGTCCACAAATTGCACTTTAAGGCAAAGGCTTTGAGCAGATCTTGCAACAGAAAGGATTTTCTAAAATGTGTACTGTAATTTCAATAGCTGACTATGCCAATCTCCATGTATGGTCAGTTACTACATACATTTGAAGGGCATGGGCGTGTACTTAACTTTTTTTTTTTTTAAATAGTAGATCAGGTTCTCTGATCCACTTCACAACTATGGCAAAGGGGTATGAACAAGTGGCCATGCCAAAGATGGTGTTTTCTACTGAACATTTTATTTCAACAAAACAATCCTGCTGCAAAATTTCAGTGTTAGAAAGTATGCCAGCTGTTAGTTCCGGAGCGGCACATGCTGCTGCAGAGTCCTATTCTTGGTAAAAGCCTACTTGCATGGCTGTAACAAATAATATGAACAATACTGGCAACCACTGGTAACAACAATTACTATATTTTTATTTGTTCTTCCATGAAAAAACCCCACCTGCGGTGAAATTTACAGAGGAATTTGTGTTCCCTTAGTGTGCGTTATAATTTTTACAGGTATTCTTAAAATAAACTCTTTGCTGACTGAAAAACTACATATCAGCTTGGTATCTAATGCAAGGAATCATGGGCAAGTAACAATACTAAAAAGAGACAAATAGAAACAGGGTAGTCTCGAAACTGTAGTAATATCCACCAGAAACTATTAAGTTTTTATGTATGTTTTCCAGATTATCAAACTATGATGAACTTTGCATCTGGTGATCAAAGTCTCAAGAGACTTGCTGTCTTACAATTTCATCCTATCAAGTTAAAGTAAAAACAGTACTTCAGCATCTATTTTCGCCTCTGTACTTAGAGCTACATGCCACATTAACAGTGACTCATTCAATTTCTTTGACCTACAATCTTGTAAAATATTATACTATAATTCCAAAGCACTATCAAACAATCACCTGCCAAAACAGTAACGGATAATACTGGTACATTTATAAACAACATATCCTCAGACCATCCTCTGCAGTTTTGGCTGCACCGCTTTTCCAACACACAACTAAGAAAAATATGAAATCAATATAATATACCAGGGCAAAAGTGAGTGCTTCGGTGAATCCAGCAGCTGCCACGTCCAGTCTCAGAAGTTCTGTGAGCTTATTGAGGGGGAGCTAGAATGAAACAAGACAGTTTTCAAATTCCATCTAAAAACATTCTTCTATTTTTAGCCCGAGGTGATTCTCTGCCTGTTACATTACAGTAAATTCACTAGGGAGGTACTATGCTGGTGTGCTCAAAATCTTTGAAAGCATCAGCCAGCTGCCTTTAGGCTTGCCTGAGGAAATGAATCTCCCAATTAGAGATTTAATATGGGCTCCCTACTTAAACCCTGTCTTTTTTCAAGAACCAGCAACCACTGGTCTTGGACTTATTCAGATCAGTAGGGCATCTGTTTTGTATCCTATCCATGGTAAATACTTCTCAAGGCAAAGCATGTCAAAATATTTAATTCCTAGGTTCTGTTTTCCCCAAAGCCCTTCTGGCATGCACTAGTCATTTACTGACAACAGAGCGTTTATTTGAAGGGGCAATCTTACTTGATTAGCTATGGTGTACGTTTTCGGAATAGTCATCTGAATGTTGTTATAACCATAAGCTATTGCTGCATCTTCTACGATATCACATGCATGGATAATGTCCGCTCTGGTAGGAGGGATTTCAATCTCTATATTGTTCCCATTCCCTATGACGTGTGACTTCAAACACATCCTAGTCAGCAGCTTTGCAAGGCTTGATGGAGTTTCACTGAAACAAAACAAAAGAGTAGTAATTTATGGATCTTGCACTATATTGACTGGCTTTTTAAAGTAATCAATGTTTCTGCTGCATTGCCTTATATCCTAAAGAATTTCCAAGGGCTTTATATATGGTACATGGACTGAGCATTCCATCAGAACCAGCTCAGATTCTGACTCTAGAGATGGTAATTTTATTTTACTTCGTAACTGTTGTTTGAGGCCATAAAGAATCATTAATTTTACTTGAAAACAGGGGAAGAAGTCTTACAGAGTTGATCTAATTATGCAAGATAACCCTGAATTTTTGATAAATTAAAAAAACCCCACGGTGTAAATGTTTTTAAAACAATGCACTAATCAATGTTTTCTAGTACCTTTTTCATGATTAATGTTTATGAGTAAAAACTATGTTTTCATTTGCAATAACTCACCTGATTCCTATTTTCTTGTTAATGAGTTCAGGTTTCACCTTCTCTTTTCGGTAAGCCAGTTCCTAAAAAGAAAGACAAAGCTTTTCAGCATACACAATGCCTGCTGTTTCTACATAAGAGGACAGAATTTTGACATCTTAGTAATCTAGCTTCTTCTAATTATGATACTAAAATGACATCCACAGAAGACAAGTGTGGAATACTAGGCTAAGCTTAATATTTTAAGACAGCAGGATTTTTGAAAACATATTATAGTACGTGATGCAAAAGCTGTTCTCAATTAAGCTAGAGAGTTGAATGCAGCATGAAATCCCTGTTATTGAAACTTCCGATAATTTCTGATATATCCAAGTAACAGAGTTTCTGAAAGTTTCTAGTCACCAGTTCATCTCAAGTCACAGCCCTAAAGCAGTGAATGCTCATTCATGAGACCTCATGGTCTAGCACAGATCAAATGACTTTTAGGAAAAAAAAGGAAAGAAAACTTTCTATTTCTGTATTGGCACAGAAATATCTATTTTAGTATTTTACTTAGAAAGTTTGCGACATGTTTAAGGAAGTTATTTTCTTAAAAACCTTAGCATCTAAAACTTTGGGGATTTTCTGCTCTATTTTAGCTAGGGAAGCTACTTTGGTTACTGCAGACATTTCTGTTTTGTTGGCTATCTCTTCAGGATTCTAGGTCTTTCCTTCGTTGATTAAAGCTGACACTGGTAAAAGAAAAAGCTGAAAAACTCCTAGTAAACATACGTTTCTTTCCCTCTAAATAGTTTGTACTTGCTTGATATATCTGATTTTATGAATTCAACCAGATCTCTGTTTTTCTTCAGTTACTTTCAGGAAGCAGGAGGAATTGCTTGCTTTATACTTACTAAGATGACAAAAAAGTAAAACTCCATTACTGCAAAGAGGTCTGCCTGGGATGCTGAATGCAGGCAAACCTGCACTTGAAGTCAACGTCCTGCCTTATAGACCTTTATATAGTTGGAGTCTGCAAAGTGGAAGACTGAAAAATCCAATGTTACAAGCTTATTTTAACTGAAGAGCATTAAAGCTTCCAGGTCTGGTAAATTATGCTGAGGCTGATTTCAGTTGTCCACTGGTTTAGGCCTGAAGGACCTCTTCCTACATTCATTTTTCCTCATTTGGAACAAGTAGGTTTTAAAGGCTTTAGACACAGATTTTGACCTTTGATTGCAGATTTACTTATTCCTGAAAAAGTTCATATCACAGGAACTCCAAACCACAATAGTGGTCACCACTCATAACTTTAAACCCTACCCTTATTTTTTAAAGTATCAGGCTATGTCAGTGAGACTGTACTTTTAGCCTTATCATCAATTAGTGGAGCTTCAGAATGTGTTTCCTAGATAAGGGGAAGCTGGAGCTGGAATTATTTTTTCATGGGGCTACAGAAGGTCCTGATTCACTAATACATAGACAGTGCCAAGATGAGCTTTTATAGTATACTTCAGAACCAGCATATACTGCCTCTGCAGAAAAAGAAGACACAGTCACTTTTACCAGACTTTGTGTAAATAAAATCCTTTCCCCCGGGATACTGAGATACATCACTGTGCTTACCGGATATATGTGGGTCTTCCCATTAGGATAAACGACTTCTGCTGCTTCAACACTGATAGAGATAGAAAAACAGAAGTAAAAATGTTTTTAACACATGGCCCAAATGTAATGTCTCTCCGACTGGAGATTTATACTCACCTGAATGGCTTCTCGCAATATTCACTAAACATCGTGACTATAATATCAAGAACAATTTTTGCCTACAAAATAAAAATAATAGTCACATTGAAATCTGTCATCTACTTTTGTTGAAGTAGACAGAATACCTTAACAAAAAATGGGGAAAAAAATCTTCTCTTATACTGTCTTCATTCTGTTCTATTTGGTAACATAACAACCACAATCCTAGCAGTCTAGAACACCAGACTGAATTTCAAAAAATGTTTTTCTTCTGCTGCAAAGATATTTATGCAAAACCTTGAAATCTTTGGTTTGCATGGTTCTGAAGCATTTGTATATCTTTGCAAAACTCTGTTCTGAAGATACACCGGGTCTTTATTACCAGTTGGAACTGAGACTTCCCAATCTTTAGCCTAATTAGTCATTTCAATGAAGTTCCAAGTGAGAATGGAGGGACCATGCACTGTTTAGAAATATATTATCAAATAACCTCATCTGCAAAATCTTTTGTTTTACAGTTAGTGTTTTAAGAGGATAGTATAACAGAACATAATAATGAGATTCAGATCAACTTTCAATCTACAATCTACAGGTTTTTGATGCCTCACAGTGTAATTTCCTTCACATGAACAGAACAGCACTATTTTTACTTTTACTATCAAGGCAAGCAGCAACAAGAAGCAATTATTTATTAGTTTGCTTAGAAGCCACTCCCCAACATGCAAACTGATTTGTGCTGATAATATATCACTGTGTAGTAGGGCAAGTTAAAAGCGTCTTTGCTCTTAAGCGTCAAGATACACACTTTAGAGAAACTATGCAATGAATGCACAACCTATATTCAAGAACAGGCAATTATAACTGCTAGGCTTTCATGCTTTGAGTCACGGAATTTCCATATGGAAAGACTTCGATATGACAATTATTTGCACAGCATGCCTGCTTGAAAAAGATAAGTAAGAAGAAAAAGGTGTTGTCTTCCTTCCCTCAGCCCAAGTTTTAAGTAGGAGACAAAACAATTCTCTACAAAGAGTATTCTGGCAAAACAGGCAGCCTTAGTGAATTTTACTCTTTCGAAGCCTTTCAGATTTAGAAAAAGTGCTCAGACCAAAAAAAGCCCCTAATTTGCTTAAATTACTTTCTCATACAAACTGAACACTTAGAGTCAATGTAAAGACACGGTAAAAGCAAAATCCAATGAAAATACAACATTCTGTAGAGCAAGCCTAAAACTTTGCTGAGGGAACTCTACATAGTCCTACAACTTATCCTGCCCTTTTGAAATGGGAGATTGGCTCCGTAAAGTAAATGCCTGACTATCGTAGGTCTTTGTACTGGAGCCCTACCACACAAAGGGAAAATAATGATATTACAGCATATCAAAAGCAGGGAAGATTAATTTACCTTTGTAATATCTGTGCCTGTACATTCAACAAACACATTTCTGGTGTTTACACTTATTTTTGTATGATCTCCTAAAGCATGTGAAGACAAAAACATGTTAAGAAATGTTATTACTTTTCTTGCAATGACACTGATACAGACTCCTTTTGTGATTCAGAAAGAGCATTGTCACCTTCCACAGCTTAAAAAGCCACTGTCTACTGCACCAACATTCACAATTCTTACCAGAATAGCAGCTCTTCTTGTTTTTAAATTTATGAATCAAAAAGAGGAAAAAGACAGACCGGACTCACTGACTGGTTATGCTTTACATTGAAAGCAACGGATCTACAGCTATCTAAGTATCCATTTGAAAAAGCAAACTAGCAGAATAGTGGCCATCTGCTGGTTGTAAAGTGATTCTGCAATTCCAGAGCATCTAATTTTTCCTGGCTTTAGTAACATATTTGCATTTGATGAGTGATATGTTTAAGAAAGCAGCCTTGGACCGGAATGAATTAAATGGTTTTTTAAAAAGTGATTTAGACTGATGAATACCCATAGCTACTTCTGTGAATAACCAAGACCTCTTGATGCTGTCTGCTGATACGCTATGGGTTTGTCTACATTAGTGATTCAGGTCCTAGTGTGGGTTCCTTCTGGGCATGAATTTGCCTTGTGTCTGTACTGGAAGTCACGAGGTGTGCACTGAAGTACAGCACTGATGCTCTCAAAACTGTTTCTCAGCCAGAAGAAGCAAGGTAGAACACACACTTAGGGACACCACCTAAAGCACCTCTCTTGCAAATTGGATGCAAAGTCCCCCAGTAGTTGGTTCCCTACAAAAGCAGGGTTCTGTCAGTAAGCCACAAGCAATCCAGAGCAGCTGTACAGAAATCTGCCTCGTATTGCCTGTTAGGTATATATGTGCAGTGCATACCTTGAATGAATTTCACTGCCGGTAACCACGCAGCATCGACATAGACAGTCCTAGAATTGTACGGGATCATGCCAAATCCAACCTCTTTGTCCTTCTCACCTTTCATTGCACCATTCACTCTAATGCAGATGCACCCCGCAGGAGGCAAAGGGAAGGAAACACTTGGATATACATGGGCATTCTTCCTTCCCTTGTTTATGTATCCACACAAAATGCTTTCCTAACATAGTATCCTGTCACAAGGAACCTTTCCCGAGTTCTAGAAGGGCATGAGAAGCTAAATGCAGAGGTTTGCAGTGGGACTTTTACATCCTCTTGATGAGGATGAGAAATGAGGAACACTAGCAACCTAGGGAGGGAGCAAAAAATCTGGCTATTGAAACTGAAAGAAGCAAAGACGACTATGAAATTGTAAGTGAAACAATTTTAAGAAAACAGAATAATCCTTATTACACATCAGTGTTTCTGTTAGATACTCTGACCTGCACACAAAATAGCAGTGACAGTATAAACTACTTATAAGTAATCTTACCGTTGATGATTGGTGGCATGGACAGAACAACACCCTTGCTGTCATAAATGACAGGATAAAGTGGCTTGTTTTCGATTAGGTGTAAATAGTGCCGAAGGTGGCTGTCAGTCTGGAGAAACAAAGCACAACCTAAATTTCACATCAGCTCACTTGTGAACTTCCATAATGTCACAATCCCTTGCTGACAGATTAATGGGAATTTTGAAAGAGGGAAGGATTGGGCTGAGGGCCAGGTACTTCACTAACAAAAGCTGTTTGCTCTCAGAAGCAGGAAAACTTTGAAATGAGGGAACTGGATTTTTTTTTCTTCAGAAGTATTAAAAAACACTTCTTGAAGGATTATCTCAAAAACGCATAGGCCATGCTGTCCGAACGATGCCCTTTCTCAGCACAGCAGAACTTTCATTGCCAAACCCATGGGCACACACCCTTAGTATTTACAGGAACTTTCCTTAGAAGTTATAAAAATTAGCACTACAATACTTCTAGTTATAAATTGCTGAATACTGACACATTTATGCTTAAATTTGGTTCAAAATTTACATCTGTTCCAATGACATAGGTATATGCCATACCAAAAACATAATTTACTTTTAGTGTCTCTGATATCCCTTTGTTTCCTAGCTCTCTTACTCCTCTTTAGTCAGAGATCTTTGAGAATATATTTATCTCCATGATAATGTATGAGAATGATAACCTCTATATGTACTTATCTGTATGTGTGCTCCAGCAGCGCTGTATATTGTAATGATGCTGATAATACTACCGTTTTCAAATGCTGACATTTAAAGTGGCCCACATAAACACTGTAAAATTAGACCTGATAGAATATTTTCCTAGCATCTAACCTGGCCTCATCAAGATGCTGGGCCAAGAGCAGTGACAGATTTGAGCTTTTTACACAACTATACTTGCCTGATACGTAGTTGGGTAAATAATTCAACATCTTCCTCAAGTATATTGGCCCAATTAAAGCAACATTAAAAAATCTGACACTATTTACCCCGAGCTTTTCTCAGCTTTGTACGCTGAGTATCTTACCAGTGTAGATAGATAAATATACAACCCTTTTACAGTATTTTTAAAAGCATAATGAAAAACAGTCTTTGTGTTGATAAATCAGAGGGCTAATATCAAACCCGCTATTCTAAGAGTTATGCTTAGCCACAAAACACCATGATGTATCTTTCATGGACAATAAAAATAAAGTATTACCATGCATTTCTCATGAATATGCAAAATGTGGAACGTTCACTGGCTGAAGCTACAGAAGACAGCTGTAAGAACAACTCTTAATAACAAGGATATGAGAGATGTTAAGCCTTAGAAATTTATCTTCCTGCATTTAGTGCAACAAGTCTGAAAAATCCCACTTACCCTATAGAGATCCATAATTTGTGAAGCTGTGTACTCCTGGGATTGATTCAAGGGCTTGAATTTAATTTCAGAAGGTGCTTTAGCTGTAAAAGTAAATGGACCAGAGATGGTGTCCAAGTCATGCGTGCCTATAGCTACTAACGCTCTTCTCCTAGAAAGGAAGAAGGCAAAATAATGTTTTTACTAGTAATATTTGGAGTTCCTCTGAGATATTACCTCAAGATACTCTATACTCCTTTGCATTCATAGAACTTAGTTAAAAAGTCAAAGGGCAATTTTGAGAAGCCTAGAAATTATTTTCATGAACAACATTTTAATGAATGTTAACACCACACCTAACAGTCACAGGCAAATCCAATGGGACTGTTGCAAAACACCTCTTTCTCACTGTGGTAGAAGCTGTAACAGCTATTTATGTTGGAAAATATTGAGGCAGAAAGAGGCAAAGAAATGGGAAGGATCAAGACAGCTGCTATAAAAGGTTTTTCCTTAGCATAAACATTAACATAATGCCTCTCTGCAATAGGGATGTGCAGTCTCACCATGAGACAAAATCATACACATAGACACTATACCGTACTTGACATTTACACACTAACCTGCAAATATTTTGGTGTAGTTTTTCCTGGAGGTCAATGAAACTATCATAACGTTCCTTGGTAAAAGTTATATTACGAAGGACTGCAGCTACAGCATGAGGACGGACTTGGACAGTCTGCAATTTACAACAGCAACACATTATAAATTTCAAGTACAAGGAATATACAAACCCAAAACTGATTAAATGTGCACTTCTCTTCACAAAATCCTCTTTTGGAAAGAGTAGTAATCAAAAGAAAAATTCATGGAAAGACATCAGAATCCCAAAGGGGAAAAAAAACCCAAACAAACCCACTCCAGGTCTGGTCGAGACAAGGAAGTTTCCAGTATACTGTGTAATGGCCCAGAAGTTTAATGCAATGTCAGCATCTGAGACTTTGATTTCATCTGCTCCTAGGTTCACGCAGAATAATTTGTCTACTGTTCCTCCCCCTTCCCTTCGCTAAAAATAAATCACAATGAGTAGAGATATTTCAATTTCTTCAGCTCTTGTTCTGCAAATAAGATTTCCAGTCTCACTGCTCTTCTAAAATTTGTACTGATACCCATCTTGCTGGTTCAGAAACTCTCAATAAATTTTCAAAGGTGCAGTAAACACTTTTACCTCTTCAGTGATAATCAGCCTCTGACCTTCACCCTGAGCTGGTATTATCTTTTCATACCTAGGGAGATTTATCCTAGAATAAAACCAGAAATAAGTCTGTAAGTGAAAGAAAGAAAGTTCCCCAAATGCATGAAACTTCAGAAATGTAGCAACAATTATAGGTAGAAAATTTTCTTTGTAACATTTCTTGGCATGTAAATTAGCTAACTGTTTAAAACTTATTTCCTATGGGACGGTAAATAGATTACTAAACTAGAAAGGAAAGACTGAAGAATATCAATAAAGCCATAGCAGAAAAGTGCAATAAATTATTTTTGGTGAGAATCACAAGGGAGTTCCTCTGCAGGAGTTCTTTACAGAGGCTAAGTCTCAAATGGAACAGCAGTTGAAAAATTTTCAGAACAGATCCGAAACCCAGTCACATTCTAGTCTAGTCTTTTAAAAATATACAATAGAACCTCTCCAGGGGAACATCTGATGAATCTTATCTACACACCCGAGATCGTACTCAAAATCCAAACAAGTGGCAAGTTTGTTTATTGACCAGAAGTGCACTCGTATCCAAACAAATAACAAATCTCACAACTTGGCCTCACCTTTCTTTAAAGACCTGTAGTCCTCGGACCAACCCTTCAAGGCAAAGAAGATCATAACGGTTGGCAGGAACATCAATTTTATACAGTACAGTATCAGATGCACCCTTTGCCTTTTCTTCCCCTTTTTCTTTACTTATGATGTCTTTCTCAGATGTCTGAAATTAAGCAAAATTATGTTTTTAACCTGTAATATCTTTCCATTGACAGGAGTATGATAGTGAGATAATATAATAGGAAAAATTACATTAAATAAAAGTTCAAAGGTGTAATTTGCATTTATACAGCAAATGGACACAGCAAATACCAGAAATAATGTAAAAATTGAAACCTTCTCCGATTCAGAGACTGTAATGCAGTATACCAAAAGAAAAAGTCACTATTGGAATGCGAATTCTTAAAAAAGGGATTATAAAAGCAAGAGTCTCCAGGCTAGCAGATCCCAGTAGAGAGCTAAGACCTTAGTTTTGGCAACAGATTGGCAAATGACTTGTCATATCAAGTCTGTTCTGATAAAAAGCATAACGTATGATATTGAGATGTCTTGACAAACATCATTAAAAAATCAATTAATTCAAAATAAAAAGCAAAACCAAAACAGGTCTACCTGAACAAGATTTACATGGATAGAGTTAACAGGGCCAGCAAATTTTCATGAGTACAGAATCTTAAATCAAAACTTTAAATGTAATTAGTTACAACCTAGGTAACAATGTCCAGGACAAACACATTTTTGTGGATATTGCACAGAAGAACGCATACAAACCAAAGTCAAACAGATCTTGTAAAATATGTTCAATACATGGTCTGTGGTGGCCTTATTTATGCTACTAAATAAAACAGGGCCAGAGACTGAAAAGCAAGTGGCGCAGGCTGCCAACCTCCATGAAGTATAGCAATATGCCATCTTGGGGTCTCTTGCTTTCCAAGATGGTGATTTTTGTATATCTGTTTTTCTTTTCAGATTCAAAACACCTGAGTTAATACAGTCTATTACAACAGTATTTTATCGCAAGAACCTAAAGGTATGTGTCACATATTCTGCCCTGTGGTACGGAGATGTATGAGGATGTTTCAGAACGAAAAGCCTGCTGCAGTACTGCTGAAAGATTTTATAGATCAAGGGGACCTTCAAGTCTTGTTCACACTGGTTTTTGAGGATACCTGATGCACAGTATCCTCCAAACCTTGCCTAGATAATTTCTTGGTACATGCTAGAGGGCACTGGCCAACACTACCAGAGAATATTCTGGAAATAATGCAGTACAAACTCCTACCAAATATAAATGCTGTCAGTACGCTACATCTACTGAAAACATAACAAATAAAACGTTACTTACGACTTCATCAAGCTCCAAACCAAACTCAAAGCAAAGCTCATTAAATTCTTCATCAGCTGTGATGAAAGAAGGTGAATTACGGTTAATAAACAGACTTCAAACTTGTAATTTCTTTTGGTGTGTTTTGAGTGTTTTCAAACAAGATAAAAAATGTTATTTTGAAAAAAAGGGTACTTAAAATAATTTTGCTTATATTTCCATGAGTAGCAGTTTCTTTAGTACATATTGCATTTATTAACATGTTATTCTTACAAGTACAGCAGGGCTTCTGAGCCTTGGATCCTAGGTTCAATACCAGCTCCTCAGCCAAGTTTGTCAGACCTGACCTGACCTGTTCTGACCTGAACAGATAATGAAAACGGGAGGGAATGATTGGACAGCATCTGCGAACAGCTACTTTTTTATTCAGCTCGTCATAGAGAGCTTGCATCAACTCTGTTGTGACATCTCAGTAACACAACTCTGATCTGAACACGGAGATTTGCACCCATGTGACTTAAGAGCCTACCTACCCCAGCACGGACTAGGTAAACTACTGTCACGTCCCTAAACGCTCTTTCAGCCAAACAAACAGTTCTTGAGTCACATTTCTAAAGAGCCGGGGAAGAAGGACTGAACAGAAACACGGTATTGATTGTTTGCTTTGCCTGCTCCCACCTCTTCTCTCTCCTTTTTGACTTAACCAGTTCCTAAAACAGGCAGTGAAGCTCCATCCAGAAACCGCGGTTTGGAACTACATGGTTCTGATTTCCTGAGTGATTCGGACTCAAGCAGCACGTATCCGGCCCGAAGGCTCAAGGGCCCAGGGAGTGGTTTTCATCACTGAAATTCATCAGTGGCCCCAAATCGTGGCTTTGCCTGGCACGCCGCGGGCTTGTGACGAGCAGAGGCCGCGGAATGCCCCAGATACAGACACCGCCCTTGAGCCGAAGCCTGGCCTTCCCCCGACGGTCAGCTCAGCTCCGTGGGCGGGAGCTAAGCCACGAGCGAAGGGGCGCTTTGGGTGGGCGGCTGGAACGCCCCGTCTCCACCGCTCGTCGGGGCTTTGCCCGGACCGGGCCGGGCCGGGCCGGGCCGGGCGACCGGCGGAAGGCACTGCTGACCGGAGGGAGCCGCGGACACCTCCTGAAGCACAACCGGAGGATCCCCGGGACGCTTCGGCCAGGAGGCGCCGCGTGCAGCTGCACCGCGCCGCAACGCGCCGCCACCCCTCGGGACGCGGGCATGGCACAGCCCGCTCCGGCCCGGCCCGGCCCGGCCCGGCTACCCGGGAGGCGGCGTGAGGCGAGCCGCGGCCCCGCGCAGCCCCCGGCCCGGCCGCGCCACTCACTGTAGGTCCTGCCCAGCGCCTGGAAGAGCAGGTCCCGTTTCACGCTGACAGTCGGCATGGCGGAACCCGGCTCGCCCGCACCGCGCCTGCGCCGCCGCCCGCCAGGCCCCGCGCCGCGTCTCCTGCCGCACTGCCTGAAGGGCCGCCCGCCCTCCCTCCGGCGCGCTCCCGCCGCCCGTCTCGCTCCCCGGCGCGGCGGTGCGGTGGCAGCTCGGCCGAACGCCCCGGGAGCCGGTCCGCCTGTTCCCTGCGCCCAGGGAGGAGGCGGGCAGCGCGCCGAGCACCGGCAGCGCGGCGGGCAGCTGTGGCGGTGACATCCGCCCCTTGGCCGGCAGCCGCGTCCGTTGGGGTGCAGCGGCAGGTGCTGGCGGCGTGAGGGGCCGCCCGCCGCGGCGGCATCAGCCCGCCCTGGGCGGCGAGCCGCGGCGCGCTTCGGCTGCCCCGGCGGGGAAACGGGGGAACCGGAGGAGCGCTTTTGCAAGTCTTGGGGTGGGGGCTTTTTTCATATTGGATTTTTTTGTTTTTTGACGATCCCCGTTACTGCCAGCCCGGGCCGAATGCTGGGGGTGGGAGGAGGCTGTGCATGGACAGCTTTAGTTAGAAACGAAAGAGTTTAAACCCAAATGCCACATGAATTTTAAGTTCTTGGTCAACTTCCCTAAGCTCTTTAATTATAAGAACGTTAAGCGGGAGGGTATGTGGGGGGTGCTGAGTGTGAGGCAGACGTGGCGCCGGCCGCCCCGAGGGGAAGCAAAGGGCCGAGCCCCTCCGGTGCCAGCGCCGGTACCGCCCCATGAGAAGCGCTCCCGCCGCGCGGCGGGGCTCCCCGGGCTGATAAAGCCGCGGGTGCCCCCGCCCCTGCTGCCCAGTGCCGTTTATCTGGGGCGGGGGCAGGCGCGGCGCGCTGCTGGGGCAGCGCTGAGAAGCCGCCTCGGACCCTTCCGTGGTGAGGGCGGTTGTGGCGGTGACTGGCCGCAGCCTCGCCCGGGCTCGGCCCGCTCCTGCTTCGGGATCAGGTTTCCTGCGACCGCGGTGGGCTGTGCCGCGCCGTGCCGGCCGCCTCCCTGTCCCCGTCCCCGCCTGCGGGGGCCGCGCCCGGGCCCCGCTGCCGCCCCGCGGCCGTGGGCAGCGCCGGCGGCGGGAGGGGCGCGTCCCTGCCCACAAGCCCGGGGCCGCGGCGGCAGAGCGGCGCGGCGGCGGGCAGGTGCGGCGGGCTGGGACCGGGGCCGGAGCCGGAGCTGGCGGGGCCGTGCCTCCCCGCGTTGCTCTCCCGCCGCCAGCATGAAGGTCGAGTTTGCCCCTATCAACATCCCCCTAAAGAGAAGGATCCAGACAGTCGCCGTGCTGCAGTGGATCTTCTCCTTTCTCCTGCTGGGTAACAGCATTCCTCCTTCCTGCCCTTGCCCTAGAGAGAAAAGGGAAAGAATCGGCTTTTTCCTTAACTGGTGTCACCTGTGGGCATCGGTCTGTGTCACCCTGTGGCTCCTCGCAGGAGGGTGGCAAGCAGCTCCCTGGCTATCCCTGGGCGGGCGAGAGCGGCGCACTTCTGGGCTTGGGCCTTCTCTTCCCTGAAAGCTTTTGGTGGCTTTTTCTCTTTTTTTGGGGGGTCTGTTTCTTTCGATAGGTTCTTTTTTAAAAGCTAGTGACTGTGTTTTTTCATTGAGATGCCCACTAGATTTCTGACAACCAACAACTTTTTATTGAACATGAACATAAAGGCTGAGTGAGGCTGTTTTCCTTCCTGATTTTGTAAAATAGCTGTATGTACTGCAGTTCAATAAACTTCTCGTTTATCTAGGTGATGAAAATTAAGGATTGACAGTGAACTGGCCTAAATGCAGCCAGTTCTGTAAACTTATAAAAAATGTTCTCACTTGCTTTTAGAAAGTGATCCTAACAACTTTACTGCGTAAACTTTTTCTACCGATTATTTCTCTAAGGTGAATTTTCCTATTATCTTAATAGACTCCTATCACTAATCATCTATTCACAGCAGCAGATCTTACCCTCATGGGTAAGAACTTCATAAAAGTTTATACATCTTTAACTTTATAAAATGAGTCACTTCATAAGGTAAGTAAGCCTTAACTCTCAGGGACCTGACCCATGGATTGTGTAAATTGGCAAGCAGTTATTGAATAGTCTGTGTGGGACAAAACTTTCTGAGGTGTAGTGTTGGCTGACTACCTTTGTGTTACTGGAAATGGTGTTACAACCTTCTATGCTTTAAGACTTAGAAGGAGAAAAGGAATGTGTACATGTCTTCCTTGTATGTCTTGCAAATGTAGTGTCATTCAGGTGGTGGTCTGATGTCTTTCAGATGATTTTTTTTTTAGGTTGTTAGCCCACACATAAAAGATTTGCGTTATGTGGGGGAAGCATGGAGAGGGTGTGAAGCACCTTCACAGATACAACGTTAGCACTTGGCTGTTTTATTTTACTTCTAAACTATATGATTGGAGTATAAACAATTCATGTTTGTGGTTACATTGTAAATAGGCTGTGCTTTTACTTTTCAGTTATTGAATTAGATCTTGGAATATCCCATTATTTCACTCAATGATAACTCAATGGAAGTTCAGTGGCAGTGGAAGGAAACAATTTATCCTAGCCTAGTTGGTAATAATGCTACTGCAGAAATCACATTGTTCTGTGCTTACCAGAAGCGATCAGGCTGCAGAAAATCTACTCTTGCTGCAGTTCAGTGGGAGAAGTAGGCAGCTGTCTTCTGCAGCTGGCACTGCCAGGGGATAAACATCAAGGAAAATCAACAAGGAAGTGCTCTTATAGCTTGTTGAACATAGTGACTGCACATGAACATGAAAAACTCTGCAAGAATGCTCAAATTTTGGCGATCAAATTGATTCTAATAATAATAATCTGCTTGTGCTTTCATGGGAGTGTTTATCTTTAGAGCTAACCAAGGTGACCTTGTTATTTTGTGGGTGTACCCTTTCAGTCATAGGACAGTTGGAGTGATCTGGCCAAAAAGTTTCACTTAGCTCCGGGAAAATTCAGATGGCTGAATCCTAAACGGCTTAAAGAAGTGAAAAATGGGTTGGTTTCTGACATTCTGGATTGCTGTTATATCTGGATTTTTCAGCCTTTTTTTTTTTTTGTCTACTGAGCAGATGAAGTATGGAAACATTGTTTGTAAGCCTTTGAATTCGAAAGTGACACTTTCAAATCGCACAAGGGATGCCCCAGTAGAAGTAAAATACTGTGTGAATTCATCACAGGATAGGTTGGAGGGGTAGGTGTTGTTTGGGTGTTGGCATATGGCTGGAACTAGTTTATACCAAGCAAGATCTTTTGTAGATTCAGTCTTTCTTATGTAAAAATACCTGCATGTGAAAACATGAACAGATAATGCCATATGATAACTAATGATTCATATTATAGATGTAGGGATTCTGTTTAGAGCAGCGAATAAACAGGGTAACTGGCTTAGTTCATAAAGTTGTCCATCTAGGTATGTGGTGAGGTGCCATAGCTTACTAAAATGGACTGATAGGAATAACAGGCAAAGTAAGATAGCTCTAAAAATTAGTGCCCTGAAAGACAAAAGCTGAGTTGGGTAATGATATCCTTTAAATCTGGGAAGTGACATGTGAAAATATGATTTGGCACACAGAGTAAGCCGTAAGTGGAATGCAAGTCTATTACAACTTAGAATCTGTAACGTGCCTTAGAGAGAAGACTCTGAAAATCGGGCATTGGTTTTATCTTCCTGGCTGAGGCCCTGAAGAGTAGCTGAATTTAATGTAAAAAGCATGTTGTGTTTGTCCGTCTTTGCCCCTTGCTCTCCAGGCTTACGTTGTTGCAATGCTGCATGGGTTTATGAGACCGTGGAATTAATGATTGAAAATGCTCACTTGCTTGTGTGACTAAAGGCTACTCACAAGCTGGCCTGAAATACACATATGCAATAGTTGTTGAGGACTCTGAATCTCATCCCCACTTGCAGAAAGAGCGAATCAATCAACCGATAAGTAGTTGCAGTAGCACCGTACAAAAAAGAAAGTTCTGCTTCTTCGCACAGCATTCTGGCTTGGGCTGGGTCTCCACGACAGATACGTTACTTCTGCTCTAGAGCCTAGGCAGAATAAACATGCCTCTACCTCAAAAAAGCTGTACAGATGTGCACAGAATTTCATTACATACAAAAGGAACCTCTTTAAAATTCTGGGTGTAAGTTCCTGTGCTTCCTTGCTCTGTACTGCAAGCTGCCAAAGTTCGGCCTCAAGCAGAAAAGACAAGCTTTCATTGGGGCAGTGGTTCTTCTGTTAGTTATCCAGGGGTGTGACAGCATAAAATTCTGAAGTACCATGATCTGTGTTGAAGAGCTTCTGGATTAGATGAGAGAAATGCCCATCTAACAGTTTCCCACCGTGTACCAGCTGAAATTGCCATATGGTTTTCTATCTTAAATGCTCTAAGAGCAGCAGGCTAAAACAGTTCAGGTAAAGTTCCATGAAAAAGAAAAGTGTTTTAAATGGGCTTCCTTCTTTTAAAAGAAGAGAGGTGTCAGCCTGGAGTCTAGAAAACTGAAGCTATGAAAACTGAAAACTAGGAAATACTAAAATGATGCTGTTTCTTGCCATATGAAGCAGAAATCCAAAACGGCTTCAGGCAAAAGCATAAGTTCAAGTCATTAGTGTTTCACTGCTGAAACAAGAAAATGTATGAAGTTTTGCAATTTCAGAGCCCTACTTTGGGAAAAAAAGCTGAAACAGACAGTTTTGATAGATGTAGTTTTATGCCTGTAATTACTGTTAATTAGAGGTTCATCGGCTTGGCCAGGGACTGACAGTCCCTGGGCAGATCTGGCCCCATTCCAAGCTCATGCAGCACCTGCTTTGCATCCACCTCTGAAGCTGTGTGCTGATATCTGCTTATGATCTCCCTGTGCCATTGTCCAGCCAAGCCCCAGGGAGAAAGTCACCTGGAGAAATGAAATCTCCAAGCCTGTAAGTGCTGCTGAACTACTGGGGTCAAGAGCAAAGAGATCACATCGCTGCCATTTCTGTGCTGTAGGTTGCACAGTACATGCGCACAAAAGAGATTGTCACCGTCATTGAATGCAACGGATGTCCCTGGTGTTTGGCAGGAAATCTTTGCTTTTAAGTTTGAGAATATTTTTCTTAAAAACTTTGAATTAATTTTGCTGCAGTTAATGGTATGTTTGATATCCTCCTGTTAGGAACCAGTGGAGGTTTCCTGTTTCTTGCACAGTAATTGAGCAGTTATTTACCCTGGGTATGCAAGCCTGCTGCAGGGGTGAGCTGTCTGCCTCAGTGCTGCACATCTTATATCAGGAGGTGGTCAGTACCTAGGCAGGAGGTAGATCAAAGGGTTCATTCAAAGGCAAAACAATTTAAACAAAGAAAAATCAACGAGACTTGGTTTAAGTGCTGCTTTGCAGGTGCTTTAGCTTTTTGTTTTGATTTTTCTTCCTCTAATGTATACAACTCAAATGACAGTGTTTTGGAGAAAATAAAGCTAGAAGGTGAGTCGGTGAGTTTCTCCTCTGCCAGCTTCTGTGCATGTGATGTGAGAAGGGACAGTGGAATTTGAGCATTTACAAAATCAAATGCAGAACTAGGTAACTTGGGTGGAGTGGTGGTGTCTTGGTCCAAATAATGAGAGGTGGAAATGAGAGTTTAACCACGTGACAAGGATACCAGCATTTTGTTTTGAGACAAGGTGGTGGTAGGTGAGAATGGTGCATCTTCTATGGCTCACTTTCTAGGTGCAGTGTGCCATGTTGGTTGTTCTCCTTACTGGGAACCTAGGAAGTGACTGCTGTGCATCCGCCTGTGTTTATTTGCAAAATACTTAATCACACAAAATCAGTACATTACAAAAGGTATACTTTAATATGCATGAAGCCACAAAACAATATGCTAAAGACATTGGTGTATATTAAAGTACATCCTGTTCTCTAGTGATTAAACTCCTGTGCATGTAGCACGTGGGATGAAGCACTTTGTTAATTGAACTTGGCTGGAGACAGTTTTGAGTTGTGGATCTGGCTTCCCCAAAGGAACAGAAATGATGAAACATTTGCTACAGAGTGCGATATTGCTGCTGGTATAAGTGACTTATGTGTTGAGAAAGCAGGTGTCAGTGTAATGTGCTAAAGCAAAAAATAACCTTTTCCCCAAACATGTCATGATGTTTTGTTATCTGGTGCTCAGTTAATTCATCAGCTGTACGTGGCTAACTAAAATGGTCTCATTCGTCCCCAAAGCCTTTTTAAAAAAATCTCCTTTTGATATCCAAGAAAACTCAGCTAAGCTCTGTGAGCCTTTCTTAGCAAGCTGGCTGGCATTGCTCCTTGTTTTTGTCAGTCTGTATTCATCTATCCCTGAAGCTTATTGCTCGCCCATGGGCAGGGACTGATGTGTGATCACAGAGAATAACATGGTACTTACTGATGCTTCACTGACTAGTATTTCTAGGAATGCTACCTCTGTTACCTACATCTTAGGGAGGTAATTTAACCATGCCTCTGTATTTGTTTGTATCCCTCAAGAATAAGAAGAGAAAAACGATAGTGCTGCATCAGGCCAGAGGCCCTGTCTTGGCAACCTGTGTGTGACCATAACTGATAGTGGGTGCCTAAGGAGAAATGAAAGAAATGGGAAATATGTAGACTAATTTGGCATGCTGTCTCAGGATTTGGTAATTAGTAATTTGAGGATTACTGTGTACAGACCACTTTATCTACAAGTCAATAGTGCCTAATAGTCTGTATCACTAGTTTATCAGTATTTGGCAATGGAAGGTCTGTTTGCTTGGGAACTGGAACCAAATTCCAGAGTAAACAAGCCTCCAAACCTTGGCATCTGAGGGTTTGTATTTGTTATCATAGTAGTGTTGAAATACAGCTCCCTTGGTAGGAATGCTCAAATATTCTTTGACTGAGGCTCCCAGTTGTGACCAACAAACTGACAAAGGACCTCCACTACAGGAAACTGGTACATATTCAACAAATGCTGACCTCCTTACCACCTCAGTTTTGGAGATGGCTACCAAATTCCTGTGGACTTCCAACAATTTTCCAGTGCAGTTAGTTTAAATGAATTCCCAGCTTGTTCTTTGCTGGGAATCCCATATCTGCCATAGGTGAAAAGTGGCAGCAAGTCCCTGTGCTTCTGGTGGAAATATGTGTATTGACAGAATTGCACAGACTAGTAAGCTGTAAACAGGATAGTACTGACATTATATCTCCATTTTTAAAAAAGACTTTCTATGTAAAAGCTGCAGAGCAGTACTCTGCAGAGGCATGAACTGGCTTGCTGTTGCCTTGGCAGGTTGCCTCCTCTCAGGTGTCGCCTGTTGTTTCAGGTCTTCCTTTGGTGGGACTGTTGGAGTCCCATTTGCTCTGTGTTACATCATTTAAATTTCTGTCCCTGTCTTCACAATTTATAAATAATTTAGAAAGTATTTCCAGAAATTAAGGCTGATTTAAATTTTTTTTTCTTTTCCCCTAATGAAAGAATCCACTAAGCAGGGAAAATAATTTTTTTAATACCAAAAACAACTTACAGTGGTATACTGAGGGATAATAGAGAGGAGCAAATGTTCATTAGGGAGAAAAACATCACTGTGCAATTCTTGCATGTTCCATCCAATGCTCTCTTCCTCAGGCACCCAGCTCAGAGGCATTGCTGCTCTGAAGACCAAAGGTAAGGAAAGGACTGTTCTGTGTTAGGTACATCAACATGGTTGTAAAGAATATGCCATCTTTCAGGTTTTTTTCCCTTGTGGCCGTAGATGTAAAAATGAGCTTTTCACCTTGCATTGTGTATTGGTATGCACATGTACTCATAAAGCCTGGTGAAGTAGAATATTGAAAATCACATCGCTACCTGTGTATTCACTAGAATGCCAGTGGGATAAAGATGTCCTGTTTATCCCATCCTTTGTGGGATGAGGTTAAAATGACTGAACTCTGCAAGTGTCCAGCTCATTTAAGACATAGCAGCACAATATGTTTAGAGAAAGCTTTGCTAAGGGCATGTGGGAAACAGCAGGAACTGGCTTGTAGTTCAGACCTGTCTGAGTTGTGGAGCAGTCTGGAGGTCTTGGTGTGAGCTGCTTTGCATGGCTTTGTGGGGTACTACGGAGAGCCTATAGAGCTGGTTGCATTTAGATGAGCGCCCTGGCCACCTAGGATATACCTGAACTGGCCAGACATGGTCTGTGACTGCTCTGAGAGTAATGGGAGGCTTTTCTTCTAGTGGATGATTTTAGATTTGGTGGCCCTCACAATAGATATTACTCAAACATTTTTGACTCCTTAGTAACTGCAAATGCATTCAGAGCTTCCAGTTGCTGGGATGACCTGTATTTCCCCACCCAATGTGCTGGTTTCCTACTTCCTATCTCTGTGGTATTTGACTATTTTATGAATTTGGTGCCCACAGCTGCAAACTTAGAGCCTATTTAATGAGTGAAGTATCAAGTTTTCAAACATCATTGAGCAGGATGGCTGCCAGTACTGCTAGCTAACACTATATATAATATTTTTCATCTGTTTCCTGCAGCCAATGAGTATCCACATGTTGTTAATGTGGAAATGGGGGAAAAGGGATGTAAAGTCTTGCCAATGTTGGCTGGCAAACTGGATGTTCAGAGTCCCATGGCATCAATTTTTCTTTTGATCCATATTGTTTCCCTTTTCCCCCGCTGTTCCAATACACCACAGGGATATTTTCAAAGCTTTAAATAAAGTTTAAGCAAAAAATTATGCTTACAGTGTACACTGGAACTACATCCAGGGAGGCAATGATATAGTAAAGTGCCAAATTCCAAGTTATTCACCTTTTGCCTGGAATTTGTTTATGAATTTAGGTAAAGTGGTTGCCATTTATTTACTCACTGCCTTCTCTGAAGGAGAAGACACTGATTTTGTGTTTATAGGCTCATTGGTTTTGAGTCATCACTGTTTAATTCATCTTGCGGGCTGTTAATGGATTGAAATAATAAGGAGGTACAGTAAAAGGAATTTGCT
This sequence comes from Phalacrocorax aristotelis, assembly GCF_949628215.1. Lineage (NCBI taxonomy): Eukaryota > Metazoa > Chordata > Aves > Suliformes > Phalacrocoracidae > Phalacrocorax > Phalacrocorax aristotelis. The sequence goes on along the minus strand of NC_134282.1, from coordinate 21,263,413 downwards.
TTGCGTGTCTCATTGCGAATGCAATAATAAATTGGCTTTGTCCTGTAAGATGCTGAGGTCCCCTTAGGAAGTGCTGACAGCATACTTACCTCCCCACACCTTATATGCACGCAGGAATGCATTCTAGCTGAAGAAAGCAGTGAGCTTGCTGATCTTGTGTATGTTTGTCTGCATAATACTGAATAGTGGTATCTCACACTTACTGCTGCTGATTTAATTAGCTCTCACAGAAAGGATGCTTTGATGCAAAGCACCTTTCAGCTATTTGGCTAGGAAACCCATAGTAAAAAGCCACGTGATTCTGCACTGAGCCAAAAGTCCTTCTGAAAAGAAGGGTAGGAAATTTAAATACTTAACAATTTTTGCATAACAACTTTAATTTATGGCCATTAAAAAACCTTCTTATACTTATTCAAGCTTAGACCGTGAACCTTGGCATTCTGTGCAGATTAACAATCCTAGAAATTTCTATGGTTTCAGGATCCCTTCAAAGAACAGGTAATGACTTTTCCTCAAAATATTTCTGCGCTCAATTTTGAAGTATTGCTGGGGTGGGATTCCCAGTGAGTTCTCCCTCTGGAGCAGTGGAATTGAGTGTCATCTTTCACCTGTGTTGCTTGTCCTGCATTAACAATATTCCCTAGAACTCGTTGCAGTTTTGGGGAGTTTGCCACATCAACTTTGGAGGTCTGTGGCCTGCAGTTAGCTGTGCTATTTTTCTAGAGCTCTTACTGAGCTGCTTCTCTCTGCAAGACCAGGGTTGCCTGTTTAGACTTCCAAGTAGTGATGGTACTGAAGAATGGAGTACCTTCAAAATAGTAGATCTGATCCTGCTTCTGGTTTTGTTTATGGTTGTTCCCTTCCCCCTTCCTTGGAGCAAATGCAATTCCTTATTTTTCTGCTCATTCCCTGCCAGAAATGGGAATGTTCATCCCTTTCTTTCCTACCCAATCTAACAAGCAGCTTTGCTTGCTCTGTCTGCTTCTGGATTCTGCAGTAGTTCTTAGTTACCCCAAGACAATATATCCATTTCCACTCTGAAGGCGCAGTCAAACTAGGCACAAAGGAAAGTTGGCTGAAGTCCAGAAAAAATAAATGTTCAGGTTGGAGGAAACACAAGAGTGCCTGAAGGCCAAGTTAAGCTCTGAATTTCAGCAGCTTGAAACCTGCTTGGTATAGGGAAGCTGCTGTGAGTTTTCAATGGCCACATAGTCTCTTGAATGAAGTTGATCTTAATCAGGATGAGTGGTTTTTACTGTTGGTCATTCTGCTTATTTCAAAGTTTTCAGTTCTGGTAATATTTACATTGTGTTAGCCAAACTATTGCCGGATGTACTTCTGTTGTTTTTTTACTCCACTCTATTTACTAATGCATTTAGCTCAATATGTTTCACTGGTGTAACTCCTTTTAGGACAGAACAGGATATTGTCCTCATGAAAGCCAGTCAATTGTGGGACACACAAAGTACTACTACTGCTTTGTAAAATATCACAGCACCTGTTTCATACAACTCTGCCTGTTGTCCAGTGAGGACCAGGTCCTGCTTTGCTTGCCATTGTATAAATACATGATGCTAAAACCCTGGCTCCCTTGCAAACCTGGAATTCAGCATCTGCTGGATTACTCTGATCCATGAGCCTGATGCATTTTGTTCACAAAACTTCAGAGCGAGCAGGCCTCTGCGGGGTGTCCTACAGGGCAGAGATCAGCAGGTACTGCTGTACTGCGCTTCAGCCGAGTCCATAGCTGCTTGAGTTGCTGCAAGAGTACAAAATTCTGCAAGTTCTACAAAGGTAGTGTTTCCACAGGGGGTTTCCCTGAATAATTGTTTCAGGGTTGAGCCCCAAAGTAACACGTTCTGTTTAATCAAGCAACTTTTTCTGGCTCTTTGAATTTTGTATAATACGCTTCCTATGTATCATTATTGTGGAAGGATGTTACATTCTTACTGGCTTGGGTCTGAAAGTACCAGGACTTAAAACTGCTGTTGCATTCCCTTAGCAATGGTGATTTTCCACTTACAGTGACATGTTTAGAGGCTGAAATGGAACCTCTTAATGTTTTGGTCTTGTCTAGTGCGTCTCCTTGGCCACTCACAGAGCACTTTTCACAGGGAGTAGAACTACATCCCTATTTTATAGGTAGAGAAATCAAGAAACAGAAAGGGAAAACGATTGCACGACACCACTCCCATTAGAAAAGAGATCTTGCTGTGGCCCCTTTCTCCCTCTTTCCTTCCCTAGCTCTCCTCCCTTCTTGCTCACTGGAGCATCACATCTTTGTTAGCTCTTGCTGTCTTCTTTTATTCTGCCTTAGGTAAACCAGATGCTCCCTACCAAACATTAGTGTTCACCCTCTCCATGGAGAAAAGTGTGTTCGTTCTCAGCTTATGCTTTTGTTTTATTAAAGTAAACCAGCATCATCTTAGGCTTATTTGTCCAGTTGTGCAGTAGAGTAAGAAATATAGACTGAGGTGATACACCCTTTTAGGTGTTTCACCCTCAGTCTAACAACATTTATACAATGTGTAATAAGCTAACTTCAATTTGTATGCATTTTGAGTAGCATCTGTAATAAAAATGTCAGGGCTGGGAATTCAAGGTCTTAAAAGGAGACAGGTGTGAGTAATGCTCGCTATGGTTTCCTTTTTTGTCTCTTATAGCTGAGTTTTGCTGTGGATTCTTTGTGATCCTGATCCTGGGCAACTTCTGGTTCCTCGCTGTTCTGTACCTGCTGTGGCTCTACTTCGACTGGGAAACGCCATGCACAGGGGGCAGACGGTCCCAATGGGTCAGAAGCTGGACTGTTTGGAAATACTTTAGGGAATACTTTCCCATTCATGTGAGTAAAAGGTTTCTCACAGAGCTGTAAACATTGGAACAGAGACAGCTTGAATAGCCATGAGCATGGACAAACATTTAACACTCAGCTTTGGTAAAATTCTAATACTTGATCCAGAGTGAATTTAACTCCTTTTTAAACCATGGGAAGCCTGAGATTTAGTTACAAAAAGGGGCAGGGACTGATTTTCTACTTGGACTTTGGGTCACAAGGTAGTGCCTCAGCACAGTAAATGCAAGACATGATATCTTGAGACACATCTATTTAAACTTTGTTCAGCTGTAAGATGGGACAATAGTTTAAAATGCTCAGAAGGTAATGAATTGTCATCAGTTCTGTGTCCTGTCAATGTTCAATCTCCATACTTGTTTTTGAGAATCCTTCTGCGGTAAGTATTGTAATGTTCTCTGCTGTCACTATTTTTCAGCTTATAAAAACTTCAGATCTGAATCCAAATCACAACTACTTACTTGGCTTTCACCCTCATGGAGTCCTGGTAGCTGGAGCCTTTGGAAACTTTTGCACTGGTCCAAGTTTCAAAAATTTGTTTCCTGGGCTTACTCCGTATCTTCATATCATGCCCATCTGGTTCGGCTGTCCCTTCTTCAGAGAGTACATAATGAGTGCTGGTAGGTAAAAGCAGAATGTCTCAATTGTTGCTCCATATTATAGCTTCTGCTTCAAATGTAAGGTCTAGTCTTGTACCTATAAATGGTAAGTAATTTTGCTTCAGAAGGATTAACGTAGCTGCTAAATTAAACCTCTGTTTAATGTTTAATATGAACTGTTATGGCAAAACAATTTGAAAGGTTTTGTTAATAGTTTTGTTAAACTATATCACTGAGCTTTTATTCCTTCTGAAAAAAAATATTGCTGTTTTCCCCTTGAACTGTGAGACAGCAGTATTGAGTACCAGTTATTTACAAGAAGAGAAAGGCATATTTATAATATTATTTAGTCATTGCGTAGACACTTGTAAAACAAATTGAGGGTATTCTCTTACCTGAAAGGCTTAAAGTCCTACTCGTTACAAGTGTCTTTCTAGTCCAAAGTTAACTACCTACTTCTGAGTGAGGTCCCATCTTGCAAATTTGTGTAATTTTAATGGAGATGCAAACTTTAAAGACAGGAACTTTTTTTTCACTGTTGCGAGCAGCACTTGTCATAAAGGGGGTGGTATTCATGAGTGGTACTTAGTAAAAAAGATAAAAATAACAAGCAATAAGGTTTGGGGAACAGGTAAATGTATAGTGAAATCAGGACTAGTGTTCTCCCACAGTGGTTTAATACGGGAGTTATTTTACTTAAATTCATTAAACTAGAACATTTGAGTAAGTATAGTCTGGTGCACAAGACTAGTTTTGGGAGCCAAAGATCTAGCTCTTATTCCTGACTGCAACACAGATGCTGTGATTTCAGATAAGCTCTGCAACAGCTCCATTTGTAGAAACATGGCTAATACCAGAATTGCCTATCCATGTATACTTCAGCATACTAGAGAATGTCCTTCCATGCACATGTTTTTTGTGAGGAGATTCTTTCAGGCTTTAAAGTTAAGGGATTGGCAGCGGTGGAAGATGACAATTTTAAACATTGCCGAGCCTGGAAGTCAGCTTTATGCATTTTTGGCATCTTGACTCACAGGAACAAATATTTACCTGCCAGATGAGAAACAACTTGAGTAAAAAGCATGCTAAAGAGTAGTCAACATTCTGCCTTGTTTTTAACGGGTATGTAGCTGATAAACCAGAGGGGGCCTTCAGTATAATGCAGGTTATCAGTCAAATCCTAAAATACTTGCAAAATCTTCCATGTACTGAAAGCCATGCTCCTAGCACATTGTTTCATCTCCTGGTCTTTTGTTCCCTGTCTCTGAAGCCTACCAGGCTGCAGCTGTCGTCATTGGGAAGAGCAGTTGCAAGCACTACTGAACCCTGCATGCAGGCTGACACCTCTGTTTCAGCAGGGAGATAAACTTGTCCTCAGAAAAGACAGTGGCTCTTGCTTTCTCTTCCAGAGAAAATGCATGCCAACTGGTGAACAAGCATCACTCAAATTATTTGTGAGTCTCAGGTCAGCTGGATTTTTCAGAGCAACAGTGACTGTGAAGACACATGTGGCAAATGGAAATAGCTTTTTACTGAGATCTATAAACTTGCTCCAGAAGCTGACTATTTGTCTTGGTGGTCAGCTCTCAAAACTACATCACAGAATGGCAGGGGTTGGAAGGGACCTCTGGAGATCATCTTGTCCAACGCCCCCGCTTGAGCAGGTACACCTACAGCAGGGGGCATAGAAATGCATCCAGGCGGGTTTTGAATGTCTCCAGGGACGACCACGATGACTATCATCTTGCTTTTCTTGTGAGATTTTTATAATCCATGTTGTAATGTCCCTAATGCGGAAAAAAAGAAAATGGGTAACAGGAGATTAAGTATTTGCTTGGCATCCAAAAGATCATGCTTTGATACTAGCTCTGTTTGTGTGGGTTTTTTTGGGGTTGTTTTTTTTTTTTTAACCCCAACAACAAAACCAAAACCCAAAACAAAACCAAAACAAAACCTAACCAAAAAACGACTATGAGCCTCTGAAATAAAACCTAGTGCACAAAGAAACTCTGGAGGGGTCAGATGCATATCTGTTAGAAAGGGGATTTTCCAAAGCACCAAGTTCAGAGCAAGGTCTAAGTCACTCATAAAGGCTTGAACAGCAGTGTGCCTTTCATTGGAAGTATTAGAATCAGGAAAGCTTCATATATTCTGCTATTTTAGCCTAAACAGATGAGTTCCACGTTCTGGTTACTAGAGAATGAGCTGATGCAGTCATTGGGAATGGTACAAGTGAGCCTTTTCTGCTTCTTCTGACACTGTTGTGCTATTGCCTTAGATGGAGCTGCTGCTTTATAGCTTTGAAAAGAATGGAGGGGATCAGCCTGGCACTGTAGATCCATATTTGAGTTAACAAGTCTTCTATTCATTCTGTTAAACCCTCTGTGTCTGTGTTTATGTGCACCTGCTCTATGGCTTTAGCTGCTGCCTCTCAACAGTATCTGCTGCCATTCAGCTCTCCTGCTCTCAGGCACAGAATCTCTCTGAGGTGGAGTTAAGTTGGCAGAAAAGCACACTCTTCCCTGAAGATATCACAACTCCACTGGCAGGCAAACAGCATTTAGCTCATCAGTGTCAAATGAAAGGACTTACCTAAGACCAAACCTGTTGCAGAGTGAGGGGGCTGAACCCAAGTCTTTGAACCCTGACCTATGCTGTAATCATTCTGAAACATCATATAGATATTTTAAAAATATTTCTTAAATTCCACTTTATTTGTACATGAAGAACTCTTAAAATGTTTGCTCCTGAAGGAATGGTTTCTGCATCCAAGGAGAGCGTCTCATATGTGCTGAACAATGAAGGAGGTGGCCACGCATCCATCATTGTGATCGGAGGAGCAGAGGAATCTCTGAATGCACATCCTGGAAGTTTAACTTTGAATATCCTCAAGAGGAAGGGTTTTATTAAAATGGCCTTGAAGCACGGGTAGGTTTCCCATCTGGACTGCCGTAGTAAGCAAGCTTTGAATATAGATCGATTCTTAAATATAGTTCACATTATATGTAGTAAACTCATAGAATTAGAATTTGAAAGAGTTACTTGTCTAAGAACATGCAGATGTCTGGCATAGGAGCCAGTCTGCCTATCTAGATCCAATCTGGGAGTGTTAAAAACTCCCTTTGACTTTCATAATTTGTAAGCAATAGGTGTTATTAGCATATCTTGGTGCTTTGTTTCAGTTGTTTTTTGCACTAGCAAAGAGTAAGAATTATGAAACAATATTAGTAAACCGTGGCTGTTATTGCGAAGTAGAGCAGACATTCTATTTCCTGTTCCAGAAATTTAAGTTCTATTAAAATAGAATTTTATTATCATTTTAAGCAAACAAAAAAGATTAGGTCCTGTCTTATTAAATCACTTAAAACTGTGCTCTAGGAAGATTTATTTTCACCTTTAATCCAAAGACTTTCTTTTGAATATTTTTATTTGCAAAAGTAAGTTTCTGCAAATTCTTGGTGAAAATCTCAAGAAAAACTAGGTTACCGTTTACTGTAAAATAGCCATCAGTGTGTAACTAAAGAGAGACGGTATTAATGTCTTTTGAGTGATTTACACAGTACCAGCTATTGTGTTTGTGCTGGACTGGTCTAGAAGTCTTGTATGCTAGAAATATTGAAACCAATGACTTGTTCCTGCTAAGCTTTCTGAACACCTCCCAGGATTATATATTGACATGGAAAGCAATAAGAAAAAAAATATTAGTCTTGAGAAGTCTGTAACAGTTTTTTAAGCTATTAACTGGAAAAAAGGTGGTCTCTGAGAAGAGCTCTGTTTTCACACAGGATGCTAAAGTCCATTTTTTCTAGAAGCTATTTTGTGTCAAAACAATCCAAGGGGATTTCTTATACATACTGCTAGAAGTCTCATAAAGGACCTGTTGACCGATAGAAAATAACATTTTAGTCTAATTTGTACCCAGAAACAACACTTGTGTATTTAAATTAGGACTTCAGTTGCTAAGTGAGTCTTCACTGAATTTCTGTTCAGCTGCTGATTAATCCAGTGGGATCCTAAACACTATCAGTAGCTTTTATTTTTTTTAACCATAAAGTTTATAAGACTAGGTGCTTTTTTTTTTAATCATGTCCATAAATGTCTGATCTGTCAGATCACCAAGGTTGGTGTTTATCTCTTATCTAAACTGATTTGGATTGAGAAACTAGAGACACCTGTGCCTTTCTTGGCCTTGATTTCAAAAGCATCCCCAACACACAACAACAAGATCAGGACACTTACAAAAGACAGGAATGGCCACTTCTTTCCTTATGAAGTCCTTTGTTTCAACTGATGGTCCTCCTCTTTAAGAAAGAGGCTTAGCTGTCTAGAGCCCTCCACTAGGGTGATAACGCCTGTCTCTGTCCAAGTGACTTGGGAGCTACACCTCACACATGGTCACCTTAACCACCAGGCTACAAGTCATTCTGGATCTGAGCACTGGCAAGAAAAACCACTTTTACGTGAAGCATAGGAATCCTGACTTCATTTCTGTACAGCAGGGCTGTGGGACAGTAGGACAACATGACTCGAGCTGTTACAGCTCTTGCAGCACTGTTGGCAGTCCTGAGCTCTTGTCCAAAGACTCAACATCCAGTAATTGTTTCTGGTTTTAACATTTTCTAACAAATAACAAAATGTGAAACAAGCTTCAGAGTCACGCAGAAATGAAAGGGCAAGGTGGGTTTGCAGGAAGCAGATGAGAAGAACCACCTGCTATCAGTGCCTGCATATGTTCCTGGTGCTTTTGATCTGCAGGAGGAGGGGACAATGCAGAGACCTGTGCGCTCTGGCCCTGGCTCCTGTACTGCCAGCACAGCGAAGCTGTGGTTCCTCAGCTAGACGCTTTTCAAATGTGGTCTGAATATGTCAGCAAAAGTCCTCTGTGCTTCTGGAAAAGACACTGTGGTCCAAGGTAGTACAGATACCTGATATGAAGTGAAGAAATCATAAAGACATGAAACAAACGATGAATCAGCCACCTTAGCTTTAGTTTTGCAATCGTAAGTTACTTATTTCTCTGTCTCAACCTCCTACAGAGCATCTTGCAAAAGCCTTTACCAGATTAAAACAAATCCCACAGTCTCAGGGTGCTGTTGCACCACAAGATGTTCCTGTTTGTCTTAGTGTTGTAGTAAAAAGTGGAGTATTTACACATCCACAGTGTGTACCAGGCTTTCCGATATTTCCTTTACAGGTGGCTAGATGACATATGCTCTATTTGAGAAAGAACCTTTGAGCAGACACCAGTCAGAATAGTGAGTGGGAATGATAGTCTTTGGGAGTCCTCAGGCTTGGGAAGCTGTAGAAGCAGTTGTTTTTTCCATACAGGTGGGTTTTGATTGCCCACAGTACTTTCCAGCCAGCTCTGTCCTCAGTGCGTCCTCCTCAGGCATTCAGAGCTCTGCAGTAATTCATCCTGACAATATTATAGCAATGCTGCTATTATTTTACAGAAAAGTTTTTCTCAAAGATAGTGTGGGTTGAATGGAGCTAAGATATAGAAGGTAAGACTTAAAGGAAATAAAACAGCTCTGTATCCATCAGAGACTGCTTAGGATTACTCTGCTCTTTTTCTTTAAACTGTGTAGAGTACTGTTTAATGAAACTAAGTATTAATCAAAAAGCGTACTGCAGTGAAGGTTTTAAATATAGTGGTGTTTTTGTCTGTTGGAGACAACTGCGCTGATTCTATCAGCCTTAGTAGTTTTTCCAGGCGCTCGTCAGTGCCTTTCCTCCCAAGCCAATTTATGAACTGAATGAGAATTCATCAGGCTGTTTAGGAGCCAGAGTGAGTTAGTATGATTTCTGTGGGTAGGATCTGACCTCCAGTAATAATGTATTGAGGCTAGCATTTTTGAAGAAGTCTGGAGGAAGCAGGATTTCACTGGGAATTGGACAGCAGAGGAATTTGGCATTGCACTCATGACTGTAAGGATGTCTGGTTTTTATCACGGTTTTTGTGCTGAAATCAAGTGCATGCATTACTCCAGTCAAAAGGCAGCGGAAAGCCAAGATCTGGTTTTGACGCCACCCAGCTGGGAGCATTGTAAGGTTAGCAATGAGGCTTCTTTGCTTGCCAAGGGAGAAAATGCAGTGGAACAAGGGTGGACTTGCTGAAATAATGGTGGGTAAGATCATAATAATAATAATTATGATATATACAATTATTCATTTTTATGATTATGAACAGTCATAATAAGTTGTGACGGGGAGCAACCAGCTAAATACTGCCCAAAAGTTAGTTGCTAGTTATATATTAATCACTTTGGTTTTTTTAAAAACCCCCAAAACCAAAGCATCTGCATATCAGAAGAGTTGAATGTGTGTTGCTGATGAAGTCTAGAGCTGCCAAAGCTTTCTGTGCTAGTTATTGTGAAACAACTTCCATGCTGCTGATGCGAACTGCAGTGCAAGTATAGGCTGAAGTGGGATTCTCAGTGTGCTCGTTGTTTTACAGGGCTCATCTGGTCCCAGTGTTTTCCTTTGGTGAAAATGAACTATTCAAGCAAGTTGCAAACCCTAAAGGTTCATGGCTCAGAAATGTACAGGAGAAGCTGCAAAAGATAATGGGCTTTGCTTTACCACTGTTTCATGCTAGAGGAGTATTTCAATACAGTTTTGGCTTAATACCTTACAGACAACCTATTCATACTGTTGGTAAGTTCCCTGTGCCTTTTCTAATGCTTCTGCAGATGTTTAAAAATGCATTTGTGCTACTAATATGTGTGTAAATTTATACATCTGTTCTAACAGAAACAACTGGTTACTATGCATCTAAAGTGAGTATGTGAGGATTAAAATAAATATTTCCTTTTTTAAATTTGTCTCCTCCCCCAGTTAAAAGAGGGGATTCTTTTTTCCCTTTCCCTTTCTGTTTCAGGCCAAATCTTATTCTTCATTTGCAGTTATTCACAGGCTTCTATCCTCAGCAGTCCGCAAGGGGTAGTCCAGCCCATACCAGAGGGCTGCCACAGCTCTGTAGCTGTGGCTGTGGATTGTGGATGCTGCAGTTTTGTAAGATGTCCAGCACCTTCATTTCTTAGCCCTGCAGAGAAGCAGCAGTTGGGTGTTTCAGCTGATGCACAGCTGCCACATCGGTGCTCTAAAGTAAGGCTACTGGAAGGAGCTGGTGCAGTCCTGACCCGGCGCTCACTGGGACAGGGGAGAGACAGAGGAGGGAACGCAGAGGGCACCTTGTGGCAGCTCTGCTGCATCCCTGCATCTGCTGCTTAGATGGCATTGCTCCCTAAAATGTTTCTTTCCCTTTTGTTTTCTTTTGCCCATGGAAAGTATGTTCATATTTGATTAAGGGCATGCATGCCATGTTGACAGGCAGTTTGGAAGAGAGGGTTTTTTCCCCAAAAGCTTTCTTCCCTGGTTATCTGCTCTCACTGGAGTGTAGGACTAAACGTCTTGATTTTTTAATTATTTTTTTAAATGGCTTTAACTAGTGCTGTTGACAACCACACCTTTAAAAAAAAGTTGTGCTGGGCATCGTGCTAAGGGAGTAGCTGGCTGTTTTGGATAAATCATTTTTAGATAGGTTCTGAGCTGAGTGAACTAATGAAGCTTATTTCTACAGACAAGTAAATTGAGCTTTTTCTAGTATTCCACAGAGGACATTTAAGAAGGCCCTCCCTTTAATGGAGGGTTGATTTTATTTTGTATTGGATCGAAGTGTTTAAGACAAAAATGTAGCTCTTCTGTTACATTTCATGCCACTCTGTATCTTATCAGTGCATATAGTTAAATGTTTTACAAAATATTTAATTTTTAAAGCCCACTTTGTGCACAGGCAGGCTAAAAAAGTCAATTATTTTAGAGCCAAAAAGTTTTCAAAGTATTGGAAGGAGAGCAACACATTTACTGCAGTTTTTCCTTGGGCTGATGACATCAAGCCTGTTCTGAAGCATAAAATGTCTTTCACTTAGAGGCAAATCTTCATCATTTTAATATTTACTGCAAGGACAGAGGTGGTCCATGGCTAAAGCACAGGAATACTTCAAATCAGCAAGACCAGTATCTTGCAACAGAATTTGTTGTATGATCTCAAGAAATCCCTTACCTTTGGTGCCTCTATTTGGTCATGTTTGAAAACTATCACCATGTCCCTGCATTGCTTGGACGGGGGAGGGGGTGGTCTCAGTATGGCTCAACATGGCTTTGAAAGTGTTAGCTCAGCTCCTGAAAGCTGCAGAGTCACGTTGAGCTCCACCCAGGCTGGTTAGCTGTGGTGACAATGTGGCCTGGTATCCATGAGTTTCCTCCTAGTTCAGAAGCCATAGTTCCTAAAGCGAGGAGATGCAATTCAGCAAAACCAGGGTCTGTGGAGTCCGAGTGTTTTGATCCTGACAAGTGAAGTACTTTTGGTTTTTTCCTGAAAATTATTACTGTTTTTCAGAAATAGAATCAAATCTGAAATACCAAGTTAAGCAGGCTGCTTAAAGCTGCACAGAAAATTAGAGTTGAGTGTAGTTTCCAGTTCCACAAGAAATCTCCATTCTTAGGAGAAGAGACTGCTGCAGAAGGGCTTTGGGGTTGTTTAGTGTTTCCAGTCATGCTTCTGGAAATCCTGTATTGGATGTCTATTGACTTCACACCTCCTTAAGGTATTGCTCAATCCAGGGCTGGGTTCCCACCCCTAGCCACCTAAAGTCTGAATTTCAGCACCGTGTAGGGCCCGAGAACTGTTGGCAGCTTCAGCTGCTGGAGGAAAATGCAGAATCAGCCCCTTTGTGGTTCTGGCTAGACTTCCCTTCCCTTTAGTCAACACCATTCAATTTGAAGTGGCAACATCTGTTGAAAGGGATCTTCATGTGCCTTTGTAAAAGCTCCTGGGGGGTGCTTTTAACTCTGCTTTTCTACAGACTTCCTCTGTGATCTCGGTCAGGTCTATTTAAACTCTCAGTGCTTCCAGTGCAAGAACAGCTGTCAAAATCTGCAGCGATTGAACAGCACAGACTGAGATCATGGGAAGCTTCTCCTAGCATATTGCAGGCATTTTAGCTATAGCTTTTTGCGGAGGAGGAGGCTGCCCTCTGGACTTCTATGGAATTGCCTCCCATGTTCCCTCTTGCTCTCTGACAGCAGGTAGCAGGCTTTGCACAGCGCCTGGAGAACGTTTTGATTGGAATGACATTTGTAGATTCAGAGACACCTTACAGGCGCTGGGGGGTTTATGTGCTACTACTACCCATTTTGAATAAGTTGGAAGATACCTGTATTTTCTTCAGTCTTGTTCATGTGGCTGTGTGGCTGAGGGGAACACTGTCCTTTTAAGCATGTCCCTCACATTAAATACCTTCAGTATTCAGATTAGAACAGAAGATGGTGAAAAGGTACTTTTTTTTTTAAACACTATTTTGAACTCATGGAGTACTAACCCAATAGCAAGACAGCACACAGCCCATGGGATTGTATGTTGAAGTGTAAACTGCTCCTTCAAGTTAGAGCTTAACCCCCTTCTCATTTTCTCTTTCACTGCCAAACTGAAATTATGGGGTTTTAAATTCATTTTATCTGAACTTGAGCAAAGAGAAGAGGAGAACCAGACCCAAGGCTCAGGTTGGTGAAAGGCAAGATCAGGCCTCAGGGCAAGAGAACTGTGCTGTGATTCTGCCACCTCGCTGGGAGCTGTGGGGGAACTGTTACAGGAGGGAGAGCAGTCCTACTTAAAAGGAGACATCAATGAAGCTAATGCTGCTGTTTTGTTTGATTTACAGTGGGAAGCCCCATCCCCGTAAAAAGGAACTTGAACCCCACAACTGAAGAGATTGAACAGCTACATGCATTGTATCTCCAGAAACTAAGAAAATTATTTGAAGAACACAAAGGAAATTATGGGATCCCTGAGCATAAATCTCTCATCTTCGAGTAGCAAATTAAAATATGTAATTCCAAATCTTGTGGAAAAAAAACAGTGTATGGTGAAAGATATCTTTCTTGCAATCTGTATTTTGCAATCTGTAATTATCCTTGTGTAAGGAATAATTTTAAGAAGGGATTATTAGATGATTTATTGATTTTTATCTTATCTGGGGGAAAAAAAATTCCTAGGGTGTGAGCCTCGAAGCCAATGCTGTTTTGAGTTGTCCTTTTAGGTTCATCCGTACCAGAACTGCTAGTGAGAAACTCCACACAGATGTTCTTACCACCATGGTACCTAACCATAGCTTGAGAGAGGAAGTTGCCCTAGCACGAGATGACAAGATGGAAGAATATAAACCTGAGAAGTCTTTGATTACAAGTTGAGAGACTTACCAGCATGTATCAAACATGACATCAGGTTGTTCTCTGAATATCAGAAACCCCTGCTGGTCTTCCATAGAAATGATGTATGTTTTCAGCAGCTGGCTATTACAAGCCATTTACATGTAAATTCAAGAGTAAATAGGAGCTTTCTCCCCTGTGTAGGATATTGGCAAAAATTGTTTGTCCAAGTTACGGAGCAGAGCAAACCCTGTTTGGAGAAGAGTGTGTTGAGTTTTCTCTGCATGTATATGCTGGGTGGTGGGAAGCACTGAATGATGTGATTTTTTTTGGACAAGCTGTGCTTTGGATCATCAGTTTGGAAGATGAAGCAGCTTTGTTTGGTAGTTCTAGCCTCAGAGGAGATGGCAGGCAGAGGACAGAAGTGTACTGAGGAAGCTAGGGGAGAAAATCATGTGACCTTTACATCTTTTGCAAATTAAAAATTATCATATGCCTAGCACTTCCACAGAAGGAAGGGGAGCCCAGTTTGTTCAGCCTAGTTCTGAAATTTCACCAAGGAAAGTGTACTTGATATATGCCTTTTTCTTTCCCACTGATAGGTGTGGGGAAGAATGTGGAAAACTGTGCTGCAGTGTGACACAACTGTAATTGCCGTGTCAGCATGAGCGCAGCTCCAGGGTGCAGCAGGTTAAGAGGATGCTTTATATACAAACCAGCAGCCTAAACTTGAGAGAGCGTTTATCCTAAATGTGGATATCCAGTTAAGAAAATAAAAAAATCATAGCCAAACTCTTTCAGTTAAAATGCCCAGGTCTTGGAGATTATGGTATATGAAGAGAATTATAGTATTTTACTGAATTTTTTACGAGGTATATACTTGTATTTGTAAATGCTTTCTATCTGCATGCGGACTTTGGAGATCTGGTTTTATTGGAAGTGTTTGGTTTGCTTTAAGCAGTTTTGGTGCCTGAATATTACATCAGTTAGGTGCTCTGATAGGACAAGCACAGGCTTGCCAGGCAGCCTGGGGCACCTGCAGCTGGGTCAGTTCAGCACTGCAGTGCTCCAGGAATAGCAGCACTGACTCCAAAAAGGTACTGGACACACTGTGCTTGCTGAGCTGGATTCTCCTTAGAAGAAATACTGTTGGGACTTGGGGAAAAGTTAAAACTCTGCGAAGAAAAGCCCTTAGCAAGATGAAGGTGTTTAAAGAAAAGAGTGGAAATATCTTGACTCCTATGGAGTGGACTCCTAGTGAACCAAAGCCGAAAAAATATTTGCCAGACAGCTGATTGTGCTTCAAAAAAACCTCGAGCAACAAGTTGGTTTCCTTAGGAGGGCTGTTCCTTCCGGTGCCTATCCGTCCTTCTGATGCGACCAGCACTGTGCCAGTGGCTCCTGCTATTTCTCTAGGACAACAGATGTCTTTCTGGGAGCCAGGGCTGGAATTTGTGATGCCTGAAGAAGTAGACCCCTTTTCCCTGACAGACTGCTGTCAATGTGCCCACAATTCACCTCTACTCTACTTGAGCTTTCTTGGTGCCACATGTGCTTGCCCTCCCTTCCCATGCTTTTGCTGCCTGATGATCACTCTGTGTGTGACATCTTACTTCCTCACTCTCTGTCCATCTTCCCCTGGTTAAGATCTCTGAAGGACTATGTATGCACACAAAATAATGAATGGTGGCTTATCATTCAGCAGAAATGGGTTTTAGGAGCAGGGCTTGAGAAGAGGAAGCACTGTGATTGCAAGTTTAACACGAGTTTTAGATCAGGATTGTTTCAGCTCTTGGAAAGGCATGTATCTAGGGGGGTCAAACATGGCAGGTTTGATATCCAGGAAGAGATCCCAAGGACTGTAGTAAGTGATGACCCCTGAGCAGTCATTTTTGCTTAGCCAGCTGTGTGAAATTTCCTTTGGATTTGTTTGGGTTTGGGGTTTGTGTTTTGGTGGTTGTTTTTTTTTTTTTTTGTTATGCTGCCTGCCCTGATGAATAGTGCTGATTATTCATGAAAGAAGAATGTGGAATCTGTGTCAGACTGTTCTCTCCTAGATCATCTGCTCTAATGAGATATTTCCTCTCATTCTCAATCTGCTCTTTCCCCATTACCTTAATGATATAGAAGCTCAGGATGTAAATTTAAAAGCATTAGCATTGGTTTGAGGATGGGAAATAATAATGGATTGTTGTTGATTAAATTAGCTAAAACTTCTAGGGAATATGTGGATACTGATTTTGGGGCAATATTTGGTCCAGAGGGTACCCTACAAACAGGCTTACCTCTGAATTCCCTGAGAAGGTTATTTGTGGGCTCTGAATACCATCCATAACTGACAGTTAGAACAAGTAAGCTGTGTGACTCTACTGAAATTTTCCTTGCTTTGTGACACAGGAAGATGGAGGGGGAAAAAAGAAAACAAAATCTCCAAGGTACTTCATACATATTATTGCTCAGTAACTGCTGCATATTGCTTATGACTGTCCTTCCAAACTACCTTTTATTAACAAATTGTCTAGTGTATCTAGGACTATTTTAAATTAGAATATCAGCCTTATAGGCAGGGTGTCATCTAAAATATTTACCTCTGTGTTAGTATGTGGATTTGTAAAACAGCCCTGCAATACTGAGCTTAAAGGCCAGAGCCCTGGAAGCTGTAGACCTGTTGTAGCTACTGCAGGCACCAATCCTGCCATTGCTGCAGCCACGAGGAGGCTTGCCATGTTTGTTAGAGTAAGTACTGACACAGGCTTCAGTTGCAGCTCATGCTTGACAAAGCAAGAGCAAGCAGCTAGTAGGAATGGTGACACCCCCCTCCCCGGCTGTGATTTAGGGGAATCGGGTAGTGCTCAGCTTTCTGGTGGGATGTCTGCACTTACTGGGGCCTGCTTTGTGCTCTGTTTCTCTGTGCCTTTCAATGACACGGGTAATCCCAGGGAAGCTAGTCATCTATCAACAGGATAGATACTCTGCCTCTACACCATGCAAACCACTGCCGCCCCAACATGCTCGAGGTGACGATGCCTGCCTGTTCCCTTGTGGGTGAACATCTCTGCCAAATTTTGTTTACAGAAAGTCAATGCTCAAGAATTTTTGCTTTGTGAACTACAAAGCATATTTTACACTTTTAACTTTTTACGGTACCTGTAAAATATGAATGTCAGTTGTTTTAGTGATAGCTGTGGCAAGGAGGTGTGAGTTAATAAAGGTTTGTACGAAAGTGTGCTTGTGTTGATTGGAATTCAAATGTGCATCACTGCTGTTGGGTACGGGCTTCATCCCTTGGACCTTAGGAGCCTGACTGAACTCAGGAGATCATATTAGACTAGCTATAGGGCTGTGGTCATAGCATGCAGAGAAATCAGGGGGCAAGGAAGATGGATGGATTGCTCACAGCAGTCTCCCAAGGGATCACCTGAAGCCAGGTTCCTGCTGGCAGTTCCAGAGGGTCTGAGGAAGAAGTGATCCACAGCGGGGAGGGGCTGGGCTGCAGCAGCTCACAACCAGGAGTGCAGTGCCAAGGGAAGCTGCAGCACAGGAGGGTGGGCAACTCCTCCAAGGAACTGGTGAAATAATAGGTTTTGGAGTTGAATTCAGCTTCATTTTTAAGGTTATGTTTGAATTTAAATGAAACTTGCACCAAGGAGTCCAAGTCTTAGTATCTGTACCCTAGAAAGAACAAACCCTGCAGAGGATCTGCTTCACTCTAGGAACTAGGGCACTAAATAGCTGCTTGAAGTGTTGCATTTGTCTGTTGGGAAGAGGAAGAACAGCCACCTTAAAACCGTGATGTATTTTAGCATGTTTTAAAAGTATGGCACTGTTTTATACTAACAGCTGCAGTGAAAAGTGTGAATTCCCAAGCCTGGGAAAGGCTAACTGTGTTTTGTTAGTGTTTTAATACTTTATTTATGGAATGATCCCACCTTGCATCTTTATACTATAAAGGGGAAAAATGGGTAACACAGTGGCCTTGGATTGCTTTGAAGTAGTCTCATGATACACCTGCCATTTATGCACACATGGGTATCATGCTTTATCGATGGATCAACACCACATCCTGGTTTTGCTGAAATACTAAAAAGAAGCAGGTTATACCTACAAGGCAAGAAATGGAGAAAAACGAGTAATTGAGAGGAAGTGAATCTTCACGCTTCTCCAAGTGCTGTAGGAACACTAATCCTGATCACAACTGCATGTGATAGGTAAGTGACCTTACCTGCATACCCGAGTAGCTGGCTCCGAAGGGAATCGGGTGGACTGAAGGATGTGGACGGTTTTTCAGCTGATGTTTCTTAAGGTTGGTATCAATTTCATGAGCTGAACTGCTGGAGCACTGCTTGTGCTGCAGAGCCCGTCAGTCCCTTGTCTTTTCTCAGTTCAACAGACTGAATAGAACTGTAGAAAAGGAAGAGGAGGGGAAAAAAAAAAAGAGGACACTTGTTTACTTCATGTGTTCATATGCTGGGGAAGTACATCCACCTAAAAAAGCAACTAAAAGAAGGTGAGGAACCGTATCCTTTATGGTTGCCTTCCATACCCTAACAGTAAGTTTCACAGATAGCAGAAGCTTGGGAAGAACCTTTTGCAGTGCATAGAGGAAGAGCTTCCCTTAAAGTGTGCTTTAAGGATCAAGAAATACTTGTTGCCTTTGTATGGTCGGTTTGGCCAATATCTAACCTGGGTTCTCTTCCACCTTGGGCAGCAGTAACAATTACAACTGTCAGCCAAATGACACCTTCTGTTTGTACAATTTATTTCCAGTTAAATTTCCTGCTGACATGAATGGAGCCCTGTTGCTTTTTGAAAGGCTATGATGAAATTTAACAAACAGAAAAAGAGTAAGCTTACGTTGGCTGTGAGCTTTTTTTGGCTAACATGAATCAACACTGGTCTGATCTTTTCCTTCTACTGTCAGTGAGCAGTATTTTGATTACAGAGGATGGGTTTGTTGACTGGAAAACGGGCATTCTCTCTACCTATTTGTGGGGCAGAGAATGTCCTGTAGGTACATGAATTGTAGTGTTTTCCTGGGGAAATTGCATATGACTAATTCTCAGCCATCATAATATGGACGTATCTGTGCTTTAAAATGCACTGAAGTAAAAGCCCACACTAGAACAGAACCTAGGTGTTTTTATTTGTTGCTATTATATGTGCTGTTTCTCTGCATTTGTTTGCTGCATACGTACAAAGTAAAACCTTTTAAAAAGTTTTTTCATGATTTTCCCCAAATTACTCCTGCCCAGTAGAGGCAGTTCCTGGCTTTGGCTGCGGGCGAGGCCTGGGCCTCGTGCGGTGACCCTCGCCGCGGAGATGCGCGCACGCTTTGGCCGGGGAGCCGGGTTCGTGTGCTTTTGGTAAATGAGGGCCCAAGGCTCTACCGTTTAAAAGTAGCTTTTTCCGTACGTCACAAAGCATCGGCTTTAAAAGCAGTTTCAGGAAAGGTGTATGAAACCCCTGACAGCCCGCGAAGGAGCTGCCCCGGCGCCTCTGTGAGGGCGCGCGCTCACCGCCGTGTGTGCGCGGCCTCGGGGGGCGCAGGCTGCGGCGCGCGGCCTCGGGGGGCGCAGGCTGCGGCGCGCGGCCTCGGGGGGCGCAGGCTGCGGCGCGCGGCCTCGGGGGGCGCAGGCTGCGGCGCGCGGCCTCGGGGGCGGCGAGGAACCGGAGCCAGCGGCTGCCGGGGGGCTGCGCGGGCGTGGCCCGACCGCGCCGCCAGGTGGCGCCACCGCGCCGCGGCTGGGGGCGGGATGGGGGAGCTGCGGGAAGGGGTGCTCGCACCCCCTGGGGGGGCTCTTGGGGCGCCGTGGGGGCGGCTGGCTGCTCGCACCCCCTGGGGGGGCTCTTGGGGCGCCGGGGGGGCGGCTGGCTGCTCGCACCTCCCGGGGGGGCTCTTGGGGCGCCGTGGGGGCGGCTGGCTGCTCGCACCCCCTGGGGGGGCTCTTGGGGCGCCGGGGGGGCGGCTGCCTGCTCGCACCTCCCGGGGGGGCTCTTGGGGCGCCGGGGGGGCGGCTGCCTGCTCGCGGGCGCTGTTGGGTCTGAGCCCTCGCACCGGTGAAGGCAGCGCGGAGGCGTGCGGGCAGCGCCAGCCCCGCCCGCAGGCGGCGAGTTCCAGCGAGGAGCCCGAAATCGCGGGGTCACGGATCCCTTCGCCGGGTGCGCCACCGGGACGCTGAACCCTTGCACGCCCATGCCTCCACCGCCTTGCAGCGTGCTCCAAAGCTGTGGATTTTTATAGGCGTATAAACACTTCAGGCAGTCAACTGCGGGCGCGCGTCCCTCTTCGGGCGCTGGGAAGCTCCCTCGGAGGCGGGGGCCCCGCGGGGGGCTCGGGCGCTGCCCCGACCGAGCCTTGCGGAGGGGTCTGCTGCTCGCCTGTCTTCCGCTGGCACGTACTTTTAGAGGTGTGTGCGGGGCAGATTTTCAGCAGAGATCACTGCAAAAAACTCCAGGTGAAGCCAATATAAATCGTCACTCCTCAGCATCTGTGAAAATTAAGACCTGGAACTCAGGCTTTTCTTAAGGGCCCAGCTTTGTGGTTTTTCCAACATCAATGAACACATTTTTAAAATGGTGCTGACTTTTGTTGTTAACCTGGTCACTAGAGGCACAAATAAGTATTTTGAGAATAGCCAGTAACCAGTCCCCAGTACCAAGGGACAGGGGAGAGTGGGAGGTTGTTGAGTATCTGTCCCTGGGTACCACGACTGGGCACGTACTCGCAGTCCTAAAGCAGGACGAACGGTGCCCGCGCAGGGTTCCCCGGCACCCGCATGCCTGTGGTCTGCAGTGCGTGCCTGCGGAGCGGCTCCTCGCTTTCCTCGCGTCCAGAGCGGGAAGTCGAGGCAGGTGGGATGAGAGGGAACAGCGGAGGAGGCGAGTTTGTCTGGCTGTTCCTGCTTGGGGCAACAATGGGGCTGACGCTTGCTCAAGCTTCACGGAGCTTAGTGCCCAGACTCTTCGCCTCCTGAGCGCTCGGGAGTTTGCATGTTTGTGTTCCTTTGCTGAGGAAGGTGCTGCTGCTCGAACGCCTTAATTCCCTGCCACTACCTCATCTTCTTCCATTTTTTTTCTTTCTGGTTTAGTGTTTTGCCTGAAAAATTTCTCTCTATATATATTTGTAGCTTGACTTCTTTTTTTCCTGAGGCTGGGGAGGGGGAAGGAAGGCAAAGAAAAGGTAACACAACTGTTATTGCTCTGGAAGCTATTTGAAATATATCTTCAGCAAAAAGGAAAAAAAATACACTGTGAAAAAATATTTAATAGTCTCAAATTGGAAACTTGTTTGTTATAGCAGGGTATATTTTTCAGTGCATTTACCCTTTTGAGCCTCTCTCCCAAGCCCCACTCTGCTGTGCTGTACTTGCCACATTGCCTCTGCGGGAAGCTTTTGCCTTCCTTGTTTGCAAATTTCTGTTCCAGTGCTGTGTGAAGTGAGTGGCGTGGCTAATGATTGACTGATATGCTTGCCTTCTTTCTCTTACTGCACAGTCGGAGGTAAGTCCCCTCTTTCTCTGGATACACACTGTCCTTGGGGACAAGCAGAGAGAAGTGGAGTGTCTGGTACATGAGCTGCTGCAGGTCTTGCTGTGGTGGTTGAGACGTCACCCCTCTGCTGCCTGCCTCACTTCCCTGACGGACATCAGCACTCCCTTTGCAGAGCTGGTAGGACAAGATGCGAGTCCACATCTCAGCCTGGCAGCTTTCCTCAAGCCATCACTGAAACTCAGGCTGGCAGCAACTGGCAGAGGTGCGAGGAAGAGGCAGGTGTGGGCAGGCAGTCTCTGGCTTCTGCCAAGATGTACGTGTTCACCTGTGAGCATCAGCCCAGGAGAGCATCACTGCGATGCCACACATGGGGTTGTCCCAGTTGTGCGAGGTTAAAAATTTCTAGCCTTGTTCATCTTTAATCTCACATCTCTTGCTTGAAAAACCTCATTTTTTAGACAACAGAAGACTTAGATTTCCAATGTAAAAAAAAATATTGATGTGATTTATATTTAATTATCCTTTCTTTTAAAATATTGATTCAATTTGCATCTGCAAGTCATGTGGAATAAGAAAGGCTTTTAAAAATGTAGAAGTTTAGTATCCCATGCCTTGACTCTCAGCCAGCAGTAGACAGCCGTAGCACATATTCTGTCAATATTACCTCAATCAAACAAAGCTTTGTCAGCTGTGAACCAGAGAGAGAAAAGTCTGTAATTTGACCATAAAATCTGCTGAGCTGGAAAATATTTGCTTAACTGTCATATAATGCATGGGTGGAAGAAATGGGGGTTATTATCGTAGCTCGGTTACCAATGGTGTCATATGAAATGCTGTAGTCCTGGCTACCACTTACAAATCAAGATAACCGGTATTATTTACCCCTCCAGAACAGGAAAGGCATTGTTGGAAATCCTGAAATATGACGTGCCATTAATTTCTAGAATTGCCCATCTGAACACATTGTATTTGCACTCTTTTGGGGAATAAGCAGGCCCTATGTAAACACACGTTGATGCCAAAGGACATTTTACATGAGTGATGACTGTAAATTAATCCAATTAGATTGGACTCAGGTTTGAGAAGCTGAAGTTCCCAGGAAGCCCTTCACCTTCCACCTTCTCCTGCCCATAGGGATGACTGTCTGTTCAAACTGGAAGCTTTCTTTGCCCTATCGGTATTCATTTTGATAGAAACATGTATTAGGATTTTTAGTTTGATATGAAAGTAGTGGGTAGTGTCTCGACTTCATTCTGGCTCATGTCCTGATTTAAGGATGTCTTTTGTCGGACTGTTCTCTGAAACTTAGAAGTTTTTAATCTGAGCATGCAGAAATGGGGCAAGGGGTCAAGGCTGACAATTTTCTCTTGAAACAAGGGGTGTGATACTTTCTTTAAACCTGCCTGTTTGTCATATCTAGCTTTTGCACCTGCCTCCTACATCCTGACAGCAACCAGGGAACAGCATGAGAGGTTTCTGTTCCGAGTGCTGGTTAGTGTTTGCTCACTTGAAGCGACTCCACTGCTCTTGAAGAAAGCGGTTTCCCTGCTGACGGGCCAGCCTGTTACATCACCTGCTCTCCGAACAGTAGCTGACAGCGCTAATCTGCATTACGTGGGATTAAACAGGCACAGTAATTAACTAACATAAGCGCTTTAGTAACTTTTGGCCTTTGAATTACAGTGTGTCCTGTATGTTGTGGTGCAGAGCCTCTGTAAGGTGGGAAGCTGTGGAGGAGCTGGGGAGAAGAAAATGAAGCTGAAATTTCTGCTGCAAGTAACAGTGAGAGGGAGAGAGAAAATGCGCGCAGCCAAGCCCAAATAACCATTGTCATTTTTGAGGAATCAAGGTATGCTGGTTGTCCTACAGGTGTATTGAAAAGGCAGTGTGGCCACTGGTATCCACAGGTCTCACTGAATCCAAAGAACTATGGAAGAAACGGCTCCATTTCCAAACCTATGTTAAGTGTTATTCCGGGGTCAGAAGTGAAGTCGTACCTAGGAATTTACTCCTTCAGTTTTATAGTGTTTACTCATCACAAATCATACCTTTAACTAATTCTTACTGTTATGCTTCAGAGATTCAGCTCAAATGCGCGACCCTAAACTGAACTGAAATGCTAATGCAGACGTCAATAATTTCCCCCAGCTGCTATCCTCAGGTTCTGGACTCTGCTCAGTGACCAAGCATCTTCTAGCCTTTAAGGCATCCATCCCGAGAAGTACTACAGAAAAAAGTGCAGAGCAACATGTCTTTTCACTGGTGTATGGCAACTCTTAAATATATCTGATGCAGCTAATTCAGATTTGCTTTGAATCAGTCAAACAGCAGGGAAGGCTGAAATGCATTTGACTGTAGCATTTTCTCTTTCTTTGAAAACATATGGTGCCAGGGGAAAGGTCTTGAAGTCAGCAGAAAAACTTCAGAGGATTTCACTCTCCCAGTAGATAACCTGTTGTCCTGGGTCTTATGTTTGAAGTTGATTTCAGTTTTACATGAGGTAGAAGTTAGCAGTCATCAGCAGGTCATCAGAAATTTGTAGGGCTCAAGGAAAACGGGCTGATCCAGTCTGTCTCATAGACCATGTGGGTTTCTTGTTTGTTTGACTTTGCAAGCCTCGCAGGAATGTGTTCTCAAGACCTTTTTGCCTTTCAGGAAGTGTTGTCTTCAGAGACTGGATGTTCCAGAGCAAAGCACTTGAAGCTTTCTCATCGCCCAGATAGTCCCATACCACTCCAGATGTCTTAGGAATCATTGAGAAAATGTGTACTGCTGAAGTAAACAGAAACCTTAGGTATGATGGACTTCAGCGCTACGCCACAAACCCTGTGGGAATGAAGCACTTTAGACAGTCTAATTCAATCTTAAAAACTCTTAGTAACCTTGGGAGAAGTTACTTGCATCAATGAATAATCAGCTCAAGAGGATTCCAGTAACAGTTACTGATGGTGCAACAACTTCCTTTATGTG
Organism: Phalacrocorax aristotelis; assembly: GCF_949628215.1. Classification (NCBI taxonomy): domain Eukaryota; kingdom Metazoa; phylum Chordata; class Aves; order Suliformes; family Phalacrocoracidae; genus Phalacrocorax; species Phalacrocorax aristotelis. The sequence goes on along the minus strand of NC_134282.1, from coordinate 21,239,293 downwards.
TTTAAAACCAAATTCAAATGGGAAAATTGATCTTCTGTTGGCTTCTCAATCCTTTTAACCAGGTAAAAGTGGGTCTGATCCAGGAGTCTGGACACAGTCCACAAGTCAGGACAGTGGGTTGTCAAACAGGGAACAGGTTCACAAAGGGCTGGCCATTTTCTAATAAACAAATTAGAGTTCATTAATTGATTGCCTTGGGATTCGGACCAGGTCCTTGTCCTCTGTGCCTCGGTTTACCTCTTTGGCCACAGCATCGTTACTGCTTCCCAGGCATCCACTGCTGCAAACTGCAAAAAGTGTAGGTGCCAAAGCCTGCTGGCACTCACGGACACGTACGACCGTGTCACAGGCTGCTCCCCCTGTGGCATCTGGGACCCCCACTTCTAATAACCAGGCTGTACAAACACTGGTGTAACAAGTAGAAGAGAGTAAGGTACTTTAGTAGCCAGATCTCAGAGGACGCTAAGTTTCTTTGCCTCTCTGAATCCAGTGCTGAAAACCTGACCCTCACTGCAAGGTGAGTAGCCCTACCAAGGGTACCTTGAGAAGCTCATCTCTCTCTGAAGCAAACCACTCATGGGTGTGAAAAGCTCTGATTCTTATCTCAGTCTGGGCATACTGTCAGAGGAGGTAAACCTAGTAAGTGATATTGACACCAACTTGGGTCTTCTTTTTTTAAGCATTGAAGTTTACCTTCATAGAATAGAGAGTTCCTGGATTCCTCCTTTAGACAGTAATTTTTGTTTGAAAAGCTGGTGTAAACTCCATGATTGATCTTTTCTATAAGAGATGGGAAAATGAAATGGACGCATTATTTACAGTGAGGCCATTAGTAAAAAACAAAGTATGTAAGAAAATGATCCACACTTGAAAGAACAAAACCAAAAGTATGAATGTAACAACATAAAATGACTTTGAAGTTCAACTAATTGCTTTACAAACTGGAATCCTAAACCCCATGTCTTGTTTCTACAAGAACCTCCTCACCTGATTTTGTATGATGGCAGCCTGGCACTCCAAACCTTTGGGAAAAAGGTTTCTGGTTTGGATACCTGCATGGAAATCCCCAGTTTTAAAAATGTTTATTACACTATTTGTCTACAGTCCTTCATGGCACCAGCTGGATATTAATGTTGCCATGCTTAATATTTATATGGCATTACTACCAATTTTGATAACATTGTATGTGATGTATCCTTTTCAGTATTGGAAAGATATTCTTCTAATATTGCTTGACTATATTGCTATGTTTGCTGTGTAGGATTTCACAGTGCAAGATGGTAAAAGCTGGAAAAAATAGACAAGAGCATGAAACTGGCTCTTTCCATGTAAAATTGCTAATCACGTGCCATTACACTTTTTGCACAGTTGCATTGAACAAAATCTGATTCTGCTTCCAGTAAAGTTTCATGTTGCAGAGCACTTGTGACACCTTCTGACGTAAATGCAACTTCTTTGCTTAACGCAAAGTGGTATTTGTAAAAGGGCATAATTTCAGCTGTGTGCTGAGATTTAAGATGCTCTTCAAAGGTGAGGCTGTTGGGTACGATGTTATTGGCTTCATTCACAATTCCTGCTCAGCTTGATGCCGCTCCTGACACCATCTACGCAATGGGAGGGCTGCTCTGCCCACAGTGGTTGAGAAGCAGCCAGGCACAGCTTCCCCAGCTTGGCCTATCTACAAAGTCATCTAGATTGCACTTGCCATGGTGGTGTCCCACTGGAGTCACCTGCTGCTCACAGTCAATGGGTGGAGTGAGAATGGGGCTGAAGAGGGAACTGACATCAATGGGCAGTGGTCTCAATGGGTTGCAGAGACTCACTGGCTTTATTTAATCTGTGAGAAGGCAAAACCAGCTGTCACTGGGGAGTGCAGGTGGACAGCTTGGTGTTACCTCAAATGTCAGTCCCGGCACATGGAAAATATACCTCTGTACTGTTCATGATCAGAGAACAGATTAAACGATACAGAGGGTCGGCTGGTAGCTTTTTAATAAATTCTGAGAAGAGTTTTCATGTGCAATCAAGGCTGCAGCTGAAAACGGAGGAGGAGTCAAATCCCCTCTGTAGTCAGGACTGGAGAGGGAAAAAGTCAGCAGGTGGTCATGGTGGAGCCCAGGAACATTGACTGGGGATGGTTGTACATTACACTCCAATTCTTTTTCATATTTTTTTAAATGCAAGTGTGTGCATATATGTAATAAAATGGTAGAACTTTCTGTAGCTAATTTCCATTCCTAATAGCTCTTAGAAATTTTGAGTGATGGCTTTTCTTTTAATGAATTTTCTTAGTTCTCTCATAAAGCACTTGAAACGCGCTCACTGGTGTATAATGCAATCTGAGGGTTTCCATTGCTCTACTATATCCCAGATCAAATTGAGTAATACTGAAGGGAAGGGGTTTACGTTTTACACATTAAATAGTTCTATCAACATTCTCATCATCAGTCCTAGGTTTTCATATGAAGTGCATACATGGATTCTCAGAAGTATTGTGCTTAGTACAGCAATATTGACAAAATTAAGTGAAATATTTCAAAATGTATATATACACAAAATTCACCTGGATTTCTGTTCTGGTCAGAGTCCTCAAAAGTCTCCCGATTCATCATCAATTTCAAACAAATCTTTGCAACTAAAGAAATAGGCACAAAGAACTAGAGAGGAGTCTGGATGGAAGTTTTCTGGTTTTAAGTTTGAAGAGTACAAATCTGGAACCTGACTTCAAGGCTGAAGCCCACGTGTAGTTGAATGTGGTGACCCAGTGCTGTGACTTCAGCTGCTTTCAGATCATTCCCCTCCAATAAAAGCAAGTGAATGAGGACTGAACAAATTAATTTGGTGAGGCTAAATCACAGACTTAATTATATGCAATGTAAGGTAATGACAGTCTTAGGCTGTGACAGCAGGTTGCTGGTATTCTTGCTGCTCACCTATTGCTCATGCCTCTCCCCCAGGGAGGAAGCTCCGTTTTGTTTATTTCCTAAACTGAATCATTTCAGAAATCTGGCCAAGACGACGGACATACTTGGAGCAACCTGGAGGAGCTGAGGGGGTTAACCAGGGGTGAGGGCACATCAGCTGAGAAGGCGGCTCTGGGTGAGCACCCTTTGCTGGAGGAGATGCTCAGTGAAGCCACAGCCTTGGATGTGGACTGGTAAAGCTGCAAGGAAGCTGAGGAGCAATATCATGGATGTCAACAAGACATGAGTGACACCCCTGGATTTGCACCCACCTGAACTTCAGAGGTATTTGGATATAGTGTGAAGTCTTTACCCAACTGGTGTTAATAGAAATGCTCTGACTTATGGGAGAAGGAGATTTACTCACTCTTTCTTTAGGTCAGTGGTGAGAAAAGGAAGGCCGAGCTTCACTTGTTGGAGCTGGCTGTCACCATCGGGTGGTATCAGGTTGGGTGAGGCTCTGAGCAACCTGATCTAGTTGAAGATGTCCCTGCTCATTGCAGGGAGGTTGGCCTAGATGACCTTTAAAGGTCTGTTCCAACACAACACGCCCTGGGTGGTGTTTAGCCATTCAGCCCAGCAAGAGGTTTCCTGAGCTGGGCCTGGCAAAAATAAAGATGTTGGGATTTCATTGTTAGCAAATACAGTATGTCTTTTTGTTTTGGTACATAAATCTTTATTTAATGGGCAAAAGTACTGTATAGGTGACCTAGTAATGGATTTAAAAAAAAACACCATAAAATAGGTCCGTAGAAAAAACCCCGATGTGTTAAGACCATTTTTAATTTGTTTTGTTTTCCTTATTGCAAGCCTCTTCATGTTTCTAAGACCTTGGCTGCAATGGGTTTTTAGCCTCTGCTTGGATTATAGCCGTGTAACAGATGTAAACCGCTGGTGCAGATACGCTGCCACTAAATACATGATGCCTGGAGCAGCAAATACCCACTGAAAATGCAGGGTATGGAGAGCAAGGAGGAAAATGAGTGTGTATGGGGCAGGCTGTGAAGTGTAAAGAGTCCGGTGATAGTTTCTGTTGGTATATTTGGTTATTTTTGCTCAGGGGATGAGCTAGAGAGCAGGCAAATAACTACCACCGGAAAGCAATGTGGTGCCAGACGGGTGGTACGAGAAATAGTGCAGAGTCACCTACCCTCCTGCAGGAAGGATGTCAGTAATTAGCACGCAGAGTAGTGTCTGAAATGAGGCTGCTGTGCCTCTGTGGCTGGTATCCAGCTATGCAAACAGGCGCACAAGGCACGTCACCCTCCCAGGTGTTTATCCACATACCTACAGCCAGGCTGTGAATTCTTCAATTCAGCGGGAGCCAACACCCACCGAAGCCAACAGGAGTCCGGCTCAAGCGAGAGGGACACAATTTTGCTTTTCAGTTGCCAAGTGTTGCACCTGCTGCAGGGGAGAAAGGCTGATCTTAATCTGATAATTCCTTGTTTAGATGTGACTTTAAATAACTGGCTTTGGGGAGCAGCAGTGCCTCCACTGATCCCAGTGAGAATTGTCCTCCTGCCAACACTGGGTGCAGGTCCCAGAATTACTACTGAGAATGACATCAAAGGCCCACTATCCGGGCTTTTCTGTCACCTGTTGAAGGACCGAATCAAAACCAACAGCAAGAGCTGTTCTAAGCCACCAAGAGCTGGGGAACCAGACTTGGTTTTAACTCCCCTCCCTGTCTCATTTCAGCACAAGGGGTCAGCCAGCGGTTATCCGAGCTAAGGGGCAGGGAATGCAGCTGTTGACAGCTGATCATTAAACCCATCATGAAGAGGGGCTATTACAAAAATTAGTGCTGACGAGATATGGATGCATGAGCTTCCCATTGTTTTTTCAATATATCCAGCTTTCTGTGGATAACCACTTGTTTGTCAGTTCAGGACATCCATAACTAGCTCTTACTGTCACATTTTGAAATTTTAGCTCATGATGGAAAAATAAAAGCATGTAGGGGGAGGTGTCACTAAAAGCAAGTGATAAATCCTGGCACTGTCAGCATTTCAGATGGCGTGAACACATCTCCATGCGCTCAAGAGCTAGTAATCTGTATCTTTGTTACTCATCATCATGTGTCAAACCATAACTATGTTTTTAGTTACATGGCAGCAGAAGTATGCATGTTGTTTTTCAAGTATGAAAAGGTCTTTTCCTTGTGGCTGGAATCTCCTACGCTAATTTGCCAGCCTCTAAACTTTGATCCTAGTCTGGTGCTCTGTTCCATGTACCACAACAAGCGATGAAGACAAAGGGCAAAGGTGATGGAGAGCAAGGGTTACAGCAGCTGGGTTGGAGCATTTGAGTTATGTCCTGGGAAAAGCCTGCTCCAGATAAAGTTGCTCATGAGGACTAGAGTTCCTGCAGGAGGGGAAAAATTAAAATTTTCAGGGACACCAAAAGTTTAGTTAAACAGGAGGATTACCTGTGTGTTGGCCTCTCCTTCCTTGGCACCAGTTTTGTCGTGCTCTTTAAAAAGAGCTGTTGTTGAAATATAACACCACCTTCTTGAAATGGCAGTGGCAGTTCTCCTGCCTGCATTTCCAGCTGGGCACAGCCAGGCTGCTTTGCAGCTGGCACTTCAAACATGACTTCTTTGGGCCTTACAATATCATGGGAACTGGCTAACGTAGCATATATATATTTCCTAAATTAAGGACTGCATTCTGTAGACAATAAGTGTCTCTCAAAAGCCACACTGTAAGCCTAAATTAAAAAAAAAAAAACCAAAAACCTTTACTTGTGCCACAGAAAATCCAAAAAATATTAATAGTAAATCTAAGATTGCATCCTTTGCATTCTGGATTCGGAGCCTGTCAAGATTTCAAGCTTTGTTTATACAAGCACTGATGTTTTATTTGCTGGGGGTTTTTTAAGATGAAGACTAGTTTTTCTTTTGTACTTGGCTCTGGTAAATTAAATGTAGGAAAACCACAGGTTCCCCCAAAGCTGACTGCAAGAGCTAGAAGCGCTTTGCAAGCAGTGCTTTTCAGCAAGTTGGGAGATTGTTTGGTGCCTTAGAATTAAGAGCGTGGCTAGTATTCCTCCAGGCAAAAGATATTACTAAATATAATATCAAACTATTAAATAAGGGCGATGGCGTGTATTCTGTGCCACACTACGTGATTCTTTGTATGTTTGCAGAATAGTACTAATCAACTTCTAAAATCAAACTGCAAGCTGGATTTTTTTTCTTGCTTAAAAGAACCCTGCCCTTTTCATTGTGTAAAGACTATGATGTCGATTGTTACCTTCAGTGCTGTGTATTGAGGAGGAGATGGATGGAGTAATAAAAAAGTATAAAGGTTTTCATGAATTGGTATTGCAAACTGTTGAAGGTAGAAATAAAGATGGGTCAGTTAAGCATCCTTTTTTTCTCAGAATTTTGTTCCTTGAGATAGTCAGAGGAAACTTAATAGTGCTATAAAATCTGGTTTCCCCTGCACAAGAAAAATAAGGGGGTAATAAGGAGAGTTTAAAGCTCTTAAAAATCAGTTTCTTCATAAATGTTAGTTCTCGATGGTTTGTGTCATGCTTTCTTTGCCTCAGCAGGAGCAAAGCAAATGACACCTAATGACAGTTCTTCTAGCTGATCATATCCTACAGGCATCCAGATTTCACACATTGGTTAGATATTCCACAATATACTTTCAGTAAGTACATTCATCATTCACTATTACGTTTGCATCACTGTTAACTACAGTATCATCACAGTAGACTACTTGTCTATTGCGGACTTAAAATTTGGAAAAAATAGTGCTCTAATTATTCTAAGACTACTGTATGCTAAACCAGCCCTAGAGTTTGCAGATATTGCTACGCATCAGCGTGCTACAAAACTAATTGCAGTTATTGCTTCAACTTAAGAGATGAAATAGAACTTTACGTGTATGATGACTTCATATTTATCAGGCGCAAGGTTCTACATCTATGCATATTTTCAATAAAGTAACAAGACTTTTATTTAGGCCTCCAGAAAACATTGTTCATTTGACTTGTTTACATAAGAAATAATTATTGCCAAACCCTCCCACAGTAAACAGCAATACGTTACTGCAAGCAAAAATAATGCTGTTGCCTGTGTTAACAACCTATTCTGGAAGAAAAGGGAGCTGACTCAGTGCGTGCAATTGAGCACTCAGAACTGTCTCCTGGGAGCAAAACAGGTTATGTGAGAACATGACCTTGGCGAGCTGTGCTAATGACTATCATTTAAAATTCCAGGCTTTTGTCTAAACTAGAGAAATAGATGAGACAAAATGCCTTTAAAACCAACCCAGATAACACTAAACAAAGTGTAGATACAGTTTAAAAGTTTTACAGTGAGTAACTAGGTGATCACTAGCTAAAGTATGTCCACTTTTTTTCCCCCAAGCTGGCATAAGCATGAAAGCTTAATATATTAAAACCACACATATTTTTGTTTATGGAAGTTCTCTGTGAATACCTGCACTATCATGTTGTTGGCTGACAGCTGGCTGCGCAGGAACGCGATGGTCCTTGTCCACACTGAGTACTGAGCATATTGGGCCCTTCCCATGCTTAACCAGCTAGCACAGACAAGCCCAAAATGTATTTTGTGAGTTTTTTATAGTTTGAGAGGATAAATTCATGTTTGTTGTCCTCTTGCAAAGGCAACAGATATTTGGACTGGGGTTAGGACTTCTTGGCATGGATTGTCTCCAGAAAGGTCCAGCATACAGTATTCAGGAGGAAATACTGCTCATGTTTAAACTGGATCACCCTTTCGGGACTTAAGATTTCTTTGAGTTATGATGTTTGCCTGCAAATTTAATAGATTTCTGGTCTCCTGAGGGAAAGATTTAAGGGAACAATCCCTAAAAAATATTCCTGCACATACAAAGTATTTGCTGTTTCTAATTTTTATAGACATTGGCATATATTCTACTTTAATTTCTTAGAAATGCTCATGTTTTTTAACTATCAGAGGACAGAAGAGGTATGAAATGCAGTACTTTGAAGAACACACAAATGATCCATTAGCTGATGAAGCAAACGTTTTGCAGTGATGCAGATCATGGTACACAGATGTCCTCCTTACGTGCTGTTAAGCAAGCATGGTTGTACTCTTCCTCACGCATGAACTGTCTTCCTTAATCTTAATCCTTCTAATCCTTAGACCTTTCCTGTGTCAGGTGAGGATGAATGCTCCAGGTGCTCCCAGATATTACTGGCCTATTTTCCCTAAATCCAAACCACCCTATATCTGAACTCAGAGTGTTGTATCACTTTAACCATAAAAGAGATCACACTGTCTTCAGTTATTTATGCCTTCTTAGATTTACTTCAGAATAATGCCAAGACGTAGGAGGATTATAAAATCATACTTTCATTATTGCACCTTCAGCTATGAATTCTTGAATGAGACCTTTCTCTTAAATCCTCCTGTCTTTATTCTCCGCATATTTTCTTTTTATTCTCTGTATATTTTCTGATTTTACTTGTTATTGTGAGTGCTCAGGTCTATATGCTTTTCATATGCTTTACATGCTTTCTAATATGTTTTCTAATATGCTTTCAGAATACAGAATAGAATGTTAGTGCATACTTAAGCATATTAGTATTTGATTTAAAATTTATTTTTCTTTGTTTTTAAACCAGTGACCCCTTTATCTGGTACTGGAGTGGAACAGCCTTAGAATTTATTGAATTTGGCAATTGCTCTTTATTAGGCATATAAAATCTAGCTGCTAGAGAAGTTCTCTTTCATCGCCTGCTGCGTCTGATACCAGATTTTCGATATCTAAGTAATTGCTATGCAGCAAAGGAGTATGTCCATCAGTCAAAACTTAAATATACCTCCTCTTATCATTACTGAGGAGTAACTTGAAGAGCAAAAGTTCCCTTAAGCAGTAGGTTGTATGGATTGTCTGGTGCAATCAGTAAGGAACGACGTAAATGTATAATTGAGTGGATCTGACATTCCGCTCAGCATTGCCCAGAAGAACCCAAGGACATGTAAGCCCCTGAATAGTCATTGTTTCCACACATGTACAAATGTCCTGAATGAGGCTTTAAGAAAATAGGTAACTTTTTTTCCCCTCCCATCCACTACCAGCATGTGTCAGGTCTACTACTCCGCTGCTATGTCTCCGCAGTGCTCTGGAGAAGTGAGACGGACAAACTGCACTAAATACAACAAACCATTGCCTTGCAGGTGTCAAGCCGCAGACAGCCTGGCAGTGATCAGCACAGCCTGCAAAACTGGACACCTCTGCTATATCCCTAACCTTTTGAAGGATTCCCTATTTGAGCTTAGTGAAATCAGTGGGATGGCTTCCCTTCCATGTCTCTGGCAGGGGGAAAGGAGTTGTTCCCTCCTGTATGAAGCACACTCAAAGCCATTCTTTTGAAGTTCCACAATTTTATTGAAGTGTTGCTGTACTCCACTACAAAGGAAATCCAAGTGTGTTCTAATTTTTGCGGACTAAATTTCACACATATTAAAATGATTGCATTGTTATGCCAAAATGAAATCAGATGCAGGTGTTAGGATTCAAACAACCCTGGATTCAAAATAGAATTAATTTATGAATGCACCATGCAGTCTGAATAATCAGATTCCGAGTGTATTGAGTGACAGCACCTCGGAGTATGTGAGTCACAAAACACTTGATTTTTACACACCAGGCCTGGGACTTATTGCAATAGCTTTCTTTTTCAAAATGTACACTGTACTTTTGGTTCTTACACATCACAAGATAGACAATGCACATTCCTGTCTGAATACAGAATTCACCTTTGTTTTTCTAGGAATATCTTCTTTATAGTTGGATGTTCACCTTCTGATGAATCTGCAGTGTATGCATCCATTGTTTGAATGATTTCACAGCTTTCTTCATAGTTTGGCAGGACTCTAAATCTTTTCACTCCTACCTTTGTAATTCTGTATTAATTTCCAGTATAACCAAGTTCAGTATACATTAATTCAGTACTGTTACACTTAGTCACAACTTTGTGTCTGAAATTTGGTCTGCTCTGAAGCATCTTTGTTATTTAGCTTCACCTAATATCCCAGAGAAAGAAAACACATTCATTCACCCTCTTTCTGCTTCTCAGCTTGGAAATTTTCCTGCTGGTTAGGATTCTCAGATTTAAATGTTGGAAGTAACGTTATACAAATATGATGGGGTAGTAGTGACTTATTTAATGAAATTGTTAAACAGCCTTGTCCCTCTCAAGACAAAAAAAAGCTCATTGCAAATATGAGGGGGAGAAGTTCCACCATGAATGTTGTTTGCACAGGAGACACGTAAATGGGGGACCTTTTCCCAGAACGCATCTCAGGTACAGTCAGGGACCTAGTTAAGTTTGGGAAAATTGGGAAATAGTATTTCCCAAACTGCCAAATACTTGGTGCTTTACCTCAATTTTCCGAAACAACCCCAAACATCTGATTTGCACAAAAGCCCGAATTCAAGCTTCTGTTTTGGAAACATTGGCCATGTTTGTTTCCTGGTTGAACACTTAAACAGTAAAATGTTTTTCTTTTATGAAAACATTGCACAGTAGCTGACTAAAGAAAAGCAGACTATCAGAAGCTTTTGCTGTGTTCACCTGCTACAGCAGGAAGGTACTCTTGGATTGTTTTAACCACGCACTGTTGCATTACAGGGTTTATAACCAGCGGCTCTATCTGTAACAATACTTCTTTACCGTGTTTATACATTCAGAATTGCAGAAGAAAGCATGTCTGTCCTGGGAAGTGGCTTTTTCCCTTCTTCCTTCCCAAGTATCAGGTAGATACAGGGTAATTCAGACAAATCTTTTGAGTCTTACTATGGTGGTCTAAAAAACAGAAGGGCTTCATGGCCAGTGCTCCTTTAAGAGGCAATCTTAAATCTGTGCTGTGCCCAGGAAAGCCAAGGCTGGAAGGGGTGTCAGCAGAGTGGGCTGCAGCATGCCCAAAGCATCCGTGCCCAAGGAGCAAAGCCCGGGCACACAGCGAGGTGCCAGGGAGCCTGGCCTGGGTGGCCACTGGTGAACAAGCATTGTGGACTCGCACCTGTGCGTGGGTGTTTTTACAGCCTATTTGAAGGTTAAATTGTATTGTAAGATACTGGTTGCTCAGGACATTGCTGTCTTTGGGGCCCATGGGGATCACCTCGAGTCACTGGTCATTGTTTGATGCTTTTGATTCCCCTTGGCTGCCTTTGACGCTGTCAGCTCCACTGTAATGTTTCATTGGCCTAGAAAATGACAGGCGGCTTTTGAGCAAGAAAGTTCAAGAGCAGAAATAAATTCTATTTTTAATCCTGTCTCCGATTCTCCGTGGGCGACACAATTTCTCATAGCGTGCCAGTTCCAGGGTGTGGCAGTGTTGCAGAGCATGCCTTGCAGGTTGTTTTACAGATCTCAACCCATTTACATGCTTTCCCTAGTTGGAAATTTCAGTTTCGGGGAGTTGTACTATTAATACCTGAATGGCGCTCTGATTTATTGCAGTAGGTCGGCAACATATCTGCGGTATGAGAAAATACAAGAGAGGAATTTAAAGTACTCAAGCATTACCAAAGCTGAACTGTATCAAGTGGTGATAAATTTTACACTATACCTTTGATCACCTTGTTAGTAACGCTGTCAATCTCTCTCTGTGAAAAGTGGCTCTGGGCATGCCCATATTACCAAATGTTCTACTAAATAATTAATCATTTGGGGCACATTGCCAGGGTTTGCTGCTTTCCAATTGAATCTTAACAACTTACTCATTTTTTCCTTTATTCGGAAACAAAAAGCTTCACAGATAAAAATGAGTCAAATATACTGATACGAATGTGGAGTCTATTTAGCATTGAAACCCCCTGCTGCTTGCTCTAGAAACGTTTTTCCATCTTTTAAAACAACACCCCAAAATCAACAGTTCTCGGAATGATCACTTCAGGAACACGAGCTGTTTCTGCTGCCAGCACCCACATCCCTCAGTATTAGCTCAGCCCTCTCTGCATTTGCAGAGGGCATTCAAAATGCATACAACCAGGATATCTTTAGAAATAGAATATTACAATGCCGGTTTGGTTGTTTAATTAAAAATGTCCAGGGATATGAGTCCCTTTGTTGAACTGGTTATTGTTAGTAGCTAAAGCAAAATAAGTTCTAAGGAAACAGTTTAAAAACGTTATCTTCTTTTTAGTTAAAATTAATTTAATTTAATTTAGAGTAATACTGTATTAATTTGTAGCATTCAGTTCTTTAACGAGTCATGGAGAAAGCTGGCTAATTATAGAGTCATTTATTTTTCACAAGTTTGAAGGCTACCATGAAATATATTCTATCCAGACCATGAGCTTCATCCTACCCAAGCCCTTCTTTAATTGTTATTTCGCATAAGTCAATTTGGTTTTACTTTAACCATATGTACCTTCTTGAAGTACTTAATTTTGTTTGTATCCCTCCAGGGATATTTAGCTAAAAGCTCTCACATCTGTTACATCTGTGACAGTGTTGGTTTTTTCCCCCGCTCTAACTTCTTCCTGAGTATCAGTAGGCAGCAGCCTGCTCATCAAAGATTCAAGTCAACCTTCCACACATATTTACCCATTCATAGACTCTCCTCTTTCAGTGTGACTTGTGGTTTTGTTTCTGTTAATTCCCCCTGGATATTAGTTAGAACTGGCCAAATATAACATTGGCTTTCTGTTCTCTTTCCTGATGAGGCAGTTGACTATACTCCCAAATCAATATTTTCATAAGATCACTTGCAATCTTCCCTGCTATTTACTACTTGCTATTCATCCTCTGTTGCTGATCAAAACATGTGGCAGTGTTTTTTCCCCCTCGACTGGATGCCTGAAACTTTTTAAAAAGGAAAGTGAGAAAAGTTAATGAGCTTTTCCTTCCAGAAATTTAAAAGAAAACCAAACAAGCATTTGTGAATCCATGAATGTGGTTAGTAGGAGCCATGAATGTTTTCACAGATCTTCCTTCCCAGCCTGAATGCTCAAGGGTGATACAAGAACTTCTCTTCTGCCTTTAATTGTGCTACTGTGCCTTTTTATGTAAAATATAAATCAGCTTCTATGTTAACTTATAATTTCCTATCATTGTGTGTACCCTGTATAGGAAAGGTCACTCTCTCCCACAGTCACTAGTGTATGTGTCCTGTGTGGTTTAAATTTCCAATTATAAACATAGGTTATCCATAATTTTATAGGTTACTATTGTGGCTACTGTAAATCCCCCAATTCTTTGGTTTCCTTATGGGATACTCAGCATAGACTCATACAAGAAAAGTATGACAGTGTAAATGACACCAGTATCTTCCCAAGCCCTGCCCTGTAAAAAACTACATCTAAGCAAAAAGATGTGGTAAAATCCCTGATATAATGAAAAGCTTTGCCTATGCTATATGTAAATGTCAGGAATCTATAAAGAAGCTCAAGAAAATACTGAATGCGTGTAGGAATTGGTTTGAATTGGTATGTTTTTGTTTGTGTATATAAGTATATATTTTTAAACCTTAGTTGTCTCTAAATTTGAAGTTGCTTAATCAGTGTGGGCTGCAGATAATCTTTCACCTCTTGACGCTGAGCTGAATTAGGAGCCTCAGATATTGCCAGGGACCAGGATATCCAGCCTGGGGTACTATCTCTGGCAGCCGCCGGCACCAAACAGTACAGGTAAAAACATAATAAATGTCATTGTAAACTAGTGGATTTGACACAGTTTAGTCTTTTTAATCATAACTCCTTAGAAATTGGTTTAAACACTAATGAATGAAAGCTTCAAAACCTGTTAGGATTTACTAGTTAGTTCTCAGTATTTTTGTTGTTATTTGAATGGCTTACTCCTACCTAAATTATCTTCAGATGTGGAATTCACTGGACAGCTTTCTGGGACATAACAAATGCTCTGTGATGAACGTCTGACTCACAGTCCAGCACACAGGAAGATCCTGGTGGGCTTGGATGGCCGGTATTTGCAGGGCAATGGAAGTACTTTAGCTGTGCTGGTGTCTGTAACAAGCTTGCAAGCTCCTCAGTAATAGGCAAGGAGTACTAGTTTAGAAAATGTAACTGTTATCTCACTCTAGACAAAGTCAGTAAGAACTGGGGGACATCAACAGCAAAGGCCTTACAATTCTTCAAAAAACATCTTGCTGGAGTGTACGGTATCACGAACTCCTCACCTACCCTGAAGACTATGAGGGATACAGCCAACAGCTGTGTCTGTTTGGAATAAATATAGGTAGTTACACAGTTAGCTTTTGGATTTCAAAGTACTCAAAAGTTCAGGCAAACTTAAAACACGCACATCGATGCACCCTGCAATAAAGGTAAGGCTGAAATACAAAGTTCACAACAAATCCATATCTGGAGTTAAAGTTTCTTTGGAATCTCCTGCTCATAAAACTTGATAGTATTCAGATCTAGCAGTTTGATAAGGGTCACCTTTAATTTCAACGTGTGGATTCCATGCATTTCTCAAAGGGAGGCTTTTGCCAAGGTGTTTTACTGTTCAGCGGTGATTACCCGGGAGCACAACATGAGATCCAATGCTGAGCAGATGAGCTCTGCGCTGTCCAGTGCTTTATCTCCCATCTTCCTTCAAAACTGCTTTTGCAGTTTTATCCTGAACCTTCCTTGTCTTCAATGAAATGTGAAGGACTGCATGACACAAATCTAGGACTCCTTCCCTGTGCTAATATTCACACTGTAAGTTTAATCTGTCTCTACCAAGGTGAATCCTTTGGCAGAAAGCCATCTCAATTCCTTCCTGTTGCAGAAATGCCCACATTCTCCACCTTTGAAAAATGAGCTTCCTCTCCTTCCAAGTCTGCTTACCCTTTTTCACTTTTTTAAGTGAGTGTGCAACCTTGCCATACTCCTACCCATATTTCAGTTAGCATCACTTTTGCTTGGGTAGCTCATGGCCTAGCTAGCATGGTAGTATAGTAGTATAACAGCATATTATACTAGTACACTAGCATAATATTAGTTCTCATAGCTTTTCAGAACTGTCAGTGGCCATCTCTTCTGTTCCAGTTCTAAACACTTGGAAGCATTTTTTCCAGTAGCTGAGGTCATCGACTTTGTTGGTCTTTGGATTAGAAGTACGTACCCTGTTAATTTGCTTTTAGTAAGAGTCAGTATATTCTCTCCCACTCGAGGACTCTGCAGATGACCATAAACATAAACGGCGCTTCTTCCTCTGAAACATCGGTATCTGTGAGGGTAAAGGAGGAAGGGATATTTGTGGGACACATGTCACGTGCAGTGGTCTGCTGCATAGTTTATAAATGGTACAAAGTAACTCACTGTCTGGTGATCCGTAGGTAGGGCTGTGTTCACACTACGGCCCTTAGCATTGTAATCCTACTCTCCCCTTCGTCGTGCCACGCAGTTCAGATCACTGGGCTGTTCAGCCCTCAGGGCTGTGCGAGAGCAGCGTGCGTACCGAGCAAAACAAACCCAGCCCTTCCAGCAATGGTGGCTGCCACCACTGCACGTACAACCACACAACCCGCTGTAATTAAATCTTTCTTCTGGGCTTTGAAACCTTCTTCCCATATGTTGTTTTCATTTTACTTATCTTTGGCAGGTGCTCATTTATTTTGTCTTTCAGTATTGTATTATGCCGGTTAAATTAATACCTTTAATTCTGAAGGAACATTTGCAGGATCTGGATGAGCCAATACTGGTAAGAAGAGGTCCTCGGTAATTGTTAAAAAGGAACCTAGCCTTGAGCAGTACTAACCAAACTTGCTCCAAGTGACGCCAGCTTTGATGACAGTCAATGTGAAGCGAGCGGTCTTTGTTCAGTTCTGTCAGCAGAGATCCACGTCACGATCCTCTGCAGCAACTGCCACTAATGACACCTTCCTGTAAAGCCTCAAACTCAGTAAAGCCTTAACGGCAACCTCAAACTCTGAAGTTCTTGCAGCATTTTGAAACAACGACCGAAACACGTAGGCACGCAGAAGGGACTGGCTCTCTGGCGTGTTGCCTCGCCTGGGCCCGTGTCCCCCGGAGCCCCCCAACACCTGCGGCAGGTGTTGGGGTCCCACCTGGCTCCGCCGCGGGCGCCCTGCTCGCAGCCCAGGCGCGCGCCTCCAGCCACCCGCTACCGCTGCGGTTCTGGCCGACTCTTCAGGAGCCCTGGAAGTTCTACACTTTACAGAGGTTCATCAGGAGCCTGGTCAAAAATACATGTACTAACGCGCATCAGGGCTCCAGCCAAAATCGGGTAACGGTGCACGTTCCCACACCGAGGCAAAATTAACTTTTTACATAACCCAGGCATTTCTGCAGTCACCCACCGCTGTGGGAGCTCCTGTCAAATAACGGAATTGATGGTGGACTAGAGGTAATTAACAGGCGTTTTAATAGAGATGAAAGATTTGGGGAGGAGGAGGCCGGGTAATTTCTAGCTGCGGCGACGGCAGTAGACTCCGCCCAGCGCCCGCCGTCCCCAGCCCCGCTGACCCCCGAAACCGCCCCTGGCCTCAGGGCGGCGGGGAGCGGCGCGGCGGCCGCGCACGCGCAGCGGGGCTGGGGCACGGAGCGGTGCCGCGGGTAACGCAGGCCGGCCCGGGGGGCGGGGCCCGCCTCTCGCCCCGCCCCTCGCCGCCGGTGACCCGTAGTAACCCCGGTCGGGGTCCTCCCCCCTCCCTCCCCCGATTCCCCGGGAGCCCGGCCCCGCGCGCCACCCGGCCCCAGCCAACCAGGAGGCGCCGTGGCGCATACGGAATGAGGGCGCCCGGCGGCGGCGGGCTGCGGGGCCGCCGCTGAGCCGAACCACTGGCGCGGGGAGGCCGGGCTGGGGGCGCGTACTCGGGCCGCGGCGGGCGGAGGCGGCCGGCAGCGTGCGAGGCGCTGGCGGCGGGCGTTCTCTGGGCCGGGGCCCGGTGAGTGCGGGGACTGCGGGGCTGGAGGCCGGGAGCGCGGGGGTGGTTGCGCGGCCCTGCGCCGCCGGGAGCGCGCCAGGGCCCGTTGTTGTGTGGCACCACCGGAACGGGCCTCCCGGGGCCGCAGCCCGGGGCGGCCCCCGGCGGTGCTGAAGCAGAGGAGGGCAGCGAGAGCCGCCCTGGGCCCGGTTCGCGGTGAGGGGCGGCCCGGCGGGTCCCGCCGCGGCGGCCGGCCGGCCTCACTGCCGCTGTGAGGCGATTGACGCCTCGCAGGGCGCCGGGGCGCGCGGGAGCGGCAAGCCGGCTGACAGGGGAATAATAGACAATAATAGGCGCTTTTTTCCTTCTGCTTTTCTTTGTGTTTCGACTCTTACGTGCCACGAGGAGGTGGAGAAAGCACGCCGTGAATCACCGAGCCGGCCGGGGCCGGGGGCTGCCCGCCCGGCCGGTAGCCGCCCGCCCTGCGGGGCCGGGGGCGCCGCCTCCCCACGCCGCGACCCCCCGGCCCGGGGGTTGGCGCCCAAAGTGCGTTTGCGCGTCGTCTTCGGCCTCGACGTGCAGCGTGTGGTGTGTGAGTGCGGGTAACGTGAAGGCAGTGCGGCTGAAGGAGGTGCCGATCCCAATTTCCAGTGATGTTTTACTCTTCTCGCCCTGGTGCTGGGGGTTGGCGCCAGGTTTAGCGCTGAGGCACGTCCCCTTCTCGGACTTGCTGGGGAAAGATAGCAGAGGAACATGTATGGGGGAGATTACTTCAGATAGTTCCGTAAACAGCATGAGGCTCAGTTTGTTGGACCCATACAAAATCATTGGGAAGTAAGCAAACGGTAACCTTCAGAAAAATTAAAACGGTGACTTGAATAAAAATAGTTGTGAAGTAGTTTGTGAGCACTGCTAGATTTTTTTTTTAACTTGTTTTGTGGAGGTTATTTCTTCAGCATGTAACAATTATGTACAACAGCCGGTATATAATTTTTCTAAATGAGAAGTACTGTATTTTGTTTAGAAGTACCAGATTTTAGACTTGGCTTTTTTTTGGCCTATGAAGTGGATTTGTGACCTAAATGTGAAATTCCTGTGTTTAGATAGCCTCGCTCTCTAACTTCAAAAGTGCTGTGATCCATACAAAACTTATGAAAAAGAGCAAAACCAATGATAAATCATTTTGAGTGCTTTTAAAAGTCTGGTAAGGGCAAGGGCACCCATTTTTACTCAAAATATTTTAGAATATTATATAAGTCTTATGGAATATTTGAGTTGAGAGGAAGTTTTTTTAACTATGTTATTCTAAGCATCATGTAAAGAAAAAGCACAGCATGAAATGGAAAACGCTTAATGGGATTTTTGTCTGGTTATGTTCTGCTCTAGAAAGTGTTTCTCCAGAGTGGACTCAGCATCTCATGAGGGAAACAGAAACATTCATTGTGGCATATGACCTTGACTCCCCACCCCCCACCCAACCCCCCCGGGGTAAAAAGTAAAAGTCAGAAGTGGTAGATGTGTTATCAGGCCTTAATTATGTCCTAAGACAAAGGTAATCATCTGTGTGTACTCATAAGACTTTATACTCATAGCTGTCTGCACCACTGAGAGAGCAAGCGCATCTGATTGTATTTGCCTGTGCTGTGTGCCTTGAAAAATTAAGGAAAAACACTGTTAAGCCTGGTGATTCCTCCTTGTCCTGTGGATTTATGCTTCAGGAATGGCTTAAGCTAAATGTTGTGACTGAAAGACTTTATTTTCTTGTAGTTTGGTGTGCTTGTTATTGTTAGTCCCTAGAAACAGGAGGTAGGTCCAAATTTCATGCTTTGTGTGTTAAGTTTGTCAGTCAGCCATCAAAACAGGAGTGAATCTGATGGATCTGCTGATACATGTGGTGGTCAAGGCTTCTGAAACACATAACATGTTCATCCTGTGGTGTGGATCCAGTCCCTATTAGCTGCTCAGGAAAGCAAGCTTCTTACTAGTGGAAGCAGAATCCCTTCTAGAGAAGAAAACTTACTGAATTTATTCTAAAATAGTCTGTTTGATCCTCAATAAGCTGTCACTTGGTTCTGAAAGTTGAGCCATCTCCAAGTGTCCCATTCCACTCAAAGTAATCGTGAGGATAATATATCTCAGCCTCAGTATATTTCACAGTTGCTTATCTCTTGGTGTACTGTGTTGTTTTGAGAGAGATCTGGCTTAGAGCTGTGGGCAAGGGTAGGCTGGCCGTACCTGTGCATCTGGAGTGGGCTGGGGCTTTGACACAAGCACTCTTCATGTCCTGAAGCAAGGTGTCAGGACTGTGGTGTGTTGAATCTGGTTCTGCTTTTCAGAAGTGTTGATGTAGTTCCTGCCTTCCCCATTTCTCCTCTCTTGCTTGGAGGATCCTGATTCATAAGACCACTGAGTAGAGCACATTGGGCTGAGTATGTTGGTATGTGCAACTTTTCAATTTATGACACTCTTATAAAACCATAATGCCTATGAGAAATAATTTCTCAAGTCAAGAGATCTGGCTCAGCTTGAAGCCTGAGAAAACCGGAATGGTATTTATTGGAAAACTGATAATCTTTGAGGAACTAGAGGAGATGTCTTCATGCTTGACTTAAAGCATGGTGTGCTTTTGCTGAACTGGTGAGCATTTAAGCCATTGATTCCCCCAGCTGACATTTAGTGCTGACGTAGGGCTTTTATTCCTCCTTTCTGTAGACTGGTGAATGGTTTGAGCCACAATCATACTAAAGACAAAATTTTTATCAGTGACTTGTCAAGACACCTGGAACAAAGCAGCGCACATGGCTCAGGACAAAATTCGAGAGAACTATGGATAAGGCATTCTTGTTCAAGGAGATCAGCTATAGAATAAGTTTCCAGAAGGTAGCAGGACGAACTGAATCCTGAATTGTTTACAAATCTATAAATTTTCTTTAAAAATATATGTTCCAGTGGAAGAGTAACTAAACTAAAACCCGTCCTGACAAACAAGATGTTACTTACTGTCACAGTGACAAAACCAAAGGAATAATGCAGTCTGATGCTGCAATGTTACCAGACTTTAAAGATTAAGTTCAGGTGGCCTGAATTCCACTCAAGTGCCTTTTTTCAGTCAATGGAGAAATCTAGGTGGTTTTGGTGAGCAATTCAGAGAATTTACATAAGATGCTGAATGGGGAGCTGCCTGAAAGCCAGCTAATAAGAAATAGGAGGGAGTAGGATTTATGTGGAATTCAGGCCATCTGAATATGGCCCTAAGATGCGACTTAGTAGTACTAAGTAAGGTGTATTAACACTAAGAAGACTTGGCTTCAGTTTCTATCCGTTTCATCTGCTGCTGATTACTAAGCAAATTTACCATTTAAACAGGCATGTAAGGGTGGGGGCTTCCTGGCTTTGTTTCCTGGCAAGAGTAACCCCTTGCACTAGTACAGCCTGGGGCCAGCCTGGCTGGGGAACTGCTGGGAAGGCCCCCGGGGTCATGGTGGACAGCAAGCCAAGCTCAAGGCAGCCGTGTGCCCTGTATTAACAGGAGCACAGCCAGTAGGTCAGGTGAAACGATCATCCCCTTCCACTCAGTGCTCGTTAGGCCATATCCAGAATACAGCATCCATTTGAACTGCCCCCCAGGACAAGGGAAATTTTGATAAACTGGGGTGAGTTCAGTGGAGAGCTACCAATATTGTCTTGAGGTGTGAGCTTTTGCCTTGTGAGTCGAGGCAGAGGAACTGTGCCTGTTGTTGAGCCTGGAGAAGAGAAGCTTTAGGGGGCCCTTCCAGCACCTGTGGGGAGGATCTCAAGAGAGTGAAGCTGGTTCTCCACAGTGGTGCGCAGGTGGAGGGCAACAGACAGCAGGCATGAATTGAAGCCAGAGGGATCTGTGTCTATAAGGCATTCTTCACGGTGAGGTCAATGAGGCAGTGGGAGGTGCTGCCTGGAGAGGTTGTGCAGTCTCTTTCCATGGAGATTTTCAAAATCCAACTAGAAAAAGCCCTGAGAAAGCAGGTGTGCTTTCATGGGTGACCCTGCTTTGCTTTGAGCTGGAGGTTGAACCAGAGTTCCCCTGAGGTCCTCTCCCACCTGAATTATCCCATGGCCCTATGTAGTTTCTGCCCGTGGAGCAGTTGGCAGTGGAAGTTTCTGAGCCAGCTTATTTAGGACTGCATGTGGTCTGGCAGTGCAGGTTTACTCATCATACGTGGAGGAATACAGCAAGCACTCAAGCCAATCTTAAGCAGCTCTCAAATGGCAGGACTTTTTAGCTGCATAATTAAACAAATAATTGGAAGAACTTCTCTTCATCCTGAGATCCTGCTCTACATCAGGGTTTGCCATGTAGTAAGGCCTGAAGGGCTCTTGAGAGTTTCAGTACTGCTTTGAGATACAGTTTGGGATCTAACTGCTTTGAGGGTGTTAAAGAAAATCACCTGGACAAGGTCATATCCTAATCACACCCCCTGAATGGCTATTAGTAAATCCAGGACTGCAGAGAGGAAAAAGGTGCAGCTGTCTGAAGAAAGCTCAAATCTTACTCTGTATTATCTTCTAAGTCAATTAGAGAAAAGTTCAAAATGGAAAATGGTTTTAGAAGCAGCCTGTTTCAAAACTTGCAACAGTCTTTACTGGTCTTGGAGAAGGAGTTACTCACACATGTGTCCTCTTGTTCCTTAAGTGAGCCTGCAGCTCACGGGAAGTTAAGGTGCTGACTTAGTGTCTGCAATCCTGAAGGAGGAGGTGGTGGCTGCTGTTTGTCAACACATGTGCATTGGGAAGTCATGTTTCCCTCGGTATTCATGAGTCTTGTTAATTATGAAGATGTGCTAGTTAATTACAATATCTAAAATGGGACAACCAGGCTTCTCAGTTTTATGAGTTTCCTGAAAAGCAGGGAAGATAGGATTATTGAAAGCTACTGACTTAGAGTTTCACTGTTCATAGTGGAGAACACCAATAACAAACTGCAAGCCTTTTTCCCATGTCACTTAAAAATTGGAAACCTAGTGCTTTGGGTTTTTTTAGGTACTGTGTAAATATTATCCTTACCCTGAATGCTTTTATCTACTAGAAGAAACCAGTATGAGACCTGGGAGGGGGAAATAGATAATAAAGATTAGAAGTGACTTGCTGAAGATTAAGCAGCCAAATAGCACTAGTACTGCACTGCCAGATCCAGTTCCCCATCTATTTGCTGTATTACGTTACTGTCCGTGTAGAACACTCTCTCCTCTTGTAATAAACTCTAAAGAATACTGTGAACTGAAAACTACATAAAAACAGTTTTTCTGCAGCTTTAGAGAAAAGGCTTTTCTGCCTTTCCCTCACAGCTGTCTGGGACAGGGTATAGAACGTGCCTCATCTTGTTCTGGTTGACTACTGAGACATGCAAGAAACCTTGACAATCCGCAGGAAGGTTTTGCATGGGTCCTTTGCTTCTTGACCAGAAGACTTCAGAGTCATTACTCCAGTATCATACATTAGTGTGCATGATGGCATAAGGTTTGTTGGATCGGACATACAGTATGACTTCTACCAACCAAAGTTTTAAGATGGTATCTGAATATAGTCTGTGAAACAACGGAGCATGGTCTGCGGTTGTTTCACCAAATCATTATTAAAATTAAAACTTATGGTCTCATTCTGTGAGAACCTATGAAAAATGTGGGAAGTGGAGCATCTCTGGTTACTTTTTAAAATGTAGAAGTGTGTGCGTAACTTAGGTTTGGTAAAGAGGATGTCTGTAGTCTGTGTTTTAACTATGTGAGTATGGAGAAAGGCAGAAGGGAGCAGAAGCAGGAGGTGATGACTTTGCAGGAGGGTTTAAGTGATTATGTAGAGAAATGCATCTGCTTTTTTTTGTCTGCAGATTTTGTAAGGATTTATATTGTTTGGTGAGTGCTGGAGAAGAGAGAGGTAAAGCACAGGCATAGGAGGGAGACAGTGGTCCCAGTCTCAGGCAGGAAACTTGATTGTCTGTCTGGCAAAATGTGGGTTCAGCCTGTTCCGCAGCAGTAGGTCCACAAACTATTTGGGAAGATCTGTTGACAAGGCTTGTCAGTCATTTATAGCTGCAATTTAATTGTTCTGAGGGATTATTGCTACATTCTTGTTCTGGAGAAACTGTGAATAGAGAAAAGGTTCTCCTAATGGACAGCTTTGAGATACGTAGAAAATATTTTCCAGGTCTGTAGTGCTGATAACTGTGTAGATTTTATATCCCCACCCCCTTGGGAGGGAAGATGCTTATGGAGATCTTTATCTAGTTCTCTTACATTCTGCACAAATAGCTTAACCTGATAACATCCAGTACCTTCACGAACAAGGTACAAAGCCACTTCCCAGTCAAGCGTAGCAGGGCTCTGAGCTAGTGTGTAGTGTCCTAGCCACAAAACCAGGGCTGTTAGTGGGTGTTGGAAGGTGGTGTGAGAGGTTTTGATCAGGAACACAACTAAAATAGACATTCGTAAAGAAACTTGTGACCACTTTTGTTTTAGAAAAATCTGTCATTTACCAATAAAATAAGTTTTATTAAAAAAAAAATATTCTGGCCACATCCTGTGTTATGCATTCACGTATGCAGTTGTGGCCGGGTCCAGGGTGTAAAAGAATGGAGAGATCTGTTAGCCTGACTTTTTTTTATGCATCTGTAGATGTATATACATCTAAGATAAGAGTCTAAGAGTACAGTGGTTGAAATTTTATATATTTTAATTATATCATTAGCTTAATCTGTCATGATTCAGGGATTTTTTTTAAAAAATGCAAGATGTAGTTCTTTTGTTTTTTTGAAATGTTAGTGGCTTATGAAACATAACATTTTATTTATTATTCTTGTAGAAATATTTAATGGTTTGTTCTGGACTTCCAACTTGTCAATGTGTGTTAATTTAATCAGACCATCTGTGTAACACAGGCAAAATAATTTTGCCTGAGAATATTCACCAAATTCCTGCAAATGCTGTTGGTACTATGGCACCTTTCTTTTTAAAAAAGCTCAATGTTCTTGTTTTAAAACAACTTAGCAGTGAAGGCTCTACCCAGCCAGGTGCTTCAATAATTTGGTCATGTTTACGTAAGCAGAGTCTAAGGGTGTGGTTGTTTTCCCTGAACAGAAAAACATTATTCCCTTCTGCCAAAAGCTCCATATGCCTACATAGTATTTGTATACTGATTCTGAACTACTGACTTGAATTATCTCCTGTGAGAACTTAGTTCCCTCCTCACCTTCAGCTCCTCCAGCCGGTATCTGTGGGCACTGGATGTTGTCCTCTGATTTTCAACACCTGTGTTTAAGTTTTATTTTTAAGGGTGACGCATGAGGACTTGGAGCTGAGAACCATGCTGCTTTAATACCATAGAATAAAATGACCTCTAATTTAATGAGGCCTTGTTTTGCATTTGTTTCATGTTATGCAGTTGTTGGGATGTTCATAACTGATTCTGCTTTGCTTTGCTTACAAAAAAGAGAGAAAAGGATATTTGTTCCAATGTGGTGGAGGTGAGAAGTTGTCCTGGTACTCTGTTACTTCTAACCTTAGAAAATAGGGTGATAACTCAAATGAGGAGGATAGGTATCCTTATGCTGTACTTAAATAAATTCCAGTGCTGGATTTTGAATAAAAGAGTCATTTCCCCAGGCAGTATAGATCTAAAACCTAGATAAAGTAGCTCTTTAGGAAAACACTGAATTTGAAATATTTTCTTTTTCCTTTGCTATTTCTTTCTTTTGTAATATTGCATCCCCTACTGTCACTACAATTTCACATCAGCCAAGAGAAATAAAAACCTCATAAAGTGGTTTGCAGTAAAACAGCCTGCTAGTCTTTCAGTAACTTAAGCTTTTGTGTGATTCCCCATGGGTCACCCCTTACTTTTGAGTGCAAAGAAAGTGCTGACTGCCCATAAACACACGGGGGAATGAGGTTGAAGCAGTAGGAGCTGAAACCTGCTCCTGTGGTAGCCTTCCCTGGACTTCATAGAAGTGCTTAGTTCATGAACCATTTTGGCCAGCTTTGATGTTGCAGAGAGCAGGACTGCATCTGTGACAAAAGCATAAAAGTTCTGAAGTAAGTGGCTTCCAGATGACGTTCCTTTTAGCAACTTGGTGTTTATAGTGTCATGCTTATATCTATAGGAAACATTTAAGTCTGATTTCCACTGATTGGCTGTGTGTGCAGCATTTCTAGTGTCTTAAAAATCACAGTTTGGTTTAGTTTGAGCCTTTTTGAAATCTGGAGTTAAATAAGCCAAGTAATTTTTTAGCATTAGGTTCTAAAAAATACTAGGAGACAGGCAGCTTCTGTGCATTGCAGTACAGTTGGGGTATATGTTCAAATATAAGTAATCTTAAAGTATTTCTGTTAAAACAGCTTAGGAGTCAAGGGTAATCATCTGTAAACCTGTTTGTTTAGGAGGTGGAATTTCACAGATACTAAAGTAAGCAATCTAAGAAACTGAAGGTTATGTTTTTGAGAACAGATTTGTAACTTGTGGCAGGGGTACGATTACTAACAGTGTACTTGAAAATTAAATATTCACAGAACTTTGAGTAAATTTCACTTCTCCCTTTCTCTTTGTGCTCAGGAAAAGCTCCACAAGTTATTTTCTGTATTTATATATTTGCTAGAGTGAAGTACTGCATTCGAGATGTCTCGCTTAGTCCTTGTGGAGAGGTTCACTTCATGAGGTATGAAACACCCAGTGAGTCTTGTGCTAATGTTGGCTTGAGGCAACACATCCTGGGACTGTGATTTGTATAAACTGGGTTCCTGTTGCTTTTCTGCTGTGTGGCTTGGGGGAGATCTCATTATATTGAGTGTGAATGTTACAAAATGCAGTCTGAAGCATGCAGGTGGGCTTGGGAACAGTGGTCTTTCCCTGAAAAGGTACTGGTCCCCTCTGAGGGACTTGTGGCTTCCATGGCTGGCCAGAGGAGAGTGATTACTCCTGTCGTGGAGATGCAGTCACCACGGCGGAAAGTGGTGGGGGGAGGAAAGCAGGTGTTCCTGTGGGAACTTCTTAAATAAATTTTTTTGGTAGTAAATCCCTGTAGATGACTGGACACGATGTTGAAAAACCAAACCAAACACACCAAAACCCAAGGAATTGGAACCTGAAAATGTATTTATCCTTCAAAAGAAAAAGTGAATTGAAAATTTCAACAGCTCAGCCTTTCAAATTAAGTGGTGAAACATCACACTCTATCACTTCGATAGCTTGATTGTGCTGTGGATGTCGTTATTCCTTTGAAATGTATTGTAAAATTCCTCTGGAAAGTATTGTTCATCAACCTGATGATTTTCTTGTGAGGAACTTCTGTAAAGACTTGGAATAAATCCTCTACTTTTTCTTCTGAAGCCCATATAATATTGTTCTCAGATTTGCTTTGTTGCTTGAATATATTCATCTGCTGCTTGTTCTTTAAAAAGGTTCTGTCTTAAGGTTTTTCCTCACAAAAGCAAGTCAAAGAAGAAGAAATGTTACAGAAAGAAGGCAAAGACAATATAAATGCAAGGGCTTACCAGGTTTTGGAGCTGTCTACCTGGTACTTTTAAAAAAAATGAATATAGGATAATGGGTAATAATTTTTACTGTCACATTGCATGGACTCTAATTCATCTAAAAGTAAATGAGAACATTTTTATGCATGTGTAGCTTCTGCTAGAGAAAAAACCAGAAGCACCTTTACTGCTAAAAATCTCTGGTATCATTATGTTAGATTTTTATTCTGATCTGATGAATAACGACTAGAATACAGCACACAACCAGACTGAATATACGGCAACAGAACATCTATTTCTGTTTTCATTTTTAAGAAACAAATGAGACCCGTTTACTCCATAGCATTTCAGAATTCTCAGAAATTAGAGAACTGATCTAAGGCTGTATTTTTGTAGTAGAAAATACCATATCAAACCATTGTGGTCGGTCCCTTCCATTCAAGTGGAAAGCAGAGTCTGCCTCCCAGTGGAAGTGCTTAGGAGGATTGTCTTAAACCATTGGAAAATTATTGTAGGAATTCGGGCAGTGATAAACTGCCAGTGATAAGTACTGGGCTGTTACTCCAGTTCTCTGGTAGCCAAAGGTTGGGGGGAATGATGAAGCTTGTGGTTTATTTTTATGCAGACATTTTTCATGCTGTGTGTGCAGTGGTATTGGTGTTCTTATTTAAGTGCTCTTCCATGTTTAATTTCTATTTGTGGTTTAAAAATCTAACCATATGCTTGGGAAATTGGTTTTGTCTCACTTTGACAGCTAATTTGCAGATACCAAAGTTACTGTGAGGTCTTCTTCAGTAGTAAGGTACTTTATCCATTAATTTCTCTGTTTCTCTGACACAAACGTGAAAACATTCAAATTATTTCAGCATTAAATACATCTCTTAAATGCTCTAATAACTGCTTATGAGAGGGAATGGAAACAATGTATTGCCAATATCTGATGAATCAAAGTGCCTGAACTGGGTAAGACACTTGTTTGCCATGATGCAGTATTATGTAGTGGGAAGGAGACAAAGATGTAGCAGCACGGGATTGTGTTCCTGGCATAGCCATTACTTTGTTGAATGACTTTCAAGAAATGCTTTTATCGCACTGTTTTCTTCTCTGTATTAGTAGTAACAGTGATGTTAACCTCTGCTTTGTTACTCTTATTAATAGAAGATGTATTTGTCCATTAAATATTTAATCTGTCTTGTTTAAAGTAAAAAAATAACTTATTTAAAGAAAATAAGTTCTAAAATGCTTTGAATAGGAAAATTTCCAGGATGCAGAATTACAATGGGGTTTGCATTTACAGCTGATTTTAGTATCTCAGAAGGGTAATTGTGTCGTATGTAATGGTAGTGTTAGGAGTGCCTGTTTAAGTGTTGCTCTTGAATTAGTGCTGAACCCATTATGGTTTAGTTTTACTTTTCACCTGTAACAAGGGTTTAAACTTCAGTTTGTAGCCCATGCGGTCAGACTGTCCATTGAAAGTCCCATAGTTTGTTTTTTTTTAAATAAAGTTTTTGTCTACTTTGTCACTTTAGCTGTCAGGTCCTCATGAATATCACTGTTGGTTGTTGCATTAGAAAGCAGAGGACAGATTTAGGAACCGGAGCCCCTCCCTCACCTGCAGCATGCAGTGTTACTTCATATAAGTGGGGCATGGAAATACCTATGAGAGATTGATGGCAAATGGGCACTTTTAACACCCACTTACCATTTATCTTTCTAGAAACAACTGGATATACAAAGGATCCATTTAAGAGAAAGCCAGGTCTTTGCCCTCAAGAAATGGCAACTGCTTCTATCTAATTTAGTTCTGTGCTATCACATTTGTCTCCCTGGTGTCTGCCACTACTAGGTGTGATTCTGCCCCACCCCTGCCATCTCCCCACTTGGTGTAAATGGGCCTACTAAAAGGAAAAGAAAATGTTAATGTTTTGCAAACTTCTCTAGATAGTAAAACTACTTCATTTTTCTCAAGATTTAGTTAATATAGTAGAAAGTCTGTCCTTAAGACGAGGGACTTCTTTGGTTCATGTTACCTTTATAGTATCTTACTGTCTAACAAGTACATAGTATGTTTATCCTAATAATATGCCTTCTGGCTGCCTCCTAAGGAAACAGGAGTATCATTTTACAAATGTAGCGTTGAGATGTGAAGGACATAAACTAAACCCCTTTGTTTTTATAGGAATGTTCAATAGCCTACATCCAAAGTTTCAAGGTACTTACTTAGACTGTAGCACTTGAAACTACCAAGGGTGAGCTCCAAAAAAAGTAAGTAGTGATGTAACCAGGGTGATGGAATTAACCAACCATGGATGTTGCTATACTCCTTGTACAGCCCAATCCAACTGGACGTTAAGTCTGGGGACATGGAGTATACAAATCAGTGTATTTTGATTTGTATTTTAGTCTCTAGGTAATCATTAATGTGAACAAAACAACAGACAATGTGTTTCTGTCAGAAGAGGATGACAAAATGTGGTTTTGTGTAGTGGACTGAGAACTGGCCAGGACCGCCAAGATAAAGAACCAAGTAGGTGAAAGATAATTCTGGCAGGGGGAGATCATGACGACTGACACATGGACCACTGAACCAAGTAATACCACCTACTCAAAAGAGAACAATGGGAGGGGACAACTGAGTCTATGCAATGATTAACATGTGAAGCAAGCAAGTTTGTGCCAATCACCAAAGAGAATAATATTGAATATGTATGGATAAAATGAGCATATATTTGGTCTATATAAATCACATGGGAAAGGTGTGTAAGGTATGCACGTTAGGTGGAGTGATCCCCTGTGCATCTGGCACCATGAATAAAGAATGCCTGCCTTTTAACACTACATTGGTGTTATGAGGTTTATTCCCAGTTTCGGTGACAGTGAGACCATTAGTTGTGGGAGCAGAAGGGTAATCCTCTAGACCACAGCTCTTCTCTGATCCAGGCTTCTTCCCTCTCTTCTTCCATCTGTGTGTTCTGTCTTTGCGGTGGCATTAACGCCTGTCTCTTCATGGTTACTCAGTTTGAGATGGCAGAAGAATAACTTCTTTTGTAGTGCTAATTTTCTGTTGATCTAGGTGCCTGCAATGACTCACCCTAGGCTCAAGTAAGCATCAAAGTTGATACAAAGGAAAATCTGCCCTTCTGCCCTGAGAAGCAGAGAGTTCAAACTGGATCAGCAAGCTAATCTGACTCATTCCTAGCCACACAGGCACTCGTGTGCTGGTACAGTGGAGGGAAAGAGCTGGAGTGTTTTGGGGATGAACAGTGTGTTTTTATTAGCAGACCAGCGTTAAATCTGCTTGGGCCAAACAGAGAAACCATACCCTCAGGCCATGCACTTCATGTGCAACCTTGGCTGCCCCAGGGGGTCTGTTAAACACTTACCTTGGAAAATGGGTTCTTCCAGGTCATGATGTGTCTTTCCTGTGGGCTGTGTGTCCCCTTGTGTACTTTTCAGAAACACACTTGTGCGTGGAAGCACCTGAGTTGCTGTCAGGACTGGGGTTCAGTTGTGGATTTGCTTGTGTTGAAGTCTCCTGCGGGGTGAGTTGTGTGAGCAGGAGTGCTTTAGGTGTCTCTGGGAATCCACCTGCGTGCGTTTGTGGTCCTCAGCAGAGTAACTGGAAGCATTTAAAGAGACTGAGTGTTCACCCAGGGTTGTGTGAGAGGTGGGTCACAGCTGGTTGTGTGACCCATGTTGTAGCTGAGATGGGTCCATGATGATCTGAGCAAGGTTGTTCAAAAGTACGCTGGATGTGCATATGGAGAGTAGTTACTCTCCCCACGTCCAGAAAACCTGTGTCCTTTTGAGAGAAAAGCCATAATCAAGAGTAATGTTGGTCTCCCTCTTTCTGTGCAAGCTAGTAACAGTTCATAACATGTGTAAGTGGCAAGGAGGGCAAAGTCCAAGGGGAGACAGATACCTCTTGTTCAGGACTTGGGAGTGAGAAATCAAGGACTGGAGATGATGTAGGAATCAGGTTTGTACTGGGTCTGCCTGCTTGAAAACATTTTATGAAAACCTCTAGCTGAGTGTATGTCAGACTGTACAGCCAGGCAGTCCTGTTCTCCTAGATATTTCTTTAGCAAAGGCTTTTTCATAACCGTAATAAGCCTTGCATTGTCAGGTATTGCTGTTGAGGAACTGCTAGGTTTGTTTCCAGTGGGTATAGGTAACCGAAGGGTTGGTGCATGGAGTATTTTTTTCCTCCCTGTTGTGAGCAGCTGTCCTTTTGGACAGAACTGCGGATGTGTTCCTTACTTCAGTCAATAGAGGCAGTCCAGTTTGGAACAGGGTTTCAGGTCTGCTGGTGGACAGCTTTGTGGATGTTTGAGGCATGTGGAAGGTCGCCTTTGCTCTAGAAGTGATGCTGAGACCCAGGTACCAGCCTGGGGAAGGGTGGCAGGGAGGGGTGGAAAGGCTGGAAGATAAGCAGGCAGGGGACAAGGACAGTGCTTGTGCTTGTATGGAAACCACTGGGCTTGTGGGAGAGAGGGTCACCAGGATGGCTGGGAGGGAGCTGGGCCCTGGGGAGCAGCACAGGTCTTGTGAGCAGTCTCAAGGCAGTGGCTCTCTGGGAATGTGGGAGGTGATGGGGTTGGGAGAGGCTTGCTGCAGGAAGCAGCGGGGGGTGGGGTGAGCTGGGGAGCTGAGGTGGGTCCTTGCGCTTGCTCTGCAGTTGCTCCAAGTTTGGGAAAATGTGCGGAGCACCAATTCTTCTCTGGGGACCAAAGCATCATTTCCACCATTCCCTGGGGCTTGTTGGGATTTCCATCCTCTCCGTTTTAAGAAATGTGTGAAAACAGTTCTGCTGTAGCTGTGAGGAACATCTGTTTTCAAATATAACTGACTTAAATTCATATTGCAAAACAGATCTTCTGCCTAGATGGCTATACATTTAGGATTTTTACCTCAGCACCACCGTTAATTACATCAGGCTCTACCTCACTTCATAGTCAAGGGAGTTTCCTTGTGAAGCAGAGGCTGTTACTTCTGTGTACGTTTGGTTTTCTTTTCTACTTTTATGTAGATGACTACATGAGTATTATTTATAAATGAATTATAGCAATTTCGGTTTTTTAGATCTCTTCCTTTTGTAAGAGAAAAAGTCACTTGCTGAGTGCCAGCAAAGAAATGTTTTCACTGGAAGCTCTAATACCTAATTCTAGATGTAGTAAAAAACCTGCCTCCCTAGAGTTGCTAATGTTGCTTTTTAAGTACAAATGTAAACTAGTAGAGGCTAATTTCTGATACAGTTAAAATTTTATATTGTGGGCTTTGTTATATTGAGTACTTGGATTACTATTTTTTACATTGAAGATATCAGGCAATACATGAAGACAGGTATTTTGTCCAATAAACCCTAACCCTGTAAAAAACCCTTTATCTCTTCTGTGAATGTTAACAAAACGGTTTCTTTTTGTAAGATTCACTGATAAGAGAAATCTAATGAGCGCCTGCGGCTATAAATTGTTAACGGGAATGGGTTTTTTTTGCAAGGATTATCTTTGGAATGTCTTGGTTTGAGTTTCGTTTTGTTTAATTAGTACATGTGAAATCATGGAAGTGAAGAAATGGGGCAGTGAGCACCCTGGGTACTTACCTCAAGTGACAAATGGTCAATCCACTGAAACTGATCTCTGGAAAAGATTGTCTGCCTGAGAAGAACTGAATAGGTGTGTAAGTAATAACGTTTGCAGACAGGTAGTAAGTACAGATTGTTTACATATGCTCCATATTTTAGATGTGAATTGTGGCGCAGGTTTTTAAGTAAGACTTCTTTCTGCAAAAAGCAATGAATAGAACCTTGATGTGTAGTAGAGCAAAGTCAATAAATGTAATGATTACTATTTTATGTAGTCTTTTTAGAAAGTGTCCAGAAATATTTATTACTCAGGCTGAAATGTATTCTCTGTGTAGATAGGTGTATGAAGATAGGTAAAATTTTTCCACTCCAAATGGTAGAACCAGCGTTACACTGAAAGGCACTGGGGAGTTAGTTTGTTGGGGAAGCAAGTAGCATGAGTTACTGAATTTAATGCTCTTCCCGCCACCTTGATTATACTGGACTTGAGTATGAACCATGAATAACTTGTTGTGTTTTGCAGTTGGCCTTATTTTAACTTAGATGTAGTGTGCCTAGACTCTCCAGGTGACACACTGAAGTATTAGATGAGCAAAAGGTTTTTTTATTTATAAAAGACAAGTGAAGGAAAGGAGGATATGTTTTATAATTGCCATATTTAATGGGGATTTTCCATTTTTAGATTTCATGCAGCTGCCTGTGACAGCTCCTGTTGGGTAAACTGAGACGGGAACATCTTGTGTTGGCTGATGCACCTGTACCTGCCACGATGAGAAGTTGCATAAGGTTTCTTTTTCTTGTTAATTCATGCTTTTATTGTAGCATAATTATTATAAGCAGGTCAATTAGTAAACACATTCCTTTAAGGATTTTTTTTCTCATTTAACAAAAGTTTTCTTCTAAAACTAAAGGGTATAACAGTATTAGTGTAAGTAGTATATTAGACCAAATCACTGATTATGTATTAAGCAGGATCAGACCTGAAAACTGCTGGTTTACTTCTCCAGACTTGTGAATGAGTGTGCTGGTAGCTTCTTTTTGCTGTTGAAAAAAGTGTATAACTTTTTACCTGTGGTCTTACCCTTTCCCATTTGGTCACTACTTCATGAAACAGAATTGCGTATAAACAGAACAGCTATTATGTGTGTGCAGAAACATTCCTCTGCATGATTTTTCTAAAAGTTATATTTTTGCATAAATAAGCAGCTCTTTCCTCCAGGATTTAATCTGCCAACCTCTCCTCATTGCTAGTAAGGGTTTTTACACTGATTCCTCAAAAACCCCAACAGGATTATGCGAAACCGGAATGGGTACATGTCCTATAAGAACCTGAGTGTTTACAGCAAATCTGCAGACTGAACGACTAAGTTAAAGATATTTTCATGTGTCGTGTATTTTTATTTATCAGTGATTAAGCAGGAGTTACCTAAGAACAAAATTCTGGTATCGGAAAGGCAGTGGACTTTATCACAGTGTCATGATTTAACTAATACTTACTAAAACTGCTTGGGATCCTGTTGTCCTCTGCTTTCCATTCCTTGCCCAAAACGTTGGGTTTACTTACCCTCTTTTTGTGGTCAAAAGCAGTGATATACTTCCAAAATCAATGAGGTGACCACAAATAGTATTTCAGTGAAATATTAGAAGTCCCAGTTTGCTAAGTATTTCAGAGGGTAGGTTTCATTTTCAGATCTGCAAATTGATTATTAATTAGATATTTTAATTCTGAGTTTTTAAAATATAATATATATAAATATATAAGCTATAACAAAACAATAACGTAACAAAACATAACAAAATACCATACAAAATAACAATTGTTATATAGAAAATGCATGTGCAAATGCTGTATCTTAATGAAAACAATCATCTTTTACAATATGACTAAAACTGGGGTTTTTTAGGAGGTTAAATGACCTTTTCTTTTAAAAAGTCATTTAAAAAGAAGTACTGTCAAGTTCAGCTCCATTGTTTTGCTTGCAGTAAAAGAAAAAGGTAATTGTCTTACTGCTAGCACTCCAGTCTCAAGTTAGGTTAAGTTTTGTTCCTACATTGTAATCAGAATGTTTTTTTTCTTGGATGCTCTGTGACCCATTTAGCTGACTTTGATGTTCTTCTGTGAATGGCAATAATAAATCTGTTGGATGAAGGCATGTTAAAGTGAAACAATGCATCTCCTTTGCTTCCTTGGATTTTTCTCTTCAGCAATGTAGCAAACAAATGAAATCATGGGTTAAAATGCATCCTGTGTTCTTCAATTTATACAAGGAAAGAGGTGGAACCTTTATGTTGCCACCAAGAAACTTTGTGTTGTGGCTCAGCTCTCTTTAGAACCATCACTGTACAAAGATATTGGAACTTACCCTGCTATTGAGAGTACTATAATATATTTTTCTTGCTTGTTCATAAAGGGACCGCACTTTTCCCACTCCCAATTGCAATGGTAATTAGTTGATTGTAATTGTAATTACAATTGTAACAAGCATAGATGCTGGGTAAATATCACAGTCTGAAAACAGTTGCCATAGTGTTAGGGGCTGGCACAGGAACTCTTGCTAAAGTTTCCTATCTTCTAATTAGAAGATTTTAAAGAAAGAAAAATGGAGTTTTATTGGGCCTTTAAGGCAAGAGACTGCATTTTCAAAAGTTACTTTTTTTAATCCTTAAATTGCTTTTTAAGTGAAAATTTTTTGTAAGTGTTAAGTTTTAAAGGAAACTGAAGTAGATGACTTGTAACAGCCTCACTTTACTGAAGGAGAAACTGAAATAGCAATTTACTCAGGGTAACAGATTGTACATCAGAATAGAGTTCTAGAGCTGGATGCTTACTTTTCTGAACCAGGGTGACATTTCCCCTTAGTCTGTCCTGTTGGAGTGTTCCTTAGACCCTTTCTTGTGATGCACCCTTCATGAAATGGTGGGCATAGCACAACTTAAATTTGCAATTCAAAGCAGATGTTTCCAGGTTTGGGGGCTGTGTGTAAGTCAAGTAAGCCAGAAGAGAGAGTTTGGCATGAGACCATGGTGTGGTTGTTTTAGAAATGGTGGAAAAGTTTCCTCTCTCCTTCTGAGATAGGAATAAAGCTGCTGGGATAACTGCAAAATCAAATGGGAAGCTGCTATTCTAAAAGGGCTCAGTGCTTCTCTAACAAAGGAAAGTTACGAAACCCAGAGAGAATATTTTTGGACCGGCTCTGTTGTTTGTCAGACAGGGAATCTCCTTGGAGAACAATTTTCCAAAAGGCATTAAATCAGTTGCCTTTGTAAAATGTGTTCATCTGATTCGTGTCAATATGGAACAATGCTAGGGACACACAGTGAAGTGTGACCCTCTAACATTTGACCGTTCTGTTTGTGCTTGTGTAACTGAGGGCCGTTTAATTGACTTGTTAACTGTCTTAATGGTTGGAATGTTGATTGGCGATTTGTTAAGTTAACTGTTAAGAAAGTTTCTACTCCTAACTAAAATTCTAACACCTGAGAATTTTAACAAGATAATAAATAATGCTTAGGCCAGACAAGAGGGCATTAGCAATGAATGCTTCATTGACAAGAAGCCTCCTAAAAGAATACAATTCAGTAGAACTTCAAGGACTAACAGTGGAAACATCCTGATACAAAGGAGAGTGCCAAGATAAGGGAAGGCCACAAATCAGCCAGTGGTGATAACAGGGAACTTCTTGGCTCAGAAGGCGCTGAAGCATGGAAACTGGGGGAAAGGTAATTCCGGCAGGGGGAGATTGCGACCACCGACCCAATTCAGGACCAAAAAGACTTGCCCCCACAACCCGTAAAGAGCATGCGTGCTAATCTACATGGCGAGTGTGGCTAATTTAAATACGGCTGACCAAAGGCAAGAGGGATGCTTATCACTGACCAATGAGTGTAAACTTAGGCTTGTTTTTACTAATTGTTATTAATTAAGTAACTGAATATAAACCCTGTAGTATTGTATGATGGTATGCACGTTAAGCGGAAGGATCCCCTGTGCATCCAGCGCTTGCTTGTCTCTATTCAATAAATTGTAAACTTTAATTGAAATTCCGTTTAAGGCTAAATTAATTATCACACCTTCATTTTTGCTTGTGTTTGGTTAAATACTGTTTTTACTTTGTAGGAACAGAAAAGTTCCCTAGCTTCATAAGGAGGAAAAAAATGTGTCCTCCCCCGAACTGGGCCAGAGAAAATTATAGTACAATGTATAACTTTTCAAAAAGTAGGTAGACTTTTGTTTTGTGAACTCTGGATTCAGCTTTAAAACATAATTTTCTATGCTGCTATCAACAACGTCGGTGTTTTGCATAATTTTTCTGGACTGCAGTAGCTTATTGGCTGGCACATGATTATTTCCATTAAGTATCCTTCAGTGACAGCCTAAGAACATAAGTCTCTTCAAACGATTACTAAATTTGCCCTTTAGCCTATTTAAGTTTTTTTAATTTGTCATTGCTTTTGGCCTTTGATCTGAAAATTAAAATGTATACACTTCAATTTTTTTAGTTTTTAAATCCCTTCCCCCTCTACTGCTTCATTCAGTAAATCCTTACTGTGAAGAGCTGCTGTGCTTTATTTGCATACGTGTCTGGGTGCTTTGCAGAATACACCTTGGTGTTGCTTGGTTCCTTCACACTGCCTGTAACGATGCGGTGTTAACGATGAGGTTACAGCAGCTTGTTAGGGAAGAAGTTGATGGTGATATAGTTTTACTTGGAGTTTTAATAAATTGTACGGTTTAGAGGAAAATGGAATTAATCTCATCTTACAAATGAAGGATATTGGATTGATCTGCTCCCAAAAGGATGTACAAATCTAAGATTCGCGAAGCAAGGTTTCCTTTCATTACTGCTGAAGGATCGTAAACAGTACTTTTTCAAGTACAGCTTCTTTTCATTAGGGTTTTCATACAGTCAATGAAAGACATCAGCAAAAAATAATATGGTATTGGCACTGTATCTTACGAATGAAAATTTACTTTATTTAGAAAGAATTACTAGTTGTGCATATTAGGTACACATCATTATTAGTTGCTTGATTAATGGTATTGTTTTTAATAAAATTCTATCAATACATTTAAAAAGTTAACTTGGTGAAGTTAATTTATAGTTCATTTTGCTTTTTTATGCAAAACACTGATGTTTATAACTGGTAGCTCATTCACTGTTGCAGAAATTAATCTTCAGCCATTATGACAAATGTCCCTGTTCTCCATAATGATTTTAATTATTTTGGGTTTTTTTGGTCTTTAGATAGATGGGATTAATTTCTTGCCTTCACAGTAGAATACATTAGAAAGTTTCATTGTTGTGTTCTTTAGATATGATAAATGATGCTGTAGAAAAGTCAAAGTGAATATCCTGACATCATTAGGGACCTTGGAAAAGGTACATGTCCCTTCATAGTGCTGTTGCTAGGATTTTGGGGATATTTCTAAGCCATTTTCCAGTATTTAGAAAATATTAGTTATCTTATTGACATATTTATATAACAAGTGTGCCCATTGCATACCGGTACTGAGGCTGAAATCATAGGACTGATGGAAAGCCCCTAGGAATAAAAGAACCACCAACATTCTCTTGCATGCAGGGCCTTCATGGAGG
Source organism: Phalacrocorax aristotelis (assembly GCF_949628215.1). Lineage (NCBI taxonomy): Eukaryota > Metazoa > Chordata > Aves > Suliformes > Phalacrocoracidae > Phalacrocorax > Phalacrocorax aristotelis. The sequence continues at coordinate 21,201,806 of NC_134282.1, read as the reverse complement.
AAGGTTACAATTTCCATCTCTTACAAAGGTGTCCCAGTCTGTTTCATGTTTGGAAAGCATTTCAACAAAGTTAGTGATTGGGGTTCCCACGTACAGAGCGGTGGCACTACTTGTGTTCTTAGGGCTTGTATGGACGTTGATGATTTACAGTCAAATGTCATAAAAGATTGCTAATGAAGATAGAAGTATATAGGTATTCTGATGTGGTTGGAGAGGGTCTTTTAAATTGTACAATCTCATAACATTTTCACATAAATACACACTATTTACATGTCATCTAATTAAAAATCCACGTCTTGAATTCCTTAGGTTCTGTGTTTGTGTTGTGTAGTGTCCAAAGAAATAAAAAGATAATTAAATACTGTAGTCCATTCAATGGGAATGGAAGAGTTTTTCCTCATATATCTGTGTCTTGCTTCCTTTCTGTTAGAGGTTAAGACTTTTAGTCTAGTTTCTGCATAAAAAAGACCTACTTGGATACGGATTGCAATAATATGTTTGAAAATAACCCCCTTGCCAACAGCTATAGAGTTTACTACTAACATTTTCTTTTCTCTTTTCAGATCTTTTTGGATCCCTGTCTAATTGATCCATGTTTCCAAACTCTTCCTTGTAACCTTCGCAAGCAGCCAAAATGAAGTTGAAGCATAGCATCAACCCTGTTCTTCTACAGTTTATAAACTTTATAATCTTGGTGTACTCCTTTCTAACATACATTCCGTGGTACATATTTTCAGGATCAAGGCAGGCTGTAGCGAAAGCCAAGCAGGTTAAAGCTAAACCTGTGAATAACAAGCCCGGGGGTGCATACAGATCTGTTAACAGTCTACATTGCTTAGCTTCAGTTTTATATCCTGGATGTGATACACTTGACAAAGTTTTTAAATATGCTAAGACTAAATTTAAGGACAAGAAACTCTTGGGAACACGTGAAATCCTAAAAGAGGAAGATGAAATCCAGCCGTCAGGAAAAGTCTTTAAAAAGGTAAGTCTTTCCAGTCTGCCTTCAAGAATTTTTTCAAAGTATGTTTTCTTTCTTTTGCAACTCTTCCTAGTCATGTAAAGCAAATCTGGGGTCAAGAAATAGGTTTCTCTACTTAGATTAAGTAGTTGTGAAGAGTTAAATTCTGTAATTCCCAACCTTTCATTACTCAGCACTTGAGGCAATTCTAAATCTTCTTTTTTGCATTCTTGAGTAGATATTCTTTTTTTTAATATAGTTTCAGCCAAAGAAGAAAAACGCAAATGTGTTTTAGGTATTTGTTTTTAATACTTAGCTGATGATGTAACTGGCTTTCAGGTTTTCCTTTTAGGTGAATTAAAAAGTCTCTTTGTGTTATTCTGAACTACGAACAGATAATACAGAAAAATTACTAGATGCCTATACTCAGATGTGCCTTTCCAGTAAACTTAGAATTAAGTTAAGGATTTACAGTTTTGCCCTCTGAATTCAGGGCTTAAATGAAACTCTTGTTTGGAAGAGGATTGCACAGACTTTAATTGGGAGAGTGGGATTTTTTTATGTTAGGTTTTTTGTTTTTTATTATTTTTGTGTCTATTTCAATCTCTTTCAAGGTGAACAGCTACTCTGCTAATCTGTAATCATGGTGTGTATGCGAGAGATGTAATTTCAGTATAAAATCTGTTGTTTCAAGGAACTTACTTTTTATAGTCCTTTAAGTTCAGGCCTGTGTTGACCGTTGCTGCTTTGTGTTTGTTCGGAGGCACTTAAAAATGCAGTTTTGCCTGAAGAAGCAAGTCAAGGTGCCGTTAACAGGATATGTGTATATGTGCAGATAGGTGTTAAAGGTCTGCACTTCTGTATTAGAAGTTGTTAACTACATGCTTTAAAGACAACTTTTACTTAAGATTGGTTTTCCTGCAGAAGAAAAATCTATCTCTTCATATAATAAAGGATTCCTTAAATACTGCTAGTTTTAATTCTGATATAGGAGTATAAAGTTTAAAGTAGAATTTCGTTAATATCACAATACGTGGCAAAGCGTAGTTCTGTTAAAGTCTTCGTAGAAGCTTTAATTGTTAGTGAAACTTCCTCCCAGTTATAGAGTTAATTTTTGTGTATGAAGGAGATGCTGGGACATACAGGTACATACAGGCTTTCTTGATGTATGTTTTGCTACCTCCTTGCCCTATAAAGAAATAAAGTTCATGTTATACAAAGTGAGCTTCTGAGCACAAATCACAATTTTGGCTGCCTGTGGTCTGTGCTGTGTTTTTTAAACATAATTAGTAATATAAAGCTTAAGAACTTAGGAGTTTTAGCGTTTTCCATTATGCAAAGTGTTCTGGTGTTGACCTAGTTAAATTACTTGTTTCTAAGTATTTAGACTTAGAAATTACCTAAGAAATTACCTAAGTTAGGTAATTTTGCCTAAGCTTGACACAACAGTTCATTATAGTCGATTGCCATACTTGCTCTTGTGGTATTCAGTTCCAAGTTGTGGCACTATCATGTAAGTCTACTTTTAATTTTTTTTATTAAGGAATACACTGTTTCTTAATAACTCATAACATGTTTTAGCAAGTGAGGAAGATGGGAAAATTTCACAGGGTACCTTGTTGGTTCTAAATGTCAAGGTTCTTTTCGTTTGATTTTTTTCTTTCATAACATGCATCTTTTTACTGCCTGATTCCCTTTAGAAAAGGCAACTTGTTGAGGTTTATTTGGTGCAACCTTTTGAAAAGGTGCATGACAACTTAATTCTTAGATATGCATATAACTTCTATACCTTAAAGGAGTTGCAAAACTTGTTAATTATATTTTCCCTTTCAGAGATTGAACACAGTGGTGGGAATGATTGATGCATTTTTCTGAGGTCATCGGCAAGTCAGGGGCAGATCGGAATGTAGATTATGGGTCTGTGTACTGAATTACATTACCTATTAGAAGATGTCTCTCTGTGCAAATTGCAGTGGGCTAGATTAGCCTAATTAGTGATTCATTAACGGGTTAAATACATGTCTCAAAAGTGAAATATTAAGCTTCTGATTCTTAGGAGAACTAGGTGTGCTCAGACTTCTAGCTGAAGTTTTCTAAAGCTAGATATTTAACATCTTTAAGAGCAGAGAATACATTAATTTGTTCTGAGAATAATGATATCCAAGAAATTACAGATCATCTGGAATTCTTATTATATTATATTGTTAAAAAGATTTATCTATTCCTGTGTAGTTGCCAAAGCAGCAGAAATTCATGGACGTTAATAAAATACAAATATTTGCTTCTGCTCACTTTGTTGCATTTTATAATATTTCATGTGTAGTTAGTTTTTCTGTTCCCTTCTGTAGTCTCTGTTAATACATGGATTGGAGAGCATACCTAATATTAATTTCATCAAATATGTATTTAAGTCAGGATAAAATAATATTGAAAGTATTTCAGAGATTAAGATGTCATGAATTGGAAAAATTAATTTAAGCAGAGCTTAAATTTTATGATGCTCAAGAGATGAACTTTATTCTGCTGGTTGATTATTTTATGTCATCTTAGTTATAGGTTATATTTTCATGTGCTTGCTTTTATAGATGTCAGTATATGGATTTTGCTCTGTGTGTGTTTTTGTTGGTTTTTTTTTAGGGATGGTGGTGGTATTTGTTTTGTTGTGTTTTAAAAAGGGTTTGTAACCAAGAACAGAATTAATGGAAACATAATAAATAAAACATAGGGTGCTATGTAAGTAATATTTTAGGGTGTTTTTTTCAGAAGTGTGTAGCTGCAATCCATGTTTTCATGTGAAAAAGGCCAAAAATAGACATTTCAAATAACCTCATTTGTATGACTTTTTAAAATGTACTTTCTACTAGGAAGTGTATTTAATCTGTTGTCACTGGTTTCCAAATTATAAGCTACTTTTAGGAAGACCTTGAAAGTTAGCTGAGGTCAGGTAGTTTAATGACTCTACATGTGCCTGCAGCTTTTTCTGAGGACATTTTATGGCATCTTCACACTAAAAAGTCTAATATAGTTGCCCTAAAATCCAGATTAAAGAAATGTTCACTGTGCAGCAAGTATTTAGTCTCTAAATACTTTGCTGGACTTCCAGATATTAATAAGTACTGATATTTAATAATATTTTCTAAGGTATTAAATAGATAACTCAAATATTTTTAATAACTTGCAGTTTAAGTATGTTTAAAAGCTGTTGCACTAGAGGGCAGTGTTTTTCTATTTAATGTAGTATTTCAAAGTAAACATTCAGAGGTGCCCTCTCTTCTGATGTAGTGTTTGGTTTTGTGTGTCTGTTTAATCAATTCTCAGTAATCCTGACTTCTTGGGCCCTTCTCTTGCAAACTCTTGGGCAGATAACTTCTTTACATGTGTAAGTAGTTATCTAGCACAAATAAGTTCTGAAAGTTGTAAAATTAAATGTGTGTGAATGTTGAAAATATTATGGCATTTAACATCAGTCTTAACAGGTGTTTACAGTAGAAACTGTACATTGGAAAATACTAGCAAAAGCTACTGAGGGAAGGGCCAAGAAGGGAGATGGATTTGGAGATATACTCAAATATAAGGAAGGATGAGAGCAACCATAACCTGCTGTGTCCTGCAAAAGGAGCATTTAGGGATGTGCAGAAGAAAGGGACATATGGCCAGAGGCAGTATATTAATATGTCATAGGGAGGGGATAGAGAAGAAAGGCTGAGCATGAGGAGGAAGAGAATATGGGAATATCAATATGTGGAAGTAGGAAGAGTAGAACTCAGAATAGCTGTGCTGAAAAAGATTTAATCTGTTTTCTCATGTCAGTGTTCTTCAGACATACAACTGAATAAAAATACAATATTTTTATTTCTACATACAGAAAAATAACTATGCTATACATCCTTTCTGTGGGCTTTCTAACCTCTTAAAGGAAAGCACCAATAAGGCCTCCATTCACTACTTTTTATCAAACTTTTTTAAGCACTGAGGATAAATTATTTAAGAGAATGAAAAAGGGAAAAAATCAGAAAAACAAATGTTATTCAGAAAGATCCATTTTTGACCCTATAATTATTTCAACTTCAGTGAGTTATGTAGTGAATGGTTGGAATCACTAAAAAGTGTTCATTTACGGATTGGCAAACTTAACAGAAACAGTAACAAGTGTCTGCTTGTATTTCTTGTCCCAGTTATATGAGAGCAGCATCCCTGAGGCCACGTTGGTGGTGGAGTATAATGGTGGAAAGGGTGTCGTCTGATTCATTTCTGTAAATTGTTTTCAAAGAATTTACAAGTCTGCCAATCCTACTGCATTTAGGGGGAAAATGTCCCCCAATTAAAATTACAAATGATTGACATTTTGAGGGGAAAAGGCACAATATTTTCTTTGGAAGCAATAAATGTTTTCCACACCAGAAATATCTTGGTGTGTTGAACCAGAAAGGAACTCCTAGGTCCTTCTCCTTGCGGGACCTTACTTCTGAGCACAGGTAGCGTGCGAGTGCTCTGCCCACAGTGCTGTGGATGTGGTCAGGCAGCAGTTCTGCTGTGGGTGTCTCACTGGTTACAGCAGAGAAATTCAATGTGGTCTTTCTTCTCCGGTAAGGTTTTTGGCTCTGTAACAGACTGTTTTCCAATGAAGCTGAGTTTCTGTAAATATAGCAGGAAAACCTGAGCAGATATTTGTGTGACCAATGTTTATTTTCTGGTGAAATTGCTAAGTATTGCTACTGTTGCCAAGTATTGTTTGTTTCAGTTTTGTTACATGATATTTCCCCATGAAAACATTAATGAAATTTCCAAGCAAATGCACATATACCTGTCCTGAGTTAAGAAAGGTTTGTCCTGCTAAACGAGTAGGTTAATGAGCAATATGCAGCAAGGCTGTAGTAGGTACAACTCAGTTACCCAAGAGTAAACTTCAGCAGTTTGAAGAAGTTTTTTGATAAAAGAAACCTATTAGATTTTATTTTTCTATTAGTGTTTGAGAGATTTTCAAGTTAGTTATATTGAGGAAGTGTGTGAGGAAATACAGGCTCATTAGAAATGTAGTTACATGCCAAAAAGTTGTTAGATTTTACAGCCCACAAGTTTGAAGTGTAGTTAAAGTTGATAAATGAAATCTGGAAAACAGAATGGAGAGAGGAGGGAGAATTTTGCTTTTCTACCTCTTTTTTGTTGTTGTTTCCTTGCATTTATTACTAATGCTCTGTAGCAAAAGGAAATGTTCGAAATACCTGACTAATAAAAATTAGTTTTCAAAATTGTCAAGGTCTTGTATATCTAGAGAGGTAAGGTATAACAATTTGAATTTTTTTTTTCAGTGCAAAACATATTTTCTGTACTGTATCTGTATATGAAGATTTCTAGGATGTCATCAAAGAAATAACCTATCAGTGAGAAAATAGTATGCTGAGGTGCAAGTGCACACATAGAAATCTGACACACAGTGAACTGTAAACTCAAATCCAATTTTACTGTGCACCAGCTTTCCCATATAGAACAACAGTGAGATTGCTTAACTTTTTCCACATGACTGTTCAGTACTGAGATTTGCCAGTAATTTCCAGTCTAGTCTTCAGTCCCACTTTTGCTTAGCAGTAAAAAAGGGCAAAAGGATTACTCCTCTTCCCCCGACATTTTTCGGAACAAAGGGAGAGGGATTTCACAATTTCTAACTGAGACCCGTTGATATACCGGCTTCTGGATTCCAGTTTCCCTGGGTTTTTGGTGTGGTTTTTCTTTTAATAAGAACAAACACCTAAGTACCATATTTGTGTAGCAGAATCTAGCCCAAATATCCAATAAAGCAAATATAGAGTATGTATTGTACCAGCTAGTGCTTTTCACCCTTTATTTAAAACAAACCTTTGTAAAAATCTGAAGACATATGGGTCAGAAAACTGTGGCCTTTCAGAGGTCTTCTGAAGCTACGAAATATGGTGGGAACCACGTGCTTTCCTAATGTGAAAACAGAAACTGAGGTGATAACATGTGTGGAGATACTGCAGTATTTGTTTTGGAGCTTCCACAGTCTCTGTAGGTTTTGGCAACAATATTATTTGCTATATTGAGTAAAGTGCTTTTAGAGTTTAAGCAACTTTTACTTCAAACATCTGTGGCTTCTTCACGTGGATAAAGATGTAGTAGGACATGCATTAAGGCTTTTTGTTTTCTAAATTGAATTTATTATTCTTATTAGGTCATCCTTGGCAAGTACACCTGGCTTTCATATGAAGATGTATACATTAAAGCTGTTAATTTTGGAAATGGCTTAGCAGTACTGGGTCAGCAACCAAAGACTAACATTGCAATCTTTTGCGAGACTAGAGCTGAGTGGATGATTGCAGCACAGGCCTGCTTTATGTGCAACTACCAGCGTAAGTATGCGTCTTTCCTAAAATATTTTTATTTTATACCAAAATGCAGGACCAAGTCCTGCACCTGGGTCAGGGCAATTCCTGGTATCAGTACAGGCTGGGGGATGAAGAGATTGAGAGCAGCCCTGCAGAGAAGGACTTGAGGGTACTGGTGGATGAAAAGCTGTACATGAGCCAACAATGTGTGCTTGCTGTCCAGAAGGCCAGCCGTATCCTGGGCTTCATCAAAAGCAGCATGGCCAGCAGGACAAGGGAGGTGATTCTGCCCCTCTACTCTGCTCTGGTGAGACCCCACATGCAGTGCTGTGTCCAGCTCTGGGGCCCTCAACACAGGAAGGACACGGACCTGTTGGAGCAGGTCCAGAGGAGGGCCACAAAATGATCCAAGGGCTGGAGCACCTCTCCTGTGAGGACAGGCTGAGAGAGCTGGGGTTGTTCATCCTGAAGAAGAGAAGGCTGCGGGGAGACCTTATTGCGGCCTTGCAGTACTTGAAGGGGGACTATAGGAAGGATGGGGACAATCTCTAGCAAGGCCTGTTGTGACAGGACATGGGGTAATAGTTTTAAACTAAAGGAGTGTAGATTTAGACTGGATATAAGGAAAAAACTTATTACAGTGAGGGTGGTGAAACACAGGAAGAGGTTGCCCAGAGGCTGTGGAGGCCCCATCCCTAGGCACATTCAAGGTCCGGTTGGATGGGGCTCTGAGCAACCTGATGTAGTTGCAGATGTCCCTGCTCACTGCAGGGGGATTGGACTGGATGACCTCTAAAAGTCCCTTCCAACCTAAACCGTTCTATGATTCGCTCTGTGATTATATGCATTATGTTTTTTTATCTTACACCACAATCTGAACACAAACCTTTTTCTTACTTCACTTGACACACTAAGAAAACTTAATGTAAAGTTTATACAGAGCATTTAAAACTACAAATAAAAAACACTGCATAAGGTAGAGACTGCACTTTTTGTAGTGTTTTGTCTTACTGAATGGAGTAATTTGTATCTGTGTGAACTTGGAGTATGGTTTCAATAAGTATGTCTTGCTCAATGAATTTGTGGGAGGTTTATTTTCTTTTAATCTCAAATCAGTACAGATTCCCAAGTTTCTAAAAACAAACAAACAAAAATCACACATGATTTCATTGACTCAGTTTCAGGAGTTGACGTCAAACCTTCATCTGTGCCTATAAGTTTTGTTTTAACTGGATGTTTTGTCAACTCTTCGATTTTGATTTTGGTTAGAGTTTATCATGTTATCTCTAAAAAGTGAATAAGAAAAAGTAAGTCCTGAACTTACTTTGGACAGCTCTTTCAAATTAAAAGGTTGCTTAGTAACTCCTTTACCAAACTGTAAGTCATTCCTTAACTCAAACCTTAGGCTGAGCCTGATAGTTTTTTTTTGTGTATTTTTATATTTGTCTGTCTGCTCTCTGCCTCTTGACTTTCTCATAGTCCATTGCATGTCATTTAATACATCCTAATTTAACCTGAATGCTGATTGGAGACTCTGCTCAAGGACAATCTTCAATCCTAGTTATTACTTCAGAAACCTTAGGACTGTGTTTAGTTTTGGTGAGCTATTTAAAATCAGTCCCACTCTCGTTCATAGTGTATGGTTTAATCATGTACTAACTGCATCCTTAACCCTGGCAGTGGACTGAGACTAGGTTCTTGGACCTGGACAACACTAATTTTCTCATGGAGTGACCATAAGAGAAGTGTCTTTTGGGCTTTTTTGTCTGGCTGACAGTCTTAGTCCCATTCTGTAACTTCTAGTTACTTATCCTTTAGTCTTCTGCTCTTATATTGTGGAGACCACTAACTCCATTGGGGCAGAGCTGAGCCTGCTCAAGGAGAAGGTGTTTTCTTGGCAGGATGTGTACACTGGGCAGTAGCAGGCTGTGCTGGAGGTGCCTTTGAGGAGTGGAAGAATAGGACAGAGTGACTGGAGGTGTCCTTGTACAGTTTCATGTCACAGCACAGGCAGAGACAGAGCAAAGCCAAGGCTGCTCCCCTTTCACTTGGGTCATGTAGAGGTACCATGGACACAGCTGTGGCCATTTCTGCCATGGTGGAAAGCCTGCTGCATACCCTAACATAGTCTGAACCTGGGCAGAAGGATATGCATAGGAGCTCTGGCCTTTTTTTCTTGCTGAGAAGCCTATTGAGTGGGGATCCCACCTTGATATAGGAATTGTTTTCAAATGTCTGTTTCATCATCAATTCTTAATATGTCATTCACCTAATGGTAAGCCCAGCCTGGCTGGGTTCTGTGATGTTCTTGGGGTGGGGGATGTTTCTCATTTTCCTCCAGGGCACTCTAGAAGCTGCTGCTCCTCAGTCTCGTGGTTTAGCCCCAGTCAGCAACCAAGCACCATGCAGTGCTCGCTCACTCCCCCCTGGTGGGACAGGGGAGAGAATTGGAAGTGTAAAAGTGAGGCAACTCATGGGTTGAGATAAGACAGTTTAATAGGTAAAGCAAAAGCTGCGCATGGAAGCAAAGCAAAACAAGGAATTCATTCACTATTTTCCATGGGCAGGCAGGTTGTTCAGCCATCTCCAGGAAAGCAGGGCTCCATCACGCGTAATGGTTACTTGGGAAGACAAACGCCATCACTCCGAATGTCCCCCCTTTTTCCTTCCTCTTCCCCCAGCTTTATATACTGAGCATGACGCCATATGGTGTGGAATATCCCGTTGGTCAGTTTGGGTCAGCTGTCCCAGCGGTGTCTCCTCCCAGCTCCTTGTGCACCTGGCAGAGCTTGGGGAGCTGAAAAAGTCCTTGACTAGTGTGAGCGTTACTTGGCAACAACTAAAACATCTCCCCATTATCACCACTGTTTCCAGCACAAATCCAAAACACAGCCCCACGCTCACTACTGTGAAGAAATTTAACTCTATCCCGGATGAAATCAGGACACAGTCTTTGTCCTCTTTCCCATGCCACATTTACCCTTCCTCAATAAGAGGTGGGCTGTAAAAGCCAAATGTACAGAAATTCCAGATTTACTGCCTACCTACACTAAAGATGTATATCAGTTAGGCTTGTTTTTCAGATTTTTGAAGTAAGCGTAACAAGAAAATTGTCTTAAATGGTTCTTCTCTGCTCTAACCTCGAGTCTGTTGCAGTTTGAGAAGTGATATGTTCATGAGAATATAGCATTTTTAATTAAGTCTTTACTGTGTGGTTATTTTGTCTACACCCTTACGCTGTAGTATTCCCTCAGTTTTAAGGGTGGAGTTGGTTGGAGATGTACTGCCTTAGCCCGTACTGTTTCAGAATCAGCCTGCTTGCCTTGTATAACGACTGGCTCTGTGGACTGGGAAAGAGTGGCTGTTGTCTACTGTGACTTTAGCAAAGCCTTTGACATGGTCTCTTGTAGTATCTGTACATCCAAAATATCTAGATAGAGACTGGATAAGTATCTGGTCAGATGGATGGAAAAGTCATTGATCCATTGGCTGAAAGGATTGTGATCAGCAGGACAAAGCTGCCAGCTGTTGGGGGTTGATATAGAGTCTAATACTGTTTAATGTCTTTATTGAACATTTGGATCATGGGACAGCGTGTAAACACAGCAGGTCACAGTCTGTAGCAAGTTGGCAGGAGCAGCCAGTACACTGGAGCACAGGGCTGATGTTCAGAAGGGTCTGTCAGCTGGAAAAGTGGGCTGTTGGGAACCTCATGGTGTTCAACGAAGGCAACTAGAAATTCCTCTCTGTGTGCTGGAATAACCTCATGCACCAGTATAGGCTGGGGGTCAACTGGATGGAGAGAACCTTTGCAGAAAAGCACCTGGGGGTTCTGGTGAACAGTGGGTCAACCATGAGTGTGCAGTGCCTTCTTGCAGTGAAGGCCAACAGCATCCTGGGTGGTAGTGACATGGATATAGCAGCTATCTAATGGGAGTGTACAGAGAGGATGAAGCCAGGCTCTGCTCAACGGTATGTTTTGATAAGACTGAAGGCAACAGGCGCAAGTTGAAATATAGGAAAATTTGATGAGATATTAGGACAAATGTTTTCCTTGTGAGGGTGGTTAAATACTGGAGCAGGAGCCTAGAACAGTTGTGAAATCTCCAACCTTGGAGATACTTAAAACCAAACTGGCTATGTCCTGGGCACTCTGCTCTAATAAACTGTTGTGTGCAGGTCATCTTCCCAGGTGCCTTCTAGCCTAAATTCAGTGATAGTTTTGGTCCTTTCTTCAGTGAGTGACTGCTGCTAACTTGCCTGCCAGAGCAGAGATCTGCACAGGCTCTTCTCAGATGAGATGTCTGTGTTGCTTTTAAATTACATGCTTCATAATATGCTGTGTCAGTTCCCTTTCATCGCTTTTGGGGTCTGTTAGATTCCTAGTGACTATCCTGGGAAAAAAATGCAAAGGCTTGTATTAGTTATTTTTTATTTCTTCAGAAAGCCTTACGAATTCTTAAGAAGATTTTGTAATTTGGGGAGGGGGGTACAAACCAACAAGTGAGACAGTGGATGGATGTTGTGTGTACAGTGATATGCATGTGTTTTTTATTTTGTTGGATTACTGTTTTAAATTCCCTAATTGAGATGTGCTTCGGCACACTGTCTGGTGTGGATTTAGCATCTAAGCAGTATGTCACCTTAGGTGAACTTGGCTGACTTGTGTGTTGGCAGATGATATCATGCAGTATTCACATAGTCGGTTTGCTGATGAATTATAACACCCAGATGATGTTGAAGTAGTGTGGCAAGATATTGCTAAATGACTGACTTTAGCATTTTTCAGTTTACAAGTTTCACAACAGCTAACTGCTGTGGTAGTGTTGTGACATTCTTTCCGAATGTGAAATGTATTGAATCTGATGGTACGTGACCAGAACTGATGCCAAGAGAGCAGGTTCATCTGCTTCATACCTAGTGTTGGAGAGAATGCCTTTTGTACTATGGAATTAAAATGGGGAAAGTAATTTTTGTTATGGACTACTCTCACAAACAAGTGGTTGTACGATTAGAAATGCTTGATTGTAAATTTTACGTTGTTTGAAGCTTCTATTGGCAGGAGGTAGCGTGGGGTTGCTAGTTCAAAAAATGGAGAGGAAAAATAAGTACAAAGGTGAGACCAGATTTTCTTCCAAAGTATCTCCTCATTTGTGTTAAGAGCTCTTCACCAGTGTGGGCAGATAAACCACCTGAGTGTATAACCAAATAATGAAATAAATAGGAAAGGTTATGTTTCATTTTTCAATCATACCTTCCTGAACCTTGAGCTGTAGTTGTTTTGTCAGAATTGATTTGGCTGAAGCCTTTAAAGGTATACTTTGCTTCTTATTTTTTATGTATGATGGATGCTGAAATACTCAGTTTAACATTTTAGTTACATTGAAATAAACGGCAAAAGTTTTATTTGTTTCTTTAGGGCAAGGCTTTGTTCTTGTATATTAGCTGGCAAATTTAGTGGTGTTGAGATTTTTCTTGTTGTCAGGCTTCTAGAGCACTATTCCTAGTAGAAATCCAGTTATCAAAGACTCACTTGTACTATTGCATGTATAAAGATGATTATGAAAGATAATCCCTTCTCAGTATGTCTTCGAGAGGAAAAAGGAGAGAAGAAAAAATACCTAAACTTTCAGATTTGCTTGAAAAAGTTTTAGGTGCCAGTGCAGAGAAGTGAGAATTTCAGATCAGAGTCCTTGCTCAGGCTTTTCTCTTCCATCACATCAGTCAGTACACCATCATATAAGCGGTGTATATCTCTTTCACTTTGGCTCTGTCATATAGCTCTAAGCTGTCCTTGATGTACTTATGTAGATGAGTAATTAACTACATAAATGGTTATTTTGGAGATTATACTTTTCTTTCCGGGTGGTGTGTTGTCTTGGTTATGCTTGTTGGCTTGGAGAAACTGAATTTCTGCTACATGTTTATATAACAGGGGTCACTGCAGTAAGTAGAGAGAGCTCGTGGGAACTAGTAGAGGCACTCTTCTGGACTTTGCTCCCACCAAATTAAAGAAAACATAGTGCATGTGCGTTTGCCCTGCAACAGTTCTGAACTATGATGGACTGTTTTAACGGGAAAAATAAGTAGAGGTCAACTATTTACTTTTCTCTATAAGAAAACTGCTTTTGGGTTCTTCCTTAGTGTGCTGCACTGGGTTAGTAATTCCCTGGATTTCAAATCTTGGAAAACAACAGAGTTTGATTTTCATTTATTTTAATTTTTTATTTTTGCTGCTGTGAACACAGTATAGTTACAGCCCTAACGTACAATGGGGTGTCTTGTTTTAATAATTACGAAGTGGTCAGTTAAATGCAGACTAAAACACAAAAGAAATTCAGATACCTAATGTGAACAAAACTTCCAGCACTGATGTTGTAATTGTTAATGATTGTGTGATTGACCTTACAACTTTTTTTGGGATGCCCTCGTTTAGCTTTCTGCTTGGAAAATAGGAAAATTTTTTTTGAGAGCAGTACCTCTCTACCTTTTTGATCTGCCTTTTTCTTCCCCAGTCTCTGTCTTTTCTCATGTAGTTCCCATAAAAATGGCAGGAAATTAAACATGATTTAAAAATTGTTCATATGAAATAATTGTGGTATAACACACTGTTGCTAACGAGCTGTCCTTAGAGACAGGAAATGGTGTTCCTAAATCTTTTCTTTTCCTTGCTGTTCTGTATTCTTCTGATGTCAGTTCAATGTGTAATGATGATGATGATTAAACCTTTATAATGTTGTTGTAAATAGATGGGAAAATTTCATAGTCACTTTTATTACTGAGTGTGAGACTTAATGTGCTGATGGCATGTATTACAGTGTTATAATAATTGCTTAAATTATAAAAGGCTAGTAACAGAGCATGCGAATTCTGAAAAAAGAAGTCACCTAGATGAAAGCTGCTTCTTTCCTGTGTACAAGAGGACTTAAACAGTGTATTAAACTGAGAACAGATGCTACTTCTAAAATGGTAAAAGCCATGAAGGTACAAGAGTACATCTAGAAGAGAATTGCATAGGTTGATGTGGTTTTGATATCTCTGCAGGCCTTTTTTCAAGTTCTAACTAAAAATGGTTGAAAAATAGTAAACAGTCACATAGACAATGGTTGTTCTTTATTTCTTCAAGAAGTAACTGAAAATTATGCTGTATTTAAATCCATGTAATATGTACTTTCATAAACCACAAAATTATACCATTTTTATTAGTTTTACAAATATTTTTGCTGTTTTGCCTATCTTAGAATAGGTTAATCTCAGCCCTTTATTGTAAACTATACTTGAAAGTGTGAAATAGATTCACCATTTTTTCCTGCCATTTTCTGTTTCAGTTGTTACTCTGTATGCTACTCTGGGAGGCCCAGCAATAGTACATGGGCTAAATGAAACAGAGGTGACCACCATCATTACTAGTAAAGAACTGATGCAAACAAAACTGAAGGTCAGAAAACTGCTATTTCTCTATCTTTCCAGTGTATCTGTTCATTATTGTTAAAATGCCTGATTCTGTTGTACAAAACAATGATTTATTGCCTTTCTATAGGGCAGACACTTCTTTTAGAATAAGATTTATATATCTGTCTTCATGTACAGAAAAAAAACATAGTTGGCCTTCAGTGGGGTTTAGGCTCCTCAGTGACTGTGGAGAACAGGTTGAGCAATTTGGACTAATGAAGAGCTGCAGCACTGCCTGGAACAACACCTTTACAAGAAACCGCTATGGTTTCTATGTGGATTTAGTGCCTATAAATTTAACAGTTGAAGCAAATGGGAAGAACAGAAGAATGTATAAACTGTATATGAATAGCTAAATGTCCTCATCCTCCTAATTTACCGTTGGAGGATTTCCCAGCAGAGAATGGCTTTTGAATCGAAAGATGGGTGCTTGAAGAGCTAGCTAGAGCTGTGTTCCAGTGCAGGGGAAAGCTTACTAAACATCGAGAACAGTCAAAAAACCACTTTTTTTACTTACTGACCCAGATTGAATACACAAGTGGAACAACTAATTTGCATGAGTTTCATCATGATGTGTTTCGGGGGAACTTGACCTTTCACATAAGGAAATTGTTTTAATTAAAAACTGTGCAATATTGCCGAATTTTGAATGAGAATTTCCCAAACCTTTTTTTAAAGTTACTAGAATGACAGTGTATATATAGTGCACGTTTATTTCAGCTTGCAGTAAGAGAATGAATTTCTTCTGCTAGAGATGATAATCATCTCTTCTTCCACTAGAACACTGATAATTGTTTTAGAAGTCACATTTTATTTGAAATGCTTAACTAATAATTTTTTGCATTTTTGCTAGCTGTTGCTCATTTTAAATAGCATAGTAATCAAGGAGCAACAGAAGAATTATTGTGAGCTTAGTGTTGCTGCCCAGGACCTTTTCTTCTCAGTATTCTATGAGAGTAGAAGGTCAAATATCTCTACAAATCTTTGCACTCTTATTCATGGACTTCCCTTGAAATTAGACCCGGATCAGTAAATGGTTGGAAAAGTTTTTGGACTTGGAAGTGGGAAGTTCAGTTAGTTCTGCGAATCTAAATGTGGAAAGTTTCAAGCTTTGCAGCTGTTGGAGCTAGGCAAGTTTATCCTCTGATATTTTAAATCCTCAGATATTTTATGTCAGTGCTTTTTTTTTTAAATGTATACAGGAGATAGATTTTTTTTTTTCTCCCCTCTCCCTTCTCTTTGGCACAAACCTCATGTTTGATTTCTGAATGCGTGTTCATGTCTACAGGAAATTGTTTCTCAAGTTCCACGGCTGCGACATATTATTACAGTGGATGGCAAACCAACAACATGGGCAGAGTTTCCCAAGGGAGTAATTGTTCACACTATGGCTTCTGTGCAAGCTATGGGGGCCAAGGCAGATACTGGTAGGTTATCTCTTCTTTCCATTTGAATCATGCCATTTATTGTCCTGCTTTGACCCAGTTGAGTAAACTTGGGGAAATTGCAGATCTCAAAAAATTATGCAATGATTAACAGCAGATATTATCATTTGCTTTTTCTTTAAATAAAATCTGTGGGGGTTTCTGGTTTGGTTGTGGTTGGATTTTGGGGTGTGGCTTTTTTGTTGTTTTGTTTTTTCAACAGAGCAGAGTAAAATGCTTTTAATAAAAACTGTCATCTTCAATATCTGACTCTTGTGGAGAATAATTTTTAGGATAAGCATTTAGGCAAGGATAGGAATTTAGAAGGCATTCTTATGATCAGACATATTTAAACCAGGTTATTCAGACCACACAGAGAAGATGATTGTGCATTTTATAGCAAAAGACATCAGTAATTTGCTACCATTAAGTTTTGTTAAATTCATAAATAACAAAATGTAAATAAGCCATTTAAATCTCATAGAACCTGGTCACTTTTATTGCACTTCTGAAAGTATCAATCTACTACGCAAATTGCTTGAAATCTATTTCCAATCTATGTAACGCTTCAAGAATTCAGAATTTCAGAAGTGTTTTAACTAATATAATAAATGTTTATTCTTGGCTCTGAAGAGCTGCTAAACCGATTATCTTAAGTTTTCATTATATTCAGCAGTTGCTTTCTTCTGTCCTTATTCCTTGTGTTTTCAGAATCTTTTAACTGCTGAAGGCACATGAATGTTGGATTGAATTTTGTTTTAGGAGTAGGATGGTTGGTTAATCCATTTGCTGGTGATGTCCAGGGGAATGGCAGCTTTGCTCCCAACATTATGACCTCTCAGTTCCTTTAAAAGATGGTTTTCTGTTTTCAGTGTACCAGTTTTATGTACTATTAAAACTGTTTTGGACAACACCAACAGAAAAAATTATGCCTCTAATTTATTAGCTTCTTGAGGTTTGTTAATCTATGTGCTATGTAAAAAGGTGTTTAATCCTTCTTTCTTCAGTCTTTTAAATACCACATGCTATACACTATACTAAAGGAACATTATCTTTGTCAGGGTAACTATTCATACATTGTGGAATACTAGAATGAATTGCTTGTGGTCAAGCATGTTCAAACAATACTATACCAAGTACATGAGATGCTGCCTATGCTTTTTTCCTCTCTTGTTCATCGTGCGGGATAGACAGGATTCAGTGAGTGGGAAATTATTAAATATGCTTTCACTCTTCTTATTCAGAGTATATGTTGTGCCACATGTATTGCACATTATGCAGTTTTTCTTCTGAATAAACACAATTGTTTTTGTATTGTCTTGCTCTCAGTGCAAGTATTTAAAAAACGCTTTAATCCTATTAAAGCTATTGAACTTCCTTGAAATATTTATAGAAATTGGACCTCATGTTGGCTCAGCAGTGCCTTGCTGCAGGTGTTGCAAATGAGGCAGCATGTTGTTCCCCTGCTGGGGAATGCATGAGAAAGTAGCTTTGCAAATGGGGATTGACCATGTGGCGGCACCGAATCAGTGGAACATGCCTTCCTGAGGATGTGAAGCTCAGTGGCATTTTGGAGGAGCCAAAGCTCTCTCCATTTTTCTCTTGTCTGTGGGAATATGGGAAACGTAATAGAAAAGATGTTGTCGTGGTAATCTAGGACAATCACTCAAAGTATTGCTTAGCTAATACAAAGAAGTGAAGGTCCTTAAGCTTGACCACAATCTCTTTAACCAAAAGCAAAATGTAATAGCAACAGTCATGTAGTGTTATGATGGAATGACTGTTGAAATATGTTAGTGTATCAGATCTCCCAGTCTAATAGGCTCTCCACGCAGTATATGTTCTCTTTTTTTAACACAAATTGCAGGAAACAGACAGCAAGCCAGGCCTGTGCCCTCGGATATCGCGGTGATCATGTACACAAGTGGATCCACAGGAGTTCCCAAAGGAGTTATGATCTCCCATTGCAACATAATTGCTGGCATAACTGGAATGGCTGAGAGGATTCCAAATCTGGGGTACGTACCAACAGCTACTTACCAGCAAATAAAGAAGTCATGTAGTTGCATATAATTTTAGATTAATTACTGTATAAAATGTTAACTGTTTTGTATTGCTTTGTCTGTGATGCATCATACTATGCACTGATGTCTAAGCATCTTCCAGTACTGCATTAAATGACATGACTACTTCATGTGCTGTTTGTTCTCTCGTCTTCTGTATGTGGGCAAGACCGGGACACAAATGCCTGTGAGGCCGCCTTGCACTAGAGTGGTTGAAAGCTTCCCTAAGCAGTACTTCCTTTGGTTAGTGTTAAATTCTGTGGTTTCTTTGTTTGGTGCAGTGTTTAATCTTGTCCACAGAGTTGCTTTTGCAACCATAACACATGGTTAATTTTCTTGGGATGAGTAAGCGTCAGACTTTGTTCATGCCTTAAACCTACCGTAGGTAGTAAGTAACTTTTGAAACAAAACCAGTATTATTTGAAATACATTCTCAAACTCAAAGGCGATTTTCTGCTTTCTCTAGTTCTGCGTTAAGCTCTGTGTAAATTTAGCTTAATGACTTATCTGAGGACTCTAATAGTACAACATAAAGCTATCTTTTAAAATTTCTTTACAGGGAAAAAGACATCTATATCGGCTATTTGCCTCTTGCCCATGTTCTGGAGCTGAGTGCTGAACTTGTGTGTCTGTCCCATGGATGCCGCATTGGTTACTCCTCGCCTCAGACATTAGCTGACCAGGTACGTTGTAGATGTAAGCCCTTATGGTAAAAAAAAAATATAATTACTTGCATCAGATCTCTGTAATATTTCTTAAAATATATTACAACAAATCTTCTTTTCTGTAAGGGTTTTGTGTGTCATGAAAACCAGGTATTGGTGGTTATGACTGGTACTCTGGACTAGTTTTAATTATTATAGTTTTAGTTAAAATGATTGTTTAAAAAGTGTGCTATGTCATTTTGTTTCTCATGTTAATCTTTAATGTGTCTACTTGTTCTTCACTTTAGTCCTCTAAAATAAAGAAAGGAAGCAAAGGTGATGTTACTACACTTAAGCCAACCCTGATGGCAGCTGTCCCAGTAAGTAACTGAAGGATAAATAGTTTTTTAAGTTACTTTTAAAATATAGTTCATAATTCAAATTTTTAACAAGAAAATTAATGCAATGATCATTTAAATATAAAAGGTAGAACCTTGTATGTTAAGATAGCTTAAAATAATATTTTTGGTATTTGTCTGTTGGGGATAAACTTCATATGTATGTCAACATTTTTCTTTAAATAGCTATGGGGATTGGATTGCTGCTTTAATTAGTCACCTGTTGTTTATCATAGTAAACGAATGGAATAAAGATAGTTGGCAGCAGGCAGCTTGGGGGTAGCTAGTGCTCCTGCTCAGCTGTTTGCTTTCCTTGTGCCTGTGACCATCTTGCTATCTCTTAGCAATGGAAAGGGAAGCAACCCAGGAGTGGGTTATCATGTGGAACGTACTAAAATTTCTAGATCATTTTCCGTTTTTGTTGCACTGAATTTAGGATTTCTGTTTCTTTGAGTTAAAGTTAATTTTTTTATATAACTAGGAAATTATGGATCGGATCTACAAAAATGTCATGAATAAAGTGAATGAAATGACTAGTTTCCAGCGGAATCTATTTATATTGGCCTACAACTACAAAATGGAACAGATTTCTAAGGGTTACACTACCCCACTCTGCGATAGGTAATTTTAATTTTATTTTTAATGGCACAAAAAACCCGCTTATCAAAGTCTTACCACATGAGCAGTATCTGATATTTTTTGTGCTTTTCCTTGTTTCAGTGTTTACAGTTTGAATGTGAACCAGTCTGTAATTAAGTGTAAATTCAAACAACAGAACAGTAGTCTGTGTGATGGTTTTAAATATTTACTGATATAATTTAAATCTTACTTGACTTGAAACTGGGGATTTATATTCATTGCATTATTTTCATCAGGGGTTTAATAATGGGTTTATACAACTCCTGGGTAAGGTGGGAAGTCTATTGCTATAGACAACTGTAGACCACGTTTTCACAGAAGTGAATCATAGAATATCTCAAGTTGGAAGGAACCCATAAGGGTCATCGAGTCTAACTCCCGACTTCAGTGACACTAAAGGATGACATAAATGCAGAATTTATATAGCTTATTTAAACTACTTCTGAGGAGAAAATCACAGAACTTTCCTGTGTAACTAAATCTGTGTTCTCAGAACGTGTAATCCCTCTTCAAATTAGAATGGGAAATAAGCTTAGAAATCTGTGCCTGTGTTTTTGAAAACTTAAATGTCCCCCTTCGAAGGTTTTCATTTTTGCCATGATTTATTTGAAGATTATGGAAATTTTCAGTTCAGATACAAAATCAGGTACTCTTTTTTTGTTTTGAAGCAACAAATATATACTCTTATCTTTGCATTTTAGCCTTATTTTCCGGAAAGTACGAATGCTGCTAGGTGGAAAAATTCGCATCCTGCTTTGTGGAGGAGCTCCACTCTCTGCAGCAACTCAGCGGTTTATGAACATTTGTTTCTGTTGCCCTGTAGGACAGGGGTACGGACTAACTGAATCAGCTGGAGCTGGAACAATCACGGAAGGTCAGTGTTGGCGCATCCCGCTGAGTGCTGTGATAGGTGCCGAGTGCTCCATATGTATCATTTTTGACAGTCTATTCGTTTGGTGTACGCCACCAAGCACAACAGGGGAATCCTGGGAATTACTTGTAGTCATAAATGTATAAAGCAGTAGGAGTGCTGATTTTGACATATTGTGCTAAAACTGGTGACCTACATATAAAATGAATGTTCTCATTTAGGATAGAGAAACCTGTAATAGTGTCAACAGGATCTTGGCATTATTGCACTTATTGTTGAACTGAATAAATTATTTCTAATTTTGGTGAGTATATTGAGATGCTAAGAAAATAGTAAAATGGAATGCAAAAGCCTGCACCAGATTTTAATTTAATATAACAGAAGTTAATGGTTTCAGTTGCCTTTTAGGACTAAAATTTCATTCATATTCAGTGGTGGCAGAAGCAGTCAGAGCTCCTATTTTTTGGCAATGGCATGAGCTACCTAGGAATTGTATGAGGAGTATCTAAGGTTCATGTCTAGATTGTGCCGGATAGTAGAATGTGTATTGTGTTCCTCGGTGATCCACAAACTGCTGTGATATTTTTTTTATTTTATTCCAAGAGGCATTTGGAAATGGCTTCTTCAGTAGCTTGGAAAAAAGTAGTGGAACTGCAATACAAATGATGCAGTCCCCGGTAATGCTCTTTTGGGAAGGTGCCCAGATGCAGAAGTGTTTGGGATGGACACTTCAGGGAAGTGAATCAAAATATAGAATCCCTGAATTGTTACAAAATGTTACTACTTATTTCAGAGTCCAGCAAACGCTATCTAAAGCTATACCACTTCTGAAGTCTAATCCCATACAGGCAGCTGACTATCAGAGCTGTGTTGATATGACTGGAGGTATCTGTAAATACAGTCATCTGTTCTCTTTGCAGGACAAGGATTTTATCTGCATTACCTTCACAGATCTGTTGGTTTTCTTGGAAGTTCTGTTCTATGAGTTAAAGTTCAGAAATAAGTAGCAGTTAATTTTTACCAAATAATACGCATGGTAGCAAAGATTTTTCTAACCAGTTTTTGTAAAATTTTTTTCTGAAAATGCTTTTTTTAAACTTCTAGTTTGGGACTACACTACAGGGAGAGTAGGAGCACCTTTGGTCTGTTGTGAAATCAAGTTAATGAACTGGGAAGAAGGTGAGAATTTATGTGATTAAATTATAGTGTGTAAGAACTGTATATAGCTATTATTCTATTGGGCTTTGCTCAGTAGGAGCACTTAGAAGACTATTTCTTGGCTTTTAAAATTTTAAATGCTACTTTCACCTAAAAAGTTTGATCTTGGGGGAGAAAAAAGGTAAAATAAATTCCTCAGTGGTTTTTAAACTTGGATATCTAGACAAAAGCTATCAATGTGAGTGGCATATTGACTAGGTTGTATTATGAGTCTGTTTGGCTATACTATTTCTTTTATTCCAATCTCTCTAATTGTATATGTATGTTGTGTAAATATATACAGCATTGTACCTCTTTCCGATTTAGATCAGTGTTCTTGCAGGGCAGGGAGCAGATCTTGTATGTTGTGTCTTAAGAGACGTGGGATTCGGGAGACTTCAGCTAAAGTGCGTGCGTGGTACCTTCTGTTGCCATTAAGAAATAATTTCAAAATAGTCTCAATATTATTATTAAAATCATTAAAACATTGGCATTGGAAGCTTAATGGATGTTATATAAAATATATTAAAGGAAGTTTGGAATATAATTAGGTGATTTCCTTTCACTGTAGGCTTTTATGCATTGTAGCATAGAAATACATAATACTTAAGGGTGTTTGGAGCTAATGTGAAACCTTATAGTTATTTTCTTTCCTAATATATGAGGTGAATTTTTTTTTATTTGTATGTGTGAAACTGATAGAGCATGGTAGTCCTGGCAGAAGGATTGCAGAGGGGTGGCATTTGCCATCTGCATGTGTGTGAATTTCACTGTTTGTAAACACATGTGTTAAATAGCTGTTTATATGCTGAAAAGAATTAGAACCAGCTTTCCTCTTACTGAACTATTTAGGCATGTGGTAACTTTGGCAAAGGACTTAGTGTTTAGTTCTATGTTTAAATAGTAAAAATAGGAATTCTTGCTTTGGAATATTTTAATTCTTGTTAACTTAATAAAAACTGTACTTTTAGGTGGATATTACAACACTGATAAACCATATCCTAGAGGTGAGATTCTTATTGGAGGGCAAAACGTGACTGCGGGCTACTACAAAAACGAAGCACGGACCAAAAAAGATTTCACTGTTGATGAGAATGGGCAGAGGTGGCTCCATACTGGAGACATTGGAGAGTTTCATCAAGATGGATGTCTAAAAATTATTGGTGAGTTAATAAATTCAGTTGAACATATATATACACAATTTTTCAGGGCTTCTAAATACTGTAATTAATAATAACAACAAAAAAGATCTCCATATCTTGGCATGCAGGCTAAAGCCCTACCATGTATCCCAGGGAAATTCTGATCTGTTAATGTAAACCTGATTGTATGTTTTAAAAGCAGATTTGTAAAACAGTTGCTACCTTTTAAAACAGTCTTAACACTGATTCCACTGTGTTAGTGAGACCGGGTAGCAATTAGAGAGTTAAATATAGGCTAATTGAGCTAGATAAGCTGCCTTAGATTTTATAATTTTGTAAGTGTGGAATTTGGTTCAGTGGAAGGGCTTTTTGGTAATATGTGCTCAGGAATTTAATAAGCCTATTTGTAATCTTGCCATTCTTTATAATAAGAATATTTCTTTATCGTAAAGGAACCAGAAGAAAAATATACTAAGGTAAAAGTGCTATACATAAGCCTGTGATAGACTCATAATTCTTTGATGCCTGTAGACACAAAAATAGGTGCTCTAGAAACTACCAGGTGTCTCTCCTGAAGACAGTGGTGATTCAGAGTGCTGTTTAATTCTGAAAACTAAGCTTACTTGATTTATTACATGAGAAGAATCTTGGGTCACATTGCAGCTGCCTTGCACTGGTCAGACAGCTACAGAAATACCTTGCGTGGTTGCACAAAGCAGCATGAAGGTATATAGCAAAGGAGAGGTACTCCTGGCTGTGTGGGTAAGGCTCTGTAGTCACCTTTGCCTTTGGGGTACATAAAATAAGCTCAAGTAATTTGGGGTTAATTTTTTGTTTCAAGTAACAGGTGGACAGTTGCTCTTCAAATATGGATTTATCCAGGGAATAAATAACAATGTTACCAAATGGTTCATCTCCTACCTTAGGCATCTGGACCAGACAGCACAAAAATGTGTGCTTCTAGCCAAACACTGGCTTTTGCATAATGCTAGTTGCCTTCCATTCATGTGGCAATGCTATCATACAGGAAACACTGTTCTGAAGGCAAAAAATGTGTGGAATTGAAATGTCTCGTTTTTATGAGGGACAGATTGATAAAATGCAAAATCTGGAAACCTTATACTAACTGTTTCTGGTATGTTCACCAAAAATGAGTCAGCTTACCTTTTGGCATTTATACGTACGTTTCAGAAAATTATAAAATCAGTGTCTAAAGTTTTGCATTCCGTAATTAACGTTTAATTCCTTTTTTCCTCAATAGATCGTAAAAAAGATCTTGTAAAACTCCAGGCAGGAGAATATGTTTCTCTTGGCAAAGTAGAAGCAGCTCTAAAGAATCTTCCACTGGTAGATAATATTTGTGTGTATGCAAGCAGGTAAGAGACATCTGATACTTTGATATTGCTGCATTCTTTTGTTTACGGCTTCAGTAGGACAGACATTTTTTTGCCACTCAATGTGTGGAGTTTTCTTTAACCAGTTGAGAAAGAATTGCACTTACACAGTGGAATAACTTTCTCTATCAAAACTAAAATATCTGAGATGTATGTTTTTTTTTTTCCTTTCCCATTTTTTAATCATTCTTCGGAAAATGCCAAGAATGAGTCTTTCATTCCCTTTTCCCCAATCTGAAAACAAGCTAAGCTCTGACTGCATTCATAACAGACATCACTCAAGCGCTTCAGAGCTTATTACCTGCAGAAGCCCTAGGCCACCTTAGGTGTGATCTGTTCCTCAGAGTTGTACTTCAGAGGAAGGCGGGAGGAAAAAACACCAACAGCCCAGAAGTTAGCTTGAACATGAAAAATACTTTTATTTAACCCCTGCAGTACACCAGCAGAAGCCTTGAAGCTTGATAGAAAACACTCTGTAAATACTATGCAAACACACAATTAATGATGATCAAATGTCCTTTCTATTTGCTTTCTTATATGTACTACCAAATCAGGCATACAAGGGCTCAAACATGTCATAAGTTTCTATTTCGAGAATTTCCTACCTGTGCATAATGTGCACTTACACATATAAATATACTTCAGGTGGTCTTTGTTTCCTGTTATTTTGATGTATGGAAAGTCATTTTGGAGCTTCTGAATGATCAGAAATATTCTGATTTTCAGTGTGGCCAAAAAAGCCCTACTTGATAACTTTGACTGAAAGAGGACAGAACAAGCATACCAGAGAATTGCTCAGTGGTAATGAATAGAAAATTAACTTTTGGTTTGTTCACCTGGTTCTCTGTCATATTTTATTTTGTGTTATCTAATGGTAGTCATCCTGTAAGTTCAGTTTTGGATCAGTAGGCTGACATGCCACTGCTGAGAAAACTGCTGTTATAATAAGCTTTATTTGTGGTTTTGACCTGGTGGGCGAATCTCATGTTTGCTTGCTTTGACTGCCTGAGGTGATGTGCCTGTTCTGAGCACCCTCTGTGGTCTATGGAGGAGGAGTTGCCTACAGATAATGATTTCTGCTGTTCTAGAGTTGAAGTTCACTATTGGAATTACACTATCAAATTTTGTGTTAATTTTGCCAGGTCAACATAACATTGGAGGCTAAAATGCACTTGTCAGACAGGCACTTGACTGTGATAGTCTGTGCTGTCTATTACTTAACAATAGGAAAACCTATGAGCAATTTTTAAAGGTAGTTTACTGAGTCCAGGTACATTCCAGATAGGTTTTTCTGCTGCTGCTGTATTTCTTCTCAATACTTTCATGTGTATAATTCGGCATAAGTAGCCATGTAATACAGATTCTCTGAATGATTGTCCATATGCACATTTCATTGTGGGTATATACTCAGCAGCGTGAGCTCAGAGACTTTGTTAGCAGTGCCTATGACCTCTCTTATCCTGTCTCTCCTTATACTTTGCCTGAGTGATCTCACATGCAAGAGGAGTCCTTCATTTGCAGCTGTTCTATCTCCCACATGCAAAAGGATAAGGAGGGTGGACTTTTACAAATGGGTTAAATCTGTGATTTGACCTTAGATCTTGGGGTGCAAAGCTCCTCTGAACATGGTAGTAGGGAATCAACAGTGTTTGCACGATATCGCTGCTTCAAAAACTATAAATTGACCACTTCAAACAAAATACTCAGTGTGATAAGGACTAAAATGTTTGCTGAAAGGAATCATGATCAGAGCTCTTTCAAAGGAGGCTCCAACTGTTTTATCAGCACTTCACCCATCCAAGATGCATTCACTGGGTCTCAAGCATCACATCAGGAAAGTGAGTAGTTCAGTTGCCTGAGGAATAAGCACACATGGCAAAAAAAAAAAGGCAGTTCTCAGCAGGAAGTTCGAGAGCTGTTAAGGACCAGACTTCACAGAATAGAAATGGTGATATCGACGTGTAGTGCCACTGTGTGTCTCTTACCGTAGGTCTGAGGGCTGTACTTGGGTTCTGCAGAAGGAACAGTAGTGGAGAAGGAAGTAGCTGCTCCAGAGAGAAGGTGTGGTCTTGAGGATGCTTCTGAAGGCAAATAGTGCTTTAGCATTTGAACTGCCAACAAATTAAGATTTAAATTAGTGGTGCAGAACAAAAAGCTACATGTTTCAGGAGCTGTGAGCTCCAAGGTGCTCTTTATTGGAAAAAGCATAGTTGGATGAACCTGTTTGTCCAGTGGAAGTATGCTTCCACTCAAGAGGCTGAATTTTAGATGAACTGAAAGTTTGAGGCTTACCCAGCCAAGTGGTTACTTCTATATACTGTTTATTGCTGGAGACACTGGTGATATTGCTGGACAAGACATTAAGCATGTCAGAAGACTACAGGAACCAGGGATGAAAGCGCCAGAGTGCTTTGTGTTCTGGATGCCTTCATATATGATACATATACGTTGCAGAGTAGACCCTAGGTAAAGTTAAAAGGGTTCAGTACAGAGTATGGCACGAGGGGCGGGGGGGGGAGGGGGAGTGTGGAATTAGACAAAGACAGAAGGTGAGATGCAAGCAGTAAGTGATACTGAGGCTAATCTGAAGTCTTTCTGTAAGTACATTCTTAGTAAGAGAAAAATGAGAACAGTTTCAAGTCAGCCAAAAGGCAAAGCTTGTCAACAGATGATGCCAGGGAAACCTGTGTTTGTGATGGACTTCAGTGCAGTCTTCACAGCTGCTGTCAGATGCTCATGATAATTCATAGCAGTAACAAAGGAGAAAATTGCAATGTACAGTAACCAAAAGGGTATTTAGAGTTAGTATTTTAAAATTATCTTGGAGACCTTAAACGATAAACAAATGTAATCTCCATACTGGGATTAAGGTTGTGTATTTTGCATTAACGATCTGTTTGGTAAAAGAGGGTTGAAAAGATTTAATAAATCTGTAGATGGTTAAGGTGGGACAGGACCAAAGGTACGGTGGAAGACAGGATTAGAATTCAGAGCCAGCTTGACTAGATGGAGATTTGCTTGAAAACAACAGCCGGTTTAAAGAGGGGAAATATAAATTATACTTGCACCTAAATAAACTGCAAAAATACAGGATGAGGACCACCAGCTAGTGGTTATGAGAGTCAACAAGTGCCATGATGTTATAAGAAGGTAAATAATATGGCATAATCAGATGTATAGCCTACAAGATGCACAATGATCTTTTTGCTTCACCAAGCATTAATGGGCCTGAGTTCCACATGCAACCCTTCAGAAAAGGTGGACTTCTTGAAAAGAGTCCAGGAGAAAAATGGGAACATATGGGCAAGAGATCTGTGATGCATGACTTAAGAGAGCATTGCTTAAATTCCTGAAGAAACTTAAGAAAGGAAGGAAGAAAGACTAGAAAAGTGAGAAGGTTTTAAAAAAAAAAAAAGTAACAGTCCATGAACGAATAAATTACTTCTGTGGAAAGGAAAGGAACAACTGACTGCTGGCTGTATGAAAATGCAACTGGTGTAAACTGCAGAGGAAGTCTAGAACAGCCATTAGGATCAGCTTACCAATGCTAAGAATAACAAAGCATTGGCGTTAGTGTTTGCCTGATGTTTAAGAATGGGTTAGACAAACATCTGTTAGATGTAGCTGACCTTGCTTCAAGACAGGTGATTTAGATGATCTTCTGAGATGGCTTTCAGCTCTCTGATTCTGTGATCGGCTTTGTTAGAACATGTGGAGTTGCTCTGTGAGGTTCTGTTCACATTTTCCCTGAACTTTACACAATCTGAAAAATCTTGAATACCTGTCCAGGGTGAATTGTGCTTCAGTGTTTTCCAAAGAGTTTGAGATCATAGCTGTGAATGTTCTAGGCATATCAGGAGTGGACAAAGATTGCCAACAGTAGAGTAAGTGTATGGACAATCACTTGAAGGAGAAAGAAGTCACTTCCCTTACAGAAGCAGGCGTTCTTTGAGTTGTGTTGTGCATATGCTCATTCCACAACCTGCTCTCCAACCCCTCTTCACTGCAGTCCTCTACTCCTCTACAGTAACTGGATTCTGCAGTTGAGAGGAAACTGAGGTAGGGAAGCCGCACTCCAGTCTTCATACCGGGATGCAAAACATGAGGAGGGGCAGGGCGCATTGACATCGTATGGGTACTGCTTCCCCAAAGCTTTGAGCATGAGACACAGTGGAATATGCATATGGACAGTACACCTTGAAGCAATCCAGTTGCTGTAAGGTAAGTAGCTTCTCTTTCTACTTAATTTTAAGCAGGCAAAGGTAATTTGTGTACTATTTCAGAAAGATTATCAGGTGAACAAAAGCCAACTGTTAAGAGCAATATCTCTGTATGAAGTACAAACCCCCAACTTGAAATGTTGTTTCTGAAGACTTGTTAACTTTACAAAATTCATACTAAAATACATTATACTTCTCAGTTTCCATTCTTATGTCGTTGGATTTGTTGTGCCAAATCAAAAGGAGCTCGCAGAACTAGCTCGAAAGAAAGGATTTAAAGGAACCTGGGAAGAGATCTGCAACAGTCCTGAGATGGAAAAAGAGGTACTGAAGGTGCTAGCTGAGGCTGCCATGGCAGGTGAGTAGCTGGGTAGATACTATTAACCTTGTGGACTGTCATGTCTCTGAAACAGATAAGCATAGGCCCTAAAAGTGTTTCCGTGAGCGTGTATAGAGTGTGCGTAGAACATAAATGAAGTGAAATTTTCATACGTAAAAACCCAACAACAAACCATGAGTTGGGTCAGTCCTTTTGGTTTGTGTAACTTTTTTTTACCATGGCTAGTAGCTGAGGAAATAATATAAAAACAGGGCAAATTAACAAGCTTAGTTCCCTATATATATATATTAAAATATATATTTATGCATGTGTGTACGCCTGGCGCTCTTTAAGAATGTCCTGTAGTATCTTTTTGGCCTTAGCTGCTGGTCCAAGAGGACATGGATCTCCTGTAGATCCATGATATGTGTGTTAGGTATCACAGTCTTGCATGCCTACCTACCTACGCAAAGTTGAAATAAGCCCATGGTGGCAGGGCCTCTCTTAGCTTCCAGTGACTTGCATCTGAGGGATTTCCTAAACTGAAAGCAGCGGCTTTGTAGTTAGTAATTTTCAGTAGACTTTTCTTCCATTAACTGTTCCAGTTGCATTTTAAATATACTGTATCAGTATCCATACTACCTTGTGCTGGAGTTGCATAGCTCAGCTATGTTCATGTGAAGAAATGCCTCGTTTGTTTTAACCCTGCCATCTGCTAGTCCAGCTTGGTTCTGCTGAGCTCTTGTGTGGGAAGAGGCAGTGAGCAGTCACAATGGCAGTTGTGATTTTTTTTTCCTCCACTGTTTGTTATACTTCCCCCTCAGCTGTATCTTTTTCATGCTAATTGGTCAGCCTGTTTAGCTATTCTGGTGCAGAACTAAACAATGGCACAGTGATATTTTGTTTGTTCTTTAGTAGTAATTTCTGTCTTGTGTTTTTGACCATTACTAAACACTGAGCTTTTTGCATAAAGCTGTCGGTTGTGACTGCAGAATGTTTTTTAAATGGTCACTGTGGATGTTAAATGTTTTTCATATGCATTCTCTTTTACACTTCTCTGCAGTGAATGTTTTCTGCTGTCTGTTTTGCAGTCACTTAGTATCACGATGTCCTTCTGCACCTCTCTGAAATTTGTCCTCATCTTTTCCACCCTGGATAACTTTATGCTTCTAACAGGCATTTTTACACGTTTTGATGTTATTTTATATTTGGCTTTGTTTTTCACTTTGGTATCGTAGGCTTTACTTCTAAAGTAATATTATTTTTAGTGCTAGGTCACAAAAAACCCTCCAAACCTAGTGATTTAACGTCAAGGGGTGTAAAAGGTGCAGGAAAACCTAAAAATGGCAGGTTGCACAGGATAATTAGGCATTTGTGAGTTTTTTATTTAACCTGAAAATAGATTTTTTTTAAAAAAATATTGCTCACATGTTTTTCTTCTCTGTGTGTGAAGCCATAGAAGAAGCTCTTGCAAATGATAAGTGTTTTGTGCTAAAGGTATAACATGCACACAGTTCTGTTTCAGTAAGGGGAGCAGCTACCATATGAACTTCTTTTCCTTTAATAATTTTAACTATCAGGAAAAAACATGAAACCCTCTTGTTTTTTCCAGCTTAAGTAGTATGGATTTTAAGACTTGATCTCCAGAAGATGATCATCATAATGCTGATAAAACAGCGTATGTTTTGAGGATTCCATGCACTGAGGCTTTTCTGAAGTTAGGGAGCAGCACAAATACCAAAACAGCGGGGGCTTGTTTCAGTATTTCTGTGGGAACTGGAGAACGGTTACTGGTGGATCTTGTCACTCTACTTCTGACCACACTGGTTTTCAAAGCTAAGCATGGCAGGGGTTAAGGAGCAGTTCTTCATTTATGTCAGGTGCTTTTCTGTGTGAGAACATGGTTCCTCCTTCTGTGATTAATTGTAGAAAAATGGTTACATTTACATTTTTTAATTAAAAATGTTTATTTTTACAGCTAATCTGGAGAAGTTTGAAATACCAGTAAAAATCCGTTTGAGCCCTGATCCTTGGACCCCTGAGACTGGTCTAGTGACAGATGCATTCAAACTAAAACGCAAAGAGCTTACAGCATACTATCAAATGGACATTGATCGAATGTATGGAAAAAATGTAAAATAATTCTTTTTTTTTTTCTGCACCACTTTGCTACAATGAGCTTGGATCAAATAGGAAATACTTGAATTGCCTCTCTCAACACTTGAGATGAACACAGAAAACAACCATTCCTCATTTGCAGCTTAAAATGTTATTTCTGGTAACATCACCATGATGACTGGCAAGTTTAGTAAAATGTTACGGCAGCAAACTTGTGTCTGTCTCCTTTTTTCCAGTTTTCTCTGCTACCTTGTCAGTCCATGGATTTCCCAAGTCTTTGTAGGAAGCCATGATTCTGAAGCCTCAAGTTTTTAAACATTTATAAATCCTGTATAATGTTTTATTTGTATCTTTAAAAATTGGATGTATATAGCGAAAACTTGGCTATATAAGAAATGGTTATACTGGGGCCTTTTTTAACCTAATTATTTAAAGATGATAAGGTATTGATGTTGGGATGTCATGCACATTGAAAATGCTTGTAACGAGATCTTTATTGGGCAGGGGACCAGGTTATTTGCTGCTGTGCTATTTTTCCATGTAAATCTGAGGGAGAAAATGTTTGACATTCTAGCTTGTGTAATATACCTTCAGTATGTGCCTAATGGTTACTTTTATTTTTATCTGAAAATGAAAAGAAGGTCATGGCACAGCTCTGCATAAAGGCAGGTACTCTTGCAGGTGTTAGTAAAACTTGTTTAATACAAAATATGTTATTAACACAGCAGAAGTTAAACCTAAGAATAATCTCTCAAATAGAGAACTCCTTTCTTAAACAGCTCGTGACCGTTCCATCCAGTAGGTTCCATCCAGTAGATTCCATCCAGAATTGTGTAGAGCTAATAAGAACTCTCAGCATTAATTTCACTTAACGCTTTGTGTTTGACAGTGTCCTTTTAGCAGAGGGACTGTAACAACTTTTGTCTTTTCTCGCTAGGTTTGGACATTACACTGGGTTTGCTCTTTCATTGTTTCTGAAAGTCTGGCAAGACCCCTGTTCTGTCCTAGCTGCAACCCAAATCTTACTGGGGGGATTTTTAAAGTCATAATGACAGTTATGTTCTCAGCTCACACAGTGCCTAGCTGCCCTTTGTGCCATTAAAAATCTCCCTTTAATTCTGTGTTGTTATGTTTAGCATTTTTTGCTTTAAAAACAGATATTTGAAGTGTTTGTCAGCCAGAGTTACTTACGTTGCTTGGTTTGTTACACCCAATTCTTACTTTGGGAAGGCGTCTCAACTTCTGTTTTACTATAGATATGTGAATATTGTTTGAAGAGCTATGGGGGATCTTTTCTTCAGTGAGTGTTTAGACGTGTTTCAGATGTGAATTTTATTTTCAAGATACTTCTAGAAAGAATATTTTAATCAGGTTACATGAGACTGAAAAGGCATACATCAGTCAACTTTGTGATGGAGCAAATATTAAAATGGCTTTAATATGGAGATTATTCTCTCGTGTATCATTTACTTGTACTAAAAATCAAGGTCTTGATGCTCACTTAGTACCCTACTATAGTATATGGCAATGGTGAATGGCATAAGCTTTGTTTGGGGGAGGGAGTTCCTGCTGTTAGCATTTGTGACATGCGAGTTCTGGGAAATGTTTGATATACAAATTCACATTTAAAAAAAATCAAAAACATCACTAAAATTAACACTTACCATTGATTATAGAAAGCAGCTTCACAGGAGTCGAAAGTTATCAAGTACTTTAGTTTTGTACCTGTACTTTAGTTTTGATGAAATGATGAGAAAGTTTGTGCTGTATTTTGTTACATTACCATCTCTCGTGCTATTCCAGGATTTCCTCTGCTGCTGTCTCTGAAAACCTGTTACCATTTAGTGAATTTTGGTGTAACTAGTCAAATGGAAATATAAGCAACAAAAAGAAATCAGAACCACATTTGAGATTAATGCCTTCAGATATCTAGATCATAAATTAAAACCTGGCAGATAGAGGTAAGACTAATGTTGGAAAACGGCTGAAGAAATCCAAATGTGGAAATTGCCAAGCCTGTAGGGAAGTTTCACACCACATATTAGACATTGCTAATACTTAAATATGTATCTGTGCTCCATCAACAGGTTCTTAAATACTTTGCACTCAGCACAGGATGTATATTGTTCAATTTTTTGGATGTGATTTCTAAAGAAAACTAATAAATTGCCGAAGTACTATGTATATCACTTTGGTGCATTGTGCAGCAGATTTCTTAAATCTGCTTTTGGTTAATTCAGAAGAAACCTGAAGTTAGTATTTTATTCTGCTAAGTGTTTAAATACCTTCGGCATAAATAGCATAAATGAAATTTCTAAAATGATTTGGAAGTAGTAGTTTTAATTTTTCTTCTAATCTGGTCACAAGATTGGGTTGCAGTCTAACTGTGCGTTTGATTTTACAGTTCAGTTTTTTTTGTATTTAAAATGGATGTTGATATCTAGTTCCTCCTCCTTTAGACATCAGATCCATTGTGGACATTTATTTCTTCTACAGACTGTGAAAATAAATCAGTTCATTAATTTTAGCCTCAGCATTGAAGATAGATTTTAAAAATATTTGTATGGGCTTGAAATATTTTTTGACTATTAATTCTTCTGATTTATAACAAAAGACAGACTTTAATACTGCTAGATTCTGAGTACTTCTGCGTCCCGTGGAGGCCACCTGTCCCATGGGTGCCCACGCTTCTCATTAACTGGCCTGGCCTGTAAGGGGATGGTAAGTCACCGTTGCTGTTCAAACGTAGGGCAGTCTTAGTCCTGTAGACTGCTGTGCCTGTCAGATAGTTTTGGCTGCCACCATGTTCTCACCCTGTGCTTTGAGACCCTGCGTAGGTGTGCTACATGCCAGCCAGGAATTTACCTGGTCTCTCGCCCCTTTTTGTGGTGGCTTTTTTTGGGTTGTGGGGTGGGTTTTTTTTCTTGTGGGTGGGGTTTTTTTCTTTTGTGTGTGTGTGTATGTCTGCCCATGCCCAATGTAACTTGAAGAACAAAAGCACCTGCTGGAATGTATTGCTCATGTCCCAAAGGCTGCAGACAGCTGTAGAATAAATTAGGAAAAGTGCATGTTGGAAGTAACAGTCTCCATCCCATGGGGAATTTTGTAATGGAAAGAGCTGTAACATTAAACAGTCTTTCTAAGTTCAAACTGAGAACAAGGGGCATATACCTCACCTGACAGGCCCCAAAAGGGGGGAATTTTTAGCAAACCTTTTGTAAATCTAAACTTCCCAGGACTCTGAATCATTGGAAATTGTAACTACTTATTCTGTTATGAAAATGTACATATTTCATTATAAAAAATGAGCAAGAAATTCAAAGGATGCTGTGAATCTTTAAATTCCTACAGTTATTTGAAAATATTTCAAATATTCAGGCTAAATTCAATGTAGACATCATAAGTGTTCCTTGCAGAGAATGGCGTTTCTGGAGTAGGTTAGGAAATGTAAAAATTACGTGTCAGAAAAGACCTTGCAAGTTTACTGATGCTGCTGCTACTGCAGTTTACACACAAGCAGGACCAAACCTCAAGTATCATAGCAGTAAAATATTTTGCTGAAATGAAAGCAAAAAGCAACATGCAACTGAAACTAAGAACATAGTGCATACCTACGTCCTACTGGTGTTTTATAGATAGGTTACAGAGAAGGGTATGGAATTGAACCCATTCATTAAAAATGACCTGTAAAGCTTGTAAGTTTATGCAGAAATTGCTATAGGACATGACTCCTTTGCAATGACCTTAATCCTGGTAAAATTCACAAGCTTTTATTCTGTACTAAAACTACATTTAGGCGATGCAATGCAGCATTTTAAATTTTTATTCATGTGATGTATTAACTTCTTTGGACTTGGTATAAAATTGTGTATATCTGTTTCTTTACTTGTAAGAGGAAAAAATCTTCAACTTGCATACACCTTGGACCAGGCTGAAAATTAATTGAACGACCAGTTGTATGTTATTGTAATTGGTTATTTAATGTAAACTCATTTTCAATGTGATCTTGGTTGTTACTATGAACTGCCTGAATGTTGTATATCCTGAGTTATACTGTATGAATTATTTATTTGTAATTGGATATCATGTTTCACAAATAAAATTAATTTCACAAATCAGGCCCCATGTGTCCAGTTTTTAAAGTGACATTTCATTTTTATCTCTCTGAGCCTAGAAAATTTACAATTGTAAATTAGTGAATTTAAATCCCTTTAGTTGAGTACGTGGCTGTTAAAGTAGGGCAGTGGGTTAGGATCGTTCAAAGTGTTGCATTGCCAGGGAAACCTCTTTGATGGCAGGCATGTCCTTTTTGTTCTGCTCTGCATCATGTTGCTGGTAACCTTTTGCAACAGGCTCCGTCCCTGCGTTGCTCATCTTTGGTATCTTGACGGTTTTCTATGTTAATAGCCTTGTGCTTTGCAGGTAGTGAATGTTCTGGTTGACTGCTCAGCCATTTGTGCTATACAGATACTGCTGATGTATTTTCTGTATGTTAATATTGTTGGTAGTGAGTTTATGTATCTGGACTGGGTAGTAATTACCCTTATGTGCAAGGCTTGCTAATTCGGGAGCAGGAGTGATACCTGACATAGTGGGACTTCAGCCAGCTCATGACTTGTGAAACTATAATTTCAAGTCTTGTCAAATATTCAAAATAAATGAGACTGTTTCAAGACGAATGCAGGAACGCTGCTTATCAGGTTAGCCTGGTTTTCCACTACAAGAAAGTTACAGTCCTGCTTTGTCGATTTTATTTGCATGTGGTCTGCCATTTACCCTTTTTCAAGGGCACTGGCTATGGGAAAACGTTATATAAAGCTGTGAGCTCCTGACTTTTTTTACTATCCAGGTGTACTAGGACTTATATTTGGTGTTTAGTTTTCCTTAGGTTTGTGGGCTTGAAGGGTCAGATCCCAAAGAGCTGTTAGATCTGGAGGACTTAAATTTAAGGCTTTGATTACAAGCTCACAAACCATTGCTGGTAACCATCCAACCTGGAGGCATCTCAGGAGATGCCTCTTTCTTCTTTTAGTTTGGGTCTTTGTTTACAGGTTCCCCAGATGCCTAGGGTTGTAAGTGCTGGCCAAATGTCAAACCTTCCCTGCTGCTTAGCCGATCTTTATCCCTTTAATCAGCCATGAGAAGGCTCCAGCTTCCTCCTGATCTTCAGTTACATTCACGTAGTTGTTTGTTTTCTTTCCTTCAAAAATACTGTTTTTTTCAGACTGAAAACTTTTAACTTCAGATTCATTCAGGATAAGATGACATACTTCAATTGACTTTTTTTTTTGGGGGGGTGGGGTGGGGGGTGTGTGTGTTCCCCCCACACCTTAGGCATCCACAGCTGTTAAAATGCTTTTAGGGGGCTCTTTAATAAAATAGAAGTAAACAAGTTCTGAACTGTTACAGTAGGTAATGTATTACAGCAACTAATTTCAGAAAGGATAAACGTAACTATTTTAAGAGCCTTAGTTCTCAGAACATATGATGTTAAGAAGCCATTAGAGAGGCATAGGATCCAAAATAATAGATACAACAAAATTATGAATAAAAACATTGAAGTCCTGAGTTGTTATTGTTGTCTACACCAGGAAAACCTAATGGAGACAGCAGGGAAAGGGAGTACCCCAACAGCTGAAAAAGTGAGTGGGGTTTTTATTTTTTAAATTTAATACTTGGGAATAATATTTCTTGAAAGTCTTTTAATATTTCTGTGTATATACAATTCCTATCTTGGCAATACAAGTTAAACCAAGAACAATGCCTGTGCTACACTTCTGCAGCTGTACCTGTTCTTACATGCCATCGCATGGTACTGGCTCAGAAATGGTCCCACTCTTCACTGAGCAGGGGCTGCAGCTGGGTGGCGGGGCCAGCTGTAACCAGGTGAGGGAGTCTGCTGGCCCTCCTGTTTTAAAAGTTCTCTTGCAGGTGAGAGCAGATGAAAGGCGAATGGTGTGGAAAATTACCACTGCTTTTCCCCTAGAAATCATGTGAATGAAAGGGATTTGTCTGCACTTGGCAAGCTGGGGGAGCAGATGATAAACATGCCTTTTCTTTGTGCTGGCAGAGCCAGTGGTAGAAATACTTCTTTGGGATGAGAGAGTTGGATAGTATTTACCTGCCTCCTGAGGTGCCAGTGAAAATTGGGAAGTACTAAATGTTCCCAGGAGGGATAGCTGTTGCACATGGTTAACCAAAGCTGAACTTCTGGGCCAGAAGTTGGGGGGGGGGGTGTGTGCCCCTGCCTGTCCAGGTGGGATCCAGCTGCTGTGGATGGTAGGACAGCAGGTGCAGGTAGCTCAAATTTCAGAATTCATAAATGTTTTCTCTGCTGAAGCTACTAAGTATTAAAATAAACAGTCACCTCTAACTTTCAGCAAGTAGCTATCTAAGATGAATCCCAGATTTCATTATATATTTGTTTAAACCAAGGATGTCAGGCAAAAATGCCAGGCCTGCAAGGATGATTGAGGAGCTCCTGGACAAACTCAAAGACGAAGTCTACAGAAGGTGAACGCAAGGACAAGTAGCCTGGGAGAAATACTGACAAATTGTCTGAGCAGCCAGGGATCAGGTTAGTAAAGCTAAAGATATAATTAAATCTGATACCTTGAATTGAAACCGTGATAGAATTAAATCTGGCCAGGGATGTCAAGGGCAACAAGGAAAGCTTCTATAGATACATCAGGGAATAAAGGAAGACAAGGGAAAATGTGGGCCCTCTCCAGAAGTAGAGGCTGGGATATGGAGAAGGCTGAGGTGCTCAATGACCTTTTTTGTGTCGGTCTTCACCAGCAAGTGCTCAAGCTACGTCACCCAAGTTGCAGAAGGCAAAGGCAGGGACTGGGAGAATGAAGAACTGCCTACTGTAGGAGAAGATCAGGTTCGAGACCATCTAAGGAACATGAAGGTGCACAAGTCCATGGGGTCTGATGAGATGTATTCACGGGTCTTGAGGGAACTGGCAGATGAAGTTGCTAAGCCACTGTCCATCATATCTGAGAAGTTGTGGGAGTCCAGTGAAGTTCTCACTGAGTGGACAAGGGGAAACCTAACTCCCATTTTTGAAAAGAGAAAAAAAAGACCCAGGGAATAACAGGCCCATGAGCCTCAACTCTGTCTGGCAAGACCACGAAGCACATCCTCCTGGAATCTATGCTATAAGGCACAGGGAAAATAAGGTGATTGGTGACAGCCAAAAAGGCTTCACTAAGGACAAATTGTGCCTGACAAATTTGGTGACCACCTACAACAGGGTTACAATGTTGGTGTGTAAGGGAAGAGCAACCGCTGCCATATAGCTGGACTTGTACAAAGCATTTGACACTGTCCCCCACAACGTCCTTGTCTCTAAATTGGAGGGACATGGCTTTGGCAGACGGACCACTCGGTGGATAAGGAACTGGCTGGGTGGTTGCACTCAGAGTTGCAGTCAACAGCTTGATGTCCAAGGGGACACCAGTGATGAGTGGTGTTCCTCAGGGGTCAGTATTGGGACCAGCACTAACATCTTTGTTAGTGCGGACAGCAGGGTTGAGCGCACCCTCAGCAAGTTGGCTGACAACACCAAGAAGTGTGGTGCAGTTGACACCTGAGGGAAGGGATGCCATCCAGAGGGACCTTGACAGGCTTGAGAGGTGGGCCCGTGTGGACCTCGTGAAGTTCAGTAAGGCCAAGGTCCTGCACATGGGTCAGGGCAATCCCAAGCAAAAACAGGCTGGGCAGAGAATGGATTAAGAGCATCCATGAGGAGAAGGACTTGGGGTGTTGGTTGATGAGGTGCTCAACATCACCCGGCAATGTGCGCTCGCAGGCCAGAAGACCAACCGTATCCTGGGGTTTTTGAAAAGAAGTGTGACCAGCAGGTCGAGAGAGGTGATTCTCCCCCTCTACTTTGCTATGAGACCCCACCTGGACTACTGTGTTCAGCTCTGGGACCCCCAACATAAGAAGGACACTGACCTGTTGGGGTGAGTCCACAGGGCAGGCCATGAAGGTGATCCGAGGGCTGGAGCACCTCTCTTATGAAGATGGGCTGAGAGCGCTGGGGTGGTTCAGCCTGGAGAAGAGAAGTCTGCGGGGACACCTTATAGCAGCCTTCCAGTACTTGAAGGGGACCTACAAGAAAGCTGGAGACAGACTTTTTACAGGGCATGTAGTGATGGAACAAGGGGTAATAGCTTTAAACAGAAAGAGTAGCTTTAGGTTAGATATAGGGAAGAAATTCATTATGAGGGTGGTGAGGCACTGGAACAGGTTGCCCCGAGAAGCTGTGGATGCCCCATCCCTGGAAGTATTCAAGGCCAGGTAGGATGAGGATTTGAACAACCTGGTCTACTGGAAGGTGTTCCTGCCCATGGCAGGGGGGTTGGAACAGGATAATCTTTAAGGTCCCTTCCAACCCAAACTGTTCTATGTTTCCATGATTTCAGCATTTCATTCCTGCTTAGCTTTAACTGCCTGTCTCCCTAACGTAAAGACCTTGCAGCCTTTGCACACGGCTGAGAGTTGGACCACTTGTGTCTGCGTGTGGTCGTGGATGGGCATCTCCAAATGGCTGCCTGGTAGAAAAGCAAATGTCATTTTCCTGTTGGGGTAGGTGGGTTATGTTGGCTGTGAACACACCTACCTGAAAGAGTGGAACAGCTGCCTATAATGGAATATTCTGTGCACGTACATCAAAAAAGATGCTTTACTCTAGAATTCAGGGTTATGCAGCGCTGCCAAGTGCAAGAGCAGGAAAAAGCCACGTGCCACATTGTAATCCCTAGTATCTGAATATGCACGTATTCTGATATGCCCTTTCCCACTTATTATAAGTGTATGTTTAGTTGCCATGGGTTTTTTTTCCTAAAATGAATGCTTTTTTAATTTTTTTTTTTAATTATTTCCAGGTAATTGAGAGACAACTTGTATAACGTAAATGGTTTTAATGGAAAAGTTCATGTGGCTTTCCACTGATGTGCAGTTAAAATAACTGTGTTTGGCAACAGGCCTGGTGGATAGTGTCCTTTAATCCCTCTGAAATGGCATTATAGATCATTATATTTCCATAGAGTTTCTGCTGCTTCAGGCCCCTAAAAAGGGTGAGGGAGAATATAGCATCATTTTGAAATATGAAAATATTAATAGTAAAAGAGAGAGTCTATTGTATTAAATGCCCATAAAATTCACTGTATCCTAACCTGGTAAAAAGTCCTGGATGGTTAGCTGATGAATACAAACTTTGCCTTAGAGATTTACCTTAATGACCCTGATCAGATGCAGTTCAGTTTTTTCTAAATGAGATTTACATGAAGGATCTTGCTGCAAACTCACTATTTTTGATATGTTCCTGGTACCATATGTATCTATGGTTGTTTTTAAAGCTTAAGTGTATAATTAATAAGATTTAAGAATGACTTGGAAGGGATACTTTCCATTATTTGATGTAGGAGGAAGGTTGTGGATACTTAACAAGCTGTAAGGAAACTAGTTGTTAAAACTCATTAAGAATTTTGTCTCATAAGTTCGCTTCTCTGCATCTTGCCCATGTTTACTGGGCATTACTGCCAAGCTTCTTGGAAATGAAACGGTTTTGCTTTATTTTGTTGCAAGTCACAACTTGGTCTGTTCCAGATAAAGTAGTGTAACAAAATTATCAGGAAAACTGAAAATGCCAATGAGCAATCTGGCCTACCCAGTACCACATCCTCTTTCCTCCTCCTCCTTGCCAAAGTTGCATCAAAGCCATAAAAGGGGGGGGAGGGGGAGAAGGTAGATTTTAAAGAATAATTTCTGTATCAGAATAGGCTGATAAATTTGTGATTTAGTGCAACTCCACTAGGATATTTACACATGTGTATGCGCTCACGCTCACTGATATGCCCAAGCAAATGCTGTGTGGGTCAACTGCAACAGGGCAGGAAGGTTCAATATTTAGGGCCAGAAGATTTTGGGTTGTCCCTGCTTGGCACGGAGCAGCAGAGCTGCTGGGGGCTCGTGGCTTCTGAGAGGCAGCCTGTGGTCAGTCTGGCTGCTCGGACAGCAGTGGTTTCAGCCTAACTGCTTTATATCTCACCAAGGTCACAACAAGGATGTTGTGACCAAAATGTACTAATCTTTCAGAGACCTGTTTTTGTTGGTTTGAAGGCTTGACAAACTCAATGAATACTTATTTGAAAACAACTCCCATGTAGTTATTCTCCCATTGTCTAATAATGGATTAGGTGATGTTTTCCAGGAATGGCAGGTGATGGGTTTCTTGTGTTGCTGATGGCGTGTGCTTCCCCAGGGCTGGCTGCCTTTACATCCTAAACCCGAGGAGCTGCTGTGGGCTCTGCATAGCCCAACTTCGGTTTGCTCAAATTTAGTTGTTCTTCCAAACGCAGTTATGGTGTTTCCATTGAGCATGCAGAAAAGTTTCTGTGCCCTCGCATGTTCTCTAATAGCCAGGATCTGCTTGTTTCGCATTTGCTTCTGTTTACATTAATTGATAGGCCATTGATAATATGTTTTGCAGTAATTTTCATAGTGTCTTCATAAATAAATGAGATCTGGGACTCTCCCTCAATTTTTTTCCCAGCGGTACAAAGGGATACTTGCTTTTAACTCATTTTTCCATTTAATTCTGTCAGCTTTATTTTCTGCCAGTAACTTTTCATTGTACCATGCACCGATCAGATCCTTCTGGTGTGGTCTTTTCCATAACTGATGTTTTGTCCTTGTTAATTATTTTACAAAATTTGGACTATATTGGATGTAGATACAATGGATTGGTTGCAAAGGAGGCATGCTGCTCTCTGTAAGTCTTGACTGGCAGAGATTTCTAGGTAAGTTTTTCTAAAATCCCAGAATGGTGAGCCTGGAGGTGACTGATGCCTGGAGCAGACCGTGCCTGGGGTGCTGCGGAGGTGTGTACCCCACCCTGCCTTTGCTGGGCCTTGTGGAAGGGTGGGCCCACTGCTAATTTGGGTGGCGAGGAAGGACCCCATTTAGGAAGTACCTGCAGTGGAAGCAAAGGCTTGCTGTCCTCAGCCTCTAGTTTCAGGATCTGTGCATAGCCAATGCTGCTGGACTGCAGCAGCCTCCTGGTTCAGTGGGAAATGGAAAACCTGATTAAAAAAAGAAAAATCAATTTTTACGTTACCCTGACACCTTTCCTCTTGCATTAGTCTAAATATTCACAGTTAAATTAAACAAGGGAATGAATCTCCATGTGCTGTCCTATGGTTTAACTGGCTACGACATGCGCTGCTGGTGAAAGGATGCTGCCCTTTCCCTGGTACCCCCTGCCCCGCCTGAGGGGGGGGGCCTCTCTCCTCCGCTGACAGCAGCAGCCTTGGCGGCTTTGATCAACCATTGCCCTTGCCCCTCGCCCTTCCGTACAACAGTGAAGACTCGGTTAATCACCTCCAGAGCCGCTGCTTTGCCCCCTGGGCGCCCGGGGACGACGCGCACGGTGCTCCCGCGGGCAGGGCCGCCGCCCGCAGGGGGCACCCGCGCCCTGGCCCCGCCGGCTGCGGCGCGGCGATCCGGGGCCCGGGGGCGGGGACCCCTCCCCCCGCGCCCCGCCCCGCCCCGCCCAAAAGCCGAACGGGGACGCGGAGGCTCCGCGCGTACCCAAAGCCCGCGTCCGGCGGCCCGCGCGTGGTTTGCCGCCGTCTACGCAGGGCACGCGCGTGACGCGCGGTGCTGACATCAGTGGTTCGCTCCGCCGGACTCTCATGGAAAAGCCCTTCCGTGCTTCGGCCGTGCTCGTCCCGCGGCGTGGGCTGGGACAGGCCGCCCCGAGGCGCGGGGCGCGGGGCGGGCTCCCGGGCAGCCCGCGCGGGAGCTGCTCTTGCCAGCGCTCCGTAAAGATGTCTTTTTTTTTTATTTTTTTTTTTTTTTTTTCATTCCTTTTGCCAAAAATGGTGTATGGGGAAAGTTGCTGTGCTCCGAAGCTCCGGGCCGCCTGCCACGGAGTGCAGTTTATTTAAGTTACTGTAACGTGACAGGCTCTTGCACGAGAACGGTGCGGGCAAATTGCAAACTGTCAGGTAGGCAAAAAATGTTAAATAACATTATATTACAATGTAATAACATTGTAAGAAGCAGCCAGTGCACGGCGGTAGACACTCTCCCTGCCGCCCCCCCCCCCCCCCTTCCCCCCAACCTTTCAGAGCTTCCCTGTGTTTTCCACAATGGAAAATATGCCTAAATAAACCTTTCAATATTTATAATTAGATCAGCTACAGATTTTTTCTTTTTTAAAGAAAGCAGAAAGCTCACAGAAGGTAGAGTTATCCAGTCTTAAGCAGCTTGGAAATTACCCACCCTGACAGAGCCCTTTGAAGGCAAGGGCTGGCCAAAGTGCAAGAAGAAATGTATTTTACATTCAACTCTCTTATCCTTAGGGAAGAAGAAGCTGAGATACTTTGAGTAATAGAGAATAATAGAGAAATCCACCTAATCCCGCAGGCTGGGCATGCGCTGTGGCACCCCCAGTGTGCCCCTTGTGTGGTGGCTCAGCCGGCTCGGGGCAGGGCTGCTCGCAGCAAGCGTGGGGGCACCCCTGGGGGAAGATGCTGAGCCCAGGACAAGCTTCACCGGGGCTCACGGACAACGTGCTCCCCCGAGCTTCGGGGAGTCGCAGGGATAGTGGCGCTGGCCGGCTCTTGGGGGACTGAGGGCCCAGAGCAGAGTAGCCGTGGTCATTTGGTGCTGCCCACGGGTTTTTATAACGAAACAAAGAACCCCGCCCCGGTACTGGTCACCAGCAAGCCCTTAGCCCTGAGGCACATGCCTGGTTCTCTCTGTTCTTAAGAGTTACTTGCCACCTGACAATAGCTGTGACTTTCTAGAAATGCCGCACAAAATTGCTTGTCTCTTGGGTGGCTTCTGGAACTGGTGTCATTAGTGACAGCAGCAACAGCGATGGGCACCCT
Source organism: Phalacrocorax aristotelis (assembly GCF_949628215.1). NCBI lineage: Eukaryota > Metazoa > Chordata > Aves > Suliformes > Phalacrocoracidae > Phalacrocorax > Phalacrocorax aristotelis. Next base: position 21,157,712 of record NC_134282.1, on the reverse strand, counting down.
GGAGGCAACTGGTTTGGGTAAGAAATCTGCAACACAGGGTTATTTTCCTTGCATATGGGAAGAAGTTTCAGGGTGTTTTTAAAAAAACTTTTGTTATTAGCTCTTTATTTTTAATTTTTATTTTTTTGAAGTAAGAATTCCCTATGCGATGCAGCTGCAGGAAGTGTAGGTAGATAACTTCTTGGTCCTGCTGCAGGGGTGACCAGTGGGCAGGAGAAGGAGATGGGCTTTGGGATGCCCTGAGGCAGGGGGCATTTGCCAGACACCAGAACTTCTCCTGTTATACTGGCGCAGCCACCTGAGTTTGGCTCACCCCCATGCAGGGAGCAACGTCCCACAACGTGGGCTTGGCCCGACTGCGAGGCAGGGGGTGCCGGCGGTCCCGGGCTGTGTCACGCAGGCTTGCAGCATGGAGCGCTCCTCTGCAGCCCTGTGCATGCCAGCATCAGTGCAGCAGCCCCACCTGCGTGCCTGGTGGGTTTTGCTGCTGGTACCAGCTGTGGGCCAGAGGCCCCGCTGGCATTTGAGAGCCCAGGAGCCTCCTGGCTCATGCCAGGAGAGAATTTTTTCCCCTCTCTTGTAGCTTTATCTGTTTGGATGGGTTTTTAGGGCCCAGGCCAATCTGGGATTATTGAAAACTGCACTCCAACAATCTCAAGCATTCAGATTATAATTATTTCCATATCTCTGTCTTTATTTATTTACGCTTTCAGGAAAGCTCCAGTAGTACTTAGAACAGCTTTACTGTGCTAGAAATTTCTAGCCCACTGTGATTTGCAGATTCCTGTGCAGCAAAGCCTTAGAAAGTCTACTCGAGACCACAGGCTGACACCGTTTGACATCTCCTTTCCCACCTCAGGCTGAGACTACAGTGCACTCCCAGGCTTCTTTCAATTTTTGTGTGATTAAGACTTATTTTTAAAAGTGTTTCGTTGGTTCTCTTCCATGCTCATATTTTTCTCTTTGCATCTGACTGTACCTCCAGGTTTCCTATGGTATTCCCTTTGCCTTCTGGGTCTGGCTGGAGCCAGCCACATTGGCAATATCACAGGGAATGCTGGTGGTGGGTGGGCTCCTGATCGCCTGTCTTCAAGGAGTTTGTCCATGCGTTTGCCCTCCATTGCTGCTGGGAGCGGCTGCGTGGGTCACGCCAGCTTTCGGGTGGGGAGAGCGGAGCTGTGGCATACTTTCCCATCCGAAGCGCCACGGTCTGTGTCACTGCCTGCAGCCAGCTGCTGAGTCAGGACTTGTGCCAAAGCCCGGCAAGGCAAAAGGAGCTTTTCCTCCTGACGTCAGGAGCCTTTGGATTAAGCTCCATAAAGACTCCTTACTCATAAACAGTGACTTTGTACAGCAAAGGACACTGGTGTGGTAACCTTTAGCAGAGGCTTTAGAAAATTATACCCAGCTTTCACTGTTAAATAGTCCAGCTTTAGTTTTCATCCCAGCTCCACTTAAGAAACCCGTTAGCATCTTGTCTGCCCTATTTTTTTCACTATGATTTTTTGATTTTGTTGCCAAGACCTTTCTCATAGTTTTTCGAGACCGATAGCTTTAAAGATTGATACATCTCAAACACTTGTAGCATCTGCACATCTGGTATCTTACCCATAATTTATAAATCTTTTGAAATTAGGAAGGATGTGTGGACTGCAGCAAAAGGCTTTCTGTATTAACTGAGTAGACAGAACTCTTGTCAATGTTTTTCTGTAAGTATAGCAGAACTTTAATTCTCTTCATCACCCTTTTCTTCATCTGCTGGCCCGTTTGATTCCAGAGCTGATACCTCAAACAGTCTCTAGGAGTTTGGTGACATGACTGGGCATCGCTTCTGGTGGTGGCTGCAGTCACAGGACCTGTGGGCTGTAGTCTTACTCGTCGGGATCCCCAACCAGCGTGTGATACTGGAGAGATCAGCAAGTAAATATCACGGAGCCCCTTGTCAGTGCAGCTCCTCTGGGAGTGGACAATCCTGTAGCACTGGAGGGAATCAGTAACTCAGCCCATCTGGGGTTGGGATAATTAACTTGATTCCCGCTCCCCCCAGGCTAATAAACTGAAGCGTTGGTAGTTTCAAAGGAAAAATCTACTGATTTTTCTTTACTGGTCCGTGCGATGATCTTCAGTGAATATCCTAGGGTACAATCTGAGTATGTTCATACCCTCAAACTCCCGTGTAAGATAATATGGCTAACAATAGGTATAAAGGTTGGCAATAAGTATTTATACTATTTAAATATAATTTAAGTGATATAAAATGTTACTTGAGGGGGGTAATTTTCACGCTGCTTTCTTCACAGCTTTATTGTGATTTTAGCCTTGGCTGTGTGAGCGAAGGTGTGCGTTCAGCGGGCAGCGGGATGTACCAGTGTCCCCGTGCTGGGGGCTGGCAGCCCCGGGGAGCCGCTCACCGTGGCGCCTGGAAAGCAGTGACTGGCTTTGCCTCACTCCCATACATAGCATAATGCTCAGTGTTTATTTCCCGCTTTGTTTGTTCTGGTTTGGTTTACTTCAAAGGACTGTGTCTGTCCTGCTTTCACCTCGCAGTGCTGCCCAGCCGCAGGGCCGTCCCGGGGAGTGTGGCAGATGTGCGGCAGAGCAGGGTCTGTGCCCTGGCCCCAGCCCACACCGCAGCTGCAGCCTTGCTGCAGGTCCTGCCATCCCCCCAGACCCTTGCAGGCAGGAGCCCCGCTGCCCTGCGGTGTCCCACCCGCCTCTGTAGAGCCCTGCTGCCGAGTGCAGAGATTCCTACTTTCACTGTTGACCTATTCAAACAATATTTCCTTTTCTTCTGCGTAAGATCTCCATTTCTTTGCTAATGTCACTTTGGGCTAGGATTTTTGCAAATGACATAATTATTTTTTAATATGTCAATGCACACACACACTGTTTAGGATCCTCAAGGCTGAGGGGGGTTATGGATATGTAAATAAGAATAAGCTATTTTGTATTCAACTTTAGCTTAAAATGTCTGTAAACTAAATACTCCAATAGTTGCAAACTACCCATGAAACCAGAGCCCTCATCGTCCCTGGAGCACCTCCGGAAAGACCTGGGTGTGGAGCATAGCCAGCCCTTCTGCAGGTGAGACTTCTGCTGTTAGGAAGGAGCCTGGGTGGCCCAGGCTTTGAGAAGGGCTTGTTTGTCGGGGGGGGGCAAAGGAAGAGACTTGTGTTAGCCACACCGAGTGCTCAGGGAACTGGCTAGGGGGCTTGTATAAACTGGGATGTAGCAGTTATTTTTAACAAGCGATGCCTGAGAGTGCAGGAGAATCTATGTGAGAAGATGAATCATAACTGTGATGGGGAAGGGAAAGGGTGGGCAAGGCTGGTGATCTGATGCTCCACTGCCATAAAAAACACGTCCAAGTGCCTAGCCCCTTCTAACCAGCCATCTTCCTGCAATCCCGCAAAGTGAGATCTTGGGAGTGCAGGAATGTATCTAAACATTAAGTGTACATCAACATCCAAAAAAGAAAAAAAAATCTTGACAAGTTCTGGATGATTCTGAGTCTCTCAGGAAGATGGCTGAGCAAGAAAGGCTGCTACTACGCAGGCAACAACTTAATCACTTCTAGAAAAACCAGCTTCAAGAATTGCCCTGAAAGTGAGCAGACTGTCTCAAGGGAGAAAGGAAATTTGTACCTGCAAAACGCATGATTCTCTCTCCACCGCTGGTGGAAGCAGGTGATGGGGCTGTCCCAGCGCCGTGAGCCTGTTGTAAGAAAGGGGAGAGTCAGGCACGACCAACGCGGATCTTCTCATCCAGACCTTGTAGGTCCCACTTATTGTCTGTTTAGGGGAGCAGCCAAGTGAGTGACTCTCCTGTAGAGGAAGGATGCTTCATGCCACTGCAGCTCAATCAGTAAAACCTAATCCTTGGCAGTTTAGGTGAGCAGAGAGAAGTAAAGCAACCTCTGCCCAGCTGCACAGGTGGATACAGGCAGCTCCATTCTCTCTCCAGCCAAATTTGCACCCTGTGTCACCAGTGCGAAGCTGCACCCAGCCAGTGCCCGGGGCCAGACTGGCAAAGGGGTCATGGTCCTCGGTGCCTGCCTTTGCAGAGCTGTAGACCTGCTTTCTCAGGGTAAATAAGAAAACCTCTCATGCCATTCACTAGGATTTGAAGAGCAGATTTTTGTGCTGGAGCTGACTCAGTTTTTTTCTTTTCAGCCACTAGAGGGGAAAAAACCAACGTTACAGGACTAATAAATTGTGGCAAATGTTTGTAATTTGTCAATGACTCAGTTACAGTCACGCTTGTGTGCAACAGGTGACTTGGTGAACAGCAGTGACATTTGTTTTCCCGTGAATTTGAGAAGCTTGTACAAAAGCAGACTGTGGTTCTGATGAGATTCCCTTGCCTTTTGGATCCAAAAAAAAGCAATACCTCTAAGTATTGTGAAGAATTATCTCCCCAGTCCTACTTATTTATTTTGAAAATATTTTGAGTGTCTTCACAATAGTAAAACAAAGTAAAAAAACAATCTTTCTCTCTTTTTAATCCATCCTTTGTAGTTTTCCTGCTGGGGGGGGGGAAATCCTGACCTCCCTGAAGGCCATCTACCTCCCAGGCAGTGACCCAGCCATGCTCTGCCTCTCAGTCCTGGAGCAAGTGACTTGCCCAGAGACAGACTGAAGGGTGCAAGTCAGAAATCTCCACAAGCCCAGGTATCTTCACACCAACCTCAGAACGAAATGTTCGGGTTCTCGTACCTTTTTCCTTTGTCTGCAATATTGTTTTCATAGAGGCAAAGGTTTTTTTCTAAACTGTTTTGAAGGCTACTATCAAGTTAAGCTGAGATAAGATCTGAAAAAAATCTCTACCTGAGGAAAAGGGTAGTCATGTTGCTACGGTAGAGGCTGGGCAGCTGGTCCTTTATTGTGTCATTGGCTTCCTGCTAGCCTTGGTGTTAGTCTCTCTCTGCCACTGTTACCTTCGTGGCTGAGCGGTCAACACAGGTATCCAGTGTTAAACCAATGCAAAGCCTAGAATATACAGCCCTATAAACATGGTGATTACTAAAGGTGTTTAGCTTTTGCTCAGGCTCTAAGATCTATGTGACTGATTTCTCCACTGTGGATTTACTGTTGCAGAAGCAGCAGCATTTCAGAAGTGCTTTGATTGCATCCTCGAAGGAGAGCAGGGTCAAAGATAACAGCATCTCTGTTTCGGCCAGAGCAAAATAATGGGGTGAAACCAGTCTGGCTGGCATTTTCCGTGTGTCTGGCCTTGTCCATGCCAACCCCACCATCTACATACGGCAGCATCCCTGGCTGGCCTCTGCAGCAGGGCTTCCCCCAGCCCGGCACTGGGATGCGGCTGCCTGAAGCTTTGCCCAGGATGAACAATTTCTGCACCCTTGTCTGAACCTCTGCTCAAGTCATCTATGTTTTGAACAACACAGTAAAGTGGCTGAGAAATGTAGGGGCTGTGCTGTGGGCTTCCAGGGAAGCAGCAGGGATCCACCTGTGGAGAGAAAGCTTGCTTAGTGCTTGAGGGAGGAGAGTGGAAACAGGGGAACTTGTGGTTATGTCTGCTTTTTTTAAAGCTTTATTGCTCTTGCTAACTCCAAGCCAGTTACGGCTCAAAAAAATCACAACCCAGATCCCCAAATGATTACACTTAAGATAGGGTTTTATTTATTTATTTATTTGGGGTTTATTTTCTGGTTTCCTGGTTATCCGAGTCATGCAAAAGCCACGGGCTGTACTACTTTTGACTGCAAGAACAAGCAGCTTTTCTCTCTTGCCTTGTTCTTTTCTTGTAGCAGCCTTGAATCCTTCTGGAGCTCTTTGAAAATCAGCCAGCAGAAGATTATTAGCTGATGCTAATGGGGAGTCAGAATTGTGAATGATGTCTTGGCAACAACTGAATAGCATGAGATGAGTATCTCAGTACCTCAAGGTACCTAGTCAAATGGGGGGAGTTGATAACATGGGTCTTGCTTAAGGGTGCTTGTGGATCGCACAGGCTGAGTCCTGTACACCCCCAGTCACAGACACGATTCCAGTATTAAAAAATCCTGGTACAGAGGAGTTTGCTTCTTGCTTAGTTTCTCTCGCACTGTAATTGACTCCTGGGAAGCCTCTACCCTTCATCTTTAGAAAGGCAGTAATATGTAGTTAATATAGATGTAAGGGATACTCCTTTGAGTTTTATTTATGTTTAGTGCTTATTAATTGTTTCCACTTTATGGGTATAACGATAGAAATCCAATATATTTGTAATTTGTTTTGTTAAAAAGATCTTGCATTTTTGCTATTTGGTTTTAAAGCCAGATTAAAACCCCTCCTAAATTTAAATCAGCAGAAATGCTACTAAGGTTCTTCATGACCTACCTGTAAGCAGCTACATTATATTCCTTTTTTAATTAAAATGATGACATCCAGTATTTGGAGTGTGTTACCTGCCCAGCGTAGCCTCCTGCTTGCCTCGGTGTCATGGCAATCTCATGTCTGTGGCAGCATTGGTTTCTGAGCATCGTTGGTAGCCACGGCAACGTGGGGTGACAGGGAAGCCCGAGCTGGCCCGCATTGGGCATGTGGCAGCTCACTCCTGCTGAAGTTATTATTTTTAAGGGCACAGTCTATAGCACTAGTCTAGCACATGGGTTTTTCCATGTGATAATGAACCCACTTAGCTGAAACTTGACTAGTTCTGAAATGAAGGGTTGAGGAAGATAAGAGAAATGAAATTAAACTCATAAGAATTCTAAAATCTTTAATTTAGCAAATTGGCCACTTTCCTGAGCTAAATTACAGAGAGGAGCTGGGCAATTTATTTGAAGTGTCTGAGTGGATACCTGAATCCATGTCTGTATTTTTTATTCCTTTTTGAGACTGATCAGACCCTGAAACCAGTCATGAGGGGGAAGGGTTAAAAAAAACCCCAAGCACCAAAAAACCTAAAAGGACAACTCAGTGTTTTGGTGATGACCCAGGCTTTGCCCCGCTGAGCTTTCCAACGCTGAGATAGGACCTTTTACAGCTTTTCTTTGTACAAAGTATGGAAGCCTGTTGTGATTTGCTGAGTACCCGGAGAGGGTCTGGATGAGTTGTGTTTGAGATGGAGGTGATGGCAGGGTTGTACCAGAGGCCAGCAAACATTAAACTGTGAGACCTGGAGGTGCTGCAGTGACCTCTGCAAAGGGGACAGATTTGTAGTAACACAAATATGGTGTTTCGGGGCACTATGAAGAGGTGACCAACCCTCATTGCTGTTGACATCGATGGGATACAAGGTTAGGCTGGCAACTTCCAGAGCCGAGTTAGTGGGAACCTTATCTGGAAAAGGATTTAAGTATTAAGCCCAAAGAGCAGAATATGATTCACCTTATAGAAAACCAAACAAATCCAGTGGGAAACGACCCCTGTGAGGATTTGCTGTGTCTAACGGAAATGAGCAGTTCACAGGCTGAGCCTGTGCTTGTTGACCGGCTGTAATAGAACAGATACTTTCTTTCCTTCAAATCGACATAGTGGGAGTCTGTGAGGGAGCACAGGCACTGTCAGCTTCCTACCGGGAGATTTTAGGATTCAGCAAAGTCCATCAGCCCGGCCCTGCCTCCAGAGAGAGCCATGGGAGCTGGCACAGGCTGCAGCAGAGGCAGGGCAGAGCCCCCCCAGCACCAAAGGTAATCGGCCTCTGCATTGACTGTTAAATCTGCTGCATCTCTAGCAACTGAGCTCCCAATTCAGTAGTGTGCTTTTCAGGTTCAACAGTCAGAAACAATAGAAGTCCGACCCCTGCAGAATTTCTAGAAATTGTGATTCAGAAAAAGTGGTGTGGCATCCTCAGGGGTTTCCACTCTGTGCCCTGTTCTGAATGATTCTGCAGCTGCTTTTTGTCATTCTCATAGGAGATTGATTTTGTTTTATTTGCTCCCAGATCACACAGGAGACCAGAACAAGGTTCTTCTGCCCTTGCTGCCTCGAACTTGCAGTCTGGCACAGCTCACCACCCAGTTTCATATAGTCTTCAGAAGTCAGCTTCTTTAAGAAAAGAATGTTTTATATTCTTTTTTATTTAATATTTAAATATTTATATTTAATAAATATTTATGGAATATTTAAAAAAGACTTTATAACAGACTGAAACTTTATTGGGAATATATTTTGTTTTATCTTGTTAGTTCTTGCTTTAGGAAAAAATGACATATTTTAAATGTGTTGGTTCATTCAGCAGCAAATTATAAAGCTTAATCGTCAAGACTCCTTAATCTCAGATAACTGTTTTTTGGGTGTTTTTTTAATTATTATTTTTTGGTTATGCTGCTAGCTAACCCTAATGCTAAGATTTTTATACACACAGCAATTACATCTGCATGCAGTTTTTAATTTTAATCTGTTATTTACAAACAAATTATTTCAGATTAATGTTTTGTAGGTCTGAGCTCTAATCCAAGTAAGATATACCAGGCGACAACAACTTGGGCAGGGAACCTTCCAGAATTGATGCACCCATCTCTGCTTGACAATGAGCAAATATTTAAAAAAAAAAAAATTTGTCTGTCTAAACCGTGGCTGAATGTTTAGGAAAAGGAGGAGAGTTAGAAGCACAGGGCACGCTGGCTGGAAGCATTCCTGGAATGTGCCTTGCACTAGCCCCAGCGCCGCTGGCGGCGGGGGGCAAGGGGCTGAGCTGCACCCCCAGGGAGATGCGGCAAAGAGAGTTTATCTTTTGGGAGAAGGAAGGAACTGTTTCTGGCAGCTTTTTCTCGGAGGGAGATATTGGGAAACCACTCAGAGCTTTGCAGAGCTGTCCCAGCTGGGCGTGCTTCACAAATGTATGGGGTGTGATTGCTGTTTGAGGGCTCAGAAAAATGCGAGGTATCTCGCTGAAGACACAGCCCTGCCCCAGCAAAAACACAGCAATGTGGTTTGATGTGACATGGTAAGTAAGTTTATATACAGAAATGTCAGAGAAAAGCTATAGGGGGCATGGCCAAGTAATATGGATGTGTGGTGCCGAGTAACGTGTGCGTGCGGGTATTTTTCATTGTCTTTTATTTAGACTTTCCTTAAAATCTCTTTCCTATCTCCCTATAGCCAAGCAGGTGGGTTTTAGAGGGGTTTGAAGGAGGTGCTTCACAACCTGGTTTGTGAAGAACATTGATGGTGAAAATGAGATAACATAGGAGAAATCAAAGGAGAGCGACAAGAGTCATGGATGGAGAAGGTGGTGGGAGCTTTACCCCAGGAGCAAGTAAACTCTGAAATGTAGGTAAGTACTACAGAAGTTCCAGCTTTCAAAGCAACAGCTTCCAGGTTGCATTTTCAGTTCACAGTTCAAGAACTTGATCTGAGAGTAGCCTGTGTCCTCTAGCCTGTGCGATACACAGAGCATGGAGCTGAGCCCGTGGCGCAGAGGGAGCCAGCAAAATCATGTGGAGGTAGCAAACCTCTCCTGAGTTTTGTCTGAGCTGGACTGAATGGGTTGGTGCGGTCAAGACCATGTGGAGGAAGAGTCAGAGAGATGGGCACGTGTATGGATCAGCTGGAACAGAAGTTTTGTGGTAGGGAAACGGACCGGGTAGTTGGAAAACAGTCTGAGTAAATGGTTTGTGTGTGTCCCCTGCCATGATGGGTGGAGGCAGGGTATGCTGGGGTCAAACGAGCAAGCGACAGTTAAGAAAATGAACACAAACTTTCCATGCCCCTTATTAATTTGAAAATGTGTAGCAGTGTGTTAAACAGTCATCGTTCTTCAGGATCCTTGCCTGCAGTGCAACAGCAAAGGGAACACAGACCCTGCTGTGCTGAGGCCTTTCATCTGCCGGAGCACTATTCCCTAAGTGGGTCATCTATGTGAGCAACCACCACACACCATGAATTGTACGTGCAAATAATGCAGCAGTTACGCTGCTTTCAGGAGCTCCTTTAACACTTCAGTTTAAGAATTGATTAGTATTCCACTGATGCGTGGACATTCAAATGTTTATGAAAGTTGGGAAATGCTGTGAATATAGCTACATCAAAATTCTTTAGTTATGTGACTCAAAAGAGTATTAATTCATGCTATGTGTCTAGACGTGTTTTTTTTTTTTTTTTGTATTTCCCATCTGGAACAGCAATATTTTTCCCCAAACATGCTGCATTTCCAGAGCTTCTTAGGAAAGTGTAGGATCTCCTGTATCTGTGCAGAATTTCCCACTTCCTGTCACTTCCTAGGTCTGAGCGAAATACCAGCCTCATATGAAGAGCAAAAAGACCACACAAGACCACATGTTGTTTACTTTGGGCTGATTATTCACATGTTATGAGCAGCCAAGAGAGGAGACTGTTTTGCCCTAAGTTCTAGAAGCACAATTCCATCAAACCTATGGTTGTCTTTGCTTTAACAAAATGCATTCAAGAACGGATGTCTCCCCACTGAGATATAAATGCCTACACTTGAAAACTACATCCCCTCTGGTTTCTTTTATCATTTGCATGTAAGCCATCCCTGCTTAAAGTAGACATTTACATGTTACTAAGTTTCTTTTCTTTTGTATCACTTTAAAAAAATTAATTTGGGAAGTTAATTTTGATTCCTTTAATCAACCTTATTGTTGCACTGTTGAAGTGTGTTCTTGCCCCTCTTTCTGTTCAGCACACAGCATAGGAAGCATTTTCCATGGGATGGCGTGGCTGTGGACTCCATGGGGAACGTGGCAGTGGTTCCCAGAGGGCTGCACCCTTTCTGTCTGTTCAGTTTGATGCCGTATGCACCCACAGGGTGCACCTAATCTGCAGGGTGCAAACTTGCTGCACTGATGAGGAAAATGTCAGGAGGGCTTCTCTCACCAGGCTTCTCCTTGGGATTTTTCAGGCCTCTTGGAGCTCTTTTGAACTTTCTTTCGTGCAGGAGGTATGGGAGAGTGTGGAAGGCTGTTAGATCAATCAGGGTCCTGGTAATGGAGGATTACATCGTTTGAGCTCTATCAGTTGTTCACACAAGGCTGGATTACGAGTTCTTATTTTAACTGAAAGAAATGAAACTTTTCTATCAGGAAGGGAGAAATCCTGTTCTGTTAAAGCTGGCATGACACCGCATTGTGTACAACCCATTCTCTGCATTACGCATTTAGGGACTTATCCTCTGCATACTCAAGTCTGTGGCTTTGTGGGCTAATACCAAAATACAGAAATACAGGAACAGATCTCAGCTCACTTTCAGGAATCACCTTAACTTCTTGTATCCAGGCACTAAAAGGGAAAATCCAGACCTTACAGGAACTAAACTGCAGATGGGTTCATCATTTGAGACTGGGAGTTCAGCGTCAGGTTTCAGAAATCACAACTTCGTGCTTTCCCTCCTTTGCCATGCAGAATCCCTCTCTTTAGAGAGTATGCGTGTGCTGTTGCTGCCTCTGTCCTTTTTGGTGTACACCTGACATTCATGCAATTGATGCTATTTACACGCCAGACTGCTATTTTGTGCCTTGTGTTGCGTTCTCCAAAACAGACTTTTGGAATAAGAATACAAATAGCTGTTCTTAGTATTTTGTGCTCTAAAAGTGGGTACAGTCAACAGATGCCAAAATGTAGTAAATCAAACTGAAGTGCTGTCTTAGTTGCTTCAGCCTGAAAGGGAACTGCGGTAGAAAAAGGCAGTGATGAAATCTAAACTGCATTTGCAATCCCATGAAGATTCAGGTCAACAGGGTTGAGAGCAGAAATTAATGGAGTGTGATGTTTGCTGCAACAGCTACAGTAAATGTGGAGGTTTCACAACAAAAACTTGAAGGGAGTGTTACGAATGCACATGATGCTGAGTCCCTGATGTACGAAAGCCGGTGGGCCTTGAACATCAGAGGGAGAGAGGGCTCAACATCTGGTAGCCATGTGAAAGCGAAAAATCCCGTATGTGCTGAAGGTCACAGTGACCTGGGATGCTACGCCGACATGGCTGCTGTGAAACAGCATGGGCTGCTTTTTACTTTGCGAACAAATTTTCCAGGATTGGAAAAAAAAAGAGAGAAGTGCCTTGTTCCTCTAAGACCTTGCAAGTGCTTTTGCTTCAGCTGGACTGGATATGTGCCACTGAGAAAGCACTATCTGTCCCTTTCATTTCTGCTCTACACTGATTTCTGGGACAGGAGAGTGAACTTACCTCTGCACGTGTTTTCTCTCCTCACGAGAGACGGAAGATCACTGTGACACTTGTGTTGTATTCTTTATTGTACCCTATCATGCATTCCTAAAGGGGTAGAATTGCTTTTGTGGCAAATGACGTTATGGTCTCCCTCCCTTTTTTCAACCTGTTTTGAACACTGTGTATTCAACCCTGTCCTCCAGAGCAGTGTTAGTAGAGATGATTATGAAATGCCCGTTATATACTGGCAGGTACTTTAACCTCAGAGCAGAAAACTCGTCATGGCCCATGCAGGCAGCCAGATTGGTACCTTGCTCTGTATTAGTGTTTGTATTCTTCACGCTCACCAAAGTCCCGCTCGATTCAGTGGGAGTTCTGGGCACGTATCTGAGGCAGAACTCACCTAAATGTTGCGGTCTTTGCCATTTCTTGGTGTATGAAAATGAAAACTGCAATGCTGCAGTTTAGTGAGACTAAGCAATAACTGTCTCCTTGACTTCAGAGTCTGTGGTTTCCCCAGTGGTTACATTTTTGCCTGTTTGGTTTTTTTTTCTCAAATTCTTCCAAGTGTGGTGGACTTTGAGAACTGTTACACCTCTGTACCAGTGCAGGGGAAGTCACTAGGTGTGTGAACCCTACCCTGTTCATTTCATGCCACAGCATCCTGCTCCCCTGTTCTTCTTCTTCTTGGTTTGCAAATATTGTTTTCAAAGAAGCCCAAAGCAAAATGACCAAACTGTGCTGGGCTTCCACATAGTCAGCAGAACTGAGAAGCAAAAGGAGAGTAACCAGACGGAGGCGTGAACTTGCATGAGTGACGGTAGGTAGAGGGTAGCTGCTCCTTGTGAAGAAGGCAGCAGAGTCCCAACTAAAATGAATGCAACCTAACAAAATGTTTCCTGGCGTGAAGGAATGAATGCATGCTTTCGTATTTGAACTTTGGTTATTTTTAACTGGATAGCCAGGCATTTATCAATGTCTCTATAAGCTTTCTGCCCTATGTCGTGCAAGTGTCTCTTAACTTTCAGGAAGATCTTTCATTTCTGATCTGTATTCAGGTGAGGGTTCAAGTGAAGCACTTCAACGTTTTCAGTGGTTTTGTCCCCTTTATTTATTATGCTTCTCAATTGCTGGTGTATGCTGAATTTCTCGGATCATGAGAATCTTAAAATGAATAAAAAAGAAAGCTAAGGAGAGATCTTCATGCTGTGTGCAGAGGAATTTTTCAAAAACCCTCTAAATACTCATTCATACCCCTTCACCTACAACTTGTTTCTTAGAAGCCCTCTCTAATGTAAATCAAAGTGCTAATTCTGAGCTGATTAGAGTCAGAATCAGTTCATAGAGAAGTTGAGTGGTCCTTCATAAAGCACCTTTCCATAGTTGGAAGAATAAGCACTGCCTGTTCACTGAAGAAACAGAAATGTGTGTTTGGATTCTTCAGTGAATTTATTCTAAATACTGCTAATCAAATTTAGAGGGGTTTGATTTATTTTTTAATGGCATCCAAACTTTGGTATGTTGGTAACTGTTTTGAATCCCAAATATAAGTAAATATGTCAAACACTGTTGGTTGCATACAGTGCAACTGAATCTAGCATTTGACACTGAGGGCAAAGAAATAATTTATTTTGTTTTTAAAGATAATGCATCCAACAAACAATTCTGTTTGGGGAAAAAATAAAGGAAAAAGGAAAGAAAAAGCATTTTCAAATCAAACATCCTCTCTGCCACATCAAAATAAAAAGCTATGGTAATATGAAGTGTAAGTTCCATTTTATTGTATAGAAATACGTAGTGATAAAATAGTTTTGTAATATGTCTCAGCTATGGGAAAGAGAACTGAGGATGTGATGACTTTGGACTAAGGTTCTCATATTAGCCACTGAAAAATCTTTATTTTTTAAATGTAATTTCTTGTTCTTGCTATCATGAGAGTTACCTGTTTCCACTCTGTTTGTTTCCAGTCACTCTTAGCTTTCTGAAATTCAGTTGAGGGGTTGAAAAGAAATGCCTATCCCAAAACTCCAAGGCTCCCACTACACATGCCTTACAGTAAATGCTAAATTTAGGGCAAACTGTTATTACAGGTATAATTGAGATTTTCTGTTGCTTGTCATCTCTCAGGATCAGAAACCAATTTTCCTACAGATCCTTGTTGTGTGCATGGAGGTCAATTGGAATACTCCGGATATGACTTCTGGGAAATCTCTTGCCACTGCTGGAGTCAAGAGCGCTAGGGCACCTCGGCTGTGAGGTGCTTCTGAATCCTGTGTTTGCTACTATTGGTAGAGTTTTTGCTGCTCGGGGTGCAGGGAACACCTGATAAACTTGAAGCTTCATGATATGGGGATCTGCTATGAAGGTTAACTAAAACTTGAATTAAAGCAAACTAAGGGCTGAAGTTGGAAAGAAGGCTGATGCATGCATCTTCTAGACTTATATTTGCATGTTTTTACTAGTGAAGATTTTAACGCAGAGCTGAGCATTTTACTAAGTTTTCCACAGTTAATAACCAGACAGAGTATTACTTCCATTTGGTATCCAGATGGAAGCATGGTATATTGTGGATGACACTGAGAAAACTGCCACTTTCCTCTAGAAATTGCTTGCGTGAAATACATTAAAAATGTAATCTATTTCTGCAGTATGAACAATAAGGAAAAGTGATAGAAAATGACACCAAACCTAGAGCTGTGTGAGAACTGCTCAGCTGCCTGCCCAGCCATGTGGTAATGCTGTTGCACTCGCAAATACAATGGTTATTACCTTTTCAGGTAATGAGCTGCAAGTGCATTACCATGCTGTACCTTCACAGCATGTATAATTTGTAGGTATTATTAGATTCATTTTACGAGTGAACTGAGGCATAGAAGCATTAAGAGCATATAGTAAAGCTCATAAATGTCATACTGTAAGTAGGCTTGTTAGTGAGGAGGCACATGGCTGTGTTGGGCTGCTACTCATTCCCTGCTCTGGGAATGAGTGCGTGACTTGCTGCTTTTGATCTAGCTCTTGTATTCCAACACACTCACAGGCTTCACTGAGAATTGACTCTGAGTCACACAGAACTTGAAAGGAGCGGGTGCCATTCCTGATCTGACGCTCCCTTTAAGTGAGGTACTGCCATTAACTTTAAGGGGTTTTGACTTCAAGGAACTTTGGATCAGGTCCTTTGTGAGGCTTGACCAAAAGTCAGTACGTACATCTCAGCATGGCAGGTCTTTAAATGCAAGGCCAAATCAAGAGCACAAACATCCCTTTTCATTGTGTCTTCCTTTATGGTGTCAAATCCAGCTATTGCTTTCTAATTTTACTTTAATTGAAATCATATATGTGAGTGAAAAATACTGATCACCTTTGCTGTCCTTTCCCAACTGCAATGTCTGGAAGATCTAAGTTGTAAGTAAGTCAATAGCACAGCACAGCAAAACTCTCCCCACTTTTTCTCCCTACTGGTAAATTCCCAACCATTACTTCCATTAAAGAGCCACGTGCAGGAAGAAAAAAAAACCCAACCCCTCTGTCCTTCCCATTTATCTTTTCTTTCGATCTTTTTCAGATTATCAGATGATTACTTCCAAAAATGCATATGCTCAGATACTCTTTAAAGTCATACTGTTAACATACACTTATCACACAGGCTCAGCTTCCCATAGGAGCTAGCCCTTTAACAGTTGTGTCTTGCCTTATTTAACTCACTAAGTGGAAAAAGAAAGATATATGCAGTATCAGACCATGGATTATGCCCATAATGAAGGGCTAGGTGTATATTTTCCATGGAAGCCTGCAGAGCGTCATCTGAGTCTCTAAGGATGTTTCATGTTGTCTTCATAACGGATTTTGTCTTTGGTCCACTTTCTGATTGTCCTCAAATTTTTACTTGGAGAAAGGGCTCACATTATACTATCCCTTAAGCCATGTTGTGAACAATTCCT
Organism: Phalacrocorax aristotelis; assembly: GCF_949628215.1. Lineage (NCBI taxonomy): Eukaryota > Metazoa > Chordata > Aves > Suliformes > Phalacrocoracidae > Phalacrocorax > Phalacrocorax aristotelis. The sequence goes on along the minus strand of NC_134282.1, from coordinate 21,141,696 downwards.
GCCCTGTGGGGTGCCTCAAGCCTCAATTTCTGCATCCTTTGGTGATGGAGTTTGCTGCCACAAAAGGCTCTCGAGGAGACAGGGACCTTGAGGAAAAAAAAATCTGGCATCCTCAACTATGTTGTGACCTTTTCATTATTGGAGTGCCTAGATGTTCCCCTGTTTTATTAGTGTGAATGTTTTCCAAAGGGGGAATCTAGAAGGTGGGAGCAACAGCATGAGGATTATTCTTAAATATTATAGCCTAAGTTGGGAGTGAGGCAAAGGTGAGGAGGAACACATGAGGGGCAATTGCGGAAAGCATAAGAGACCTGTAAGTGAAATTTCAGGGGGAATTTTGTGAAGTTGGGGGGAAAAAAAATTATCTGAAAGGAAGAAAGAAACCTCAAACAAGAAAGAGCTAGTAACCTTAACTCCAAAAAAGAAATTACTTCAAATTAAGCAAGTATTTTTGTCATCATCAATGGTTTTACATTATGCATTGAATAACATAATTTGCAAAAAAAGTGATTTTGAAACACAGAATTAAAAGGCTCCAATTTTCAAATTTCTAGGTCTTGTTTTTAGACAAAAATAGAGTTTCTACAGGGTACAGCTTGAGAAAGCTGACTTATGGCACCAGTACACAAGTGGCATATGTTTTTCAGGTGGTTATTCCCCAGTGTCTTCCTATCCCTCCTCTTCATGACTATAGAAGGCTTAGGGATTCCTTCCAGGCCTTTTTAAAATTAAACTGTTTTTCAGAATCATAGGCTAACAGATGGAGAAGAGTTGTTGTCATCAGCTAGCCAAAGTAAATATAGTTGCAAAGAGTCTTCAGCAATAACTAGGTATAATTATGCAATTCAGTCATCTTTCAACTGAACTTTGGAAGATTGCTTAAATCTATGGATGTACCTGACCAGTCTTCCTGTGCCCTTGTTGGATGCTGCAGTTCGTCTTGGTAACTTCGTACAGAGCTTCACCTACATGAAAGATATCAGGCTTTGGAGCAAATAAGAGGCCCTGTTCACACCTGCAGGCACTTGCTGAAGAGCCTGTCTGCCTCTGCTCTGCTGGCTTACTGGTGGGAGCTGTGGGGTGTTGGTGCCTCTGGATGCCTGAAAGTGCTCTTTGTGTTGAGGTCAGTGATGACCTGTATAGAGCACTGACAACAGAAGGCAGCAGAACAGGCTTTAGGTCTTCTTGTTCCCAGGATCAAGCAGCTTCAGAGCTGTTTTCCTAGGGTGTCATGGGTACAGAGAAAGGATTTCTCCTTGTACTGAACCAATTTCCATTGACCTGACAATGCTGAGCATTTCCTCACCATTCTGTGAAAGTCCTGTATAAAAAGGTGTTGATAAAACCCAACACATTGGCTTTAATTTTTCAAATTTCAAATTTCTGGAGCTGAACGGGGGAGCAAATATTGCATGGAGTTGAGAAAGATGTGACATAAGAATTCCCCAAGTTAGCTAGAAAATCCAGACACTTGCTCTGGGTTATGCTTTAGCTTACCAGTTAATATGCTCTTGCTGCCTGCTCAGTAATTTGCTGGAAACAAGGAAGAAGAATCCAGACTTGGCAAGCCGGTGCTGCAGACAGATTTTGTCAGATGAAATCCCAGTAGACGTTAGTCCAACATCAACAGCTCCTGAGCTATCACATGGGAATGCACAAGGAGATAAAACGAACATCCTAAAGGGTGGATTCTCTATTTTAAGGGGCAGAGAGGGGAATCTGGCTAATGTAATCTTTTTTTTTCTTTCTTTGTGGAGTTGTTCAGAGAAATTATGGAAAATGCTGGTTCCAAACAGATACAATTCTGTCTTTCCTTGAATACTTCACTTCGTTTAAAGTTGCTTAACTCTTCTCTCTTGCGTTTTCCTACATGTGAAGAGAGGTTAATCCTATCTGCTTTTACCTCAGAGGGATTGTGAGGGCAGTTTGGAAAAGAATTTGCTGTCTATGCAAAGAATCCACAAGTGACTGCAGGGGAGGAAAAAACCCCAGACCTACCGTTGGGAAACTCCAGCACCAGTCGACTACTTTCTGGAAGTGGACTGTCCTGTTACATAAACATCCTTGAAGCTTTGCAGAAGGGGTGACATTCACATCACATATGTGGGGCCTGACTAATTGGGCTTTGTGTGTGAAGAATGGGGATGGAGAGGATAAGGAAGTGAAATCCCCAAGGTGCAAGCTGGGCCTCCTTCTTCCCATGGCCTGTACTGTTGCTTACGTGTTGAAAAGGGGTCTCAGAGCCTCATGTACCACTGAGCTGATGACTGGGAACTCTGCAGGCCCCGCAACCCAGCCTGCATCCTAATTCTGCCCTCTGCAGTGGTCTGGGAGGCATCCTGCTCAGCCCAGCATCCAGCTGCAACAGCCTTCAGCAGTCACTCAGAGAGCATCCCTCTGCTGAGAAGTTGTTAACATCCCTTCATACTAAAATCGGCATTAACTCAGTGGTCCTGGTCTATGTATAAACAGCATGCAGGACATGTTACACTTGGCTGCTTCTACAAACAGTGGCAGAAGGGGGCTATCAACTTCAGGAGCTCCAAGTTTCCCCCTGAAGGAGTCTGTACCTTTCCACTGATTATGTGGGGAACTCAAATCCTATAGTCGGTGTTTTGACGGCCAAATTTAGGTGGCACCAGCACCCCGCCATCTAAAACTCACTTGAGACCCAGGGCACAGTTCTCCACAGCCCCACACCCTGTGGCAAAGTGGAGCTGCAGCATGAGTTGAAAGTCTTCACTTCATTTTGCATGCACTTCATAAAGCTTTGTCACAAGTCCCAGACAAAGAAAATAACCAGTTCTCCCACTACCCCCCCCAGGGAAAACCAAGTATAGCAGGCATATAAATAACTTGATAAACTTGATAACACCTACTGTAAAATTCACATGTATATTTTTCTGTATTTTATGCCAGACAGAATAATGGTTTGTAGGCTTTCCATTCTGCACAGCAGCTCTCAGAGTAACAGGCCAGATTTAGCAATTGGGGTGGCAGTGAAAGGAACCGATTCACAAGCAAAAAAGCCAGTGCTGAACCAGTTAGGAAAGAGTAAAATCTGAATTCCCAACTCTTCTTCTTTTCACAGCTGTTAAGGGTTCAGTGGGTTGAACTGCAATCCTTCAAGTTCATCTGTTGACTCCAACACAAAACTATTATAAACTGTGCCTCTAGAACACGTGATGAAACATTTCTTGAGAGCTATTTATTCCAACTGCAGCAGAGGAAAGTTTTCAGAACACCCGGCATTTGGTAGAGGAAAGGTCTCTTGAGCTTTGCAAAAGGAGGAATTATTTGCATACCGACGTAAGTTGCTTCTTGATTTTTTTGCCTGTGCCATTGAATAAAATAATACTTCTAACTATTTTCCACCCTGTGGAAACATGGTCAAGTAGCACAGAACTATGTTTAAGTACTTAGCAGAGTATTTCTATATAGTTTTCTTTCATTAGTCATGTGGATTGGGGGTTTTATAATTCAGCATAGAACTCAACATGATTTAATATTAAGTACTTTCTTTCCTCTGATGTTTTCTGTACCTGAATAGCAGTTCATTCAGTTACAATATTAATGCAGAAGTATGAGAGACTGCAAGCTTCAATCAAGTGTGTCCTGCAAACTTACAAATTACAAGTAGCAAGGAATAGCTTGGGGGTATCTTTTTTCAGATGTTTCTTTTACACCTTTGGTCTGAAGTTTGATCTTACATATACATATGCATTCTCCTCCAGGCTTTAGCTGTGGTGAAACACTTTCCATGCTGAAAATGGACCATGCAAATATGACCCAAGCCATGCTTGATGCTGAATCCCGCAACACAGAGAACAACAGCAATGAATATTTTTACATTCTGATCGTCATGTCTTTCTACGGGATCTTCCTGATAGGGATAATGCTGGGTTACATGAAATCCAAAAGAAAAGAGAAGAAGTCCAATTTGCTTCTGCTTTACAAAGATGAAGAGAGAGAATGGGGAGAAGCTGTGAAGCCCCTACCAAGCATATCAGGGCTGAAATCTGTCCAGATCCCTATGATGCTGAACATGCTGCAGGAGAGCATGGTGCCGTCCCTGTCCTGCGCCATCTGCTCAATGGAAGGCAGCAGTGTGAGCTCCGAATCCTCCTCCCCAGATGTGCACTTCACCATCCAGGAGGAAGTGCTGGGTGCTGAACTAGGGGAAGTGTCAGAAACGCTCCTCAACGAGAGCAGTGAGGGATCTGCAGAAAACATCCACAAGAACTCCTAGCACTTGCAGGGCTCCTGTGATCAGCTGCCAAAGCGTGAGTGGGGCTCCCACTAAGAACTTGTGGTTCTTTTTTCCTGCTCTCCAATGAACTCTCAACAGGTACCTGTGCCCCTGGGCCTGAGGAGTTCCTGAGAGCCAGCAGAACAAGAAAGCAGTGGTATCCAACACCAAAGTGTAACTTGCACATAATTGGGATGCTTAATTTTAAATTTTCCATTATTATTTCTTACTTTAAGAGCTAAGAACAGAAGAATACGTATATATACTTTCTAACGAGGTAACTATTACTGGCATGTCTCTGCATATTTCAGATTTGCTCAATGAGGCCTCAAAAGCTGAAAATTTGTCGATGCGTAGTTGAAAGGAGATTGTAGCATGGCTGGAGACTGATGTTAGGCACAGAAAGAATGAAAGAAAATGAAAAAAAAAAAAAAAGGCACCAAATTTCTAAGAGGATTGTAAAGCCCAGTTTCAGATCCATGCCAATATATCTATCTTTGCTTAAGTTGTACCTGTACTGGCTGGGTCAGGTTCACTAACTTCTGCTGCAGTCCAGCCTTTGACTGAGTTACTAGTAGGAAAAGTGGTTTTGATTTTTGCTTTTGTATTTTTCAAACACATGTACATTTGCTTAATAAAGCCAAAGATCTGCAAGTTAAAAAAAGACATTAAAAGATCTTTGTTACAAGGTGTAAGATGTAGAAAAGCTTGAATAAATGCTGCTCTGTTACGCCCCCTTGAAAAATAGGTGGAATTCAGAATAGAATTTAACCTAGCAAGGGTGAAATCTTGGCCCCACTGAAGTCATCAGCTGAGTCCTCCTGACTTCAGGGGACATGCACAAGATTTTGTGCTTCTCTGTTGGAGCTGAATTCTCCATTTGAGGTCAGTAAAACTGTACCCATTTACATCATTAAAGAATCTGGCCTTTCTGCTCTATTTAAGCCAGTGCAGATAAACATTGCATTACACCTTTTTGTTTTGTTTTGTTGTTATCAGCTCGCATGTGACACATGCATTTCTATAAAGTCATTAGTAACTAGTTTTTAAAACCACCACAAACTTCCCCCCCTAATTTAATGGTACTGTGATTTTTTTCAAATGCTCATGAAATTAGTTACTGAATTATTGCACTGTTAAAAGAAGTAATGTTAATATTGTAGCAAAGTATGATTATTTCAATCATACCTTATATTTTATAATAACTTATTACAATGTTTGGATTAGTTCTGAACCATGAGGGCTAAAGAGCCTGAATCTAAAGCATTGCACAGCAAAATGTTTGCAAAATGTCTCCACATATTTCCTGCGCTAAAATAGCTCTGTGATTTATCCACTGGCATTAGAGCTTGAGAGACAGCTTGAAGAATAAGAATGCTGAACAGCAGAAAAGAACTGAGGCAAGAGTCTGCTGTACTTCTGCCGTTTAGAAGGGAGAACTCTGCTTTTGGCTTGGAGGGTTAATACGATGTGATGTAGCCTGCAGGGGTATCACTGTCTGCCTCTAAACACAGCAGAACAAACACTGCATTGTGCTCAGAAAGGGCCTGATTCGGTTCAGACTGAAGGCAGTGGGAGTTTTTCCAATCACTTCAGTGAACTTTGGATCAGACCATGTAAAGCTTTTTGGTAGATTTACTCCAAAATGGGCTGTTTTTAAGTTTGAAAGAAGCCAAATTAAGTTTGGCACTTTGCCTGGAATCACTTGAATCCTGAAACTTTCCAAATGAGACTGACATGCGCGAGTTGTCACATTTTCCATTGCTTTCTCCTTCGTCCTTTTACTTTTGGTATAAATGTGTTTGTATCTGTAAAAAACTGATGTATATAATTCCTAACGTTGAGTTGTATATAGTTGTCTCATGTATTTAAAATCTATTATTTCTACTGGCACTAATTTTTATTTAAATAAACACATTTCCTGGAAAAGTTTCCATGTCTGCTCACTACGTCAAATAGTTTTCCAGTAATGTGACTGTGCAAAATTTCTGCAGGATCCTTTTCTTAGCCTCTTTTTAAAATGATTCCTTGTGTTTGACAGTGCTGCAGCATTGCTGGCTGACTGCAGGGCTGAGCCAGGCACTCCAGATCTGCCTTAGGTCCATACTGCCTCTTTGGGGCACTGCAAAACTTCTTGGCGGTCAGCTTCTGCCCATGTGCAGGCAGGTCTGCAGGGATGCCCGGAGTCCTCCTGCAAGGAGCTGGGGGTGCCGGCTAGCCATTGAGGAGGCTAGAAAAACTGACAAGCTGCTCTGAGAACTTTTTTATCACTTATTCAGCCTCTTGAAAAGTTTGCATTTTGAGTTCTGGTTTTAAATTTGCATTGTAGCAAATTGGGTGGGTTAGGGTTGAGGCTACAGGCAAGTATCTGATACAGGTCTCTGTTCCCACTGAATTTCCGGTACTTGGCCATGGTACGTAGCTGGCTTTGTCACAAGCTTTGACCCTGGGTCTTATTGCTGCTCTGTCATTTCCAGCATTAGGGATAGGGGAGGTTTTGGGATTCTGACTCCCAATGCAGGATGGAAGTGTTTAGAGGGAACTTTGCGCTTCCATATCTCCTTCAAGCTGTGACAGTGTGCACAGAGTCACAGGCACTGGCTGAAACCTACTTGCATGGGGTCATTTGAGGTTATTTCAAAAATCAGGTTGCTATGAAGTTATATCTGCTTGCTTTCCCATAAAACCTGTTCCCCGGTGCTCTGCTGTCTTCATTCACTCCTTATTAAATAATTCTGTGGCCTGTTCACAAGCTTCTGTGGACCTAAAGCTACCCATCAGCAAGCCTGTGTTTCTCTCCGGCAATGTAATCTCCCGGGACACCCAGAGTGTCCTGGAATAGCAGGTCAGTAATGTTGCATCTTCCACATTTACCCATGCTGCTGTTTCAGTGTTTCCATTGCCACAATAATGAATCAAGAGACTTCTGACAGCACTGGTGATAAGAAGGAAAAACAGAACAAAATGTAAATTACAGCTCTGCTTTATGGATCAAAAAGCTAGCTTATTGCAGCGGTTTGTTGTGTTAAATGGAGCTGCTATAAAGGGAAACACTGTGTGCTTTGGGGTCTATTTACATTGAAGTGAGCTAGTAAGCACAAAAATGTGGCCATCTTCGTGCAGACTGATGGAGCTATCCCTGGCCCATGGGGTTTGAGAAAGTATGCGTGATAGTTTAGTATGTATTTGTCTTTGTCATAGGGCATTTGTCTTTGTCCAAATTAGTATTTTGATGGCACCAATGGAAAAAAAAAGAAGCAAAAGTATATTTTAGCTATAAAAGTTAATTGAATGTGCAACTGAATGCAATGATGCCTTGAAGACAGTCCAGTGGCCCAACACTGCCAGGTAGCTATTATTCCAAAATAAAAGAAGTGTTGTTAATCTGGAAAAGCTACAGATGGAACGAAGAAGATTGCCCCCATTAAGCTTGTTTCAAAAGCCTTCTGGCTACTTAGGAGTAAAAGGTACTACTAATATTTTTTTTTTTCCCAAAAATGACAGGCATTTCCAATGTGCTTCAGTAACAGAGTTAAATCAAATTCAGAGCTAATATATCTTGGCTTGAGGGCAATGATAATTGACTGGAATTTGACTGAATGGAGATGATTTTATTTTTACAAATGCATTCTTTCTTAAAAGAACACAGCAATTCGGCTCCCATTTCCTTGCAGTTCTGTACCTCATATGTTTGCTGTAATAATAGACACATATCACCTTTGCTAGAAGAGGAAAAGATGACCAATGTAGCATGTGTACAAGGTTTGGCTCCAGGACCTACTGTAAATATAAGTGCCAGCTCTCAAGATTACCACACTGGGGTCTGTGACAGTAGCTGCCTGATGTACAGTCCTAAATCCTACCAGTGGGTCGCATACAGATGCACCTGTGAGGTTATTCTTTCAACAGACTGACCCTGCTGAATAATTGAAGTGGAAATGCAAAACCTGTCTCTTCCCCAGGCACAGGCTCTCCCAGAACTGCTGTGCTCTGGACCAGGGAAAGAATTAAGCAGGGAGGGAAGGTTGATGAATACGAGAGAATCCACTTTCCCAGGGCTGGAGCACAGGTCACAGATCATGGTAAGTGAAGCCAGGAGCCTCATGTGTTACAACTCATTGCAAAACCTCTCCTGAGCTTGGCCTCTCACAGTGGGTTCCCCTGGATCAGTCCCTTTCTCAGACATGTGCCCACACCTACCCAAATAATCAAATCAATTCTCACAGGGTTGGAAAGGAAGGAAATGGATAAACTGTAACAGTAATTTCTGTTTCTAAGTTCTCAGTGCATGATGTTGGGCAAGGATAGGTGCACTGCTCGAGGACAAGGAGCACACAGGTCCCCAGTGCAGACTGCACTTTTATCACAGCCATTTCAACTAAGAGAAGATTAAACCACCTGCTTTAATTTTCACCTCAAAATTTCAAGACCCTGCAAAGGCAGAAGGAGTCCCTACCACACGATAGATGAGCATTCTCAGAGATGCTCGAAGTGGGGTGCTGGACAGTGTAGTTGTTTGCACAGACGCAATTGTACCAACGCTGGACCATGCTCTCCTGTGGCTGTCGACCTACCATGCTCGTGTTATAATCTTCTTGGACCTTGTTGTTCTAGTGGGGAATTTATTTCTGCCTGAGTTCAGAGTTGCATTTTAGATTTAAAATACCAGGCTTGGATCTGAGAGGCATAAAAATTAATAAAATTGTTTAGGCTATTGGTTTTTAAGCACTGATCATATTTGTCCCAGTGTATTTGGTTGACTTGCTTTCATATTCTTTCCATTTTCACACGCCTCTGCAGTTCCTACTGCATACAGCCAAAAATAGCTGTGAGATGAGCTGCTGCCTTAGTATATTGACACTTCTGTATCCATCTCATCTAGGGAAGAAAATGGAAAATAATACAGAATGAATGAGCACTAGAGTTTTTCAAAGCTTTATTTTATTTTAGTTTGGGTTTGGGTAGTGCTCCAGTTTATGTCAGACCAGGTTAGACTGAGACTTCTGCCATCCAAATAAGTGACTAAAAGAAGGATAATAAAGGCTATTGAATGGTGCATTACAGGCTATGTTCCCATCTCTCTCCCTGGGTAATCTGTTTAAATGCCCTGTGCTTCACTTGATTATCAGATGCTGCTGGTTATAGTCCTGCCTGTGAGAATATGAAGTGTTCTTGATAGACATGAAATGCTTGTGATTCTCAAATGAAAGCTATGGTATAAATAGAAAGCATTTGCCCACCTAGGAACAACAAACTTTTTTGCCCCCCTTAATACTATTAGATGCTAGAGTAGCCACTGGCAACAAATGATAATTGCTACCATCTATGACTATCTGGAAGAGTGCATCTTATCCCACTGGACATCCTCAGGTCAGCAGAAGCCATGTAACAGGGCCTTTTCACTTGGGAAAGAGAAAGAGAGAGGAGCTGCCAGTGAGTGGGGCAATAGCCCTGGGATGTGACAGACTAAATTCAGCTCCCTTTTCTGCTCCAGGTTCACTGTGGTATTCTGGAAAATTACTTGCTTTGGCTAAGGCTCTTATTTATAAACTGTAAAGAAAAGCACATCTTTGCTGCCTAAGGCTGATGTGAGAATAGCTACACTGAGAATCTCAGGGTGCTGAGCTCTGATGGAAGTGAGAAAAGACAGACGATTTGTTACTCTTTGTACTTGGAGGAGGAACCACAAAATTAAAGAATTTCATCTGGTGTGAACTCCAGCAGTTTAGCCAGGGCCAGCATGTGATTGTTCCATTGCCTGCAGCTTACCTATGAATGCTGGGCTTGGAGCAAGCCTGCCGTGGTGCTGGTCCCCAGCCTAGCTCTTCCTGGGACAGCTGTGTCTCATCTCAGCAATGAAAATGTTAGCTGAACAGTGCAGGCAAGAGGATGTGAAACACACAATGTTTGCAAGAGATTTTGAAACCTGTCCTAAAGAATACAAAAAATATGAGACTTTCCTTCTCTTCAGGAGGAAATGTAAACTGTACACCTCTAAGGAGGTATATGCCCCTTCTCTCTCTTCATAACACAATAAACTGTTCAAACAAGGTTTCCTTTAAGAGGGAAGAGAGAAGAGAAAGAGTATTGCTGCTGCTATTTTTTAATAATAGGTATGGAGCTATGTAGTAGCAAGCAGACTACCCTTGAATGTTACACAGACAGCCCTCAGCGGTACCTCTTTCAATGCCTTAATAGAGCACCATCTCATCATTTTCCTTACAAATACCTGATGCTACAAAACAACCCGTTGCTATTGCCAATCCTGTCAGCAACAGCAGGCTAATGAGTGTCATTAATTGCTTTTCAGCATGCTAGCACTCTGATTCTGCTGCACTGGGAAGCAGGGAACGCCCTTGACACTTGTAGAAGCATGGAGCAGTGCTGGGCCTGCTGAATGCCCAAGCACCACTGGGGCATTTCTCCAGATGTCACTTTTCACACACAGCACTGCATGAGAGCACTGTGGAAAGTCTGGGGCTGTGCACACATCCTGTGCATATGTGCCAATTTTGATCAGTTACACAGGATTTTACACCCAAGGATGCTGTTGACTTTGATTAGAAGTGTGAGTGTTATTTAAGAAACGACAGCGAGGCACATCGGTGATTTGATGGTAGCACCTACCCATATTTACCTAGGAACTGCTCATTGTGCCTTCACCAAATGAAACAGCAGCTACAGCTCTGTCACATTCTGTTGCCCGAGGTCTAGCTGTTCAGTGTTAAACATAATTAACTTCAGTCACATCTAATTAGCTGCTCTTTGGCCAGGATGTGAGTCTCAGATAGATTCTCACCGTAAATTTTTTTCCTCCTATATTCATCGAGAATTGAAACACCAGATGAAAAGGATTGTGCAGCTTGCCTTTGCTGGGAGCCATCATTAGGGTGGTGTAAATGGCTGCTGACAGAGGTAGCCATCATTGGTGGTCATCATGCTGCAGTGGCAAGCAAAAATGTTGCCTTGGGGCTGGCTGCTTAAGGTTTTTACTCCTTCAGGTGAGCTATAGATACTGTACTTAGTGTTTGGGTGGATATTTACATACTTAGTTCTGTGATTCTGTGAGTAGTTATGCATTACCATTATAATAAAACTCATGAAAGACATTCAAAACATCACAGGATTCTTCTTGTCAGTGAAAAGAATTTTTCCATAGCTTCTCTTCCATGACCTTTAGTTTGCCTTGTGAAGTACTGTCATCAGGAATGACGAGAAAGTTTTATTCATATGGAAAGAAGAGAACATACCATTCATATGGAATAGGCAGAGCTTTGGATTAAAAGTATCCTGTATAGGAATATTTGTGAAATACACGTGTGCGGGGGAAAGATCACAGACCCAGGTGTTTAGAGTAAAAGTACTAGACATTTTGAGTCCTTTCATTTATGATGTCTAGACAGACAGTGAATTTTCCCTCATATTTTGGTCGAGAGCTGTGCCAGTTTGAACAGGGAGAGTCCAATAAATGGCCTTCTATCTGCATGTATATTCCCAATGTGCCTGTTTTTCCCCCCTCACTACCATTTTTCTACAGGACTGTAGCCCAGGGAATTTATTTTTTTCAGGCCTCTCCTTATCTTCTTTTTCTTTTCTGCATAAAAGCCATAGCTTAGGGCACTTAAGTCAGGTTGAACGTGGTTTTTTCTATTCCTTGGCACTTTCTAATGCTGATTGCTACCATCTCTTTTGAGTAGCGCACTACGTGCTTTCCTAACAGCTATACACAATTCACACACTGACATATGGTTAACATCAATTTTATAGGGGCCTGGCAGCGCAAGGGATTGTGTTAATTTTTCCTGTTATAAAGTGGGGCACAGAATTTGTTACTTCTACTGTGGGTCACCAGTTCAAATGCAAACCCAGGACAGGACTAGCCAAGCTTGGCATGGGGAGCTGATGGGTTTTGTGACACTGGCTCTGTGAGACTGGTACCCTTGGCACACCAAAAAGAAGTGGTTTGAAGACAAAGAGGAGACAGTTTATGCTTCAGTCTGCAAAAGCAGCAGCAAGCCTGTAAACTAGGTGATGTGAGTCAGCTCGTGAAATCACTGGCTAGTGAGGAACCAGTGGAGTCCCCTCCCCACTGACCTCCAAGCCAGGTCTGGCGGACTGGGGGTAGCAGTGATGAACACTGACTCTCCACAGCTGCGCTCTGCTCACCAAAGCACAATCCCAGATGGCACTGCTCACAAAAGGCCCCTGGCCCACCAGCGTGGAAGGTACAGGAGGTGACCAGCCCCTTTCTTATGCTGACCCTGATTTTGGAGAGGTGGACCTTCTTCTCACAGATGTTACAGGCAAAGTGGTATCAGGGTTTGGTGAGGGGAGGGGCAGGCTCCAGGTAGGGTTTGGGGAAATAACCCTTGCATGCCCCCCACCCTTTCCAAGCCAGGAAGTTGTCTTTCAAAAACAATGTCACTCCCTTTCACTTTTTTCCTTTTTGTTCCCTCTGGGCTCGGAAACATGCACTTTATTGCTACACAGCAACTTCCCTGAACTCTATCTGGGAGATTAATGGTTTATTGAAGAACAGGCAGGATTTAGATTGTCATCAAGAGACCCATAAAAGTAAGCATGTAAATAGTGTTATGGAAACAGAGTGTGGCCCCTTGGAGTTTTCAAGGGTGGAAGGTGGGCTATACACATGCCCTGCACCCAGCTCCTGTAGCCCTTTGCTGGGGGCAAGTGTGGAAGGGCAATGGGAGTCATTATTTGTCCTGGAAATTGATGAGTCCCTTGTGATGTAATTTGCTTTGAATGCACCTTTGCACACAAGCTGATTATTTTTTCCAGGCTAGCTGCTGCTTTGTTTGTGCGTGCGCATGGTGTGTGTGTGTGTGTGTGTGTTCATCTTGTACGTCACTGGGAACACATTAATGGCCGTCAGGAACATTTCTTTTGGAATCCTCACAGATATCCCTAGTGATCCAATTTGAAGCATTGCCTGGAAAATGATTAATTCCTCTCTTTGGTCTATAAGGGATAGGATTACTCAAATCTGCTCCGCCGCTTCGGGCCACAGCCAGCTCATTCCTGCAGACATCCTCATGTTCCTCTCCAGGGACCTGCGCTTTTAGGGAGTCCTGCACGTAAGCTATTGTTGCATCTTAAGGCCAAACTGTTCCATTTAAGCATGGGTCCATAAAAGTGGCCGTACTACAAAACCCTAGGGAAACACTGGGTTGCAAACAGCCAGCTAAGCTGTGACACAGTGAAAACAGCACCCTGCTCTAACATCAGCTACACCTCTTAGCCTTTTTTTCCCTGCTCTCCTGATCTTTTTCACAAGATTTGTTATTGGTGATATTTTTGTGTGTGGAAATAATGACTTCATATATACCCCAAGTGTTGTGAGGTTAGCTATGCAGTTAACATGCACAGTTGCTGTCCTTGTTTCCTTAATTACTAAAAATTGGCAGAAGTTCACTATTTCCCCATTTGAGGGACCTGCATGTTAAAGCACACACAGAGCTGAAAAATGAATGCTAAAGTTGTAATCCCACAGCTTGCTTGTTTAGGAATGGGTTTCTTTAGTTAAGGGTTTAAAATAGAAGCTCTGAAGATTTGTTAGGACAGCTCATCCTCGCACACATAACCATTAGCTCTGTTACTTTCGATCCAGCATCTTCCCCCCAGTATTCTGGTTTCTGTGGGCTCCCCTGCCCACCCCAGAACCACGGATGTCTTTCTGTATGTAATAGTAGAAGTAAAAGTAAAGTAGTAAAATAAAACCAATTTCTTTATCTTTGTGTACTTCTCGTCAACTCAATGAAGGAGCAGGTTTGCTCTTGGCTCATCTCACTGGACAGGGTTCCCATATGAATGGCCCCAAAAAAGCTCCAGCAGCCCTGGACCCCTCCCCCAGCATTTCAAGCATGCTGGTGGGATCTCCTCACAGTGAACCTGTTTTTTTTTTTGTCCAGTTCACACCAGTTTCCTTGCCTTCAGTCGCAGCTGTCCCCGAGAGTGGGTTAAGCTGCAGCCTGCCTTTAATTTACCTTTCACAGGTGCTATTTTTTTTTTGCTCTGTTCTCTCCTCTCTGTCCATGCTCAGAAGGACAGGGATTGGGCTGCCCTGACACCAGGCCCCTGACCAACGTGGGGCAGGCTGAGGGCCCTGGAGTGCCCCAACACCCCCTTCCACCTGCCATGGGGGATGAATCTGTTGGGGATGAAGAAAACCATTACAGAGACACAGCAGGCACTTCATTGGCTTGGTAGATGAAGGGAGAGCAGTGGATGTTGTTTACCTCGACTTCAGCAAGGCTTTTGACACTGTCTCCCATAACATTCTCATAGGTAAGCTTAGGAAGTGTGGGGTTAGATGAGAGGACAGTGAGGTGGATAGAGACCTGGCTGAGCAGCAGAGCTCCGAGGATCCTGATCAAGGGCACAGAGTCTCATTGGAGGCCTGTAACCAGAAGTGTTCCCCAGGGGTCTGTGCTGGGTCCAGTCCTGTTCAACATATTCATCAATGACCTGGACAAAGGGACAGAGTGTACCCTTGGCAAATTTGCTGATGATACAAAACTGAGAGGAGTGGCTGATACACCAGAAGGCTGGGCTGCCATTCAGTGAGGCCTGGATAGGCTGGAGAGCTGGGCCAAGGGGAACCTCATGGAATTCAACAAAATCAAGTGTAAGGTCCTGCACCTGGGGAGGAACAACTCCATGCACCAGTGCAGGCTGGGGGGCTGACCTGCTGGAAAGTGGCTCTGTTGAGAAGGACCTGGGAGTGCTGGTGGACAAGCTGACCATGAGCCAACAACGTGTCTTTGTGGCCAAGAAGGACAACGGTACCCTGGGCTGCATTAAAAGAAGTGTGGCCAGCAGGTCGAGGGAGGTTAGCCTCCCCCTCTACTCTGCCCTAGTGAGACCACATTTGGAGTACAGCATCCAGTTCTGGGCACTCCAGTTCAAGAAAAACAGGGAACTGCTTAAGCAAGTCCAGCAGAGAGCTACAAAGATGATCAGGGGACTGGAGCATCTCTCTTATGAGGAAAGGCTGAGACACCTGCATTTGTTTAGCCTCAAGAAGGCTGAGGGGGGATCACATCAATACTTATAAATATCTAAAGGGTGGGTGTCGAGAGGGTGGGTCCAGACTCTCTTTTCAGTGGTGCCCAATGACAGGACAAGGGGCAATGAACACAAATTGGAACACAGGCAGTTCCACCTCAATATGAGAAAAAACTTCTTTACTTTGAAGGTGCTAGAGCAGTGGAACAGGCTGCCCAGGGAGGCTGTGGAGTCTTCTTCTCTGGAAATATTCAAAACCTGCATGGATGCAGTACTGTTCCCCCTGCTGTAGGTGTCCCTGCTCAAGCAAGGGGGTTGGACAAGATGATTTCCAGAGGTCCCTTCCAACCCCTGCCATTCTGTGATTCTGTGTCATGGACATGGAGTTGCATTTGCACATTGTTTCTGTGAGGCCTGCTGGTTGTTTTGTTTATGTGCATGGAGCAACTGGCAGCTGTTGAAAAACTCTCTCTTAATTATGCTGATAGACTCCCTGAAGAAACTGTCAGGGGATAAAAGCCGTAAAATGAGAATTACTGTCTCTGAGCAAGGGCAGCAAGGGATGGCAGCTCAACAAGGACTGGTGAGTACCACAGAGGGCTTGCAGACACCCATGGGGTGTCTCTGAGAGGTTTTTGTGAGGGGGGAGACTGCACCAGTGGTTTCTCAGGCCCACGGCAGTCCCAATGTCTCTACCCGAGGCTGTTTGTATCAGGGGAGCCCGGGGACAGTGGTGGGCCTGGGGCCATGGCAAGGGGCGGTGGCGGAGGCCTCGCCATGGGGCTGAGGGAAAGTCCCCCTGGGCCTGACTGGGGTGGAGGGCGCCATGCATGCCCACCAGCTGCCAAGCTCACAAGAAGAATAAAAAACCCTGTGATTTTCTCCCTATTTGCACCTCTCAGGTGCTGTTGCTCACAGCTTTATGCTTTTTAATATCCCCTGAGGCACATCATTACTCCCTAGCAGCCACAGCACGGTACACTTTATTGCTTAATTACATATCCCTGGTCTGAGTAATGTCTCCAGTTGCTAGACTTGTCAAGCCCTGTTAACTGATAACTTTTGCTTTCCAGCTCTGAAAAACCTGGAGAAATATGCGCAGAGTTTATCCAGTGGATATTTTATCACTGCTACATCTTTAATACAGATAGCTCTGACGTCTACTTGTCCTTTACAAAGCTCCATTTTGAAGGATAAAACAAGTGCTGAGAAGTTTGGTGAAAGCTCCCCTGTTATGGGGGTTTTATTGTCTGGTGGCCGTGCCTACGGAGGTGGAGAAGGGACGTAGCTGCTCTGTGGTGGTGGCAGCAATCACAGCCATGGTCTCAAGCACAAGGTAATCAAAAGCAATTCCTTCCCATAGACTGAGCTCTTCTTCAACTTTGCCCTGTTGATATTTGTGAAACCTCTAATCAGACACCCTTTCGTTTTGCTTTATATCTAAGGATGATACCGTGTCATCCTCTATTCTCAGGAGTTTTAATAATTCCAGTGACTTATGTAAAGGGCAATTCTGTCAGGCATTTTGTGACCTTTAATTTGGGAGAATGTTATTCTTGACGATGACTGTGGTCATTTTATCTGCTGTATTCCTTGCAATGATAATTTTGCAATGATGGCCACTCTAGAAAACAAGACTATAGCTTTCTAAGTGGGAACTAAGAAAGCCCATAGTGAGTTCCTTTCTTTCCAAGCTGTATAAAAAGAAAAATGTATGTAGGGGAATAGACAGGGATCGGTGACCGGAAGATCACGGGATGTGACGGAAAGATAGACTCCTCCCCATAGGAGTGGCAGGAACAGGAAGCGCAAGAGCTATATAAGCGTGTGACGCAGCTAAATAAACAGACGTTTTGTATCCATCATATTGATGTCTGTGCATCACTGTCCCCAGGGTGGGTAGAGCCCTGTGTCCCGGAGATATGCGGCCCAAGATAAGTTCTCCCATAGAAGCGTACAGCTACAAATGTATGTTCTTAAGTTCACTCTTGCTCAATTCCTATAGTGAGGTACCCCAGGCAAGTCAACTTGCTTGCAAAATCAGAAGAAAAAATTCTGGAGAATAGTGAGTTTGTTGGGAAAATTATATTTAGGTCATGGTGAAACTATTTATGAATTCGGGTCAAATTCTCTGAGTAGTTACTCCTGGGATTTTGTTTTTTTCCGGGAATGGATTTTTTTTGACAGTCATTTCTCCCTTTTACTTAACTCTGGGGCTAATGAACTTGCCCAGAAAATGGGAATCCCTCAGCCATTTCCAGTCTGTACTTGGGTGGAGCTGGATAACCCAGTCCCATTGAATTACTAGCACTTTTGTGTATCTTAGGATGAAAGAGAAGTACATCCACAATTTATCTCACTGGATCTGTGTCCCCACAGCATAAAATATGTATTTTGTGAGCCAGAGAAAAAAAAAAGACAAATACTGCCTAGCCCAGTGATTAGCAAATACACAGAGACAAGAATATATAGGATTTCAGTTCCTGCTCTGCTGACTGTAACTTGTATAAAATCGTATGATAACATGACTCTGTAAGATTTGGCTATCTTGTAGCCTGGAACCCATAGTGCTCTCATATGAGATGTGGATTCCCTCAGGGCCTGGGTAGAAATCCATTGCTTCTTGGATTTAATCAGGAAATTAAATACCCTATCCTCTCTTTTCTTTTGCTGTTTATGAGAAGCAAATGTTTTGCTGAAACAACTGTGTTTCAAGTTAAAGCCATGTTGGTTTTGCTTACTTTGGTGAGGAAACATCAACTTATTTAAATTTGTAGATTGTCTCTTTGACTACAAGCAGTTACTCGATGAAACTGTCAAGGTGGGGCCTCATTTGCTAGCTGCTAAAGGAAGGGATAAAAAAAGCAGCTCTTAACTCACAGAGCTTGCATTCTAGAAGAGATGTGGTAAAGAGACAGATGAGGCAAAATAATCTGGTATGCAGTTTGGGTAACGTGGATCATGTAGGCAATGGACTATAGGCAGATATTAGTCATTTGGCAACCATGTTGATATTTAAAAACAAGCTGAAGACGACAACTGGGTCTCGCTCACTGCTTCAATGTGCTTGTTAAAGGTGCTGCTAGGTACTACAAATTTTTCCAGTGCAAATGTAAGGGAAATATTCACCTCATGAGACAGAAAGAACCATTTGACCTCTTTTCTTCTCAGTCTGTCCCATGTAGAGAAGAAAAGGTGGGGCTAGGCTGACATTTATTTTTCTGAGAAGAAATCAGGCTGTCTTTAAATTGTTCTTTGGGTTTTTCCATCTGATTTTATAAATGACGTTATTTTACTGCACCCTTAACTGGAAACAGACCTAAAAGTTTTGATGAGAATATGTCACGTCTTTTTCTTAGTAGCTGCTAGTACTGGGGAAGGTGCAGTGGATAGAGTGTCAGGGGAAAAATCCTATGAAAGACCAACTATTAATTTAGGAAAGAGACATTGCTCACAATGGTCTCTGAAATTTTGCTCATTTCCTTATAGTTCTGTTTTTATCGGGAAAAGTAAAATTCAAAGACAGGAAGGATGAAAATACTGGGTGTAACCTATAAGAAGACTTGAATTTCAGATGCACCTCTACAGGTATTTCTAGTTAGCTAATGGGGCCAGCTAATAGTACTGCAGCCACATCTCAAAGTGTTAGTACTTTTCTTCCGTGTCCAGTCTGACCCATGCAGCAAAGAGCTGAAAAGTTGCCCCATGACAAGCAGATGTTAAGAGGACTGTTGCATCCCTGCCTGCACAGGGTCTGCCTGCACACTATCACACGGGGAAGAAGAGGGAGAATGGCCCAGAGCATGGTGGCAAGGCAAACAGGACACTATACACATGCATTTCTGTATGAAGGACAAAGAGACTCAATCTCATTATGGGATAGAAAAGAAGACACTGGTCTGAGCTGCCAGATCTGGAAAGAAGATCGGGCACCTGTGACCTGTGAGGAGGTGGACCCCATGGCTGTGAATTGGTGGTGGGGCATAACACAAAAGCAGAAGTGTGAGAGAAGTAGTTAGGAGATCTGCTCTCAGTTTACAACATGCTGCTTCATTTTGAGGTTTCCCATACAAGTACTGAACCCCTCTATCTTGATGAAGCTTTAGCGATCAAGACAAAAAGGGGTCTTCTCGGTTTGGACATCTTGGGTTGAGACTTTGAAATATCTCAGTCTTTCATCAAAGTCAGGTCTGATCACTAGAGAAACCGGGAAGTTGAACCAGAGCCAACAGAAGTAGACTTCAGTTTAAACAAACAGCCCCTGCTCTGTCCTTGATAGTTAATAAGAAATGGGGGTCATCTGTACGTATCAGGAGCAATACCATCTTATCCCCATAGCATACAGTAACAGGTCTGCATCTGACATAAACAGTTCATTGAGATACTAAGATGGTCCAGAGCTCATCACTTTGGATATTTTGCATATGAATGTCTTCAAGGAAACTATTACACAGTTTTAGCCTTAGTGGAGGTAGCAGGTGCCAAATCATTCCCTGTGTGCACACAGGTATCTGCCTGAATTTGGCACAGTAATTGATATCTACTATCTGATACCTCAGATTTGTTGCAGGTTAATGCCCAGCCATTAAACTCTAATTCCTGTGTATGTTAGGGTGTGCTGATGTTTGAAGGGAAATATGTAATTGTCTGGCTTTGCATCTGTAAATGAATAGGAGGCTTTTTTGAGGTGCTGGTTGACAGAGAGAATGCAGAAGCCAGCATAATCAGCAGTTCCAGGATTTCTCTGTAAACAAATAAAGGCAAGAGAAAAATAGCAGCTTGCACTGGAGATATTTTCATAAATTCAGTAAGTAAATGCAGAGGGTTTGCCTTATGAGCTGCCTGGCCACTGACAGTACCTGATCCTATGGCACTGCAGAAGTGTCAAAATTCACTAAATGCATGTACCTGCTAGCACTGCATTGCTAATATTCCTGTCTGATTAAAGGTACAAACCCTCTTGGACAAGTAATTTACAGGTGCATCACAAAGATTGCACAGGATTTTTAAAAATTATTTTTATTTTTTTAAATTCAAGAGAAGTCTACAATAATAAGCTAGTCAAAGGGCAATTTTAACAGGATCTGCCTCAACAGAGGAATTTAACGAAGGCACATGGCTCAGAGACAATATCAACAGATGATATGCTTTCCCTTTTTGTCTTCCAGAGACCACAGCTGCTTTTCTCCTTTTACAGCCCCGGGGCTCTAGTCACCCTTCATCTCCCCAACCAGCCTCCCTGGGGGCCTCACCCTGCCCAGCATCCCCCCAGCGCAGCCCCAGCTGGGACCACCAATCCCTGCAGAGCTCTGGGCCAGGCTGAGGGTGCTGGGCTCAGGGCCTGGGACAGCTCAAGCCAACTGGGGGTCTTATAACCTCTTGTGTGCTCAGGGACTGATGGCCCCAACCAAAGCTGCAAGGGGGATCCTGGGCCATGTACTCAAGTGTGGGTGCAGTCCAAGGTGAGGCTGGTCAGGGCAATTAAGGCTTATTAGTGCTCTTAGGGGCTTGAGATCTCCTATAGCTCTCCTGTTTGCTCTCAGAATGTGGAAGGGAGGAAGCTGTTACTTTAAGTACTGCTTCTGTGGCTGGAAGATGTAGTTTTGGTTCTTTCTTGTATCCTATGTTTTCAAATTTCTCTTATCCTATGTGGACTGGAATTTCCTGTTGCAGTAAGAAAGCAGTCAGAGTCTCCTGGTGGAGGAATTTGTAAGTGTGGTGGCATATACTGCAGTATCTTAGCAGGTAATAAACCATCTGTTCAGCAAGAGCATAGCAGATTCCTAGTCTTGCTCAGCTTTGGGGATGTTTGCCTGTGACGCATCAGGAAACGTGCTTTCCATCTCATGGGCTGCTTGGAGTGGGTGGAAGGGGTCACCCTGGTAGCTTGTTTAGGATGGGTCAAGTCTAGGAGATCATGGAACTTGAATTCTGCTGCTGGTTTGTCTGGGGTGGCTGGGAAGTTTCTAGTGTTTTGCGTGGCAATTTGCTCTTTCTGCTGCGAGCCCATGGTTTGAAAACTATGGTATGACTCACCATATTCAAATGTTGTGTTCAGTCATTTGTCCTGCATATTTGCTGGGTGACCTATGAACCAGTGTGTGGGCGTTTTATGTGGTGTGCATCCTTAGCTGTGCCCAGTTCACAGAGGATGTGTGCCTGTGGGATGCTTTTGCTTGAGAGCCTGGTGTTTGAGTAGGAAGAGCTCATGCTTTTGAGCCTTGTGGGTCACTGCTTCAATCTGTGATTTGGCCAAAACCTCCCATGGTGGTGCGCTCAGAGCTCTGGGGTTTGCTTCAGTTGAGTAGCGAAGTGCAGGGAAGGAAGGAGCAGGAGGCAGGCTTGCAGATACCACAACCAGGGTGCAATAACCCCCGTTACAACAACTGCACTAGGTTAAGTCCAGTGTCTAGAAACATAAGATAAACCTTAGCTGGTTTTTTTGGTGGTTTTTTTTGTTCTTTTTTTTTTCTGGAAATCCATAAAGACATGCAAACTCACTAACAGGAATTCCCTTTCATTGACTGTCCCTGCTACCATCACTAAACCTGGACAGAGGCTTTGGGGATAAATATTTTACTAGTCTTTAAAAGGATATTAAGTGTTCTAAGCAGAAAAGACAGTGAAAGGTGTTACAGTCTTTCAGATTCTTAAGTAAATTTGGCTTATACGTGTGTGTCTGTATGTGCATGTGTGTGCATTTGTCTATATGTATGTATGGTCATATGGTGCAAGAATAAAATCTGATAGCAGGGAAGGTTGCATCAAAAAGCTGAAGGGTGATCTGAGAACCAAAGTGGCAAGTTAAGTACGCTGCTTTGTTCTGGTATTTCATATGGAATATCAGTGTCAGTGTGAGAATGGTAGTTCTGTGGCAGAATGCATTTTTTTTAATCTCTAGTACATATTGCCTTTGGGAGGTGTTGGAAGAAAAAGTCTTCTGGAGCACAATGAGCAGAGACACTGAGACATGGCAAACTGAAGGTGGAAAGAATGCATAGCTTTATTTTTCAAGGTTCTGTTCTTTGGAAGCTGTGGGGCATAAGAATGGGTCCTTCCTGTTGCTTTGCTTCCTAGACTTTTGTGTTGCTTTGCTGTCTTGGGGCAGCAGCTGCCACCTGGAACTGGAGGGAGAAAGTGCAGTCGTCATCAGTAGATTAGCCTTTGGGCACTGTTTCTATAAAAGATATATGAAAAGTTTCCCAGAAAAAAGCATAATTATTACCTGGGGATCTGCTTGTGAAGAGCAATGCGTAGGCAGAGTCCAAGTCTCAGTATCTGTTGAATTAGTGGCAAAAGAGGCTCAAGGAAATGTGGAGATTCACTAAAATTTTCCCAAAGCTATTTTTCATCAGAAGTTATGAAAATGGCAAATTCTGCTCAAAGTTCACTTTGTCTTGCTTTTTATTTGTTGTTCGTGTTGTCATAGCACTGGAGCAGTATGTGGAGGTAAAGGAATATGCTGTACTGCCCTTGCCGATGTGAGTGACCACATTCTCCCCAAGTCCCTGCAGATAGGAGTGCTTCTGCTTCATGCAGGTGTAAGCTGGCATCAAGGCGTACTAGAGATGACTAAGTAAAATCAGCTGCTGCTGTTGTAACCTACCTGTTCCCCATCCCTTTCAGTGTGTAACGGCAGCGCAACCCTGGCTGGCACTTTGTCCCTGTCTGAAGTATGAGATGCCACCAAGACTTTGCAGTCTGGGAAACTACTGCTTCTCACAGAGGCCAGATGCTAGGCAGGTCCTGGTGCTCCTCCTCACTTGTATTCATAGTTTTCCTCTCATTTGCAGGCACTGTATAGCTTTTGGGAACCATAATCACAGCTGAGATACTACTTTGCTGGGGGCACGTCCCCTGTTTTTATTTATTTTATTTATTCTTATCCTTGTAATCAGACTTTTATTAAGGTTTGAAGTTATTAAACTGTGGTCTCTGAGAAAATTGCTGGCAACAAATATCAGGATGCTGAGGGACTATTGTGGGCAAGTATTATTCTGTTCTTCCCTTGCTTTTATTCTTTTCTGTATGCATCTATTATAGGGTATTCTTGGAGATACTGTGCTAGATGGCTCTTCTGGTCTATTGAGTCATAGCCATTTGTGTCTTCCTAAGCTTTACAGATATACTTTATCTAGGAGGAAAAAACACCTACTTACACAGAAAAAGCTTATTAAAATATTTACAAAAATAGACCAAGATATTGCATTAGTGACGTTGTAAGCTGCTAAAATATATTCAGTAATCACATTATGCTATTACTCTTAGACTTTAAAGGGATCATTCTCTGCTAGTCCAGTTTGCATCCTTCTGTTCTGCAAAAGTGGAAGAAAATATTTATTCTTCATGTTGTACTGCTAGGCTGAGCAGAACTTGGTGGCTGAAATTCTTGAGCTGATATGCATGGAAAAACAGAATGACAACCTTTTGAGTCACTCTCAAAAAGGCTGAAGGTGCAGCACATGTGTGGCAGTAAAATTTTATCTCCATGAGAAGTAAGCAGCTTGTGCAAGCATTGCTGTGCACGAGCCAGAGACTTGCAAGCTGTTACTGGCTTTGCAAATGAATGCTTATGTGAGTAAACCATGACTTCAAACAGTTTGACCTTTTGCAGGTATACTGAAATGCAGATGCAACAAAAAACAGGTCCTGGGGAGAAGAAAGCTAGTCACACTTGTAGTGAAAGCAGGTATTTTGTGACAGTGCTAGAGTTTAGCCCACTGGTAGGTCGGCAAGGTGAATACGAGCCAACAGTGTCAGCCGTGCCCTGGGATGCATCAAGCCCTGCATTGCAGCTGATTGAGGGAGGGGATTGTCCTGCTCTACTCTGTGCTGGTGCGGTCTCACCTTGAGTACTGCGTGCGGTTTTGGGTGACAGAGTGTATTAAGGATACAAAGCTACTAGAGAGTGCACGGAGGAGGGCCGCAAAGTTGGTGAAGGGTTTAGAGGGGAAGCTGTATGAGGAACGTCTTAAGTCACTTGGTTTGTTCAGCCTGGAGGAGACTGAGGGGAGACCTCGTTGCAGTCTGCAGCTTCCTCATAAGGGGAGGAGGTGGGGCAGGTGCTCACCTCTCCTCTCTGGTGACCGAGATAGGACCCGAGGGAATGGCAGGAAGATGTGCCAGCGGAGGTTTAGGTTGGATATTAGGAAAAGGCTCTTCATCCAGAGGGTGGTGGAGCATTGGAACAGGCTCCCCAGGGAGGTAGTCACTGATAATATTCAGGAAGCACTTGGATGACATCCTCAGAGATATGGTGTGAATTTTGGGCTTGTCCTGTGCAGGGAAAGGAGTAGGACTCTGATCCTTGTGGTTCCCTTCCAACTCAGGGCATTCTATGATTCCTTGTGATGTGTAAGCTTCAAAAATAAGTAAGTTGCTAGTCATCAGGAGTAGCTGAAGCTTAATGCCATCAGTGTGTGACTGAAATAATGATTTAAAAGTGAAAGATTGTTTGGGTTTGTGTATCACAGGCACGTGTAAATAAAGGACCTAGATATCTTTGCTATAAAAGAGGTTTATATCACTACAGTCAAAGCCTTCAGGTCTGCTTAAGGACAGAATTTAAGGAGCTCTGCTTCCACAAAGACTCTGAAATTGCTGTTCAGGTTATTTTTAGAAGATCTTTTCTTGCTCAGACTACTATAGCACTGAGTACTGCTAAAATCTGCCCTCTGCCACAACTTTCATGTTGTCTGGGTCTGTTTGCTAAGTGCTTGATGTGTCCTAGCACCACTGCAAACCATGGCATGCTGAGAGGGGTTCTGTGTGGTCCTCTGGGAAGGCTCTCTGGTGAGAAAAAGGGCTGAATTTAGGTGGCCATGACCTCTCCAAGCTCTGGATAACTCCAACAGTTTATAGTTCTGTAGGTATAAATGGTGCCAAACAAGCAGGATGCGCTGACTCTGCACTGTGTAAGAACAAGGCAGAATTGGGGAAGGGATACTCAAAGTGTTATTCACTAACACTAACTTAAAGCTTATGCTACAGGTCCCTGGTGTACTGGTTTAGTACTTTTAAAGTTGCCCCCAAGCCAGTGTTTGTGAAATTGCTCTGCTTGTGTGCAGCAGTCCTAAAGAATTCAGTTTACTGGGCCTGATGAGAGTGGCTCTGATAGTTACATGCATCTGACAAAGACTAAATTTCCCTGTTCTTGTGGGATGGGGTCACTGAGTGCAAGTAGCAAAGGAGGCTCTTCAGACATTCAGTGCTTGTGGAGAGCAATCAGGCTCACTGCACACACAGTGAAAAGCACCATTCTGACTGTGGATGCCAGGGCCCCATGCCTTCTTCAGATGTCTCCATTATTCTCTATAAATAAGTGGTATTGAGAGCCCAGATCTATAAATATAAGGATGATGTTGAGAGAGTGACTCTCTTTTTGTTTTCTGGTGCTCTGCTTTCTCCAGTGATAGGGAACGCTAACATGCAATTTCTGCAGTCCTATCAGGTCTTAAAAAAGAAGTTCTAATCTTAAAATTCTGGTTCAATCCCAGAGCACTCTAAATTTGAATTCCAGTCTGTTAAAGCTCCTTATATTTCTATCATTTCTTCTCTGACTGCAAAAGCCTTCAGTTCATTTTAGTCTTAATAATGACCCACACAGCCTAATCGTGCAGTCACGTAGTAGACTACATATATAGAGACTTTATACCCTGCTAACCTGCATGATGTGATTTGTGTGTTCTGAGACAAAGCTGCACTTCTGGTGTAGTTTATAGCTATTACTTAAAGATTCTTGTAACTTATGCCTATCTGACTTTTTTTTTAGCTGAGCAGAAAGTGTGTGCAAAAATAGCTAAGAAAAGCCCTGGTAGTTTTACCTTTCAGGGTGGAAAACAGTGTGTTAATAGGTGCAGAGACACTGCTGCCTTTTTTCGTTGGCATGGGTGCTGCTTTTAGGATGGCTAGTTCCTGCTGCCTTTTAAAATTGAACTGTCTCTGAAAATGTGTGTTTCTTTTTATTCTATTGTATTATAACTCAGAGACTTGATTAAATGTCTAAAGAGAACCTATAGATCACCAAAGTCAACCAAGACTGGATTGTAGGTATTTAAATGCCTAACCTATAAATAATTCAACAGGGATTAAGCGCACTAACGTATTTGAATGTCTGAGTCTTACTGCTAATGAAAGGAGCTGGATGATGCTTTTTTATCTCCAGGTTGGACTAGAAAGGCATTTTGAGTTTTCCCTGCTGACGCAGTTCCTGGCCTGACCGCTGATTTCCACATGGAGGGATAGAGAAGTGTGTTGTGCATGTCATGGGAATGCACATTGCTGAGACAATGGCCTGATCACCCATTTGCAGCTAACTAGTCCCTGTAGAGCTCTAAGATGGCGGCTCTTCAGGTTGTCATAATGCCTGTAGAGTCAAACTTGACCTTTCTGCTCACCAGGTACATGAGCGCAACAAGATGGAATAAGTCTGGTTGGTTTGTTGCACTCTGGACTACCTGGTTATTGTTTTTTACAGCCCCTCTGATAGAGGAGATAGATTATGTTTGGGGGTGGATTGTTGGTTAGCATTGAGTTGCTGTAGCTTTAGCTCTGGGTTTTGGGAACCCTTATAGGAAGCAATTTATTTGGGGCTCTAGGTTTTAGAAACCCACCAGGGAAGACAAAGAGAGTGTATGAACTAGCGGAGGAGATGGTGGTCTTTAAGCAGCAGTGATTTAGAAGAAGCTACATCAGGCTGAGGATGGTAAATACCTTTAGCATATGTACATGACTGATAGGATGGGATATTCAGTGATATTCATGTTTAAAAAATACTTTTTCTTTTCATGAACTGTCTGGCTCCCTTTCCCTTGGAGCTCTTAGTGTTCACTGTCTGAATTGATGATGTGGGTAAGATCAAATTCAACCTGACAAAATAAGTCAGGGGATGTGAAATCTTCCCTTTTCCCAGCCACCCCTGTGGGCAAGCAAATGTCACTTCACCTTAGTAAAAAGTTATTTTGCTAAGGATTGAGACTTTTAGATTTAGTGAAATTATGCCATTTTCTGCATGTGAAGGTAGTATGTTAGTAATTGACTAAAACACCGGTTAAACACCAGCAACAACACAAAACTGGAGTGTTTAACCGGAGTATCTGTTGGGAAAACAGGGCATCTAACAGGAAATGTTCTATTAATTAAAACTTTACAATTAGCGCAGTCGTTGCTCTGGTTGTGCTGGTTCTTCCCGTCCAAACCCCATGACTGAGCAAAAGAAACAATCTTGGGATATGTTTGTAAGCAGAAGCAACTTAAATGAAATATAGAGAAGGTGGAAAGAATGCAGCATCAGGAAAAGAAAGATGCCTGTGGGAACAGACCTCTCTTTTTTTTTTTTTTTTTTTTTTTGTCTGAAATACCCTTCATTATATAACGTTAAGAAACTTTGCTTTCATATTATAAGACACTTATATTACAGCATAAAATTAGACCTGAAAATGTGTGCTCTTTGGTTTTGCTATGTTGTTTTAGGTAACACCATTTAAGCATAAGAATCTTTTAAAAACAAACAAATCCCCCCCCCCCGCCCCGAGAACAAACCAGTTTGTGGTTTGCTTGCCTTTGGAACAGTACTGCATTCTATCTTGATGTTCTGTACTCTCCCTAGCCACAAGTAACGTGAACTTACTAGCTATTGCTTGTAGCTAAATGTAATGTTTAGTCTTCAAACTTTTATAGCAAGTAGGACTAACAAAGTTGTACCATTCAGCTTGGCAATTTTCTCTGAGTTATAAGTGGTGTCAGCATTAATATTTGCGTGGGTGAAGGGAAAGATCTTTGACTCTTTCCAAATTTGGCATTTACACTTCTAAGGTTAATGCTGTCTTTTAATTGCATAATACATCATGATGGCTCCAAGCCCTCTCTGTGTTTCCTTTTCTGTGGGACAGTCACTGCTCTTGTGTGTGTTTTGGCGTGATGTGGTCTGATTGACCTGAATTATTTCTCACAAAGGTTTTGCGATGCTTTCAAATGGAGATGTACATAAAGTTTTTGGAATAAATCCGTAAAAATGAGTAGGAACAAATTGTCAAGGTGAAATGGTATAACCCAGGTGTTTTGAAGGAATTAAAATATGAAATTACTGAGCGAAATTACTCAGTTAACTGATGTATAATATATGACTCAAATTAGCCTTGATGCCAAAGGAATAGCAGATAGTGCATGGATGCCATCTGGGAAGCTTGAGACAGGTAAGGATGACTTTCTACAGTAGAAAACTATTAGGTAATTAAAATAAATAATAGAATTAGTAGACATATGGATACGCTGAAGAGGAGAGGTTCACACAGTTTTTACACGAAGAAGCCATGCCTCACATCTATCACGTCTGTTCCTTTTGCAGGGTCCCAGTAATTAAGTGGCTAGGCCTCAGTCTGACTTACGTTAGAGTACTAGAACTCTAAACAAAACCCAAACCAAACAAACAAAGCCTCAAAACACACACCCAGAATTCCTCACTGAGGTCGAATTGGGAGTAAAGCATTAGTTTTTCACAGTGAAGGTGCCAGCAGTAATAAAAAAAAGAAAAAAAAAATAGGAAAAATACCAGGAAAATATAAAAGAAAGCATCATCGTGCCACTAACTTCATGGTTTGTTCCTGTCTCGCTTAGTCTGAGTGGTTTTGGTCTTCTCACAGTGTTCAGAATTTTCTGTGAAGGTATAGGAAGTAGCAACATGCAATTCTTAAGCTCAGAAGATGTGATGTGAGTTAGAGGGTGGGAAAGGCAGATCATAGCAGTTAATAAAATTGGAGGAGGTATGGAAAAGGTGACTAGTGAAGGCATACTCAACATTTCTCATGACATGAGGACTATAAGTACATAATGAAATAATCAGCTGACAAGTTTAAAACAAACAGAAAACCCCCTTTTTCCATAGAAACATAATTAAATGATGGCATGCCTTGCCACAGGATGTTTTGAAGGCCAAATGTTTCAAACCATGATTACACAAATCAATGGAAGAAAAAAATCCATGAAGGACTCCTGAACAGTAGATATAGTCTCTGGTAGAGGAAGTTCAGAGCTGGGAGGATACACTAGGGAAATGTTGTATACTTGTGCTACTTTCTCTAGGCATCCCAGCTGCTGCAGGGGAAAATCGGCAGATCAGATGGCTCTTTGACCTGACCCTGTATGTGCAGTGGTGCTGGGGAATCTCCCTAGTATATTCCAAGGAAGCCTCTGTCATCCTCCAGAGTTTTGCCCTGTGAAAGTCAGGCTCCTGTGGACATGTGTAAAGGAAAGAGAGTAAAAGCAATTTTCTTATTTCCTGCAAGAGATTTTTGGTGTCCTCTGCCAAGTCTCCTCACATATCAGGACAAAAGAAGGCAGCTCATCTCACCTCTTGGTTTCTTAGTACAATGTGAAAAAAACACACTAAGCCTGGTGGAATTTCCCCTAGTCCCATAGCTGCACAGCCAACCTGTTTGCTTCTCAGTTTGCTCCTGCAGCGCATATGCTTGCTTCAGTAATGAACCCTTTTAAAAGAGGTTATGCTGCCAGCTGATTTTTCCATTTATTTACCCCCAAATAATCTGAGATCTATATCCTAGGAGTGAGGCCCAGCACAACAAACACACCAAAATCTTATTATCTGTCTTAAGAATAAAATTAAACTATTAACTGATGGGTACACAAGATACTTCAGTTGTTTATGATGCTGCTGTTGTATCCAGCATAATTTAAAAGGGGTATTTTTGTGGGCAGTTGAGTGTGTGTAGGGTTGGGGGTTTTTGTTTTGTTTTGGTTGGGGTTTGTTTGTTTGTTTTAAACAGGGGAATTTAATTCCCACATGTTTCACAAACAGCTGAAAGGAGTTTTCTCAGACTTTCCAGAAAAAGTTCTGCCTTAATATCCAAAAATGGAAGATTTCAGCAAAAAGGTTTTTTTGAGCAAAGTTAAGCATGGGTGAACACAGGGATTTTGCAATCTTCATATAGTAATGGTGGTTTTTATACACACATATATATATGATAGCAGCATGTAGCACAGTAGGGACTTCTGGGTGTTCCATTACTTTTAATGTTTTCATGCACATTAGTTATGCAGATTTGTTGAGGCAGGTGACTAATTAGACTGCTTTTTGTCCCTGACTTTTGAGGAAATGAGCTTTTATATCCTATATGCTATTCCTAAAAAGCCCTAATAATATTCAAATATCCCAGCTTCAAACTAAAAGAATTCAAGCTGTGTAGTTGGATACCATATGGAAAATGTTTAAGTTGGTAGCTTAAAACTGATCTGTGCTCTAGTTAGAAACTTGGTGAACAGCTGTGGAAATCAAAAACAGATGAGTAATTGGATCTGCTATCTTTGGGAACAGAATCTAATACACAGTTTTAATTTACTATACATTTGAATGCTCAGCATGATGTTGATGGGAATGCAGCTGAGACATGAGCAGGAGTTTTAATGAATGTGGTAGTTGTGCTGCCTTTCCAGGCTGGTGGAATTCCTCCCAGGTAGTCTTTGATACATTGGTTGGAATTGGCCTGAGGAAATCTGTACTACTGCTGTTCTTTCTGAAGTTCCCCTGGGCAAACACCCCAAATTACCAAAGAATATTAGCCAATAGGAAAATGGTATCTTTCCGATTGTCTGTGTGGAGCAGCTCAGTACACGACTGCCTTCAGATGGCAGCTTTCTGGGGCTGTTGCCTGGAAGCTGTGTTCTTCCTGCAAAGGGCAAATTTTGTGCTCGGGGAGCACAAACATAGGGAGGATAAGCTGTACATGCTGTACCTGCCTCTTGGGTGGGAGGCCATGGAAACTCAGCGCAGGTAAACTAGGGAAGCCTGACTGTATCACCCACTGCAGAAATCAACTGACTTAGCAGTGAAAGGCTCTAATTGCTGGTTTCTAACTGAAATTATAAATATTGTGGTTTTGGAGCTTAAGGGGAAATTAATCAAGCAGAGCAGGGTTTTCTTTTGGAAGCAAAACAAACTTCAAAAGTTTTTACTTTGCACAATTCTTATTTATACAGAGTCTAAGAGATATTTCCTCACTGATTATTTGACAGGGTTTTGTAAAGAATGATGTTTATTTAAGAAGGAATCGAAATTGCAGGTTGTTTTCCCTAGTGAGGTGTATTTAGGCATGAAACTTCTGCCGTACCCTGAGACACGGTCTGCGTATAAAGTGTGCTTTGGGGGAAAACGGACAGCCTTGACTTCCTTGTGCCTGTCTTCCTAGCTGTATGCTTGAAGGTAAAGGGAAAAGATATTCACCTCCTTTGCTTGTCAGGCATTCCCATTTTTGTGTGCCTCAAGCCAGGGGCTGCAGCTCTTGAATTTATTCCTCCTGCTGCTGCTTCATAGCTCTCCCTCCTGTATTTGGCTAGATGAAAGGGAGAGCAAGTACCTCTCCAAAGGATGTGAGAGGTGACTGATCGGTAATCGTGCTTTGCCAGTGGGTAAGCATGGTGGTGCAAGAGAGCTGGCTGTAATCATGCTTGGGCAGTAGGTAAGCACAACTGAGCAAAAAAGCTGGCAAAGGACCATTTTTAGTCCTCTAGATCCAGGGTTTGCATGAAAGGTGAACAAAAGTTTCCCAGTAAAAAGCCTGTCATTGTGTGTTACTCCCTCCCCATCCATCTCACGTACTGTCATAGCAGACCCCAATGAGATGCCTGAACACAGAGGTTCACGTTTCAAATCTGTTCTGACTTTCATATCCCAATCACCATGGCTTTGAGTGCTCTGAGATGTATTTTTGCAATAAGGCTGGTATTTGCCATCTCTGTCACTCCTGTCTTTTGATCTGTAGAGGGAGGGAGCTAAGCTGGATTTATTCTGTGCTACTGTACCTCTGTTGTATTTGCAGATGAAATAAAAATGCAGTCTCTTTATCAAATACTTCTGTTGATAGGACTCACTTGAGAAGCTTTGGTGTATTTTGACTCTTTATTGGTTGTATGGAAAGGTGATGCTTTAGAGAACTTCAAATGAAGCGGGACAAATCTCCCTGTCGTGCTTGCCAAACCTGGTGGCCTTCTATGACAAAGTGACTTGCCTGGTTGACATGGGGCAGGCAGTGGACATTGTCTACCTGGACTTCTCCAAGGCCTTTGATACGGTCCCCGACAGCCTCCTCCTGGAGAAATTAATGCGTTATGACCTAGACAAGTGGTCTGTGCGATGGGTGGGGAAGTGGCTGACAGGCCACACCCAAAGGGTGGTGGTAAATAGCTCCTTTTCCAAGTGGCAACCTGTCACAAGTGGAGTCCCTCAGGGGTCGATATTGGGCCCATGTTATTCAACATCTTTATAAATGATCTGGATAATGGGATCAAGTGTAGCCCGATGAAGTTTGCAGGTGATGTCAAACTGAGTGGGGAAATAGACACTCCAGAAGGGAGAGCTGCTCTGCAGGGAGATATGGATAGGCTGGAAGAGTGGGCCAGCAAGAACCTTATGAAGTTCAAGAAGGACAAGTGTAAGGTCATGCACCTGGGAAAACATAATCCAGGAGTGCAGCACAGACTGGGATCCACCTGGCTGGAGAGCAGCTCCGTGGAAAGGGACCTGGGGGTCCTGGTGGACAGGAAGCTCAACATGAGCGAACAGTGTGTTGCTGCGGCCAAGAAGGCCAAGAGGATGCTGGGTTGCACCAAAAAGGGCATCGCCAGCAGAGATAAAGAAGTCATTATTCCTCTCTACTCAGCGTCTGTCAGGCCACACCTGGAGCACTGTGTATGGTTCTGGCCCCACTATACAAAAAGGATGTGGACAGGCTGGAAGGGGTGCAGAGAAGGGCCACCAAGATGATCAAAGGATTGGGAAGCCTGCCATATGGGGATAGGCTGGGAGAGCTGGGTTTGTTTAGCCTTGAGAAAAGGAGGCTTAGAGGGGATCTCATCCCCATGTACCAGTACTTAAGGGGTAGCTACACAGAAGATGGAGACTCCCTTTTTACACGGAGTCCCATGGAGAGGACAAGAGGGAATGGGCACAAGTTGCTCTTGGGGAGATTCCAGTTGGACACGAGAAGAAAATTTTTCACAGTGAGGCCAGTCAACCATTGGAATAATCTCCCCAGGGAAGTGGTTGACTCAGCCACATTGGACACTTTCAGGAGTCGTCTGGACAGGGTGCTGGGCCATCTTGTCTAGACTGTGCTCTTCCTAGAAAGGTTGCCCTAGATGATCCCTGAGGTCCCTTCCAACCTGTGATTCTGTGGTGATTCTGTCACTGGGAGAGTTGCTGCACCCATGCTGTGGCTTGGACCTGGCTGAACTGGGGACTTTTGGAGACACTTGGGAGAAGAAAGGAGTTGGCCTTAAGTACTTGAGGTTCTGCTCAAATTTCTGAGTTCTTCTGGCTCCAGTATAAGAGAGTTCATGGGGCAGGAATGAAGCTGTAATTGTCTCTGAGGACCATAATAAACCTGATGTTTCTCAGCTAGGTTTGGTGGTGGTCTTGGGGCTGGGAAGAGATGCATGGATCGGTACTTCTCTAAGTGGCATTTTGTGGGGCTGTGATGTGATGGTGCTCAGAGATAGTTACTTGTGGACAGATAGAAAGCCTGCTGCCAAGTTATTTGAGGAAAGGGCAAGTTATCTGTGTATCTGCTGTACTGCTGTGGTTTTCCAGAATTAAGGCCATGTTCTCTTTCCCCTATTTAAGATTTTCTTGTTTGTTCTTCATCCAAAGATACTTATGAATTAGAAATGCTGAGCTCATTCAGTGAAATAGAGCTTTTGTGACTTCCAAGATTTTTTTGGCTGGTATCTTGCACTGCTTTGTATCTTGCACTGCTTTTTTTATTTACACCAAAATGCTCCAGGAGTTGGTTTGTTTGGACGTGGTGGTAACTGCTACCACAGAGATGGTGGTAACTTTTTTCAGCTCTGTGCTGTATGAGTTGCAGTTTGTATATAAAAGATGGGAATGTTTGATGAAATGGGCTGGTTTTGATATTGCTGAGGACCTCTCAGAAAACCTTTGTTTATGTATAAAGACGCCCCCCTCACAAAAAAATCTGTGAGTCTCAGTGAAGTCAACAGTGCAGCCACCAGAGAAAGATATTAAGAGATGTTTTAATAGGGCTACAGAGACTGTCATAAGTAAAATTTGGTATGGTAAAAAGAGGCTTTTAGAACTCATGCAAACTTCATACATGCTGCAAGAATTCACCTCTTTTTTTTTTTTTTGAGAAATAATTGAATGCACAGATTACATGAAAGAGCAGCAAGTAGCTACTTAAATGCAGTGCAAGTGGAGTCTGTTAATCTCATAGTAGATGAAGCTCAAAAGTGTGTTGAGTCAGACGTCTTGTACTGAAACTCATATGTCAGTTTGCTCAGTCACCCTTAACATAAGAATCTGGTAAATAACAAAAATGCATTAATAAAAGGATAAAGGAGGAATTCCTTTCTTGACACCCCCACCCCCACCCCCAACCCTGGAAGATGTATTTGGCTAAACCAGGGCTGTGGACCCAGCCGTACCTGTGTGCATGATCCAGAAAACAAAATTAGAGCATAGGAGCTGCTGTGAAGAATCAGAACCAGTCTTGCTTGGTATCCTGTGATGACTGGAGGGAATAAATGTCTGTGGAAGTACTATTTAAAAACACACAAAACCAACTAAAAACCAAAATAATCAAAACCCCAGAACAACAACAAAACAAAACTAACCCCCACCCCAGTACCTTAAAGGCATATATTGGGTGATCCTTTGCCTGAAATGCTTTCCAATTCCTTTGTCTCCTTTTTTCAGATAAAGGAGGGTAAAAAGCAAAGAGAATACTAAATTACATATAATTTGCAACATGTGACTAGTGGGGTTTGAATAGTACACATTTTCTACTTCTTTATTTAAAAAAAAAAAAAAGTCCTAACACTTGATTGGGTATTTTAGCTACTTTCTGACAAGCTAGTTTAGGTGATACCTGTAGCAAGTCAGATAATGGATGTGAATACTAAGAGCAAAACCAGAGGTCATCACTGCACAGGAACAGTTAAGGCTGCTTTTCCCATGTGCATTACTTTCTTTTTACTGACAATAAATGCTACTTTCCATGTAATGACCTAATTAGCTAACACTGGGAAATTGGTGATCCTTCATAGTTAGGCTTAGGTTTTAACTATCCAGGATGAGGCTTTCTTTTTTTTTTAAGTCAGCAAACTCTCTTGCTCTGTTTCTCTCCCCATTCCATGTTGAGTAGTACAGGTCCCAGTATAGATTCTTGGAGGACCCCTTTTATAACTTTGAATTCTGAAAACTAAATCTGTGTTTCTGTCAATTAACAACTTATTAATTCTTGAAAGACGCTGCTTTATCCTATAGCGAAGTCGGAGAGCCCTCAGAAAAATAGTGGCTGTCAAAGCCATTCAGAAATCTAAATCAAAGTCTTTGGGGGAAAATCCTAGTACACCATATATGTTGAGTTGTCTTTATTAACACACTGATGAATTCTTCAAAGCACTCTGAAAGATTTACTAGGCATCACTTTGTCTTAGGAAAGCTCATTGAATCTTCCTCATTAAATTGTGCTTATCCAAGTACCTATTGATTCTGATCCTTACTGTATATTTTAGTGGCCTACACAAGCAGAAGTCAAATTCCTTGGTCTTTTTATTTGCCAGAACACCCTTGAGCCATTTTATAAGATTTGCAAGACATTTGCCCCCTGCACTCATGTGTGAGTGAGAGAGACTTATGTGACAAGATATGCACCATAGCAGCTCGGTCAAATTTTGTATTAGAGTTCCCTTAGAACTCTTAGGTGAATAGTCTCTGGTCTTGGAAATTTGTGGCTGTTCATTTTACAGAGCTGGGAAAAAGCCACCTCTTTAACACTTCCATTTGAGGCAGTTCCTTAGAATTGTTCCTTGGGAAGACTGGCTTAGTGAGTGAACCTGCCTGACCCCCTCTGTACTGCACACAAATAGGAAGTATTTCATAGCTTTTCTGAAATGGGATTATCCTCTTCAGTGTTTATATCTTTATGATCTGTTTGTTTCAGAAACTTTCTGGTAGGCTTCTGGCTTCCAGTATGTTTGAAAAAGTTTTTATTAGTAGTCTTTATACCTATAGCAAGTTGTACTTTATGCCAACAGAGAAATGATTTTTAATATGCTTTCACTTATAACTGACAGAATTAATTCCTTTTTCTGTGTTCTCTATCTAGCCATATCTTCCACATTACAAAATGTCTTTTTTACTTCTAATAGCAGTCGTTACTCCATTGTTTAAGCACGAAATCTTTTTTCTTATTGCTACTTTTAGAGTCTTTTTTTTTTCCTGTCAGGTGGCTGTGAACTGAAAGCCTTTATGTAGTACTTTTGAATAGTGTCTCTGCTGCACGCAATCGCCCTACTTTTGTCTCTGCGCTTTTGAGTTTTCTTTTAAATATTACTTTCATTTTTCTGTAATTTTCATTATAAACTTTAACATTCCTGTGGTGGAATTCTGAAGTGTTTTCTCTCTTATAATGTTGTTAGAATTTATTATATTGTAGTCATCACACAGCAATCTTTCTGTGGTTCAGGTTGAACCAGATCTTGTGCTGATTTGAGAATTACTTTTTAATGAGTTTTCTGAGGTTATTTAAAAGGTTATTTCTAAGCTTATTTAAAGCTCTGAATCATGCCACCACATGAGTTTTATCCAGTCAGTATGGAGGTCGCCAAAGTTTCCTGATCTTGTCAGTCTTTGTGGCCTTTGTGGCCTCTCTAATCCTCAGCATCATTCTGTGGTCACTTTTGCCATAGGGTTTGACATATACTGTAGGCAAAGTCTATACAGGAATAGTGTTTCAAACAAGAGATACCATGTGGCATGAATAGAAGCATCCATTTTCTTTGATTGATCTTTTGATTGTTTAAAATATACTGTGACTTCCTCCACTAGGAAGATTTGTTGTAATCCTTAAAAAAAAAAAAAGTCACTTTGATATTATTGTCAGATTGGAAAATGCCTGAGTCTTTGAGAAAGCTCAGTTTAATGCATTGCAGCTAACCCCATCTCCACGGGGACAGTTCTGCTAGTGTTTATCAGTTAAATAAAGCAGAAATAGACCTCCTTTAGTGGAGAAAATGAAAGGCATTTTAGAAAGCCACAATTAGCTGCTCATCTTACAGTCTCTGGCAAATACTTCCTGCTGGAGAGGCTGTTGCAAACAAAGGCCAATTTGCTTGCTGACTTTCTAGCACAGAATAACTAATTTACATTATTCAACAGAGCTGAAAGCAGCTGATGTTATTAGGAAGAAGGAGAAATAAACAATTGTTGTTGTGAAATGAATTGAACAGTGTCTTTTGCTAGCGGTAACTAGACTAAACTTTGACACCTCTCAGGCAGAATTACAGTGATAGTAATGAAAATTGCATAATGAACTAAAGTACCGTGCAAAACATGAAACACTTCTAGCTTTTATGGTGGACTTTGTGTAGCTGAATTGTTCATTATTAGCCAGCTCAATTTTCTGCAATCTTGGAACAGCACATGCATAATTTTGTATTATCTATACTGTCTGAAGTAGAGTTCAGGAATAACATCTGTAGATGCAGCTTTTCATTATTTCCTGATCGGGATGTGCATATAGGTCTGTAAAATAGTTTGGTTGTATAATCATTATAGTGTATTATCGGTGGTCACCATATATCCAACAGTTAAATGTGGAAGCCTCTGAGAGAAACATTGCTTTTTAGTATATAATGGCAGTAAACAGCAGGTAAAGAAATCCCAGTCTATGAGAAACAAGAATATAAGAATCTTTGATTCATTCCAAAGACCTACCCAGCCCAGCATCTTGTTTCTGAGAGTGACTGAAAATGGATGACTGTCTAGGGAAGAGTTTTGGAGCAAACTGAATGTGTACAATTTCCCTGTGAGTGCTCTCCCAGGCTCCCACCATTTTCAGCTCAGCAGCTTCCTGAGCCACACAGAGCTTCTATGTATTTAGTAATATTCAATAAATCTTTCTCTCCTGAACATGTTCAGTTTTTCCTTAAACACTTTTAAACTTCTAGTGTCCACTATATCCCACTGTAGTGTTCCTCAGTTTAACTATTCTTTGTGTGAAGAACTTCCTTTTGTTTAATCTATGGAGGAAAACCCTGAGATTTATTTTCCAAAACAGTAACCTCTCAGCAGTATGGCTAGATCTATGACTGGAATTACTAGAGTTCTAAAATTCAATACCAGAGAGGTGTTATGGAGGCTGAATTCATATACTTGAGATGAAGTTGGAATAGGAAACAAGATAAGCACCTTGTAGGCATTCAGAAAGCGTTACACAACCATGGTTACCCCAAGAGCGACACCTTGTCATTCAGAGGAGTTAAGTAGTCAGTGCATTTGCAGTAATTGCCCTGGTACTGTGTTGGGAATTCCTTGGATGTCAGCCTGCCTACCAGATTTAAACTTGGTCTGGCATGTCAGCAACGCAATCTAATCAGGTTGTGAATTGTGGCAAGCATATGTTACATACTCCTGCTTTTCTCCCATTTCCAGGTGTGGAATGAGCTATTCTGCTACTCTGCAGGAAAGCAGAATTATTCTTATATTATCTTGAATTTGACTAGTCATCAAACTTTTGTATGGCAGGAAATCAATATAGTCTGTAGACTTGTAAACCAGTTGTTTTGCACGTGCCTTCTCTTCTGTTTTCTGTGTCTTATGATTGCCTGGGGGTGTTTGTTCTGAAAGCTGTTCAGTTGCTGCTCTGTGCCTGGTTCTCTGGACCTTGCTCTTGGATGTTGACTTGATTGTCAGTTTGGAAGTCTTTGGGTAGGCTTCTTTTTTCTAGTCAGTGGTAGCTAACCCTTCTGGAGTCATGGTCTATGACTAGACTCTAAGCTTGCTTAATAATAAAAAAACCGAAACCTGGCCCACAGTGAATGAATTTGCGTATTCTCTGTTGGCTTGGAATCTGGATGAAAAGGTATATCCACACTACACAGGGGAAAAAGTCTTTGATAAACTAGTAGAGGAGACAAGATTGCCTGTACTTAAAATCTGCCTCCCTCTTACCTTGAATGCAACCCACTAACTCGAGTATTTTGTCTAAACTAATATTTAACTTGAATAAGTTGGCTTACTGTATATTCAGAGTAGCTAACTAGAATGATATATCCTCTTTTATACCTTTTTTTCTCCATAATATAGACATAGACAATATCTAAGGTAGCAAAACTTCATTGCTCAAACAGCAAAGGAAATTTTATCGCCATTAAGAAATTACTCCAGCTGATTTCTGACTATTTTCTTTGGCAACAGTGCATGGGCTCGGCTGTCTGAAAGAGAGAATTTAACTAAGGCGAATGGTCGCATGGGGTAGAACTGTCATATATTCACATTATCTGTGTTTTCAGGCTTGGCTAAAACTAGTATTAAATACAGTTTAGGACAGTATTAAATACTGTCCAATTCTGAATCAATAACAAGGTTTAACTTCCATGTTTCTTGACCAAGTATATACATGTCTTCACATTATTTTATATTTTTTAAGGCAGAAGTGAATAAAGATTTTCGTATAAGGTCTACTGGTATCTGATTGCCATCAAATTTCTTCAAAACCTTATTTGCCATTACCTAAGAAAGAAGTGTTTCTTAAGAAGAAAGTAAGAAAGAAGTGTTTGTCTGAAGAAACAACAGAACTAAATAGCGGGCGGGGGGGGAGGGGGGGTGGAAATCGGTAGAAATACTAAACGAGGCAAAAAAACCCAAAAAGGCTGGGCTATCCTAGAAATTCTATTTATATCTTAGGCTGCTCTTTTTATTTAGCATACTAATATATTTTTAAGTAGAATTAA
Source organism: Phalacrocorax aristotelis (assembly GCF_949628215.1). Classification (NCBI taxonomy): domain Eukaryota; kingdom Metazoa; phylum Chordata; class Aves; order Suliformes; family Phalacrocoracidae; genus Phalacrocorax; species Phalacrocorax aristotelis. The sequence continues at coordinate 21,101,654 of NC_134282.1, read as the reverse complement.
ATCAGTAGCTAGTGTCTTTGTTTTCAGTGAATATATGTAAAATTGACTAAACTTTCAGCATGATTTAACAATTGATTTCCTGGCTGTAGTTTTGTATTTTGATTGGTTCTTGCATAAAATGTTTTCACTGAGCAAGAAAAAGTAAGTGATACCATTTTTCAGTGTCAAAATTTTAAAAACTTCCTCTCAATTTAGGAAAATGTTTGCATTGTAATTTGTTACATACAACTCCTTAATAAAAGGTGAAGAAGAGAAGATTGCTTTGTCATAAACTTATCTATCTCAGCCAGAAGAATGTTTTCTGCTGCCAAAAGTACCTTACTCCACCTGTATGGAAGCCAATGGAGTTACTCAGGGCAAGCAGGCTGAAGCACTGCACTATTGAAGAGTGTCATGCCAAAAGATGAGAGGTTTATGAAATTTTATGGAAAACAAGGATCTTGGGCCTAATCGTCCTCCCACACTGAATTTGGATGCAACTCCAAATCTTTTTTTTTTTTTTTTTTTCCTTCTTTTCAGTAATGCACTGAGTCACAACTCCTCGGTTTCAGATTGTGTCAGGCATTATCTCTGGACTTTCTCAACCTTCACCACCTAAACTCCATTCATATTACTAGTGCAGAGAAAGGATGAAACTTTCAGCTGGTTTGAACAAGCCTAACTCCACTTACTGTTACAAATTTACACAGACTTGCAACAGCCCAGAGTGCTAGAATCCTGGTCTTGGAAGATAAAAGTATTGATTATGTAGGCCAAGCAAGAGCGGAACAAATTCAGGTTTCTTGTAAGGCTAGAGAAAAGGCTAACTTACTCATGTTGAACAACTGCTGAGCTCTAAGTTTAACATGTGCCTGGGTTGCCCCAGTAGCAGGACGATCTCAAAGGGGTAAAGGACATTCTTGTTTGTGTGAATAATCATTGAGGTTTCACAGGTGGAAAGAAGTATTATACAGATCAAATTAGATTTAAAATATCTTGATTTTTATTTGACAAAATAATAATTTTTTTTTCTTTTGAATCAAAGGTCTCAAATGAAAACATTTCTGAAATAAGGACTAAGTTAACTGTCTCCCCATGATGGTTGTGGAGATCTTAAAAGGAGCTGCTATTTCCCTTTCTGTCCAACCCACTCAAGTTCAGTTCATCAACACTTCTGAAGGCGTTGAGCTCAAATCATACAGTGCATCTCCTTGGCCACTAAAAGAATTATGCTGTTTTCCTAAGTATATTATACAAAACAATGTGGCTTCTATGGGAAGAGCTGATGGAAATGTAGAATACTTTGTGATGTTTGGGAAGCTTTTTTGGAAGCTCAGATCCCTCAGGCAGCTGAAGAAGTTAAACATGGGACCCTTATAAGGTGGCAGAATGGTCTAGCTAATCCTTGACCTTCCAGCCATCAGCAGTGTGAAGAAACCAAGTTTAGCATTTTACCTTCTCCAAACACTTTTCATGTCAAAACTGCTCTGCAAATAAGTGACCTGCATATAAAGTATCATCTTCCATCTGATAAAAGATATTCTACAGCAATGGTTGTACCTTGTTACAGTAATTGATACCTGGAAAAAAGCTCTGCCTTTGAGGGCTTTCTTTATCAGAACTGGAGATACTGTTTGACTGTTTCCAGATGCTTATATCTATGCAGTAAAGATAGAAAGTTCATTTTCTAGATCAGTGCCTGCATTTAAGGAAAAAAAAAAGTTTAGCAACAAAGAAAGATGTATGCATGTCCAGAACTTTGTGTGTCAGTTATAAAAATAAGAGACATTTTTATTCCCTGGGAATAGAAAAAAAATGCATATTGCAACTTCTAATGAGTCATTTAATCTCCTTCCTTAGAAGCTGTTTTGCTCGAAGATCAAGTAGTATTGGCTGTACAGTAAACACATCCCTTCCATTGGTAAACAGTTTGAATGAATTACATCTAAATGCATGTTTAGCTTTAGAAATGCTCCTCCCACCCTCAAGTCACTCATCCCTGATCAGAGAAGGTCAAACTATCTGAAACAATATTGATGTATTATCTACATGGAATTTAAAGCCACAGGTTATTTTTATCATTATTTTGAGAAGTTGGTTTGCAGTTGGTAAAATAAGTAACATCACAGGTGAAAATCATTATTGCCAACAAGTTAGAAAATAAGCTGTAGCTTTATAGTCTGCATACAGCAGGTGGTCAGTGACTAGAACTGCTGTCATCAAGCAGACTGTGTACCTGCCTGGAGTTCAGTAGTCTCAGACTATGCACGAGTAGCTGGGAAAGATCCACACCAGGCAAATGATGGCCACAGTGGGCAAGAAGTCTGAACTGTCATTCCCTTAAAGTCAGTTCTCTTGGCTGGGGTTGATGTTTGCTGGTTTGTCAGTAGAAGAGAGCACATGGGACTACACCAGATCTAGGGATGACAAAAATGATATGGTCTTGCAGGAAGTAATGGTGTCTGCCTTTTTCATCTCATATGGTAGTCATGCTTACCTTCATAGCTTATCCTACCATATGTAGGAATATCTCAGTGTCTTCCAGTAGTAATTTAAATAATATGAGTACCATATGCCACATGATAGTGTGTCTCTTAGATGTCTCCCTTTAGGAAGAACATATGATGCCAAGTGTCTTAGTTGTGTTTGTCCTTATTAAATACATATTGCTACACATTTGTGTTAAAAAAGGAATAATGAGGAAATTGGTCAGAGTAAAAAGGAGCAAGCCTTGTGATGATCCTGTGTTCCTAGAAGAACCTTCTCCATGGTTTCTAACTGTCCCTGACAGACTTCTGACTCCAGAGACAATGAACCCTGGCCTTTACTGTAGAGAGCTCCACCATGCCCAAGGAATGACTATGTTGGACACAGTCCTCTCTACAAGAGCTAAATAACCTTTTAGATATTCTGGGTGAAAACTGTGGAGGGTCTGAAGGCAAGTAGTGAGACTATAAGACCTCCAATGCACGTTTCTCAGTTAAACATCATGCTAATGTGGATATGCATGCACATCCAGAGATAGTATACTGATGAAATACCAAGGATTTTGAACTGTCATTGCTCACTAATTGCCAGTGTAATTTTCAGCGGTTCACAATTTGTGAACCTCATGTGTTCATCCTACATTCTGTTGCCATGAAAGAATTGGTTTAGCTATTTAGAAATTGATGCAATTCCTGTTGGAGGTGGGAGGACCAATGTTTTTCAAAGACAACAGCAACCATTTTGAGGAGAGGAAAAAAATGGCAGTTAAAAATAAAACAGTGTAGGAGTAGTAATGAGGAGTAGCATGTATATTTGTATTATCAGCTAGTATATTATTGGTCTTCTTACTGATCACTAAAATCACTTGTGTGCTACAGCCTGTATTTAGAACCAGGTTCCTGAAAATTTCTTCAGTCAAGCTGAGGTTGCCTTTGAGGTGTGAACTAGTTAGTTTGGAGCTGCTAGCTTGTTGTGGTCAGTGCTGCTGTAGAATTAAATTTTAAAATTCAAAATACCCTGTTGGAATACCTCTTTGCACATCTTTAAAACAGGGTTTCTAAGCCAACTTTTGTTCCTTGAATAAACTGGCTCCTTGTAATGCGAAAGGCAATTGATGTGAGGGAGCATTTATAGGAGATAGTTGTAGCCTGTTCCCTGTTTCAGGCTAATTCTTTGGTTTAAGTTTTTAAGCAATGTGGAGGTTTTTGGTTTAAAGGTTGGTTAGTTTGTTTTGTGGCTTTTGTTTTGTTCTGAAATACTTAGTAGTATAGTGGGACCTATTTTTGAGGTAGTTGAAGTGAGAAACATCACTTAGCAACTTCCTTTATGCTGCAGGACATTGAAAGTGAGCAGAGGGTGAAGGAGCCATGCTTTTGTGCCCCTCAGCTGAACTCTGAGCCAACACTTTCCTATATGATGCAATAAGACAACTTTTCCTTATGCTGTGCAAGTAATGCAGCATTTTTGCCTCTATCAACCTACTGTACTTCTCACTATTCATGCTTGTATTAAGTTGCTCAATATTCCTTGTCTGTAAATAAAAATGAGTATATGTACCATGTGAGAATTTGTATGCAGTCCTTTGATGTGAACAAAAGGCTGCTTTCCCATGCCTAGTCATCCGTCTCCTATGTAAATAGTTCTGATTGCCAAAATGTTACTGTTGAATTTTATAAGCCATTTGTGAGCAGAGAGAGAATGCATACTTATTGCAGAATGCTTTCCCATCATATTAATTTGACATAGCTTTTAAAGGAAATATTAAAAAGTATTCTTAAAGAAATTAAAATAACATAGAAATAATAAAAATGCAGTTAAAATACATTATACACTTTTTTTAGGTGATGATATGTAGCATATTAAACTGAGAGGGGAAAATCTTGCTGTAGCTAAGACTCTCCTTTCTTTGGCTCAATGTGTAGTCAGTTTATTTGGCTGGGTCCTGGTGCAGTTCTCAGAGAATGTTGGGCTAGATGAACTGAATGATTTAGTGTGTTTCAAGCTGTGTCCAGGATTCTTTACTTGAGTAAAATATCTTTGGGTGGCGCCTGGGATCCTGCACACCTTCCAAATTGAACACGCCCCTGCCAGTCACCTCTGCTTTACTGTCATGTTCTCTGTTCACAGGCAGGCACATGTTACGTTGCTTAGAAGCCTGTATTCAAGAGAAAGAAAATGGGTCTAGAATATAGCATAAATGAAATTCCAGTGCTAAAATCCCCATCTGTTAATAGTTGTCAGTATACTTTGTGTTCAGAATGCTTTCTGTACAAAATAAGGACCTAAATCAAAGTCCTTTGCTTGACTCCACTTCTTGAATTTGTATGTAGAGTGAAGGCTCCACGTGTTGTTCTTGTCGGTAGTTTCCCAGTCCAAAACCCTTTAAACTTTCAAAATATTTTGATATGTGGATCCAGACTTGAAGTTTCAGTGTGTAGGCCACTTTGTGGGTGGTCGGGGTTGTTGCTTTGTTTGTTTGCTTTAAAAATCATACAATTATTTAGCTCTCCCTCTCTCCTAATGGGAGACCGCTTTTCTTTCATGATCTTCTAAGTTCAGAGCTGAAACAGATTACCAGCTTCCAGTAAGCCCTGAGTGTGGTAAACCCAGACCTCTAATAATCTGATTCCAACTGTAGTAAGAAAAATCCTTGAGATTCAAACTGGCAGTAGTGTAAAAAGATATCCAATTAGCTGCAAAGTGGCTTTGGATACTGTGTAAGCATATGACTATTCTGTCTGTTTCCATAGATCATCAGTAGAGCAGCACATGTACTTACAGCTTTGATGTCTGCTTCTCTTTCACAAGCGGACACTACAAACTGTTGATCCAGTTACTCTAAATGAGCACCCTCATCTCTGCACCAGCAAAGCCAATCTGATTGCTCAGATATCAACTTTTTAATGAATGGGTGATATGATGCCAGTGAGACTTCTGAGACTTTTTTTTTCTCTCTAGAAAGCCCCTCTCTGCAGGCACTGAGCATTGTAGTGTTTTCTGTACTATGCGTATACTTTTCTTCAATATTTGAAAATGCTGCTGTTCTTTGTGCCTGATTTTGCTTCTTGTTAAGAAACCAGACTGTTTCTGGGTCCCCTTCTCTGATATTCTCTCCCATAATGAATTGTATCAAAAGGACTTCATTCTGCATAGATAAGGTCTGACTGCAGCACCAGGAAATATTAGCTTTGTTCTGCTTTCTATCCAGTTTTATATCTAAATTGACTAAGGCATACAGAAATCAGATTAAGTGACTTCCCTCAAGTCACGCAGTGAGCAGCTCATTTTGGATAGGATCCCAAGAGGATACTTGTGGTTCCCAGCCCTCTTCTGTAACCTCCAGACCACATTGTCTCCCCAAAGCACAGTGCAATGAATTTAGTCTGAACATTAAATTACAGCTTTGGCAATGTATTAAGAGTTCCCTGGGCTCCCATATTTGTTGTAACTTGAACTTTCCAGAAGAGTTTCTCATTGTGGTTTCTACAGCCTTCCCTACTGACCATGCCCATCACAGTGGTGCCAGTATATCTGGCAGAGGGTTTCAAGGGCCGCTGCAACTCAGTTGCCAGTTTTAATGTAGCTACCCAACAAAGTAAAATCTCTGGCTCTTCATTACTAAAAAAGGATGGCAAGTCATTGTAGTGATTTATTCCATTTTTCCTGGCTTTGTCAGTCATCAAAGTCACTCCGCATAGGCAAGTTTATGGCAGGCTGTAGTCCTCAAAACAAATTTTTACATGAGACCATCTAGTGGGGAGCTCTGTAATCCTGCCATGACCAAGGAGACAATGAGAGGGAAACTTAAGACCAGAAAAAGGACTCTTGAGGGAGGTTTTGCGAAAAAGGCAAAATGCCTTTGGTTGTTTCTGTGGCCATACAATCCTTCCCATTAGATGGGAAGATGCCTCTCTAGATCACCTAGAGTCAATACCTCACTTTGTATCCACACAGGCTTCCTCTGATGCATCATGCTCCCTGTTGTAAGCCGGCAAGAGCTGGGAAAACCAACCACTTGTATGTTCTCTATACTGCTTAGTTTTTAAACTCACTTTCAGAACCAGAACACAAACACTGCAATTTGGTTCTTCAATGTTCTTTGAATTTCTATAGCTGACCACTGAAAAAGGTCTCCTGCCTTGTATCTGATAAGAATTATGTTCAAAACTCAATGCCTGTGTGTAAACAGGATAGATTCAAATATACATATGTGAAAACTTGAGCTGCCTCACTGCAAAATGGAATGCTATATGAGATGTGCATTGCTTATGTGAAAATCTTAGAGGCTGTTTGTCACTTCTGAAATAAAATTAGTATAAAGCTAATGAACAGAATAGCAAAAAGAGTTAAGACAAGTTCTGCTCTCCATTGTACTGGAGAAAACCTGTTGCAGCTTCACTGATTTCTTATAGAAGTCTGTGAAGTAAACTAGAAATGGCCCACCATGCAAGGCTGTATTGCAAAAAGCTCCCCTTTCCTCAGTAAAAAGTAACTGAAGCAGCTCCAGATCTGCCCAGGAAGAAAAATAGATCTGCCTTCATGTCATTTTACTTGGTGGTTTATTTAGCCTATATAGTGAACTGTAAATTTTTAGTGGAATTCATTTTTGAAATTTTTCATGCCTGAATAGAAAAGGATTGTCTTTCTCTCTTTTGTTGTGCATAAAATTATGTCAATCTGCCCTGAAATAGTCACCTAAAATGTAGTTCAGCCCTTTTATGCAGAGCTATGAGGAAAATTAGCTTCCAGCTAAATGGGAATAACTTATTGCATCAGATGAAGACAAATCACTTCCCTGACATAGCATCATTTTGTAGTCTTAGTCTAACACCTCTCTAGTTTCCCTTTTCTTGTTCTGCTTTTCCTTCATATAATCTAATAGAAATCATAAAGATACATTAGAATTTTTTAATAAAACAAACCAATTCCCTCAAAAATGCAGCTAATAATATCCGCAAATGCTCCTAACGGGTAAACCAGGAGCCAGGATTAATCCTTTATGTGAAGACAAGAAGTTCCCACACTGAGTGTTAAGTATATTTTCTGCATCTCTGATGTCACACCACAAACATCTTTTGTGTGTGTGTGTGCAGTCTGTGTAATTAAGACATTCCTTTATTCACTGTCATCTTCCTTCTCCCCACCCCCCAAAATCCATTAGCACAGGATTAGCGATGAGGCAGAGTAGAGTTTACCAGTTCATCTGACTCCTTTGGTCTTGTGTTTGCCGACTGCTGACCTGCTTGTCTTGTGCATAGGGTACCCAGCATTTTAGGAGCTTCCCAGCCAAATAATGTTAAGCTCCTAAAATCAAACAAGACTTAGAGAATCCTGCCTAATGTGGATGAGCCCGTCCATATCTTAACAAACAAAAATTTATCTTCCTTAAATCTGATATCTATTAAACCATAGCACACAGTGTTATGACTGTATAGAATCCTATAAATCATAATTTGAAAACAGCAGAAAAGCTTCTATATAATTTTGGAGTTTATTGAAATTACTCTGTTTATCAAAATCAATGTGCTTTACCAAGAGCAAGGCATTTTGGTATAAACATCATAGTTTTTTGAACCTCTTTTTTTCTGTTCCACTTGAAACTATTAATGTTTATAAGAAGGAGACAGATATCATACCATTTAGTCACAGTAAGTACAACGTAAGCTTGTCTGTTAGCTAGCTTCTAGAATGGGAGGGAGTTGCCTTTATTTTCCTCCTGCTTGTTCGTTTACTTCAAATAGTTTAACTTTTTTTTTTGAATGCTAGAAGGCAGGAACAGAATCCATGTTTATTGGTTCCTGAACAATTTGACAGTGAAATAACAGACCAGAGATGTTTCTGTCTCCAATGTTCCAGCCCTTCCCCACAGCCAACCTGCAGGATAGATATATTTGTACTAATGGAAAAGTTCTTGTTTTCAAGGCTGAGCAACCTAAACCATGGTACAGAAATGGATTCTGTCAAGCTGGAAGCAGATTGTTTTGGAAGTGGAAGAAAAGCCTTGTAGTAACCCTGGCAATTTTTTGTGTACATAAAAATGAGCATGATCTTAACAGAACACGTGCATCTGTCTGCTCCTTTAGCTCAGGCTCATCTCCAGATCGAGATCCCAAGTGGAGCATTATCATAACTTGAACCGTTTTTTCCTGGAGGGTGCATGTTTCACACACTGTCCTGCTGTGCCCAGGAATGTGAGAGGCTTGCGTCACTGCAGAGATCGCACTGTTATATAAGTGATTATCCTAAGGAAAGGCCGTGGCAACAGCACATCCGTCTCGGGGAAGATGTCTGTGAAAGCCTGACTGTGACCTAGAAAAGATGCTGATAGGAGGAGTTGTTTACAACAAGTCTTCATTGAATTAGGAGTCTGAATACTGATGAAGTTTTACAAGCGAACTAAGTCTAAAAGAGTACAGCAAAGGTGGGGGGGGGTCTTGTGTATCTCTTGGCCAGCAGTAACTGGTACTAATAATTCTTAAACTTCTCCAGCTCTTATGCCAAGCAAAATCTTGATCTCTGGGTTTGTGAGTTCTTACAAAATCAATAGAGTTGGAGCTTTGTCTGAGAGATCAATATAAGTTATTGCTACTCAGCAACTGGAGCAAAATATTGTAGCAGAACACAACTCTAACAAAACTAGTCTGAGAAAGAGGAGGGAAAAATGCATGCACAGCTTATGAAATACTTCTAGTTAATTTATAAGTTTTCTCTAAATTTTGAAACTTGGAAAAAGTTCGGGCTGTTCTAGTAAGCCTGAGTCAAGACTTCCATTTGGAATTTAATTGTGCCTCAGACCCATTCACAGAGGAATGAATTATTCCATAAGTTAGGGAATGCTGGTGCATCAAGCTTTTAATAAATATGCAGCAAAATGGTTGTAGTAAAGAGGTGCGTGGTTTCAGTTTTGGGTTTTTTTTAAATTGAGAGTTTTTCTTTTTTTAATTGTGATTTTTCATTGGGGGGGTGGGATTAAGGATTTCTCATTACAGTACCTGTGTTGCTTTTGCTGCCCCTGAAGATACCACGCGTCATTCCATGTTAGTTAAGGGTTTTCCTTCCTTGTATGTTTTTAATTGGAATTCAATTGTAAAGAGGATCAAGCTTATCTGAACAAGGACTTGTATTATCCACTTCTATCCATTTTTAAAGGTAAACTGAAAATTACCTTAGTGTGATTCCCAATTTCTCCAGCTATCCTATTCTTTTCTTTTGTTTGGGCACATCACTGGCCCCTTGTGGTCTTTCTCAATGAAATTTTATTCGTTAATTCTGTTGTCCTTGCCTTTAGTATCAATAATGGGTTATTTTGCTTGCAACCAATTCTAGGCCTGTCCTTCAGACAGACTTGTGTCTTAACCCGCTTTGTGTGCCCACAACTCCATCTCTGCAGCTCATTCCATCACTTAACTTTTTCAAGTCTCAAATGTGTCTTGTCAGTGCCCTCTGATAATGTAATATGAGGCCTATGAAACAAGAGAGAATTATTCAAAACTTTTCTCAGCTAAAACTTTCTGCAGATTTAGCAACTGTTGAGAATCTTGTCATGCCAGCCCTGGGTATATAAATGCAAGTATCCCTACGCATATTGTTTTGAGACATAAAGCACAGATCTTCTAATACAAAGCAAACAAATAGCTTTCTTGCTTTTTCTTTCTGTTGCTTGAAAATCCTTTTTGGCACAGTGTAGACATACTTCTTTTGGCCACATAGGAATGCAGCTGAAAAAATTGTCACAAAGTTCAACAAAGGGAAAGTGAGAGCCAGGGCTGAGTCATTGCATGTATGAGAGCTGGGAGGAGGAAGCACTGGACTGTACTGACAGAGACTCAGAAAATGCTGAGGAATAATCTATCCCAGAGGACACTGGCAAGCTATCAAGAAACAAAACAAGAAACAAAACAAACCACAGCTCCACAAAGGGATGGAAACCACCCCCCACAAAGTCAGCCAAAGAACTTTCCATCACAACATGAACACCAGTCCAACTCTCTCTAGTTTTCCCAAGATGAGGCAACTACAGCATTGGCACTCTTAGCAGTTCATTTAAAATATTGATCCAGCAGATATTTAATGCTGGGCTGTTCACATCAGCTGATCCACAGGTGCTTTTCAGCAGATGCTTGGAATGGTCATGGTGAAATGTGTGTCAGGGAGCCAAGTGCCTGGCAAGGGAAGCGGAGCCAGAGGGACAGTGTGGCAATTGGCAGCAACCTCTCTGACAAGGGTCCAGTCCCACAGCACCTGAATGAGAGCACAGAAGGTCCAGTGAGAATAGCCAGATCTAGACAAGAGTCCAGTGATCACCAGACAAGTCTGGTGACAAGGCAGGTCCAAGGTCAAGCAAAAAAGCCAAGGAAAGTAAAAGTTCAACAACGTACAGTGTACCTATCATATAGTTTGGAGAAGGACCAAATGCATCTCTCAAGCCAGTAGGCAGAGGGTGCCTGAGTGGATAGCCCAGGTAAGACTTTGCACAGCCCTGCTTCTCACACCTTCCCTGTTTTACAGAACTCTGATTCAAGGTTATACAGCTGTGTGCTATCAGACCAGGCTTTGGACATAAGCAAATGAACCTTTAAAGAAGGAAAGAGGTGGCAGAAGAGGATTGTAGAGGAAGGTGATTATGGAGACATCTCAAGATATCTGTGTATCTTGTACCCAAAAGAAAGAGATACTTTGCAGCCTTAAGAAATCTGGAACTTTATCCCGTAAAACCTGCATAAATTCACAGGATAGTATGGCTTTTTGGCCTTCTGCTGTCCTTGTAAGTATTCATGCTAGGGGCATGTTTTCACATCTATGCGTAAAGGGATAGTTGTAGTCACACCTAATTAGCTCCTTGTCTCAAATGGTAGGGCCATCATCGGAGTGTCTTCAAAGGAAGACACGAGGAACCCTCTAGTAAACGGCTATAAATACAGTTTTATTTACTGAGCAATTTCCTTTCTTGTCCATCACTTTTTGCGCAAACTTTCCATTGCTTTATAAAATAAATTCTTTTCCTGTACACTAGACTATGCATTTTCAAACTGTATGCCTGAGAGTCAGGTTCATAAACTTATTGATAACTGTCTCATTTTTATGTCCTTTTCAAGTTCATGTATGCCTCAAAGTACCTGCTAGACTATTCTTGACTATGCCAGCATATAACTGGTAAAACCAACCTCCACTCTATCACACCTTGGACAACCTAGCTGAACAAGAAAAGGATATATTAGCACTTGGGACTTAACAGGGTTAGTGGAAAATTCATTTAATATTGAAGCTTTATGATAATCTTGTCCTTCTGGATCACTGCCTGTGAATCATGTGGAATGCTTTGGCCTTAATTATCAGTCAATTTGTTTCTAGTTTACTTAAGGTTACTGTGCAGCTGGGGTTGGATTTCTTTCCTAATGGATGGATTTTTGATTCAAACAAAACAAGAGAAACATCTTTGCCAAGTACCTCAATTTGTATATTTATGCTTCAGGGTGTCTCTAACAAAATTAAGTTTTGAAAAAATTCCTCTTCCTACAGTTCAGTGTCACTCGGCTAGATAGAACATTCCTTTGATATATTCGCCCAACCCCTAGTGATTTCTTCCTCAAGAATGTTGCATTTGATTATATGGTAGTAACTGTTCATTAGCAGCTCTGCTAAAGCTGCTTCTTGAGCTGCACCAACCCAGGCTCATATGTTTTCAGGACAAGCGTCAGAACATCCTCTCCCCTTTGTGCTCCAGAACGAGTCGTTCCAAGAAACAATGCCCCAAAGGTCAAACTTTCTGATACGAGGCAAGTTTAGAAGAGAGCAGTAGAAATCGTACATTATGATTTTATTAGATTCTGTTGTCCCTTTCATCTCCCAGTATTTTGTGCTTAGTAGATATGAGTGGCAAGTAACTCTCATGAAAGGTACTGTAGTTTTCACTGTATGGTTCTGGCTGCACAAAATTCTGATAAGATTCCCTGAATCTTTGAAATGTTCCTTATGTCTATAATCCCCATTATCCTTTTGCCTTCCATTGAGGAGTTTCACAAAGAATAATTACAGCTGACTGAATACAGAGGTTCATTCATTCTCTAGTCAGTAATGAGAGAAGGCTTATTAGCTTCCCCCCCAACCCAGTAGGAAACTGCATAGCTAAGATAGAAAGGAGACTTTTCTAGAGGATTCTCTTTTGGCATAGAGGGAGCCTAATATTGGCCTGAAGGGATTCACGCCACTGCAGTGGTGCTTTTCTTTGTTACAGTCATACTGTGATTCTTCATATAATGGTCATCCTGTGTGTCTGAAGTTCCACAGTGTCTTAAGGGCTCCAAAATATTTTGCTCCAGCCCCTCTGAGATAGCCATAAGGGAATGTCTTTGAGGTCTGGGAGGAAAGGCAAGGATCCAGAATACTGGCAAGTGTGAAAACCTACCTCAAGGAGATACAGAGGAAAAGGAGGAACTGTCAGTTAAGCCACTGTATTTTGAATGCCACACTAGAAGTTGCAGGTCCTATTGCTAGGACAAGCAACCGGGAAGTTGTTTTATGCGGAATATGGCAATTTTCAGATATATAATGGACAACTTAATACTTCCTAGCCTACATCTCAGCTGCCTGCTGAGTATTGCACATTTGTGGGATGCTTTCCCAGATACAGGCCAGTGGATTATTAGCTATATATAAACTCCATTACAGTAATTCCCATTATTACATCTTTTAGTGCATCTAAATGATGAGACATGATCTAATTGCAAAACAATGCCAGAAACTGCAATTTTTGTAGGAAATTTCAGTTATTTAATAGCATGCTGTCCTTAGTTGGTATGTAATTTAACTTCCTTTTTATTCTGAAAGTTTAAACTCCTCCTGTCCCACTAAGGCTAGTGGGCAGCTGGTTCGAATTCTGGGGCACCAGAGTCATGTGCTCCCTGCAAGATGACTTGCTTAGCAGTCAACTCCACTTTCCAAAAGCTGCATTGAATGCATGTCTTATAGAGGCATCTAAAGTTGCCACTGATTTGAAAACATTCATGCCCATAACAGCAATCTTACTCCTGAAGGAGCTGGCATTGTCTCTGGCTTGCTTAGGTTGAGCATCAGCCACTTGGTGCTTCTGTAGACCCCTCTGGCTGCTGGCTCTGGCTCTGAATAGAATTGTCCAAATTAAAGGAAGTGGGAAATAGAGCCGGATTTCTTGGCATGCTGAGAATTGTTCAGTCCTTCCCTGCAGAGCAGGGCACAATGACTGCATAGCAGTCTGTGATGGCCTAGTTCCCTGGGAAGTACTTACGCATTAGAAGATCTGGTGAGGTAAAGGTTGTTTGTAATGATCTGCTGAGCAGGTGTGCTGTCACCTGAGTACTGGCTGGCAGATCTCATCACCATAACATGGACACCACTTCTGTGTCTATTAGCAAGATGAGATCATCCTTTAGTACAAACCCTTTGCCTTAGGGTCTGTGTCTAGATTAAGAGAGTCAGCTAGGTTTTGAGACCTCTTGTCATGATCTTCCCTGCAAATTTTATTCCACAAGCTACAGTTACCCAGACTGCAAGCTTCAAACAATAATTTTTTGAGCCAAGTCTTGTTCTTGCTTCTATAAGAGCAAGTGAGTGCACTGATGCTCACTGGGGTGGTGAGGAGGATGATTGTACTTCTGGGGTTTCCAGAGCTGTGTGTGGCAAATTCGAGACCTGGGACCATTTCAGGGTGACTAAGCACCTGCAGCTCCCTGATGTATGAGTTTTGGGATTTTTGTGGTAGTTTGACCTATGCTTATACTTTGATATATTTGAATGGTCCTTTCAATTAATTTTATTTATTTAATATTTAAATTAATATTTTAATTATTATATGATGATATTCAAGAAACATTTGGAGAATGCCCTTAGACACACGGTGTGGATTTTGAAGTTGTCCTGTGCAGGGACAGGACTTGGATTCGATGATCCTTGCGGGTCCCTTCCAACTCAGGACATATTATGATTCCATGAAAATTTCTCCACTTAACAGAAATATCAAATATTCTTCAGTTAGGTGAGAAGATCTTTCTCAGGAACTTTAAGCATTCAATGGTGAAGGGAATGGGTGTGAGAATCCAGATAGGAGTATCATAGATGATGTTATATTTCAGTGTGATGCTTTACAGAGTTGGAAGCATTTTGGGGGGCAAAAGAAAGTTTAGAGAAATATTTATTTTTCAAAAGTAGTGGTAATGATATGTTCTGTGCTCTGTATGAGCTTTGTGGGTTTTAGAGAATTTTCATAAACCAAAGTTCCTGAGCTCTGTCAGGCTGGCTGGCAAATGGGGGAAGAGAAGGCAGGGAGCAGCAGGACCTCCTGGCCCTGAGGACTATAGGCTTCTACCCTGTTAGGACCCTGAATCCTTCTCTGCTAGCATAGCAATCCTCCAGGTGAATTCTGTCAGAATGAGAAACCCTGGAAATTTCAGACATTGAAGAGAGGATCTAATGCACCTTCCATGGGATTATCTCCATATAAAACCTCTTATTTTTAGTTTCAGGATTATTTGGTTTCCCATTTGTGCAGCACAGAGCCTCAGGCAGGAGCCTGGGCATGTTTCCAGTAGAAGACAGGTTTCCACTGTAGCTGGCCTTTGCTAAATGCTTTGGTTTTGATGAGTCAGCATTTTCCTATGGAAAAACATTCCTTTGGAGAATTTCCAGTCAGAATGAAACCAAGATTCCAAATA
Organism: Phalacrocorax aristotelis; assembly: GCF_949628215.1. NCBI lineage: Eukaryota > Metazoa > Chordata > Aves > Suliformes > Phalacrocoracidae > Phalacrocorax > Phalacrocorax aristotelis. The sequence continues at coordinate 21,086,502 of NC_134282.1, read as the reverse complement.
TTGCAAAATCCTTCCAGAGCAGGATTTATTCTGTGTAGCTGTACTTACAAGCAGTTTTACTCTTCCTTGCTTTCTTTGTATAGCGTGTGTGTAAATTAAAGAACACCAAAAACACAAAGCAAAAAAAAACCAACCAAAAAACAGATGCAAATATTATTGCTATAGGTATTTATAACAAGGACGTCTATTTTTGCCTCTGGAGAGATTATGCAGGGTATAGGCATTTAAATATAGCACCTGGAAAGGAGGTGAAATTCTTTCAGATTTCTATGCGATTAAATGGTGAATTTTGAGACCTTATTTTGCAGTGCAGCAATATCAGAGGTCATGGAAAATAAAAATAGATTAAACAATTCAGTAATTGCTTTGCAATTTCCTTGTAAAACAGACTTAAAAGTAAGCACATCTTAATGAAAATCATAAATTTGACCAGACACTTGTGAACATATGTTTATATTCAGCTTTGGTTGATTCTAATTTCATTTTTCTTCTGGCTGTCTATCCTAGACCAAAACATAGCTCAAGCTGTTGCAAGAAGTATAATCATAAATCAGTGTCTGTGTAAGCAACATTCAGAGCAATAAATACAGCCTACCTCTCTTGTGCCTCTGTGAACACAGTAGGTGTGAAGCCAGGCATAATCTCGGGTTTATAATCGTGGGATGGCAGCTAGACGCTTGTCATGCAAGATCACATCCTTAGTTTTACAAGTTAGTCATTCCCTTAAAATGAGCAGAGCTATATTAAGTTTGGTGGCATGTGTAACTAGTGTAGTCCCTTCCTCTTTATTGGATTAAAAGCTTAATGTTTTTGAAACTCCCTGCTCCTACAGTATTGGCATGGGGTCTTTTCCAGTCCATGCCAGCTGCCTACCTAGAATTTGGTTAAGCCATAGGTAATCCTTTTGCCTTCAGGTGAGGTAGCAAGTTAAGGGTGATTCAAGTGAGCTTTGACGTGTCTTTTTAAGCCACTGAAGTTGATCGATGAGCTTCATGCACAGCCTTACCTTGGAAGATCCTCTCTGAATAGAATCAAGGAGGGAAAAATCTATCACTTAAAGGATTTGCAATTCAGAGATCAATTGTTGCTTCTGTTGTTCTTATTGCAGGCAAAGGAAGCAATGCAATTTGATAAGCTCCTGTGAAGAGATCCTCAAGTTGAGCCTGCAATAGAGATGTCCCTACAAGAGGCATGGTCTGTGTCTGAGGACTACGGAATTACAGACAAACTAGAACTGGGGTGAGTTGATCTATGACTATGCAGTCACAAATAAGGGTTTTTCAATGGTAGCACAGTTAACAGGTGGCTGCAAGACTGCTGAATGAATCTTCTAGAAGTGCAAGATAATTTAATTCCCTCTCCAATCAGCAGTCCCTTGAGACAAGGCTTTTGTAGCATGTAAGATTTTATCCCTTTACACACTTAAAATAACTCATCACTTAATACTGTTTTATTCCTCCATATTCCTCCTGTTGGGTCTGGGCTGTTATTTATGTTGTGTGGAGGCAGAGAGGAACACTCTAGTTAATTGTGGTGGGGTCAGGGGTGTGTCCAAAAATGAGCAGGAGCAACAGAAAGATAAAATCCCTTTATTTAATATGTGCCAAACAGACAAAAATTAAAAACTGGAAAAAGGGAAAAAACTTGCATTATACCTTTTATGGTTCTGAGCTACAGTAGACAATCACAGACATATCACAGCTACTTGGAATTGTTTAAAGTAGCTGTTTGCTACACTGTACGTAGATCTGGAGAGAATAAATACAGGGAACTGTGGAATTTAATTAGCCTCACTTGAGTTGGAAATAAATCTGAGGCATTAATTTCCAGAGTTACCCAAAGTCCAAGCATGTTGAGATTCAGAATGAATGATTTGTATCTTTCTTTAATTGGAGGCTCATCTACTTAGAAGACTGTATGCTGGGAGCGCTAAACCCGACTTTGTCCCTACATAGCATTCACATAGAATATAATTTAAAGAACTTATTTTCAGCATCAAAACCAGTACTTGGATTTCCTAAGAGACTCAGCATTTGTAGTATGGAGTTCATCAAAGAAGCTGACTCAGCTTGATCTGTTCAGTTCTGAGTCTGAAAGTCACCAAGTTGAATATATGACTGTTGGCTGTCTTCTTTAGACCTTGGTTAGGAAGATAACATGGCATGAGGCACGCTGACAATAAAACCTACTGGTAAACAACCTACCTAAAGGTGAAGGAAAAAGCTGTGAATATGAAGCCATGTGAGTGAAAGAAGATAGGGTTTCTCGTCAGCTACATTGGTAGATATTTAGTGTGTTGGGAAGTCCACCTGTTTAAAGAGGCTGTTCCAAAATGCTGTACTCTGCACTTTTTAAAAAAGAGATTACGTATTTTTCCCTTTTTTTAGGGGACAGAAGGAACCCAATATTGCCAGAAAAAGATTTCCAGGGACAGGACTGAGTTTACTCTTCTACTTAGAGAAAAGGCTCCTTTTCAGTCTCTGACTGAAAATGCAGTTTGAGCTGATCTGTGGGGTGCAAAGTTCTGTCAAAACCTCTGATGTGGGTAAGGTCAGCTTGTTACAGGACTAAGGTTTTCCAGTGAAGATTTTGATGGTTTGGAACATACTGATTCAGCATATCCACCATAGGCTGTGGAATTTGCAGGACGTGCTTTACTAGATTATAGTGGCTTGAAGCATAGCACAGCTGGAAGCACACCACTAATTTTTTCTGAAGAGCTAAAAACATCGCTGATTCCTTAAATATCTAATATATTATTTAGGAAAAACTATATATGCGAAGATTTTTGTGATAAACGGACACAGCCATAATTTTGTATGAATATAGACATTCCTAAAATTAATCCAAGAGGCTTAAAGAATCCAAGCCACTTTCTTTTTGATTTTCTGCAGGCTGTGAATACTGCAGGCATTCCTCTTCTAGGTCATTATGGTTACCCTGCATCCAAAAGGAGCCACATTCACCCTATATAAGCAATGAGTCAAATTGCTTTTCTGAAATAACTTTCAGTAAATTTGCATTTTGGTTTTCCCCAGTTTAATTGAAACTTTGGCTCATATTTTGAATGCAGATGTTTTTACATAAATCTTTAATGAATGTGTTGAACTTGGGTCAGTTGAGCTGCTTTCAGATTATTTAATGCTGACTTCTGCCGTTACCAAGATCCCAACTTGTGACCAGCCATCAGTGTTTTCCTGTCTTGCAGAAAAAATATACTACTCAGGGAGGGAAATTAAGCTTATGTTTGTATAATAGTTTTTATAATAGCTAAGTAGGGAGGAATTTTTTTCTTTTTCATATATATATATATATGGTTGTTAAATAAATACTTCAGAAAGTGTCTTGGTTTCTGAAGCTAATAAAGCAGTTTTTTTAATAATAGAAATGGTTTAAAGTAATCCAGCTATTCTAACAATGTACGCAGAAGCTTTGGAAAATTTTCTACAATTTATTTTTACTGTGGAAAAACAAGTTTTGTTAGCTAGCCAGTTCCTGCTTCCAGCACCGTTCTAGGCCAAACTATTCTGAATTGGTCTCAGAACCAGCTGTCTTTTTCAGTTCAGATCAAAATTGGCGAAGACTACGCTTTGAATAGTAGCTTAAGCTTTTCAGCTGTTTGTGACTGCTTCAGTTTTGTGCTTAAATCACTGATGATCAGTTGATGATTGCTATTCCATCAGTGTTCAGAGTCCCAGTGTGTGAAACGAACTGGTGTACAGAACAGCAGAAAAGTAATCATAGCCTTAATTCCCTGTTCTGTCCTTGACGCAATGAAAAAACTAAGGAGAAGGTGAACATCCTCATACTACATTTTGCCTGGTTTTAATAATAGATTTGCATTTATTAAATCAGTTTTTACAAAGAATATTGACCTATGACACACCAAAAGCTATCTGGGTACTCAAAGGGTGGTTCTGGAAGTGGAATGCAAATTCTTCTTACAGCCACAATTTATCCTCATCTTGAACGTTGTATCATATTAGCAAAACATTTATAGTGTGAGAGATGTATGAGTTAAAGTATTACACTAATAGTTTAAATTGAAAACAGGCCAGAATTTTTTTGTGGTGTTCTCTGACGTATATATAATGGAGTGAACAACCAGAAGGAAATCTGAATGTTGTAAATCAAACTGTTGCTCAACCCCCCCATCAGTAATCAGGAGAAAGTTTACACAGCTGCCTCTCGGCAAGAGCTAATAATAAAGTATATTTCTATCTTCCTGTACACAAAGGTAATATTTTTACCTGGGTGACTGGCAGAACTTGGCTGTCAACATGTGGGTGAAAATTTTACTCACTTTTTTTTACTTCTTCCATGAGTCAGGATTTTCTTGATTTCTTCTACTTTTAATTTTGAGATTATTGACAGTATTTGCTTACTTGGGCTGTGTTGTGTTGGAGATCTTCACCCCATGGTTGCCCTGCAGCTCCCAAGGAACTACATACCTCCTTCTCTGGTGGAAGTAAACATATTGTGGGGTGGCTGGCATGTACACCAGGTCTTGCACTGACATGGGGTTGGGTTGCAGCTGGCCAAGCAATAAAACCCAGAGACTTAGAGCATTCTTAGGGTGCCCAGTCTAGACTTCATGTCCAAAGTACAAGATAGCATTCAGGATGATGCTCAGCTCTCTGATGTGTCTTTTAGGTTACCATAGATAAATCTTTTTATTGCTTTTTTCCCCTCAGTTTCCTCACAATAAAATGGACTAATGCTATTTCCTTTCTCTGAAAAGTGTGGTGAGCTTTATAAATAGAAAGTAGGATGAAAGTTAGGCAATAATTTTATTATTAAATATTGGCACTTATTTCTTGGATAAGCTATCAACAATTTCTGAATACTCATTTCTTATAACTAGATCTATAGAACCTCAATTCACCTCCCTGTGCTGACGCCTTTAGATGTTCCATTCCACAGCTGCCACAGGGATTTCTGTAGGGCTCTGGTATCATTCTGTGTAGAAGACAGTCAGGCTTTGGGATAAGCAGTTTGTGTAGCGAACAGGGTCTCCATGGATGCCTTTCTGTCGTGCATTGCAAAGAGCATCAGAAGGAAGTGAGAAGTGGGGGAAGAGAAGGCACAGGCATTTTAGAGAAACAGGACTGTGTCTTTGTCACAGAGCTCTGAAATTGTGCTAGTCTGATCACTTATGACAAAATATCAACATGTCATAATTCATTTAGTTATTTTCTCAGTGTGAAGCAGTGATTTATGAAGACTTGGTTGTGAGCTGCAGCTTTCTCTTCTGCTCCCCAGAGTCCCATCTCCATTATCATACTGTGTTTATACAGAGTTATGCCATCAGATGTCTTGCAGGAAGACACTTGTCAGGTGACAAGCACCCCTTTCCACACTGCTGTGTGGGTCCTTGTGTCTTGACTGCATCTAAACTGGTCAGTCATTCTGTGATGAGCTGCGACAGAAAACTGCGCTGAGGATCAGTTGCTGCAAGTCTGTGTAACACTACTCCCTGGAATATGTCCAGCAGCTGGCTTAGAAATTCAAAGCTGCTTTCTCTAAGCAGAGAAGATGCTTTAAAATATTTAGGGCAGTCTTATCATGGTTAATGAAAGTATCAGTAGCCTCTGTGACCCCATCTATAATTTGCTTTGGACAGGAAGTAGCTAGGTGTCTCACTACTGTGCCCCTCTGCTGTGTGTGCTCTGCTGTACAGTACTCCTAACCCCTACCTGGTACTCAAGGCAAGGAATCTGTGCTAACAGATAAGGTATCTGTTAATGCTTATGTTTGTCTACACTGCTCTGTGCAGTGTTGGCTATTTCTACATATATGGTTCCTTGGCAGAAAGGTTAAAAGGGTTAAAAATCTTGTATTTTGGTTTATTGGATATCTTTGGGATCTGCATAACGCAGAGTAAATTAGCCAGGACAGAGCTCTGCACCAACAGAGCTGCAGTGAAACTGTGTCTGAGCTGGCTCTGAACAAGTTCATTGGAGTGTCTCTGCATGTGGGGAAGGAGAACTCCCTCAGTTGGCTTAAAGGAGGTGCTAAAGTATGGAGCATAGATTCCTAGGTCCCAGATATAGTTGATGGAGAGAGCAAGCGGCTCCAGAGTGTGACTCAGGCCTGCATCACCCTGTGCAGCTGCCCGTCTCTCCCAATTAACCAAGGAGAGTTAGGCTTCTAACTGGGGCACTCAGTGTGAATCTGTCATCCCTGTAACCTAGCCAGAGGGCAGATCTTATGCACATGCAGTATTTAGATTCCTCGTGTCTGCTCAGATCATGGTGCTACTTTTTCTTGCTTTGGCTAGGCCAGGCATTCATTTTTCTTTAGTATTTGTGGTTAACTTGTTTATTAACACCAGGTGGTTAGAGTATCACATCTCCTTGGTGCTGTGTTAGATCATGACACCAGCAAGCACTTGCTATAAGCATTGTGCATCCTCATCATGGGGTATTGTGGTTAACATTGCAATGAAAGACCAGTCACTAGCTTTTCAGTATTAAGCAGGAAAGGATATAGTTCAGTACTATTACTTTGTTAAGCATGTCATTCTTCCATACTTAGTATTCATGTGAAGGAAAAAATAACATGGACCAAGATGGCCTGTTTATAAATTGGTTAAGCTCCATGGGATTCACATCAATAAGCTGCAGATCCAACACACAGTGCTACAGCCTATATCAGCAAATGTGTAGCAGTGATGGGAAATCTAGAGCTTGGCTCATCGTTATTTGGACATCCCAGGCTCTGTCTCTGAATCACTGAGACGTTAGCTTGTACAAAGAAATTATTCTGTGCAAAGAAAAGACTTGTTGTGGTTTTTTTTCTTTTTAGCTGATGTATTTTGCTCATATATAGCATAAGTAGCAAGGATACAGGGTTTTAATAATTTTGACTCATACAGTGTTTGGTTCAGAGCCTTTTGAACATAATTCCAAACAGGCAATGGGAGGAACAGGGAGGTAATAAAAGGCTGACAAGGAAAAAGCCATATACATACACAAGATGAAATAACTGTGAAGAAAGGTGCTTGCTATTTCATCTTCAGATATTTTTCCTCTCCTGCCTCCATCTGAACTCAAGTCACATCCAAGAATGCTTTAAAGAACTGCCAGCCATTCTGCATTGACTTCGGGGTGGTTTTGGCAGGAAACTTATTTCTTTTCCTTACCTTAAACACAAGTGGGTTATTTTCCCCTGCGCTTCTGCTGTTACTAATAGATAATCTAGGATGCTGATTTGTACCCTGGGTAGCTCAGTAATCAGGGAATTTGCAAAAAGTAATCACTCACCTGAACCTTCAAGCTAAAGATCAGCTATGATGCACCTAGACCCTCCTAATTGCCTCATCTTAGGATCGAGACTTCAATCTGTTCTAATCTCATTAGCATGGAAAACCAGTAATGAAGCCTTGCATATACATATACTTTATTCAGTGACACCTGACTCTTAGCTCTAAGGGGAAAAAACAGTCTGATAATAGATTCATAATTCTGATACATTCTTATAAAAATAGGCAACTTTTAAAAAATCTTGAAATATATAGCCTTGCAGGAGATTAATTTTATTTGCCCTGTTTCAAGTGGGGAGAGGTCTTTATAAAAAGAGGAGGGAAAAAACCAGTCCCGCACAGATGGAAAACTATTTTATCCAGCCCAAGACAGTGCAGATATAGAACAGTCATGTGAACCTTCCATACCACTGTAAATAATTATCACTTAATTGTTTCTAGTTAAAAAATAAAATCATGACAAGAAGTTCTTGAGTTATAGCAAATCAAAATAAGGACACTTTTGCAAAGTAAATAAGTTGTTTACATGAGAATCAGTGTCGTTTCCAACTGCAACACAGAACTCAGACCCAATTGTTTGTAAGATTTTAAATATTCATTGTCACTTCCATGTATTCTCTTCTGTTTGTTGTTGCATCTTGTGCAAGGTGCAAGTAAATTAATTCACCGCAAGTTTGTGTGTATGCACCTAAAGTTACCCTGCTTTATTTGTTGAGGGTGATTATGATTCATTCAGCTACTGGCAAGAATGCAGATTCCTGTGTACTTTTCACAATGTGCTGGTACATTAGAAAACAGAAGGAAAACCAAATGATCAGGGTGAAACACTCTGGGTGTTAACTTTTTTACAGGGAAGACCACTTAAGTCTAGTGGATAGTTTTTCATTACTGCAAGGATAGGAATCTTGTCCAAACTAAATTTAATGATGCATCACCCAACCTATGTAAAAAGAGTCTGAAGGCAGTCTTGAAATAAAAATTAGACCGTGGTGGTGTTTTTTTTTTTCCTATTTTTTACTACTTTTTTTTTTTTAGAACAGCCTAGTTTCTTTGGAAAATCCCATCTGCAAAATTTCAAATGAAATAAAAGCCAAACCCATGGTAGCCCTCACCCCACATTAAGTAGCAAAACTGGAAAAATTAATCTGAAAATAAATAAGTGTAAAGTCATAACTGTGATTATGGTAGCCTATGTATGAATTGTAGGTGAAGCATCCTTCATGCCCCCCTGCCATTTTGTCTTGGGGCTGATAGGCTTTGTTGGTTTGCCTGTGCCAGAACAGCTCACACCTGAGGGACCTGGGGTGGAACTGCAAATACTAAATGTGAAGTCCTGTATTCCTGAATATGTGAAACTCTTCGCTCAGCTCTAGAAATTTGTTCCTATTTCAGAGGCAAGGAAAAAATGGTGGTGGGAGTGTGTGCAGGGAACCTGAAACCCCAAGCCCCTTGCATTAAGGAGCATATACCAGTGGTCATCCAGTCCCTACTGCCATGTTAAAAGATTTTCAGGCATTCTTTGGGTGCCTGGCATTTCTTAGCATGACTAGCTTTGGCTAGTGAGAGCAACACAGCAAGCACAGAATCTCTAACTTGGGTATCTCATCTCACCTTCTCTTGCTGCTTTTTTCCTTATGCTATTTTCCTTATGTGTCTTTCTCCCAAGCAATTCAGCGTTGCCACCATCTTCTATAAGTTTTCTGCCATCTCAGCTGCTGCTATACCTTGATAACTGTACATTTATTTGTTCTGTACATCTATTTTTCTTCCTCTGCTTCTGTTCTTTACCTCTACTATGTCATTTGAGGACTCTAATCTCTTCCAAACCCCTGCAGGAGTGTCTGGAGTTTGGTAGCACTTTCCTCTTTCATATTCTTAAAATGAAAGTTTAATCACAATACAGGTTCCCCTCTGAAGTCCCTAAACTACAGGAATTGTGCTGTTTGATCGTGATTATAGCTGAGCTGTTGTAGTATTTTTCAGTGACTCTGTGATGAAGGCACTTACGTGATTGAAGGCTATTCTCTCTAGAGGCAGATAAAGTATTAAGTCACTCTCTTCTTCTGAGCTGGAGCCAGAACAAGTCACTTGATATGGTGAATGGAAGCAGTTGATTCTGATAATATTTTACTTCCAGAGCTTTGATTTAATGATGTATCATTTGCACATTAAACTTGCATTTCTGCCATCAGGTAAGTTAGCGTGGATTAAAACATACAGTGGTTTTTTTTCCTAATAGACTTGGCTGGGTGTTGGTGTGAGAGATTACGACAGTCCGTAGTAAAATTGCTTATGTGCATGAATAAAAGTCTTCACTTACCTGTCTGTTCCTAGAGGATGGACAATTGGGATAAGTATCTCATTGTAGTTGTTGGCTCATGACCTTGGCTAATGGTCATGTGCCTCCTCCACATAACTCTGCCAGCAGGAACAAACAGCTAATCTCTTGCCTGCAGCCAAATGTGGTACAAAAAAATTAAATTCTACCCATTTTTTTTGTATAAGCAATGACAACTTAAAAAAAAAACCCACAACCAACCAAACCATTATCCTACTTAGCAGTTAGGTAGCCATATTCATGTGCACATCTAGAAAGGGCTGTGGTCCATGTCATATAGTTCATCCTGGGGATTTGTATAACAACTTCTTCATTAGTGGCTTTCTTGCTTTATTTTCTTTCTACACTTGAAACTCAAGCTTTCTCCTGACTCAGTAGGGATTTGTAATTGGGTGCAAGTTGTCTGTAGATGAGGAGAAGGAAGTGGGCTTGTTTTGATGCCCATTCCTGAGGGGAAGGGACCAGTTTTTTCAGTTCTCAAAACTTACTGTATGGCTTGGTCTAATACCCATTAGTTGAAAAAGGAAAACAAATTATTTTTTTAGAAGTACTTTGGAGGGAGCTTTAGCAGTGCCTGGATTACTGGTCTTTCTGTGGGCAAAATGCACAGTAGAAACTCATTCATTCCTGCAAGTTGTAGGAAGAGTTAATGAATGAGAAACTTGAATAAGCCCTCCAGAGGTCAGTCCTTTTAAGTGCTGTCTTAACTTTGTCAGGTTCAAGAGTCAAGCCCTCAAAACTATAAAGCTTCAAGTCCATGTGCCATTGGATCCTAGCTGCTTACTGGTATTACTGTGTGTCTATGGAAGACCAAGAGGAGTTTGAGCTGGCCTGTGAGGCCAGCTAGAGGCCCACAACTTTCTTGTCTGAGAAAGAAATTCCACTCTTTGTAGACAAATGGGTGGTAAAGCAATACTGCAGGAGTTATAGAAATGACACAGAGTAGAGACCTTTCTTCAGGTATGAGCAGACAAGATACTGTGTTTTAGAAGACAAAGCAAGTGAAAATTATTAAGCAGCATTAAGTTGAGCTCCATCACCAAGCAGCTTGCATAAGAGTCTGGCAGTCTTCAGCTTCAAAGTGATACAAAGCTTTTTTTTTGCTAGCAGATCTTTGCTAAGATAAATGGAAAGAGTTTGGTATAGGTTACAAGGTACATGATGAACAAAACAGTCAAGGAGATCTGGTAACACACCACTGAAGTATCTGTTCAAAACTCAATATCTCTGTCTACCTAAAACCAGCCTTCATTTTTCCTTGGGGATTTCACTAGCAAAGAGCCTAATGAGAAACACTAGGCAGCCTCCTCAATGCTGTTGGGAACTTCCCAGCCTCCTGTGAGGATACAGTGTCATTCTATGACTTTACTTGAGACCTCAAATACCTACCCTAACTAAACTCAAAGTGCCATTAAATAACGTTTTATTTAATGAAAAATATTTTTTCAAAAATGTTTTGATGGGCTGTAACATTCATTTCCAGAGTTTCCATCTGGAGGAGAAAATAACGTTATATATTCTTATGCTCTACTTGGGCAAATGTGAACTTACTGTACCTCTTTTAGAGCTTTTGGAACAGACCTTGATGGAGATGGGATTAGTAAAAAATTGGTAAGAGTGTGAATTTTGTGTCCGTAGCTTAAAAGAGAGCTAGTACTGTGCCATTTTGAATGTTACTCTCCCTTGGCTTTGTGCACTGCTTCCTGTCTTCAGTCACTCACATGTCACTTGACAATCTTCAGCTACCAGAGAAAACAGATCTTTAAAACACATGGAAAGAACCATCAGATTACACCAATATGCAAAATGCATTGTGTTGAAATGGAATTATTAGGTGACCTCTAGGATAAGGTCGTGTAGATAACTGTATGTATTAAAAATAATTTTTTCACTCTGTTCCCCCAAAAAGGGGATGCAAGAAAGCAATTGTGAAAGATGTCAAAGGTCTTTTAAAAACTGGAGCTTTCAAATGTGTTAAGAAAACAAAGCGGCTGCACAAGGTCTGTGAGGCTGTCTGCGTAACAGATTCAAAGGAGCACAGGGTGAGCAGCTCAAGCAACATGCATGTGAGGTGTTACGAAGGAATGGAAAATTCTTAGTAAATAATTTTGCTGCTGTTACATAGGCTTGAATCCAGATTTTGTTCTGTGCATCCTTAAACTTTGCAGGAGGCACTGCCTCCAGATCTTAGTGTTTTAATTGGCCTATTATTTTCACAGAAGAGCTAACTATCCACACCTTGAATGTGGGCAGGGGAAATGAAATATGGGTGTACACTCTGTGCTTGGAGCTTGTCATACTTCTGAATGTAAAGTCCCATCAGCTTCATGTGGGACTTGACCACTAATTTTTTTTCTTCATACTCCTAAGTACCACTTTGAAAAATGGATATGTCTCTTCTATCTGGTAAGACTGGGTATATAATAGGTGGTCAGTGCTGAAAGATATGTTCACAGAAGTGGAGAGACTTTTACATGTGGCCAAGTGATGATTCTGTTGGTTCTGTTTATATATGATCTTCCCCCCCCCCCTTCTTTGCTAACTCTTCAAATTTCCTATGCAAAAATCTATTGTATTGATGGATTAAGCTCAAAAGATTAACTAGTGTGGTTTTGCCTAGTGGATCATCTAAAATTTTAGGTAATTGCCAGCTCATGAGAAGCAAAACATTGAGTAGGGAATTGTCTGAGTTCAGGCTCTCCTATATCTTGTCTTGATCAAGAATATTTTGAGCATCGTTAACTTTTTCCACGACCCCTTGTTGGAAGCACGGAGGGCAGAGAAAACGGTGGAAGTCAGGAGGGGCGATAAACTTTTTGGCATATTGGTAATACAGTGATGTGGTAATATCTGGGACATGTCCATGCAGTCTGATTGTTTGGTGCTGAGCAGAAAGTCCACACTTTCACTGCACGGCTGGTCTTTGCCTTCTTCAAGCCCTCCTCTCCCCAGTGCCTGCTTTGGTTAAAAATTCCTGGGAGCGAGAGCACAAAGATAGTGACTGGAGTAGAAGGGACAGCCTGGATGAAGATAAACAACCTGCTGAATTGTTTCTTTCCGGTACCTGTTTTGTTTCTACCTTTAAACTCTTTCTTTTTTTCCTGCTGCTAAGACAGGAAAACCCATAGCACAGGAACTGCAGTGCAGTAGGAAATAGGCCAGAGAGGCAATACTCTCACAGTCAGAAAATTAACAAGGAAAAAGGGATGGATATTTTTCTTTGTAACAACTAGTTAAAATATTTCTTGTAACTAGGCTTATCTACTGCTTCTCCTCAGACAGGAGTGTTTTGTTTGTTTTAGCTTGACGGCTAAATCCCTTTAAGCCTCCCAGAAGTTTACTTCTGTATTTCAAAGAGCTCTGTGAATACAGAGCGAAGACAAATGCAAATATGCAGAGTGAACTGTCACCCTAGCATTACTTACTCTTATATTATGCACTTGCCTGTGACAATTTGAGTGCCTCTATCTCGGTTTGTCTCTGTAGTCTTGGTCTTGCTATTGTTTTCTTGGTCTTGCTGTTCTTTGTCTGCTGCTCTTGCTATTGGCATTCCCCTGTTCCCTTATGTCATTATTTCAGGATTTCTTCACTTCCAGACCCTGTAAATCTTGCTCTTCTGTGTAATGTTTCTCTCAGTCTCTGTAGCAGCTTGAACCCTCTTAAAAATTTGTTCTGAAAGTGTATAGTTCCCATTTAAGGACTAAATTGAAGGCTTTACTGAGAGAGCAGGCAGTATCATGGGTGTAGGTCCTTTGAAGCCCAAGAGAAGGCTGTGCTTATGTTGCTCTCAGGGCACTAATGTGGGTTTCCATCTCTCATCAGCTACCTAGCTTCATGAAACATAATGATTTAGTCACCTTGGGCTCTCTTCTGCTCTGTCAGGTGAAGATGTTGCTGACCAGATAGGCAGGTACCTGTGAAATACAAACCATAGTGTTGCTTGGTCCCTCCACCACCTACTGTTCCTTTACACCTTTCTCTTTGCTGCCTTATCTCCAGTTTAGATCCAGGACCTGGCTCCACTCAAGTCCTTTTGTGTTTTTTGTATCCTTGGCTAATAGGGGGAAACATTATGAAGGCATCTGACCCTTGTGGGTTGTGTAGATAGCAAAACATAACTGCTTTTTGTAAAGCACAAAGCAGTTGCCTGGTTAGGCTGTAAATGCAATAAATGAATATGATCAGGTTGGTTAAAGGACTACAAAAATTGCCTCTGCGGCTGCTAAAAGTTCTGTTAACATGCCACTGCAGGAAGTGACAAGGTGCCCATGCAAAATTGATGATACTTAAAGTAGCTACATTACATAGGAAGTTAATTCCAGAGCTGCTGCTTTAATGACTTCAGCATTCCTAAATTAACCCCTAAGCATTTTCCACACTTTTCCCATGTAAGTGCAGTGTTCAGAACAGATGCATGTCGGCACTGCTTTGAGACCTCTTCCTAAATTTACCTGATTTTTTCTGTGTGTGTGTAATTGCTTTGCATTTAGTCCCCCTGAAGTCAACAGAAATGCTTACACTACTTTGTGGGTTGGTGAGCCAGGAAGTAGGTAGTTGTCTCACAGCATCCTTGTGGCCTTTCCACCATGCAGCTGGCCTGACAATGCTTCTAGCTTGCATGCCACATGCCACAACCCACAACCTGATTTCTTGCCTTTTCCACAGCCCATGCTTATATACAGTTTTTGTATCTTCTGGAAAGCCAGCTTGTCTGTCCTTCACTGACCTGACGAAGATGAGATAGTGGCAGATTCATAGGGAGGACATGGGGCCATACCAAGGCTCAGTATGCCCAAACCAGCTGTAAACTGTGGTCTGTGTTGTGTCAGCATGGCCTTGGGCCAGTATACAGAGGCATATGAATATCAAACCCTCTTCCTCACTGCCAGTGTTCCTAGATGCATAGCTGGAACCCACACTGGCCGTGTGATAAAAATATAGCCAGTGGGATAAGAAACATGAGTGAATGCAGCCCATTAGCTTGCAGGATTTGCAGATTGGCTCCCCCTGGGTTAATCAGTCATCAGCTAGAAATCAAGTGAACACCATTCCCTGAAATGCACTGTGAAAACAGCAACAAAAAAGAAGAATTTATTAAACCAATTGTTGTAACAAGGTCAATAAACATGCAAATAAATCATCGCAGATTGAAAAGCAGTCAGCTACAAGGATGTGTTTTTGTTGGGGTATTTTTTTATAGTTCCCACTGAGCTAAGAAGAAATTAAAAAGAAAAAATACCCATAACCAACGCAGAAATCAAATTTCAGCTTTAAAAAGAATGTGATTAGAATATTTGTTTATCCACCCACCTCAAACGCTCTTCTTCTTTTGGGGATAGAAATATTGCAATCATAAAAACAATTTTAATTTACGTGGGAAACACATCTTCATTTTGCCATACTTATAACTGGCTGAAGGGAGATGAGACCCATTGCTAGCATGTACATTTACGGGAAGCTTCACTTGATAGATTTGGGGGAGAAAACATTTTAGTGTCATCTGTAAGAAATTACATACACTTCTACTGCCAGAAGTGGTGTTATAGGCATGTCGTAAATTCTTATTGCTGTGTTCATATGTATGATTGAAATCTTTGGAGTTGCTTGTGCAAAAGAAATGAGTGGGATTCTCTTGGTCTCCAACAACTGCTTCAAAGTGGTCTATTTAGGGACGGTATCCCTAGTAGTCATATTAATTATCTTAATTCTTCATGAGCTTCCGTTAAAGAACTCTAAGGTAAAACAAAACTTTTAAGTCAGATTAGCATTTTTTAGGAAAAGTCAAATGGAGAAAATAAACTCAGCTGACATAACATCCTTCTCTTTTACTCAGTATTCTGTAGAACTAGTATGAATAAAAATAGTGCTGGGTTCTTTATTACCACTGTTTTTCATTACAAAATGTGCATTCATCAAAAACATTTTTCATTAAAAATGATCAAAACAATGGAATGACAGCTGGAATAAGTGAATGAAGGAATAGGGACAAGGTTTAGTGGGACTTGGCAGTGTTGGGTTTATGATTGGACTTCATGATCTTAAAGGTCTTTTCCAAACTAAGCGATCCTATGAATATAAAAACTCAAATGAGGAACCAGAATCAGTTTTTCTCAGGGTTCTAGTTTAAGTTCTAGTTTGTGATATTTTCTTTGGGTTGGCATGGGAATGAATATAATAAAAAAATCCATATTAAAATTTCAAGATGGGAAGAAATATTCCTGGTCAGCAATAAACCACCACTACACAAGTACTTTAGATCCTATGGGGAAACTGCCTGAGCTCTTCTAAGAACACACTATATGAATTCAGGACTCTGCCTTTCTCTGTATTTTTTTACCACAGTGTTAGCTGCAGTCCTGTACTGAAAGATGTCTGCTGAGATAAACACAGGCTGTATGTCTGCTTCAGAGCTGCCCGAGTCTGGAGTGTTGACTCTGTCCTTTTTTTTTTACTTTTTTTTTTGCAGTGAAGTTCCTCAAAAGACTTTGGTTTCTCAGGAAGCACCCATCTTCCTCTCTAGTTCTGGGACCGGGTGAGGACAGCTGGTGATGGACCTGCTCTCCATGTCCGTTTCCATGTGTGTAAGCACAGGGAGCGACTGACTATGGAGAGAAGAATTGGACTGAGGAGCAACCCTTTCTGCAGGACCACCCCAGTGCTCAGCAGTGCCAGGCTCCCTGTGATGGCTGTAGCCCAGAGCCAGTGGCCTGGTGGGATGTTCCTCCAGGATGGCTGGCTCCATAGCTAGAAACTGAAGTCCTTAAATTTTTCAGTTATCTAAGTCTGCCATAAGTCTAAGATAAATTTTTCTGACTTATTTCCAATATATCATTTATTTTGACTACCTGAAAGGTATTGCTACATTGTTTGGATTCTGAGGTACTTATCAATATTTACTTGGACTAATGTGTGTGTGTGTATATATATATATATATATATATATATATATATATATATATATATATATATAAAAAGAATTTACTTGCAGCTCTTTTTTCTCTTCAGACCTGGGCAGTAATCATTGAAATGTTCTCATCTTCTTGGAGAAAAGGTTTTGACTAATCCTGACATTTGCACATATCTAATCAGAGGTTGGTCTCTGGACTTGGCAAATACTTCTCCAAAATCTACCCTACTTCTAAATAGCAAAAGCCAGTTTTTAAATTTCTCCAGTAGAAAGTCAGGTTCATTATAAGCTGTCAATAGTTAATATGATCCACTTGAATGAACACAGGAATACTCCCTTGTATTACTTCAGAAATTGTTGTTTCAATCTATTGTAGGCATTGAATTTGTACACGGGGCAGTACAGTCATGTTTGCAAAGGAGTTCTTGTTTTGAGTCCCACTGTCTCACAGGTACACCCAACTTGCCTTGTGCTATTTACAGCTGAAGGGTTTTTCTTGAAATGCAGTTGCACAACGATGTACAAATGTTCTGATCCAGTTCATACAGAGATCGAGGAAGAGTCTCCTTAGTATCAATGCTTTCTACTTTAACTGGTAGAGATTATAGGAAAAAAAAACTTAAGACCTGTGTCTGAGTACAAAGACAGTTCCCTGAATGACTAGTAGCAGGGATTTTATAAAATGTTGTTTTACTTCCATTAGACCCAAATCTGTATTACCTGTTTTTGCTTGAAAACAATACAATCGTATTGGCAAATACTGTATCAGTGTTCTTGCGAGGGTGTGTGAGCACTAGGCTCAATACCAAATAAATTTATATTGACATTTCCAAGGTATTGGAAATATTAACGTTTCATCCTGAGGTTTAGGTTCACAGAATATATAGGTGTAAGCTTTGGTAGAGTGTCTGTTTAGTGTATACATCTGCATTTTAATTGTAAAGACGAAGAATACTGGCCTGAGCAGGATCTGTTCTTTGTCACTTGGTTTAAAGAAACGCAGAGTTCTCATCTAGCAATGATGCCCAGTTCTTTTCTCACACCTTGCTCTGGTTAATTATTTTGAGACTTCTGGATTTACCAAGCTCTGACAAACTTCTAACAGGTGTGGACTGTGTCAGAGACCACATGTTTTACAAAGCAAAGATTATCTTTTTATGTTCAATGTGCATTTGGCTTTCTCATATCAGCAGTGCCCAGTTTAATATAATTTTGCTAGTAACAGGAGCATCAGATTGAAACTTTAACTTCTTCAGTTTTTTTACAATCTTAAAGACATATTTTTAATTAGTGGTGTGGACTCTCTTATTAAATCTTCCTGTTCTTTAGTGACCTCCAGTGCCACAAGTTCTTGCTGAGGGGATGGAAATGGATTTCCTGGTGTTACTGAGTGACATCTAAGAGCCTCTCTCTTGGTTGAGAACAAGCAGTGACATCATGGGAAACTGGCAGTATCAGGAGGACGGAAATTTTCCAGATGTGCTAGACTTCCTTTGGTAACTGGAGTCTGGTGAGTTTAGCAGCCAAATCTGCAAGCCTTCAAATTGAAATCTGGATTGTCTTCATACTGGATGGGAAACCATCTTCCCCTACTCACACCATACTGAGTGGCCCACACGTGTAGTTGCTGCATGCCTTGGAGCTCCCCCAGAAATTAAGGGCTGAGTGCAGAAGTTATTGAAGAAGCATTGATGGTGTGTTGCTGTGGGGGCAGGAGGCTAAATTGCTAGGTGCTTGGCTTGTCCTTGTTTAGAGGTAACAGCAGGGAGATATAGGATCAGATTTCCAAACTATAGAAGGCTGCTGATAAAAACAGGTGCGTAAATAATGGACAGAGTGAGATATGATGGGCTTAAATTGCAGCAGATGGGGGGTGATTTAGGTTTGATGTTAGGAAACCTTTTTGGGTGTCTGGGATAGCAAAGCACTGGATCCTTACTGCATCCTCTCCAACTCTGACCTTGTGCTGTCTGTGGCAAACAGGGTATTTGCAGCCCTCTGTTATATGACCTCTAAAGGTTACTTCAGGCCCTATTTTGGATTTTTCTAGTCTTGCAATCTGCATGTCTATAGATTGTCATCAGCTATCATTGTGTACATGAAAGCATTATGCTGTTCCCTGCTCAAGATCAAGCTTGTGCTTTCTCTCTAAAGTTCATGAATTTAATTCTGTTCTTTCCTGTTGATATTGGCAAGTATCTATCAGAGAGAGCACCCTGTGTGTTTTCATTGTGGCCATCTGTCCTGGTATTAACAAAATGATTGCATAATCCAAACAACAGAATCCTTTGAGAGAGGAGGAAAAAGAAAGATACGCAAAGTCATGTGGTTGACATGCACCACAGTGATCCAGATAATTATGGAATCAGAAATAATAATAATGTATTAGATTTCTCAGTGGGAAAATGCTTGATCTTCTAAGGAACATTTCAAAATACAATATGCAATAAAAGCACCCAACTGTAATACAAATGTATGCCTCAGGCTCCAGAGCACTTATAAAACAAAGTCATCTTGGTGCATTTTAAAACTGAGAAACATAATTAAAATGCCCTTCTTGACAAGGAGAGGAGACATTCTTTCCTCATTTGAATGACTTTCACATCTCCCCTCCTCTCTGCTTAGCACATGACAGAGCAGGGTCTACTCCTGCTTTGCACTGAGAGGTCAGGATGGCTGGCAGCTTCTCAGTCTTTTAATTTCTGCAGCATGTTCAAAGCAACATGTATAGGCACTGATTTTAAGTGGTCTCTACTTAGTGACACAGATGGGAAATTTGGTTTATTTGTTGTAATTACTGAGATGATGAGTCATACATGTTGCTTGAAAGAAGGTAAAGTTTAAACATGATGTAGAGTCTTACTAGCACTGAATCTAATCGATCTGTTGGGGAAAGATTAAGAGACCTGCAAGTAAAAATACAGCTGCTGAGGAAAAACTAGTTTAGAGCAAAAATTGCAGGCATCCTCCATCCTGTTATGATGAAAAATAGTAACTTCATGTTGCTTTACTTTCTCACCTGAGCATAATTTTTACAAGACAGTATCATCATTTCTGAGATTGGCCTATCACCAGGGGTTGGGTACAACTGTGAGTGGCTTTGCGATACCCCTGAAATTAAAATAGATTTGTGAGTCTGAATGGGACGAACACACATGGTGGTGATGTTCATGACATATTTTTCTTGGCACGAGAGAGACAGATTCTCATGGGTTTTGTGGTGAAGAATGAAAAAAGTACAGCTCTGTTCTAGAAGAATCCCTTGACAACTTGGTGTGTGTTATCCCTTTAGAGTAAGAGCCAAGTTCACCTTGACTCAGAAAACAAATGGGCCCAAAAATAATTGTCCTGAAGTAGGATCACTTCACACTGACTAATGTCTTCATGTGCAAAATGATGACCTTTTACTGTTTAAAAATGGAATTTTGATGATGTTAATAATTCTCCCTATGTTTTTGATCAACTGCAGAGGTGATAAAATTTTCAAAAACTTGAATATTGTTTCTTTTAACTCAATAACGCATGTGAGAAGTTCAGTCTATTGTCAAAGGCAGAGGCAGAGAAAGGGCAGTTTATGATAACTGCCTTCTTTGATGTTCATATTCCACGTTTGCAAAAGAGCACACAAAGGCTTATACCTTTGTGCTTTCAGTAACTTACAATAACCAACGTAAGGTTCAGTATGCTGGCAAGCAAAATGTAATTTATTTTATTCTCTCCAAAAGAGACTTTCAATGTACGATGTGTTATGGTTACTGGATAAGAGGATCAGTGGTTGGTGTGATTTATATATACTCTCACTAACATTTTGCCATTTTTTTCCCGTATATGGGAACTGTGAGGATAAAGAGGGAAGATTTGAAAACTAAAGAATATACTCTTGATCTCCAGGGAAACGTGCTTTCAGATAAAAGACTCTCTGCTGCCCCTTTACCACACAAGTAAGACTGGCAAAAATGACTCCTCCCATAGAAGATGGATGGATGGTAGCAAACATTTTGTCTTGAGATGATATGTTGTGCTAACTTTGCTTCCCTGTGAAACAGCAGGGTATTATGCTCGTTACTTTCCTATTTCGTTAGAGCTGGTGCTTGAGGGGAAAGTCAGCTCTTGCTATGTGCGAAGCATTGGTGCAAGGGTCCCGGCAGGAAGCCAACAGTGCCTGCGTTGCTCCAAGACTGATATGGGAGTGGATAGGCAGGACAAAAGCTCTGTGGACAATGACTAGCCTTGCTGTTTTCTAGCTTTTCTTCAAGGTATTCTGCAAAGGCTTGGCAGGAGGAATGCAAAATGCCGGTAAGGACAGGGACAGGAACACAGTGATGGCAGGCTTTCTGCACCAGACCTCTCCACTCTGGGTCAAAGATGGTTAGTCCAAACTGACTTTTTGTAAGCCTCAAAGTTCTTTACTACACTGCTGCTGGTGTTGCAATGATGAGAATAATCCCAGTGGTAAAGAGCCTTTGTGGAAAAATAGAAGAGTTTAGTTCCTTCATCTTTTTGGCCATAAAGTCAAGGCAAAATTTCAACAGGCAGTTGAATCACAGCTAAAATTTTTCCACTGCGAGCTGTTCCAACGGAGCACATACAGTGGTTTGCAACTGGATAGATTGTCTCTCAAATCTGTCCAGCTTGAACTTGGGTAACTCAGGAAAACAAAAAGAGAGCCACAACGAGCTGCTAAGGCTACACAGGTTTTGCTCTCTGAAATTGTGGAGGTCCTTGTGCAAGCAAAATGTAAGTACAGTGGAACTGAATTCAGTAAGGATGAGCTTGTAGTAGGGATTGTGCCTGGAGGACTCCATAGCTCTACACAGCACATTTATTAACAACCTAGAGAGCACTGCCAAGCCTTTTGACTTAATGAATGTCTGATGCAACAGAAGGGCAGTGTATGCCAGCACAGTGCAGAATATTGCTCAGAGCATTGCTTGTATGAAGACTTGCTCTTCCTGCCTCTCCCTTCTCTGCGTTTCATAGTAACTAGGGGCAGAAATGATTATTATGTTATTGTGAAGGAAATTAAACCACGGTTTGACTTGGGGGAGATCTTGCAGAGGAGTCAAAAGGACTGTCTTGTCTTTGCTTATATTTACAGATTCAAGAGTCTCTCCGAGGGCAAAAGCAGGTCAGGGGAGGATGGTGGGAAACTTGTATGGCTCTATTCCTTGTCCTGAGCATGGCAGTGAGTTGTGCTGGACACAAATCCAGAGCTTGCTCAGAGCAAAGGAAGCTTGCATCATGTCATGCCGCAGAAATGGGAACACCACCCTGCCCTCTCATCTCCCCACATCCAGCACAGGATCAAAGCTTGCCCTTAAAAGCAGGGCTGTAATACAGCTCTCATTGCTGATGTTTTTGCTTTTGCTATTTCAGTCTGGTATTCACTGTCTTGGGCTGAAGGGCTGAGAGGTACAATCTGTATTTTAACTGCCTTGGTTTTTTCCTTTCATTGAAATAAGCTTGGGAATGGGCTTCTTTTCTGCATCCTCTTGTGGGCACAAACTTGTGTGGTGGTTCTATTTTGTGTTGTGGCAATTGTATTTCTTCCAATGTTAGTTATCAGGACTGCATTTTTGGCTTTATTTGAACAGCACACATTTGTCACTGGTTTTCAGTAACATAAATATATGGTAACAAGAATGAGGTCCTTTGACGTTAAGGAAGAGGTGGGGACTTACAGTAATGATTTCATCTTCAGTAGATTGGGCTGGAGGGGTAAGTTTTTACCAGAGTAGATGAATGAATGTGACAAATAAATTGAGCACCTGTGCAATTAAAACCTCCTCAACTTCCTTCTGCAGGATTTAACCTTTCAGACAAGTTTAGCATATGCTGAAGTGACGGTGATATCTCAGCTTGATTTACAACCCAAGAATCACCTGTCCTCAGCAGCAGAAAAGAGGTGCTGGTCACATTCGATTGCTGAACTTGTCAGCGCTCTCAGAAGTTAACTGTGAGCTTGAGTGATGTATTTCTCCCTGCCCTTAAAAGCCAAGTGGCTAGACAAGTTCAATATTTTTTCTTACATTTCTGAATGTGGATAAAAGCCTAAAACTTTGACCTTAATATACGTGAGAGAATTGAAATTATAAGGCATAAAACAACACCCATAAGCATTTCATTTCAAAACTTTTAACCTGGTCCTTTGTCTTTTTAGGGAAGTGGAATTGATGTGGATGTTTTTCAGTATTTGAGGTTGACAACACTGTATTTTACAGATCCCTGGAGTAATAACCCTGTTCCCTTCACAAGTCTTTGAGCACTGAAATAGTTGGTGTGGATACTTATTATAGAAGCAGAACTATATAGCTGTTCATGTGTAATTGCTTCAAGCCCTTTGGCAACTCAGATAGACATTACTGCATAGGTTACATTTGACATGTATTTTAAAGGTAACCTTCACATCATATGAGCACCAGAGACCTTTCCTCCCCTGCATTTGTTTTATAAAAGGCTTTAAAAAAAAACCACACACAACTCAAAAAAACCACACACATGAAATCAACCCTCCCCCCCCAAAAAAAAAAAAAACAAAAAACCAAACCAAACAAAACCACCCCAAAACAAAACACAAACAACCCCAAACCTCAAAGTTGAAATTAGTTGTTTGGGGTTTTTTGTTTTTGTTTTGTTTTAAATTTTTGTTTGTTTTTTTTTTCTAATTTGTTTTTTTTAGTCCAAGACCTGTCAATAGCTAAAAAATTATGGACTAATAACCTCACATTCCCTCCTTTGACGTGCCATAGAATAACAGAAACATTAAACCCCATCTACAGACTTAACAATAGCCTTTCAACCTGCAGGCTGTGCACTTCAGATCCAGCATGCTGGTTCTCTTTTCTGGTGCTCGCATTTTATGGCAATAAATGCTCCTTTAACATCAGTAGAGAGCAAGATGAAAGGAGGGGTAAGCTTTTCAGTGGCAAGAGTATGCTGTCGCATTGAGTTGCGTGATCTTCGGGCTTCCTGCTCTTGCGAGTGAGTAGACTAGCTTTGCTGATGGACCGAGAATTGCACAACTAGGTTACTGGCTGGTATCTGTGTGGATCTCGGCCAAGCTGCTTGGAAACAACTGCCATACAGAATATCCTGGAGTTGCATCTGTGTATCCAGATGACAGGTGGTAAAAGAGTAATTTGGGTTTGCTGTTACAGGTGTACTTACACACTCTGTTAGCATAGGTGAAATCTGTCCCAAGGACTCGCTTGTGCTACTACTGACTTGTTTCTTCTGAGGCAATGTGAGCCATCAGAAAAAATGTTTTGCCCATATGACTCAATCTGTACTCTGTTTTTTTTGCTGACATACCTCTGTATCGGGGCAGAATAATATCTGTAAGGGACATCAGTAGTCTAGGAAAAGTATCACAGCCTGCAGAAGACAAATGTATAAATTTATAGTAGTGAAAGAAGTATCTCTCACAAGTGGATGACGCCCAGTCACGTGCAGAGGTGCTGGTTATTGACTGCTTTAATTTGAAATCAGAAGCTGTCTATTCCGAATGTCAGTATGAGAGCTGGTTGAGCATTCCCACAAATATATTTCTGAGAGGAAATGACATGGGTGATGTGTATGGAAAACAAAATGTGGAGCATCTTTTTAAATGTTTATAGGTTTATTTATCTAAAGGGAAAAATTATATCAGGAAATATCTTAGCTCTTCCCTTTTCTTTTCTACTTGTTAAAAGGAGAGGAATAATAACAGCAATCACAGGAAAATCTGAAATGCAGATATTAAAAATAATAAGCACTCTTTAAAATACCTGGAGGATGTTTGTCACCTCTATTGAGTGTTTTCCTGGCTGAGCCTTTTCTGAGGTGACTGGAGCCAAGTCTCTGTTGCGCAGACTCTGTTCCCTTCCAGGCAGCTGTGCTGTGAACACTTTGGGTTTTGTCACCCCCGAGCCTGCAGCAGTGACGCTTCACTCCTGTGTGCTTCCCTGTGTGCAGCAGTGCTGACGCAGGGCGCTCATTTTCCCTGCGACCAGTCGCCTAAGGGCCTTGCAAGCCCATGTGCAGCTCAGGCTGAGTGGAGAAAGCTGGATTATGCAGATCCTTCTTCCTCAACATCCCTACAAAAGCAATCAGCCTTGGGCTGCCAGGTAGTTTGGGCCCCATTTTGGCCCGTGGATCCACATTGTCTCAATTGCTCTCCACATCTGGACCTGATCAGGGCTTGTACACAGCTGTAGTGTGATACTTGCACCAAAAAGGGCAGAGGTGTTCATGCTGCAGATGTCCTGTGGAGTTGACAAGAGCTGGGACAGGATTAAAGAGGTTTGTTTTGGTTTTTTCCACTCAAATTAAGGAGCTGTTGCTCTGAACTCTTGAAATAATTGGTGCTGTTGTATGAAAAGGCCTTTTGCACAGAGTGATGCTTGGAAACAGGAACTTGTTTCCAACATCACATATCAAACTGCAGATTATTTAAAGGTAAGGTAGAAACCATTGCTCCCAGTCTCCGTGAGTTACTGTCAACTGATGACAGCAAATGGGACCAGTTTTATCTTGGAAGGATCAGGAATAGGATTACAAGTTCACTTAACTACACAATGAGGGAGAGAGGAGGAGTCAGAGGGATGTTGCTCAGCCTGCCCAGGCCCAGGAGCAGGGCTGCACAGCTGACAGAAATGAGCTTTTATTTTGGGCAAAGTGAGCAGTCCATGAGGGCAGTAGAGTGGTGGGGCAGTAAAAGAGCTATAGCCCTGATGTCTGCCTTAATTATCCCCAATCATCTGGAATGCTCTGCTGGCTGCTGCCAGGGGGAGGACAGGGTGCATTGGCGGAGTGGCAGCTACTGTAAGGGCAAAGAGCCTCCCTCCCAGAAGCAGCAACTGCAGGACAATGAGTGGCAAATCCAGTGCTCAGGTGTCTCCCCATCAGTGTCTGTCTTCATCCTCTTTCAGTGGTGGGAGCTATCTGAGCCCTTGGAAAAATTCAGCTTTACATGAACAGCTAAGAAGCCTTGGTACTCCCTGCAGTGCCACATTTCTGTGCTTGTAATAGCTGGGAAAGGTACTCACTGTCACTTGTGTCAGCTCTTGGAGCACTGGGTTTTCTCTGACCATCGTTACTGGCTGTCCTAATCATTGCTTATAATAGCAGCCAGCCAGGACCCTGCCCAGGATTTCTGCCTGAGTTACCACAGGTGAAGAACCCAATGGTACACAACTGTGTGTTTAAAAATGGCATCAATGTGGAGGAGAGCATCAGCCCCCCAATTAAGTTGTCTCTTGTCTATTCAATTCTTCACCAGTTGGGGGAATGAACAGTGCATTTTACACTGAATGCCAAGGGATCGAGTGTGGCTGAAAGCCATGACCTCTCCAGCTATCCATTTTTCAAAGGCTGTCTTTCCTTTCCCTAATGTCATTAGCGTTGCTATGGAGTTTCACAGTGCTCCACTTGGAGGCTGTTCGTACGGTTACTTACACATGTGCTTAAATGATTTAATGAAATGTATACAAACTTTTATTGAGATGATCACTGATTTATTCACTGTTTACAGCATGCTTGGTAAGATATAAACATTGGGGAAGACTTGGTCTCTGCCCCTGGAAAGTTATAATCGGCTTTAGCAGAGCAAATCAGACCAAAATGTAACCTGCAAGAGCTTTGGCTAAAGAAACCCAACAAAACACAAGATGAAACCCCTCTTGGTCTGAAGATTCAATAGAGCTTGAGTGATGGAAAATGGAACATGTACGTCAGCCAGTGTCAGGGTATGTGCCAGTGGTGTGGTTTTTTTGGTTTTGGTTTGTTGGCGTGTTTTGGTGGTTTTTTTTTTTGTTTGGTTTTTTTGTTCTGTGGGTTTTTTCTTCATTTCTGTCAAGTGTGAGAAGAGGGGAGATTAGTATTGCCTTCCCCTAACTGCTCCGCAGGTGCTTGGGTCACGTCACTTTAGTTTAACAAGTTACCATGCATGAAAAAAACTGCAGTAAGTTGCCTGTGAACATTTTCTTAGTTCATAGCAAACACAAGCCAATTTAAGCTACAGTAAAAGACATGAAAACTATTGTTTCAAGTTGCTTTTGCTGCAAGTAAAAAGCATGCTCGCAGGCAGCTACTAGGTCTCAGCTGGTACCCAGTAATTTCTGATTTATGAATCTGAACTTTGGCCTTCATCTACAGTTCTGTTGGGATCAGTCTCTGCCTAAGAGATTTGCCAGCATAGCTATGCTAACAAAACAGTCCTTGTGTAGACTTATCTTTTACTGAAGGAAAAGTGCCTTTGCTAATAAAGTTTACCAGATCTGTTGAGTGAAATAAGCCAGACCAGCAAAAGGACTTTGAAATTCTGTATTCTTGGGGTATGGCTGCCAAAGAAATGTCAGTTATATCTAATTAGTTTACCTATACCAGCAAGGGCTCATACTAGAGAGTTGGCCTTATTTTCATTTAGATTCTTGTAATTGTTCCACTTGGCATTGAACCTGTGAATGGAAAACAGTGAAGATGTGACATTCACAGAGTGTGCACCATAGTCCTGCCATCAATAGCTTTTCAGCAAATTAAGCATCCTCCTGTACTGATATTTTTTTACATGCAAGTAACTCAATGATTTCAAGGGGGTTTCTCACATGAAGAAATCTTCATCAGATTCAAACTTAAAACTGAGCTACCATAGTGAGAAAACAGATCTGGGGTTTCCGATTTGGCTATGTCTAAGGCAAGTACCCTTCACATGCAGGGAATGCTGTGGTATAATGTGATTTCGTCCATCATATGTGCTGATGAGAGGTTTGAGTGGTTAGTCAAAACCTTGTAAGAAATTATTCATAATGATATAGATCTATAAGCTTAGGTTATAGACCTTTAGGCCGCTAAATATTACAAATCATTTACTGGGGGATCAGCGCCATATTCTGTGATCTCTAACTTCAGTGCTTTCTGTAGCGCCTATTACGGTTCATTAAGCCTAGAACAGACACTAACCAGGGATCATCTCTTTCTCAGATTTATTATTGTTCTGATCCTGACTATCTTACCTTCATTACCAGTCTGAGTGCTGCAGAATCCCTCAAGGATGTTGCAAATGCAAGGAAGCTCTAACAGATAACTTGCCTGGAGCACATAATGGATTGTAATTTAAGACTGTCTGCCTAGGTATAGCTCCAGTCAGGTTGCCATGAGGATGGAGCAGCATATCAAAGCCTTTTCAGAAATCTTTGTCATATTCTTGTGCTACAGCAGATATACATCTTATACAGAGAGGTGAAACCTGCTTTTGCTCATACCCAGGTGGCTTGCCCACCTTCACAAGAAGCTGGATTGTAATGTCAGCATGTGTTTGGAAAAGCGAGAGCTGAGCATGCTTAAAGAAGCACCAGCTTTGCAGCCTGGGGTGTACCAAACCTTCTAAAAGCACCCATGAAG
The DNA here is from genome assembly GCF_949628215.1 of Phalacrocorax aristotelis. Lineage (NCBI taxonomy): Eukaryota > Metazoa > Chordata > Aves > Suliformes > Phalacrocoracidae > Phalacrocorax > Phalacrocorax aristotelis. Next base: position 21,058,614 of record NC_134282.1, on the reverse strand, counting down.
TTTTCTAGTGTTGCTAGTAAACGCAGGTAAGGCTATGAATACTCTGTGTTGCCTGCCTGCTGTGATGTTGTGTTGTATTTACTCTGAGCTCACGTTTTACCCATGTTCTCAGATCTCTCTGAGAATGCTGTTAACATATTACCTGCTCAGATGAAGGTTTGAAAAGCTTGACATAGATTCTGGCTCTAAATGCAGGTTCAGGTGGAAGAGGTGGCTAAAGCCTGGCATTACACCCTGCTCTGCTGATGCTGAATTCCTGCTGTAGTGAATTATGCTTTATGTGTTTAAAATACTAATGTAGAGATTTATGATTGAGCAATTTACGTTAAGTATAGATTTACTAATTTAATAGACTAAGATGGTGCAATTATAATAAGGTTGGCTTATTATATGCTATCATTAACCTGGAGTTTAAAGTTAGCTCAAAAGGTGTGGCAACGGGAGTCTGAAAAGCACAGAATACATTTCCATGTACTCCACTTTTCCCCTGTGTTAACAAACGTGCTTGTGCTCTGACATTGGTTTCAGACCAGGGAGAACAGAACTGGAAAAGGGAAAGTGATTGTCTAGCATGGATTCCCAGTGGTACTGTGGGGCAGGGAGATGCCTGACTGCTGGAGGTACATATTCCTTGCTGTCTATCTGAAATGTAACTTAGCAACGTGAACTTGTGGGACTGCTGAGATCTCCTGGGAACAGATCTTTTTTGAGATTTCCAATGCACCCCGCTTCTAGTTAGTCTTGGAGTTGTATAAGTGGATTTTGGTGGATTCAAAGTCTGCCTGAACCATACTGCTAAGAAGGAGCCCATGTGAAGTTGGGTGAGTGGGAGAGGTGCAGAGGAAACATGAGCAGCTTATGTGGATTTCTGGTGTTTGAGAAGTATCCTTTCAAAAGTAACCAAAGATGAACCCAGATCCTTAAATCTGATCCCCATCCTGGGCTTCAGACCGTCTGCAGTTGATTTGGGCTCCTGCAAGTCTCAGCTAAATGCAATGGTAGCACAATCCTTCTGGCTGCTTCAGCCAAGAAAAGCCCTCAGAAACAGAAACCCTAGTGTTTAGCAAGAGCTCCACAGAGTATTCCTGCTTCACTAGCCATGTAGCTCATACAGAGAGGGAATGGTAACATTTATTTTGCAAAAAAGCTAAGTACTCCTGCCACTCCATAAGTACATTTCCTACATATATCTACACAGGCAGAGAAATCAGAAGTAATTCCATAAAAGAGAGTATTTAATACCCCCTTTTTCATGTCCTTTTGTAGGCTGGATTCCCATGAATGTTGGTGTGAGAATGGTACAGGCTATGTGGACTCTGGACTGTGATGCAGATGGAAGGGACAGTTTTGCCCATGGTGACATGAGATGATAATGCCAGGCATCATTTTCAAAGAGGTGACTTGTGATTATGGCAAGACTGGTCAGTCTTGAGCTGTTGCTTAGGGTTCAGTTCTCTATTACTCAAATATATCTCTGGGTAAATAAACAGAGGAACATCCCCTCCATGGGGAATTGTGCCTGCAGAATTTGCTAACTAAACTTTTGATAACTTTCCCTGATTTTATTTCTAATGGTCTCCAAAATCAGGAGGCTGGAAAAGCTCCATCTGCTGAGGTAGCGCCCCAGACAGAAAATCTTAGTGATATCAGAGTAACTTCAAATAAAATCAGACTAATTCTGCCACTCTCTTTTTAGTTGAAATGGGCTGGAATGATTCATACCAGCTCATTCAAGATGGAGTTGTGCAATGTGAGAGTGAAGGCTAAAACCACTAACTAGGTGGAAGGCTAGGGATTTTCACTGGCTTAAGTGTGTATCATTTGCCCCACCAAAAATATTTAATTTTAGCTAAGTGATGCTGATTTGATGCTGTTGGCAAGCAGGTTTTGTTCTGGTGGTGGTTTTCTTTTTTCCTGATCTGAAGTGCTGTGAAGGCCGTTACCAAAGTGAAGTCTTTTATATAGAACTAATAAAATGATCAACAAAAGATTTGGTGACTTCAGCAACTGAACAATAAAATATAGACCTTTTTTTTGTCAGTATGGTGAAAGTTGCCTCCCACCACCTGCTGTCTTGGTCCATGGAGTTAATGAAGTCTGTATTCCTCTCATTAACCCTCTCACTCTCTTTCCATTTGTGTTTTAAAGTAAGTAGTGCTCTGGCTTTTGGGCAGCTGAAATAAAGGATTCCCCATGCTGGTTAAATAAAAAGTTCTTTCATAGTCATAGGATAAAAGGGAAGGGCTGAGAAGAAATGGGTCACAGCTAGGGATGCACAACTGCTGGAACTCCCACCCCTCAAAGAGACTCACACTGAGCTTCCCAGCTGAGCAGTGTAATGTGTGGAGTTCTGTTTGTCGTTTTGTTTGATGTCCTCTTTATTTCCTGTTTGTTAAGTGATCTGAAAGTAAAACAACCAGCCAACCAACCAAGGGGGGGGGGAAGGGGGAAATATCCTTTCAGAATTATAAAGGGGCCCAGCTGTGTAAGCTGGACTGCACGGACGCTGACAGAGATTGCCAGAAGGGCCCATGTGTCTCGTGTCCTTTGCTCTGTGGGTGCTCAGCCCTCGCAGAGTGATTGCTCTCTTCTTCCTCTGAATGTCTGCCCCCTTTTGAAAGCATCTATAGCAAGGCACTCAAATTCATTAACTCCTGAGCACAGACTCTTTTCACATCACTGTCTATCAGAACTAATGCTACTGGGGATAAGAGAGGGTAAGTGAGGGTAGTGGAAGCACAGATGGGAATGTCACATCAGTCATTCGTACAAGTGTAATATCAGTGGTCAAAGGAAAAGGACTTGCAGGTAAGATTTCCCAAAGCACCATTTGATATTAGTGCTGGATGAAGAATGACCTACAAGGATGTGACCTGACTGTAGTCACAGTATAACTTACAACAGGTGTGTTATACCGATAATAAATTGCACAGGGTATGTCAGTAGTGATCTATGAATGACACAACAACAACAAAATCTTTTCTCACCTTGCAAGCTGCTACAGGAATACAGGTTGTGCAAGGTGTTGGCTTGAAAGTATTTGCTTTGCTTGGGAGGAGAGAAAAAAGAAGAGAAACTCAAACAAGAGAAATCTATGCACACTGCTGCAACCAATATACGCTAGAGTACCTAAAGCTAGGTCTCTGCAGACAATAGGTAGGTAAATAACCATCCACCTCAATGCTAAAGTAAAGATGATAATATTTAATTCCAGATAAAATCTATTATTGTCTGAACCCTGAGTGTATTGACAAAAGCTTCATTCTTTTCAATAGACTCAGTAGTACTGGGTGATGAAGGGAAAAAAACATCTCTGTGCATCTGAACTTTTTTTTAAAGAAAGCAGCAGGAAAGAATTCAGTGAATTGATCTTTCTGAGCATAACTTTATGAAGGGAAGCATGGGTAAGGAAAACTGTGTTTTCCTTTCTAAAAGAAAAATGTCACCCTCTCGCCTACCATGCATAATCTCCTAAGTACTTGATTGCTATGTCTATAGATGGTTTGAAAACACAGAATCATTTCCAGACTGTTACTGATCTCTTCAGTGGCTTCTCTAAAGTAATTTTGTTTTTTGTTTCACCTTTGCCATATGCAGAGGACTTTCTAGCAGAAAACACTATTTAAGACCTATTTTCTGCATTTACTTGCAGAAGCTGTTCTGTACCACACACGGCGTTTTCCCTTCCTGACCTTCTGCGTGCCTGGGGCAGAGCACGCAGGATGGGGCTCAGGCATGTGCAGCAGCCCCAAAGGTGGGTGAGGAATGCTGCTTGGTAGTGGGACGCATGGACACCGAGGGCCCAGCTGTGCTGGTGCTGCTCTTAGGCTGGCAGACTCACAGAAGAAAGCAAGGAGATGCCTGGAGGGACCCTTTAGCCCTCTGGATGCTCTGTATGGAGGGAATGGGGAAGGAGGCAAGCTTGGGAGCCAGCTCTGCAGGCTGTCTGGAGACCAGCCTGTGGGGAAAGGAGTGGGAGCTGAAAGCAACTACTGCCACTACCACGTGGGCAAGATGTCAGCCAGGGGCAATATTGACTTGGGCCAACTTTACAGTGTCCCCGCCCAAGGGGGAGCCTGCCCTCGCTGAGGCACGCCGTGCGGGCGCTAACAACGCCTCTCCTCCTGGGCCCGGCTTCCCCCTGCCTCTGTGGGGCCTGCCTTCCCACGGGGGCCGGCCGGGCGCGGGGCTGCCGGGTGGCGGGGCCGCCGGGGTGGCGGGGCCGGGGCAGCGCTGCCACACGGCTCCCGGCCTGGCCGAGGCTGGGGCGGGTGGGACCCCGCAAGGACCCCAGCGCCACCGTCTTTCGGACACTGGGCACTACTTGTGTCGCCGCCGCGACGGCTGGGGTCGGGCTTGTTCTGCCGTCGCGCCGGGACGGCTGCGGGGCCCCGCTCTGCCCACGCGTGGGCCCGGCACGCCCCGCCGGCCCCCACTCTTCCCGCCGTCCTCGCTGCGCCAGAAGCGTGGCGGCTGCGGTGGCCATGGCAACAGCGCGTCCCGGCGCCGCGGTTGCCCTAGTGATGGCGACTGAGTCGTCGGGGCCGCCGCCGCCAGGGTGCGCTGGGCCTCTCCGGCGGCAGGGCTGCTCCGGCCCCTGGCTCTCCTCAGGGCCAAGGGGAGCCATCCCTCGCCCCGGGGGGGACGCCTTTGCGCCGTTCCCTCCGGCGACACGTTTCTCGGCTCCAGCCCGTTCTCACGCCCGGGGCCGCAGTCGCAGCCGTGCGAAGGTCGGAGTGTGGTAGACCAGCGCTTTCAGGCCCAAAAACACTTCACTGAAAAAGCCTGAGCAGCACCAGGAGGGGAGCGGGCCATGGTGGGTCCTCGCTGCAGAGATGCTCTCAGCACCCAGCCGGCCTGGCCGCAGCCAGGCCCGGGAACTGGCCCTCTGCCTGCCTGTCACTGAGGGCGAGTGGATGCCACTGATGTGAGGCAAGGGGATTAAGCCATCCCCACCTCCATCCCAGCAAGGATGCACCAGATACTCATAGAGAACCTATGGGATGTGGCCTGGGGTACAACTGGGGAGCTCTGACTGGGAAGCTGTGGGTAGGCATGCAGGAAGCCTGTGTTGCAGGCAGCTCCTTCCAGGGTCTCTTCTCCACCCTGCCCTCCATGCTATTGACCACGTCTGTCATGCCACCAGCATACAGGCTAGTATGTATGGAGCTGCACAGGGCAGGGAGGTGGCCCTGGCTGTCCAGCACCTGCAGAACCAGAAGAGTTGTACAGGCATGTCTCTCCTTTTCTCAGGCTCCCATCACTCGTGACTTAGGGACTTCCTGGCATTTCTGCTGTCACCTGTGTGTGCAGTGACCTAGGAGTAGGACTGAGCGTCCATCAATTGCTGGCCTAGCTGAACATGTAACTAGTTAAGATACAGAGACTTGATCATGTGACTCAGCCCCTGGATTGCGCCTTCCCTTTCCTTAATTCCCATAGGGAAGTCACAAAATGGCAGTGGAAGGCTACTCATATTTAATTCCTCCAGAAGATTTTTTTTTTCTATTTAAAAATATGCAATTAACTGTTTCGTTTTGTTCATGCATTTTCACTCTTATGAGGGTCCTTAGGTTTGGCCAAGGTATTCTTTTTTAGCAATGCTGTATCTGCACTTTCAATTTTCACATATCTTTCTAAGAATCCTTCAAAACCGTACAGCTTTAGTATTGAATGTTTGTGGTCTTCCTTGCCCTCCTCCCCTGCCTCATTTTTTATTAAAAATTCTTAAACTATTTCCAGGAAATTCAGATGAGATGAAAGCTTTCAGCTCTAATATTCTAGATGCAAATCATATTAAATTCTAAACCCTAAACCAAGTAACACTGAACACTGGGAATAAAACTGAACAGAAGATGCTCAATCACTCTCAAGTCAGTTTAGCAGCTCATACAGACACATTCTCTGTGGTCTCATCATATTCATATTAATTGATAAATTTGCCTCTTGTATTGTATTGCATATATTACACAATGTAATTAGAAGCTACTGGGAAGCAGTAGGCAGCATGCCATATTGGTGGTGTTCAGAAATCATTCAGAGCTCCAGTATTTGAGGAAAACCCTGGTTATTTCACAGAGGCACTTCCAACTCTGTCTGAACAAAACATGCTTCTGGAGCCTCCTTCCCCCAGACTTCTAGGCTCTGGAAAGCTGAACTACTTGCAGGTGCAATCCATAGGGATTACATTTGTAATTAAATTAAACGAAATCCTTAAAAGTTAAAATATATCCACAAAGGTGATTGTTAGGCTTGCCACCTGCCCCAGGCTAATCTCAACATTAAGAAACTGCAAATGTGAACTTATCCTAGCCTTGAGGAAGGGCTTAAGGATGATGCTTGGAAAAGACAGCATGGAAGAAAGTATGAGCCTATGTGCTTCTCCAGGCCCAAGCTGCACGTGCCCTGTATGCATATATGGGGTGCATGTGCAGTTCACAGGTTGCATTAAAGTCTTAAAGTTTGCCTGGGGAAGCTGAATGTGGCATTTTGAAAAAGTAAGTAGTTCATTCCTTCAGAGGAGTAAGCGTTCCCAAGAGCAACTGATGGAGAATGTTTGCTCCATATTTAAACCTACAGTAAGCCATTCCCAGCTAACAATGCCCTCACTTACGTTCATTTCTTATTACAATTTTGAGTAGCAAGGATTCCCCATGTAAAGAAAAACCTTATCCTAAAATAGAAATCTGTTCTCTCCAGACATGGCCTGGTTTATATACTTGGCTGCAATTGTGAGTCAGAGACACTGCCCATAGAACAGAGCTTGGACTCCTTTTGTAGCATAGAGCATTTGGAAATTCAGTCACCTGTCTGCAAATATCTGCCGATGCAGTGGCACTTGGTCCAGGAGCAGGAAAAGCTTGTTCAGACATTGGTTATGAGCTCTGTATCTTTTTTGCTTCTTTTCAATTTAACAGTCTTTTCAAGATCTTGTCCTCTTGTTCTCTGGATGTATCTGTATATATTGCTACCAAAGGCTTCATGGCTGTGTATTCCTGCTTTGATTGATAAGTAACTGTTAATAATCTGTGGTGGTCCCTCACTTCTTGTTCCCTGTGTTATTCTTTTCACTTTTCATGGAAGTGACCAATGCACTGTATAGAGGAGAATAAATTATGGTGTCTTTTAGCTGCAAATTTTCTGCAGAATAGTTTCCCATGTTAAAATGCATGAAAATTTTTGATCCATAGAGATTTCTGTGAAAACGAGCTATCTGAATATGTGTGACTGGCAATAGTTACCATGCCAGCAATTAGTCTACCAAATTCAACTTTCTTGTCTCTGAATAAAAGATTCTTATCTTCAGCCAGGTTCCAAACAGGTTCATGTCAATGGAGAAAAAGCTAGAGAAAAATACATATTCTAGCCTGTAAGCCAACCTCGCTCTTTAAATGCAAAAACAGGAGAAAGAAAAGAAAGGAAAAGAAGATACTCTCTTAAAATTCTCCCAGACATCGTCAAAGACTTGTCCCTTTTTAGCCATTGGATTACATTCATTGGCTTAATAAGCTTTAAAGATTGGAGACAATGAAAGTCCAGACTTTTTGTCATGGGGTCAGTAGTTCAAATAGACTGATTTCTCTCCTGACATCTGACTCTTAATTTTCTCCCTGCTTATGGCCAACTAAGAAAAGCTGCCAAAGTTTCTTGGCCAGATTGGCTCATTTAACCAGAAGTGAATATCTGACCCACACACTAAAGTACTGGGGATTTCCTCTAATACAGTAGATGTCAGCTGTAAGAAGTCCCTATTAATAATTAACTGAGTTCCTGTTGGGACTGCCTGAACAATTTCCTTTGCTTCTTGTCAAGCACCATCACTGTGCAGTAGCCTCATTTAGTCTAACTGACTGTCACAGGCAAGTGCATCTATCCAGTATGACTTGACCACCCTTTCACTATTTTCTCTATGGCATGATTTAAAACCTTCAAAGAAATGCCTGTAAGTGCAGGTTTGTCATGTTGGCTTGACATAGTGAAGGCTCAGCCATTGGAGTGGCATGGCAAACATACTGTTTTATATGTTCTGGCTAATGCAAGGTTTTAATGTCTGCTCACCTTGCTCTGGTAGCATGCCTTCTTTTGGTTGAGGGTACTACAGCCCTTGTATTTTCTCTAGGGCTCCAGACTGAGGGTGATAGATTGTACCAGGAAGTAAATCTGGAGAGCTTAAGCTGCATAGTGTCTCTTCTGTCCTTGCTTCTTGAATGGTCAGGCCAGGATAAGTTGAATTTCAGTGCTGTGTTTTATATCCAGGGCACTGTGCTCATCTCTCAGCATTGCTTAGTTGCTAACCGTATGGGCAGATACGCAAGGGCCTTTGTCACCGACCCCAGGTGGTGGGGGAGGTGCTCTCTGGGGATGTTTGTGGTGAAAGACAGAAAAAGCAAACACCTCTGTTACAGCCTCATGTCTGGAAGCTTGAAGCCCTTTGTGGCTTCCCATGTAGATTAAGCTGAACTTGACACGGCATATTTAGACCAAATAGACCCATGCTCCTTGGCTGACTTCTGACTCTGCGTTGCTCCAGGATACTGTTTATGGCTGTTGTCTAAGCTGGTGACCAGGCATGCTTAAGCTGACAGTGCTACTGGCAAGAACCAAGAAATTCCAAGTCTTAGACTTAGCTGGGAGGGGTTTTATCAACGTGAACGTGGCAGATCCTAACAGAGTCCAGCACTTGTCGCTGTCAGCCCTGTTAAAAATAATAATGTCTTAGGCTGATCGAGTAAGCAGGCTACTCACAGTCAATCAGTAAGGAAACCTTGATATGACTCATTTCTTACACTTGCTCATAGTCACAGCTGTACTGAGTCTCAGAGCTGTGCATAAAAGACCTAAATCGGTTTTAAAAGGAGCAGAGGAGGAAAGTGTTTCATTCTCAGATCAGCCCTCTGTTTGCCAACCACTATTTTCATTTGTACAGAGATATGCCGGAAATAACATTCTGCTAAAAAGAAAAAAAACCACCTCCCCACCCCCCAAAAAATAATACCCAAACCAAAACTACAGATGGTCATTATTATTATTTAGTTTATTTGTTATATGTCACTAAAGTGAAGCAAGATTTATTTTTTTGTTTATGTTCCAAAGGACAAAGGTCATTTGTTTTGCCTGAAGGCTCAAGATTTAGTCATCAGTGAAGTTATTTTCATGGTTCCAGCACTGTCCTTTCCAGGATGTGTGTCCTGCTATTTGAACTATCCCTCAAGTTGAATAGACTTAGCTAAGCTGGAGTTCGTGTCCTGACCTGCACCCAAAGTTGCATGAGATTGTGTTTTGAAAAACAAAGCCTGAGGATTTGAGCAGCTTTAGTCTCCTGGAAGACATGACGAATACATAGGGTCTCTGAACCTATACACTTTATTCCTGTACCTGAATAGGTATTGTCTTTTCATGCTACTGGGATAGAAAAAAACCGTACTGTCTCAATATTTCCCTGCTTATGAAGAATCTCAGCTACTGAAAGGCCTGTAAGTAGCTGCACATCAACAACTATCTGAAATTCTGTGGACCAAGATTCTACCTGGTCTATAAATGCTGGACCAGTCAGGGCAGCAGGCTGAGGCTGACAGGGCTCACACAGACCTCCTTTGCTGAGAAAAACTGCTGGGTTTTCTGAGGTACCTTTGAGGTACCTTAAGGTAATCTGCCTTCAGTTGAGAGCATCTGCCAACACCCCCTTTTGGCTATGTTGGACTGTAAGCCCCACCTTTATATGGAACAAAAGTGGGAGCATGTAAAGAAACTGCAGAGCATCCAGGTATTTTTGGCATCTTCTCTGTCTTTGTATTGTGTGAGTGATTTTAGAAATCACTTGTTTCAAAACCTAAAACTTTGCTGTGTAAGTGCATAATGTCACAGCTTTGTCACAGTTTCTTTCCCCATGAATGTGTTGTGTACTTTAATACATTGGAGTTCAGAGCTCTGCTGCATTGTTACTGTAATGTCTTTGTAAGTTCAGGCACTGTTGGAAAATGCTTCTCAATTTTTGTAATCCCTACTCAAGTTTTGTGCAGGAAAGAGTCTTGAATGGAGATAAAGATTCTGAGCGTGGGGTTGTATTCTAGTCCTCACCCTGACTTCCAAGGTGAACAAAGGCCTATGTTTTAATAACTTCATATTGAAGTGGGGCGGCAAATGTACATCAGCATTTTTAAGAAAGAGCACCTGAAGATGATTCCTGCAGTCTGTATCTGTAGGCATGTTCCTCGTGGTCCGTTCTGAAAAAGATCTAATGAGCACTTGCAACTTGCCATAACCTGAAGAAAGAAGCTATCCCAGAGACAGAATCCTAAAAATAGCTGCTACCTTGTACAGGAACATACCCATGGTGTGTATAGGTGAGGGTGAAGGCTGGCAGGCCCTGCCCATTCCTCTTTTGGTCTTCTGAGGAAAAAACCACGGGTTTATAATGCTTGTCTGGATATGTGATAGTTGGTGATCGTAGGGATGGATAGGACAGAACTCTGTCAGATGTGTCACGGTACCTGGTTCCATTGTAGAGTCATTTTTTCCTCCCATATTACAGCTACTACCATGGGGACATTGTTCTCCATTCACTAGGGTTATTGAGGTCCTGAAATGAGAGGACTGTGCTATATACCCTCCTCTTCCTAACAGACACTCTGATAGACCTTGAGCCTCTCCTTGTCCAGATCTATGAAGCCAAGTAGAGCAGTGTCATGTTACTGCTACTGTGCGTGAGGCTGAGTAATCCCCTGTGAAAGGCAGTACAAAAATTGACTCTTGCTTTTAGAGGAAAGGGCTGCTGGAGGACCAGCGTACACTGTTTCCTTTTTCTGAGAGAGAATCACTCACTTCAGACATTATTTATTCAAAGTCAATATTTCTGCATTGTTTAGGAAGAACCTGGTGGCCCAAAAGGCTCAGAGAACAGCTTCCCTTTGTTATTTTTTAATGCAAATATTTCAGTTTTGCTTCATCCAGGGATGTTCTTCCTAAAACTACATACATCACCCTGCTGAAAGCAAATAAAACATTAAACATTTTAGTCCACTGTTTTTACCTGAATGTCCAGGGTTTGAGAGACAGCATACAGTCCTGGCTCTCAAGGACACATTATCTCTATCTTTGTGTACCTCCAAAGACGTAGGTACAAAATTGTGAGATTTTGATACTGGTTTTGATACAAATGCCTTGCAAGCTGCCTTATGTACTGCGTTGGTTGCATGCTTGCTGAAAATAAGCCTTCCTGCCACATCTCAGGAGAGGCTAAGACTGCTGCAAACTCTCACCGTATTACAGAGAGCTGCCAACAGCAACCTTATTTCTGTGAATGTTTTCTTGAAGTCATTGCAACAATACTCCTATCAGTCAAATAAGTGAACCTCTGCAGTAGCATCACTTGTCGGTCTTCTTTAATTTGAGACATGGCTGGGAGGAAGGCTGCCACTGTAAGAAGAAGAAAAAAATCAAACTGCTGGGAGAAACTCTTTTTAAAGCTGATGGTTCTTGCATCCTCACTATCCCAGAAAGACTATGCAAAGTAACCCTCTTTCAGTGTGTTTTTTACAATGGACTGTGATCTGAGAACAATTAGCTGCACTCTTTCCTCTGGATACTTGTTCTACTTATGCACTATTATTAATATTTTTTTATCATGCTGATGGCCCCAGCTGGAGGCCAGCCTGAGACATGAGCAAATATATAGTGGAAGAGGACTGTTGCTCCACATGCAGCCTCAATATGATATAGAAAACAGCAGGTGGCTATGATGTGCTGAGCACAAGGTAAGAGAGAGCTCTGATTAGTGTAAAAAGTGTTAGTCACAACAGAGCAGCTCCCAAGCCATTTTGTGGCATCTGTAAGAAGGGAGGCTATGAGAAGTTTTAATTTTAATTTAAGTGAAGGTCTGGTAGCCTTTCACAGAGCAAAATGAGTCGGTGGACTCAAAGGCAGATATATACTGACTGAAAGACATTTCCTGCTTTCATCCCTCCTCCGAATGCCAGAAATTTGGGCCTAAACCTAAACTAACAGATTAATTACTCGGGAATGTTAGAATAAATCAGTAAGTTGCTCTCCAATATATCAGCTTCCAGTCTTGTAACTTCCCTGGCCCTGCCACCCCAGGGCAAAGGCCTTCCTATGTGGATGCTGTTTCCCATTAGGCTGATAGAGGGGTACTGGTACTGCCAGGTGGCTCAGCAGGACAGAAGACCATAGGAGAACATGGGAGATACAAGACATGGCTCCACAGGTCATTGGAGATCCTATGGCGAAGCTGTTTCTCCCTCTCTCCCATCTCCACCTGTGCCACTTCAGCCATGTCTCCCCACGGCTTTGCCTCTGGCTCCTTTGGTGCTCACTGGACCTGCACAGGAACTTATTTAAACTAACAGATCAAAAAGCCTCACTGGTTTTGTGCTGAGAGAAATTCAGTTGGCTGCTGAGGCTGGTGTCTGGCAGATCTCAGGGAGAAGCTGGACTGTGTAGCTGGGAGCAGGAATAGGAGGAAGGAGCAATGCAGAGAAGAGGGAGGGTCATCTGTCTCAGCTGTGACCAAACATTCTGTGGCCAGTGAAACTGCCGGCACAGTATGAGCTGGAAGGGTGATCCACGACAGAGCCTTGGATCCTTCCGGGTTCAGTGACAGTGAAATGCTAGACATCCAAATCCTATGCTTCACAAAGATAACGAAAGCTACCTGCTATCACAAATCAACGTCAAATATCTAGGATCACTTAGTTCTCTATAGACAAATTAAAAATGGAAGGTAGTCTCCTCAAGATGTTTTCAGATTTTGCTTATGAGCTGTCAGGTATTGCTTGGTTACAGTTACACGTATCTGTAGAACAGAAGCTGTATTTATGTTTTAGAAGAAAGGAGATCATTTCCCTGTGTAATATTTGATGTATTGTAATGTACATGATACTAATTCATTTTGCTTTCCCAGGCAAATTATTGGGCTGGCTGATTTTGTCTGCCCACAACTACAGACCTAGATGAGTAGCATTTAGATGATGCATATTGATTTATTTTATGTTACATGAATAAAGATGTATTGGAAAATATTTATTGATTTAGGAAAGTGTCCACCCTGCTCCCAGGTTAGATGTGTACCTGAAAACTTCTACATAAGATCTGTTTTGTTTGAAGCTGTGCAATGTGCAGCATTGCTAAAATTACAAGCAAACAAAAGTCACACATCTGATTAATATTTTTAAGTATCAAGACTAGGGTTATATTTCTGATGTGGCTCGCTTAAACTGTCTCTAATGTGATGAAATTTGTTCACCCAATGTGCTTTCTCTTCCAATGATCTGAGATATCGGCCTTTATCTAAGCAGCAGTCTTGGTGGCGTCAGTGGGAATCTTGCCTGGTTTAGAGGATCTTTGTGGAAGCTCTTCAACCCATTTTTCAATGCTACAGCTTACCAGGACTGTGTTAGTGTTCTGATATACCTTCCCATCCACACGCTGACTGCTGTCGTTCAGTGCCATGACTTTCTGAAATGTATTTCTCCAAGTCTTCAGTATCTGTCTGTGGACAGACATGAACAGACAGGAGGAAGAAAGAAAAAATAAAAAGAAAGAAAGAAAAACTTAACCATTGCGGCTTTTTTTCCCTCTTTTTTCCCAAATGTGGTATAACCAGTGATTCTGGTTAATCCTGCCTGCAGGACCTAAGGCCAAAAATCCAGAGTAGGGAGAGACCGGGTGAGTTTCACGAGGCCACTGTTTTCTTTTTATAAAGTACAAAAGTCTTGATGGTAAAAGAATGAAGTTAACCTTACAGGAACTCGGCGGTGCTTTTGGCACTGTGTTCCCTGAGGACTTGCAGTTACCAAATAAATCAGTGCACACAACAGCAAAAGAACAAAGTGAAACCTAATCTTTACCTGCTTGTTCAAACAGCCCGAGGCACTGCTGATTAGTTTCAGCCGCGCAGTCACGTCTGCCAGAGCTAAGAGCAGATAATGCATGTTTATTTGATAGCTGAACCACATTTTACTCTCATTAGTTGAGAATGATTCATGAGGCCTGAGAAGACTTTTCCAACTCTTTTTTTAAACTTTAGAGTAGCAAAACCCATGCCTAAAATACATGTGAACCCTGGAATCGTCTTAAAAACAATCTTCCTTGTTCCACACCCTGTGCTGCTTCTTGCTGAAGTTGCATTCATTATGTTCGCTGTATTTCACTGCACTGGAAATGGGGACTATCTCAGCAGGGAGAAGCTGTAGGAAAGCATTCAGGGGCTATGGATGACATAGTGCTTCACACTGGGAAGCCACTGGTGTGCCCAGCACAGGACTAGTGGGTGTACCAGTGAGGGGACCGCAGGAGTCAACTGGGTGGACAGGAATGTTCTGCTGGGGAGTAGGCACCCCTCAGGATTCATAGCCCAGGATCCCTTTCCAGTTTCTGCTTTCTAGAAAGTGCCAAGGAAGGAGAGCAGCGATGCACTGGGGAGCTCAAAACTCCTTCCCTCCCGTTGAGGTGCCCACCATCTTGCTGCTGCGTGAGCCTTGCCTTTCTTCGTGCACAGCAGGCAAGCTTCAGCAGGCAGGGTGGACAACAGTCACTCGTCAAAAGCACGTTGTGGGGGAGTCTACTGAGTTGGCTCTTAGCATCTGGAAAGAGTCTGAATAAAAGGCTTTCTAAACTAATACCCATTTCTGGAGTATGCCTTCAGCTATATGTTATTTTCTAGAAAATAGTGGGTGCTTCTGCTCTTCCTAGGGTTTTTTTCCAACAAGCATAAACTGCAGAATAGTAAAAGAAAAAAAAAGATAAAAGGTAAGGATATGTGTTACCCATCAATAGAAAAATTTTGAAGTTGTAATCTCTTTTAAATAGGTACAGAATATTAAGGCTCCTTATGAAATTTCTAATAATTAAGTCTTCTACATTTCCAGTCTTGAAAATTGAATATGGATTCTGATTTCTGGAAGCAATGTGAGATTGCAAGTTACTGACGTTATAAAGCAGTTTGCAGTGTTTAATAAATACATATAATTACCCCAGGAGAATGGGGTTAGTGTTATAAAAAGAACTCAAAAAGCTGTTAGTATCACCATAGGTCCCAGTTCACATTCTACAGTAAGTCAGAATTCTAATAGCAGTTCATCTATAATGCTGGTATGTCAATAACAGGAAAATATAACAAGGCTTACAATAATGTTTTCCTTTAGTAGAGAGGTTTGAGAAGGCAGCAATAACCTGAATTTGCCATTTTCTGAACTTTAAATCCATTTTTATTGAGAAAAACCTGTTGAAGAATTGTTCTTTTCTGGAGGTGGCTAGAAAATAACGGTGTAGGCAAACATTGTAATGTTTATCTTTTGCTAAAACATATCAAGTATTTGGTTCCCCCCATTACAGCAATAGACTGAGGACATTCCTTTCACAGGGCTGGCAAATGGAAGAAGTGGAAACGAAGCTGAACGTTGCTTAAGGCTGTACAAGAAGGTGACAAAATTAACTGGGGTTGGGGAAGTCAGTGTTGGTGGAAATGGTGTTGGACAGAAAGTTAGGAAGATGTTACGATGCATTTCTGGGCTATAAAAACAGACTTCTAAATTAGGAACTTTATCAGCACACTATGAAAAGCAAACATTCAGTTAGTGAAGAAATTATCAAGTTGCAGCAGTAAAATTTGGGATATGAAAGACAAATAATTTCATAACAATGTTCAGTTATGTTAGGCTTCCAGGAACTATCTGTTTCTTGGAGTGGTTGAATGGCTGGAGAGCTGTTTTCCACTGAAATCATATGCCTTTTCTACCCACTGATTTCCCAGAATCCAAAATGCTGGATAGCTATATGAGGTTATACAATTACCTGCCTGAACTGAAATAAGTATCAAATTTTGTGGCTAGAAATTGTGGAGAATCTGAATAATGGGAAAAGGGCATTTGACACTGTTCTGTATAAAATGAGATCTGAGTTTCCTGTTTTTTTATTTCAATGTGTAAGCAGATCATCAGCCAGAGCTCAGAAGAGCATCGTTACACCTCACTTGCTAATGAGCACCATGCACTGTTTGCCTCTTGCTCTCAAAGTAACTCTGCATCCCCTCGTTTACTGGAGGCTGACCCAGGATTGTTATGCTGCTGGTCCAGAGTAGCACAGTCACATGGTGGTGCCTCCAGCTTTTCCGTGTGGAGCTTCACAGCTCCCAGAGGCCAGCAGCAACTCTAACCCTTCTCAGAAACCCACAGCCAGAAATGTCAGGCGTGGGACCTCCCACAGCTGAGTGCTCCTGCACAAACTGGAGCTAGGGGTGCTCTCAAGCGTGTGATTGTGTTGACCTCTAGTGGCTGTAGTGAAGAGAGGGCCAGACCTTCAGGTGGGTGAAGCAAGAGTGGCTCTGCTGAAGCTCGTGGTGCTCCCCCAGTCAACATGCCCAGTCAGCAGCTAACCTGCCAATGGTACAGCACAGCTGCTCTCTCAATAGATTACTCATTACTTTCTGTAGGATAATACCTGGATGTAAGTGAACATTTTGCATTTAATCTATTTCTGGTTTATGGGGGCTTTTTCCCAGAAAGTATTTGTTTTCCATAGGAAATGTTGCAGCTGTCTGCTCTAGGGTAGCATACTCTAAAGGCAGTAATTCACGTCTTTGTGGTCTCCCTGCCCTCTATATACTCTGGCCATTTTGCATCCATGATGAACAGTCTTCTACCTTCAGGAGCATCTTGAGCAACACTGCTCAGGGACCCATCTTCACAGAGGAGAATGGTAGCGGGATGCGCCTGGGCTAAGCTCTTGCCAACCATTGCATTAGAAACAGGAATTTTGCAATTTGGGGGTTGCATACTTTGGGTGTGCGCTTCTCTTCTGGTCAAGACATTGATGTTTTTATTGGGTTCGGAAAGATTTCTGACCATCTCAAATGCTTCTGTGAAACAGCTCTTCGGGGTAGCATTTTCCCTTTTCATGAGAAGCATGTAGAAATTATGGGTGTTGCTGATAGCACAGGTGAACTGAAAGGATCATTCATGATCCTGTGTGGAAGTGACAACTCTTCTACACAGTGGTGGCCCCAAGGCAGCCCTCATCATGGCATTGCTGTGCTGAAGCTGGAGGTTATCCCTGTCCTTATGCCATACAAGCAGAAGTTCAGCCTCACTAGAGCCTGTGAAGACTGTCAGAGGGCAGCAACATTTGTCCCAACTGTATGTCATAACTTAGCTAATTTAATCTAGTCCTGAAAGCCTCGGCTCGGAAACTGTAAAAAATGGGCTCTCTCTCTCACATCTTTAACCCAAAGTGGGCATAAATAATTGGTAATAGATCAAATTTGCTGAAATATATAAAGGATGTTGTCTGTCTGCTTGCCAGTTATTATGTTGAATAGCTGAAAGGTTTTAGTGGAAGCAGATAACAACATTTAACATCAGTCACTTTGTGCACATTGTTCTTATCGCCTGTAATTTGAAAATTGTGCTGGGGGCTAAAGGAGATTAGCAATAGGAAAATGAATACCAGGGAAACCAATACAGCTCTCTGAAATGGAAGAAAATGGAATAATATGTCTAGCACACATCATGATAGCTCTGAGGAAGGTTCATAGCTTGCCCTCCAGCTGGGAACCTACTGGTGCTCATGCAGGGTCTAGTAGGGACTTCAAGCCTGCGGTGCCCTGATGCATGCCTCAGCCCATCTAAGTTTATCTTTTAGAGAAACTGTAGTGCCAGCATCAGTGTTCTTCCACAGGGGAGGTAGCTCTTTGCTGGTTTCCAGGTGCTTAAGGCTACAAAAATAACTGAACTAGAGATGGTATGCCTAATAGCTTGGGTTTTTTCATTTATATCACTTGGCTTAAGTAAAAGATTACCTTGTCCCACATGCCTGTCTTCTTAAGAAGAAAAGAGTGAGGTGTGGAAGATAATGGCTATATCTTAGATGTGGGTGTATGAGGCCAATTAATGTAAATGAAGTGATGAGGCGATTGCCTTCCTTTTTTGTTGGTCTTTTCCTGTAATTAGACAGAAGCTATTTTGTAACCTGCTTTCCATGTTTAGTTTAGGTGCTCATGATCTTTAGATGATAGGAATCAGACATAGTGCACAAGTTTTACTTGGCTATATTGGATCTCAGTTGCAAATTAATAACTTATATTTCACTTTTCTGATGTTAATCTCAATGCGTTTTTAAGTAGCTGGCAGTTTGGGGCTTTTATTTATGGTGGTTAGCATGACAGCAGCATCTTCTACTTCCACGTTATGTCTATGATTTAATACATCAGCTCAGTGGGTGAAATCCTGTCTCTTTTGAAATCAGTGGTAAGACTCCCTTTCGCGTTAGCTGATTGGACTTCAGCTTTTGGCTTTAACAGCTGCTGTTACACATTTTATTATACATATAATCTTCCATGCTCGTCCCGTTAGACCTCTGAATTGGAAGAGTTGAGTATGTCCAGTAATTGATAAGCAGATTGCTAAAAGTGCTTAAAAGCCTCTGAATTTAAAACTCATTTAGCCAAAAAGCACATCCTAGGGACAGGGCTAGTTTTGTTTAACTTCAGTTTTTCCATCGTCAATGGTATAATGTTCGTGTTGCCTTCTGCTGTAAACAGTTTTGCTCTAATAAATGTCAGAGTTTGTGTTTACATTTTAAAAGAAAAAGAGTGTGATTTTTATTGCTAAACCTCTTTCTGTGGTCTTTGGCAGGCTGCCTTCCTAGTATGCAATCTGTGCTGAAACCAAAAACCTTGAACAATGTAATGCAGTTACTGACTTCTGCTTCCAGTGCTCTTGTTACTTCTTTAAAAGGTATGCAGTCAAATGAAAACAATAATGTTAATTCAAAGCCACAGCTGCTATTTTCAAGAGGAAGATAAAGATAGTTGTAGAATAAACCTGTATTTTCTGCTTATTATTACCAGTCACTGTTCTGGAAAACTTTGTGAAACTTGCACTGAATTTAATCTTGCTTCTGAAGCTGTCTTCCTAGAATATGTGAATATGTAAATCCAAGAAATGAAAAAGAGCAGGAGGGAAAGGAGCAAGTCAAAGTAATTTGTGTTTATTGTTGGAGTTATATTGTTTGAGATGCTCTGATCAGAGAAACAGGGTACAGAAATGTCAAGTTATTTGTAAATCAGAGGTGTACAAGTACTGCTACTACCTCTTCTTTCTCCACTGCCGTCTTTCATGACTAGTGATGCGAAGCATAGATTTAACTAGGAGGAAGCTGTATTCATCCCTTTGTAAATAGTTGTATGATTATCAACTCCCTATGCAATATTATTATGTATTTGAGACTTCGTTATGAATACTTTTTATGCTGAAAATAATTATTCCTAAATTAGATCCAAATCACTTTCAGTCTTTCTAGCTGTGGGGTGTTTATGGGTGAACTGAAATCTCCATGTACTATGGAAATAATCACTGTGTAAGGTTGCGCTACAGTCCTTTGTAATGCCACCATTTTGGGTATGCAAATGGCTTAAAGTATTATGCAAATATTTGTATACTCCTTAAAGTAACAATCTTAGCACCCTAATCAGTGGCTATTACTATGTTTTGTGCCTACCAATCCTTTGTGCACTATTACACCCAAGTAGAGCTGAACTTCCCTAGTCTGTAAAAATTGTTTGTATTTAATCAGAGTATCACAAACCACCTTGACCCTCACTGAACACATCTCTATATATCTCTGTATATTGACTTAGTTTTTCTTCTTTTTTTTCCCCCCCTATTTATTATACTGTAGTTGTCTTCTATCCTGGGCTGATAAATAATGGTCCAATAAGGAAAAAAGTTGTGCCAAATGATTACTTGATTTGTCAAAGAAAAAAATATCTGCTGATTCCTTGCCTGGCCTGTTATGTTACATTACACTGAAGCATTCATTTCTGCTCTTCGTTCTCATTTCTTAATTCAGTGGGCAAAGGCTGGAAGAAGTCATGTCTCTGAGCATGGTGCAGTATGCATCCAAAACAATATACCCACCCACTTAAGTGGAAACAGCCAGAAGCTTAAACGTCTGCTTGACTGAAGTGGGAACAATGAGGCTGACTTCCTTGGAGGGGAAATATTTAAGGAGGGAATCCAAAATCAGAGGAATTAAATGGCAAATCTCCCTTGGAGAGGCTGTTGGTGTTTAGAGATGGAATTCTGTTGACAGTAACAGAAGATCCTATTTTTGTTTGGTTTTTTTGACAAAGAAGTTTCAAATTTAATTGGTTCTTTTTCCCAGGTAAAGTTCAATTGCAGTGAGACATTTTGTTAATGCAGATGTTGTTGCGTGTGTTTTGTATATCCATGTCCTTGAAATGTGGTTGTTATAGCAACAGGCTTAACTATTAAACAGGTTTTAGTCTTATATTTGCTTCACAGCATATAATGTAATTAGGTTTTTGCAGCATCTTTAAATATCATGCTAGCTAGTAAAGGATATGAGTACCACTTACCTCCCTCAGTAAATTAGCTATAGGGTATTATTGTTTCCCCAAAGGCATTATCTCTAAAATGTGTGCATTATTAGTCTGCCTAATTTCTTTCTGCCTGACAGACAATGTGAAAAAAAATATTTAATCTACATATGCAGTGTTAAAATGTGCAAAAATGGTTAGATTTCAAAGGGCTCACAATACTGATAATTCCAAAAATCAGATTCTAACTGTAGCCTTTTAGCATCTGAAAGTCTTAGCCAAACTCTGCATCTGCACTTCATAATTCACTGCTCAGTGCTAGCTATCATTGCAATCACATTGCTCCAAGCCTGTTCTGCAGACTGTGTTCCCAGCACAGGATAGAGTTAGACAAACAGTCTGGTGAAATGAGTATTTTTGAGATGTCATTTTGGATCTGCTTTTCCCTTAAAATTTTCTTGAAATTAAGCTATTCTATGCTGTGTGAGTTTTCAGCTCAAAATTAACCTATTAACAGAATTGCCTGTGTTAGGATCTGGTGGTGGGTGTGATTTCTGAAATCTATTTCCCCTCTCAGACACTAATATACAGGAAGGGGAAGCTTGGGGGAGCAAAGTGAGAAACCTTCAATTTCTGTTTGCATCAACAGATGTTGCCCAGACAGGGATAACTCAGGTGTGGAAAAATTTTTACAAGAGGTACCTTGGTGCCCATTGGTGATGCTGAGCTCCCGTTGCTGCCTCTGAGCTGGAGCTCTTCCCAGGGATGCTGGGGGTGGGGGGGCACAAAATAGGGCTGGGTGCACCTATGGTGTTGGGGCACAGGTGCCCTTATGAAAGGGCAAATCCTACCCCTCTGGCTGGCCAGGGAGGACAGCCTAAAGAAGCTTTCGCGGGCAATGCATCCTGTGCTCCTGAGTTGGCCCCATATATGAGTAATGGGGTGCTGGGCCACAGGGACAGGGAGCTGAGCTGTGGTGGAACACAATGCTCAACCATTAGAAGACAGGCATTATGTGGTGCTAAAGTTATTTCTGTGGGCAGCAGCTCCTCAGATACTACAGCTCCTTGGGGTCATGGAGTTCTTTTTCCATCTGATGTCCACCTTCCACCGCCCTGGGCTTTCTTCTGGGTTGTGAAATTTTGGGGGGTTTGAGTGTGGTTTTTTTCTTTTGTTTTGTTTGTTTGTTTTTTCTTCCTTTGAGACTTCTGAAAAAGGAAAATGCTGTTTAATGCGAAGTAATTAGTTGCAGGAGGAACTGAGCCTGTACTGTAGTTTGTACAATAGCTTAACACGTTGTGGGGCCTTTAGAGACAGCTTTGCTGTCATCCCTTCTTTCTAAGTGAAGCATTTAACTTCCCTAGGTGCATGTTATTCCAACAACTCGACACCAAGTCTGGTGACTAAGGGTTTGTCTCTTGGAGCTTGGATCCAAAGTCTGATGAATGCAATGAGAGGAGCCCTTCATGATCCTGGGGAGAGCAGGGGCGTGGACAGGATGGGGGGACAGAGTTTGGGGGTGCCATTTTTTAAATTAAGAAGCCTGAGGTCTAATCATTACAATTACTATTCGCGTGATCTTAGAAAAAACAATTCTGTGTTACGATCAGATAACCGCCAGAGAAAAAAGAGCAGCAAGAGTTTTAGCCATGTGAGCATTTTAGCATCTTATTTGCCTATGGCACTGTGGTAAATGAGCACATACAAATGATCTGAAATTATATTTGCATATTTTTGCACAAAGTAATTTTTTTTCTGGAACATATGGTCCAGAACTTTACCAGATATTGATAGTCTTGTTACTAGGTAGTATTTGTCTGCAAGAAAAATAAATGCTATTGATGAATTTTAGTTACTTCTTTTTAATAAGTGAACTTTTCTTCAGTAAACTTTCTGTGTTAAAAGGCAGTAATAGGGGATCTATTAATGTATCACCTGCAGGACTGTATGTTTATTCTTGTGGTGCAGTGCCTGTTATAGATTTCAGTAATAAGGTTCCACAATGAGTAATTTTGTAGGATTTGGATGGCTATAACCCATTTATTGCCATGTGCACAACCCAAATCTGCTTAGGGTCAAGTTGCTAAACCTGCGGTCCAGCTTTGAATGGTAAGAGGGCAAACAGTCTTCTGAGACAATGTGTTTGGTTTGAGGCGAAAATTAATCTAGGATGAAAGAAGCATTTTTTTGTCTTTCCATTTTACTTGTGTTAAAAATAGATGGGAAATCTCAGTCATGCTTTTGATGACTGTCTGCAAATTGATACGATGTTTGTAAATAGTGTTCTGTCAGTTTAAAAAGTAGCCATTGCTAGAACTTGTATGATACACTTGCACAATATGACTTTTTATTTTTTTAAAAGTAGCTTTCAACTCAGCCTCCAAACTCTGAAACTTCTGGTTTCAGAAATTTGTTTGGTTTGCAAATATCTCTGCTGCTCTCTTGGCTGATTACCTCCCTGTAGCCCATTCTACAGAAGGGTGTGGTGGCTGGATATTTCACCTTCTACTCATTAATTGACCTGTAGAAATCATTGACACTCACAGAAACATTGGCTTGTACAGAATGACAGACAACAGTGGAGCAAACCAGCAGGGAGTGCCTTCTATAAACAGGAGCAGCCAATGTATCAGGACCTGTAGAGGGGGAATCACTCCCCTGGGGCCGTTGCATCCCTCTGAGCCGGGGACAGATATGTCTGCACCCTGTCCAGGCACCATGAAGAGGCTGTGGCTGGCTGGCAGGGCAAGGGGGCCCAGTGCTCCCTTGCCTGAGGAGATGTGCTTTGGCTGCAGATCTGCACTGTGCCCTGGGAGCAGCTGAGCATGCAGAACGTAGAAGCATCCACTGAGTCTGGAGTTGTGTGGGGTTGGCAGCAAAGCACTTGGCCTGTCCACCCTTGGCTGGTGGTGGGCCACACAGCTTCTCTGGAGCAACCTTGAAATCATGTGCCATAAGGGCAGTTGCACTTTTTGGAGGGCGTCCTGCTCTTAGGCTGTCCTGAGGAGCAGCACAGACATTAGCACCCAAAGTAGCACTTGCCATAGCCATCTGGAGATGTAGGAGCCCACCAACTGGAGCACCTCCTTTTACCCTGCCTCCTTAAGGCACCATGTATGACTAGTGCTCATCTCCCATATGGCCTGAGGCAGCCAAGAAACATTTACCACGGGTTGTGATGGGTGATTCAGCAGTAGCTCAGGTGACTCATTTAGCTACCGAGGAGATTAAAACCAATTCCTGCTTCAGAGAACAAAATACTGCCCTTTGGTGTCACCCATTAATCTACAGCAAGTGCTGGGCTCGAAAAAAACAGCCCATAATTGTAAACATGGCCACGAGAGGGAGCTCACAAATCCCTCAAATGCAACAAGCATGTATGGAAATTGACGATACAGATATTTTAATTTCAATTATTAGAAATCAGATTATTGTTTCTTAATTCAGATCAACTTCTCTTGCACTTTCTGAAATTCTTTTCCCCTGAAGTTTTCTGAAGGTGTTAGTAGACTTAGCGGACAAGTTCAGTCCTCATTTGTGATTATTCTGTTACATTTCGGTTAAAATTTAACCAAATTCTGCTCTTAGACAAAAAAACTACAAACTCCTGGAAAATACTGAAACCTCAGGCATGGCCAATAATTGAGCATTGACTCAGTTAGCATATGCACGTAACCTTCCTTTCCCTGGAATTTTTATATAGATATAAATACATACATCTATATATATATATATGAGGGGTTGTATGCAATGCTACTTCCATTCGTTTTAAACTCATATGGAGTTTCGTCCAGAGAAAGGACGAAACTCAAAGCGGCCCCAGTCTTTATTTGTCTTTAGTTACATATTGCAGAACAACTATATGGAGAGCACATGAGAAGCCTCTTACCAAAAAAACCAGCCAGTAATTGGTGGACAATAGAGATATTTTCTTCCCAAACCAGCGGGTCTTTCTGAGCTGTGCAAAGGGGGATGATAGGCTGTCCTTAGGGCTATGTGACAGTGCTGAACATGGGAAGCAGGATACAGCAGCAGCGCAAGTGTGTCCTGTGTTTCGTTGCTCAAAGGACCTCTAGGCTAACATACTTTCCATAAATCATAGCCAAAAATTTAATCAAACTTTAAGAAATTGAAAAAAGTCACAATAGCAGAGAGAGGCTGTGCAGCCAGTATACTGAAGGGAATAATTTCTGGTAATTAATCAGCAGTTTAAAAGTGTTATTTGGTTTTACTTTGGTTTTTTTTCCCCATAAATTTTTTCCTTCCTCTGTTTTATTTGCTGGTGATGAAGGTTAGGTTTTCTTCAACACCATATGCATTTCTTGGGGGACCTTGGAAAGGAAAAGTGTTCTTGAAGCAAAAGAGTGCAGTAGTCATCAACTTTTCACATATGTGTGAAATTCTGGAGTAATTTCAAAGGCTTTCTTTTTTCAACTTAACTCTCTAAAAGGACTAATTGACTTCACCCTGAGATTATTAACCTATATGACAATTTTATGCAAACATCCTTCTATAAAGAAGTAACCATCATGGTGTTATACATCTATTTACTGAACAATCAGGAAGATGCCTTAAAAGCCTTTATTTCCTCTGACTCCAGCACCCACACAAGTCAGTAGACTCATTAAGTAACCATTTGAATGATACACACTTAGGGTGTATTTTCTCATCTCCTGCCAAGCCAGAAAGGTTCTCAGTGTGTTTTAGTTTCATGTGGCTGAAGGTTCTGAAACAGGGGGAAAAAAGGAAGGGTTCACACTCAGTGGCAGCAAAGGAAGAGAGGGTGGATATTCTGATTGCTGAGCAAAGCTTGGAAAAGCTGCAGCTAAAGGGAGATGAAGTTCAGCTGGCTCTAATGTGTCCCAATGTGTAGACTGCTTTGTGTGCCCTGTTCTGGCAATAGGCAGAAACTTGGGTTGGTCTTACAGCAAGCAGCCTCCGACACACAGTTACATTCACTGGATGTGTAGTGTCCCAGTGTGCAGGGACCAGAATAGTCTTTCCTTTTGCCTACCTTATGTTGCCATAGTGAAGACATGGATACAGCTTGTTGCAGCAGGTTCCTCTGACCCCCAACCTATTTGCTCCTCCTGTGCCTGTGCAGTGGCTTCTACTGACTGGCCATTTAGCTGCATCCCAGAATTCATCCCTACGTTAAGCAGATTCCCATTCAGCTTCCCCAACCAGATCTGAGGTCTGTACAGGAGAACGTGCTGGATTTGTCTTCTGCTATGTAATCTGTAACTCCCATTTGCACAAACAGTCCAGTAAGACTGGATGACGTAGTGTAGAACATCCAGGTGTTTGTCATATCTTCGTCATTTGGGATTGACTTCTGCTGATTAATGCCTGAGAAATTACATGAACTTTTTGCTAAGAAAAATGTGCCATATTGATGGAATTTTCAGTCTTGTTCAAATGTCAGGCAATCTGCTTGTAGAAATTGGCGTTCTCATCTCTTGACTCCTCGACCTTAATAACCAACATAAATATCGAACCAACCTTTTAAAACTGAGATTACTCATTTAAATCCAATTGGAAAGCATGGTGATGGTAAGAAGACAAATGTCACAGAATTTGGGGGGCTGAGTTATATTTGTCAGACATGTTAGACTTTTAAATCTGGTCATTTCCTGTCAATGACAAGTTTTGAGCTGTTTGTGGAGATCAGTTGCATTGGCCTAGGTGTTATAGGTTGATGTAAGCTTTTGTACTTCATTGCAAAATGCGCCATTAGGATGGAACATCTTGTGCTCCTCTGTTTCTGGTTGCTAAGTACCCATTCTTCACAGTTGTACCTTGAGGTAGAAATTTAATAACCCTGCAATGTTTACTCTCCTACAGAGCCACAAGATTTCTAGCAATAGGAAGAAATATATATCTTTAAGGTCAAACTGTGCTTTAATCAGTCTAAGTTGGATAGAGGTGTATTATTGGACTGTTTTCCCAGCTGGTCTCGAGTGACGTGCATGCACTGAAATTAACTAACGTTGGCCAGTTAAGGTGTTGGCCTAATATTAATATGACCCTTTGGGAAGTGCACTTTTGCAGACAACTACTGTATTGCAAGGAAAGGGAATGACAGGGAAAGGAAAAAGATGTGATTTTAAATTCTAAATCACTGTCTTTCCTGGACTAATAGCATATATCTCTGAAGATAACTTGCCTTGAAGCTTAACACCTGGGCAAATATCAACACTGTTATGTAGTAACAGTGCAAAAGAAACCCCTCATCTTTCTGAAAGAAAAAGTCATACCATTCCTATTGTGATGAATGCAAGGGATCTGTGGTTTTGGATCTGTGGAAAGACTAAAAGCCAGCTACAATTTATGGTCTGTTTCCTCCTATTAAGAGCTCTGACTGCAACTGTGGTGTTGTGAAATTTAACTCTCTTACATTGATAGCGATTTGGCATGACAGAGCAAAAGTTATCTGCTTGTTTGATATTGCAGTTACATAGAGAAATACAGAGAACATCTGTTTCGTAGACAAACTGTGAGTGTGTCATATAAGGATCCTATTTGTCGAGCAAAATCTTTACCCTGCTTAATAAGTTAAGATGTTGCCTTTGACACCTTTCCTGTCTAGAGAATTTTAAAAAGTTTGCCTCTCCCCTGGGTCTTCATGGTTGCCCTTGTGTTTTTAGCGAGCTTAGCCAAGAATCCCACTCAAAACTGTTTGAAGTCTGGACATATACACATTTGGAGCTGGCCAAGGACATTCTAGTTTGAGCCAGCCTTTTCTTA
This sequence comes from Phalacrocorax aristotelis, assembly GCF_949628215.1. NCBI lineage: Eukaryota > Metazoa > Chordata > Aves > Suliformes > Phalacrocoracidae > Phalacrocorax > Phalacrocorax aristotelis. Next base: position 21,031,514 of record NC_134282.1, on the reverse strand, counting down.
TATTCTTATATACCAAAAAGGTGCAGCCTGTTTCTCCCCTACATATTTGCTAGTTTTCCAGAGTAAATTAGAGCGAACCTGCATTTTTTTGTTTGCCTCAAAACCTGCATGACAAAATAGCTCCCTAAAGGAAACAGGATTTTTTTTGTTTTGTTTCTCAAGGTGAAACAAGGGAACAAAGGGCCATGTTGCAATGCAGGGTTCTGCAGTGGAAGAACCACACATTGCCAGAAGGAGGAAAACACAGTACTCCAAACAGAATGAGATAATTGTGCTTGATGAGCTGTGCATTTAAATCTTCAAGCAGAGTCAAAAACCATGTGAGATATTTGAATTTCAGCAGAGTACTCTTCTATTGTTTTCCTGTGTGTTTGTTTTTTCCTCACAGGTTCTCTTCACTCTCAGCTGAAGATATCAGGATTTTTTTAGAAAGCCGACAATGAGTTCCCATTCCAAGTCTACTATCTAATCGACCCTTGAGAGAGATGCACAGAATAAAGACGGGTGTTAGGCTGTGAAGGAAAAGAACAGTGACTTGGATCAATCCAAAAGCATTTACACACTCCAAACAAGAGAGATAAGAACAAAAGTGATAAAGAAACCTAAATCCCACATCAACAGCACAATATTAGAAGGGTGATTAAGATTATGGACCTAAGGGAACATGTACATTGCAATACTGAACATGGAGTACCTAAATTTTAGGCTAGCTAGAAAAATTGGTGGCTTGACTGGCCTATGCAGGCTCTGTGTAATGCATTGATGAAGCAAAGGACCACAGACTTACAGCCATTGATGTTGGGATGCTGTGCAGGTAACTGTCTCTAGAGCCTTGCTTTGCACTGGAGCAAAGGCTGCATGGGGGGGCTGTCTGGCAAGCTGCTCTTCACTAGCCTGGACAATAATCAATTTGCCTGATAGATAGCGGGGCATCCCCATGACATGCAACCAAGTGGTGCAGCAAAAGGACATTACTTTGGAGTGAAGTAAGTTTGGATTTAAGTTTTGACCCTTGGCTGCAAATTGTGTCCTTTGTCGCTAACAGCTCTCCAGTTAATACAAGCCCACATAGCTGGAGTTTTTCCCCAACATTCTACCCCATAGATGCACAAAATTTTCCTTTTAATGAACCTGTGCAAATTCTAGTGCCAATTACTACTCATCGACTTCTTATCCTTTACGCAAACGTGCACATACTGTACCCTGGTTGGCTCTATAGCTGAATGCTGCTGCTTTGTACTTAAATGCTCTGATATGTCATCTAAGTGCAATTAGCTAATTAATTAACTGCCAAAGAATTTTTACCTCTGGTGTCTCACACTTCAACTTTGCTGTTCAAAGACAGAGGAAGGAAAATTGTTTAGATTTCTAAGGAGGCTGGAGTAAAACTGTTCTGAATATATACTTTCCAGCATTTACTATACACTTGGATGATAAACTGAGGCCAGTTGACAGTTTTTTCTCCAAAGACATGACAAAACTGATAAAATTTTATATGCTCCCACTCCATATTTCTCTTTCTTGTGACTATTCTTAGAATGGAGGTTGCTAATTATACCATTAAAATGTCAACTATTTGTGTCTTCTCTAAGAAAAATGCTGTAGTCCATGGAAACTCACTATTATCTCTTTGGATCCCAACAATGTGTTGGTGGGTAGCCATGACCCACAGTGAGCATACACTTGCAAGTTTATCTAAATTAAGGAGAGCAGACTAAAGAAAAGAGGATGCAAGAAGCATGACACGCTCTCTCCTCACTCCCGTGGCTGGCTACGCTTGAGTACACTCTCAGAGTCAGCACAGAGACCAAGAGAATGTTCCCTGAAGGCCCAGTCATGTGCTGCGATGGAAAGATTAGAGGTCTCTTGTTGTGCCATAGAGCATGAGTACGTGCTAGGGCTGCAGCTTGTATGGAGAGACTGGGTTTTGCTTTTTCCTCTGTTCCTGGATGAAATTATGCAGGCAAATTTCTTTTTCCTTGCACCACCTCTAAAATCTGGTACAAAATAACATCCCAGTATCATCAGAAAGCTGGAACGTGCTTCCAGTACTTGGGATTGTCTCAAGTAAGCCATGATATTTGGTGTCTCTAACCTAAGTGTCGTTAGGTCCTGGATAAGAGTCAACTTTCTTGTAGTTGCCTACTCTTCGGTCTCTGACCTAAGCTTGTCTGTTGAGAATTAAAGATTTTTCTGCAGATTTGTCAAGTAAAATGGGTCATGAAATTATGCCAGATAGATACCTTAGCGTGGGCCTATGAGGTGTTTCAACTATTTTGGTAGGCTTAGGACTGAAGCTATAATTTACAGCCATTTGTGACACAGATATCCCCTTCAGTTCCTGTTTTTTCTGTTTCTTATGTAGCTCTGCTGTTCTTGTTTTATTTACAGATGGTATCCCTTATTTGGGTAGCAAACACATGTGAACAAATGCTACATATCGATGTAACGAGGCTATCCAAAAAGAAGTTATCACCTTCACAAGCCTGGAGGATTATGTGAATTGAGAGAATGGACCCAGATGTATGTTAGCTCCATCTTTTAAAATGGTGGGAAGTGTATGCAAGATCTTGGGAGCAAAGAGCCTGAAAGGTAAGCCCATCATTTAGTGGCTACTGAGAGGCTACAGGGCTCAGCGAGGGGGCAGGGAACGGCAAGTTAATGGTAGTATCTGTATCTCTTGAGGCTGTTTGTGCTTTCTTCTGTTGCAATGATATACAAGCTTGATTTCTTGAAAGCATAAAGTATGAAAAATAATGACTTTTTCTATTAGACACAGTCATATAATGGTTGTGTGTACTTAATAACCTGCCCTCTCTTCCCACCTCAGACCTAGAGCAAACAACAAGTCACCAAGTGGTTTGGAGAGGCATGGAGGGGACAAGTACACATCCATTTGCTGTGCAGAAGTGGGATTTGGGCTGTCCTGTTGGCTGTCTGCCATTCCAGCAGCCTGCCTACCCTCCCAATGCTGGCGCTGTTTTACATCTAGCTTTCTTTGTGGCTTCTGCCGCACTTTCTGCTGCTGCAATGGCACACAGTGTCTTGTGTCGCAGGCACAAAGCAAAGCATTTGCTACGAGAGAAGCATCGAGAAAGAACAGCATTTTGAAACTCTGTGTTATTAAAAACTGTTCAGCTGCTATCTAGAAAGGTGCAGAGGGACCCTGTCCTTAAGGATGAAAAGCAGGCACAAGGACAGCCTGGAGAGAAGAAATATCGTCTTTCATTGACGTTTCTGGATGAGTCATTCCCCCTTGGTCTGACTCAGCACTGAGCCCTGCCGCGCTCCCCAGAATATCTCCCAGCTGACACCATTCACTGCCCAAGACAAAACATGCTCCGTCTGCAGGGCACCCTGACGGCTCCGTACAGTGACTTCAGCCAAGTGGCTGTGCTGGGGAGCGCAGGGGCTGTGAGCTTGACCCTGGCATCCTTCTGCAGCCAAGCACCCGGCAAAGTCCAGCTGAATCAAGTGCTTAAGTACCCTAGTGTCCCATGGTCTGCTTTCCTAAGAAAGTGTGGAAACACTTTTCTGAAACCTTCTAATACAAAATCAAAGCCTAAATCCAACCATTACCTGGGTTTTCTGGAATTTGCTTGAAAAGCTTAACAGCAAAATGGCTAAATGAGACAGAAGAATCTTTTTCTGATGGATAAACATGTTGCTTCTATTTCGAAGTAGCCATCTAGATCTTTCCTGTTTGCCAAAAGCGGCTGTCTGCATCGTGCTGCAAACCGCTACCCGGGGAGGCTGTGCCAGCTGCCCAGCTCCTGTACTGCAGGAGCTGCTCTCGCGCTTCAGTAGTGCGGTTGCTATGGCTTTGCCCCAGTGCAAATGCGATCAGGAACTGGCTCCCTGCCACTGTATATGGTTTTTGTGAGAACTGAACTGAGTTATGCCTGTCTTTATTTGCTTGGGTTTTTTTTCCCTAGCAAAAGTAACAATAGTACTGCTCACAAAATCCTCACCTTGAGAAAGATGTGATCTTGATCTTTCCTTTAAAAGGGAAAACTAGAGGAAATAAAACAAATCAGAGAATCAAAAAGTCCCTAAATCTGGACACTGTGGCTCAGGGTGTTTTCAGTGCTTTCATTAGTGGGATGTTTAATAACTTGTTATTACTTAGCTAAGCAGAGGGCTGGGAGGCAGGAGGTCCAAGACTGACACTCCAGATCTGCCACAGAGATTCAGTGTAGACCAGGGTAAATAGTTGAATCTCTTGATGCTATTTCTCCCCTTCCAAGAACCAGAAGTAACTCTATGCAAGTTCTGCTTTTTGGCTCTTTAGATGGCATTGGCGAGGCCCTGGTGTGGCTCTGTAACAGCCCTCTATCAGGAGTATCTCGGGCAAAAATCTGTCTGATTTTTAAATTGGTAAGTGTATGAGTGGAGGTAGGTGATATAGGTGTAAGTACAGTAACAAGGAGACATACCTGATGCACAAAGAAGTTTTCCCTATCCTCTATCCCCTTCTCTTTTGTGGCCAGGAATATTTTTTTGAACAGGTCTTTTCCTTTCCATTATATGTAGCACTTTTATACTGAATGTGGCTACATGTCACATGTGCACAACATTCAGAACTTGTGTGCTATGAAATAAATAATTGCGCTCCTTAAACAAAATCTCTTCCTTTTAAAATGTTGCAATGTTCTCTGAAAAAAGTTAAAATTAAAATACATTCAAGTGTTCTTCTAGCATTCTTTATGTGAGAGGGTATCTTCCTGTAAAAAAGTTATTTTTTATTTTCACTTTCTTTTTATGGAGGTTTAAATTATCTTGAGGTAGTCAATAAACCCACAAAACTGCCCATTATGCAATTACTCAGAGAAAATATTCCATTATGTGACAGTCACACAACCACATAATATCCCTTTCATCTATAACTTTCTGTTACTTTGCCCACTAAGTGTCTGAGAAGCTAAGGCAAGTTTGAAATATTCCAGTAGACTCATGCTGGCCTGGGTGCTGCTGATGCCAAGGGAGAAAGTCGAAATTTCTGCATGGTCCAAAGAAGCCTATTTGTTTGAATAAATGATGTGGATGTGCCCCGTTACCCTAAATGGGATTTTCTGATTTGACTTGCTTTCATAATTTCAGAGCATCTCACTTCTTTTCTATCCTGAGCATTGACCTTCTGATGGATTATTTTTTCCAGCATTCTGGCACGCAGAAGGTACAATGATGGCGCCAAGCATTTGAGACAAACGTCTGAGTTTTCAGAAACACTTAAAGGTGTGAGTTTGAGGGTCTTGTTTTTGGAGCCTGTTCCTTATGGGTCCTGTATTCTTTGATGGGTCAGACGCTTTAGTCTGTCTGTGCCTCAGTTTCCAGCCTATAAAAGGAAGAAACCAGCATTTCTCCATCCCAGTGCAGTACTGTGAACGTAAATATGTTTAAAATCATGAAGCACTCCAATACTATGGTAATGGAGGCTATATAACAAGGATAGGCAGAGAGCCAAGAAAGCTTTTTACATATTTCAATTTAGGTTTTGAAATCTAATGAGACTGAGCCAAGTCCTCGATGGTGTAAATTAGTAGTTTCACTGATTCATTGAGAATCAGGCTGGTCGAAAATTTTGTAGACGTTTCTATGATTAGAGCTTCCTAGACTTACAGATGCATGAGGAGTAGACTTTCCTGTGTGACCCTGCACATGGTGCTGCAGAAGTAGATCGTCAGAGCTGGTTTTCCATTGTAGTCTCTAGTGAGATGCTCCAATATATGCACCGGCTGTGCTTGGTTGATAGGAGTTCATAGATTTATTAAGTCTTGAAAAGTCCACAGGAAGGAAAAAAGGTTGAATATGTAACTACCTCTGAAAATATGGTATTTTAAGGTATATCAAAGCTTTCTTTAAGAAAGACAGGTTACATTTTAACTTTTTATGTCTGCAGGCTGAACTCTTTTCAGCCTAAGATCCATTAAAGGGCTTATTGTGCAGAGCTGGCTGAATGAATGGTTTAATGATAAACAGTCAAACATAACACAAAAACATGAAAAGCTGCAGGTGCAGGTTCCCCAGCAGGGCTCTTTGAAGTCAGATTCAACTTTGAAGTGTTCTTTAGGTTTACTTTCACCTTCCAGCAAGCCTCCTGGCTAGCAAGGAAGATTTTCTATCTCAGAGCTGCCTGTAGCCTGGTTAAGGGCTGGCAGGGGTGGTGAGGGGGATCAGAGCTTCCTTAGTGCTCCGGGAAGGATGCAGAAGAGCTGTGCTGGCATCTCAGCTCTTTAGAAATGCTCCAGAGCAGTTTGGAGTAATGTGGCTGTTTAAGTTTTTACTGTCTTTAATACAGCTTCTAAAAAAATTAAGAGATAAAAATAAGTTCTCCCCAATGCACTTAACAGACCAACTTCATTTTGGGAGAGTTTTGGTTTTTGTTTGAAGTTTCCAGAGCAAACTGCTCAGTTTAACTGCCTGGTTAACCACTGATTAAAAAACAGAGGCTCATGGCTATGTCTACCATCCCTCTCCCTGCAAACCTGTGTCCTTTTAGAATGACAAGAGCTGACAGACATTGCTGGATGTGCTGAACAGCAGCAGACTAATTTGAGCTGTTCTGGACCAAGTAAGTCTTGCTGAGGGGGCAGATTTCTTTCCAGGCCATTCCACTGACGCCATCACCGTGGCACGTGGGCCCTGGCTGCTTTGCTGCTCTGCTTCATGCAGGTGCAACAATAACTGTAGCTGTCTTTGAATAAAACAGTACCTGAGAAAGTGAGTGATGGATAGATATGCAGAGAACAGTAAGAAGTCAGGTGGACATCAGTGTAAATTTCTTGTTTAGCACACGCAAATATGTAGTGCGATTGTCTAGTTATCAAACTCTCCAAGGAGTGAGATTTCCCATTTAGCACGAGGTTTAATGCATACAAGGGACACTGTAAGCACCATCCAGCACGATCTGTGCTCCACTTGTGGTGCAGCCCCATCAGTACTGCCGTGAATCAAGCTGTGATTTCCATCTCTACTTTCCAAAGGGTCAGAATTGAGAGATAAATAGGGAGATATATAGGGATAAACAGTGCACCCATTAACCCTGTTTTCTTTCTACTTTCTTTCTGCTACTTAGGATTCCATTGGAATCCTATTTGAATTGTTTATTTGGTACTCAGCCCACGGAGAAAGTGTGAGCCACGTGCACAGAAAATGTAGGTTGCTGTGAATTTTCCCAACCCCCCTACTGGAAATCAGTGATTGAACCCGGTTATCAAGCCTGATTTGGTGGCAGAAGCCTAATTTGGTGGGTTAAGAGGGCCAAGGTCATATTATTTAGTGACTAAGAAGAGCATGAGATCTGGAGAGGCAGTGGGGAATCTCTCCTCTCCTACATGGAGGTTTTCAGCCATTTGCTTGTGAGACCTTGTCCTCTGCAGAGCTCCAACAGGGCACCTGCAAGATAAATGGAGATGGAGGAAAATGCACGTTGTTCTCATTCCCCCATGAAGATACAGCTCTTTCCAGCTGGCCTACCAAAGGAGAAAATACCATTGCCAATACCTTACGTGCCTGCAGGCTGAAAATTCAGAAAACTTAGCAGTGATGGAGAAGGAAAAAAATAAGAAGACAAAAGGACAAGACAGAACTCATAGAGGGTGAGATGATTTTGCCCTGCCAATTTATACTCAAACCAGGAATTTTTCTTTCCTTGAGCCAAAAAATATAAGGAATAGAGTAGTAATGTGGTTTTCTTTTATCAGAATTAAAATGATAGAAATTATTTCCAAATACACTCCTAGAGTTACACTTTTTTTTTTTTGATGCTTCTTGGAAAAGAAAGAAAACAAAACATTTTCAGGAGGCTGTGATGAGAATAAGACAGTAAGGACAGGCATTATGTCAGATCACATTTACAGGTTTTTCATTCTGTACATGAGACAGGTCTTCGGAGTTTCCTGCCTGCAGCAAATGGAGCTCTCAGCTGTCTCTGCCGTGTGCCTGCTTTGCGTGGCTCCCCGTGAGAGCAAGTGCTGGCTCTGGCACACGTGGCCCTGCAGAGCTCCCTTCCTCCACAGAAACAAAGGTCTGCTAGCATTACCTGCCGTGCACATGGAGACCCAGGTGATAAAACAGATTTGAAGGCAGGTCCATTTTCTTGATGTACTTGCACCTGAGTGGAGCTACCTGAGCACGTGCAAGTAGCAGTTTCATGGCAATTAGGCACTGCCTAGTCTTGTGTATCTTATTGTTTAGGTGGTGGCCTGTTTCTTAGGAACAAATATACACTTTTGACTTTATGTCAAGAATATTCTAAGTCTTGACACTTTCTCTGTCTGATGGTGAAAGATAGGTTACTGTTAATTTTTAGCATGTTTGATTCTTCCATGAACTTCTTATGTGTAATTATAGCTCTGTGTGAGAATACTTGCATGTGAAATAAAAGCCATTACATTCCTTTATTTAATTCAGTAAGCATTAATCTAAAAATTTTGATTCATGTCTTTACATTAGGAGAAAACAGACTTGCAGCCTTTGATATAATCAAGTTTCCAAATGTCTTCAAGATCAAACAGACCTGTGCTGGTTTTGGCTGGAGTAGAGTTAATTTTCTTCACAGCAGCTAGTATGGGGCTGTGTTTTGGATTTGTGCCGAAAACAGTGTTGATAACACAGGGATGTTTTCGTTACTGCTGAGCAGTGCTGACAGAGAGCCAAGACCTTTTCTGCCTCTCACCCCACCCCACCCCACCCCACCAGTGGGTGGGCTGGGGTTGCACAAGGAGCTGGGAGGGGACACAGCCAGGACGGCCGACCCCAACTGACCCAAGGGATAATCCACACCATATGACGTCATGCTCAGTGTATAGAGCTGGGGGAAGAAGGAGGAAGGGGGAGACATTCAGAGTGATGGCATTTGTCTTCCCAAGTATGTGTGATGGAGCCCTGCTTTCCCAGGGATGGCTGAACACCTGCCTGCTGATGGGAATGAGTGAATTAATTCCTTGTTTTGCTTTGCTTGCACACGCGGCTTTTGCTTTACCTATTAAACTGTCTTTGTCTCAACCCATGAGTTTTCTCACTTTTCCAATTCTCTCCCGCATCCCACCGGGGGGCAGGGAGTGAGCAAGAAGCTGTGTGGGGCTTAGTTGCCAGCTGGGGTTAAACTAAAACACCACCACCCAATAAATCATTTAGTCAAGGCTGTGGTTCTTCAATTGGGTGTCAAATGAATGTACTTTAATCTAAACCCTCTCAGAGCCAAAGTTTTGGTCAGAGGCACGAACAAATGCTTGTTCTTCTTAGAGCAGAATTGTTTGTCACTGGGTAAAACCTAGAAAATGTTAAAATGCAAAGCCAAACTAGCAAACAAAAAAAAAACCAACCCAGAAAAGTGTTTTCCTGCCTAATTGTGATCACACATGTAACAAAAATTCTGCAGATTCTGCAACCCATAATGATAAATGTGTTTGCTCCCACTGAATAGGACAAGCTGGGTGAGTTGGTTGTTCCCTATTCCCTACAAGCCAGGATTGTGAATTCAGGTCAGCTTCTAGCAGTTAATTATATCCTTGTGCTGCCAGGTGAGCAGAGGAGAGGTGTTTGGCGATGCAGGCCACGAGGGCTCTTCCTCAAGATGGTTACTCCACCAGCAGCAGAGCAGATAATGAAAAACTTGGCAGGTAGGATTGGAAGTATGCAGTGGAGGTTTACCAGTGAGTCACAGTGTAATGCTGGTAGGGTAGCAGCACGGTGTTTGCATGGTGTGTTTGTGACAGGATGAGTCAGAGAATGGAAAGATAAAGTTACAGGTTCCTCAAGTTGACTGTGGTGGTTAGCACCCATTTCAGTACTCGTATGTGCATGGCCTTGTGCTGGTATTTCAGAGCGGATGCAGCTGTGGAGGTTTTTTTGTTAGGACACTAGGCCTCCAAGCTGGTTGGACACAAGCAGGCTCTGCAAGGGAAGTGGGCAGCACTGGCTTTAGCTTGGCTCTGGACCTGGGCTGACCACCCTTGGTGAGATGTTTCCACTTCAGACCTGCTTTGCAGCACAGGCAGAGCCAGCTTACCTCTGTCTGCAGAGCAGCTGTCAGCTATTGCCCTGAAAGAAGTGGAAAATTCAGAGCAACATGCACCCTACTTTATGTGTCTGTCAAAATAAAGCTATTGGGAACAGAAAGGCACAAACCTGATGAGAGGATAATACAGAAGCAATAGCAACACCGTCCCTGATCCTTCACCACTTCTTTTACAGCCTGGACATCACTTGGTTAGGAATTTGTTTCTTGCCTGCATTTCTGTGTACCATCTACCAGTGGCAGTATAGGGATGATGGATTGCCCCTGCACATCATAAATGCTACTGATTTTCTCTTTACGGCCTTCCTCCCATAACAGCCAAATACTGCTTTTCTAACCAGTAAAAGAAATAGCAGTTAAGTGGAGACACAGCAGAAATCGGAGGTAGGAATAGAGCTACAGCATCTGGGCATTGCTCTGACAGCAGCACTACCCCTAGACTTAGATACACCAGAGACCATTGCCTGCTGGCCAGTGAGCATCACGAGTGGTGGTGCAGGATGGGGCTGTGGCCAGGGTATTCTTTCCCTATGAAGCTCACAGGACTGTTTTCAGTCACCTGAGCCATTCTGCTTGTTTCTTTCTCACTTAGGCAGAGTGGCTCCTGAGCTCCCATTGAGATGCTCCGGATCTCATCCCCTCCCCACTTTCCTCTTGGCTCCTCTCGTCACCCCCTGTGCCCATGGCTACACACACCTTGTGTGTACAATCAGCCTTGGCGTGCCAGGGTTGTACAGCTGCAAGAAATTCACTTGGGTGAGCAGGGTCATAAAAGGGGACATATGCACTTAATAGAAGGGTGATTTTGAAGTGGTCCCAAAGAGGTTTCCAACACAGCTGTTTCCCTCCTGCCCCACACCCTGATTCTGCTGGAAATGCTCACCCATTAGTTACACCTTGCTGGAAAAGGTAAGTCTGGGAGGCAGGGCATGAGGTAATGTGCCACGTGTAGGGACCAGGGCTGCCTTATTAGTGCCTCTGGCTGGAGCTGCTGCTGCTCTGCCTCCCTGTTGCTAAGGGAGGTTTCTATGGCAAAGGCCCACCAAGAAAGTGAGAATTAGAGAGAGTTAATGTTCAAAACAGATGAGCTTGACATTGTCAGCAGCTGGCTTCTTCAGGGGAAATAAGCTTCTGGAAAGGAAGACTGGACATCTCAGATGCTGCGCAGAGTGCGGGGTACTGCTGGTGTGTTTGCCAGCTTGTCTCGTTTTAATGTTGGTAGTTTGTTGTAAATGCAACCTATTAAATTAAATGTTGCTTGAGAGATAGTCTCATTATAGGTGTGTTTTTATAGGCTGATGAGCTGCAAATGTGGCTTGAATCCCCTGGGAAAATATACACTGGTCAAACTGGGGCTCTGACTACACACGAGACACACAAAAATGCTGGCATCCTTGAGGTCTACCGATAATTATGATCTGTGGAGCACCTTCCTCAGCAGCCTGGAATGGTCCCACAGTGGTGCTGGTCTATTTCTTGTGTGTGCTGCAGAAACCCAGAGGTACTTATGTCTTGTCCCTGGTGCTCTGATGTACTGGTGGTACCACCAGTGTTGCCTTGGGCATGCCAGTGTGGTGTTTGGAGCATGCTGCAGGAGACAGCTAACCAGGTCCTGGCTCTCCCACACCTTCCCAGGGTTGAAAACCTAGTACCTCTTCTCAAGAAAGCATTTTACCCTTGTTCTAAACTGAGGTACTCTGGGAGAGACAGAGTACCTGTACATGGGACCATGTGCTATCGGCAGTGACGGGTCCCTGGGAACAGGTAACATAGAAGGAAAGGACACTTGGCTCTCTCTATGGTGGGAAAGACATTCACCTGGGGTTTGGTTCCACTTTGGAGGAGCTTTGTAGCCCATCTGAGGCCTGTTTACTGCATTTGCAGTACAATGCAAGGACCCAGTGGTTGATTGTTTGGTGAATGAGGTTATATGAAGTGGCTGCCTGGGAGAGTGGGGGACCGGGCTTAGTGCAGGATGAATCCTCCAGTGCTCCAGCTGGTGTTGCATGAGACCTCAGGCTCCAGTGAACATGGTGTGCCTGACCAGCATCAGTATGCTGTTCGAGCTTTCAGTCCTTTCATTGTTTTATGAGACTTTCTGTTATGTATTGAAAAGGGGGAGATCAGGGCACGGCTTTAGGGACAGGCTTTCACACAGCTGGACAGCCCTTGCAGGCAGGAGCTAACCCTGTATAAATGGGGCTATTGCTTACAGCTATCTGTAAGCTCTGAGTGGGGCTTCTGAGATGGAGGAAAGCTTCTTGACAGAGGGTGTGTGAAATCTCATGCTACCACTAGCAGTTTCCCTTCATTTGTCAGTGCTGTCAGCATCCCCCCTTTAACAAGCTCTACATTTCCCAGGGGAGAAAAATGTATTAAAAAATCGTAGCAGCCACTTTCTGTGACTGTTCTGCTTGTCTGCAGCCTTCCTGCTCTTTCAGAAAGCTCGAGCTAAGCTGCCAGAAGTTCCCTTCCTCATGTGGTGCTGCTCTGGTGATTTTCTTTCTTTCTGCAAGCCTATGGAAGGTGCTGCTAATTCACTTATGGGGTTAACCTGGCTGGAGGCTGTTCCTTTCATCTCTTATGGAAGCAGAGTCAGAGGATGAAATTCTTGAGGTTAAATAAATGACCTGGCAGTTCTGTTCAGTGGTTCTGTCTTGCTCTGTGATGCACAGATGGTGATTGGCCTTTATGCAGCTGATTAGAAGAAAAGTGGATAGAGAAAAAGTCTGCATTAAGGCCAGCTGCTATTTTCAGTCTGATTGATGAGAGAAACACTGGCACCACTGCAGCGCCTGCCCTCCAGCCCCCCCCGGCCAAGGGATGGAGGGAGGCAGGGGTAAGCAGAGCCACAGCACTTTTCGCACCCACCACCATGGCCTGCAAGTGCCTTACGCTCTTTGCAAGAAGAAATATCCCTGTGGTTGAGCCCTTGGTCCTTCCTCACCATGCCAGTGTCCCTGCCCTGTGGTGCCAGATTGAACATTTGGGTTTAGAGGCCTGAATCCCTCCAGTGTCCTATCCCCGTGGTGTCACCACCATACTGTGGACCCATCTCAGCCCTCACACACTCTTGAGTAATATCACTTCACCAGAGAAGCCTCTCCATCTAACCGGCCTCCAGCTTGCTCTCTTCTGCGGTGTTTGCACAGACTCTGCAGGTGAGTAGCTGGAAGAAGGCTGTCTCTGCCCAGTGCCTGGGGAGCCTCCATGTTCCCTGGCCTCATCAGGGAGAGAGAGGTGCTGGACCAGCGTGACCTTGTACAAAAGGATGCACTGTGTTCCTGCTTTCACTGAAATTTTGGGATGCATGTGCTACTTCAGTAATGTGAGAGTTGTTTGCATTTTAATTTGAAAGCTGAACTAACTGGCCTTTGGTAAATTTTCGCACAAACTGGTACTGCTCAGAGACTTTCTTTCACAAACCTCTTGCACTGCTGCAGAAGTAAATGCACAGACATGAGTGTGGTTTCAGGGGCACCAGACTGAGGGCCTCCGCTTGGCTACAGGGACAGAAAGGAGATGTGCTCATATCACGTGGTCTGAAGGTAAGTTACCTTGCTACAAGATAATTAAATCTTTGCCTAGAGAAAATAATTTTCTCAAAGTTACTAAGGACTTTCTTAAAATGCACATCCTAATTTCTCACCCACTCAGATGCTCAGCTACAAACTTGGAAGGGGCTTAACTCAATTCCTAAGTGGAAAAATTGTTGGTGGGGAGCGCTCTGCAGTGTGTTGATTTTAAGAGGTGCAACAAACTATTATAACAGGTACGCTGATCCTACAAACTGTTCATGGGATGAGGACAGATACTGCATTCATGATCTGGGCTTTAATTATTCTGACAGTGTCTTTGCCCAGAGATAGGGCAAATAGCAGTTATGATTTTTTAATAGGCATTATTCATAATTTAAAGATGTAGCTTAAAGACATTACAGACTGCTGCCAGAGTTGTGATGTATGACCTGCAGAGGTTTACTCCCCATCAGATAGAAGTGCTTTAAATCCCCTCCCTCAGTTAAACGATAGTCTAAATGTCACCACTGTTTACACTATTAGCAGAGCACTCAGTAGCAATGATCTGTGCTCTGACAGTGCCGGAGTCTCTACAAGCAGCCAGCAGTTTTACACTTTGGTGAAAACTGGCTTATTATCTCCAGTAGTAAAGTTCCTTTCATAAATAGTCTTGTGTGCTCAAGCTGCAAATAGAGTTTGCATAAACAGCAATGAAATTTCCTAAATACTCTCCTAAGTATTTTAACATCCCTGATTTGTTCTTTCCAAAGGTGGGTGCACCCCAGCACTGGTGGCAACCAGAGGCGAGCTGCGAAGGGCTGGGTTCATGGCTGCTGTTGTGCTAGCCTCAATGCACCGTAAGTATAATGGGAATCTAACAGGGAAAAGGGCAGCATGTTGTTGCAGCAAAGGAGGCCCATGGGCCATCTGGTCAAATGGACCTTCAGCAAATGGGGAGCTCCAAGCATCTCCCAGGCAGGCCTGGGGAGCCTTACTTTTAGCTGTTACAGCTAGTCTGCGTTTCTAAGAGGGTTTCTTCTAATCCTGACTCACTTAAACTGGGGAACGGGCCATGTTACATCACTTCCACACACACAAGATCATTAAGTATTAAAACTGTTATTTTTATTATACAGATAATAGATCAAATTTTGCTATGTCCTTGTCCTGGAGGTCTATCTGCAGCACTGCATTCCTTGGTCTAATTACATGTTCCTTGAAACAGCGCTTCCTTATACCAGCTTCGTGCTTGCTGCTTTTAATGTCACTGATTGCTTATGTGCTCTGAGATGGGAAGGACAGGAACTCCTGATCTGCCTTCTCTCTGCTCTTCCAGACCTGCCGCGCTTTGGTTTTTTTCTTTGTTTGCTGTTGTTTTGTTCATTTTTGGGGGGGGGGGTTGTTTGGTGTTGTTTTTACCCCTGAGCTGGAAACAAAAGCAGGCAGCAGAAAATGCAAGGGGGAAAGATCACAGCTGTTTCTAAAAAGATGTCTAGCATCAACCACGCAGTAGCAGTTTCCACGGCCACCGAGGTAAACATGACTCAGTTGGAAGGATTTTTTTTCCCTGTGAGATCCATGGCTCCTGGTTAGGCCTGGCCTCTCCCAGTTCCCCAAACACCACAACACCCTCCAGCTGCCATTCATCCTCCTGCGGGGGACAAAAAGGTGGCAGAAAGTGCTGTGGCTGTGAGGCTGGCCAGGCACAGCAAGAGCAGCTGGTGAGATAGGCTGGAGAGGTGGGAATGTGTGGAGCAGAACGGGTGTGATAAGCCCTTTTTCCTGCCCTTGATTCAAAGCACTGCTAGACATCACCCTCCCTCTGCCCAGCCCAGGGCTGTGCTGATGCTCCTCTGGCTCTCTGTCAGGAAAAATGCTTGTTTCCTGTTAGGGTACTCAGTGCTCCTGCTAATGGGTTTGTGCGTGTGGATGAGAAGACACAGGTCACAGCAGTCACGCACGCCCGAGTACCACAGGCAGTCCTGAAAGCTCTCAGAGAGCCCTGGGGTGGGAAACCCATCGCCCAAGCAATTGAGAGAGGGGCTGTGAATAGCTAAGGCACTCCTGGAAAACAGCTTTGAAAGTCTTAGAGGAGGGAAGCTAGAAAGACCTCTCTCCTTCCATTACACCTTGGAACAATCGCTGGCAATTGCACAGATTTGGTGCATTAAAAATGAAGCTCCCCTTTGTCTGGTGTGCTCCGCTGATGAGAGCGGTCACCCTGAGCCTGCCTTCCTGAAACAAAGCAGGGCTGCACTGTACGTGTTTGAAATTTCTTGCTTGTCACAAAAGCCCTTTTTTCTTTGTGTGTGTGACTGTAAAGCAGCAGAAACTTGCAGAAGCTATCTGTTTACCGGTAGATAGCTGCTGATAGGGCCAGAATAGATGGGGCAATGTCATACACTTCCAGAGGAGGGCTGGCCCTTGGCTCCGTTGTTTGTAGCACAGTTCTCTGCATTCAGCAAGGAAGGCACAAAACAGTTACAGTTCAACTAATCTTACTAATCTTCTTTTAATGAATCTGTTTCAATGGAATTTCATTTTCACTTGCACAATCAGCCTAAGAAAGGCAGATAGTCCTATAGACAGGAATCACCCCAGCAGAAAAATCACTCTTGAGATCAGGCCTGGGAGACATGAGACAAGCAAGCAAACCGGATGAATGATGATAACAAAATCGGAAATTGAAGACCAGTTGATGCTGCTATCTCTCCTAAGTTCCCTCAGTCGTTCTGTGTGTGCCTGCGTGAATAACTAATGGTACAGAGGCAGCTGCTGCTGCCAACAGGAGACAATATCTCATCAGGACTGGTATGGCACCAGCCTGCCTCTTCACATGCACTGGAAAACATCATGAGATCGAAATGGGTGCCTGGAGTCTTTGGAAGTGACCATATATGCTGGGTGCTTTCAGTTCTGTTGCTTTCTAATGATCCTCCTTTAGTCATAGGTCCCTATCTACATGCAGAGAGTTTCCCAGGAGCCAGTCCTGCGACTGTCTGTGTCATCAGATGAACTCCCACTTGGTAGCTACAAGCATTCTGTTACAGCTGTGTTGTTTTTAGCAAAATCTTGAGCAATTTTTCTATATCAAGTGTAGGAACATGAAATCTTTTCTAGATCTGTGGAAAAGGTTAGGACCCTAATGCCCATTTAAGACAGATTTTTTAACACCAATTTAAAAACTGTGTTAGAAACAGGAAGGTCCTTTAGAGCTTTGCCTTAGGGACAGGACCTATTTCACAGACACAGTCTCTAAAGACCAGGACAAAGTCTGGGAGGTACTGACAGCTGTGGTGGGCTACTACTAAGCTCAATGCAATCAGATTTTCACTGTAAATTTCTCTGTAGGTTTTTATTAGCAGAGCACAGCTAGACAAGTGACAATGGACCCTTCTACAGCTCTGCAAAGGATGAAAACGGAATGTAACAAAATAAAAATATTTTCCCAGTAACAGAAAATACTCTGAACCCCATCCAGAAAAGGACTTGTGAGTTGTCTTGTGGACTTCTGAAGTTGCTTTAGATATAGCAAAAACATTTGGTAACTAATTGGCCAGAATACTTGCAGGTACTTTTAGTATTTCCACTCCTAGAAACTGAACTGAAAAAGCTAAGTCCGATACAGTTACAATCCCATTTTTATATTTACTGTGTTGTATGACCTCAGCGAAGAGCCGGTCAGCCTATTTCTGCCTGTGTGTATGTTTCATACCATCATCTCTTGCTCATCTGTGGTCTCTTAACTGTTTTCTGAGGTCAGCGTGGACGGCAGTACTGTGAGTTAAGCTGACCAGCAACAGACCAGTTTCTCTCCCAGACCACCGTGGACCCTTTGCAGTAGGCCACAGACTCCCAGACGCAATGTTCTGTAATTACCAGCATGGCCAGT
The DNA here is from genome assembly GCF_949628215.1 of Phalacrocorax aristotelis. NCBI lineage: Eukaryota > Metazoa > Chordata > Aves > Suliformes > Phalacrocoracidae > Phalacrocorax > Phalacrocorax aristotelis. Next base: position 21,014,083 of record NC_134282.1, on the reverse strand, counting down.
TGAGGGTGGTGTCATGGCTAGTGCAGGTGGGTGGCGCGGGAAGCCCACACAGAAAGGTGGAGGGCAGCACTTGGGGGTGCCAAGTTCTGGGTGAGAAGAGCTTGTGTTCTCAGGGAGACATGGGAGCATGGCCAGGAAACCTCACGGAGGGGTGCAGGAAGGCAACCCTGTGGGTTTGGTTTCAGCTTGCATGTCACAAAGAAAATAACAGAGAACAAACACCTCCAGATTTCTCTGGAAAGCCTCCAGCCATCTCTCTTTAAAGATAACACAGCCTGTTTTCTCTTTGGTGGCTCTTTGCTAAATTACAGGCTTGGCTTTCTAAAGGTGAACCAGGAACATAGGGGCCAGTAACTGGACCAGTCTGATAGAGCAGGAATAGATGGATAAGCATCACGGATCAGGGTTCCTCTGGTAACGTTGGTTCACTTTGTGTTTGCCCCACCAAACTGCTGTGTTGCCTGCCCCAGTGAGATGGGATTCACCTCTGGGCTTGGAGGAGATGCTAAAGTGCCTGGAAGGGGTGAACTCACTGAAAGGGGCCTGTGGGGCTTGCCAGGAAGAGCAGAGAAGGGGAGGGATGCTTAACCCCTTGGTGGACCAAAAGCTGTAGCCACTCGCAGCTCACAGGCACAACCCCCCCGCCCTCCGGCCCTGCGAGCACACAGGAGATGCTTCACCAAAAGGTCCCTTGGGAATTGCTTCATCTGACAGATGCGTGCGTGCATGCATAGATCTCCCGCAAGTGCTGTAGCGTCAGGTTAAACTCAAGAACATAACATTCTCTGCAGACACAGTAATCTGGCTCTGTGATTCATTTATCTCATGACTCGGTGCTAGCATCAGAGCTACAGCAATTTTAGGTCTAAGGTAGAACTACCCTATAAATAAAAGAATAATTTGCATTAAAGTAGCTAACTGGCATCTCAACATTTTAATGTATCCATTTACAATCACATTTTGTGTTAGAGCAGATTATGTGGGGTCGCTAATGCTGCTGTCTGCCTTCCTCTTTGTGCTTTCTGCAACGGGCAGAAAAACGTACTGCAATCAGGGGGATGGTCTCTGCAAATTACTTGCTAAATTGAACTGTATTCTTGAAATGAACTTTAAAAGTCAGCTGAACTGCTCTCCCAGCATTGCAAAATTGAAAATTATATCAAATTTCAAATCACAGGTGAAGAAAACAAGCTGGCTTGTTCTGGGGAGCAGAACTATGGTTGCTATGTGCCGTAATCATTAATGATCCCTGTCAGACTTTTCTGGAATTACAATACTTTCCTGGATGGGAAGATACTTTATTTTTGATGTAGAATATTTTGCATTGGGCTGTAGTCTGTCTTGACACATTTGTGTGATATTTAATTCTTCAATAATTCTCTTGCAAGAAGGAACACAGAAACCCTGTTACGGATGCTGTTGGCCACAGAAACACCTGGAAAGCAGATCTTATTCTCTGTTTCCCAGGTTAAAATAGGTGGATGATCTTTTCTTTTCTTGAAACAAGACATTTTTCGTGGAAAATGAAAGTCCCCTTTGAGTAAAGCAGCCTGCAGATTTCTGAAAATGAAAAAACCCTCAGAAGTTAAACAGAAAGAATACTTTCAGAAGATAATATAGTTTGTTTCATTTTGAGGTGTTTTTTATCTTCAGCTTGTACATCATTTTTATAGAAGTGCTTTAAAAACAGCTTCAAGATCTGTATAAAAATTTGTGCTGGTGAAATTAAGGGTTTGGGGTTTTTTTCCAGTTGGAGTGACTTTGTTTATGTTTTGCTCCATATAAGTGTGGGAGAAAATGTAACGTTGACTGGTTATAAGCGAATCTGTCCTTAAGTGGCCCCAGCCACTACCTTCTGTTTTCCCCAGACTTGGGTAATCGTGAAGCTAATCAGGCTGGCAAAAAAAGAAAACTTTCAGAGCCAGCCCAAAGGCTGTGCAAAACCCATGGCAGGGAAGGGTGCAGGGAGCTTTGCCCACTGTGGCTGGAAGTGACTTGTCCTCCGGGAGCGCTCCCTGCCCGCACTGCACCCAAGGGTGAGGTTCCCAAACCAAGACCCCAGGTTTGTCCCAAGGCAGTCCTGAAGCTCCCAGGGGCTTCAGCGGGAATGGCACAGGGCCCGCAGGAGATGGGAGAGTGGGCCCTACGTGTTTATACAAGGTGTATAAGCACTTAATGAAGTGCATTAATGGGTTTCACAGGAGGCACACGGGCATGTTCCTTGGGTGCCCCCTGTGAAACAGGGCTGTGTCTGATCGTCTCACAGAGACTTCAGACATTTTCCCCTTTGGCTTTCTTACTTGGGTCAGGGAAGGTGGTCCTGTCACTGCCATGTGCCTGTGCTATGACGGTCACCTGCTGCTTGCTGGGGTATGAGGAGGATGCCAGCTGTCCTGGGCAGGGACTGTTGCTTACTGGAGATGCTGGATGCACATGCATTTGTCACACACTGAAACACGAATAGACATGTGGGATAATTTGGCTCTAGGTAAATATTTGTGAAGATGGCACAATGTGCTCTGTGCTCAATGAAGTCAGCAGAGCTGTGGTAAATTACCCCGGTACACAGTGTGTCTATTTGTAAGGAAAAGACTGTGCAAAGCCCAGTGGTTTCAACATTTTCTTAGATTTGCCAAGGCATAGCGACTTTGAAAAATGAGCTGTTTTAATGTAGATGCCCAGTTCTAGGCAGCCAAATTATTTTGCATTTCCAAAGGTTGTAGTATTTTTAGGAGAACAGCATCTTTGGCTATATTTTCTTTTACCACAAACCTGCATAAGTACTGGAAGCACTGATTAGCCAGGGCTGGGGCCTTGTGAGAACGTCAAGCTGAAGCCCCATCTCCTGCTGCCCAAGTCAGATCTGGTGGCAGAACAGGTACCCCCACAACTCATTCCTATCCCATGAATATTGAGCGGGGGCTTGCTTGCTCACTTTCCATTCTTTTTTCCTGTCTGTAGCAACAGCTTAACAGAAGTACCTGAAGTATATCCCAGTACCCTTTTTGTAAGGTACATACACACACACACACTCACTCACTACAATTCCTGTGCTCACCCACCAAGAACTGATAAAGCAATGCGTTATCAGTTCCTTGGCTTTTGAAAGATGTAAAGTAAAAGAGCAAGCTCTAAATCCAACTTTGGACTCAAAGGATATGTAGGAGGACAAATAATCGTATCTTCTCAGGCAAATGACTGTTTAAACTATTTTTCCATCTCAACATATAGGAAGCCAGAGCCACTGAAATGTATGACTCAATAGGTAAAATATGCAACTAGCATAGAAATACAGTACATCTATTTTCAGGTACTACAAAACACATGTTCATCAAGACGACTATTAAAAAATTCATTTCCTAAGGACATCAGCATTAAACTATTGAGGAGATCGAGTACTGGATAATGAATTGCACAGGCAGAAAATTGTGCACTATAAAAGGTGAGCTACAAGGCAAAGGCATTTCCTTAGGAAGAAGGCAAATGTCCCAACAGTCTTGGTGTAGGGTAACTGAATTCTACTCTGTCTTTGTGGTTTGGTATGTAAAGTATGTATTTTTTAAAAGTCACATCCTTTATACGTTTATAATGCAGTCTGCTGCTGCTTTTGGCTGCTTCTTTGGAAAGGTGCTGTAGCATGTGAATTAATTTTTAAAAATATACACAATCCACAGGTGAAGTCAGGCCTTTTTTTTTCCATTCTGGATATTTTAGCTGTAGGAGCTGGTCAGCAAGAATTTTATCAGCAATGAAATAGACTCAGAATTTATGGCAAAGATGATTAAGCCAGGCTTACTGAGTCATGGACTGAGCTGAGCCAGGAGGATGGTAAATGGAAGAAAAGGAAATTACACAACCTGATTAACAAATGAGTTAGCCAAAAAAGTAACCACCGAGGTGTCAGCTCAAAGATAGAAGGCTCTCCAGCACCTAAGGTCGCCCAGGAGAACTGGGCTCCTTGGCATGCCTGCTGATCTGCAGGCAGTCACCAGTCCGGTTTCCCCCAGACAGCTCCATCAGTCTGCAGCGTGGCCGGGCTGCCAGTTACCATTTATCTTCTCTGTGGCAGGTGGTGGTAGCCAAGTGATAGGGATGGGAGGCCTCCCCAGCCTCATTCATCACCTGGCTTTAGAGACCACGCTGGTGAGCATCCAGTGTTAAGTTAAAGTGTAAATGTTGCCTTTAGCAGGGTTAATGAAATAAAGCTAATCAGATTTTCTGGCAGTCTGCTTGTAGATTGGATGGATGGAAAAAGGTGTTTGAGCATAGTATTGATTATATTGGTGGCACTTCAGAGTTTTCTTGGAAGGCTGTTGTCAAAATATCATTCCTCAGGGACTTGACTGGCCTGCCGCAATTTATCTTAGCACATTTTTAATGTCCATAAGACTTGACATCCCCTCTGTTCTCATCTCTGTGCTTGAAGAGCATTTTGTATTTTTTTAGTTGATACTTCAGCCTGTCTGAAAGGCAGACGGGGAGGGCTAAGGGGGATCTATAAATAGGATCTTAGTTTGCAGGCGAGCTATTTGGAGCCTGATGTGGCCATCGATGCGTGAAGCAGCGATCAGCTCCACAGAGGGCATGTTAAGATAACCTTAAAGGAACTTTATGGCCAAAGCAACACTGAGGAAAATCAGGTTTGCTCTGTGGATCCCCATGTGAAGTGGGTTTTTTAACCACATGTTAAACTATATACTTTAGCTATGGGTTTGTTGGTGCATCTCAAATTATTTACACTGGTATCCCTGATTTTCCCCACACTAGGGAGGGGAAGGTGGGGCTGCAAATATGGCATTGAACATCAGTCTGTCCATGGTGGAGGCTGGGTTTCTGATTCCTGGCCCCGCATCTTCTCTGGCCTGTGGCTGATATTCAGCTTAAATATGGCCTTTTTATGTGGGGTATCACAGAATTTACTGGCATAGAAACACATAGCACTATATGGTGCAGAATTATTGAAGTTGTTAGAATCACGTACATTGTGTCAAATATAAATAAGGCTGATGTCAAAGGTGTTGCCAAATTGGGAAGCAGTCAGTAGCTTTCAACTCTTGCATAGGATCAATAAAGCACAACGTGCTGACTCTAAAAGTGGCAGAAGAGAAACAGCATAAAACTAGAGCAAAACCAGTGTTTTTATAACAAGTAAGACAGACATTATAAAGTTTGAGGATTTGATAAATTTTCTTTCAATTTTTCTTTAAATTGTTCATAGTTGTGGCATTTTCAACAGTATTTTTTTTTCTAGAATAAACGTATCCCTGAGCTTTTCCCAGCAGTTAAAGATCCTTTGGATGAAACAACCCCTTTGTTGCAAAGGAGAGGCTCAGGAGCACAGAAGACAGAACCTCATGGCATTAAAGTGGCCACTGTGTCCCAGCCATACCTAAAGGTTTGTGTGACTGTGGTGGCACCAGCTTCAAGCCACGCACTCTGGTGAGGAGACCTCTGGTGGGGCTGGCAGTTTTTAAGTAGAAATTAGAAAGCCAAAGATTTGTGTAAACAAAGATCAACCTGACTATTGCTTCTAGGTAAGCAAAATCCAGGGCCATGGGTAAGACTAAAAATGTTGTACAGTAACAACATTCCTGTTGTCTAAATTAACTGGTGGAAGTTGAAGACTTACATACAGAATAAAATTTTCGATTTAATTTTCTTCTTAGTCTCCTTCAGTGTGCTAGTTACTCACGCAAAGTCTCTACCTTGCTGCACTCATGTTTGTAAGAAGAAAATAAATTGATTTTATGTTGGATCTGAGTAAATTTAACCTTGCAGAAAACAGTTTTCCTGTCAGATTACATTTGCATCCCAAAACTTACTTGCAAGGATTTAACACATCTCCCCTTGGTATGCCACATGAACGACAAGCAAGGAATGTTGGGTTTATCTCCTTTAATGATTAATCTTTATTTTTATCTTTTCTGTATCTGTACATAGTATTCCTGGCCTGGATTTTACATGCTTATTATGGAAGTACAAGTACTGGTAGTGTCTAAGTGGTTTGTTGCTCTGTTACGACATTTATTAGCAGGTGGCAAAACACATAGCCATGGAAGAAAATATGGTCCTTGGAGAAATTATATGTTGAATCTCATCCAAACAGTCTGATACTTTCTTTTAGGTCAAAGAGGAGAGAGAAATGTGGAGATGGGAGGTTTCTTTTTGCATTTAGGGGCAACAGATTTACAGTGTGAATTTAAATGGAATCTAAAATTTGAGCTGGAAAAAAGATCAATTTAAAGGAAGTGTGGTTTTGGAAAGACTTTCAATAGACAATGAAGAACAACCACGTGTTTCACCTGGAGATCTCCACAGACAGGTGCAGTGTGCCTCTTCTCTGTGTTGGCATGAGCTTTGGGCAAGAGGAAAATAATCCAAAAAGGCTTTACCAAGGTGACCCTGAGCAAAGTCCTGGCAGGAGCGGATCCCACCATCTCCAGTAGATGAGATGCCCCAGTGGTGGCAACTGCAGTAAGCAGAGTAGGAGAACTGCCCTGATGTGGATCACCCACTTGAAAAATACATGCTCAAATTCACATAAATGCTTAGTTGTCATTTAAGCATTTAAATGGAGTGGTACAAAATGCACCCCACAGCTACACCAGAAGAGATTTACTCTAACCTAAGCATGATGCCAAGCAAAGCCAGTGGACTCAGATTTGGTGACATAACCAGGGAGCCACAAAGGTGGTATAAAGCTCATTATTTCTTTTAGAGTTTGTCCTGGATCCAGCTCATCCAACCCAGAGAACCTGGCTGCTTTGTGGCACTCTCACCGAGTCACCCTGTCAGAGGCTGGCTTTTCTGCCCGGATAAAGCCAGGGGCTCTATTTTTAGGCAGACACCAGGAAGGTTTTTGGGAAGCATATCACGGAGCAGCCATTGTAGGAGCTGGGGAGTTGCCAAACAACCATTTTCTAGCTCTCCTTCTCTAAGCGTGTTGGACCTGCAAGGCGTTGTCTGCAGGTTTTTGTCTTAGGAAAGGAAGGCAGAGCTCTCTGCATTGGACCGCTAGTCATTACACAGCAGATCTGCTGAGTGCCTGTGGTGAATTTAAAATAATTGTACTGTAGTTATTCACCAGCGTACATTACATTTGGAATCAGAGGTCGCTTTTCTTTCTTTACAAGGGGAAAAGATAGTAAGTGAACCTGTAATTTTGAGTACGCTGATTCCAATACATTTGCAGATACTGAATGGCTTCCTGGAATAACAGCCTCTCTCAAAAGACACGTCAAATGCATTTAATCAGCCACATTTAGAGCTCTGCAACATCTGCAAATGAATTATTAACAATCTCAGATGTTTTCAAATGATCCAAAAGTTAGGAATAACGTGGCTTTTCAGGTAATCAGCTCTGATTCGGGACTTCTCCTTTCCACTGCATGCACTAGAGGCTCTGCATCTGTGGGCTGCTGCTAACTGGGGTTCCTTGCAGCTCGGATAAAAATCTCTGGAGGTGCTTGGGTAGCTGAACAAATGCAAAGTGCAGCTGGTATCCAGCTGTGTCTGTATAGGTTTATGCATCATATAGTAAATAGCCACTGATCAGTGTTGTGCCTCTTGGGGGGTGGTAAGGGATGCTCCAGGGAACGCAGTTCCCACATGGCAGTCATCACTGCACGTGACTTGTCCACAGAATTCCTCCACTCCCATGACGCTACATTTGACTTGAAGTGATGGAAGATTGGCCTGGGTAAGGTTTGCCTGGAGAAGCAGTTTTGACTCATGAGTCTTCTCATTAGCTAGCAACAACAAGAATGGCAGAATAAAGCTGTGAAGCAAAGCATGGGCTCAGAATGGCCAGGTTCCAGCCTTGGCTTGCTCTGTGCCGTGTAAAGAAAATCATAGATGGCTTATGTCACTTCGTCTGCAAAACAAGGTATCTTGTAAAGTGCTTTGAGAAATACTAATGGCTGTCATACTCTATGTGGCTCAAACCCCTTCCACTGCAATGTGGAAATACCCTTCTAAAAAAAAATTATTGCAACAATCTAGTTTTTGAGATGAGGTTATGTCGTTACATTAATTTTTGAATCAACAAATGTTCTCATTTAAGAGCCCCAGCTGACAAAATAATGGAGCCTCGAAGATGCAGATGTAAACAAAACACTTGCAGTAGCATTTGAATTAATGAAAAAACAAAACGGTATTAACTCTTATGGATACCAATACAGTGAATTCTGGTATACGTACAAAAAAAACTCCCTCAGGTCTTGAGGAAGGTGTTCAGCAGCTTGTTATATTTAGACCAAATGCAGAATTTCTGTTCAGGAGGACAGAAATATGAGGACACGATGAAACTTACTGCAAGTTTTAAGAGGAAGATGTGAGCAGAAACTTTTTTCTTTGCTGAGCAAAAGCCACTGATAAGCAGCAAGCACAAACTAGCTGCATCTGGATGCTGTCAAACCATAGCACAAAAGAGGGATTAAAAATCTACTCCTTACTTTGCCTGAGTAAAAATTGCAGGGTGGTCACTTTATTTTGTATATAATTATAATAATAAGCTTGATGATAGTGTATCTGTTATGGATTATGTACTCTGTGTGCATTATTAACAACATGACTGTCCCACTACACTCATAAGGAAAACAAAAAACACAGCCAAATGAAAGCAGAAGCGGCTGTGGCTATTAAGAACAATTAAGCACTACACAGCCTCTCTGCAGGGGGCTGCTCTGGAGTGGTTTAATGGAGCAGATCTCATGTTATGATGCACTTTTTGATAATGCTGTCTTGCATAGTCAGGTATAACTATCTGCTCTCCTGCAGGAGCTCTGCTTACATAGCAAGAGGCAACTATAGCTACCGAGAGGGTGCTGCCTATTTTATATTTGCTCATTTAATTTCAAAATTGAGTTGGAGATTCGTTTGTTAGAAATAAAACACTTCACAGGGAGATCAGCTGTCTACTTTCTGTGGCTAGAAGAGGAAAGGGTATTGATGTCACTTTTTAGCTTGAAATCAGCTTGAAATTTCCATGTGGTTCTGTTATACAGTGTGGGATTCCGTTATTTCAAGCTCAACATCCCTTTTCTTGTTTATGAAGATGAACCACTATTCTGGTTTCATCTGGGATAGAGTTAATTGTCTTTGTAGCAGCTAGTATGGGGTTTGGATCTGTGCTGGAAACAGTGGTGATAATGGGAAGATGTTTTAGTTGTCGCTAAGTAGCGCTCACACTAGTCAAGGACTTTTTCAGCTCCCCGTGCTCTGCCGGGTGCACAAGGAGCTGGGAGGAGACACCGCTGGGACAGCTGACCCCAACTGGCCACAGGGATATTCCACACCATACGGCGTCATGCTCAGTATATAAAGCTGGGGGAAGAGGATGGAAAGGGGGGGACATTTGGGGTGATGGCGTTTGTCTTCCCAAGTAATCATTACGCATGATGGAGCCCTGCTTTCCTGGGGCTGGCTGAACACCTGCCTGCCCATGGGAAGGAGTGAATGAATTCCTTGTTTTGCTCCTTTTTCTGTGCAGAGCTTCTGCTTTACCTATTAAACTGTCTTTATCTCACCCCATGAGTTTCCTCACTTTTACTCTTCCGATTCTCTCACCCGTCCCACTGAAGGGGAGGGAGCGAGTGGCTGTGTGGGGCTTGGTTGCTGACTGGGGCTAAACCACAAAAAACACAAACAACGAAAAGCCCCTTACAGCTTGCACACGCCGTAAGTGAGATGGTCTTCTAAAAAGTGATGTAGTTCCTCATACCAGGGTTTGGATTTTTCCAAAACCTATTTCCTTCTTCTACACAGAATCTGTCCTCTTATGCATAGGTTTGTACCTCTGGTTCCTTAGATCCAAAATCATTCTGGTATCTAAGATTTTCATTGAGCTCTTCCTGAATAAGAGCCCAGAGGCAGCGTTTATGCCAAACAGCCCCTTGGGACTTCGGTCGGCTCAGGAGCCTGTGTAGCCCAGGGAAAGGGAGTGCATGAGCTGTGGTAGGAGGGGAAGAAAACTAAGGAACTTAAAACTACCACCAGTCATGCTTGACCATGTTTCTTTTGTATGGCATCCCTTCTAGGTCTGCACACCTTGTAAATTAGGTATATTATTGCCTGGTATATGTTCAAGGAAAAATGACTGAACCAGGGACGTGTGAACCTCTGTCCCTTCACTGGAATAATTCCTTTGAAAAGAATGAGATCCGTTAAAGAGTTAGAAATAATAACAGCACGCTACATTAACATATCTGCTGTAAACATCATTGTTTTGATGCAGTCAACCTTTTATATTGACTTTAAAAAAAAAACACAAAACCCTTTAAACCATAAACCCAACTGCCTGATGGTTTTGTTTTCCACTTGATGAGCATATTGAATACACTCTGAGCCGAGTCCCTTAGGAAGGCCCTCAGGTCTGGGGACCTTCGGTGGCGTTAGGGGAACTGGGGTGCTGCAAATATCAGCTCAAAGGAAAGAGGAGCATCACACTGCAGTGCAAAGCTCCACAACAGGGCTGGCTGGATGTGACAGAGGCCGTCCAAGTGCAATTTAAGGACAAAGCAGAAGGGAAGGTTAGCACTTCAAAGCATTTTCATCTTTGTTTCCTCGGGGGCTTCGATGTGCTGCTGGGAGGTGGTACAGCTGCCTCCTGGCTGCCATAGCAACGCGTTGCTCAGCCCTGCATCGAGGGGGATGCTCCTCCGAACCTGTGGCTCGGCAGCCTCTGGGGGGGAAATGTAAAAGCTCCTTTTTAAAGCACCATTGTATGTCACCATTGAAAAAAAAGGAGGGCAGAAGAAAGAAAAAAAATATGCAGTTTTAATGTTCACTGTGAAAAAAAAGATTAGATAAACTCGTGTCTATGTTAGCCATGAGGACAAAGCCAGCAATGTGCAGCGTACCATGGCTGTGTGGTAGCACACGTGTTAGTGTTGATGCGTGACTTTATTACCTGCCCAGAGCTGGGGGCAGAGGGTGCACATACATGCATGTGCTTTAAGGCTACTGCCACATAAAGGAAACACAAAAAAACATATTCAGAGCCACCTTGATACCCTGCTCCTGCTTTGAGCCGTCTGAGGCAGGAGAAATGTGCTGTTTCAGGGGCTGTGCAAGAGTTGGTGAGAAGATGGCTGTTGTCTTCAGGGCGGTTTGCCCAAGCCCTTCTAAAGGTATTTTTAATTATTTAGTGTGGTATCACGATGGTATTTGTTTAAGTGTGTTGAAAAGCATGTTTGCAGCCGTCGTACACCTCCATCAAAGCTGTGAGTGCCCAAGGCCCTGCACAAGCTCCTAGTGCATGCTGCAGCATGCAGGTTGCAGCCAAGTACAGGAGATGGGATCCCCATGCCTGGAAGGCTGGAGGAGCATGAGTCCTTCTGTGTCATCATCATGGAGAGCTCAGTCCTGCACTGAGCTCAGCCACAGGACGGCAGGCTGCTGCCGAGAGGCCACTGTCCCTGGACGGCAGCAGAGCCTGTGCAGCCTGCCTTTCCAAAAAAAACCACTTCTTCTGGGAAAGATGTTTTGCAGCGAATGACAAATCATCCCTCACCTGATGTATGAGATTAAGCAGCAGGGAAGATGCCCTTGCTACACCCAGCAGAGCCAGAGATGTGCACAGCCAATGCTATGATGCCAGCTGCTAGGTGCCATCCCAGCATCTATCACCTGTGTCCAGCAGGCATGTCAGGCCTTCACACAGCCTTGTGCTTCCCCAGCTGCCCATTATTTCCTTTTATGAAAATATTTATGTGAGTTAATTCTTTTCTTCCATAAGAAAATATAGACATTTAATTACAGTCCTGGAAAAAACCAAACTGTGTTGATAAGGGCAGCAAATACAGTCTCCTGTTAATAAAAGTGTTAAACTTCCTCACTGAAAACAGCAACCATTCACTTAATTCTCACTGCTCTCATCTGGAGACTGCTCTTAGTCATCTGGTTTAGCTTTAGGTAGTGCTGTATGGAGCATGGAGTTGGACTCAGTGATCCTTATGAATCTCTTCCAACTCGAGATAGTCTATGATTCTATGTTTTTATTACTGTTCTTCAGTTTTACATCCATGTCATACTTAAGTATTAAATGTCACTGATTTGACCAAAATTTTCTGGACCGTGACAACTGCGGGAGCAGTATTAGGATCAAGAAGAACAACAGTATTAGGAATCAAGGTGATAAAAACTGTTATTTTTTTAAAGCACAGTTTTGTTTTGAAAAAATTAGTAATTCCAAGTTACTGATGTCACAAGCAAGTGCGTATCTAATGGCAACAGGTTTTCCTTCTTTACAAAAGTGACTTTAACTCTGGTATTTTTTAAATTCCATGTTTAATGTTTTGATGCATCCAAGTAACAGGGAACAGAAGGCTTTTGCCGTGGCCCAAAGCAAGGGTTCTGACTGAACTCCTCTCATCTGCAATTGCTCAGGTAATGATGACACTGAAGATGAAGTCTTATTTCTGCAGCCTTTGTACTTTGCTTCATTATCCCCACCCCACTTAGCAGAGCTGAGCTGCTGAAGAATACCACAGGGAAAACCACTTTTGAACTATAATCCTGGAAATGCTTATGCCTGAGCTGGCCTAGTGAAAACCACGTCTGACTCACAGAGTTACACAAGCACATTTTGGTCTGTAAAAGAGCCGTAGCTTTTCCAGAACATCCACTGCAGGTCTTAACGGGAGCTTAAGAGACATTGCAAGTGTCCAGTTAATGTAGCGGATAATAAAGGTTCTGTGTATACTTATACGTACACGTAAGGGCCATTTCATGAAATGGGAAATACTATTTTTATCAGACAAAAAAGTGTTACCCACAGGCTGAGCTCTCTGTTTGCTGTGCCTTGAAGCCTGTCTCTTTCGTCGTGGTAACCATCGTGAGAGACGACGAGGAACCCGTCTGCTTCCCATCTACTTCATCAGAACTTCCCAGAGCTGCTGCTACTCACATACAAAGGTTCAATTTTGTTTTTGGTTTTTTTTTTTTAGTGCTTCACCACAGAGTCTGCCTTAGCTGGGCAGATCATTTTTCTTCCTTCCACTGCCAAGAGATACATAAGCATCATGGAGGGGGGCAATTTTCAAAAAAGGTAATGCAGTTATTGCCCTGCAATAGGGCGGATTTCAGCAATGACTTCAGTTATGCACTGCCCTTAAGGCTGATGCCAGTTGGTGCTCTTACAGCCCAGAAAACCCAGAAGTATAAGCTACCAACTTATTCTACAGTAAAATAGACTTCAGAAGAATTGTCTGTAGAAGTAAAACATATGTTTCTGTTTCAAATTACTATGACTTTATCAACTGCCACAAAAAAACAGTCTCTTTTCCAGAAATAATTTATTAATCAACAATAAAACACTGAATAGAAAAAGCCTTTTAAATAAAACTATATAATGCTTTATTTTTTTATTTGATACTCCACAAAAAACACTACAGACAGTAACAAAATAATCCAATTAATCTTAAAAATCTCAAATGATAATAGTCACTTTTCATTTATCTTGTTTTATTAACAATGCAAAGGTCATTTGTTTACATATTATAGTTTTACTAGATTTCATTAAATTGTTTCTTAAAACACTCAAAGCAATTTGTTGTTTGCCCCATAATTTATAACATATATATAAGTATATCAATAAACAATATAACAGCTTTGAGAAAGATATGCAGACTGTTCAATGGTATGTAGTCTACCATAGGTTGTTTAGTGGGAAAGCGGGAAGAAATCACAACTGAATTGGGATAGAAGTCAACACACTGAAGAGAAATAATATTTGGGGAACAATTACATATTTTCCATTGCCCGTTTAGTAATATGATCTCTTTCAAGCTCTGATTTCTCCTGTTTTAGATACTCTAGCACTTTTGCTAGCATATCCTCATCCAGATACTGCCTGTTTTGCGTGTCATCGGTTTCCCCGGCCATGGAAAGCCTTTTGCTGAGTGAAGCCAACTTCGCAGCCTCCTGTGGTCCCAGCTGGCTTAGGTGCTCCCTGATGGCCTGCTCCAGCTGGTCATCTTCCTGCAAGGCACTTTCAGAAGCTGGAACTGGGACTCGTTTGATCTTGTTCGTATTGATAACGTCAGGATATTTTGCCAACACCTTTGCCAAGTAATCGGCCAGCTCTTCATCCTTCTCATTCAGTTTCTCATACTCCATTTGTCGCCTTTCCAAATCATTCATCCAGGCAGCTTTAGGAAATGGGTGGTGTCCTTTCAATCTTCTTGGAATGTAAGACAGTCTTGGCAAATCATTTTCTTGATTAAGACGATTTAGTAAGTAGGAGGGATTCTGATTAGCTAAATTGTCAGTTCCCAGAAGACTGACAATATCTTCAATATTGAGGTCTTCAGGTAGATTTTCTGGAATAACATTAAGAGGCTGCTTCATGTACCCGTTTTTAAGGTTTACATTATTTTTAAATATATCGCTTGGTCCTAGATTAGTTTCAGCGATTTCGTCGAGGTCTTCTGGGAATTCTGCTTCCTGCTCAGCTTCCAACCTTTCACTCTGAAGCTGCTTTTTTTCTCCAGCTTTCAACATGTCTATTAAATCCTCAGGAGGAATTTGTAAATTCCTTGAGATTTCAATCAGCTGAGCTATAGACTGAGGTTCGAGTTGCTTATCCAAAAACATGGGTGCTCTTTTTTCCTCAAGTTCTCCTCCAGTCCTTAATTTCCTATTTGCAGCACTGCCCATCAGCCTCTTCAGGTAATAATTCATTAGCTTTGAAATGTCCTCTGACATTTGATCTTTATTGTCTCTTCTTATTTCATCCTCAAGGAAGCTGAGTTTCTCTGATCTTTTCATTTCGTCATCAACCTCCTCTTCATGTTTATCAATTTCTTCTTTGCTGTCTTTTATCTCTTCCTGGGTTTGACTTTCCACTTTTTCCTCTATGGGATTCCAATCTTCTCCTCCAACCACATCTTCATAGGCAATGTTATTTACTTTATATACATCATCTTCATCATCTGTATACAATTTCTGGTCCTCATCCAGCCTTTCTTTCTTGTGGTTGTTAGGTCCTGCCATCTTCCCCAACTCCTGAAACACAGACTCCAACGTGGCAAGGCTTTGGGGTGTGTATTGTTCTTCCACTATTTCATTAGTACGCTTGAAAGGACTGTCTCTTGAACTGTCTTCATAGTGCCCAAGTGGCATTTTGAGATATTTTTGCCACCTCTCAGGCCATTTGTAAGCCTCGTAATCATCAGTTACTCCAGCTGGAAAGTTGTTATCAGAAGTCAGACCATAAGGCTTATTCTCCTTTGGGCCAACTTTTGACTCTTTCTCAGCTTGCCGCAAGGCTTCCAACATTACCTTAACCCACTGGGACTCATCTTCAGTCAAAGAATCCCTTACACTGTCTGGTAGGTGAACCTGATCTTTGCTTTCTTTCTGTTGCAGGAGATATGGGACGCTTTGATAAGAATTGTAATCAGGGCTGCTTTCTCCCTTGTTAGTTTGCTTGCGAAGGTCTTCTATGTATTCCAAAGCTTTGATCATGTCTGGATTTGGGAGCCTTTGTAAGTTTTTCATTACATAGTCTGGATCTTTCTGAAGCAGCTGATGCTGCTGGAAGGAAGCTGCATCAACCCAACATATTATGACAAAGAAAAAGGTGAGAGCACAGGCTGCTTCAAGCTGGAAGGTTTTAGTTTCTGCCATATTTAAAATATTTCCTTGAAATAAAGAAGAAGAAGAAAAAAGAAGCAGTTAACATATGGAGACAGCCTTAGCAAACTGAGAAGCAAAACAGAGATTGTTATTTTAAACTGGAACTTATAATGAAGAATACCACCAGTACTACACATGTTTTTATTAATTATGGAAACCTATTATAGCTCATTCATGGAAACCATATATTTTTGTGGAAATTTGAGACTTTCTGAATCTGTCCTATGATTCCTCAGTTATACTGGAAGCTATTGGTTTCCTATGCTAAAACTTTATCTCTATGTTCAATGTACTTTATGAACATCAGTTTTCCAATGGCAGCACCAAAGTATAAAATACATATCCTATATAGCTCGTGAAATGCCCATAAAGGAATATAGATGTCATTTTGATTATGAAAAGGAAGGCTTGAAATGGTAAAATCAGTATATCCATATATTTAAATGCCACTCAAAATATTAATATTAAAACTGCATGCAGAATTATTTTGTGAGATTGTTCCATAGGGCATCTAATTTCACACGAGGGTAATACCACTGCATGGTGCTAGATTGCAATAAAATTAATGTAATGAAGTGGAGAACATGGCCTATAAAATGACTTGCAAGTTTATTTCTGTCATTCTTGTTAGTGTTATTACTTACTTTTTTTGCTATTTCATTTAAAAAAAAAATTGTATTACAGGTGAATTTTAGTTAAGAGACTCTATGAGAGAACCATTTTCCTATGGGCAAAGGTCCCACTATAATTTATCCTAAAGGTACAATATAATTTTACTGAATCCTTTAAAATACGTCTCCAAAATGAGCTTGAGTAGGTAGGTTCTGTGTGGTTATTTCATTCATTCATTCACTTCAGGAGAAATTGAATCAGGTCCAGGACAGGCAGAAACGTGACCATCGGCAAAAGTGAGATAAATTCAGTTAGAATAGATCGGTAGAAGCCCATGTCTAGCCAGTCTGCCCAGCTTATTCCAGTCAACAATAAACTCTGGAACAGAAGTGGGAAAACATATGCCTCTGATAGAATTAAGAAGAGTACAGCACTGCTGCGTATGAGGAAACAGCTGCACAAGTCCAGTCCCGTGGGGAGCTGAGCACCCTCCACCCAGTGTAGGGCAAAACTGTTGTCACATATTCCCTAGGTCATGAGACAGATTGGACTCTTTTCTGATCCAGTTACAATAATGAATAAATAAAGCGCAGTAAAGAGAAAGAAATTATAAAGATATAAATTACTTTGATTAATTGACCTATTTTGGTTCCTTTGGTTTTGGCCTGGTAAAAGCATCCTGTTGAGATGTTGGTGATTCATGACAGACTGAAAGAGCTACGTATACCACTATTTACCCACCGCTTTAAGTAGAAAGTGAGCATGAATATGCTTACTTCAGCTCACTTGCAGATTTCCCTGCTCAGTTTTTGTTCCTAACATAAGGCAATTTAACTAAATAATTAAAGCAGTATCAGTTCAGAGAGCTGCTTTTTAATCCTCAGTATGCCTGGGCAAGCTAATAGCCATAAAAGCTAACAATTTCCCCAAACATTTCTGACTACTCAAGCCTGGCTACGTTTGAACATTGATTTCACAAAGGATTACTTCAGAACAGCTGATTAGAAGGTCCCACCCTCCAGATCTGAGTTTGCCCTGAAACAAAGCCAACACATCGCTTCATTTTCCATCACAGAAAAGGCACTAGTCATATACATAAATGTATATCTCAATGGGAAAAAAGCACTGCTATTTATTGTAGCAAATAAATGAATTCAAGACTTTCTTTTTCCAGCAGAGACGACTGGTTATTAGCAGAGTTAGTTTGATTAGTGCATGAGAAACTCTGTCCGTTCTGAGGGGTGGGGGAAGGGAGAGTTCATCCATAATTATCTGCCAGGCACCTCCCACTCACAGGGACCAGGAACTCAGCCTCCTTCACTGCACACAATTATGTGTTGTTACAGCCTTTGTAAGAGTCGTCAGCAGCATCCCATTAAAATCAAAATGTGTGTAGCCAGGCAAAGTTTAGCTTAGTGTTCCACAAGGACATGGCTCAACTGGATATTTCCTTTACAGGAATAACAGGTCATTGGCTCCTCTCTGCATATGTTGGGTGCATTTGTCTCTAGATCAGTTTTTGACTTCTGTTTTATTGGTAGATGATACTTGAAAGCCTTGTCAAATGGATTTGGGAATGATTTCTTTTGAAAGCTTTGAGTTTAGGTCATAAAATCTTGTCATTAAATATACTGTGTTATATTAAATATACTGCGGTAAGAGGACTCCTCCCCAGTCTTTTAGACTTTAATTCTGCATTTTTTTGGAAAACAGAGGACATTTTAGACTATCTTTAGAATCTATAATAAAACATTCTCTTCTGTGCCTCTCAAAGGACAATCTGCTAAAATGGCTGTTTTGTCTACAGATGGATAATTGTGAAGCTAGCCTAGATGGGGAGCATATTTTCTCCTCAATTAGCACCTATCAAACAGGAAAATCCTCTTTTGACCAACAAATGTAGAAGTTCCTATTTACAAAATGAGGCAATCGAGTTCACAATTTAACCGGTACAAAGGTAATGCAGACTGACGGAAGTTCCCCAAAAAACAGACAAAAAAAAAAAAAAGACCCAACAAACCCAAACCAACTTCTTTCTGGAATGTTTCCATGGTAGCAGTAATTTTCTCACTCAATCTCTCTCAGCAGTTGTCTCTGATGTGAATGTAATTTTTCAAGTGAAAATTTGCAATGAAAACTCATAAGCTTTCCTACAAACGTGTCCCTGCCCTGAGAGTCTGAGGAGGAATCTGACAGCAGTTTCTCCATAAGAAGAATAAAGTAGTACATCATGCAGTCTTCCTCCCATTTACTTTTGCAATAAATAACACAACTGCAGTAGATTTGCTTTTTTTTAAAAGCATATCTAACCTTTATCCTGTGCAAAGGATTCAAAACATGAACCAAATAACAATGGGGTGAGGAGAAGGGAAAAGACCCAAACCCCAAGGAGTTCTGAACGAATGTAATGACTGTATATGCATACATCTGGAGAGTTAGGCAGATTGTGTTTGCATCCAAGGTAACCTCTCATCCTATATGTCGACGTGGCTGAAGTGCCATGTCAGCGAGCCAGCACGACTGAACGCAATTGCAAACAGAAACGTTATACTTCCCGGCTTCAGCTGTGAACGGCGCTGATAATGCATATCTCAGTGTATAATATATAGATGGCTATAGATCTATATTTTACATATATTTCATTGCACGCATCAGCTACAACCCCAGCAACTTTCCGCCACAACTCCTCGTTTAACTTAGCCTCCTTTTGTTGTTGTTGATTGCTACCGGGCGGCAGCCGAGCCCCACAGGCCGCCGAGGGAAGGCGGCACAAGGGTCCCGGCCCCCCACCCCAGCTCCCCCCGGCCCCCCGGCAGCCCTACCTGCCAGCGCCGCTCCCGCCGCCGCCGCCGCCGCCGTTCAGCACCCGGACAGCGCCCGCTTATACCGCCCTCGCCCCGCCTGACGTCACTCGCTCCCGCGCCCCGCCCGCGCGGCGGAGCCGGGGCCGGGGGGCGGGGGGCGGCGGGACCCTCCCCGGGGGCAGGCGGGGGTCACCCCACCACCACCACCACCACCACCACCCGCAAAGGGGTGGGTATTCAAAAGGGCAAATAAAACCGGGAGGGGACACGACAAAAAGGGGGGGGGGGGACGGGGGGGACACGGAAAAGGGCAAAAAGGAAAAAGACGAAAAGGAGAAAAAAAAAGGGCGGGGGGAAGGGAAAAGGGGGGGAAGGAAGTAAGGGGGGGGAAGGAAAAAAAGAAAATAAACGAGGCAGACAGGCTACAGTCAGTGCCCGCAGCTCCCCAGCTCCCACAGCCCGGGGGGTGGTGTGGAGCAGGGAGGGAGGGGGAGCTTTGTTAGGCTGACCAGCGGCTGGGGTTTGTAGGTGACGGCCAAGCCAGGGGCTCACGCCCGGGTCCGCGGGACAGGAGAGCAGCTGGGGCACGCAGGGACTAGAGGTGAGCGTGAGACAAACTGCGAGGAAGGCTGAGGTGGCACTGCGCAAAGGTCAGTGAGCGTGGGTGTGGGTGTGGGTGTGCGCACACATGTGTGCACCTGACTGTGGCCGTGCCTTTCGCAGGAGCTGGCCTTTTAACAGCTACAGTCTGCGTGGATATTTTTTTAATCCGCTGAACAAGCCATTTTAACAGAGTTCGGCTTTGTGACAGGATAGGGACAAGTCATGGCACCCATGGCCTCTTCATCAGGCACGGGAGGCCCAGGAGCTCCAGACCAACTAAAGCATCCCGCTGAGGGCTGGGTGCTTTCAGAGAGGGGGGCTGAGGGGTGGAAATTACACCCCTCCATTGTACGCCTGGGACAGATGGAAAAACTGAAGAATGTCAGGGAACGATAAGGCAGAAGGATCCCCCCACCACCGTAGTTCACAGCCCCAGGCCCGTGGGCAGCGGTGCGGGAAGGCACAAGCACCCCACTCCTGAGGACTCTGCCTCCGATGGTGCTGTGGCATGGGACCAGGGCCAGGCTGCCACGCTCCTGGCTTCGACCCCACTTCCCTGGGTGTGAATGCAGCCAAAGAGGGATTTCCCACCTATAGCACCACTGCCAAGCACTGCCCTTGCAGTTTTAACTCTCTTTTCAGCACTCTGTGTGCAAAAAGGCCAGTGCTTGCACACATAGGTCACTAGGGTGAGTAAATACCATCGTGCCATAAATCAGAAAGCATGAAATGTAACACATTGCTTCAGCTGCTGCTCTGGGTTTTAGCTAGTTCCTTCTGCTTCCTTTCTATTCCAGAAAGGTTGTTTTACTTTGGCTTTTAAATAAGGACTCCTTTTCCTCAAAAATAAATCTTTCCTGACAATTTTGACCTTTTACAGCTCAAAATGCAAAAAACCTAGGATGAATGTATCTTCCAAACCAATAAATGTTACAAAATTAAATTGTCTTAAGAACAGCAAGGTAGAAATAATTGCAGCCATGAACAGAACACAGATAACAGTACTATCCTTACTGCATTTGTTGTAGTTGAAATGGACATCTGGAAGCCTCATGTTTCACCTCACGTAGAGTTATGAGTAAAATAGAGGACCACTTTTTGTGCTGGAATGCTTCAGCAGCAGCCTTATTCAGGCCCCAGATGCCACCCAAAAGGCTTGATTTCATCACCAGAGCCAGAAAGAAAAGAGGCAAAATAGAAGTTACTTTAGGACCCATAAAGCATCCCTGAAGATGGGAAACAGAAAGGCATCTGCTGCAGTAAAAAAGAGAAAACAAGGTCCAAATAAACCGTAGCCTACCCTGAGCAGCTGGGAGCTGTATTGTTGGACACCACAACCCCCTTCAGCAAGCCGCTGAACTCCCACAAACAAAACATATCGTTGCAGACATCGTTATCACTAACACACCTGAGTCCATTGAGAAAACAGTCACCGTGATCAAAACAAAACAAACAAACAAACAAAACCCAAGAAGAATCATGCTTAATTCAGATTTTCAGGAATTTTCTTGTGCCTCTGCGTGCATTTCCAACAGACGTCTGTTTTGTGCGTTCTGCCACCAAACACCCAACATTTCTCTAGCAAATTCTTTCCTGTGAAATCATCCTGCTGCCCCCATCCATCTATCCCTGATCTTCAGCATCAGTGTATATTTCAGACAACTCAGATCAATTGGCACATGAGCACAAGTCCTTCCTCTGCTCCTTAACCAGTCACTTGAGATTTACAGTGTGTGAAGTCAGGCAGACACTTGGCTTAGGTCTCTGCCGTGGCTATTTTGGGTTCAGTGGATAAAATTTACCAAAGGGTATCCACAAGTCAGCTGTCAATTTTACTCCACATCAAGAAGTGTTGCCTGGACTTCTGCTTATGATTGATTGCATCCGCACAGTCCTATAAGGAGGGCCTCAGTGAATGTACTTTTTTTTTTCCATGTTGAGTGTATAGCATTCTTTTCCTCAGCCTGAGTCATGCAACAGAAAATTTTATCTGTGCTGTCATTAGAAGTTCCATGGCATTTTATACAAAAGTAAGATCACATCATGGCATCTCTGAATTTTAGGAAATTGCATTAGCAGTAGCTCAATACCAACTCTTTAACCAGAGGAGCTTGGTAATCTTGTTTTTCTGAGTGCGTTTTGACCATGCTGCATCCTTCTGTGGATCCTGGGAACGGACCAGTAATAAACACAATGGTTTCTCTGAACAGCTTGCCCTGTCACATGCTCTACCTGACATAGTTATGCATCATGAGAAGGTAAAACTTAATCAACCCTGCATCTTGCATGCTAATTTAAGGGTAAGAAAAGCTTCAGAGAGATTTTATTTCATTTCATGTACGAAAGAAGGTGGGTGAGGGAACTTCACTGCAGCAAACAGGGTCAAGAGGACTCCAGCCCACGGTGTTGTGTCATACCCAGCTAGAAGATCATCATCCATAAAGTTAATGGAGAAAGGAAAGTCAGGCAACTTGAATTCAAGCGGTAGCAAGGTCTGACATGGGGCTTGGTGTCATCGCCCTTGTGCCCAGTCCCCAGGACAGCACCAGCACTGGTGGGGTGATGGTGGCAATAACCACCACTGTTCATGGACCACGGTCTCCCAGTGAGATCTGCTTCCCGCCACATGTGCCCAGCTCGCGTGAGAGGCTGAAGCAGCAATCTTGATGGTACGACCATCCCAGCAGTAATGCACGGCAGCAGGCAGCACATTGGTCTGTCTGTTGTGGCTATTTTCTGAACACCAAAATAGTTTGCAGTTTGTGCAGTTCACTTCAGCTCTAGGTCTTTCCTCCTCTAATTGGTGTCACCAAAGATCAGTACTGCTTAAAAATAAAGCGTGGTTGTGTCAATATCGATTATGTCCCCCCTATTCCTCTGTTTCCAGTGGCAACTAAAAATAATTTACAATTCATTACAGTCATGGCATTTCTTGCAGAATAAGTGTCATTGTCACATTTAAAATTCAGTCCACATCTGACTTGAAAATCTGCATTTATTCTGTATGTAATGAGAAGGGTGAGGTTTTCTATCCTCAGGAAAAGGTCATCTGCCATCACAGATATAGATTCTTTTAAATTATTTTAATTTTAAAATAGTTGAACTCTGCTTGTGCCCAACATTAGACTTGTTATTTTGTGCTCATTTTGCGTGCTTGAAAGATTAAATATATTTGTATGCAAATGTTTTTGGCCTCCCTAAATTTAGTACATAAGACTCAAATTTCATTACAAGACCTGTAAGTGGAGGGAAAAATGCAACACTGTAAGGAAAAGCAAGGACTTTTCACTTTGTAACCACAGTCCTTTAAAAGCATGGCTGTCAAGGCAAGGGTCTGGTGGCCGTAGATCACTGGGTTTTATTCCACACTGCAATGAGATTAGGTAGGTTCAACGCCAGCCTGACCAACACGCCTCCCTGCAGGTTTGCTGCTTGCTCTGTAGGGACATTTCAAGAACAGATTTTGCTAAGAACAAAAAAAAAAAAGGGATACAAATCCTGACTTCTACTCACCATTTACATGTTCAGGATTTCAGGCTGCCTGCATGTAAAAAAAAAGATTTACAAGGAAGGGGAGCCTTAGGGTAAGACTTGACTGCTACCTCTGAGACAAGGCTGTATGTCCACCTTTGCAATGTGGACATACCAACAACCTTGTGAGTGTCACTATTTCAGTGCAAGCCTCCCGTGCCACGGGTGGGCTTTCCCCTACCCACCCTGCACCATCTGAAAGCTGGGCACTCCATATGCCTGGGGCTTCCTTGAGGCCAGGGGTTGAGTGGCCCCTCTGCAGGAGCCTGTATGGGCACCCGGCCCAGGGAGGGGGTCAATATGGCATGGCAGCCTCACTGAGGACACCTCGCAGGCTCTCCCTCCATGCATGCCCACCAGCCTGCCTACAGGAGCCACCCTGGCCCAGCTGCTCAGCCTCCAGCACAACCGCTTACAGCAAGCTAAAATTAGTGGTGGTTTGTAATGGAAAACACTGCTCTGGACCTACAGCAGCTCAGCATTCCTGTGCCAGGGTTGGGGGTCACCTAAAGCTCAGCTGTGCCATGCCTGTTTGTGAGTCCTACCCCAGGGTTTTGTCACCTCTGGAAGTGCCTCTTGTTTTCTCCAGTGACTGCTGGAGGAGCCCAGACCTGCTGCCTCACTGTTCCTACCTCCCTGCCCAAGGACCTACACTTACTATAGGATGCCTCAAGCTTGGGACAACTGGGGTCTACCACCTAGCACAGACCTTTTGCTCATGGCAGGTGGATGGTACCTATCAGCTCAGCTAGGGCTAGAGGAGCAGAGAAGCCTCCGCTGGAAGGAGTGTGTAAAAGAGGCAGATGAATCAACAGAGAAAGAGTTTACTGTTATACTTGTTTGAGCACAGCCTCCAGTTTCAGTACCATGAACAAGAATAGCGAAACACCAACAGAGTAAGGAATATATGTCTTCTCATATAACCACTGAATTATTTTTATCTCCAGGCCTCCCCCACATACATACATATTTTCTTCCGTGGAGTTTCAAGGCTCTTCATGAGCTTGTGACATCTGCTTACCAACATTTGGTGTAAAAATATCAATATCTGCTCAGCATAGCTGTTCGGAGTGCTACATTTACCAGCCAGTAAAGATCAAGAGCCTCCTGGGAGCTGGCTGGATCAAACTGTCATGATTTCAGCACTGCTTTGCGTCAGACAGCAGAATTTAAAGTCAAAACACAGATAGTTTAGGGAGGAAGACAATGCGAAGCCCTGACTCATACCCTGCTGAGGGTGAGGAGAACAGATTAATAGACAGCAAACATGAATGAAACAGAACAGCTCATTTTTGTCATGCGGCTGCTTCTGAAACCCAAAATAGGATTTATTTTTAGTCATTGAGCATGAAAAGAAGTTTTCACTGCACCTTGCCAAGGAGAAGTTGAGAAAAGAGTTTTAATTATCATGAGGCAGGCTCCCCTTTCCTTGACACCTATAGGAGCTCAGCAGCGGGGCTCACTGTGCTCAAGGAAGTTTTGCTGTTCACATGCTGCTTTAATGATGTGTCACCCATGAGACTTTGCACGACCCGGCAACTTTTAGCATCATTTGGATACAGAAGATGCAGCCTGTACTCCAGCCCCAGCCAACTTTCCATTGCCAAAGTTGAGTCAAAAAAGAACTATGATTGCTTATAACCAGGTCGTATCTTTTTGAGGAGCTGTGTCGCTCTCCACTTCAGGCTCACAGGGAAAGGAGACAAAGCAACCATGGCTCGGCAGTTGGAGAAACTGCACAGGTTCACCCAAAATCATTGGGGATTACTTAACCAAACTCCAAGCCCTTCAGAGCAGCTGTGGCAACAACCAGCAAGAGCAGACAGCAAAACCGGTTTGACTCTGCTTTCCCAGGTGAGTGCCACCTGCCCGTGCTAAGCTCTTTGGCTGGTGTGAGGGTCTGACCTGGGGTATTTGAGTCAGCCAAGATTGACCTTCAGTGATGGTTTTTTGTGAGAGAACACAGAGGTTTTACATGGGAGTGAAAAAATTGGCACAACAGTGATCTGTATGCACATTTATATGATTTTTCTTTTTAAATAAACAGAACTGATTTCACATCTATGCATAAGGCTAGTTATATTATTTAGACTTTAAATAATTTCAGCAATTCTGCTCTACAGAAACTTCATGATCTTGGGGCTAAGCCATTTCTACTCCTTATTTACATTAAAGCCTCATTAATCTTCACATTAATCACTCATAAACATAAAAAATCTCAGTGATTTTGGATCTCCCTGTCTCTGACAAAAAACTTCCATTTTGTTATCTGTTGCCTTGTCTGGTAACACAGGATAGGACTCAGAGTAGCAAAATTGCCGCTCCAAATTTAACACTCCTATTCTTACTTTTGTTTTGTTTTGGTTTTTTGTTTTGAGAATCCAACTATTCTCAAAGCTTGAGCTAGCATGCTATGTTACTTCATGTGGGCAAATGTTCTTCCATCCCCAAGCCATTAGGGCAGCGAGTGCTTTACCAATGCAGCATGTGAGAATCTATCTGCTAAAGCTAGGAGGGCAAGAAGCCATGCTCTGCTTCCTTGCCATAAAACATTATCACAATTTCCTCTTGCACTGTCTTTGCTAGTGTCATTAGTTTCACCGGTGCCATTACAGCCTTTTTTCTGGCCAAAAGTTTGTCCTTTTTTGGTTAGTAAGTATGTGCCTACACAGGTTCCAACCCTATTGCTACAGTAATTTATATAGATCTAGGTCAAAACCAAATTTAGCATTTGGTCATGAATGTGACAAAAATAGAAAAAAAAGAGACTTAGTGCAAGGCACAGCACAGAGCCAGTGTTATATCATTTCTTCCTGGAGACAACTTCTACCAAGAAGAGGGCATCAGTTTGATGTGGTAGCTCATGTGGACAAGGCAGAACCACTTCTTTAAATTGCCCCTTTTAAAAAAATATATACTAAATTAAAAGTTAATTCAACATAAACATGAACGATCAAAATGAGAGCACAAATTCATATAATCCCATGTGGTTATAGCTATTAACATTTGCCACATCGGCATTAAAGCAGAGAGCTTATATTTTTAGGGTTGGACTGTACTGTCATTGATTTTAAGAATATAGAGCCAGGAAGAGTTGGCTGGCTTCAACAGCACCTTTGCTAGTTTAGAGGCTGTAGGATCAAGGCACGTCCAGAACCTCAGTGCAAAATACAGAAAGATACAGGGTTAATAATTTACTCCCCAGCCTTGCACCAGCCTCCTGCCTGGTCAGGCATGCTCCCTGGCTCATACAGCTGAGCAGACTCCAGTGCAGCCCATTTATCAGCTGGCAGAGACACTCCCCGGATGGTGAGGATTTAATGCCATTGACCAGATGTGCAGGAGGCATATTCCGAACAGCAAGAGACAGAGAAACCAAGCAACGTGGACTGGGAGCAGCAAGCTGCCACCCTGCATAAATGCACATGGACAAACCACGGTGTTCCATGCAACGTGGGATGGGGTGGGAGCCAGAGAGTGGGTACAACAGGGGACATGGCACAACGCATCCATCCACTGAAAAGATTAACAGCTCTGTTAGCATCTATAGTTTGTTTTTTCTTACCACTCAATCCTGAAAAGGTCTCTTGGGCTAGGAAGAAAGTACTAGGCAGGCTGCTCCCTTCTCTAGCAAAAGTCAAACGTAAGCAGTGACACTGTTTCCCCAAGGAGGCTGGAATCTGCATGACAACTAGTAACACCTCTGCAAGCTGGGAAGAACATTAGCTTGGACCTCCAAACTGTTTTAGGTGGCAGTCTTGCATCTCTCTCTCAACTATCAGAGCCTTGACTGGCAAATGAAGTCCATATAATCAGGAGAGAATGCTGCAATTTTCCCCCAAGGCAAATACTTTCTATCTAATACACCTTGCTGGTAAGTGCCTGAGAAGGGCTGAGTGCCCTTCCCAGCCCCGAGGCTCCTGCTTTGCTCTTCTTCCAAATTCTGGGCCAATCCACCCAGCCACCCACCAGCTGGGTTGTATGGAAACCCGCTCCAGGCTCAGATACTACCCCTGGGTAAAGGCAAACGTGTGCCAACCCACTGACTGGCTTTTTTTTTTCAGGTAGGAAAATGGTATCGTAACAAGTAAGTTGGGAAAGGGACAAACACCAAGTAAGAAAGTAGCCCACGCACTATCTTGTCTGAATATTAGTCCAAACAGCTTATGGCTACAGGCATCTTGCTGAGCAGTCCCAGCTTAAGCACAAGACAGGACTGTGTGATGTAAGATCATTTTTTTTCCTGCCTCAGAATGAAAGAATTGAGCAAAAAATTGGATACATGTTGATGAGTAGACGGAGAGCATAGATTCTGTACCAGCAAAGATAAAATACACAGCCTCTTTTATAAAATATTAAACATAAGCTATTTTTCCAATCGAATGAAATGTACTCAAAACAAACCATTTGTATCCAGGGATCCCTACAGGCAACAGAAGGCTTGTCATGAAAATAGCTGCTTGAGTGCTGGGCTAATAATTCAGATTCAATAGGATTCAAATCTGAAAGTAAACAGACAACTTTATTGTATCTCACCCCAAATATGCAGCATCCTTACTGCGGAAATTTTCTCCTAGATACATTTAAAAAATCAAGCATGAACTCTATAGACACTGTTTACTCCTGTCTTGTCAGCCAGAATCTGCAACAGGGCTGTGGCTGCAGGAAATGCAGTGCTCCAGCAGGATGGGACTGAGTTATTGGCTTCCATTTGCAAGCGCTTACACTGAAAAAGCTCTTTTACTTTCACACAGGGCTTTTCAGCTGAGTGGGGAAACAAACCTACTTTTGTTGCCACACACATCACGTGAGCATTGTGACAACTGAGATAATATTATTTTGTCTTTGCCTGATGGCAGCAACACGGATTTATGTGATGTTGGCAGTAGCTTCCCCAGTGCTATCCTCGTTCCACAGACTGAGCAGACTTCCCAGGTGCAGGGACACCATGTAGGGCCAGAGCCAGGGCTGCTCCCGAGACTCAGGCCTGTCCATTTTTACCATTAATTCTGTAATCTTTCTAACTCTTCTATTTCACCACCTTAGAAAACTGTTCGCCCACCCCTAAAACCAACCCAGCTTACAGTGATGATCTCCCCTGTACAAGGCAATGTGGTGGTGAAAGGTCTGGATCCGCATGATACATTTTCCACCAGACTTCTAGCTCTTAACTTTACTTTGCAGCAGTCCTACTGCTGCACTGCTACTGTGCTACAAACCATCATCCTGGGTCCAGCCCACCAGCCTGCTGCTGCACACACAGAGAAGCAGAGCCCAGGAGCTGCTCACAATTGCAAGCTGCATCCCCCAAGGACTCTGTAGCCATCTTCCAAAAAATGCCAGGTATCCTGTCATCTGTATCTACTGCATTTAGTGTGATGTTGGATCCATGGAAGTATTCTGGTTCACCCAAAATAAACTGTTTGAAATTCAAGGCAAAAGCAATTCATTGCAGCTGTTTAAAATCAGGTCGCAAAGCACCACAATGAACTACTGTCAGCCTTACCTAGAGCACGGCTTGCATACGCTCCTGCGTAGACGTGCGGTCAACAAAGAGTTGTTTGGCTTGCTGTGGTTTTCCACTAGCGTATCTCAAAGCTGAATCAAAAGGCCAGATACTACATCTGGCACTGGAGATCTTGTCTGAAGAACAGGATGGATTACTTGTCCATGCAGGGGGGTTTTCACCACCTGCTGCAGATGTAATATTGACGAGGTTCTCAATTTTACATAACTGTTTCAAGATATTATTATAAGAAAAACAAAAAGAAAAACCCAAACACAACCCTTCTGGGTTGATATTGCTTGCTTTTAATCAGGAAGTAATGACCATATATGTTTGCTGAAGTGGTATCTTCTCAGCTTCTCCTGCACAGCTTCTCCTGATGTGCTGTAGCCTGTTGCAGCAGATGTACATCATGCTCCACAAAGCATCATACTGCTGCTTGGCTTCTCTCTGAGACTATGGCTGCAGAAACTGTCCTGGCTTAGTGGCTGTTTGTACAAGCCTCCACTGGCTGGTTTTCACCCTGGCACGTGATGGTCCTTTTCTCATTCCTCATCCTTTCTTCTGCAAGGACCCGGCAGTGGCTGGTAGGTACAGACTTGATCCTGTGCAGAAGCAGTCCTCCCTGTGCTCCTGTGGAAGGATTGCCTTTCTCACTGCTAGGCATTGTGAAGGACATCAATACTCTTCTTACTGTGTTTTTGTAGAATGGAGGTGTTCTGTACAGAACAGGAAGAAATGAGAAGGAAGGACTGTAACATGTGAGGAGACACAGCAGAAATTGGGAAGAGAAAGAAACAATTCAGTTGTCAAGTGATGCAGCTGCAACACATGAGCCAGCACAGCTGAGAAGATGTATGCTCCTCTGGAGACCATGGTCAGAAGCTCTGAACTGGAAAGACCAGATGGTGCAGGAGCTGAGGCAGGAATGTTGACTCTCTCTCAGGGTCTGTGCCAAAGAGGTGGGACCAGAGGGTAATTAGGCTGATGAACAGTGATACTAAGTGTATGAAAAGAGGCTTAGCATATAAGAGAAATCTTAGGAAAAATAAGTTGAAGTGAGAAGCATAACAGAGCAAATCCCAGTACAATTAACCTGCAGGGAAGCAGAAATAGAAAACCTGCTCCTAAAAGTAATCCATACATACAACTGCAGTTATGATGTTCCCTGATTTTTACCCACCAAGTACATATACGAGTTACAGCCATTTATTCGCTCTTAAAAAGCAGTAAAATAATAGAATTGAAAGTATATCCTTTGGTCATAATAAGACCAAATACACTTGGAATATGCACAAAACTAAAAACACGCCTAAGTGCTTTGAGCAGCAGTCAGTCTTTGGTGAATAAGAGCCCTTAACCATTATTTTTAATTACTACTGACAATTCTTAAATCTAAGTTTATGTTGTTACTTCTCACAGGTGCTTAGGCAGCCAGGGCTCAGAGACCATCTATTGACAGTCAGCAGCACCAAGGCAGTGTTAACTTGGAAAACAAAAAGAACTGCAGAGGCTGTTCTGTGCCAGTGGCATCAGACAAAACAAAACTAAACCTCCCTTTTATAATCATTACAACCAAATCCAACCACTCCTTTTACCAAACAATGACAGTTAAAGAGAAAAAAAGATTCCAAGAAACAAACAAACAAACAATGTTTTTCAGTCAAACAGATCATAAAACAAGCCTGCAAATTTGATTGCTACATTGATCATAAAAAGCAGCATCTACAAAGGTGACCACAATCCATTGTTAAATGTGGTATCTTCCCATGGCTATATTGCCTATTATCTGAAGATAACTCTGACCTACAAAGTAGCTGTTGAATTCATACTTTGCCTTGTGCTGATGTAAGCCCTAAATTCATTAAGCAACATGAATTTTAATAATGCTGAGCAAGTCTTGCCTGACGTATCAGCTGCATTAGCATAAAAAAGATGCATCACCAAATACCACAGTATATACCCACAAGTGCAGAAAATTATACACACCCAAAGGGGTTGTTTTCTCGGGTTTTTTTCAGACAGAAAAGAAAAGAAAAGCAATTCAGCTATGTAATTTTCTAAGTCCCTGAATCCTTGGATACTGCAGACAAAAGTTCTGAGATGACCCTGTCTCTCAATGAGGTCTCAAAGTACTTCTAGTGTCCTAAATCATTCCTTTCCAAAACTTATTTCAAGTGTCTTGTGAATGTAGAGCTGTCCTATAAAGTAGTTGCCATCTCTACACATTCCTTTCTGCCTTATTTAGAGACTACCAACAGCCCTTTGGAAATCTGGAACAGCTGTGATATAAAAACAAATCCAACTCTAAAATAGCACCCTAGAAAGTACCTGGAGTCCTTGTTTGGCTTGGTTATAGCAAGTAAATCTACTCCATTGTACAGAGAGAGTGGGTAGACATGACTGTAGTTAAAAGCAAGTGTCATATGCCTTGCGTGGCAGGGTGTGGGGGGCTGTTCAAATGGACATTTCACAGACCACCTTAACACTGACACTTCCTAATATCTGTTTTTTCTGCAATCTTAACTCTCTTTCATCATGTTTTTGTAGTATTCTCCACTGTGTCTAGCAGAATGAAATCCTGGTTGGAACCAGCAGAATCTGCTGCGAATTATTTATATTCCAGCGTTGTTGCACAAGGATTAAGGCATTATACTAGTCTTTGGGAACATACATCATCTTTTAGTCTCATTTTCTTCTGGTCTGACTTAGTTCAGAAAGAATAGAACCTATATGCCTGTCCCACTGTTTCTTTCATTCTGATTTGAAGCACTTAACAGCATCCTGCTACAATATGGCGTAAGTCTTCCTACAGAATGACTTGCAGAGAAGAAAGGAGAACAGTAGCTTCCATCGCGCTTTTCTTACCAACCTTTCCACAACCTTCCTATAGACTTTCTTGTGAGCAATCCAGGGCAAAAGTCAAAGTACTGGTGGCCTAGCTGCTGATTAACAGTAACTCCGGGCTCTGGGACCACCCTATTAATATCATAAGAACAAAAGTTCTGTAAGATGTTTGCCAATATATTTCACCTGGAAGCATTTTGAATAGTTAACTTCACAGAAAAGTTGCATTACAGGTACGAGAACATTTCCTTGACCAATTGTTTGTTATTCTCTGGTGCAATCCTGAAATATTTTAAGGAGGTTTGCTTATGACTCAAGAAAGGGAAAAATAAATAAATAAGAAAAAAGGAAAGATTTTAATCAGAATCAAAGATTTTGCAATTGATGCAATCAGTAGATATTGATGGCCTCTTGCACTATTTTAAAACCTAGGATAAGGGTACAAAAGGCAAGGGCAGCAAGACAGCTAACTTGCAAGACTGATGAGTGAAACAGAAGTTTCTAACATTTAAGTGTTCACTTTTGTACTGACGCATTGGCAGCAGAGCATTAGTCAGGCAGCCAGAGATTTTTCCCCTAATATAGGTATATTAGCATGCAGTGCCTGACTACATTTTGATTTGAAACTGAGCAAGGCAGGATCATTCTCTCCAGCAAGTCAGACTGATGCATTCTCCCAAGAATCATGCCCTACAGAAAAATAATAATGAAATAGTCATCATATCCTATTTAGAGCTATAACCGCTGCAAATGATGTAGCTCTCTAATGTACAACCTCCTGCTGCGAAAGTGCAAAAGGAATGCAACAAATGTTGACTGCTTCCTGAGCAGAGGCAAAGTCTGGGCTGTACGAGCGCAGCAGCCCTGCCGCGCCGGCAGCTGCCCGCAGGAGCAGGAACAGCGCCTGTGCCCCACCAGCACGGGTCGGCTCAACCCACCTGCAGTGTCACCAGCAAACCCATACCACGTCATCCATTAACCACTGCCACACTGCTTGTACGTTCAGCCCTGTCTTCCTGCACCAATGAGACCCCTAACTTACAATCAAGAAAATGCTGCCAAAAAGTTCTCACAAAGCTTTGTCTGAAGACAAGCAGTTGATTGCCCTGCAGACTAGGCAATGCTCCTATTCCTTGCCAGCAATAAACAGACGTCGACAAGAATGCAGTATGGAAGAGGAAAGCATGTTAAATGGGTTTTCATCAGGGGTTATGCTCAAAGCATGCATACGGCCCTATTGAAAGATCATCTTGAAAGCTCCACGTGAGTTTGGGAACTATTCATTCAGGGATCAGACTCAACACCCCATGACTTGCAAGGACTGTCATTCAGCTGAAATAGCAAATAATGAGAAATAATTTCTCTGAATAGCTGATAGGCAATCCAGAGCATAAAACCTATTTGCATAAAACAGTCATTGTCATTTCACACACGCAGATCTCTGGCAGTCAAAACCTCACAGTAGAGCATTCAGAGACTGAGGGAAAGAAATTAAGTAAGTTGTTTGCTACAAATAACTCATCCACTTGTATTTGACATGGCAATGCCTCATCACTGGATACTGTCAATGCTCCAAGATGCGACCTATCGCCAGGATCCCAGGACATAAAACCCTGTGTGACATCTTAACATACACACTTTGCTATTACATGTTGCTGCAAATGGGCCAGGAAAATCAAGTTGTTCACATGGGACAGGGGGGAAAAAAGCACTTCCAAACTAAAGGCAATGTTTATCAGACGGAATTAGGTGATCCAGATCACAAGTGCACTGAATGTCTGTAACCGGGATGCTTTTTGCTTTGATGACCACCTTTGCCTACTATGAAATACACTTTCAGTCATATATTTCTTGGGCATGATCCTTCTCAATTACAATTATCTCTTTTATCTGCAAACAGAGCCCCCTACTCAGAGTGTAGCATTTGTTATATATGTACTTGCCTGGAACTATGTGATTCCATAGTATTTTCTCTCCCGATACTACAGAAATTAGTTTTTAGACAGAATTAAAACATTCAACTACCACCTCTTTTACCAAACCCAGGAACTCCTTGGAGCCAGAGGGGGAAGTAATTTTAATGGAGCTGGCTTCGGTATCTGTGAAAAGGTACCTAGCTTCCAGTTTGAGTAATGGTTGCAAAACATTATCTTCAGCCATTGCATTGCAATACTATCCAAGTTTATTGGGCTGGAAAATCTTGAAATACCTGCTAGGACAACTAGCAATTGCTCTGTAATGTTTGAAGGCAAAGCATAGAGTTGTTCTCCATCAACACTCACCAGTGTCCCAGCCAAGGGATTCAGACTGGATAGAGACTTTGCAGAAACTAAGAGTAATTATAGCCTTTCTGCCTGTATATAGTATCTGTGAGTGTGAGGTCCAACAGTCTTGAATACCAACAACCATCCTTTCCCAGTTATCTCCATCTCAGTAGAAAGAAACACTGCTAAGGGTTGCTTTTGCTAGGTCTCTGCTAACACTTGACAGTCTACAAGAGGAAGGGCTGAAACAGAAAGCAGATTCTCCTTTATAACATAAAATACAGCAGTATGTTTACCCAGTCACTGAAAATAAAACAGACAACGAAGATTTCCAGACACAATGACCATTGCTATTTCCAAAGCAAGATTATGATGGTGCTCCAGGTTCTGCTCCTTTTTTTTTGCTGGCTGTGGGAGTGCAGCAGCAGCCTGCCATGTTACCATGCTGGCTGCAGAGGCTGCGTGGGCACCCAGAGATATCTCTAACTGGGTAGGAAAGAGGGCACTCTGTCACTATTGCACTCTATCTGCAGGCACATCCACCTGAAGTCATGGGTTTCTCTTTCCAGACTTTGTTGCATTTGCTTGGCATAGGGCTTGTTTCTAGTAAGATAGAGCCATGCTTTCAGTGTAAAGGATGCTTTGAGAGCAAGGCTGGCCACATGGGTTAGCAGGGCAACCAAGAGCATGCCTTCCCCAATCTTTCATGGGTTTCCTCCAGGGACTTCAGCAGCTCACTTAGCCTCCCTGTTCCTGGTTTCTTTCTCTGCAGAACAGACAGGTTTCCCTGCCCATCACAGCATTAAGCATTCAAGACTGGGAGGTCCCTTTAGTATTAAAAAATGTCATAAAATTTTCAGTAGGTTTTAAGGGGGCTAGGAAGAGAAACAACTTACAGGACAGAAAACTGCTCAAAATAAGCCACACACACAAAAAAGAGTAACATGACAGAATAGCCCCTATACTGTGCCTGAAAACAGTTTTCTATGGTTTTGTACAGGTTACCTACAAAAATTTATGTGTTCTATAGCAATTGTGGCATTAAGATTCATTCTAGCTCTGAAGCACAATGAATTTAAAGCAATTGAAAATATGGCAGTTTATAGTCTAACTGAAGAACTTCTGATAATCTCATCTCACAGGCTTTACATTTTAAGCTATACCATTAAACTCAAATGGTGAGAACAAAACGGCCAGGTTCAGCTATTTAGAGCACTGAATCTTTTTCTCCTGATGTGCCATACAGTTAAAGGCATCAACACTGTAACAAAAATTAAGAAATATGTCGCTAGTTGTCAGCCAGTTGGAAAGAACAAACTCCCCAGGGCTCACTGTTGACAGCACTGAAAGAAACAGCCTCACCTGGAATCACATATTAATTCATCCCAGTGAATGCTTCAGCGTGCAGCCTTTCCACTTCAGATATGGTTGACGGGCTACTTTCTGCACTAATTAAAGGATGTTAAAATGAGGTCAGCCACTCCTTATTGCCTGTCTCATATTTGGTGTTTGCAACTGTGTTCAAGCACAGCTATGGGTGGCTAAATATTAACCAAGAACAAGTTAAAAAATCAGTGATTTCTAGATTGATGTTTTTTATTTCCCCATTCTAGTGACTAGTACTTCATGTGCCATTTTTTTATTCACAATTCATATGGTTGAGGCACCTATGAATATCTGCGTGTCCAGATTTTTCCCCTCAATTAAAGAATTTATGGGAAATGGAGAATTTGATCCCTCCAGACAGGTACAGTTGTCTTTGCCAAGCAGCAGATCCAGCACAGCACTAACACATCTCAGTGGATGCTGGACCAGAGCCGACTCCTGCACCTGGGGAGGTGCAACCCCATGCACCAGTACAGGCTGGGGGCTGACCTGCTGGAAAGCGGCTCTGTTGAGAAGGAGCTGGGAGTGCTGGTGGACAAGCTGACCATGAGCCAGCAATGTGCCCTTGTGGCCAAGAAGGCTGCATTAAAAGGAATGTAGCCAGCAGGTCGAGGGAGGTTATCCTCCCCCTCTATTCTGCCCGAGTGAGACCTCATCTGGAGTACTGTGTCCAGTTTTGGGCCCCCCAGTTTAAGAAGGACATGGAACTGCTTAAGCAAGTCCAGTGGAGAGCTACAAAGATGACCACGGGACTGGAGCATCTCCCTTATGAGGAAAGGCTGAGAGGCTTGAGTCTGTTTAGCCTGGAGAAGAGAAGGCTGAGGGGGGATCTCATCAATGCTTATAAATATCTGAAGGGTGGGTGTCAGGAGGATGGGACTAGGCTCTTTTCAGTGGTGCCCGATGACAGGACAAGGGGCAGCGGGCACAAGTTGGAACACAGGCAGTTCCACCTAAACATGAGAAAAAACTTCTTTCCTGTGAGGGTGCCAGAGCAGTGGAACAGGCTGCCCAGGGAGGGTGTGGAGTCTCCTTCCCTGGAGACATTCAAAACCCACCTGGACACATTCCTGTGCCCCCTGCTCTGGGTGTGTGTGCTCAAGTAGGGGGGTTGGATAAGATGATCCCCAGAGGTCCCTTCCAACCCCTGCCATTCTGTGATTCAATGATTCAGGTGCACCCAACCTGGAGTGCACAGGGACGGGTAGGGCCAGGTCCCAACATGCTCTTAGGTGCTAATATTCATCTCACTCATCACCAGGGTATTTGAGCTTTCTCTCCTCCACAGTAGTCATCCCCTGGTGCAGCAGGGAAGGGAGGGAGGGGAGAGGACAGTACTTTACAAATAGCCATGGCTTCATAGAGAGTCTAAGCCCGAGGTACCCCATGTGCTTATGTGGGATGTCTGTGGTGGACCCAGAACTGATCCTAGTCTGCCCTAGCCTACAGAAGCATCTTAGCCCCTGGATCACCCTTCATCCTGAAACTCACATACCCCCCGGGGATGCACCGTTTGCTGTTATGTTTCAGTATCAACATAAGTTGCAACCTTTCCGAAGTGCAGACGCTTCTACAGAGACAAAACCACACATCTCCTCAGAATCAGGCGGCCTCCAGCTAGACACAAAATCTAAATCAGAAAGGTACAAAAAATCCCAAGCATTTCCCCAATGGCAACCAGATTCATCCACACATATTACTTTGCTATTGCCCTACTGCCCACAAAAATCCTGGCTTAAGTTTGTTTCTCTTAAAAGCATATTATTAAGTTCCAGCATCTCAACTCTGAAAACTCCTCCTAGAAACACACATGAGAGAACACAGAAATTTAGACTCTGGCCAAGGAGAGCCCATGGTGTAAATGCTTGCTGCCTCCCGGTGCTCCCATCAGTACTGAGCGATGCCAGTGATCTGATTTCCAACCTCAGTGAGTGGGCAAGGAGAATGGAGCGGAGAGGCAGTCGTCGTCCTCTCTCACCATGGCTCAGCAGAGAGCCTGGGGCGTGCATGCTTCAGCCCTGTTCCTCCTCCACCCCAGGAACAGCACTGTACTTCTTGTTTCTCTTTTGGAGCACACTGTAGACTGCTGGACTTTTTTGTACATGGCACTTATGTTACTGTTTCCCAGGCTGGTCTCTGCCCAGAAATGAAACTGGAAGCACAAGTGCAGGGTTACTTGCTCACAGGCAAACCACCACAACTCGCAGATTACTGCATGACAGCAGAGCTACAAAGCTGGGCTAATAATACATGCTGTCCCCACTGCATGACATGCCAGCTAGCACAGTGCAAGATAAATGGGTATTTCCTCTGATAGACACCAAAAGAAATCGTATTTCAGACAAGTCAAAACCATCCATTCTAGTGAAATGCCAAAACATCCCAGTTTGCAAGTTCCATCTCCTTACTGACAGCAGCGAAAGAAAACAGCTCAGATGTTGGTGGCACAAGTTCCCTTTTGCTGCTGGCGAGTTAAGAAAGCGTGTTCAAAACAGCAGTAAATAATCTGCCTAACAATTCAGAACTATCTGCAGCAGTTTTTGCCTCTGTTACAGTATTAATCTCCCTTGAGATCTTCCAATGGCATAGAGACTTATATGAAAAGCAGCAGTGCAAAACACCACATGGCACACAGTCAGCTTGTTTATCACATGGACTGCTCTCTGGAGCCGAAAGCCTGAAATGCATCAAGGGAAGACATTTGGGAAACAAGATCTCCAGCAGTTTCTGTATTCGCCTGATAGGAGCACACATAATATTACTGAATAAGGATAGATTAATAAACGCAGGGACTGCATTCGGATATGCCATAGGAAAGGTTGTATTCCCGACAAGTAGACATCTGGATTGATTCTAATGCCTGACAAGTCTCTGTTAAGGTCACAGAGTTAACCCACCTGCAAAAAAGAGCACATTCTCAGCAGTACCAAATGCAAAATATTTTTAGCTTGGATAGTTTTCTCTATTGATGACAGCAGAGACAAAAAGATACTTGGGATGATGCTGCACACAGATTCATGTGTATGCAACAGTTGTTCTTGGCAGTCCACAGCCCCAACCTACTCTCAAGCTACCAGAATTGAGGGTTAATAGTGCTGCTGCTGGAACACTGCAAGGGGGCAGAGGTGAAACCCAGAGTGTTTCTTGCTCCAGGGAAATTCTTGCCTTTATTACCGGCTAATGTCACAAAGAGAGGCCATTGCAATTTCAAATCCTCTATCTGTTCCCATGTTAGGTTTTTTTTCACCACTGCAACTGAAAACCATGTCGCCCTGTCACTGTTATTAAGCAGCATAGTGAACGCTAGAAAGCTGCCCTTGTGGAAATAACCTACACAAGACACCGCTAAAACCAGAGGGCTGGGCTCACCTCACCCAGCACTTGCTGTAGGCTGGAGTGAATTGGTCTTTCCAGGCTGCTTTCAAAAGATGGCAAGCCAGGGCAGTTTGGCCCACCCAAGGGTATGTTTAAGAGAGATGTGATGAAGGACCCATTGGAATTGCTCCTCTTGTTCTGACTGTAGATGGTTAGACTGACTCCACATCCAATTTGAAGACAGCTCAAGCTCAGTGAGGTGAACACCATCCAAAGTGATCACATCTGAAAAATACATTGACCCAAGTGCTGGAACATGTTAGTAACACCATATGGAAAATTTCTGCAAAAGGGTGACACCAGGTAAAACCAAACCCACTCACCACACCCACACATTCAAGCTCTTGATAAGCAAGAGCTTACCAACTCTTGCTAAATTTCAGACACCTTTCAAAGAAGAAAATTGAAATTTTGCAGCTCATCAACCTCAGAGATTAATTCAATTTTTAATTAAAAGTAGCATTTTCAGACTGAAATGGCCTTTATAATTTCCCTGTTGCACTCGGAGATGATGAGAAGCGAGGGACTTCCCTAACTACTGTTGCTACCAAACTCTGCTTTAAGGCACCCTGTACAAGAGCAATGTCAATACATGGACTCAGTCTTTAAACCTAGCAGAAGTTTTAGGAATACTTGAGTTCATATGAAGAAATATCAGCAGTAGCATTAACAACCATCACCGCAAAATTATTTTTAATCACTTCTTACTCCCTCTTTACTGTAATTATATGATCCTTCCTTTCCAATAATTGCATGTCATACTATGGAAGAATGACTTTTGATTAAGCAATCTCCTTCAGTAACTAATGGTAAGATTAAGATGGTTCTTCATTTAACATTAATGATGAATAAATCAATACATCTAGTAGCTAAAGATATTAGTTTCTTCATATTCAATTATTGTCCACAAAGATGCCTCAGGAGGGTTTCTGTACAAATATTGGGCAGTGCTGGGAGAGGGTTAATCATCGTTCATGAGTCGCTAAGCAACAGGATTCTGCTCTTATGGCATGTTTTGCCAGCCAGAGCTGTGGTGATGATGCAACCTTTCTGCATCTTACCCAGAGAGTTTTTGGAAAACTTGTCTGCAAGAACAGCAAACCCCCTGGCTGCTCGTAGACTTAAATTTTGCTCCTGACAGCTGTGCATTTTCAAATTGCTTTGGTACATTTAATTTTCTGTTCCAAAAGATACATTGTATTTTAATAAGATTTAAATTATGGAAAAGAGGACTAACTAAAACGCAACTATAGCACTAAAACCAAATGAAGAAGCCCCAATATTCAGTGATATTCAATTCCCCACTACAAAGTCCCTTCATGAGATGTCTCAAACACAATCAATAAAAGCAAATTTAAAAGAGTGCAGAAATTCAGCAGCCAGGTTTGTACTTCAGGGATGGTCCTTTCTCCCTCCCAGAGGGGAAGGAAAGCTGCAAGGAAGGTACAGACAACTCCAGCCTGCTGCACTGGAGGTACAACCCAAACCACACCAAGACTGCATTAGTCATCAGGGGTTACTGAGGGCTGATAAGTCATAAATCAATCTCAGTTATTTGTGCTTATCTGACTGTACACATCTCTTAAACATCTTAATCAGGAGAGAAGGATGCATCCTATAATGAGCAAAGCCAAACAACAGGGATTAAAATATCCACAAGCTCCAGGGAAATACATTACCAACCTCTGAAACTTAATTTTCAGCGACTTGCTTCTGCAAAGACTTTAGGACCATTTAAACTTGCACATGGAACATCAGGATCATTTTGCACAGGGCACATGTAAATCAAGTACACATGTCAATCCTTGCTCAGCTTCAGTCGTTTAGTCTCAGCCAATCTCTATGAAACAACACAAATAAAATCTTTGCATTGCCAGCATTTTCTAGCAAAAACTACTAATCAGATTTAATGGAGCCAGGTTTTGCTTTGTTTTCCCCTAATTTCTTAGCTGTCTCACATAATGGGCCTACTTACGGTAATATTCTGGTCTGCATCTTTATTGCAGGGGGGATGTATCAACTTACTGGGTAAACAACAGTCTCAGCCCAAGCTCCTGGTTGCTGCCACCACCAGCCACAGCTGTGCAGTAGGTTAGACACAAACACCAGGAGTACAGGACTAGGAAGGCAACAGCTCTACAATAGCTCTGACTCTCTTTTTGTCACTTTGAATGTTCTCTAGATCTTAAAGTCAAAAGAAACTGTTCTGGACTTACAGTTGGGTTGATGAATACTGCCAAGTATAGGGAGGGAGTCAACAGCTCTTGTGACTAGGATTGCTTTTACTTGGGAGCAGAAAGGACATCTATGTAAAGTAGGTCTCTGAATAACGAGTTTACCTCTGGCAGGTTGCTGTAAGCAGGTTGGGAGGTCCCCTTTGGAACCACTGGAATGAAATACCAGGTCTGAGTGAATGAATATTACATCATATCACATCACTACATAATGATTACATTAGATAACCAAATCACAAGAAAAAGGATGAAAACATACGAATTTGGGGTGGGTGGGTGGGGTGGGTGGGTTGGCTAGCCTAAAGGTATTGAAAAATAAGTGATGCATCTAGCTTCCCTTCAGCCTGTTAATGCTTCTGCTGGTATTTGTTCCCTGGGATTTATGATGAGGTTTAACCAACTGAGCCATTTTTGTCAGAATACTGGGATTTATGGTGTTAAATCAGTTTTCATCTCAAAAGAGAAAAATCTAAATTTCTTAAAACAGGATTACTTTAATACTGATAAAGCTCAAAAAAACTTTTGCGTAAAGAAAGAAAAAAAATCCTTAAAATAAAGTCAGGTGTTTGTTTCAGAAAGATCTGTATTTTGTAGTGAATTGGGTTTGCTTTAAAGCATCTTGGATCCTTGCCATGTGTGATTGCTTTACATGGGCCAGAAGGAGAGGCTGAGCAGGCTCAGTCCTGAGACCACGTCAGCTTCCGGACTTACAACTGGACCAGGGAGACTTGCAGGATGCAGTCAACGTGAGCGAAACCACACAGTAGAGACAAAGTTGTAGGGAGCAGACAGCACTTCTGGAAGCAGAACCAGCAGTTAAAAAGAAGAACACAAAGATATAGTTAGAAGGAAACCTGGGCAGAGGAAAGCTGACGGGCTGCCAAAGACCCAGGGTCAAGGTGTTTCAGGTGGCTATTCCTCCCCTGCACAGATGCACGAGCACAAAGGCATGTAAACTATGGCTGGGCGCAGCCATGAGACCTAGGTGAGGATGCTTGCTTGACTGTACACTCTTGAACTTGGGACTTGACTTACTTGACTTACAAGACTGACAGTAATTAAAATCCAGATCTGACTTCTGGTGTGCTCTGGAAACAAGCCCAAGCTATGAAACAGAATTTCAGCTCTAGCTCAAATTTGAACAACTTTGAAGTCCTTGTATTTCTGGTTCAGTCCTTTTCTAGTGACAAACTACCAGCCAAAACCTGTATGTTTTTAAGCCAGGCTTTCAAACACACTTGCTAAATCTCTACCTATACCAACACAGTTTATGGTGTTTTGGAGGGTGAGACAAACCCCAATGTCCTTAAGCGCCTACTTCCACATCTAAAGTTAGATAAAACACCAAGTGCCCAGGAATCCATTCAGACTTTTCCAGGTAGTTTTTAGCAATGAGAATGGACAGTGACTCAGTGACCAAGGAGAGGAAATGACTCATGAAGCAGCATCTCTCCTTACTGAGCTGCAGTGTCCTATGCTGAGCCAGGCCTCTGAATGCCAAAGGGATTGGATTATATTTCTGCTGTATTTTCTGAAAAGAGCTAATGAGATAAAGCTGGAGGGGAGAGCTCTGAATGCCACCCTTGGACAGGCAGGGCTCTTTGCAGGGTGCCAGGGGTAAATAGCCTGCAGGAGTGATGTTCACTGCTGGTGCCACCCACTTTCTTAAAACTATAGAAAATAGATACGAAACAGGCCTCTGGAGGTCATATGGTCCTCCTCCCTCCTGCACAATATTATTTGAAATAATTAATTAATATAAACTAAATTACTTCTTTGGAACCAGGAGAAGCATGCAGACATCCTCAAAAAAACAGGAAATTTCAAATAACACTCTTGCATAAGGCGTGTAGGTCACTCCTCCCTACACCCCCCTGCCCCAAGCATGTTGTAATACAGAGAAGAATGTGGGCCACAATCATTCCCTATATTCTGAAAAAATAATCAAAGCTGACAACAGCATGCATTTACTTGGGAACAGTAAATTAGACTTTCTGTGTCCAATTAATTAACCTGTATTCTTTCTAGCCTCATTACCCATGCTTCACAGTCAATCTCATGTTTTAGCATCCAGATCAGATATGGTTTAGCTCGCATTTCCACAGAACCCAAGAAAACCTCTCTCCGCTGGGGGAGATAGCTCAGAATATATCCAGCTCTTCTTGCGCAGTTGCTTCCAGTCATCTTCCACAGAAAACCTTCCCCAGGAGGGATGAGGATAACCTGTCACCTGCCAGCTTAGTTTAGTTTAAAGGATGACTATTGAAGATAAAGAAAACTAGTAACTAAAAGTGCTGACTGATTTTTAGGAAAAAAGTCAGTCATTTTTTCAGCAACTCTAAATTCTCCTAACCCTGTAATTTGCTACTATACTTATAAATCCACATATAGCTAATTTGATATTTATGTATAGTCAGGCTCCATTTAGCCAGGGAAATGCCACTACATGGAAGGAAGCCATCTGTTCCAAAACAATCAGGCTGACCTTGTTTACCAGGAGGCTGGGATCTAAAAGAAAGGCATGTCTTTGTCTCTCTGAGGAGACAAAGTGCCATGCTCTTGAAATGCAGAACAGCTTCACAGGGACGCTCAGAATCCCTGCTGCAACGCATGGGAAGGACGGTGCTCGTGACAGGCAAGATCAGGCTGCCAGAGCAGGGGGTGCAACAGGTATTTCCATCCTTATAAGCATTGATTTGAGCCGTGACTGATTCTGAGGAAGCCTGCTAGCCACTTCTGAGAAGCAGGGAGTAGTTAATAACTGCACCAAATTCAGAACTACTATTCTGCCTTTGGTACCATATCTCAGAGAACAGCTTATAGCTGACGCGTTGGGAGTCATCTGATGTGTTGGCTTACACGGCACATACAGCCCTTTGTAAATCACGTAGTGTTGGATCAAGGATGGAAGCTAGAAAAGAAACTTATTCCTTACCTTAGAAGAAAACAAACCTATCCCTCAGGCATGGGAGAACAGGCATCTCTTTAAAGTTTTAAACTTTTAAAATGTAACTTTAGAAACTATTGTTTTTCTTATAAAAGAAATAAAGAACAGAAATATCACAAGCCAATCTTTGAGTGCTCTGTCAATAATTAATAATGACACATCTACTGTAATAGGCTATGGCATTACAAGAACTCCCTAATGCTTTGCCGTGTGAGTAAGACATTGACTGCTGCCCTGGGAGAGCCAGCAAGTTTGAGGAGTCTAGACGAGCTCTCCAGAGCACGTCCTTCTCTCAAGAGGCCAGAAATCTGATTATTTGATCAGCAACCAGTTGTGCTTTTTCCTACCCCACAACATTGTGATTGCTAACAAGCACCAAGGCAGGCAAGCAGACAGGCACGAGCTCCGATGAGAGAGCCTGAGGGAGCGAATACCCACCCTTTAATGGCAAAGGGCTGATACTGCCCCTAGACACTGGCCTGAGACCACAGTTTATGTCAAAACCCATTGGACAGTTTCTGGTTACTGTTGACCTTGTGCTAGTTTTGGCTGGGATAGAGTTAATTTTCTCCACAGTAGCTAGTATGGGGCTGTGTTTTAGATTTGTGCTGAAAACAGTGTTGATAATACAGGGATGTTTTTGTTACTGCTGGGCAGTGTTTGCACAGAGTCAAGGCCTTCTCTGCCTCACCCCACCCCACCAGCGAGCGCAAGGAGCCGAGACAGCTGATCCCAACTGACCAAAGGGGTATTCCATACCATATGACATCATGCTCAGCATATAGAGCTGGGGGAAGAAGGAGGAGGAAGAGGGGGGGATATTTGGAGTGATGCTGCCTGTCTTCCCAAGTAA
The DNA here is from genome assembly GCF_949628215.1 of Phalacrocorax aristotelis. Classification (NCBI taxonomy): domain Eukaryota; kingdom Metazoa; phylum Chordata; class Aves; order Suliformes; family Phalacrocoracidae; genus Phalacrocorax; species Phalacrocorax aristotelis. The sequence goes on along the minus strand of NC_134282.1, from coordinate 20,969,482 downwards.
CCGTTACACATGATGGAGCCCTGCTTTCCTGGAGATGGCTGAACACCTGCCTGCCCATGGGAAGGAGTAAATGAATTCCCTGTTTTGCTTTGCTTCTGCGCGCAGCTTTTGCTTTACCTATTAAACTGCCTTTATCTCAACCCATGAGTTGCCTCACTTTTACTCTTCCAATTCTCTCCCCCGTCCCACTGGAGAGGACGGGACAAGCAGCTGCATGGTGCTTACGTTGCTGGCTGGGGTTAAACCATGACAGACCTAGGCCGATGAAAGGTTCCAGAGCCCATCGTTTATTTGCAGATGGTTTTGGTCCCATGTGTTAATCTTACTCCAATTATTATTTTTCTAGACAAACTCACACTTTTTTGTTGGGTATAGAGAGCAAGAGATTAAATGGCTGACTGAATCAGTTATTCTTAAAAAAAACTATACTTGTTTTGCAATTAGGAGAAAAAAGAGTGGCTAGAGAATAGGGAAAATTTTCAAACTTGTTTTTAAATCTGCCAATCCTTCCCACAGAGAACGCCTCCAGCTGTAGAAATGCCAGAGCACGGGCCGTCAGCTGTCTTCATCCACATGGCAAGGCCTCCAGGAGAGGGAGATCAGAGGCTCCCAGGTGCTCAGGATTATGTGCAGACTTAGGCTTTGGTTTCCCAGAAGATTTCTTGTTGCTGATTGCTTCTCAGTTTTATAATACAACTCACACGGCCAATTTCTCTGGGTGGCTTTTAATAACCTCACCAGGCTTTATTGCTTTCTTGCATCCGTATCTTTCCGGAAATCCTTTTCTTTTTTAATACAATATTTGACTACACAATGCATCTGACTTCTCAGGGAACAATAACTCTTCAGGAGGACCCTTTTTAATGAGCAACCAAAAAAAAAAATCTTTTGTAGAATCAACATTTCACAAGGCCTCAGAAACATTTTTAACTGCTTTCCTCCTTTTGATTTTGTTTTATTCTCTTACTTCATAAGTTCCTGTTTGATTTCCTCTATTTTCAATATTCCTCAACTTTCAATAGCAACTTTTCTCTGAAAGATGACCTTCCTTATTATTGTAGGCCATACAAAATATGCTCCATCTGCAAGCAACACAATTTGCTTTGCTTTGCTGATACCTTTTTCCCTGCCAGTATAAATAACCATCCTAAGCTGTGATATTCAAACTGGGATCTATCCCACATCCCAGACTCAGTGGCTCATGACACTGAAGAATTCAAATCTCATAATGTCTGGAGTTATTAGTAAAGCTAGGTATACTTATAATGTCATTAACTTATTAGAATCACAGCTTTCAATATTTAAGTTTGTCCAGGCCTTAAAATAAATAGGAACTCAAACATAGTAATCTCAAAGGCTCAGAAGGTGGACGTCAAACAAGACAAGCTCCGGGAAGGATGTGCCACAGGACCAAAGTTACAAATCAGCCGTTCTTGGTCATCCTTTTTCTCAGGTTGTGATTCAATAGGAAAGACAGACACTTGATTCATGATCTGTGATCACTTGGGACAGGTTTTATACAGAATCTCTCACTGTCAATACCTGTAAATGGAGCTCTACCACTGAGAAAATCAATGCAAACCCCATTTCCTTCTGATCACACCTTCCATGGGTTTGCATGGACAACACTACCCAGTACAGCATGGCAATGATCTGAAAAGCTAGGTACAACCCACCTCACTTACAACTTCTTCAGTGCTTCTGTTCTGCCATGCGAAGTCCAAAATTTTCCCTCCCATGTCCCCTGGTAGATACCAAGTCACACTGGTGAAAAGCGCACAGCATTACTAGTTTTCCCCTCCTGCTCTCCCACTTCAGTCCCCATTTGTTGCTAGTCTCCTGTGCTGTGTGATGATCCAGGTACACCCAACGTTCCCTCATTTACTTACAGACAGCACACAAACCTTAACAACCCCACACTGACACATCAGCTATCTTGATCCCAGCACCTACTACTTCTCAGGCTCATCTCTGGTGGTCTTGGGAAAAAGCCAGTCCAGTCATCCTCCGAACTCAGCAGGGACCTCCTGCTTTCTCCCCCAGTGCCAATTCGTACAGGTCTGCAGAGAAGCCTGTCCATTGTTCCTCTGGCCTTCATTTCTCTCTACTTCTGCTGCTCTTCAGAAGAGCTACAGCTCAGCTGATTATTTAGCCCACCACTCTCCCCATCCTTCTGGCTCTGGTTCCCTGCTCAGGACAGCCAGCTTGTGGCTGGCATCCCCGATTTCAACCCATTCCAATGAAACCCCCTGCTCCCCCCATAAGATTTCACATATCACTTCTGCTGGTCCTTCACTGTCCCCCCTAAACATCTAAATAGCCACTGCACTCTCCTACCCCACCAGGAGGCACGTACCTGCTCAGGGAGTGAGGCCAACTTTCTGAGAGGGTCCAGACTGGCCATCGTATCTGCAAACTGAGAAGTGGGCTCTGGAATCATCTCATTACAGAAATGGCAAATCATCAACTATTGCATTTCTAGGGCAACTCTTCCTCACTGATACTATCTGGTTTCATCTATCAACATTTTTTCCATCTATCAAGAGTAGTGCAGCCCATTGAATAAGTGCATTTTACTGTGGTAGGAAGCTGTAGAATTTGGGGCTAACGTGGGTATGGAAGAGTTGATACGATCAATTAACTTTTCTACTGATCAATTCAGGAAGGTAAACCCACAGTAAATTGGCCACAATGCTAAAAGAAGGAAAACATATTCCATCTTCAAAAAATTATTTAAAAGTTTGCTCTTTCAATGGCTATAGCTAATTAGGTTCTGCCTACACATTGGTGGGATATCATAAATCCATGACAACAATGCTCAAAGACAGAAAGGTTCTTCAGACTCCAATGTTTTCATAGTGTCGGGTTTGTTTTCATTATTCCTATGTTAGACAGAATAACAACTTTCTACACACATCATATAGATAATTAAAGTAAATGTTTGTCAGCAATCCTACTCCCCTAATGGTCCCAATGGTCCCAGCAGTCCAACTGTGTAGGTGAAGCTAAACCTAACATTTTGTCAAAGCCAAGTGGCATGATTCTGTTGTAAAGCAGCTTCAACTGACCACTTAGGGGATGGGCTTGCTTTGGGAGTAAAACTGCCCATCTGATTCTACTTCTGGGTAAAAGGCAGCAGCTCTTGCCTGGTCTAAGACACTCGGAACAACCTAGAAGAGGAAGAGTTGAGCAGTGAATAATTAACTATGTAGGAATTTATTCAGTTTGGACCCTCACTGAAATAACAGTCTTACTCATCCAAAGCAGAATCTAATGAACTCTCTGATCATTGCAGGTTGGCAACTTAAGTTTGAAGCTCATCACAACAAGGATGACAGCAACATATCTTGCCAAGATCTGATCCAGCATTAACTCAAAATGATGGAGTCATCCTCAGAAGGAAGGTGTTTATGAGCAGGAGAACCATCAGTGAACAAACCTGGAAAACTCTGCTTCCGTTGAGAATACATGACTTCAGCCTATGATGTACGCCAGATCTTCATCCTTTCAGTAAAATCTGTGTCTTGCCCCATTAAGGGCATTTGCTTCCCCAAGAACTCTCTTCTAGAAAACATGGGTATGGTTGAAGTGGTTGCAGCAAGTGAGATGTAGCTGACAGAGCTATATTACATAAGCTTTGCATGAAATCATTAATTCATGTATATGCTGGACTGACACCAATGACTATCCAAAAGCTATTTACAGTGATATCAATAAATTGGTGAGATCATTGTCTTCCTCCCTCACTTCCCAATACCTGGACTCTAGCAGATCCAGGTAAATCAACTGAGTCTTCATAATGAAAACAGAAATTTAATTATTCACAAGCATTCCCCTTGAGCTTTCTCTGGGCTTTTTGTGAATGATCAACAGAGCAGCTGCTCCAGACAGCACTCTCAATCCCTGCTTGCTGGCCTGTTAAAAGCAGTGACTCATCAGCACATGACGTCAAACCCTCCTCTCCTCTGAAATGGCAGGAAGAAGGTTTCATTAAAAAGATAAAAAAAGGTATCAACAAAACAGCCTGAACTTCCTCCCAAACACACGGGGTTTGGTCAGGGGTCATCTCTGCTGCCGCTGGCTGAAGAGCTACACCCTGTGTATGCACCAACGGCTCCTTCAAAGGGTAAAATTTCTGTTTAATACTGAAAACATAAAACATACTTCCTCAGGTAAGCTGATTTATTAGATGCTGACTCAAAAATCAGACCAAAGACCCAGTATTAGGCTTTTTGGTAAGCCCTGCTTGCACATCTCGCAGGAACGCTTCCCCGCTCAGCAGAAGCAGAGCGGCGAAGCGTTGGCTCTCCCCACCTTCACAGCGAGGTGGGAGCACTTGCACAAGATGTTTACACAATCCAAAGCAGCTGTTAAGCAGTCCTTGAAGCTGCCCAAATAACACTTCCCACTAACACCCGATAAGGGTGCCCAAACAGACATTGAGAGAAGCATCAAGAAGTAGGGTGCTGCCAAATTCAAGACCCTCCCTTGCCTCCATGCCTGCTAAGGTTGCGCTGAAATATGCAGACATGAAAAAAAGTATATGTGAATGCAGCCACGATTTGCTATCTTTGTGAAGAAATCTGGCCCAGTGCCATGAAAGTTAGAAGCAGAAGTAATCTAGAAGGGGCTGTTTCTCTGTAGTTAAAATTGAGATTTTTTTACTCTAGATGGTGAGTCCTTCTGTCACATGGACAATGGCATCTTACCCAGAAAATCTGCAAAGCAACAGAGAGGGGAACAAGCAGGGTAACTTGGGATTTAGCTGTTACATGGGATTAATTACAACATCTGTGATATTTTATTTTCTCTGCTAGCTTTAGGCTTCAAAGCCAAGCCTCAGTCTCCTCCGAGACCAGCTCCCGTGGCAGCACACCCCAGACAGCAGCTGCTTGCTCTTCAGCTGCAAACGGCTGTGGCAGGGGACAGGAGATATATTTAGCTCCATTCCCGGCTGCCTGGAGGGCAGCATCGCTTACAGCCCGCGACTCCCGTCTTCCCCCAGCATGATGCTGGAAGCAGAAATACTGCCGTTAGCTCAATCTCTTCACAAAAGTCAGTCAATTATGGAGTAAAGCGGAGGTTTGGAAAGAGCATGGCATTGTGGGCCTGTCTGCTCACACAGGGTTTGTGCCACAGCTGGAAAATTCTGCTGGAGCAGGGCTGTGTTCCCACCTGCACTCCTTCCCCCCCTTAATGTAGGTCAGGCCACAGATACGAAAGCCCAAGGGTGACTGAAATGACTGACCAAACTTAGAGAACATAAAAGGTGCTGGATATTCAATAAGTGCAAGAAAAAGTGTTACACACAGGCCAAGAGTTGCCATGACACAAACCTCTGCCCAAGACACTTTTCCATTAAAAAAAATAATCAACATTATCTTTACGTCCCTTTGCACAGATGGGCTTACCTTCTGGCTTTTAGCTCTGTTAGTATTCTTACCCTTGACTCGGTTTGACTGCTTATTTTTCTATGGGGTCTCTGTCTATGTGCAGTCCAAGTCAGAATTTGTTTTCTCACATAGATATGCAGCAGAGAGATGGAAAGTTCACAGCTAAAATGGCCCCTGGGTGTCTGAGTTAACTCCGGACTGCAGAGCACTCCAAAATAGAAGTGAAAATACTCCTATTACTTAACTTTCTGGAATCGATTAGCAATGAAGTGCTAACGGACTTGAATTTTGCCCATGCCTCATAATCTCAAGAGTAGACCCTAAATAACATTTCAACTTGAAAAAAGTAGCTAAATGCCATCTTATCTAGTGGCAGCAAGGCACTACACAAAGCACCGCTGTACTGCAAAATTCATCCGAGCTAGACCGAGTGCTGTAATTACTTAAAAAGGAGAACCAGGGATACAATACCAGAAATGTGGGCATTCTTCAAACAAGGCTTTCCAAAAGACTTTGCATTTTTGACAGAAACAAACAAAGAAAGGAGAAGAGAGGAAAAGGTCAAAGAAGTGCTGGCAGCAGGAGCTGAGGGCTGAGCAGGGTACGGCTCCTGGGCTCCGCTGTTCTGCCTTCTCTGGTGAGACAGACCCTTTCTTTCCCTCCATAGAAAGTCAGTTAAAAGCGAGTAGAGAAAGGAAGAGAAAGGAGGCAAAGGGAGTTTATGCAAGAGCAGAGAGCAGGAACAGGAAAGGAAGGAAAACAAGGTTGGAGAAAACAGGGGAGGGTTGTAAAAAAGTGGTAATGAAAGTAGCGGGGGCGGGGGGGGGTGGGGTGGGCAGCCCATGCAAATATGGAAAGCAGGAGGAGTTGAAAGCTGTGGATAACACTACTGAAACAATTCCTCTCCAAATGTTGTGGAGACTGCATCTGGAAGGTCCTCTTTCTTAGTCTTCCCTCTTGCAAAAAATCTTTCCCTCCCATAGGGTGGCTTACCCTGTCTTTGCCCTGCTCCCGCAGGGATGCTGGCAGTGGGAGAGGCTGCCATCACTCCTGCCACCAGCTGCCACCAAGGACTTATCTAATGCTCTTGGCAGCCATCCCTGACTAAGAGATTTGCTTCCCCAAGCTGTGCAAAGGGGAAGCCGCATGCCAGAGCCCTGGAGGACCTCCCTTCTTCTCCTGGCCAGGATCACCTTGGAGCTGAAAGGGAACAGTAAGCACTTTCACTCCTGTTTACTTGTGCCATAGTATTACTGCTTGGCCTCATATATACAGCCTTCTGCAGCTGTAGAAAGTAAAGATTTAAAAAACTGACAAAAAAACAAATCCGCCTCAACAACCACATATTTGCCATCAGTACCTTCTTATGAGCAAATATGGCCCTTGTAGCTTCATTAAGGAAAGAAAGAAAACCGAGGCTCTCATCCCTCTCTGAGCACCCCTTTGCTTTTCAGTTAGTTTTCCCTTTTACCCAAGCAATCTGCAAATATTCGGGGTCTCAGATTTCTCCTATTCTTTAGGAGAAAACTGGATGCTCCAGCTTGGCTATAATATTTGGGGCAACCTTACTAGCACAGGAGGCAAAGGCTGCTCTGCTTGTTAGCACCTGCCAGGATGAGCCACCCAACAACAAACCCTGTGTCTCCCAGCCCACTCTTCCCGGTGTCCCAAAGGATTCAGTCTCCCATTTCTTCTGGAAGCCATCACAGTGGCTGGGGGCACAGCCTGGGTGCTTATCCACTGAATGCGACTAACCCGACCACAACGCTCTCAGAGATCAGCTGTCTTAAGTGTGCTCTTAGCCCTTCCCATGCAGCGGAACACTAACAATTTAGAGTAAAAGCGTTTTGATATATTTTTTCGAAGCTGAGACCTACATGGAGCTTGTCCACGTCTCATTAAACCGCATGTCTGAGCTTCGGCCCAGCCCTCACTGCATTGCAAAAACCACAGCAAGTTAGACCTGAAGCTTCTGCACTTCCTAGAGCACCCTGGCGGGGTGCTCTGCGGGCCCTGCAGCGCAGCGGGGGAGCGCAGGGATGAAGGACGAGCACAACCGACTTCTGCCCAGGTGGCCGGGCAGCAAATTGACCCTGCATTGTGTTTCCAGGGTCTGTTGCAGGCTGTGCACCTTGCCTTCAGAAAAGACACGGTAATATGAAGGCAGCTCCTATCCCTCCCCTCAGGCACCAGGCTGAGCCCCGGCCCTGCCCGCAGGGACAGCTGTGCCCAGCTGTGCCCACTTCAGCATGGCTGAAGCACGTTACCAGCAGCCCCAGCCCTGCCTCCTGACCCCAGCAGAGAAGCCAGCAAGGCAGAAATCACCCCTTTTATAATATCTCACCTCACTGTCTGCCTTAGTTTCAGAACATACCCAGTTTCGTATTCTAAGTTTCAACCCCCTCCAGAAGAGCCCTGTGTGTCAGTGAGCTGCTTTCCAGCTGCAAATGATGTGCAGGAACCTCCCACCCGCAGCCATCACCTGTTGGATGGTCAGCAAACTTTATTTCTCATTTATTTTAAAGCACGACTCGCAAGTTGTAACAGTGAAGAGAACTCCCCTTTCCTACATCTTAGAAGAAATAGCTGTTTCCACAGTGCTAAGCCAGCAAAGTAGGGGGATTTCTTTAGACTTCAAAAATGCAAGTGGCCCCATTAAAGCCGTCTGAGCTTTCTTAAATGCTTGTAACAGAGGACTCCTGAAAGTACTTTGCTGAATCCAGGCCTCATGCACAGTTTTTATGAGTAGTTACAGAGTGGAAGAAGATAGGAGAAAGAGAAAGGAATTGTGCTTCTGATTTTCATCAATATAGTTGTTATTTAAATTTTCTGACCAGCTACCAGCAAGCCACAACTGAATATGGTTCAGGCAACAGAATCAAGGTTAAAGCCATCCAATATTGAGGGCACAGCTATGCTTGTACTCCATTGCTCCCCGAGCATTACCTGGGAGTTAGACAGCAAAACAGAACCCCTTAAAACACTGCTGCAAAAAGGAAGGTAATAAAGGGATTTCTGTACCTATGCTTGATATCACAAGGAGTACTGGGTTTACGTTGCAGTCAGGAAGATAGAGGTGTCATTAGGAAGAGCATTTCAACTGACAGGGGGAGTTTAGTTTCAGGGCAGACCGTCCCATTTGGGATCTCTACCACAGGCTGATTTGAAGAAGGCAGAAAAACCACTTAGATCCAATACGTGTGCAGCTGACCTTGCCTGGGACTGAAGAATGAATAAGACAATTTCTTGAGGTCCTAGGCTTTCCACTTTTATGCCAGACTTAAACATAAATGTTAGAATATATATTACTACATAACATTGTTGGCATATTATTTTCATCAGCAGCCAGGACTGTCACACTAAATGTTGTGTTTTTCCCCATATTAACCCAACCAAAATGAACCAATGTTTGATGCCCTCTGCAGTGCCTTTTTTTTGCCAGCAAAATATTCTTGTCATTGCCAATGCACTGTGTCAGTCTTTGCCAAACAAGAACTGACTACCCAAGCCAGTTTTCTCTCTGAGAACAAGGACCACCTTGTCACTGACAACAGACACGAGAAAAAAATCCTCTTTCCCCCCAAATGCAGCTGTCAGCTTACAAAGCCAGCCAGTTCTTTGTTCTTTTTCCTGGAATATTTGCTTCTTGCCACGTTGTCAAGTTGTTCTTTCAGAGCTGTTATCCAGCATAATACTCACCTAGAACCACATCCCAAGCCCCCCTGAGAAATAAAAAATAACACATTCTTTCACCTGAAACTTTTGTGAAGATGTTCCTCTGTGATTTGTTGTTGGTGGTTCCGCTCAGCTAGGGCTGACTTCTCCCTGTTAGCTTCCAGAAGGACCCTGAATCCACAAGGCTGGGAGACTTACACAGCTGCTGACAATTTATGCATGCAAGATCCTGGTCCGGAGGGCAGTCAAAATCCGCAGCAAGCTGTAATGAATGTCACCCTGTGTAACTAGGGGTTCTACGTTCAGCATTGCTTTTCACAACAGACTCACAAAATTCACCTTTGCAGGAAAAAACCATCAGCACTGTATTCTCCATTGCAGAATCTGGTGTGTAACGATACATATTGGGTTTGGAGCAGGAAGCTCCAGAAGAGAGAATTCTCAATGGGAATTTTAAAAGGAGATGACAGAAGGCTAAAATAAACGTTAAGATCCCTTCTGTATGTTCCCCCTGGCAAGCTTCCTTTCAGCATTAGAGACCAGTAATCTTAGAGGGGTAACTGGATTTTTCCATATGGATATGTACACAGGAATGTTCCCTACCTCATATACCTGGACCATCTTTAAAATGTACAACTACAGCCAAAGGCAAAAACCCTCAGCTAAACTCCTAGCTATCCCCCGGCTTACTGGGACATTCCAGACCAGCCACAAGTTTGTTTTCAGTGTGTCCTTTCCACAAAAGTTGAACAAATTTTGTCGTGTACTGGTAAAGAGGAATGCAAATAAGATGCTATTTGTTTCTATATGGCCAAAGGATTATCTTTAACTATTTTATTGCACTCTTTTTATGAAAACATGTGGTTACAAGAGCTGTTAAATAAGTAAATTAAAAGACAAGGTTAAGTAGACTAGACAACAGAACTTGAAATAACGATAATTTATGATAATGTACATTGCTGGTCTTCCTTAGGGTTCGCTGAACAACAATTTCAAGAATAGCTTCTTCCTTCCCCTTAGCCTGGGTCTCATTAGTCATGTTCCGAGGCAACAGGTTTCCATGACAGCAAACATTAAGTCTCTTGCAGCACAGCCCGTTATTTCTGCTATAAACACTAAGCTTTCACTACTATACTTCAACCTAGACCAGCTACCTTCATGAACAAAAATCTCTGAAAAATCCTAACAAACATTTAAATCAACAGCTATGTTTTATTTGTACTATGATCTTGTCAGGGAACACGCACGCTATTTAATTCAGTAGCAATGTCGTCAAATTCCCCATCAAGATGCTTTTAACCTGGTCTGAGCTCACAAGTTCTTGGCAGCCGTCAAACAAAAATATAATGATGTAAGATGATGATGCAGACTCCATGGTCATAAAGGCAACGGAGACAGTTACTGAAAATCCCACCATAGGGATTAGCTGCAGAACTGAGACCTTTGTATTTAGTTATATTAGGCAGGGTGAGAGCAACGTCCCCCTCACAGAGGAGCTGTGCTAACAAATATTTTCACACGCATTTTCAGTGGAGTAGAACATCATGGGCAGGCACGGATAGGGGTTTTCTCTCTCTATGAACTCTATTGAGCCTTGTTATTTTAAGGGGACTGTTGACTGAACATCTCTGGGCACCTTTGAAAGCCTCACTCACGCTGTTAAACTCTTCTAATCTTTCCTTATAAACCGGTCCCTCCTGACTGGTAATGTACCGTTACTGCATGCTGTATTAGTCCAACGCAGCACAGTGCTAAGCAGAGGATAAAAACTGTGTTATCTCTTAGAAGGACTGTAAAATGTATGAAAAAAATACTAATTCATCCTTTCATAAATACAGCATTACTCTGTCCAACATAAATTCAGATAATACCTAAACTTTACAATAAGTTTCCCACCTGGGTTTCTGTAAGCACAGGGGTTTTTTTGTGAGAGCAGCTAGGGGTAGGTGTTGAAGAGTCACTTCCAGTGGCTTTTTGTTAAACAAAGGCTGATAGGAGGTAATCTAAACGTCAATTTTCCTACAGTTATTTGTAAGAGTTGACAGATTTCAATGAGCCACAACACTCAGCAATGCATAATGAAAAAAGAAAAAACTATAAGAATTCATGAATCCTGTGAGATCCTGCCACTCTTGCCTCTCACTCATGATTTGTCATACTTTTAATATTCCTTTTGACGTTATTACACTTATTTTTATCCCAGTCTAATGTTTGCCTCTCTTTTTAATTGCCATGTATGTTCAAAGATGTCACAAAATTCATGAGTTGCAAATAGCTGCGTGACAGAGAACCAGCCCTGTCACAACTGGTAAGCAGTTAGATCACAGTAAGAATCCTCCAGGCAGAGGTGCTAATAAGAAAATCACGAAGCTTTTTGTTAGATGCAGCTGGTGAAAGCAAGGAGGGGAATCTAGGCTAGCAACATGACCATGATTAATGGTTATTTTAGTAAGTGCAATTTTGCAAACTAGGACATATGTGCTTGAAGCTTGTCAGCAAGGTGAGAGTTTAGATAACCGCAAAAGATGTTAGCGAGATTGGGAAAACTGCAAAGGAACCTGCTTTCTAATACTTTTTTTTCGATAATAATTTCATAAAGTAATCTCAGAAAACTTTACCTTGATCACTTCTTAGAATAGTCGGGCAGGTTGGAAAGAGAAACATCAACAGCAAACACAAACGAAATGGGCAATGATTCAGAGAGATTTGTGAATATATATAAAGATATGTGTATCTCCTGCTTTAAGAAAAATCAAAGAACTAAGACACCAAGAGAGACATAACTCTTCTGATGAGCTGTACTCCACAGTGCACTAATCTGCGTAGAGTCCTGTTGGATGCCAGATGGAGGCACAGGCATTGTGACACAGTGACCTAAAGGTAGCCTGACAATAACTGGGCTTCATTTGGGCTTTCTCCCTTTGAAGAAAGAGTTGGGTTGAGCCGAATGCCATTATAACACCACTTAGGTGAGTGACCCCTTTCTCACTGAAGGTTGTAAAAAGTATAAATACAAGTTTTATGTTTCAAACCAATCTGTTCTTAAATAGGCTGTGCATACAGACTGATGCTTGCAAAAGTCATTAAGCAACACTCACCTGCTTACTTTGTGTAGCCCATCAATAGGCAAAAGCAACAGGAATCTGTAGATGTTTCTTAGAGCACAAATATAATTTAGCAGTTCTTTAGAGTGCTTAACAAATACCTTCCATCCAGCTTTGTAGCACAAAGGCAGTTGGCACAACAGGCACACCATATTCCAATGACCTTTTGCACTAGGACAAGGAAACCATGCTAATTCCTTCACACTACTCAGGTTGACGCTGGATACATCAGTTTGGCAATGCTATTTATCTCAGATGCTATATTGATATGGCTGGCATAAGTACCCCTAGCTAATGTATTTTTTTTCCATAAGGAATTCTTCATTTGAAATGAGAGATAAAGAAGTCCTGCAGCTCTTCTTCGAATGACTGAAAAGACAGGCTTATAATAGCCTTATTCATACCAAGAAATCTTCTTTTAGATCCTATTTTGATATATTCCAGAATTCAAGCAACATGGCAGTTATAAGAGTCAGAGAATCACAGCATGGCTCCAAAAACGAGTAAAAGCAAATGAAAATACTGATGAGTTCACTGAATAGAAGTCACTTATAAAAGTAAAGAGCGGAAAGAGCCTCTTTGCACATTCTGAAGTGGCTTCTTAATCAATTAAACACTCTAAAAAAACTTCATTTCAAACCATGAGAAAATAATATACAACTCATACAATTTCATTAATTTACTATTAAATTGAATGCCTTCAGAGCTATTAAAAGCCCTTCAGCAATTTCATTCTTTTTTCAATGCTGAAAGTATGCCTTTGACATCAATACAGAGAAAGCAGATGGATAAAGTAAATATAAAAAGAGCAGCATGACGCTGTGAAACAGCTTGTCACAGGTTTACTAACAGACTAGATAACGCAGGCAGAAAAGTTGGTTGACAATTAGCAAAGTTGTCATGTTGTGTCAAAGTGCTCCCACCCTCCAAATAAACCCCCCAAAACCCTCCCCAGGAAGATACAAACAGGCTGGGAAGAAAGGAGCAATGAAAAAAAATTAGAATAAGCATGAAAGACATTTAAAGATTAGAAAAATCCCTGAAGGAAAATACTGACTGTACACCACAGAAATCAAAGAAAATGTATGCTGAAGGGAAATGTGAATCAATGCTCAGACCATTCTGGCGTATCTGTCTGATAACTTACCTAATTTTTGTATAGGATAATTTCATGATTTGACAGAGACAAAACATCTGTGAGTTATGAGCTAAGATAAACAGAATTTCTCTGAGCTTTCAATTCTGATAAAGGAGGAAATAATCACTCTAAGGAAGCCAGTTCGATCTAGAGTGCAAATTGCACTGACAGAGGAGAGGCAAGTTAACACACCTGGCTCCCTGCACGCAGCTACAATGTTTTATAACACACAGTAAGATGCACAGCCCAGCTGATTCTTCTACTATTTTACCCTTTTTCCCTTTGTGCAACTTGCAGAGTTATAAAAGATTGATTAAATTGTCCAACCTTCACAAAAATGGGCCATGTTCAACTACTAGAAAGCCAATCATCCCAATTGGTGTGTGAGTTTGGAACTGGAAAACTCTCCTGGGAAAGATGGTTATTGGTGGATGCCAAAAGAGATACAAGATGATCTTCACCCTAAAATCCCAAAGACTAATTTCTCCTCTTCAGGATATCTCTGGTGCTCAAGCTGCACACTTCCAAAGGTTGTAGCCCTTCTCCAGGTCCAGGGTATCTAGGAAGGGGACAGGAAAATGAGGAGAAAGACAGAAACAGGCCATCCGCACGCAGCAGCAAAAAGGATTCATTAAACCTGGGAGAAGCTTACCTCGAGTCAGAACAGTCTTCCAGATTAAATGGAGGTGTGGACTGCCCTCTAGTAGCATTTGGAGCAGTTTTATTAGCAGACTAGAGCAGAAAATAGAAGGAAGATAGTGAAAGAAAGGGACTGGTCCAAAGAGGAGCATATTTCTTTGTATGCTAGAAGGGTTAATCTTTTCAAAGCAAACTTGTAAAATTAGGGCCCACAACAATTTGGCTTTTAGAAAAAAATTATTATTAGAGCAGAATTATCATTACATTCAAAATAATGGACATTTGTACAAAAGTAGAGTCATACAGTCAGCAGTGGACCAAAACTAGTAAAAATACCTCTTCAAAGTACAGCCAGAGTAACATTTTATGATGATAAAACCCGTAGCTAAAAGACACGGTACAAAACAAGTGTTTAGTCTAGCAAGGAGAAGAGAAACTAGATCAAGGGTAGTAACAATTCTGAGAAACTCATATGCAAAGTAATGCAAGTACAGAATTGTTAAACCCTGTGCTACATTAGCTGACCTTCATCTTCACCATTATACAAACAAACCCCTTTAGTTACTGTTTTTTGGTATTTCTCTGAGGATCTGGCACATTGGGAAGCAATTTCAGGAAGTGCATTTTACAGGTGCACACAGCAGTTCTCTCTAGGTAGTTTTAACACTAAAATGCAGGCTTGTTCATGTACTCCTCCACTGTCTGAAAAAAAGAAAAAGAAACAACTGATGCATTATGGAGCGGTACAGTAATAGTCAAACCAACCCTTTTGTCCTCTTTTAAGACAGCTGGAGTTATGTATGGAATTAGGCCAGGTTAATTAAAATGTAGAAATAATTCTGCTTTGAAAACCTTTAATGGCGTTTTAGAATCTGATCTTCAAATCACAACATACCATGGTTGCGGCTAAACTCGCCATGCTTAGCTGGGTTTTGTACATAGCTGGCTTAGTTTCACGTGCAAATACCAGACCACTGTGAAAAACTGTTTGACTCGCATAGAGTGTCCCTAGCTAGTTCTACCAGTGTGCCGTTTCCTTCAGTATTACAATGGATCCTTCACTACCTAGGAGAAAATGAGGTAAACCCATCACATTCAACTGCTTTTGCCATTCCTGGGTCAATAGTGAAAGTTACAGAAAAGAATTCCCGCAGGGTTCTGAATAAAGGTTACATATCTGTGCCCTGCAGAAAACAGACAGGTGTTTATGAATGAAAGCGGAGCTTGCCAGCACATACTCTTTCCAATTTTAAATGTTAATAGTAAGTCATCTGTTTCCAATGTATTAGTGAAACAGATTTTTCTGTATTTTTATGTATGTATTTATACATAATATATAATCTTAGATTATATTCTTATACTATAAAAATATCTTAGATACATCTTAAACTATTTTTAATATAATATCCGAGAAGCTCTAGCCATTCAACAGCATTATATAAAGAGCCTTCAGATGATTCTGATGAGGGTTGAACTGAAAGCTTATGTAACTGCTACCTTACGTGCACTGTTGTACCTATTGAAACTGAACCTAAGACACGTTTGGATAATTAAGTACCAGAAGTGCTTAGCTGTATTTTAAGCTCCTGTCAAACAAGGAAGACGTAGGAAGATGAGGTGTTTGCCTTTTGTCTTCCTCTGCCTTACCTCCTGCAACATGTCAGAGTCTTCTATGGCTTTCACTGCAGTCTTCTTTGAAGTTTCTTGTACTTCTCCACCAATTATAAACTCATCAAGAATAAAATAAGCTTTTTCAAAATTAAAGATAATATCCAGCTCACACACCTGCCAGAAAAGAAGGACACCCCACATTTAAATTACTTTTACAGCATTATAAGAACTACTGGGACAAAGCTGTTAAGATGATCAAATGTATTCAACATATGCACTTTTGTGGCAAGTAGCAGGGTGAAGAAAGATACCGCATATTATGTAATATTGCAGCTTCTACACATATTCTCTTCACATATATAGCCTAGACTTACAGCAAAATTATTCCACTTATTTTATGTAATACACTACATTCATACTGGTTTTCAGAGAACAAAGCTGACTTCCTAGCCTACTAACCTTATAATAGATCTTATATAGCACTTGTAATATGGGTTACATATGTTCACGCAGTTTCACAGAGCAAGACAAATTCCCTGTCCTAGTGACCTTACAGTCACCAGCTGCTGTTTTGTTTTGAGGTGGTACAAACATAAGTTGTGCCACAGTGATTTAAAGTAAGAGATGTGTTAAGGTAGTGGGAACAATTTTGAAAATATTCATAGAAAAGATGGGTCTCTTGTAGTCTTTAAAGACTTACTGAAAGACTTATTTGGACCTCATTCAGGTCTTTTCTTTAAAAAAAACCCCACTTTAATGTTTTCCTCTTTTGTCCTTAACTATTACACAATATTATGAAACTAACAAACCCAGTGTATCTGAAGATGTCAGGAGAGAGAATTAAAGTACTGTCGCCCAGGAATTTTTTAAAGTAATTTGCTTCAAGCTTTCTCCTCAAACTCTATTCCAGGAGATACACACAAAGCATCAAGATTCATTTTTTGGTGGGGCAGAAAGGATGGAAAAAACAGTTTTATGATAGTTTCAGCACTATTTTATAAAACATTCTAATAATCAAATTCACTCTGGATTGAGAGAGTCTACGGGGCAAGTAGTGCAGGCAGAAACAGAAGTAAAATGGCTTCAGATAACTTTGTTTATCAGACAGCCAGAAACACATTTCTTGGGGAAAAAAGTGACACATACATTTCCAAAGTATCTGTCCAGAAGCTCTACGTATCGATGAACAATCTCTAGTGTCAGGAGCTCATTATCCTGGTCTTCTATTGCACAACAGAAATACAAACTAGCATACCTAGGGAAATAAAGGCAAAAACGTGAGTGAGAATGAACAACTGGATCATCAGTGCCCTCCTTTTCTCTTAGAGGTTATGCATATGACAGTTAATGTCTATCCTGTCTCTAAAATAATATTTTTCTTCCATTCTTATACTGTCTCAGAGAACACTTAAAAAGATCAGATAATTTAAACAAATTATTCATTTAGTTAGAGAAACAAACTCCACCCTTGGCAAAGTGGGATACCTCCAACACTGGTCTTAAAACAAACATTTAAATCAGTTGTACTTTAAGGTCTCCCTCACCTGCTGCAATAGCACTACAGAAAGTGGCGTTAAACTGTAGAATTAATTATTTTAATTAAAAAATAATAAAGGCAAAAATAAAGGTGGAAGGAGTTATACCTTGGCAAGCCTGCTGGCTATCAAATGACTGAAAGCGTTTTACATAGGGCCAGAAAGCATGAAACTGCTTAGTCCAAACAACCTTCAAAACTAACCTACAGCAAAACTTTGTTTAAATCAACCCAAGATGGGAGTAATGATCTACCTCAACCCTCTGGTGCTGTGGCTGGAGGCCCAGCTTGTCACAGCACCTGGCCAGATGTTTACATCCATCACTTTACAGCATGGAACTCAATTCTTGCTAAATGGGAGATGCCACTTAATTTGTACAGTGTGCCATACCTTAAGGCTACTTTTGTTTGCTACAGCTTTGCCACAATTAACATGCAGTTAACATGCTAAGCATCCTGTAACTAGGACCAGTGATTTCTCTGGAAAAGGAAATGAGAATTAACACTTTCCAGAGCAATAAATATTTCAAAAATTGAATTTGACAAAATATTGAAAATACCTCAGAACAGTTCCTGCAACCTACCAGCGAGCCTAATAAAGGCCAGCACACATGTCAGCAGGCTACCTTGGGGAATTATGAGCAGTGAAGCCTAAAGCCTTCTGACAATTTCAACCACTAATACCTAATAGGTTGCTCCCATTTTTGCCATTTGACAGATTGCGCAAGTATTTTTCACCCCACAATTTACCCTGCCGACTTATCCAGGGACATTGTGCTGTTATACACAAATTGCTGATGGCAGGCTCCTGCCAGCTTACTCTAGCACTTACGGTTTTGTTTGCTGTTTTTCTTAAAGTAAGCCTTTATTTTTCCTCTTCTAGCACGTTATTTATATGGATAGTAATTATATGTTCTCATAAAACTACTCACACCTTTTGTAAACAAGCTTGAGGTCTTTCCAGTCAACAAAACTACTTGTTTTTTGATTGCGAGACAAAATAATCTGAACAATTTCTCGAATGATCTTTTTCTTCTCTTTATCAGGTAGCGTCGTATACCATTTCTGAAGCCTTAATTTCCCCTGCCGACTGAACAGCAGTATAAAGTGTATCTAGAGTAAACAAAGCAACATGGTTAATGCCAGAGCCATAGCCAGAGAAGAGCATTCCTCTGTCTGACACCAGAAATCTGTGAGATCTTAGCAAAGGCAACTCCAGCCTTGTTGCAATGTTCGGACGTGGGGTCAGTGAGGTCTGAGGGAGGCTGAGCGCGGCAGCAGAGATCCCTCCCCTCTCCTGTTTCTTCCCCCAGCAGCTCTTCCCTCCCTGTGGGACCTCTCCCCTTCGCACCGCCTTTGCATCCTCTCCCACCCGTCCTCCCTTACCTTGTACAAAGAGCAGCTTTGCTTCCTATTCTGCCATTTCCCTGGGGAACAGGAGTATCACCACTTTGCAGTGGTTAGAAGAGGGCCCCAGCCCCTCCTCCAGCAAGATTAGACACCTTAGTAATGGGAATAAAGACTTAGATACAACAAGGCTAGGGAGATCAAGGATGCGGTGTAGCACAAGACTAGAAATATGAATACCTAGATAGTAATCATAATCACTAACAATTCTGGTATTGCACTATTTCAGGTGACAAACAAAGCAGCATGTTCCTAGAAGAGGATCTCAGAAGCAGAAGAAACCAACTACTTTGGAAAGGGAGCTTGACTAGTTTTACTAAAGAAATCACCAGATTATGAAACACAGATGACTGTGATGACAAAGGACAGGCATCAGTGACCAAGGATATCACGTTGAATAAAGCACGATACATACACTGTCCTAAAATTTCAAATTTAAAGCTAGTCATAATTTTACATGGTTTGACCCATGATTTTTTCATGCTTAGCATTATCAGTATTACTGAAATACAGAAGTGCTAGCTTTTAAATGCCAGTGGGCCTTTGGGAGAAAAGTATCAATCACGTTCATACAAATCTATACACTTATACAAGTTAACAGATTAAAATAACTGACCATACTAAGTCTTCAAGCAGTACAGTAAGTCATCTACCCACAGCACAGAAATGGCTTGAAGAATGCAGGAAATCTATCTGAGGATGACATCCATCTCAACTGGACATCCCCTGGTAAATGGGGAGAAAAAAAACAAACCAAACCACAAACCAACCCTAGCAGGGACAGAGATGCTTCCAATGGCTGACGACACTGTGAACTGCCCTGTTCTTCATAGGCATCCCCATCGCTTTCTCACCAGTACCAATGCCTGGAGGCCAGGGGCTTGCAGGAAGGATGTCTAACCACAGTCACAGCCATGTGCATGATGACAGGCACGCTGCCACTTGTGCCTGCAGAGACAAGGCTTCCCCTGATGCTGGGAGGACCAGGGAGAAGAACAGGAGCCTCATTTTCCTCACATGCTCCCAATCCTTGCAACTCCCAACAGAAGGCCTAGCAAGTCACTTGCCACATCCCCATTCTTCCCCATAGCTTCTCAATCTACACCCTAATCCCTTCTCCCTCTTGTTTACTATTCCAGCTTATTGCTGTACCTATACTTCCCCATCACTCCATCTCACCAGTGACGATTAATGTTACTGTTCACAGTTACTATCAAGATTACAATGCAGATTTCTGTAAAGACAAAATCATTCTACAGTCTGGTGAAGTCCAAGCAAAGAAGTATGCCAGAGAAGCTTCTACAAAAAAAAAGGGAAAAAACAAACAAGCAAGCTACTGAATTTTAAACACAGCATTTATTAATAATTCAGAACCATTCTCTAGCTATTAAGTTGCACAGCTGTTGAGTAATTTGGAGATAAGACTTCTGACTATATTGAGAAAGACTTCAAATGTGGGATCTTTTTAGGAAAAGGTGGACTGTTTTATCCATATGTGCCTGTGGCAGGATCTACTGCTGGAAATATGGCTCTTGCCATCATTAGCCTAATGTGCTTGATAAAATTACAAGGATTTTGCAGCTGCCTTGTGTTGAGCCCTCTAACACTCTCCAGATGAGCTTGCTAAATAAGCACAATTATGCCGCTGGCAGTACACAGGGCCTGATTACAGTGAAGATCAAAGCACCATGTTCTTGCCTTTCTCTGTTCATGTTACCACCTGGGCTTTGACATGGTAATTCCGGCTGTCGGGGGTTACCCCTTCCCAGTAGATGAAGGGACAGTACTTACTGTCCATACGCTTTTCCACTGAGAGGAGCTGGATGAATGAAGGACTATTTTGCTTGCTGCACAGCAAAGCCAAAGCCTTTGTAAAGATGAGTGCATTTGAAAAACAGTGTGTAGGTTCTGCAGATAAGAGCAGCAGGTCAGTGGGTGTCCATTTAAAAGCCATCAAGCACAGGTAGCAGCTATTTGACAAATCTCTAAAAATATGGTGAATCAGATAGAAGATGATTATCAGATTCAATTGAAAATGCAGGGAATTAGTCAATGAATCCCTATCAAAAGCTGACAGCATGTTCAGCATAACAAGATCGTGCTGAGACATCCTCAGGAAGAAATATATTTACGTGCAGGGCTTCAATAGGGAGATAATGAAAGGGTATTCTGGTTTAGGTTCATCTCTTGGACCCAACAGACCTTAAATCCAAGTGCCTGCAAGTAATACATATATCTCCAGGAAAGCAACCTTATGCCTCTAAAAGGTTAAACACCAACAAGCTAGGGAATTACTGTGAATATTACCATCATTTTCTGCTGATTAGTTTACTTCAATATGTTGTGCTTCATCCATAGGAAAGCAAGCTGCTCTCCATTTAAAATTGCTCTGAAAACTCCACTGTTTCTTATAAAGATGCACTTCATGTTTCACCACCACTTTCATGAGCAGAGGCAACATTCTTTGCAATCATAAAATATCTGTTAATGCTCTTAAATGCATCAAGATTCGTACATGAGCTTCAAAAATCCTATCTTTTGGGTCTCACATCCCCCGCTGTTTCATATGCAGAATATAACTGCATACCTCATAAGGCAATTTTACTATTATGGAAATATATACAGCTAGAAAATACATATGAGCCTCTACTGTAGTCCATTCTAATTTTACAGTCTGCAGCAAGAGAGTGTATCCTCAAGCCTAGGTATATATTACTGGCCAGCTGACAGCTCTTCTAACAAAACAACATATGAGAAAGTTGCAGCTACTTAGAAGAGAAAATACTGTGGGGTTTTTCTTCTCTTTTGACTTTTCTTCCTTTTTCTAATTTCTAAAGTCCATTCAATCTCGGGAACTCTCTAGGAGGTAAATAATACTATATTCTAAGGTTAAATAGCTTAATTCCTGTAAGCCTAAGCATCCAATTAGTATCGACATTGTTTCACTCAGTTCAGCTTTGCTCTGCCCACCCACACTGACATGGTACAACACATGCCTCGATCTCATAGCCCTGTTCATTAGGGCTCACTGGAAAGATTTTGATGCATCAATAAACCTAGAAGTGTTGAAGTACTGCACAAACACAAATCTAACAGGTCATCTGTTCCTTGCTTCTCGGCTGTGAAAACATATTTGCTTTCCTACATTGCTAATGAGAAGATGGATGTTGATTAAGGAAATTTTGGTTAGGTTTTCAGCAGCCAAACTACAAATAGAGGTAGATCATCCTGCAGTGTTTTACAGGTCTTTAGAAGTTCTAATTCCAGAGAAAAACATAGGCAAATGAATTGCTTCAAGCAAAATACCTTTGAAGCAGGGTGTTTGATTTCCTTTCCTACCATTCTAGGGCGTGCTGGCTGTGACTAACAATCACCAGATCCAGGGGCAACGCCAGAGGGAATTTTTAGGCCCAAGCCTGAGTGGGTCAGCATGAGGAGTGCAGTTCCTATGAGAGCATCGGCTACCTTCACATGTGGAGTCTGTAGGAGACAAGCTTTGGTCTAGAGGCTACGTGTAATTTTATTAGCTTGTTCTACTGAATCAGACCCAACCACCTACACCACTGTGCAAAACAATCTCCAGAAACATCAGTAAGTAGCTTAAATGACTGCATTTTTGCATTCTGTATTTGTAGGCCACTATATTCTAGTCGGAAAAAGAGGGTTTTTTATAAAAAGTCAAGCATTTAAACCAGATTTCTAAACCTGAACTCTGTCACCTTCTCATGCATTTCTATAGACAGCTCATGCAGCTGTAGGTTATACGACAAGGTTGGAAATTTATGGGGCCTTCCATTTTATTAGTATCTACGAAACTGTACCAGGATAATAAACACCACCCTTAGTTTCAGGGCTACAAAAAAAATATCAAATGGTAGACTTTGACATGAAATAATTTCACAGTAAATAGAACAGACATCGAAAATGCAAAATACAGAAGGTGTACATGTTCACAAACTGCAAATGTAAGAGAAATGTAAAACTAACATACACTGTGATTTTCTTCCACCTTCCTTGGGAGACCTTTCCCTCTGTTTGCTAATGGGCTGTCATGATCTGATAAGCAGCTCACCCAAGCTTGTCCCCAGCCTGTTCCGGGCCGAGACTGGAGGACCCCTTTGGTGCAGCCTTCCCAGGTATTTGGCCATTTCACACTCCAGACTGATCAAACGCTTTACAGTTGGCTCACTGGTTTTGAAGTCTGATCATTTGTTGCTTTTACAGATGTTTTAAAACTTAACCTGATCTGTACTGCAACGTTTAGTACGACTGCCTAAAGGACTCCAGACTATATTCTATTACATACAGAACAAACCACCTGTAGGGATATCAAATAAAGGCGACTACACACAGGAAGACAAAGCGGCTTTCCTGACTCCCAGGGTCATTTCTCCAGTTCACTGTCCAATGACATAAACATGTAAAAGATGACACATTTCTTCCTGCAAGGTAAACTCCAGGGGTCAGTGCAGCGAGGCTTTAATTCACCCCACTGTGAGAAGAATGCGTGCTAGAAATACTTCTTGTCCTCCTGTAATTCAACCTGCATAACATCTGCCAACTGGCTTCAAACCTGTTCTGTGGCATCTGGCTGCTCCAGGTCCCTCTGGTGGGAGAGGAGGACAGCGAGATGGGAGGACTCCAGGGAGCCTAAGGGGAGGGAAGGCAGAGAGGAGACGGCGACTGGAAGACTGAGAAAACCGAGCATCCTTCTCTTCCCTAGGTGCTTGGTTTGGGCAAGGATTTGCTTAGCTAGACAGCTCTGTCACTCCAGCACTGGGTTTAGAGCCTGCTTCAGCTGTAACCTTTCCAGATTCAGTCAAAAGCCCTCCCAAATCACCTTTATAAAACAGGAAGATTCCTGAAATTCACAAGTTAACTAAAATTTGCAAATTAGGAATTGCTATCCTAAAACAGACAGCTTGGCAGAACTCAGAAACTCTGTTTTTCTCAAAAACTTTCCGTTTAAGCCTGCTGCTGCCAGTAGGGCAACAGGTAATATATGACATGCTAATAAAGAAAAACTCATAGACCACATGAAAAGGGAAGTGGGATGAAAAAAGCCACACCTTCAGCTGCTCATATAAACCTGGGGAAAACCAGACTGACTGGCTGTACCTGGTGGAGAGGAAGCAACTTTATCATAAAAAGTTCTCTTTTAACTTATTCTGACTCCCTTGAAGACTGCTCAATCTTCTGGCACTATTTTAGTCTTGTCGAGTTCATATTCTGCTTATCTTTTACTATTTTTCATTCTTTCCTCCAATATGAAAGAATGTATTTTCCAACATAGCGGTACATAATTTATTGGCTTTATTTTTACACCACATCGGAAAATGAACAAAACCTACTTTCATTAAATTGTTTCTTTTTAAAAGTATGAACAGCCAAATTATTCCAGCATTAGCTGCTTTTTTTCTCCAAAACCTTTGAAGAATAAAAAAAATCCTTGCAGTTTTTACTTTGTTTAATGGGGTTTTTTTTTGGAGTGAGGGAAGTAAATATTGAAATACCCCACACACACACCCCCCCACCCTCCCCCAAAAAAAAGCACTACACTGTGCATATACAGATGGTTTGGAATGCCAGGCATTTAGGGTGAAGTGAGAAAGACATACTGAACAGCTATTGACCTATGTATTAACAATCTAGCCACATCAGGAAGAGTCAGAATAATACACTGAAGCACAGGTATTTTGGTATTCTGCTGCTGCACTAAGTCCCCAGCTGGCTACTGACCTTTAATACATACACTGTGGGGTTTTAGGCACTTTTAAAACAATTATGCAAAATCCAAACCAGGCTACTTTATTAACTATATTAATTCCCTTGTTTATTCTGTTACTAAAACTTTTATTCACAGCAGCGCAGAAGCTGACAGGTGTTTATTAAATACTGTAGAATCTCAGCTTTAAAATTTAAAACATGTATGTAGTCTGTATGATGTGAGCAAATAAGAAAAAAACAAGTGGAAAAACAGCAACACAAAAATACCAAAGTAGTATATTGCTTCCTAACTGGCACAGAAATCTTTCTCACTTACTCTCTGTTAAGATTAATTTCTGAACAATTTCCCCTAAACAATACATCCAAAGTCCAAGCAATAAAAGTTGTGGCAGATCATTACAGGCACACTTGACTATAGTTACACATTGATTTTATGCTTTTCAAGATGCAGAAGTCACCCTTATTACTGATGATTTTAAATTGACCAGCATACCATCATTTAAAGGATATTTACACCATATAGTATTGATCCAGCCAACAACGTTGATAGTCTCACTTGAATTAAATAAAACTATAATCAAAACAGTATAGCTGAGCTGAAGTTCCAAACCAAAAACAACCTGAAGCTCCTCACTTCCAATCGTTACCTAAGGAAAAGAAAACAAAGCTCAAGGGAGCTGTAAGTGCCCCACAAGCTCTGCTCCTGCTTATCATTGCCTCTAGCAGGTTTAGTCGTCCCAACCTTGGCTCATTTCTCATAAACTAGTAGCATTCCTTCAACATCCTCCCTACAGTACAGGCATTCTCGTTCCTCCTCCTCGCACGCTGCTGGGCGTCCCACCAACAGGAAAGCCAGGTTTCCAGAACATCTCTGGAGATGAGACAGCACAGCTTTCCAGGATAGCTCCTCTAAAACGTAGATGCAGGCAATGACATCCAGTTCTCACAGAGGATAATTATTCTCAGTTTTCTTAAATCAGTGCTTTTTTCCTTCAAGTGCAATTACTCCAGTTTCTAGGCCATAAGCAAGAACAGATCCAGGCAGGAAGTTTGCATAAAGCCTACCTCAAACTCTGCAGTCTGAGAGCAGGCCAGTGACCGCACTACAGCCACATGAACCAGAGCCGGCACTCCTATCTTCAGTCTCAGCTCCGGGGACAGACAGTTGTAGGGATACTGGCTGGCTGACCTTACAGAACGCAGCACCATTTGAAGTCATTCAAAACAATTATTAAATAGGTAATCACATCCCTTCTGCCTCCTGGGCTGGAGTCTCAGAGGTGTTTTTATTTGTGTATACCTTTTTGGGAGGCAGTGAAAATCTTCATTAGGTTACTATAATGAAAAGGAGGTCAGGGAGAGGCTGAACAAGCTGTCAAGAGCTACCGCTAATTCACTATAGCCCCAATGTACTTTACAGTCATGAAAAGCCATCCTCCCAGTCTGTTCCTTGAACAACTGGCGAAGAAACAGAGCTAAAAGGTAGCCCAGTTGACTGTCTCAAAAGGTGCAGCCTCTTTTATTCTCATTTCCAGTTTGTCTTACAGGTATTTGCAAAGCCCTGCTACATGAAGGAACTGCAGTGCCCTTCCCTCACCTCTGACCTTTCAAAGAGCAAAATTAAAAAGCTTTGCTCTGCAACAGGGCAGGCACACCAGAAGGTGACAGTTTTCCCAGCTCCTCAGCCAGCTGACAGATAGTGCTTCAGCCTGGGGATGCCCCTGTCCTGGTGGAGCAGAATCACTGCAGGTCTGCAGCAGCCTCATGCCCATCCTTCCAGCTCCTGACAAAGATGCTCTCAGAAAATCTGAGCTCTGGATGGACCGAAGATAGACGTGAGTTAGGATCACATTTGTCAATGCCTCTGAAAAAGCACGAGTAATTTTTTTGAAACACTAAAGCATTTCTTTTAGGCATTTTCAATAGAAAAATTCTCAGTTTTCCCTTTTAAAATGGCATTTTATCATTAAGATAAAAAACCGACATGGATTTAATAACCTAAACATAAAAGAAGCAACCATTGTTTACAGAAGGAAGGGCCAGAGCACAGGATCTCACAAAATGCTTCATGTTGGCCTAAAATTTAGCCTCCAGAATGAAAAAATGGACCAAAAATTAATTCTGCTATTCACCTGGGTCTTGTCATGAGACTTGGAGAAAAGGAAATGCCTGAAGTACTGCCCCTTCCATATCCCCACCTCCTGAGCCTGGCAGCTGTTGAGTTCTGAGAGTTTCGTGTAGCCATTCCCACGGCTTTTCTAGAGCTCAGAGCAGACAGGCAGACAACTCACCCAATGCTTCACGTGTTCTTCCAGCATGCAGTGTTGCAAGACAAAGGCAGAACATGGTAATATTTCTGTGTTTTCTTCAAACAAAAATGATTCTATTTCTCATTCCTTTGCCATTTGTGTCTGTTGCTTGCCTCATGGGACTAAGCAGAGGGCGATGACCATGCAGGAGTTCCTGCGCTGGTTAACAAGCCATCGAGGACTGCAAGTGTCTGAGCAAAACTATGTTCAAGCTCCAACAGCAAGCAGCAAGGCAACAACTGGCATTTACATGCTGGTGATGAGGGATTTTAGTGCCCTCTCTTCCCGGGCCTGAACACAGAATAGCAGATGGACATCCTAACAAATTCAGCAAGGCAGAGAATAAAAAAAGACTGGTCCACAGAGTGCCTGGGGTTACGCCTGTGATCTTGAAAAACATAAATCCAGGACATACTAGGCCAGAAAGACAGGTCAGGCTTGCCTTCAAATACACAAACAAATTTTATTTTCCCATCCTGCCCCAGTGACTCTGAATGCTATATTCCCACTCAAAAATGAAAAACCATTTGTGCATGACTGTATCTTGCATGTCTCTAAACTCCCAACATCTGCAAAAATGCAAAGACCCAGGGGTGGCCATGCAAGAAAGCATACACCCAAAGCAGCCAAACAAATGCAAATGGCAACCTGTAGGAATAGGACAGCAGGGAAATGAATGGGCAGGGATGGTAATTAGTAGCTGTGCATATGTGATAGCAAGAATTGTTTATACAGGAGCAATACGCTTTTAATTTAGGCATCACCAGAAAGACTACAACTGGCTCACATAAATGCCTGATGTATATGCCGAAGCATAAATCTTGTAAGTACTTTGGGGAGGAGCAGCTCTACCTGCCCTCCCTGATCCATCAGCTTCCTCAGTACTTGCATAATTTTGTCCCTTTGCTGCTCTTGCACAGAACTGATACCTTCAGAAGGCAGAAGGTCTATAGGGTGGTTTATAAATCATGGGATTTTTAAGTAATTAAGAGTAAAGGTACAGAAAAGCAGCAAACATTTTACACTGTCCACATGCTTAGCAGCGTTTTCTTGCCTCCTCATAGCCCCAGCCACTCACTGCCTCTTTCTACATTTGCTTACTGCTGATGCCATGGCTTTCTTCAAAGCCCTCCAGGCACTCCACATCCTAGTAACTCCTGGTTCTGAAACATGCCTACAATTTCCTTATTTGTGAGTGAAAATATATTTTAAAATGGTTTAAGCAAAGAATTAGCAGATGATCTATCATAACATTTCTTTTGCTTTCCGGAAATAAGCTTATTACCTACAGACGGTAAAGCATGCATCGCAATTACTGCACAGCCAGCCAGTCCAGAGCGGCCTCTAGTATAACAGTGACAATCTGTAATCTGGAAGAGGATCACATCAACAGTCAGAGATTACAGACTTCCTGAGAACCCTAAAAAACATTTTTCCTAGCAAATTCTACTAAATGGTATTCAAAAGTCTGACTGAATGACAGGGAGTAACTGAATACAATATTATGGATCATCTCCTGAGCAGTACTCTGATCTGAGCAGAAGGGGACAACATAAGTAACAGGGCATGTGTAAAATCATTCTGGTAGTCCTGTCTCCAGGAATCACAGGTTTAAGGATTCAGGGCCAGAAACTGGATCCAGACAACCCACCTGTGGGCCCATCCTCTATGAACTGCCTAAATACTTGGACACCATAACACCCTCGGCAGTGGATTAAAACCATTCATCTACATTGTGTGAAAAAAAGTATTCCCTTTTGTTTTCTTTACATTTAGTGCCTAAAAATTTCACAGGGTGTACCCTGACTCTTCCTGTAGCAACTATTCTTTATAACAGTCATGATTTCATGCATTTCTATCATATCCCATGTAGCCATCTCTTTCCAAACTGAAAAGTCTATCTACTCAGGATCTTCTAGAAAGGACGTCCTTCCATTACTATCATCTACTCCCACACTAATAGTTCACTACAAGATGAATAAAAAAAGAAAGACCACACAGACAACTTTTTTTTTTCCATATAGAAAGCTGCCTCAAGCAACAAGAATCTTTTATTTGTCATTCTCCTCTCATGTACCGCAATCTGCTCCCCTTCTTGTCTTTCAGAGGTAAGTACCAAGAGGCAAAGTTCATCATCTTTGCTAGGCTGATACACAGCTGTATCACAGAGTAGAAGAAAGCAGTTATTCTTCAACCTGTAGATAGTAAATTCTGTGCAGCATTGAAAAATGTCTTTTGCAGATCTGTGTCTATTTTAACAATTAAGGGCACTGAGATTGTTGGTGAGGTCAATATTCAGAACAGCTGAGAGTTTATTTCCAAACACCAGGCAGGCATCAGAAGCTGCAGTCACTTCAACTAATATTTCCACGCAAGCTTCTAGATCAGTGACTGCTATCAAACGTCTTGCTAAGTAGAAACACTGCCAACTCCTTTTCTATTCAGACCAAGTACATTTTTAGAGCTCCTGTGCTAAAATGGGATTCTTTTGATCCTTCTCTCCAGGGTTTCAGATCATGCCCACAATTACTCCCCTTCACGGGGACTGGATGACAGAGGATTTTTAAGCGAAAGAGTACACTGACAAAAGCACCCTTAATCAGCACCGGTTCTACAACAGAACGGGGTAAGGCTGACAGCATTAGTTAATATAACAACTCCAGCAAGGGTTTGTACGATGAACTCAGAAAAGGGAAAAAAAATTATTAATTGTAAGAATGCACACTCACCTTATAAAATTACAACAATCAATACAGCAGACAGTCTCCAAATTGTCAATACGGAGCCCTCCCCTGGGACCATTGTGAGTGCTTTGAAAACTGGCATTTGTGAAGTGCATGCATCAGGGAGAGTTCTGAGATCAGCTTCCCTGAAATCAGCTCCCGTATTTACTGACCTTCAAGGGCAAAACAGTAACTCCAGTTGTTTACATAAGCTTTACCCTAGGGAACTGCATGTGTAGGGCTGTCTCAGGGTGTAACCAGAAAGGTTATATCTATATAGGGACTTAAGGTGTGGAGAGTGCACTGCCATCTGTAAACTCATTACTGTGCACGTTCTATTTGCAAATGTAATGGCAGGTACACCTTTCTAAATACACTAGACCAACACAAATTCAGCATTCTGGCTAAACCACTTAAAAGAAACAACATAGCTCTGCCTTTGAGGATAGAGGCAGACAACAAAACTTGGCCTCTGATGAAGGAGTTGAGAGACTTCTGTTCAGCTGCGCTGCCAGTAACTGATATTATGGATGCACACAACAGGCAAACTGTGCAAGAGAGCAGCTCCGGGCCTGCTCACAGAACCTGCCCCAAGCCTGAATTATCAAACAGCAAGATAGTTTCTGAATTAAGAGGCATCACTAACCATCTTACTGATTGAAAGCCCGCAGTCCTCCTTGGGGAAAATCTAGCCATTATTCTGAGGATATTGGTCATCATGCTTAACAAAAGAGAATAACCATGGCAACCTTTTTTGATCCCAGCAAACCACCACCAAGCAGGGCACTGGAGAGCCAAAGGGCCTCCTTCCCAGGATCCTGCGCCAGCCCTTTAACCTGAAGGGCTGCTGCCCCCTTCCAAACTAAAACAAGCCGCTGTGGCCGCCTCTATCCAGCTGTGGAGCCAGGTCGCACACAAGACCAATAGCCAGCACATGAGGAAGAGAACCAGACCCGTCTGCTCTCTCACAGACATGTTACTTGATGGAAAGGCAGAGCTGAGTTCCTACAACCCCCATGAGACCAGGCAGCTGAGCAGAAGCACCTGAGCTGGAGGCAAAGCTGTTGCCCAAGCTCTCCACTTATAGGGCACTAGGGAATACACGTGGGGAAAAGCTCTTCCTAATGCTCCCATCACAAGAAAACCCACTGCCCAACGCTGCCCTGCTTTGATACCAGAGCCAGCCAAAAGACGCAGATCCATAAGAAACCACATTCGATCCTTCTCCAGGCACCGAAGCAGACTTGAACCTCAGCTCCTCAAGTTACAGGAAGACTTCATAAAACCTCTCTCTGTAACAGCCCTGTTTTCCAGCTTGCCTACAAAGGGCTGTCAGCGTGACCCGAGCTCACCCCAAGGGTCAGAAGACAGGAAGGAAAAGAATACAGCTTTCATTTCTTTAAAACAGGTGCAAACCTTGTTCCAACCTTCTTGGAAATAACATTTCTGCTTCTCAGAGCAGCTGGCACAGCCCTCGCAGGCAGGCTGGCTGGTATGCGCTTTCTGAAAAACGTAATTTACCTCTATTTAAAGCCAACTCGGATTACTCCAGCAGGGGATGGAGAAAAGAAAAACCAAACAACCAAAACCCAAACCAAAGACAACCCAAGTTTTCCCAGGGCCAGGCGCAGGCGGAGCGGCTGGCGCCGCGGTTCGGGAGCTGCCCTCTCCCCGGGCGCCCCGAGACGGGGCATTCGGGTGCCAAAGGCGACGGCGGCGCGGTCCCAGGGCTGAGCCCACCTCCGCGGGGACTTTGCTTTTTCGGGCAGCGCGCAAACACTTCTGTTTGCTTTAGGCCTTTGGGAGAACAACGTCCAGCCGGCCCCGCGGAGGGTCTCCCACGGCCAAGCTCCGGGACTGGGCTCCGGACGGAGGAGCCCGGTCCCGGCGGGGCTGAAGGGAGCTGCGGGGGAAGCCCAGAAAACGCGCCCGTCGAGGGGGCTCCGCCGCCGGCCCGCCCGCGGCACCGGGCTCCCGCCCGGCCCCGGCGAAGCCCGGCGTCCCCGGGCCACTTACCATGACGGTGGTGCGGTGGCGGCAGGCTGGAGGCCGGCCCGGCCCGGCTGGGTGCCGGCCGCCTCTCCCCTGCCCTGCCTCCCTCCTCCCCGCCCCGCGCCAGGTGAGGCCGCGGCCGCATCGCGCCTTCCCACAATGCCCCGAAAGGGAACTTCCCCGGGCGCCTCCGCCCCGCCGGGGCTGGCAGCGCCGAGGGCGACCGAGGGGCTGAGAGGGGGTGGGCTGCCGGCCCCCTTCCCACCGGCCTCCCCGGGACCCCGCGGCGTCGGGCTTCGCCGGCGCGGCCTGGTGGCGAGGGACCGGCGAGGGAGGTTGCCGGCCGCCGCCACCCCGCCCTCCGCGCTCCCGGGAGGAGGGAAGCGGAGCGGGGGCAAAAGGGCAGTTTTTGACAGACGGTACAGCTGCGCGTCCGCGGCGGCGCGGCCTCCCCGCAGACCACTCGTTTCTGGGAAGCGAGGGTTCTGACGGGCAGGCCGGGCTGCGGAGACCCTGTCCGCACGCGGGGTGACCCTAGCTGTCACCTGGCACCTGCATTAACTGCTCAAAGGGCGCCCTTCTTGCCCACAGTGAAACGCAACTTCAGTAAAAACACAGTTCATGTCCTCCATTGGCTCTAGCTTCCAAGCACTCATACCCTAAAGACACTCGGGTAGAGCTATAGGCATGATTGCTCTGCAGCCCATCTCCATCAAAATCACAGATAGTTTAAATACCTTAAATGGCTGGTTTTGCTAACCTGTGCTTTTTGACAGAGCTGGATGAGGCAGCAAGGCGTGAGCAGCTCTGCCGGTAGATGAGCAAATCCCTGTAACCTCTGGCAGGGATTTGCTGATAAGCAGCTGGTGCCAAAAGAATGTGCAACATCCACTGACTCCCCTCTTGAACCATAAGCTTTAACTCCAGGCCTAAGGCCTCTCAAACTCTTACCACGAGTCTGATCCAGATGCAAACTACCTCATGAGCATAAAACGAGAAAACTTGGGACGTTTAAGTCTAAAGGACAGACATTCCCTAGTGCACAGCTTGCATCTAGCCCCAAGGGCAGTGTGTCTGGATTCAGGCTATGGTTCCCATCTGCTCTCAGCAGAGCTGTGCCCTGCTTTTGCACGCAGTGCTAGAATGCATCTGAGTCATCAGTGAGAACAAGAAATCTGGATAAGCTCAGGGACTCTGGGGACACTGTGGTGTCAATGGCTGACACTGGTGGAACCCCTCTTCAGCCTCTGGCTTCAGCAAAGGGGGGAGAGGTCCCTCAGTCAAAAGCAATTGTGCATGCATGGCTGAGAGGGCAACTGGGCTGAAATCCACTCCTAGTTGGAAACGCTTGTTCGCATGAGCAGGAAGCATATGCAGGGGTGTGCTCCTTACGCTTGTTTAACAGCGTGGAGATAATTTCCACATTTGCCTAAGCACGCATGACCCTACTCCTCTCTGCTCTCCATAAGCTTCAATTTGGTCTACAGGGACACACTGTTCATAGAGCCCTTCACCGCTGCTTGCTCAGTTCTGGTTTCTGTATGTTCCAGCCGCATCCTGCTAAGCAGCACTGTGATGCTGCCAGCTGCTGAGTGCTCTGCTTTCACTTCTGAAGCGCACAACACAAGAAGTAGAGTCCCAGCTCCCTATTGATCTGCTTGTTTGCCTCTGTCACTTCCTGAGTACACATCCTGGGCCCATAAAGCAGCACTATCCCCACACTAACAGCTGCAGTGCAGCACACTGTGCCACACTGCCAGACAGCACAGGTTTTGCTGGGGCACCATCTTGCCTTCAGTGAGTCTGCCAAATACATGCTTACTGCTATCAGCATCTGACGAAGTAGACCAAAACCTTTTGCTAGATTCTCTGAACCGTGGCTGGGACAAGTAAACAGGTCACATGAAGTGTCCATGCTGCCTTCCCCAGGAGGTAAACATCTGGCTTCCCCACAATTCCTGTCATGCTCCTGTCCCTTGCAGCCCCCAGCTCTACCTACGGTGACGTATGCAGACCAACAGAGAGCTGGCTCTGCACCTCAACCCCTAATATTCCTCACTGTTGGTGAACGGGGAGTCTCCATAGATCCCACTGCAGCATTGGGAAAGCTACGTGTCTGTGACTACTCAGAACTGCGTTTGCCTAACATGCAAGAATGTGGACACTACAGTGCAGTTGTACTACAGATGCATGGCATCAACACTTTCATCTCCAAAATGAATTTGAAATTAAGGGATTAATATACCCCTCCCCCCTTCATCCTCCCCCCCCCAAAGAAAGTTTCATAAAAATGAAACTCAGCAGCCTACATTTTACCTAGCTATGTCATTTACTCCGGTGGTGGACAATAATATTTTCTTGCTTAACAACCATTTCCCAATAATCTTACTTTTTCTATGCAAAGACCCATGAACTCAAGAGAACTAGCCTGCTGCTTTTGTGTTTTTGCAAGTACATCAGAAAAGAGCAGCAGCAGCAAACACATCACATGCACAGTGCACAGTGCACATTAACAGCAGTGGCCAACATCAGCCACTTACGGCCAACCTTGCAGGTTAGCAGAGAGAAAAATTTTGCTGCCCTACAGACACAAGGCTGCAGATAAAGGATCATGCCTAAATTAGATGCTTTCCAGCACAGAAAGCCAGGCTGTACTTAATGACTGGCTATCTAGAAGGGGTAAGGAGTTGGAATTCTCCCCTCCACCACTAGCACTGCATGCCTGCATAATGTTATGATAAAGAAGATAGCTCAAACTTCCCAAGTAGGAACTACTGATGGTTATCAGTGTCACACAACAATGGGAGCAGGGGGAGGCAGCTGTGGCACACAGTTGTGCCAGGTAAACTGGGGGTGATGATCTTATGCCGGAAAAACCTCCTTCGGGTCCTTCCCTTAGGCCCAGTTAATTAATATGAACACAAAAGCTTGCAAAGTAATGCAAATTTATTCCTCTAACTCAAAACAGGCTGCGAAAGGCTTTGAGACCCTTCTCTTTTGGCTTCTGTCTCTGCCTGAAGGAAAATGCTCATATTCTTCCTTCCTGAAAAGGCTTTTAAGTGAGGCAAGCAGCTTTTTACTGCTACTGGATATTGTGTCCTCTTTGCTTATGTTCCACTCTTCTAGCAGCCGATCACATTCAGAAGTAGAAAATGTTCACACCGAGAGATACGGTGGGTTCAGTGAGCCTTGTGTGCCTACAGCTGCTGGTGAGAGCTTCTCTAGCTCCTAGGTATAAGTTTTGGTGAGTTTGGACATTATTTATTTGAAAAGAAGCCATTGCTAAAATGTCAGATGCCGTGGACTGATGGAGTCCTAAACTTGCAACAAGCTTTGTCTTAGGCCGTCCTAATCTCTGCAAGCTTTATGGGCTGCAGAAGCTAATCCTGGACCATATAAGTAAAGCTACACATTCAACTAATGATTTACAATTCACTGGGAAGTTATGTTCACATACATTTCCAGGGAAACAAACAAATCCTGATAGCTCCAATTAAGAGAGACAAACCACTGTGTAAAGAACAGCAGGCAGAGAACAAAATATAACATTCTCACTTCCTTCTAAAAAACTGCAAAAAAATTCCTTCTGAAAAAAATCCCGCCTTTTCATTGCAGTTAGAAGCCTTTTTACTGTCATCCAGTACAGCAACAAATGAAGCAGAACACTGGCCAGCCATTTACACTGATTCTAGCCAGCACATGCCTTGGTGTCATTTTCCAGCACCTAAACCGAGCCGCTGCCAGGCACACAGAGCCACAGACGACTTCAGGTGAGTAGCCCTGTGCGAACCAAGAAGTTCAGGCAGACGCACACTCCACTTAGTGATTTTAAAAGACCTGCTGTGCAGGTTTTATCCCCCTTGGTACTAGGTCCATAGGGGAAAGAGAAAACTTTAAAAGCCCAATCTAAATTCAGCTGCAGGAGGTAGCTTTTAATCGCACTTTGGCTCAATAGAGAAACAATCTAACACTTGCACTTGGTTACTAGGCAGGGGTTTGTACTTTTCCAGACAATTCTCTGCTTTTCATATGTTCCCTTTTCCTTATTTGCTGACACAATCTGGATTCTCCACAATTTAAGTGCAGAACAAAGCATTCATATCATTAGAGGACATACCAAATTATGTATCTGTGCCACAGATTTTGGTACCTTATCGGCAGCAATAGCATGTTCAGTAAGTAGTTCCAACATTTAACAGTTTAAAGTTCTAGAAAAGTGTTGAAAATAGCAATCTTAAATCCTTATAGCCTGTACTGAAGTGATAGGTGTACACAAGTATTTAAAGGGTGTCAAGTAGCAACTTATTTAATTTCCCAGCTGTATAAAAGCAGGCCAAAAGGTAGACAGACATTGACATAGTTCCATCGAGAATACCCCTTCTATCAAGAGAAAGTGTGTCATTGTAGCCCTCTTGTGTTCAGTTGGATTAACAGCTCTTAGATCCATAGTGTCCTTCCTTACGACCCCTTAAATCAAGGCTCTGCATACTTCAACCACACTGCCATTCAGGTCTTTCCCCTCTCCACCTTCCTTCAATTTCTTGTATGTTTTGTCTCTTTCCATCCTGGTTGTAAAATCTAAGCATATTCAGACCATGCTTCTGAAACAGGAGAAGCAACAGTTGGTGTACTCACACTGTAAAATAAGAGAACTGCTGTTTTGGAGTAGGAGGACTAAAATATCCCTCATTGCCTGCAAGCATGCTTATATTCCCAGCATTTCTTCTCCATAAAAGGACTGTAACTGAACACAATTTACAACCTTGTTTCCCTCCTTTACACAACATCTACAAGATCAAGTTTTAAACTGAGTGTCCCACAGACACCATTTAGGCACGAGCAATGTTTACCATTAGAGAAATTGTCCTGATAGTCTCCAAAACCTGTAAGTACTATTGACAGTCCTGTTGATCCCAGACCTTCCCTACAAATCACCAAGATTAAAAACTCTGGTGTCCACCACTTAGCTGGGACACTGCACAGTCAGGGTTGTAAGAGGTAGTGGCTTTTACAGTGTTCCTTTCCAACCTGAAAAAGCTGTAGCAAACAGAAGAACAAGTTATGGCTGCATTCCTAGAAATGCTTAAAGGGATGGAGTCTTGTGACTTGTGAAGGTGAGGTAATGGGCTGTTTCCTAAAAGACACTCACCTTCCATGCCTGCTGCCTTAGTCATCCTTCAGTCAGCCACTGCAAGACCAGCTCACTCTTACAGATCAGGAGGCTCAGGCAAGCAGTTCAGTTGTGCTTCAAAAGCTGCTATCACCTGTCTCAAAGCTGCTGCGGAGGAAACCTGGAGAAGGAGCCATAAACTAAGAGAAAGAAGGAGAAATGAATGAGAACAGAGAAAAAGAACAGAGAAAAGACAAAGGACAGTTCTAGTATACAACAGAAAAATAGCTATGGCTTAGCAGCAGTAACAGTATCAAGGAATATTAGCAAGCAGTGCCCACTCTTGATCAGCAACATGGGGGCGCACCTCAGTTCATGAAAACTTAGAGTTTTGACATATGCATATAGATTTTGAGAGCAGTGAAACCATAAGGAAAACAGGCTTTGGAAAGAAAAATCCATATAGACAGCCAGAGTCATGGTATCTTGCTTATTTGAAAGACAGCTATAGTAGCAAAGCTAGGAGCAAGTTAAACCCTGTTCTGTGTCTTTCCATGTAAACGAGGTAAAGGGGAGAAAAGCATGCACCTCCATAACATTTGTTTTTGCAAGCCAGTTTCCTGAAGAACAGGAATATAAAGCATTTCAGAGGAAAAATGGAAAGACCAGGTGTAAAAATACAGATGGAAAATCCTACAGTCAACCTGTATTTCTACATAAATTTATCTTGGTTTTGAGCTGGATAAATGCTAAGAGATACCTAAGCCTCTGGGTATCTCATGGAAAGCACATCAGGGCCTTTGCAAACAAAATTGATAGGACTTTGTAATTCAGCTATAAAAGCTAGATGTAAGGCAACCCATGATACCTTTGTGACAAAAAGCAATTTGTGAATTAATGTACCAAATATTCTGCAGACAAGCCAGTCAGTCCCTCCCAAATTAGTACAATACATTGAGAGTAAGTCAAATAATATGGTCCAACTTCTCTGTGTGAGCACAGATTATGTAGTAAAACTGGCAAGAGACCCTCGGTACACAAGTGAGTTGAACGGCCATTAGTTATAGCAACTCTGAGCTGCCTGTATATTGGAGGCAAAAAGGCTCATGCTATAGAAGCAGAAAGCAAAGTTTCAAATGACCTCATATTTCAGGTATTTTTGATACAATATTTTAATTTAAAAAAATTGTATAGATTTCATTACTGATATTATTTTGACACTTTCTTCCATTGCCAACGTGATAAAGCCAGTAATACTGAATCTGTTCAA
The DNA here is from genome assembly GCF_949628215.1 of Phalacrocorax aristotelis. Lineage (NCBI taxonomy): Eukaryota > Metazoa > Chordata > Aves > Suliformes > Phalacrocoracidae > Phalacrocorax > Phalacrocorax aristotelis. Next base: position 20,931,850 of record NC_134282.1, on the reverse strand, counting down.
CTATTAGTTTTTATATATCAATAGAGTTTAATAGACCACACTCAGCTACCTAGAGACCATACCCTTACATCCTCCAAAGAGGCAAAAAACTTTGTGGGATCATTTGGTAGCAGTCACATAAGAGATCGAGAAGGCTTGCCTTATACCTCTGAAAGAAGCAGAGAAAGCCTTCAAAGCCCACGTTGCAACTCACTGAAAGATGGTTAGTTGATCACAAAAAAATTGTTGGAAATGTTAAGCTGGCAGAAATTCATCATTTTCTGTAGAGTGTGATCAGGTATTTCATTGTTAACCAGGTCACTCAGCACTGAGAACTCCTTCTACAGAGACAAAAAGCCTTAGGGAGGTTTCCTTCTGAAGTATGGAATAGTAAATCTGATCAACATTAAAATGTGTCCCTTTCCTGCACCTAACATATTCTAAATCTCTCCAATGAGTAAAGTCAACACCACACCAAAAAAACTCATTGCTAAGACCTGCCACACAGCTTATCTGAAATTTAAATGAAGTTTGTGACATAAGCAATGTGAGAAGTGATCGACTATGCATTCTCATTTAAAAAAACAATACGTGCATTTTAGTGCTTTCACTACAAGTACACTATTTACAGTTCTCAAACATTTTCACTTAACTAATCTAGAATTCATATGCCATATTTAAAATATTCTATAAAATGGTCTACATACACATCTAAACAGGCTTTTCCAGCTACAGATCGGTAACAGCTTCATTGTTTCCAGTCAGCTTTTGCTGGAACTACAAAATGGTAATTTGCCTTAGGAAAGGTGAGAAATTTAAGCCAATCAAAATGAGCCATGTCTCATTAACAAAAAAAAGAACAAAAGCCCAAACAATACAATATTATACACTACACAGACTACCAGCCACCCTCCAGATTCGTTCTATTGCTCCTGAATACCTCAGGGAGCAGAGAGCTACACCACATGTTAACAGGCCAACCAGGCATTCCAAGTGTTACAAAGCCAGCTAGTGCTGTGTTTGAGCCAATGAAGGCTGTAACTGTGAGGGATAAGGATGCTTCCCAGCTTGCCCCCACCCTTTCCCTGTGAGAAAGTATCATGAGACACAGGTAACATCTCCTGTGGCTGCAGTTTGTGTCCTCTGTGTATGTATCATATCATAGACTCCACTAATCCCATCCAGCATAAAAGTATTTCTCTAATACCTCAAACAAGTCCAAGGGATCTCAGGGAAGGGGTTGATCCTTTGATACTCTATGTAGTAAGAACCTTTTCAGACCTCTGAAGGGGAACCAGATGAACCAGAGAAGAGGTCTATACGAGCTGGCAAGCAGGACACAGGATATAGTTATACATCCCTAGCTGGGACCACGCAGCAGTCGTTTCAGTGCCAATACAACACATCTGACAAGCTCTCCCTCCAACCTAGAATTTGGACATGAGTCATGTACAGGAGGCGCCAGAGCATATAATCGGGGTTGTGTATTCACAGAATGGAAGAAAAGATGGATCATCCAAATCGACTAAGTGAATATCAAGAAATATTTTATTGTACATGTAATCAAAGTTTAAAAAACAGACAAGAAGGACCAAGGGACAGATTTATCTAACATCTCTTAACTATGCAGGGTACAGAAATACAACTAGTAAAGAATTAGCACATATTAGTACCCTTTGCTCCCCTTCCCTGCCCCAGTGAAGGAGGTTATACAAGCGAGATTAGTAATGCTTCAAATCAAGCCTTCTCAGTAATTGCACACTTGAGCTGACATAGCTGAAGTATGTTCAGTTTCATGAGAGAGTATGTGCCTTCAAAATAGTTGTTTATGAACAAAAACACTATCTCTTTAGTGGTTTGTAAGCATTACTCATTCAACACCAAGAGTATACTTAAATGACTAATGATTGAGCAGCCATATTTATCTTGTTATATCTGAACTGACGCTATCTTTATCAATTATAGAAAATAGATTCCTTAGTTTAACAATATGTAGTAAAGAATATATTATCTAGTGGCAAAACTGTAATGTAAAGAAGCAGAGGAAGTATTCACAGAGAAGGGGAGGAGCTGCATGCTGAGCAGGGGGCACGTTGACTAATCAGAACTAAAAAAGCTGAAGCTCACGAGTGTTAGCTGCAAAGGAGTTACACCTTAGTATCACTGGTGTAAGTTTCAGAATATCTGGTTTGAAGAATATGGTATTCATCCCACATCTACATCAATCTCCTAGCTTAACTCAAGACCCTGGATCCTCCTTACCTACCACAGCAGGATCTTAAACAGTTCTAACAAAATAACTCATGTTCTGCCTTACAGGCTGCAAGGAAGAAGTCTTCCATTCTCTTCCGGAGCCAGATAGGAAGAAATCTGAAAGTGAACGCAGAACATTATCAGGGCTTATTCACCCCTTCAACCATTCACTTTACCTGCTAATTTACAAGGGTGAAGGCCTTCAGAGCAGAAAGCTGCTACTTTTTTCCAGTACAAGCCGATTTTCTCTCAATAGCTTAGAAACTAGCCTTCTCAAAAAACATAGGCTATACAGCATGTAGCAAGGGATCAATCAAGTCAGTGTGACAAGTGTTAAATCCCCAACTGAAGGCAAGACAAGTTTTGGGATTCCCACAAAAGAGGGATTTGTTTATTCTTCAGTTACCCAATAAGCCTGGCAAATTGAAAGACTCTTCGCAAAACTTCCAGAGAAGGCCTATGGAAAGGGAGACAAAGCCAAATCCAAAATACCAGTAACTAACATATTCTGGATTCTAATGCCCTTTGGAGACTATCAGCTTTTTGGCTTAAAACGCAAGTGAATCATGACATATTAACGATACCATGATCTTTATCTATTTCAGCCTACAGCATGGTCCAATGCACATTATTAGTGTCAAGTTACACACCTAGGACTTGAAATCACTAACACTCATAGCACCACTTGATTGTTACTGTAAATAAAGACAGTCTAACCCTTAAGCCCTCTGCCAGAAAGAGCCTATTGCCTTTGATAGTTGTGCAACACCACCTATTCTGGGCCAGCTGACCTACCCACATTTTTTGTCCTCAAACATATGCATCTGTTTTCAGAAAAATCTAACCAGTTCCAAGCTTAAACTCTGTGACATACTGCCTTAGCTTTCAAAGTTTCAAAGTTTCAAAATAAGTTCTCCTTACAGTGTTCAAATGTAGGAAATTCACACAACTGACAGACCAATTTATTGACAATATCTCACTAGTTATTTCCTGTACATGCCAACTGCACAGTCATAAAAGCCTCCCAGCTCTTCCTCACACTTCTCATCTTTGAATCAGGAAAGGATCAATATAGATATCTCAGGATTAACAGACCTAGGTGCAGGGGGAAAAAAGCAGCTGTTCTGTACCTCAATAATTATTGCTCTGTATTTAGCTGTTTTAAGCAACACCAAGCCAGTATTTGAATTTAGCCTGCACTTCAGCAGAGTTCCCTACCATTAAGGAAACATCAGCCTTTCCACAGAAAAAAGTCTCTAAAATGTAGATGGCCATTTTTTCTTAGCCATTACGTTTAATGAGGCTGATTTGCTTAGCTTCCCATTCTAACAGCATTATAGAGTTGTCAAAGTACATGGCTCATACCTACGACCTGTCTTTAAAGTAGAGTAGCTGGGCTGCATGTTTTCATAAGAACTACAGAAGTTTATTAGCTATGCTAAAACACTACTGAAAGAGCCTAGAGTTGTTCAAAGACTCACCAGCTATCTAAACAGAACAGTTGTCCCACAAAAGTGATTTCACTAATAACCAGACTTGAAGACAAACACTACAAGAAAGCCACTAAAGGAAATCTTGTGTGATCAAAGGTTCTCTTACTACCTCATCTGAAAGAAGCTACCTGCCACTTTGAAGTATCTCCGCCTTCCATAGGAATAACCAACATACCTTTTGGAGGCAGTTTAGACAGTGACTGCTCAAAAGTATTTCTATAGAACTGCTTTTTGGAAGAGAGAATAAGTTATTTTACTATTTGCACAAATTGAATTTACAACACTCGTTTTACTCTGATAATGTTTCAGCTACAAGGTATCTGTACAAGATACATCAGCAGAGATAGCACATTGTTAACACTACATATGTAAACTGAGAAACAACAGGTCCTTTCATCAAGGTGTCATATTGCAGGTAAGCCATTTTACGTTAGTCCAAGAGGCTGTGAAACCGCACTTCTGCACCACGGAGATTCCTGGTGAGCCCAACAGAAAAGCCATGCTCTACAAAAGGTGACTGTCCATCCTGGAACAGCAGCAGAAGAATCAAGCAACCAGTGTTTGTGGTAATATTCTTAAGAAGGATTCCATTCATTCGGTGCATATTGCTGTACATAAGGTGCATAAACCTGTCAGGTATGAGATCAGCGGGAAGAGAAGCCAGTTGCAAGGCTGCAACCAACTACTGGCGTCATGTCCCAGATCTGGAAGAAAATATTGTGAAGAATTACATAGCATTATTGTATGACCTAAGAGGTATAGAAGCATATGTAAATATGCTTCTATATGTAAGCATATAGAAGAGGCATAGAAGCAAACATAAAGACCTCCCTGGAAAGAAGGTAACAAATTCTGTTAAAACTATACTTGATGAAGACATCATAAAGAGTTGTACAAGCCTTACAAACCAAAACCCAAACTTAGAAGACTCTCTTGAGCCCTAGCAGTTCTCTGTAGGTCTGTTTTCAAAAGTGCTATGCAGTTTGTTATAAACACGCTTACGGTAAAACAGGGACAGACTGGATCAGTCTCAGTTCTGCCATGCATGGCAGATGTACTGCTTAAGCACAGCAAGATTCTACGTCAGTCTGATTTCCATGTCACTGTCACATAACCAGGGCTTTTAGTGGCAATGCTGCAAGAAGCCAGGGAGCTCAGAGTAAAGGAAGCCTGCACGGTTCATCATGTCTGTGTCTTTAAAGCCGCTGGCAGATTGTCCTACTGCTGATGCCTGCTTTGTTTGTCCAGAGGACACCAACAGTAATAAATTCTGACAGCTAGATGCCATGCAGTGGAGTTACAGGTCATTTCCTCATTCAGCTGCAGGAAGAACAGCCTACAACAAATACAATTCTTGCTGGCCGCTTTGTAGCAACAGTTGTCAGAAAGAAAAAAAGTATATACAGACATTAGTCCTCTACCTATAATAAATGCAGGAAAGAGGTACATGAATACCTTCACAATCCGGTCACTCCCACAAGTCACCATTAGCCCTCTGGAGATGTCCATGGACATGTGTGAAATGTTGTGTTTTCCTTCATGAAATGTTGCCAAGGAAGTACGGCTGCACGAGAACGGTTCAAATGAAAGCCAACCATCATACGAAGCTTGATGGCATCATTATAGCAGTTCACAATAAACTTACAAGAAAATTAAGTTGCTGAAGTACTAATAAATCAGGCCTGAGAACTGCAGTGCCATATTAAAGGTGACAGAATTAAATTAGCCAGTCATGCTAAGGGATCACTTGTGTAGTTTACACAGGTGTGACATTTCCTGGCCTTCTGCAGCCTGGCTAATGTAATAATACTACAGCAGAAGTGGGACATGGCATTACTAAATAATTCTACTCTTGGTTATAAAGTCAAGCTCAGCTACATTTTTTTTTGCTGGCTATAGTAAGTCAACTAGGGCACAGCACCTCCCTTTTTCAAAAAAAACCCACCAACCAACCAACCAACCACCTCTAAACACCCCCAAAATTGGCATCTGATTACTTTGGACCTTTAGCATGGCAAGCATCCAAGGAAGTGGCAAGAGAGTGAACAGTGCTGTTCAAGTAAGACAAAAAGGGGGTTCCTTCATTGCTAAGAAGAATTTAATGAGACAGCAAATTGTGTTTAACCCAGTTTTCTTGCACGGGGAAAATAATGTTGCGCTGCGAAGAACATTCCGTAGAAACAGTTTTCAGTAAGTGTACACGAAGTAATGCATACACATCCTGGCAGCTATGATGCATTGTTAGGCACCCATTTAGCTATTTTAAGTGCAAACAATAGCTTTTACCTAAACAGAAGTCTTGAGACAAATATGTTTCAACTCTAGATCTGGGCTCATGGAATAGAAATAAAGCAGATAAAGTTGTAATACCACATCTGAGCCAAATCAGCTTGCAGAGCCAGCTGAGAGATCTCTGCCATTGTAGCGCTTTGAGTGCCCAAGGCGAAAGTGGCCTATTAGCAGAATCAGCTTGGCATGTTTGTGTAGCATTGTGTGTGGCTGCAGAGCAAGCCCAAGTGTTTCTGCACCTCAGCAGTATTACTTTAATTTATTACTCCTTAATACTCACTCTTCATCCTTGATTGACTCAAAACAGGAATCACAGACACGGACCTGGAACTCAAATCCCATGATTGGGTAACTTGACCGTTTGGTACTGCATTTGCCACACACTGCTTGCCCACATTTTCTGCAGTGATGCTTCATGGAGGAAGAAGAAACAAAACAAACATATATTGTGCCACTCAACCACCTTGCCAAGTGTTCACTGAACAACAAAGCTTCTGTTTTGCAACCTGTTAGGAAGTCTTCTGTTACTTCAACCAAGGACTCTGGAGTTCCGAACAGTCATCTTGGCCCTTAACACGTTTACCTCTACATTCTCCCTGTCCATCCTCTTGTCCTTTTGCAAGCTTCTTATGGGAGCAGGGGAAAGAGAGGGTTGAACAAGCAACCAAGGAAACAACAGCTTAAAAAAGCCAGAAACAGATTAATGTCTTGGTGCCTGTCCAATCCCTCCAAAAAGAAAGCTATCTGGAAAGCTTTCACATTCTAGCCCAGTAAGAGCAGGTCTTACTTCCACTTACTCCACTGCTTCACTGAATCAAGTGCCCTACAACATGTGAGGCTGCAGTTTGCTCAGTTATGGGGCATTGTGTGCCACTCTACACAACACTTGAGGATTAGATGTCCACAGCTCCAGTGCATAAAAATATTCAGATAAATCCAGCAGAGCACTCTTATCACAGGGCAAAGCAGGCTGTGCTGAAAGTTTGATGCAACATTTTCCATAGAATTTGGAAATTTCTTAGCACTGCCTAGAAGCTGTGACCTCTCAATAAACCCTCACTTCAAAGCAGCAAGAATACCAACATTCTAAAAGATCTAACAGCTTTAGTGGTTTTCTGTTTGCATTTTGCTTAAGTGCTGAAGTACAGCTAAGCACTCAAACCAGCAATCTCACCTGTCTCAGCCCTAACGTCTTTGTGTCCCACATCTGCTTTATATTCCAGAAGAAAGGTTGTTCGCACTTCTGACAGGAATCACTTTCTAGCCATTGAGGAGCCTACAAAAGAGTGAGAAATGCAAGCAGTTAGAATTATTTTTCCTCACATGACGGCCAAGGAAGTTTGCTTTAAGAACCTAAAGTAAAATTTTACTTGGGAAGATGCCCTATTTCAGCTCTGGCCATTACAACAACAGATTGCCTGGGGTACGGTACCTAGGAAGTTTAGTACAAAAAACCCCAAAGCCATGACTACAGTTATTTTTTGCCTACACACCTCCTATACTTTTTAAGCCCACAGCAGTATGTTATGTTACTGCCTTAAATATAAAAACTAATTCAAAGACTGCTGCTCTGGTTGCCTAGATGACCTTTAAGGGTTAGTGTAATCCAAGCTGTAGAAGCTATAAGGCAGCCATCCCCTCTATAAGTGAGTGGGGGGTGTCCAGAAGTAAATATCTTTTCTGCTTCCCTAGGGCTGCAGTTTGAAATAGTTAAGAACTCATCTGCATTTTCCATCCTGCGCACATCTTCATTAAGCATTCATTCTCCCAGCCACATATTTTTCCTGCTATAAATTGACTAGGCCAAATGAGAATAGTTAGAGCTTTCACACATTTCAACACTCTCAGACTTTCAAGACTCTCAACTGAGCATCCTTGTAAGGGATAGAAAGAGAGCCACAATATTTTTAGTACATAGACCTGAATTAGAACATGTATATTATATACAACTTTATACATCTGATGGGGGAGTCTCATTGAAACCTGATGGGAGGAAAGCTGGAACAAAGCAGCTCTTCTCCACATCTCACTTGCATCCATTGTTGATAGTAATAAAAAAATAGGACTGTCAGTTGCACCAACATCTCACCATGAATATTTATTAATACCACATATCCAGTTCCTACATCTTCAGCCATGATTCCATCCCCTTCCTTCCACCATGCTAGTGGAAAATATTGTAAAGGGTAGTAACAAGTCCAGTGTGGGGGGTAGGGAGGAGAGTAGAGGAAATGAGTCGCCTCTCCATCAAGTGAGATGTTGCATATTGCTTCTTTCAGTTACTTACAATAGCAATTCTCACTTAATAGCATTTTTGTAAAGACAATCCACTTTCTGGCTCCCGCTAACAGAAAACCAGAGTATCTTCCTACTCTTTTCATCTTAATTTCAGGCATTAAGTAGGCATAAGAACCTGCCAACACTACCAACACTATCACCAACATACACAACTGCCCAAAATCAATAGTACAGCTGTTAGTGGAGTCACCATTCCTTCTAATCAAAAAAGTCTGCCTTCTAGTCTTATGTGCATTAGCGCACATTTGAAGATAAGCTATAACATGACTCATAGCTAATGCTTCAGAGGCAATCTGTTCAACATTCTGTAAACATTAAGTTTCTTTGCTTTTGGATTGGGCTTGATTATGTTTTTTTTCAATGAGTTCTGAGACATAATGGCTGCTCTAAGTTAATCATATTTTAATTGCATTAAAACTGTCTACTATTTAGAAGACCCCTTAATTATCGCATGTAGATCCAGATGAGAAATGGCCATATCTAGTTTTCCCAACTGTATTATAAGTCAATTCCTTGCAACTACAAAGTTTCATAATATCACATAAGTTTTGAAAAGAGATCATCATGGTGAAAACCTTAGGAGCACCACATACAGCATTCAGTGTGTTTAAGGTGACAGCTCAACACATGTCAGAAAACAGTTCTTAATCATGACACTTGCATTTAAGGAAAAGCAACAGGACAAGGAAGGCTGAGTCTTAAATACTGCCTTATGGCAGCAACCAAATCTAACTCCTATAATTATGGCTTAACTAAAGACAGTAGTAATATACATCTTTTCAGCTCCTATGATGGAAATGAACTGATCCAGAATGTGCATGGCAAGCACAGTTGCTGTGTACTGAGGTCTTTAAAAAAAAATGTTGTCGGGGCACTGAATCTCTACGTTCTGAACTGCATCTCAAAAACAGCATCTCACTTCTTTACCTGCTTTGACATGAGTTGAGAACTTATTTCAAGACTGTTGAAGCACAGTCCATTGGTTTCTTCACTGCAAAAGCTTGCCTGCTTTAGAGTGTTACAGAAGCAAGGGCTGTAGCCATTCCAGGGAACATGTGGTCTCATTGAGATAAGACTCTAAGCAGTCCCAAACTTGTCCTGCATTTCTGTCCTGGAAATCCATCTACTACAATGCAGTATGGCCAGTCACTAGAACAGAGCAGGTTTAGTAACATCATTCAGCCTTAAAGTTTCAGGAAATATGAGGAAAACAACCTGCAGAACTGACTAAGCAAAGGACATCAGCCTCTGAAAAGGGGCAAGAAAAAAACAAAAAAAAAAAAAACAAAAAAAAAAACCCCACAACTTTGACATAGGACATGATCTTACCTCTTCTCGGCTGATATCCATGTTCCAGACAGCAATTCCCCCATCAGCTGAACAAGATACCAGCTGTCGTGTCAGCTGGATGTAACAGATAGCCTGCACCTTGTCACTGCAAACAAAGTAGACACTATTTACCCATAGGTATTTAAACAAAGCTTAGTTTCCCAGCAAACCCTGATTCAGCCTTGTAAAGCTACTTAGGAAGCCAAAACTGATGTCCAAACACTTCGATAAGTCTACTAAGTAGAGCTAAGAAGATGAGTGAACAGATGCTGTCTCCTAAGCGCTACCCTAGCATCAGGATGTTGTCTATAACAGTGTTCTTACAGGCTTGACCAGAATACCAGAGGTACAGTTCCATGTTAACATCTGCTGGCAGTAAGCCCTGATAGTGAGCTGAGTGTCAACTGGCTCAGAGTGTGCATGCAAATACTCTTCTCTGTTGGCAAGGAGAGACAGTTATCAAAACAGAGACAACTGGAAAAAATGAAGAGAAATATTTGTTTCAAGACACAGCTAGGAAGCAGACGAAGCTTCCGCTTTTGCTAACAAATCACAATGAGTAAGTCTGAGGCTGCAAAGCAAAGCATGCATTCATCAATAAGACAGTTTAATCCTAAATAAAGTCACAGCAAAATAGAAGTCTACCCTAAGAAACTAAACAAAGGATCTCAATGGTATTAGACTGCTTTGCAACATCTAAGTTGAATTCAAAAAGTCATTTTGCTTCACAGAAGAACTTACTTTCCCATTCAGTATGAAGTTTGATGCTAAGTGTGATGTTTGAAGAGAAACTAACAGTGCTATAAGTCTTCACCAGGACACATGATGCAGCAGTAACAGCAGTATAAAGTCCTCCAGTCACTGACTTCAGTTACTTTTTTGTAACCAGTACTCTATTATTAGTTCTTTAGCCATAAAACTAAATCCTCAAGATTTAACAACAGTTCTAGGGCTAAGGCTATCAGTCTTGATCAAAGGTGGATGGAGGCATCTATGGAATTAGACAAGAGGAGAATGCACTATACAAATACATCTTTAAACAAACAAGATCTCTACTACCACTGCATTTCTAAGTAGAATATATCTTCAGTTGTGAGCTGTCTGTCAGACTGAATTAAGGCCCTAGATTTAAAAAACAGCAGCTAGTGTTGTATGTCTGAAAGTAAAGAGTTGATTACAGACAACTAACTACCTAATCCACAGAACAGTGGAGATGGGACACACTTTTCTGAAGTTGAAAGACCACCGCTGTAGTTTAGCCAATCAGTTTATCACCTCACTGACAGAAAGAGACAGAGGACAGGAATATATTGAAGCTTATTTGACACAGGTACACGAACATGCTTATACATTAAGTTTTTAGCCCCACCCTCACAGGCAATTCAGTGAAGTATTTACAACACAGAAGCATGCAACTTTTACATGAAGTCCAAGCAAGACGATATAGAATCCTTACCCACCTCTTTCTATAACCTACTTTTATCTTATGTCCTCATTACCCATGGTTTAGAAGTATCAAACACAAGCAAAAAAAAAAAAAAAAGATTTCTTGGTAATGCTTTCCTAGTACTGACTATCTTTCTTCCCCCTCAAAGTCCTCCAAGTTCTGCAAAAAGCTATTTTCTCCATTATTCACACAGATTCAAATATCTCGCCATGCTATTTAGTCTTCCTGGGACTGTGTTCATTACAGAACATGTAGGAAAAATAAGACACCATTACATACTGATGTCCCTGGAGCAGCAGTGTTCGCCCCTTCCTTCCACCAATATCCCACATGATAATGCTGTGATCAGAGGCACCTGAGAAGAGCAGTCGTTGAACAGGATCCCACCACAGGGAAGTAATACTTCCTAGGAAAGAACATTCTGCAGTTAGTCTAAGGGAGCCACTGCCCAACACAATGATGCTTTTTTGGGTCATTAAACTGAAACCTGAGGTACTCCCTTACTACAGTAACAGATATTGAAAGCATTAAGGCAAAGGACAGCATGCAAAAGCAAGATACAGTCCTGCTAGAGGGGCAAAGAGCATTTGACAACAGAACAAAATATCCCTAAGAATAAAGTCAGATGCAAAGCATAAGCCAGAAAGTTCGAGTTACTAGCTTTCTGCCCCTTGTATTTAGGTAATTGGTTTTAACACTAGGCAGGCTGCTATGTGATCTTTGGAAGATGAAAAGTATTTAAACTTGCCACGCGGAGAGTAGCATCTACAACGCAGTAAGGTGCTTGGTCAGTGGTTGCAGGACAGCAGGCAGTGTTCATAGGTAAACCAACTCCCTTACATAACCACTTACAAGTTTAAAATATTTGGAATAAGAAACTAAGCGACAGTTTCACTGCTGTTAGCAAATTTGGCCACTACGTAATAAGTTACAAAACTAGATTTCAGAAGGCCCAACCTGACTGTGCGCCTCATTAGTCAGACATAGAAATAAATGAGTCATCTGACAGTAGCAGTCTTATACTAAACCCATATGCAGACTAAAGAAGTAATTTTGTGGCTCATGCCGCCAGTAGTTTTGAAATTGCAGGAACATTTTATTCCCTTATAGACATCCTTCCCCTTAAAGCATCCTTACATTGTTCAGCTGTCATCAAAAGCCTTGTTGGTCTGAAAGCAAGATGAATGGTAATTACAGCCCAAATCAGTCCTTTCCAGCTCTCTGGCGCAAGAGATTTTTCTTGCCTTCTTTAGGGCTACACTGTTTTCACACTGACCCACTTGGGAATAGTAGTCTCAGAAAACACTGAGCATCTGCCCCATAAAAGGCAGTTTGAGTAGTATCTCAGCATTACACAGAGTAGGAGAATATGGAGACTTCTGGAAGCTAACTGTTGAAGGACAAGCTCTAAAACCATTTAAACTGCAAAGCAAACACTGTTTGCTTATGAAGTCACAGTAAGGCAAGATCTAGAAAGGAAACAAGATGAAGTCTGGCAAACACAGCTGCACTCAGAGAGACCTAGATGCCATTTAAGCTTAGAGTTACCAGGTCTTGAGAATATTACACAAATACTGTGAAGGAAAAAAGGTTACACATAATCTGTTTTGCTTAAAAAAAAAAAACAAACAAAGGAAGAAAGATGAAGTAGCTACTATTACACCAATTGAAGAATAACCTGTTTCTGCCCCTCAAATTTAATAATCTTTTATACTATAACAGTTCTTGTTTTGTGGATCACAATCCCCTTAGGGAACTTATATACAAGCCAAAGTTGCCTGCTATGCAGACAGCACTGCTGAAGTTTGTGCTTGGAAGCCTACCACAACTCAAAAGATAGAACATGCACTATATGTAGTGCCACGTCAAGACACGCTGCTTTCAGACTAACAATAGTATCTATCAAAGAGTTGCATTTGAACACAGACCAGTGCAGAAGCATACAAAAGTGAAGGAGTCTCTAGGGCCAGGAGAATTATTTTGGTCTTAACTGAAACAATCTGAAATGCTGCTTGAAAGCAGAAGACGCATTTATCATTTGAAAAACTCAACTTGCCTCCCACATTCAAAACCAGCTTTATAATTTTGCAGTCATCTGTAAATCAGGAGTCCACCCAGCTTTAACAAAGTCTACTCTATACTTACAGCTATGAAACAAGGCAGCCTTTTCCAGGGGGTCAGACACTCATGACCCAGCTATTCACCCATACCCAAATGCAAACTAGGCAGCTGATTTGAAAGTTGCCAGTACCACAGGGGAAGAGGCATGTTTTGTTTATTTCTTGTTTATTTCCCTCAGCATATTATTAAATTACATATTCTTCTGTGATTTGTATTCTTGCTTTACTCATTACAGCAGACTGTGGCTCCATATCATGTTACAGACTATTTGGTTCTTCATTTGATGTAAGGACTTTACTTATACTACCCAGGATGAGACATTTGTCTCTGACTAGACAGTTTCAATTCTAAAAGGCTCTCTAGATTTCTTGCATATAGCTTGTTTCAGCTAAACACAGGAAACTGAACCAGTCTCATTAAGACTGATCAGAACACCAAAGTCTGCACTGGAAAGAATTAAGTGGCTTTTTAGAACCTAGACTAAGCTAAAGCTGCTTTAGGTATTATTATAGTACTACAAGGTCTCTGGGGTGGGTTGGGGAAAGTAACACATTCTCATCCTTTCTTTTCAATGTTAAGACTAACGTTTTAAAAGGTGGCCATCTAGTGGACAACTTGTGTTTAATCGAATGCACATATTTACCTTTGTTTTTCACCTATAATAAAAATACCTGACAGTATTTATAAGGCTAAGATTTTCTCTCAGCAAGAATGTGTCTGTTCTGAGAGAAACAGTCATATGTACAGCTTTGAACAGCTTTTTATAACTACTACCCTGCACTGGTTGTTTATCCAATATCTATCCTTAAGAGGTAGACATTAACTGACCATCTCATCCCAATTTACAAAGAGGTGCCATGATTTGGGTCAAGTGGAATTAAGAGGAAGAGTTACTTTACCTTCATGCCCTTTGAGTGTTGTGATAACTGAGCATGTATTCTGTTCAAGCTTCAGGAGAGTGATCTGGCCAGAATAATCACCAACAAATGCATGCCGAGTTTCATGGTCATATCTGAACACCAATCAAGGAGAAGCCTCATTTGCTCTTAAGAACATTTTACAGGACTGAAACAGCACAGCTATCAGCTACAGAGTCTAAACAAATTCGAAAAGAACATTCTAATGTGACAGATAAATATTTACATAACTACTTCTAAAGGGGTTGGAGACCATAATAGTTAAATTTTTTTCATTCCTCTCTTCACCTCACACTCCCTACATGTGCAAGTAAGACAGTATAGAAGGTAAGTGAGAAAAGTTCTAGAATGCCAGTGGAGAAGTCATGAGATAATCCACCTCCTAGTTTAAGACAAGGCAAGTAGATTTAGACCATTTCTAGCAGGTATTTACAGAACACACTCATGATATTCTACAAGAGATGCCAGAACTCCTCAGGCTACTTGTTGCAGTGCAGAGCTACCACTACGAGTACCTCACTGGACACTGGGTAGCATTCAGTCTTACCTAGTACCTGCTACTATAAACTCTTAGTTTTCTAGCATGTTATACTAGTTGATGCCCCCAGGATAGGAAAATTAAGATACAAGGATGTTGACCCTTCACAGCTAGTTTATCTTACAGTGGAAGTATACTTCCAATGTTCAAGCTACCAAGAAGGTGTGGCTATTTCTTTTACCGTTCTCTGCACTTTCAAGATTACTGATACAGGTCCTTGAGCATCTTGCTTGAAGACTGAACTGTATTTCAGAAAGTGTTTTGTCATTTAACACTGACATTAAAAGCCACACCACATCCTAACATGGGATCTATTAACAAGGTGGCATGCTTGGCAAAAGCATTATACATCATAACAGTTTTCTGATATTTGGTTTTTACCACTACGTAACTATTGCCTCCGGAAACTAAAGCACATCAAGCTGTATGGAACTAGATCATTTGCTGCCGTTAGAAGGCTTTTGCTATTCAGGATATAAACAAGAGCTAAAAAACCCCATACAGGCGACAACACATAGCCCAAGGGTTATTTATGTATAAACTCACCTGTCCTCCTGGAGCCACACAAAAACACAGGCAGCAGCTAGCCAAGTAGCTTATTCCATACAACAGGAAAGACTATCTTTAAAAAGTCAGTGTACCAAAAAGCCTACCACCACAACTGAAAAAGCAGCGATTTTGCTATCTGATGATGGTTCTGAAACCTCTTAAGCCTTCAGAATCTTGAGACAAACAATTTGCTTTCAGCAAATGCACTAAGTTCCTGAACATGTGATCCTTTCTTCATCTTCAAAGTTCAGGCTAGCATTATCCCTAGTTCTGTGAGCTAGTCTCCTAACACACACCCACACCCCCAGTATAAAGCCAGTTTTGTGCATTCAGCCAAGGTGAGCTGTACATTAAATGTTTTGTGGAAAACAACCCCCCAACCTCTAAAACAAAGACAGCAAAAAAGAGCAACAGCACAATACAACCTGTCGGATCTTCAGTCAGTGAGGCAGGGTCTGCAGAGATGGGAGACCTCAGAAGACTAGACATGCTGCCAGCTACCAAGCAGTTAGCTTTCCTCCTAGTTTCTTAGTACTATGCAGGTATGTAGCAATTCTAGAGAGGTCTATTTTTTCCAGAGACGTAGTTGATCTCTTTCAGCTTAAGAATCATGCCACTTTTACAACATTCCTGCCAGTAATCCTCATACACCAACCACTACCTCCATTTACTGTCCAGCCACATCTAAACTGCCACCATTAACAAGTGCTAAAAAATCGTTTTAGAATTTGAAGTATTTCACTCATGCTCAAAAGTTTTAATATATGAACTACACTTTAAGCTACTGGGTTTGTAAGTCTTCTACACAGAATAAAGAATGCCCTGAGGTGCTTACAGCTGAATAAACAACCGGAGTTCTTAAGCTACAAATGCAGCAGTTAAAAGCTATTTGAAGGAAAGCAAACTGCATGCAGACAAATTACTACTAGTAATGAATGAAGTTTCAACATACCCCATAGCTTAAAGATAGAAAAGATTAACATGAGCAAAGACAGAAAAATTAAAGCAGTCCAAAGGGTTTTCATGCTGGTTTATGCTCTACAAGGACTCAAATGACACTGGCATCTGTTGAACAAAGTGACTTGCCTCAAAGTATAAAGGCCAGGCTATAGATACAGTTACTAGTCACTTCTACAAGATGCTCCAGAAAAAAGTCTCAAAATTAGGAACTAGTACACACTGCAATTTCTGTAACTCGAGGTCACAAACCCCCTTCTACTGTCTAACAGCAGCTAAGAGAAACGAAGGTATTGAACATCTGATCAGAATAAGGGTTCTCAGACTTGTAAGAGGTTACACTCTAGCTTTTTACATGAAAAGGAGCAAATAAATTGAGCTAAAGGAACAAAGTACTCTCCAGTTTCAGGGTAGCAATAATTTTTCAAAGGATACTGTAGACATGAAGCCCAAGAGGTGAAGTAATGTCTCCCCAGCATACTCCCGCTCCTGGTGCACATCCAGCTGACGCACTTGTCATGACCAGTGCTGATAACCCACTCTGACGTCAGGCAGAAAGTAATAGCAGACACTCGATTCTGATGAGCTGCAGGAACAAAAACATTCTGGCTAGTTTCTCCTAAAAATCAAAATTATGTGTTCTTATGTTCTAATTCAGAGAGACACAGGTTGAAGATGATATCTAAGCAAAGCCCCAGGGAGACGTTTTGACTATATTATACTTGCCTCTAGGCTAAACTAAAAGGTTAGCATTGTTCTGTTTGGTATTTGCCTTCTAAATAGCTTAAGTGATATAAACATGTCAGTCAGCTAATTTAAGCCTTTCTCCCACAAAGAGAGAATCTGAGTTCAGCCCGGATACCCAAGATGCTCTGGCTAAGGAACATGCAAACCCGCAGCTTCCTCTAGTTACGCCAGGACTTCTGGGGAGTAATATAACACATCTGAAGAAAGCAATTAAGGTTTTTAAGTGCCTCTTTTCCTGATCCCAGGGGAGCTATGCTCAGATTCACACTTTTAAGCACCTGAAAGTATATCTAGTTCACAGCACTCAAACTGTGACATCAACCAAATCCCACCCAGCTTTGTTTAGAACGCTGCCACTAAGCAAGTTACATGAGCATTAGAAAGAAGCTCCCCCTGCCCGCCAAGATGTAAGTACTTCCCTTGACTGAGTTGCCAAGTCATCTTCCTTAGGATAAAAGAGGGTTTTGTTGCTTTAAGAACAAGGTCTTTTTCTCCTAAGCAAGCACATTGCTTCTATCACTGTCAGGGAGTCATAAGACAAACTGCACTTTGTTTTGCTACATAATCTGTGATCTTTAAGAGTCTTCTTCAGGCCTTTCACTTTAGTATTCTGATTTTAACCAGCAATGTAGTTTTGTATTTCTTGTAAGGATGTGCAGACAAATGCTGAAATTAGCGTCTCCATAAATATTCCCCATGTACCAGAAAAATAAAATCTTTTTCATCCATATTGCTCTCCTAAGATGACAAGAAGGCAAGGACTCGTCTTCAGCTAGAGGTAACCAAGCCCAGTGATTACAGAAAGAAAGGATAGAAATTGCAAATACCAAAAGGCACCTTTAGAAAGCTGTTAACCTAACATTCATGCAGTATAACGACTCCACTTGAAAGAGTAAAATCTGAACTCACTAGTTCTGGCTCATTACACTCGCAGGCTAATGATGTACTGAACTTAATGATAATGACTGCAACTCAGACTCAGCTGACTGAGGTTTACTCAATAACAGAACTTTATCTTATGGCAGTTACCCCTAACCAAGTGACAACTAGAAGGTCAGTCAGATTTAAAGTGTATTTGGACTTGATTAATCTCTGACGGTGTCCAGTTTCCCAAGCATTTTAGATGCTTCCCCTTCACAGAAATATTAGTGTAGGCAATGGTTAACAGTCTACCTGGATAGGTCTTCACAAAGTTCATCTTATTGAAGTCCTCTGAAATATGAAACTCCTAAAAGCAAAGTGGAACAGTTAGAAAAGATACCACAGTGACATCAGCAATATTGATATCCAAAGAGCAGTAACCTCACAGGCCAAAATCTGCATAGCAGCAATATGTCTCACTGAAAACTAGCAGTTCTTCAGGCTGGAACATAGCACAATGACACGCAATGACACATAATTAAGATTATTAGCAAACTACATTTTCAACAGGGAGCATCCTTTCAGAACGAAGTTTGCTTAAGGGAGATTATAAGAAGAGATAAGATATCACCTGTCCCTAGCAGCAACAAACAAAACGGTATGTTGTAGTATTCAGGATTTTAAGTATCCAAGACTTCGTAATGGACAGATTTAAGTGGGAGTACTCTCTATTCGATCCTTTAAGCTTACTGAAAAGTCTCAGCTTACAATTCCATGTAGTTATCATTAGAATCACTATTCTATGTAGTTCTGTGTAGGCTATTCACAGTAGTTATCAGTAGAATCACTGTTTATGACACTCATGCAATATCTTGGCTCCTTATAGGACAGTTATTATTTTGACCTTATTTTCATAGAGGAAGACGACCATTAAAGCATCTGAGAGTCATGAGATTCCCCTCCTTTGCCAAGAAAAGAGGGGAAGAATACAGACCCACTTTCTGTTCTGCCATATGTATCTTCTCTCCCGGAGAAGGAGAGCAATTACAGCAAGAGTATAGAAAGACAGAGGAAGACTTCCCAGAAAGTAAAGAAACCACCCCTGCCTCTTGTAATTTTAGAGCTAGTGCTGAAATTTCCACATCATAAAAAGACCTGCAGCAAGAAAATCCAGCAACACGTGCATGGCAAGATACAAGCAGATACACACTTCTGGCCAGATGCAGTTTGCAACTCCTGTTAGTGCACTGCAATGGCACTCTGCCCAGCTTAACATACTCAAAGTAATTTCTTGACAAAGTGTAATTGTTTGGGTCCACTGCTGTATTGGCTCAATGACTTTTTGAGGCTAGCTGGCTCACATCTGGCCAGAACCACCTGTGTTTATTTGCAGTCCTCCCACGTACATCTCAGGTGAACTGCCAAGAAGTTCAGCCATTTAGTAATAGCCGCATTCCAACAAGGGGAAAAAACCCAAATTATCAGCTCCCAGCAATACCTGATGCTCACAGACAATCTAAGCAATTCTAATCTACATTCTGAAAAAAAGTCACAGCAACTTACCATGATAGCTCCATTATCCTGGCCTACAAATATTCGTCTGCTGTCATGATGATAGGCCATGGCTGAACATGGTGCTGTCAAAAAATACAAGCACATTACAGTTATTGAAACAGAGGTATTAGGATACACATGACTTTTTAATAAAACCAATTATTTCACTCAGGACAAAAACTGTTTAAGATTAAGTAGCTTGATAGAAATTAGCCTGCATAGATAGCATCCCTTGGTAAAACAGTTAAATTCCCATATATGAAGACGTTGAAAGGTACGCTACTACAGTAACTCAGATATACCTCTGGGAACAATATGCAAATGTGACTTCCTGCCACAAGGTGCAACTCAGTAAGAGGAATTTTGTAGAGGCTGAAAGCCTAGCTAGCAACAGCAGCATGTGCAGCTGGTTGCACTTAGGGACTTGAGCTCGCTAAAATTATTTCAAATGGAGCCAAGTTGTATACAAGAGCAATATTTCATTATTTAGATTTGAGGACTGTATCACTAAAGTGCTAGACAGAAATATGTAATTGCATGTCAACTTCATATGGAATCATGTCTCAACATCTGTAACTTTGAGACTTATGTTGTTGAGATTGCATACAACCTCTTTTAGCAGAAAACCTCTAAAGACCCATTCCCTTTTTAAATTAAGAGCTAAAATAGATGTGAAAAGCAATGACACCAAAATTATAAAGTGTCCTAATAAAAATTTTGCAAAAAAAATTCACTGTAGAACATCCTCATTAAACTTGCAAATTACAAGGACAAGAGAGATACAGTGTTCTAAGCTAATACCTTCTCCTCCAAGACCCTCAGAAAATGTGGCCTTGAAGGTGTGTTTAGAATTTTGAAGCCAGACAGGACAGTCTGAAATATTACAGTGCTCATACTGCATAAGGACAAGTCCATCCCTTGGAACTACCCACAGGCACATCTTATTTTGGATATACCTTTTTAGAGCACAATCTCAATAGTCTATTTAGAAAATTGATAAATGGAGCAACTGTAATTTAGATCAACTGTTACGAAAAAAAAAGTTACAGCTGGCATTTCTAATCTAGATTCTAGGCTACTCAGCCTGCAGCTGAAGAGACACAGAACATCAAGGAGTCCAATTATATGGTCTTCATTTAACATTTATATACAAATTACTTCAGAAATTGTCATTCCAAAGACTATCCTCTGTTTGTATGCTGGGTTTTTTTGTCATTGTATTCCTCCTTTTTATATGTTGTATGTGTCTAGGTAGCAACTCTACATTAAAGAAGTTACAGCAAAGCACCCAGGCTGAGTGATGTTTCAAGGTCAAAAAAGCACACTGACACTCAGGATCTACTCAACACTGAAGCTGCTAGCCGGTATTGCACCTTGGAAAGCAGAGAATATTCTTGTGTCTGAACTTTCAGCTAGTGGTTTGAAAAGCTCACTTATTCAGCAGATGAGTTATTTGCCAGCATTTGAGACATCTACAGCTGCAGATCCCCACAGTGATTTACCTGGTGAAAGATCTCATTCTGACAGAACACTACCTTAGATCTCACCCACTATGCAGCTAGTTTCAAATTAAAGTCTGAGCTAGAGTTGCTGCAAAGTTCCCAAGATTGTTAGGTGAATCCAGCACTTGGAGAAATGGGAAGGACATATTCCCACACATGGCACAGGTACAAAACCCATGCTATGCTTGGCCATCACTTAACCACCTCTAGCACTGTACTTACATGACATGGTGTGATAGATGCTGGGCCAGTATTGTCCACTGTCTCTCTTCAGCCATACTCGTATTGTTCTGTGCCATGGGAAGAGCAGGGAGAAGACAGTTCTAAGTGCATTACCCCTTGCATCTGAACCAGTTCATTACTTATACATCAGCCCCAAACCTCTTAGCTTTTGTGCTACTCAAACATAATAGTTAGAGGAACAACGTAATAGAAATAATAGCACTCCAGTAGTACTCATAACAAGAACAATAGTACTAAGAATAGCCACCTTTGAATTCTGAGTTTTCTTCAAAACTACACACTGAGTTTCAATAAGAACAAAAGGGAAATACTATTTCAGCTTGCCTCAGAAATTGCTATATACTGCATCACTTTTAACTCCTTCTCCTTGCTCTGGCTGATTTAAGTCAAATTCAAGTTACAGGAACTTCCCAGCTTTGCAGAGCAAACCACAGCTTGTTTTATAGCAGATTAAGTGTTTGATGTATTAAAAAAAAGAATTGTAAATCATTCCATTACAGAAGTCTGAACTTATGAATTTTTACAGCTTCTCTGTGCAACTCATCCTTCAGCAAGCCAGATACTGAATATTAGTAACAGAAGCATCTCATCCTCCAGACCAGCACATTACTGACATCTCCATCCCCAAATACTGATGTATGGATCCATAAAGGACACTATATCTAGTTCAGTAGTATTTCCTCTAAGCCATGCCTCTACTCCCTCATGTACAAATGCAAAGGACAAGCAACTGCTCCTCTGGCCTAAATATGAACAGGATTGATTAGCCAGTCAAACAGGAATTGAAAGAAGTTGACGAGGCAACTTGGACAGCATGCTAAGGCTCTTTATAAAATTGGTTTTATTTTGTAACCTTCCAGAATCAGGCCTTGGAAAGGAAGAAAAAATGGTCTTGGGAACATTTAGCATTATATCACTCTCATGACTGTTCAAACCCTGGGGGGAGGGATATAAGAGAATCAGCAAGGAAGTGGAAATTTACTGTCAGTTAAAAACATTCCTACAACTGGCACATTTGAAGGGAATCTACATCAAGAATTTAAGAGCACGCATGTAGACAGTGTTAAGGTTATTTTAAGTCTACTTGAAATTTCCTCTCCAAGCCATTGTTTGCCTTCTTGTTACTGTTTAAATCCAACTTCCTCATTCCTAAATGTAAACCTAAGTGATCTGTAAATGTGTGTACCTGGAAACACTGTCAAGAGACTTCATTGAGATGAGTTGTTCTATTTACTTTTAGCTAAAAGAAGGCCTGGTATTTAGAATTTTTTAGAAAAAAACCTAGGGGATAGATTTGCTAAACATCAGATAGGACTGCCAGTAAGAATTTAACAGAAGGAGCACAGGAGGGGACTGGTATCTTGCGTCAGGACTAGAACTCTTCAGGTTGAAGATATAAAGGTAGCATTCTAATTTTGTAATCCATTTAGGGCTTTTTTTTAACAAGACCATTAAAAAATAAAGCAGAAAACGCCCACCCTTAAGGTACTTTCTTTTCCTAAAACTTGAAATTAATACAGCTGAGTACACACTGCCTCAAAGCAACGATTTTCAGCTTTTCAAACGAGTGACTTTTCTACCAGTTCAGTGGCAAATGCACATTACTCCAGTCCATAAAATACTTCGCATTAGGAGTGTCTCTTAAAAGCTATCACTTCCTCCTTACAATAATCGACACCCTGCCTCACGGTCAGAGAGTGAACACTTCAGAAGAGCAGTTTCTATTCCTTGGTAACATGAGAAAACAAAACAAACAATACTTCCAACTCGTTTTTATGATGCAAATGCCAGCAGCAGCATGGGTTAGCACCTATGCATTAAATGGCTTTTTAATCCACTTTTTAAAGCAGCTCAATCATATTCAAACTGTTCTGAACATGTCAGACGGTAGCTTTCACCTTTACTAATTTCACCCACTTTTGACTAAAACCATGTAAATATTTTTGATATAAAACGACTAGGAGTTATCACAGAGACCCAGATCATGCATTGCTGATTTTCCCAAAGTAGGCTTTGTTTCATCTCAGTATTCTTGTTGATTATACTAAACTAGGAATTAATCTAAAGGAAGCAAAGCTTTGCTTTTTCTAAGCAAATTATTTTCTGGAAGTATAATTTGTGCATTGATCATCAATAACACAGTCCCTCACCAAAGTTGAGAGCCTGACCAAACAGCTGCAAGAGTTATCAAAATTAACTTCTGAAAGCTTCTTATTTTGCTTTAAGTACAATTCAGACTTCACTAGCCTCATACTTGCAAAGATAAGCTGTCAGACAGCTTTATATCTAATTATACAAAGCTCTGACTGAGCAAGATTTGGAGATATTGTTTCACAGTATTCCGAAAATAACCTGTGCCAAAATCCCACTTCTCCTCGATTCTCTCTTCTGTAGACCTGTTGTTGTGGTGCATCTCCTTTTGTTAGGACAAATTAATTCATGAAATACCTGTTCTAACTTAAAGGGCTAGAGAAGTCCTTCCACAGCCTCCTTCTACCATGAAATTGTTTTATTATGAACCACCACATCAACCCTACAGTCTTTAGCACTCTTCTCAAACTTGGTCTTTATTTAATGAAGAGGCCTGTGCTCAGTACCTGAGAAGAGCTGGCTACCACTCACCTTTCCTTCAGCATTCCCTTTTAAAGGCCTAGAAAGACACAGGTTGGTTTGGCAGCAGTCTCAGTAAGGATGTAAAAATGTCAAAACTCATTAAGGAATACCCAGAGATATATACGTACTTTTTAAATTACAGTAGAGTCAGATATCTGAAAGCAGCAGGAAGTAGTAAAACAAGATTAAAAAAGACCCCCAAACTTCTCTAACATTGAGTATTGAACCAGAAGGTGCTTTCCGCTGGAAAGCATGCATATTTATAGAAGAGTACTTCAAACGGGTTTATTTGGCGAGTGTTTTTTTTTTTTTTTAAAGAAATATAAAGAAACACACGCAAAAGCCATCTTTAAGCAACACTGAGTGTGGTCTTACCAGTTTTAAGGATTTTGACTGTTCTCAATTGCTGTTTCTTTTACAGAGTGAGTAAGCACCCAACAGTGCTGGAGAAAAAAATCTGGGGTTTGGGAACAGAGAAAATCCTTCAGCATTCCAACAGCATTTGTGCTCATGCCACATAAGCTGCCCTCTAAAAGCCAAATGCACATACATCAGGGAGAAAGCAGCAATGAAAGATTAGCAGAGAAGTCCAAACTTGTTACAATACAGCACTGCTGCAAGTACTATGCAGCTACACTAGCCCTCTTCCAAGAGCTACATCTTCCTAACACCTTCAAACCACTAACAATTGCCTTCCTAGCTGAAAGCAGTCACTCACCATTGTTTTCCTAGCTAGAGCAGAAGACTGCATTTTTCTGGTAGTCAAAATAAACCAGAAGTATTCAGACTGCTGTTGACTGTGTTCCCAAAACAGCATTAGGAATCTGGCTTAACCACAGTGCAATGCAAGCTCAAGGACAGTTTGCAGTTGATGCTTTTTATCGAATTTCTGCTGGTTAAAACATCAGTTTTGACCAATATTTAGGTTTCATAACTGGAAAAAAACCCTAATGCCGCAATTTAAGCAGCGGTTCCAATGTAATAGCAGCTGCTGATGGTCACAGAACACCAGCATTCAGATATGCTAACGACTCTAGAGATCCTGTTAGCCTGTGGTAAATGTAATACCTTCATCTTGCAATTAGAGTCTTGTGCACTAGCTTATCATCCCTCAGCATCCCCAACTACAGCTGAGAAACACTCATCTTGCCTTAGCTATTTGTCTGCTGAGAACAAGGATAATATGGCTAAGTCCAGAGATTTGATTGTATCACAGATCTGTGCAGCCCACACTGGCCTATCTCAGCTCCAAGAAAACACAAGCCAGCCTCGAGCAGACGGCTAACTCACAGCTGACACCCGAGGTGGCTGCCCAGGCTGAGGGACACGCTACAACAATTCCAAACATTGTCTTGGAGCCAGGGTCAGGCAAGATGCCCACAGGGACACAGAGTTAATCATCCTTTCTAGGTAAGTTCTGAGAAAGCTTCACAGAGAGAAAGTACCCTGCCAAAAAAAAACCAGATTGGGAAAATTAACTACCTAACCCCTGCAGGTATTCTTCCTTCCTTTTTTGGCTTAAAACTTAAAAAAAAAGAGCTAGATTTTTATTGGTATTCACAGTTCTGCTATAGCATCTTTTCTACCCTCAAAAATAGAACCATTACTTATCATTCTAGGAAATATAATTTAAAATAGAACGACAGCTCCTCTAATGAGAGGATAATCTACAATGCTCCTGGAGAATGCTTGTGCACTGATGTTTTCCTCACTCCTTAACTTGTAAACACATTCCTCTGACTTGTTATTATGAAATACTTGACAGCCTTAGCTGTATTAAGATGTAATAAAAAATACTTTGGCTTTACTCTTTTGGTGTACACAGCAGCTCTTTTGCTTCTTGAACTGTGGACTTCGCTTGCTTCTAGCAGCATATTCAGCTATACAGTATTAACGCCTACACCCCATTTTTAGTGAACAAATAGGAGAGCAGTAAGTTTGATAACATGTTAAACTGTAGATGAAGGATATGTGAGTGAGTAGGCTTTGATGTACTGTAGGAGGTATCCCAGATCAGAGGCAATATAGTGCAACAGTTCCTGAAAGTTTAAAGATCTAAGGAAACTCCCATAGTAAGGCAAGCTACACAAATTTATCATGAAGTTCAAACCTATAAAGTTAGCAGGTGCTGTTGCTAGCTGGTCTGTTTGCTCTTTTTGACCTAAAAATAGATGCCAGAAAAACTAGTTTACCACTTCAGGTAATACCATAGCTCTACTGATTTTTCAGCCCTCATACCCTACTGTTTCTCACAAGGTCAGGCTTTTTAGATGAGAATTCATGCAAAAACTAACACAAATTAAGTTTTGAAGTTTTGCATTATAACCGTAGAACTATCCCTCCACCAAGCTACATGTCAAAGAACGTACTTTCGTACTTTAACTTGCTCCTTCCAAACACTGCCGTGGTTTCCGGACAGGCGCTCTTAGGAAGCATTTCCTACCCCTCCTCACTTTCCACATAGCACAGGGGGAATTCTAGCTTTCACCATTACAGTGCAGACCCCTCACCCCTCTGTGCTATTTGCTTCCTCACATCCATTTTTGTTTCATCTGAATAACTGCTTGATGACATTACCAGTTTTTGTGACAGATATTTCACATGGTACCTAAGCCAGCAGAGAGGATCGGGGTTAGACCCTGAAGGCATTTTCCCTTCCAAGCAGAAACCACCGTCCTCAGCAGCTCATCACCACCTCTCCCCTCAGATCTGCCAACTCACTCCCTGGACTCTTTCAGCCAGAACGAAGCAGGTTTGAGACCTTCAGGCTGAGCCATCAGAAGGGGCTTGTTTCGACTGACACAGCTCTCCTGACAGGCAGGGGAAGCAGCTCCAACTCTCCCGACAGGAAGCAGCAATGTACCTACAAGTGAGTAAGCCAGCACAGCTAAAGGCAAACACATTCCCACATTTTTGGTTCTGCTCATAACCACTGCAGAAGTCAGCTGTACTTTTCCATTTACTTCGCAGGGGCTGAAAGTACGCGTGAAGGACAACAGCTTCTTCCATCGGCAGGGAAACGCTGCCAGCGGGGCGCCCCCAGCCCGCTCCCACCCGCGGCCGTGCGGGCTCGGCCCAGCCGGTGCCTCCCTCCCAGGACAGGAACTCGGCTCATGTTATTTTCCTCCCTCCAACTGCAGCTTCGGTTATTTCCTCACGGCTCCAGGCAAGGAGTCACGGCTGCGCGCTCCTGGCAAAGTTAGAGCGTAAAAATCTTCCTTCCCCCCGCAGCTCGCCCCGGCACCGCGCTGCCTCTGCTCGGCCAGCGCCCGCCGCGGGACCGCGCCGCCCGCGCGGCTCCGGGGGCTCCGGGGCCGGGGACTCAGCCCCAGCCCCAGCCCCAGCGGGAGCGAGACCGCCGAGGGAGGGGAGCGGGCCCTGAGGGGCCGCGCCGCGGCCTCCGCGTACCTGTCCTCGCTGGCCGTGATGACCCCGTCCTCCTTGGGGATGAGGAGCGCGGCGCTCACCACGTCCTGGTGCCCCTCGACCTTGCTGAGGAGGACGGGCCGGCTGCTCTGCGGCCGCGAGTGGATCTCGGCCGCCATCTTGCCGCCGGCCCGGCCCGCCACCCGTCAGCTGATGGCGTGGGGGAAGCCCGCCGCCCGCCGTAACGCTGCGTGTAGCGGCACCGCCCCGCCGGGCCGAGCTGCCCCGTGTAGCGGCGCAACGCTGGCCGCGCGCCGTTGTCATCTCTGGTGTAGGGCGGGCCGGTAGCGGGCGTATTCTCTAGAATAGAGGAGCCGCGGGCCGTATCCGGTGGAAGAGCGAGAAAGCACAGTCTGGCTCAGGGCAGGGACTGCCGGCGCCGTGCCTCAGCCTGCTCGGCCTGGAGGTGCCGCCTCCAGGAGGGCTGTGGCTTCCCCGAGGAGAAGGCGGCAGCCTTGGGCTCAAACACTGTTTCCGTGGGGCTCGCTACGCTCTCCTGTACGTACCCCACGGAAGTCAGGAGAAGGGCTGCTGTTAAATACAGTTATTGCCGTTTCCCCGGGGCCCCGAGGAGCCCGCCGCTCACTACCCACGGCTGGCCGGGGGCCCCCTACGGCAGCGAAGCAACGGAGATTCCCCCTGGAGTAATTAAGGGAAGGGTATGAACTGAGGAAGGATGTGTAGTCATGGGAAATATATTAGCTCGTTTCTTTGTGCCTTTTAAACTAGAAGCAGCTGTAAGCCTTTATCCTTTAAGTTCTCAAGCAGCTGGATTGTGCTGGGTATTGTCTTCCTGTCCCATGCATGTGAATATTGTCCGCCTATTTGGTTAATCAGCAGCAGAATTCCTCCCCTCCGTGCGGTTCCTTCGGTAGCTACTGTGGCAGCAGCTCCTGGAGGAGGGCAGCAGACAGCAATTTTCTTTCCCCTGACCTGCCCCAAGAGAGGAATTTTATCTGCCTTACTGGGTTTCCCAGATATTTGCTGGACAGCAAAGGAAACAGACTCAGGAAGAATGGGTTCAGCTTCAAGTTTTTAAAATACTTGTGGCTAAATACACTCTGCTTTGCACTCAGCTTTTCCCTGTTTCCTAAGCTTTCCTCTGTATTTCCGGAGTCCACCTTCCTCCCCCCGAATTCTGCCCACCCCTCACTCATTCAGCTCTGGCCTATGTCACGGTGCTTTTTCTCCAGCGTTCCTCTCTTGGTCCAGTTCCTAAACTCACAACCTGGTTTTTTTCTCTCTATTTCTTAGGCTTCCTCAACCAATTTTTTCCATCACCCTGTTTGTAGCACCATCACAATCAAACCAAGCAGCAAGTCAATTCAGACCTGCACTACCTCATGTCTCCCATGGTTCTGAAGAGGCTCAACTATGAGATGAAGTGGCAAGATAACAGTCCCTGTAACAACGGACTGACTACCTTCACTTCTTCCAGAATTGAGCAAGCCTTTATCCAGGCTTCAGAGGGAGACGTCAGAAGAGACCGCACGGAGGAAACAGGTCTTTCCAAACAGGTGACCCTCTGTGCAGAACTACCCGGAGAGCCCAGCCCAGAGCCTCAGAGGGATGGAGGTGCCCAAATCCCCTTTGAATCTAGGGGAGTTAGACATCTATCTCCTTTTGAGGCTCTCAGTCTCCACATCTAGAGACCTCACACTTGCTGTACCCTACAGGGAGCTTTGGGGTTTCTCCCAGTGCTTTACCACTTGATACCTGCGCTAGACCTGAGGTCCAGCAGACAGCAGAGCTGCTTGTTCAGCCCGCTGCACTCAGGGATACCAGCTGCATACACACACACTTGCACAAGAACAGCTGCAATCATTTACCAGTTCCTCACACCAGGATCACCTTTACCAGAAGCTCCAGGGGTAAGCTCAGTTGTTTACTGGGTAATGTGCTAGTCTATAATGCTGTGAGAATCTGGCCCTGAATCCCATTCATAAGGGGGTACCTGGTGTGTGGCAGTCTGACTGGGTCACCCAGGACAATAATATTACTCCAGGTTTAGTCTAACTAATCGGCCCAGTACAGACAATAGGCAATGATTATATAAGTGAAATACATGGCACAGCTGGATCTAAAAACCTTCAAACACAGTATTTCAGGCCTTGACTATGTTTGGTGTGCAAGGTTTCGCCGTGCTTGCAAACAGCAATACAGTGCTTAGCCCAGCAGCCATAATCAGAACTAATAATTCTCTCATTATCCAAGCAGCCACCTTGTTGCCCAATGCACTTTTTTTGCTCAGACTTGTACAAGCCCATTCCTGTGCTTTTTAAACCTGACCTACTTAGCTCATGCCAATTGTCAGAAGGGAGATTCTGGTGCTCTGCCCGAAGGAGAGAGGGGAAGGAAATGCCCTCCCCATATGGAGACTTCACCGCAGGGACTCTGTATGAACGTGCAGCTATAGGACAGCATATCCACAGGGGAATATTTTCAAGTACAACTATCCAAAGACTTTATTTGATGACTAGCGGTTATGAACTTTTTTTAATCTTATTTTTTTTAACCTACCTTTTTTATCACCTAAGACATTCCCTCTGGTCTCATCATCTGGTACTCATCATCCTGCTGACCTTGACTTGGGTCTGTGGTGGAAATGCGTATTGGTTCAAAGGTACATCCTCCTACCAGCTCTTCCATCTCTTTCTGAGCTCCTTTGCAGGAGCAGGGGGTATGAAAATGCCTTGTTTTTTCTACTTCCAGAGTCACAACCTACTGGGTCCTCCTTGCTAAATCCTTCTTCCTCCTCCCTTTCTCCAGCGTCCCTCCTATTGCCTCCCAGAGTCACAAAATACAGCACTGTCATTTCTCCCCATCCTCCTGTGCTCCACAAATCACTCATGCCATAGCAGGCCATGATGGTAAGTGTAGTTTTAAGGGATATTGTTCCAGGTAAATAATGCCACAGATGTGTGGCACCTTGCACTGAAGCAGCAGGATTTCCATGTGTGTTCACAACGCTTGGAAAGGTGCTGTGCAGACCTGTTTCTTTGGCTAGATCATGTCAGCTCTTCTCCCACAGCAGAAATCCAGCAAAAGCTATTATTTTGTCAATAAAAGTCATTCTCTGAGCAGACTGCATTTGTATTGCTCCTTACTTGTGCTGGCCCTTGTTCTTCATGCTTCTGCCTCTCCAGAGGAACACGGCACAGCACATTTCATCTCCTTTGCCCTGAGCAGGAGCACACCTTACCCAGGCAATTCTTTGCCAGTGTACCCTCCATACCAGCCTCTGTTGTGGGGAAGAGTTTCCTTTCCAGCCCATTTTAACAGGCAAAGAGCCATCAGCTAGGTTACTGCTCCACAGCTTTCCTAGTTAAACCAGGCATAGTTAGCACACAGTCAGCCACCAGATGACCCTGAAAACAAGATGGGAAGATAAAGGACACGCCCCCCCCAGATCGGCTGCTCCCCTCCCCACATGCCCCATCACACTGCGGTCCCGCAGGGGACCAACACTGGTGGGAAGGCAGTGACAGGGGCCGCAAGCACCTGGGAAGGAAGGGCAACACTGCCCAGTGCTGCAGCATGGGGGAACAGGGAGGGCGAGCAGGCAAGGGCTTTCCCGGGAGGATCCTGGCCGCTGGCACCCTGCCGCAGGGCTTCTTGCTCAAGCTGCCTGCCTTGGGATAACGGAGCCCTGGTCCGTGCTTGCAGGGAGGAGAAACAGCCCCTCCCCGAATAGCTGGGAGAGCAACATCGTCGCCTGGGAAGAGCCTGAGATGAAGGAATAGCTCGGAGCATCGCCTCCCCCCCCCTGCAGGCAGGCTCGGTAAGAGAGCTCGGAGGTGCTGCTCAGGCTCCGCAAGGCTCCACAACTCTGGTTTAAGTGAAGAGCCTTATATTCTGAAGGCGAGGGGTGTGTG
Organism: Phalacrocorax aristotelis; assembly: GCF_949628215.1. Lineage (NCBI taxonomy): Eukaryota > Metazoa > Chordata > Aves > Suliformes > Phalacrocoracidae > Phalacrocorax > Phalacrocorax aristotelis. The sequence goes on along the minus strand of NC_134282.1, from coordinate 20,900,859 downwards.
TGCGCAAGCCTTGGCCGCGAGAGGGAGCTGCGGCGCCGCCGGGCCCCGCCGGGCGCCCCGGGAGCGGCGGCCGGGCAGCGCCTCCGGGCACCCCAGCGCGGCCGGGGGGGGCCGGCGGAAGCTCCTGCTGAAATACCGCCACGTGGAGATGCCAACAAGGCAGGAGATTCACCCGTTCGGCCCCTCTACCTGACCCTGGTCCGTAGAGGACATCCTTAAGAGCTCCCAACATAAGTCTAACAAAAACAGAACAAAACTATTCATATTCCATCATTTCCTCTCAGAATTTTTTTCTGTTTTTTTTTTTTTTTTTTTTTTTTTTAAGTACAAAGAGGAGCATTGAGGGTGGCACTACTTCTCAAAGGGACAGGCACTAGCCCTGGTCCACCAGAAGCCCCATGATGCCTGCTAAGGATGGCAGCCAGCCAGGGCAAGGGGCATTTTGCAAGAAGGGGCCGGCGTTGTGCTTCCCGCGGGCACCCACCTACCAGCAGTGTCCTCACCTCAGCCATTTCAGGAAGGTGGAAGGGCCCAGGCTGGTCAGATACAGCACTGCCTTCCCCACTCTCCACCACCCGTTCAGATCCCAAACCAGCCAGCACAAATTAGTCTGGAAGTGAAACAAATGCTGCCTATGAACCAAGGAGACATACCCAGCCCTTTGGTCTAGGGCAGGGTGCCTCACAGCCAGTATAATTAACTGATGGCCACAGGCTCCGGGTGCTCAGTGCCCCAAAGGAAAAGTATCTGATTCACTCCTGCTGTTGCACAAATGCCCTTCAGGAGCTGGAACACTTAATTACAGGGAACTTGGTGCATTACGAGTCCAGATCCAATATTCAAGGGAGATGCCATGGGCTTAGCAGCCACAAAAGGCTTAAGAAAGGTAATCCTAGACTCAGTGCTAATTGTGCATTGGAGGTATGTTGGAATGAAAATGTCAGCATGTTAATGCACATACATGTTACATATATCCCAGTCAGGGTCCAGTCTCCCAGACTATAACCGTTATCCCCACCATGGCCTTGAAAGCAAAAATGGCATCCCTGGGAACTTCAGTGTGATCTGAAGGACAGAAGGACTGAAGGCAGCACAGCACTGAGATGGCTGTGTTACTGTGAGCTAGCAGTATCCACCCAACAGGAGTCCATGTCCCTGCAGCACACAAAAAGCCTGTTAGTCAAGAGCTTACAGAAAATTGTCATCTGATAAGCGAGCAGTGCCCACCTGGCTGTAGCAACAAGCCTAGCAAAGAGAGAGTAAGGAGATCCACATGCTGCCATCAGCTTCAGCACCAGCATCCCACAGAAGAGGGCAGACTGCATCACCCTCTGCTGCTTTTGCTCCAGCTTCCCCTACTGCCTTCAGTAGGGGTTTGTCTCCTCCTGGGTGTCACATATGGCACACAAAACTATCACAGCTCCCTGGCACCACGGTAATAATGGAAATCAGAGAGGTTTCAACCACTACAGGTAGTAGTAGCATTACTAATACATACATGCAGTTTAAATTGACAGGGCTAAGCTAAAGGGCTTTCTCTGTCTTTGAAACACAGTGGAATATTTTTAGAACATTGCTTACAAAGAGGTATTTGAATTTGTGTCTTTTTCGTCCCTGTTAACCTGCTCTGCTGCTGGGAAGCAATGCAGCCGTGTTTTTAAAGGAGAGGCTGCTGTCAAGAGGGCAGCCAGCAGGGAATTCAGTGTGATGCCGAGGGATGAACAGCAGTTATCTCTTTACATGGGCTGAGGATGTGGCCCCTCCCTCCCCTCCCCACTCTGTCCAACAAACAAGATTTGAAAAATACAAAGCGTTAATGAAATGTGGAAGTTGTAAAAGAAAAGCAGCCTTTTTAGAACTCTCTGAAGTTATGAAAACGAAGTTGAGACACAGTTTAGCAGATTAATAGCCTGCTATTTTTCCTGTTAATTACTTAATGAATAACCACTTTCATCATTAGAAATCTGTCTCAGGAAACTTATGGTGTTTTTCAAAGTCTTCCTCCCTACTTAGTCTCTAGGCTAAAGCAATTGTAACCACAAGCATTTTCCATAATCATTCCCTGCCCAGGGCTTCAGCCTCATATTACTGAAGAGCTAACCAGTCTCTCCGGGCTTTCTACCTCAGAAAAGTTTACAAAGGATATTTTACCTCCACTTTTAAAGATGGAGAAACTGAGGTAGACCTAGGGAAAGCAGCCAGTAGCAGCAGATGAGATCGTCTGAGCTGCAAGTCTGCGCAGAGTTACGCCCCTGCTTAAAGTTACCGATCCATCATTAAGTTATAAGCTTTACACATTCAGTCTCACTGTATCTGTTCCTCCTTCAGGATCATTCCTCCCCAGCCACCCTCCTGCCCTCAAGCAGGGTGCAGGGCTGCCAACCTCGCAGGGCTCGGGCCCAAAACCACCTCAGTTTTTACATGGAATGAAGACAAAGTTCAACTGCAAAACAGTTGTGAGTGAAGGAAGAATACGTCAAAGCAGTCCCAGGCAGCACAAACATTCACCTTAAGCTTGATATTCCTGGAGACAAAGGAAAAGGTTAAAAAAATTTAACAGACAACCTCTGCAGATTGCATGCAGATTCCCCAAAGCCTTTCAAAAGCAGCCAAGACTGCTACAAGTAAGGGTTAATAAGACTACAGTAAGCACAGGCCTAACACTAAAACATCATACTGAACTCTAGTTACTCTATAAAGCAGGATTGGAAATTCGATATGAATCAACTCCCAGAACCGAAGAGCACAGTGTTTTTACAGCATTACTAAAAAGGAAGTTTTTAGCAGCTAACCTTACCCTCTCCTTCCCAGGCTCTTATTTTACTTTCCTTCATCCTGATCTCCTTTACCCAGTTTATAGGCAAATACCATCAGCATCTTAGTTTCAAACCTGTTTTTGTTAAACTTTTCTTTCCCAGCACTGAAAAAAAAAAATACTGCTTCGGAGTATCAGAAATGGCAGAGCTGAAAAACCCTTTTTCTAAGTGGTGATATTTCACCCGTGTACTACAGAACCTTGAAGCTCCTAAGTAGCTGCTATATGTGACATTCCCCATCAGTTTGCTCAGAGCTCAGCTTGGGCAGGTAGTCCTGGCCCCACCAGGCTGAATAAGCCCATTCACATTTGCCAGGCTACACTCTTCGTTGTCCAGCTTTGGCCTGGTTGGGGAAAAAAAAAAAGTACCCACAGTTACTCTTTGTTCAGTGCTGTAAGCAATCATCTTGTTTTCCAAATTATTTCAGGACTAACAGAAGGGACCAGCAGTTGTTCACAGAGAAATTATGCTAAGGCAAACCTGAAAACTTATGTCACTGCATTTTTTTGTCTTGCTCAACTCTAATCCCAAGCCTGCTTGCTGCACAGAGCACATACTGCTGCTGTGTGTAAGCCCTATGGGAATTCAGTTTGAGTGCCAACCCCTTAATATTTGAATTCTTACCTCAAACATCAAATAGAAAAAACTGGTAAATTAGTTCTCATATTAGAATTTTATTTTGATGGAAAAATAGCAATACTGTTACTCTGAAATACAATTCCACACTCTCCAGAGACCTAAGGAGGCACCTTGCACCCCGGTAGTCACTTTATCATGCCTTCTGAATTCCAGCTCAGGTCCTAGCTATATAGCTTCTGTGAAGCAGCATTTCTCTACTTTTGCAGGAGAAACTGCACCCAAGCTAGCTGCAAAACACCATAACTGTACAAGACTCAGGAACAATTTTGTTACTATTTTTGCTCCTTGCCTCCATGAGATGCAAGGAGTTGAAGGCAAGCCTGGCTGGGCTAGCCAGGAGAGCTTTCCGGCTCAGCACCAGAATCTTTATTTACTTCAGTCACATACTTAGAGGGTGGGTTATTTGTTTGGTTCCCTCCACCCCACCTGCATGGCTCACTTTCTCTTTGAAGTGACAGGAAGAACAAACTACATCATGGTAGTTTCTCCATTCACCTCTTTGGAGTTGAGAGCAGGAGACCTAGCCCTCGGCATGCAACACCACAAGAATCCATGCAGCAAGAGCACTTTTCTCCCAGCTTATGAGGATTTGGTGGTAGGCAGCCAACACATCCCATAAAAAGACAGCTAGCCAGATTTATTCTTCTTGATGGTTGCAGTAATCAACTCAAGCAGGAAAAGAACAGCCAGCACTCTGAGCCAGACATTCTTCCTATAGAGCTGTTTTGTCACTCCCGTCCCTGTTACTAAGTTAGTACCTGTACATTTTCTGTGGTAGTATATTATGAGATTTCATCCTGGGTTTTGCACTGGGTTAGGACTGGCCATCTGTGGCACATTCAGGTATTTTCTGCTGGAAGAATTTTTACTTCATCTTGTACTCTTACTTGACAAAGAGGCTGAATGCTTATTCATCCTCCAGCTTGTGGATACATGCAGAACCATCTACTTAGACCAGGGCTGAGTCTGTCAAACACTGCAGCAATTTCTCCCCACAGACCCCCATCAGCCAGCCTCCTCTCACTGCAGGTGTGCCCTTAAGAGAAGCAGCTAATATCAAAGAATTACCTTCCCCATCCAAATCCCTCAGTTGCCACAGGAGCGATATAACATGCTTGCAAACAAAGAACCATCTGTGACAAGCCAAAGGGATTTACTGCTTATCTTCTGAAGAGTTTTCCACTCCAGCAAGTCCTGCAAGGTGCTGAAGACATGCAAATGTGCATATAACCTAGACCATAGGGAACAGGAGGAAAGGCTCCAAAAGTGCCTTGAGATGTCCTCACATGGCAGCTTTCGCAAAAAAAAAAAAAAAACAAACTCACAAGACCCACGCTTTTCACTTCCCTTAGAAGGAAGTCTCACACAAGTACTTCACAGGGCTCTGAGTCTAAATACCCACCAGCACATCCACAATCCACAACACTGACTGTTCATAATGCAGTTTTATTTTTTCCTTTGTACAAAAAACAAATATAAAATTTAAATCCAATAGAAAGTGTATACTAGCAATGACAAGTTTACATTACAATAAGACAGACAATGCGATGTATATCTAACACCACATTAGTTTTAAAACTCTGATACATGCACTATATAAAATAAAAATTGCTAGAACTTTTAATCTATTTCTACCAAGAATATCCAGGTACCAAGTTACTCAAGAACCAAAAGTAATCTTGATAGGCAGTATCTACAAAATTAGACCTTTTCCACACACAAGAAACCAACATTAATAGAAGTGTTTGTCATTCTTTGTTAAAATCCTCTCACAAAAGCCATACATAAAATTCTTAGTAGATACAGAAAAAGCTCAAAAGTTTGTTAGCATAGGTAACCATTCAGTAGTTTAGAGAATCTTTTAGACATTTTGAAGAGATACTGTAGTTTTCAATTTGTATTTTTCCCCACAAAGCCAGAACTATGTTGACCTCTGCTTCAAAACCTAGTCAGTGGTTAAAACTAGCTCTTGAGTGAAGTCAGAGTAGTGTACAAAATATTTAACAGAACAGGGGTATGTCACATGAGTCTGTTTACTTCTTGAAGAAAGTATTTTCCACATTCAAGGTTTGTTTATTTGTCCCATAAACAAGATTGTACCTAAGGGATGAAATGAAAACAAGGATTACCATAGCCGGTAAATACAGTTAAACTTCTCATGAAAGCATGAAGTCCACAGAGCACAGCCAAGCCATCTCATCACAGTCTTGTCTAGCCTCCCTCAAGTTTGTGAGCCCAGGGAAGCATATGTTTGGATAGGTGGCCAGCTCATATTTCTAGGGACACACAGTTCTGTTGAGGCTCTGTGGAGCCTCAGGACGAGGACTGCTGCCAGGAGCCTACTCTTCCCCCAGTGCTGGCAGCTGCATCTTGTTGCCTACTAACTAGCGTATCTATCATCCACATGTCACTGCAAGAAGTAGATGAGTTATTCAAACTAACTGGGGCAGCTCTACTCTAGGAGAGTCAACCCATACTGCAGAGAAACCATAACCATTATGTTCAAACACTCACTTCTGTTCACAGCAGGCTGGGGCAACACCCTAGATCCCCAAAGTCACTATTCTAGCCTTTGCCCTAGGACTATTTTACTGTCCATCAGAAAGCTAGGTCCTGTTCACAGATTCACCATCAGTAACAGTTATTTCCTTTCCACTCAGGGGAACTATGAGTATTAAAGAGTATTCTTTTCTACCGATGAACCTGCCATGCTTGTTTCTGTTAACTTTGCAGCCAACACTTGTATTTTCTCCTGTTCTGAGCTGTATCCCAAATGAAGAAGTCCTGCAGGTACATTTTTATGCCTTTAATATTAATTATTTTTAAAGCAACACTTATTCAGTACCTCCATGCTTTTGTCTCTATTGCAAGGCTGCTATTCAACTTCTAAGCAAAAGAAGTACATATAAATGCTGCTTACCTGTAGGATTGTGCCGGATGAAAAATACAAATGGCCTGTCTACTATGAACCAAGGAGGGGATGACCTGGCTATTAAAATTGCAGCTGGCAAAAAAGATAAGGTTTAAAGTTAGACCAAGCAAGCACCACAACACATTACATATTCTTATCCAAGTGAAGTATTAGTGTATAGTAGAAGCTTGCACAGGTAGAGATAAATACCTAAAACCTACCAGTACGGACATTTAAAGCCACACAGGTCACATGTTATTCTTATAGGAACCGTATTACAAAGGCAATACAAGACCCACAGAGATCTGGAAGTCTTGGGTTGTCACCCAAAGCATGTAGTAGCTTAGTTGTCTTTGCCGCCTGGATAGGCAGGAACATCCCATTGGTGGCCAAAGTATTAGCTATTAGAAGATACTTCTCTAGAAATTTTGCTGTTTACATTTCTTAGAGTATACCAATGGTCTGATCAATATTAGCAAGTAGGGATTTTCCTGAGAAGTTACGTAAAATCCATCCACTGATCTGAAGTCAGAACACATTCCTGCAATGATCTCAAAGTGGTAGCAGTATAGTCTAGTCTAATATAGTTTTCCCTACTCTGACAGTTATCAGTACAGTTGCTTACTTGTTGCTGCAGAAGCTTTGGTTCCATCTTCACTAACTTCAATTTTTGTCTTTTGCAGAACATGAGATACATGAAGACCTTCTGTTCCTATAAAGCCCAAGGAGAACAAGCACTTTCAGTAAAACTAACTGCAAGAGTCTTGAAGTACTTTGTAGCTAGCAGCTATGCTAGCATGGCTAAGAATAATAAAAGCTGCTACAATCCTGCTGAAATCCTGCAGTTGCAGTGAAGAACAGCAACTGTATCCAAAAGTTACCAGTAGTAAGGTAGTAGTTTTAAAAAACTAGGTTATTGCCTATCTTACTCCTCCCTCCTCGCCATTTATTAGGTTCTTATTTGATGGTTTAAGTTAGAAATGTTCACATTTTTAGTTTTAATTAAATGAATGACTGAAAAAATGCTATCTGAATTTAAGTTACACCCCCATTTATCTCAATGCTGGCAGGGAGAGCGCACTTGACAAGACACCTTGCTTTCAGTGAAACATGGAAATTTGTTTTCAAAATAAGCCAGCACAAGGCAGGCTTTATTTAGATCTCTCTGTGGAAACTAATCAGTAGTTTAGTGGAAGAAGGGACAGAAATAAGATGACATTTTAGAGCCATGGGTTCAGAAACATCTACATCCCCATTTTCAGGTATAATATTTACAGCTCTGGTTTGGTCCAGTCCCTTAAACTGGGAATTTAGTCCATGAGCTTTTGTACAGCTCAAAAAAAAGTCATTAGACACACACTTCAGGGAAGAGTTAAATACCGTAGTTGTAGTATTTGTTACAGTCTAAAGTATGGTATTGTCAGAAGTCCTGCTATAGATTTTTAAGACAATGCTTGAGACCCTCAGGTTGTAATATTAATACTTCAGAAGCTGACCAATATGATTTACTGATGTAATGCAAGAGAAGGGGAAAAAACCCCACTGCAGTGTTCAATGGAAGCAAACAGCCATGCTTGGGTGGCTACAAAACAGAACTTAGCTCCAATGTCATGGTAACACTTATCCAAGACAAAACAGACAACTGAGTTGGTAAAACCTCTTTATTCAGTGCCAGAAACTATAAGGACCACCATGGATTCCAAAAAAATAGCTTACTTGTTATTTTTGCAAAGTTTGCCTTTGACTGGTCAAACATATCTGTAATACCAAGTGCTTTCAGAGGGTCCTTTAAGTCTGTTTCTGCTACTGCTGTAAATCTAGTTGGAACAAACAAAAAAGAATGCATCAGTATTACGCAGGAAAGTTACCTTAAGCACTCTGTTCCTCCTGTATCAGAGAAGATATACATATATAACCCCCAAAACATTCCTTGAAGGAAAATTGATTATATTAGTACTTACTTCGGTAAAATAACCTGCACTCTCTTTGCTACCATGGTTGTCATCCAGCTTCCTATTGTTTTTGTGCTGATATGGGGAATGATAGCAGACAGCGGCGTTGTGCTTTCGGTGGGCAGAGCAATCAACATGCTTATCATTTCACCATGGTATGGCAATTCAATGATATTATACCAGAGCTCATTTGGAGTACTTGTAGTGCCTAAAAAAAAAATAAGTAAAGCTAGTGAGCCATAATCTTTACAGCCTTAAATCTCAGTTTTACCTTTAGACACCAACTGCCATAAGAGTCTGTTAGGAAAGCTTTGCCCCCATCTTAAACAGACTCTAAAAAGTCACAGACTGCCTGCCTTCCTGCTAGGCAACCCTTCATAAGTGGCATGGGCTCCATACAGATGCTAGTTTGATGGAAAGCAGAGACAGGATGACACCATGAAGCAAATACTCATTTGCGTTTGGTATGCATACCATTTCCCAGACAAACCTCATCAGCCCAGAGTGGCAAGCCAGCTATGTCAGAAATCACCAGGTCTGTGAGTCAGCTGGATCTCTGCTTCAGATCTCCACTGTACCAGAGCCAGCTGAGCACCAAGAAACAAAGAAAAAGCAGCAGACTATCTTTCCAAACTGAAGAGACCTTGCAGACAAGCTTCTTCCTCCAAGACTTATTGGAAGAGGTCCTGCTTGAAGTCATCTCTTGCATTTACTTCATTTTCTTGCTTAATAAGGATCTCATTAGAAGGAGTCTCAAGTCCTTCAAGGTAGTGGAGAACAGCCACTTCAAGACAGTGTAGGAGGCCAATTACATGAGGAGTGAGATAGCAACACCTCCAGGAGTTACAGCAAGTGCTAAGAAGATGGTCTTTGAGCAACCCTCTCCCTCCAAGTCCCTTTAGTTACTGTGGGATTTCTGGCATGTGACTGGGAAAACAAACACTTTTTATAGGAATTTCAAGTGAAAACTTGTCAGTTTAACTACAGACAGGGTTGCTGGTAAAGTTTTTGGACAGCAATAAGACCTTATCTTTCCCCTTTCTTCAAGAATGTCTGCACTTGTCAACCCAAGCTGAAAATTGACATCTTCATTAGAAATTTAATCTTGTTGCCAGGACCATGCAACCTGCCTTGACTGAGATCATATTGCTAGAAAACTGGTAGTACTGCACTTATTTTGCAGTAATTATGTCAAGCTTGGCAGTTTGATTATTTCCTTTTATTATAACAGTGGTTCTCAGACTAGGGCCTACAGATCAAAGTACTGGTTGCGTAAGTCAGCTACAGAACAGTAACAAAAGGTAAACTGTCCAACAGTTAATACTACTTTCCTGATCTGCCACATGCTACTATCATTACTAGTGAGACGCTATCAAATGGGGGGGGTGTCATCTTCACAGTCATCTGATGGGATTTAAGATACTTATCAAATTTTAAATTTTAAGATCCTTTGGAAGCATAAGATAGAAGCCCTGCGTCAGGATGTCCAGAGATATGCAACCTAAAACAAGTCCTAACTCAGCAGGATTTCTCTTGTTCCTTTTAATGCTTCCATAGCTTTTCTAAGTTACACAGGCTAACATAATGGAGTGTTTAGCCAGCATCAGAATCAAGAGTCATAAACCTTTCAGATAGTCTTGCTAAAGCCCATCTTAATTTATGAACTTTTCAGACTCCACAGATTAGTATACACTGCAGTAGGCTTCCCCACCTCCCCCAGCTCACACTTTCAGCTGTTATCTCAAAGTATTACATTAGCTCTAATATGTAGGCTTGGAACAGAAAGTTACAGCTGTTTACTTTAACATAAATCTACTAATACTAGTAGAGCACTACTGACAGTAAAACTAGGCACTTAAAAGCACAGTGGGTCTTGGTTTTTTGTATTTATAGCAAGCTGTATTCTCAGGCCTATTTCTCAGACTGTATTTAGTGCACATGGAAGCAAGTTCCAGGCAGCACTGCTCACTTCTTGGAAGGACACAACAGAAGGCATTCTTTTATCAGAGCTTCAATCTTACTTTAACCAATAAAATCCCCATAGGGCTGCAACACTGAAGCTCTGAAGTACATTGTCAGTCACATCAGGCTGCCTGTATCAGCTCTGAGGGTCTCTGATGGAAGTCTGGCTGAACTTGCTGAACTACTTTTCACTTGTGACTATTTGAATTTGAATGGCAGCTTCACACCTTGAGAGACAGAGCCAACATACTAACCCTGGGCTACTTTGGCTCGCAGAGGACTGGGGACTACAAGCCCCACTTCTTTATTATACAGTAAAACATAGATTGATTCTACTCCAATTTTCATCACAGCTCATCACCAGATAAGCCTCAGGGTTCTTTTTCTGTTGGCAGTTTTCCTTTATTCTCACCCCTTAAAAACAACAATAAAGCTTTGCGGTAAGAAGAAATCCTAAGTAACTTGAAAAGGTCTCAGTTTGGGTACTTCAGATTTTCCTTTTAAAAGGAAACAGAATAAGGCAAGTACTCTAACAGAGTCTTCAACCTTAAGCAACTGTTAAATCCCTTGCACAGCAAGCTCATCCATACCTCAGCAGTACAAGATAACCCAAAGCTTCCTACATCAGCTACAGTAATCAATACCATTAAACACCACATGTACAGCAAACTCAGTTCAGTTTGAAGGAAAAGAGCAAATTTTACAAGCATCATTGGTGGTAGTGGGAGTTACTGAGCTTACCACAGCGGAAGATTGATAATTGCGACAGCATAGGAACTTGGTAGGTCTTGCCATCAGCTCCATAAAATGGACGTTTCTTTGTATTTTCAGGGCGAAATCGTGATTTCCATAAGCCCTTGAAATACACAGCATTTACTAGAACCAGTCTGGTCAAACTGCCATCAATATCATCTGGAGCTACAACCTGATCGATCATACCTAGAAAAAAATATAGGAAGTCTGAGTATTTGGTCTCATAATGCTGGCCAGCTGTTCATTTAGAACCTGAAGCACATATTACTTGGCCTCTTGATCTGTGAGTGTGCCAACTCCTCATGGGGCAATACATTTGAGGTTTATAAAGCCAATGGTAGTCTTTGTCAAAAAGTAAATCTTTGGGATAATTAGGAAGCAAACATGTCTTGCTAATCAATAGGCTGATGTTATAACAGGGTCTTAGCCTTTCCAGCATGTGAGCAGATCTTAAGACTATATTATAGTGGTAATAGTTTCAGCTGAAACACTTCTCCATTCACACACTGCTTGCAACATTGCTACACAAAGCTGGTGACGTGGTAGAGAAAGAATTTGACATCCTCATTTTACAAATACCACATCCAACATCATTAACACACCCTCACATCTAGAAGGCACAGGTTTTAACTCCAAGAGATACCAAACATGTAGTTCACCTAGGCTACAAGTGTTGCAAAACATGATCTCTGGCTTTAGTGTATGTAAGCTTGACAACTAGATGCCAAGAAGCTTGAACCATGAGGAGTTCTCAAGGCAGGGTTAACTAAAAATCTTCCACTAAGCATGACTCTTAAGAACATGGCCATATCATGCAAGAGTTTGGGGCAGTAAGAACAAAAGCTGACCTGCTCTACATCCTTCCAGAAGTCTGATTTACTGAGTTAAGCATCCAAGTTGCTTGAAAGCACCTTTCATGTTTGAGAAAACATAGCTTCAAGAAAGCTCTGCTTGGACTTTTCACCAATTGTATGAAGGCAAAGAACAGTAGAAGCTCTCCTGATCCCATGGGCAGATGGGCACACACACTATACATATAGGCCACCAGACAGGCACATCTGCTGGGGCAGTGAGACTGCAGATTCCTGGCCCACCAGCTTTAAAACACACTAATGCCAGCTTAAAGGAAGTTTTCAGCTGCAAGGCAGAGCTTTTTCTACCTCCTCATCTTTCCCCAGTATTTCCATCCAAATCAGATGTTTCAGACACCACCCTGCCATGCACAAGAAGCACTTGCCAATACTCACCCCTTGTTTCATTTTTCACCCACTGGTTGATGGAATCACATGCTGCATTGGGGTCCTCAAAGTCCACACTCCTGACACTGCACTGAAACACCTCTTTGTTCCTTGTAACAAAAGGCACTTCCATTTTAAAGCCACTCTTTGCAAACACTGCATTAGCAATTGTAACAATGTCTTTATTCTTTTTTGAGACTATGAGCCTGTTTATCTTCTTTAACGCTTTACCAACTCCTAGTTGGAAAGAACAAGTTTAATTTAGAATAAGATGATGAACAAACAGTTACTTTATATGCAAGTATTAATGACATAAGAGGTCAGACATTAAGTACTGACTAGAAACAGAGACCAAAGCAGGCATTCTGAGAGGCCTTCCAAAATACCCATTTCTGATCTCTCGTCAGAGGAACACCACTGTTTCCCAGCAAAAATATGACCTTCACTGTGATACCTGCTGCTGCTCTAGCTGTCTGCTTAGAACGCTACAGACAGTGCTGGGGATAATATTGAGGTTCAAGTCTTAATCTTGAGATACTAATAATGCTCTTCCACAGAGGAGATTGTTCCAAAATTTATTTCATATCATAAGCCCAGGTCACCTGTCAGTTCTGTGACAGTGACAATGAAAGTCAAGGGCTCAACCTTCTCACTCAGAGCCAACAGGTCTGCAGGAATATGCAGGTGGTCGGTAACTTCCAAGTGCAAAGTAAAAGTTGTTTTCTCACCATCCTTCCTTTCCATCTACTGAGAATAAAAGAAGCTGTCAAGATTCCTATAATAAGGTTCAAGTCAGGTCTTAGCTTCCTTAAAGACTAGGTCCTGGCCTAAATCAGCTTCAAGCAGTAATCAATCCCTTAACACATGAGCTTGCCTTTAAAAAAGAAAAATGGGAAAGCAATAGGTTCCAGTGCTTACAGTCAAGATCCTTAGGGCCTGAAAGCAGCTTGTATCAAGTGCTTGCTAGCTCCTTCACTGTATGAGAGAAGGCATATGGCAGCACAGAAGAACTGCTATGTTCACCATACCCAGTTCTCCCTGTTGTTATGGCTTATGAATGAGTGCTTGTCTACACAGGGAAGCTATTGCCAGGCAAGCAACTTCATGTTCAACCACTACATTGCACAGGATCCTTGGGTGGCTGTTCTCACATCCACTATTAATGGGCTCCCTCTGTTTCCCAATACAATTTAGGCAGAAGCATTTCCAGATTGCTTCCTTATGTAGACAAACTTGAGATAAGAGTTATAAAGCAAATAAATTAGTTCAGAGTTATTCTCTTAGCTGCATATAAGAAAAAGCCTCAGATGGCTTTGCTGTTTCATGTATCATGAATGCTTTAGCAGTACTGTTTGTACTAATTTCTACATGTTCACTCTCCAACATTATGGGCAAATTCTTTTGGAGAACATACCATAACAGAGGTTCTCAAACTGTATTCTGTGGACCACTGGTGGCCCACGGAGCACTTGCTGGTGATCCAGGGAGAGCTGGCTGGTCTCATGATGCTGGCTCTCCTCTTTGCTTCCAGCTGCTAAATTGCATTAAAAGACAGCTAAAGATAAATGAAATACTTTCCAACTATTACCTTTCCAAAGAAGCAATTGCTGTAGTGGCCAAAGGACTGTAAGGCAATCATGAACAAGAGCAGAGGAGGTATGTGCAAAGAAATAGGTAGCATCCCTTAACAGGTATCTGTAACAAGGTACTGGCTACCTTCTAAGGAGTTTGAGAACCTCTGTGTCTCATAGTTAAGCTTAGAAAGTCTGCAGGCCAAATAAAACCAGTTGATATAATGCTTTAAAATTTTTGCAAGTACTTATTTTGAGACATCCAAATGTTCCTAGAGTTGATTATCCCATGAAGAGATTTCAAGCTACAACATTTAGATCTTAAGCTGACAAATCATTTTCCTATACTTTAAACCCAGAACCAAAACAGCAAAGCAAATGAAGACAGGACAACACGTTATATGACAATACTGCTCAAGATTTAAATGTGCACTTACTTCTTGGAGGGTTTCCTATTCCTGGAAGGCAGGCAGAATGTTGGCACTAAGATGTTAAGTCTTGCTGGCAAACACTCACAAAAATACTCAGCATGCAAAGTAAAGCAGCAAGAACCTTCAGCCTAGACCCTCTCAAGGGGCAGACTTTGGCAGAGGAATATAAACACAGATGCATGCAGTGTCAGGCACAGAGACAAGCAGAAACGGCTATTGCAAGAAGAGAGCACTACAGATTCAGGGATCCTGACAGCAGAAACACAAGTAAACAAAGATGGAGAGCAGAGTGAAAGTATCAATTTTATGGTTAGGATTGCATTGCTTTCAATGTGGTGATGAGACGTATTCTCTTGCCTTGTTATCTAAGGAATGGCACATTAAGGGCTGTTCAGTGCAGCCTGAAATAGGATAGCACAGCCTTCCTGCATAGCGCTGGCACTGGACTGCCATCAACACTATTCTGGAAAATCAATTTTGCAAGGAAGAAGGCAGTTCTAGCCAGGGCCTTGAAGTCATTAACAAAGCTGCTTATAAGCTAGTTCAAGTATATGTACATGTCCATACTCAAATTGCCAATTAACTTCAAGCATGTCCATTTTGTGCTTTGGTAAACAGAGTTAATTGGTATCTGATGCAATCAACCACACTTTGAAAGCCATCTCAAAACAGCATGAGGATTCTGACAAAACACACCCAAAACCACCTTGAGAATTACTGACCATTTACACTGTATCTCATCATGGTTGTCAGCTGCTTTTTTGTCTTGCCATCAGCACCCAGCTGCAACACCCCCAGGACTGAAGCAATCCCATGAGGAGAAACAACAACATTGTCCTGAGGCTTAGCTTTCACTATCTGATTGAAGACCTGTATTCCAACATCAGAGCTAAGTTCCTCCAGAGGATAAAAACTGAACTGGGAACACACAGATGTTAAAGTCCCAAGAGCAAAGAGAAGTGGGAAGTGCCAGTTCATGATTTCTGGTTGGAGATACCTGTAAGATAAAAAGAGGGGAAGTTAAGTCAGCTTTCACAAGTACAGCATTTTTATTTTCAACTTAAACTCTTGTTTACCTAAAGAGCAGGCAAGTCTTGCACATGCTCCACACACTATTCACAGATCTCTGGCAATGGGACTCACACTTGCATTTTACTACTACCAGTATTTTAGGTCTAAGGGTTTCCAGAAGCAGAGGTAATCTTAAAATAGCTAGGTAACCGTGACTATATAACATGACAAAAGCCACCAAGTTGGGAGACTACCTCCCAGCACACATAAGTCAGTTTGGCAGTTCAGTTAAATGGAGCCTTGGCATCCTATTTAAACTGCCCTTTAGGATAAATTAGTGCCGAGAAGCCTTGTGGTATGGTCCCCGCCCACTAAGGTGTGATGCACAGTACATTTTATAGATCATTTTCTGCAGTGAACAGAAGCATGTATACATATGCAAACAGACCTTCTGTTGTCGGAATTTACACCTGCCTAGAATAATAAGAGTTAGCTGCATAACTAGCGTTTTCCATGATGGGAATATAGAGGATGACTTTTAGATTTTAAAATGCAAGTTAAAGTTTGGATTTTAGCCTGTATTTTTTCCATTTAAGAAAATTCAGTCGCTAATGAGTACAGAAGGAATTTCACATTCCAAACAGGCCAATCTTCATCTGCAGACTCAACACCTAACAGAACTCGGTGTTGTTAGAGCCATGACCTCCTAGGATCTGAGGCACATGCAGCAGCAACATTGTGTTCAGGACCTCTCAGCAACTCATTAGAGAGCCAAGCCCAAATCTTAAGCATTGGAAAATACTAGGCTGTGCTTCTTCCTCATGGAGGTGTACTCAACCCCCTTTTTTGTTAGGGCAAACAGGTACTTAGAGGAATAGTCATGCAATAATCTCCTACTTTGGGAAATTAAGTTCCCTGCTCACCTTTGAGAAGTTCAGTCAACATTTTTTATTTTAAGACATGTCCACTGCACATTTCCAGAGTTCCCACTTCCATCTTCAGCCTAACAAGCAACCCTTGTTCTCTCACTGAGCTGACTTTGGTGCTAAGAGCACACTTAAGCTTTAGTCTCTCAAACTTGTTGAGGAGTCAACTAGTTCCCTAGTTCACCAAAAGCTGATCAGGCTGCAGAAGGTATACAACCAATTAAAGTTTCATTTGCATACCACATGCAAAAAACTAAAAATAGGTCTCCTCCTGTTGAGCCCTCTGCTCAGCACTGCACACTTGCTCTTCTGCTCCAGCAGCCCTGGAGCTGGAGGCCAGCAGAGAAACAGCATTTAGGCATTTCAGCTGAGGTGTTATTCACAGCTGCCTCCCACTCACATGAAAGGGCGTACTGCACCAACGAGCTCTGCCATTGCACAGCCTACCTACGCTGCCAAGTTCAAACCATGCTGGAGCACTTGATTACCAGAAAACCAGCTGGTGTTTGTACAGATTCATTTAATCATCTTTTAATAGCATGTACTTTAGCTGTGCTAAAACACTTGAAAGTAACAAATACAGCATTTCCACTTTCTTCTACACCATTTCAGGGGACAGAATTGGCTTTATCAAAGTTTGCTGTTGCAGCCCAGAATAAACCAAATGCTGAACATGAAATAACACAAGAGCTGAGACATCTTCCTCTCCCACCCCCCCAACTGTTAGAATAGCTGTGACCAGAGGAACCTGTTGGACTGATTTAAGTTACACAAGAAAAAGTGGAAATGCTGTCCTACAAAGGAGATTAACAGCCTGCCTGCTAATTAAGTCTTTCCCATCAACATATTAGTCCCCCAAGCAGTTTTGGAGTCACTGAGGTACCATTCCTTCCAAAGGAACTCTATACCAGCCATCGGCTGGCACTACTCAAGCTTAGTCAGACAACTAGACCTGATTTGGGTGGCTGCAGCCGAGACCTGCAGGAGGAAAACCCAAATGCCACCTGAGCCCTCTGAGGCAGGTTACAGGAGTCACTCCCTAGATTTGTCCTGCCCCCCACACCACTTGCTACAGCAGGAAGTCAGTCATGGGAAGGACCAGCAGCCTGACAGGAAAAGTGAACTTAACATTTTTAATAAAGTATAAGGAATATTCTTAAGTGTTCTTTGGTACTAGCACAAAAACCCCACCTGAAATATCTAGTTTTGTTCTTAGGGGGAAGGCTTCCTTCTGTCCCAGGCAGCAGCTCTACACTGATGGCAATGCTGCCTTGCAGGAGGCAACTGGTTTGCTACTCCAAGAGAAGCTAGGTTTTGGGTTTAAGGGTTTTCTTTGGTGGTTTGGCGACCATCTCTTCTCCCTACCTGGAGACCCAACAGGCAGATGAAACAAAAATGGTTAATCCAAATATTAATGAAACTTTTACCTTTACCTGGTACCTCAGCAAAAAACCTCAACTATTAGAGATTCTTAGTAGATGCACTTAGAAGCAGGCAGTTAATAGTGGTGCAATACAGCCTGCCCCATGTAGTGATGGAGACAGGGGACAGCGACAGACAACGCAATCACAGAGCACACAATTTGAGCTGTAATTTGAAAACCCTGCTTTTGATTGAGGCAGCTCCACCAGATTCAGCCAGCAAACCAGAAGATATTGGGCTATTTTGAGCACATCTACCCTTGACACATTACATTGCCATAAGTATATTATGAAGGCAAAGACAGGAGTGACACTTCTATGAAGTCAAGTAAAGCAATGTTTCATTGTCATTTATGTACTGCATCTGCACAAACCTAATTGTAGTCAGACATTTCTCTCCTCTTTGCCTTTACCACACTATATTGCAAGTCCCAAGTTTTCTACTTCACTGGTGACAGCCCCTGCCAGACTCAGGGTGACAGCTACCAACAGCCTTACATCTTCTCCACGAGACATGTGCAAAGCCTGTCAAACAACCCAACTCTGCTCCTAAGGCCACTGCTGCAGAATTTTGGTTTTGGTTTTTTGTTTCAGGGGAAAATTATCACCTCCTACACCTGGTTTCTCCAGAAGTCTCCATGCTAATCTAACCTCTTCCTACGCCATTAAGGCAGGTTGGTCTCTATTGTGGAGCACAATCTCTAGCAGATCCCTGCTCAGGAAGTGAAACAAAGTTGTGCAGTGCTCTGAGCATGGGAAAAAGAGTAAAACTGCTTCTCAGCATTAGTTACAGGGCAGTCACTTCTTGGCCCTGCCATTTGCATTGCATAGCTTAGCCAGCTAACTGAGGAGCTCATTTCACATCTGAGTAGAAGTGGCATTCATGTTATTGATGTTTCCGGTATGGATTTCAGTATATTCAACTTCTAGGGAGTTTAGAAACAAGAAGTGCATTTGCATATCCTGAAACAAAGAAACAGCTTAAGTAGAGTGTAAGGAGAAAAAATCCAAAAGGATGTAGGATGTGTAGGATGGAAAACAGTTGACCTGCTATACAGAATACCAACAAGCTTTCAACAAGCTTTCATAATGCTGAAGCTAAAAAACTTAGTGATAGTTAAATTTGAATCTAATGATTCAGAAAGTCAAACGAAAATACAAACTTGGCATTTCTTTGCCTACGACCTTTATTTTTTTACGAAGTTAACTGGGAAGGAGGAAGGTGTATAGGCAAATTCATTTACATAGTTGTGGGCTTTTGACAGATGCTGGACTAAAAAAAAAAAAACTGTCTTCAAAGTAGGCTGCCCACTTTTTAGATTGATAACTTATAGGAAGGGCAACATCCCGCAGCTTAAACTTCTAAACAGACACTGACCCAAAGAAATACACCTAGAGAATAAAGAACAAAAAACCAAATTTGATTTGTTACAGAAATCCAGTTCTTAACCCTAATGCTAAAGTTTCGGGGAAAAAAAAGAAAAAAAAACAAAACAGATGACAGCATCATGCATTCAGCTGTATGAGAGATTGCTTTGGCCACAGCAAGCATTTCAAGAACTCCATTATGCCACCTGCCTCACTGAGCAGCACCATATCACATACTGTACACCATGAAAATTAGCAGTTACTACGTATATCAAACCGCAGAGCCTAGTTTAAGCCACTGCATATTTTTATACAAGTAGTCCAGTCAGGCACAGAACTCTAGGGAAGGCAGGAGAACACCACCAGTGTTGTATCTGCATTTTGTGTTGCTTCATGACAGATGATGAAATAGCTTCAGGCTACCAATATCCAGATGACCTCATCCTCTAGCCGGTGTTGCAAACACTAACCTTCATACATGCTAGGCAGTGTACTCAACTCTCACTAGGCGCAGCTATTCAGATCACCCACACAATGCATAGTTTAAGCTTTTGGCTGAAGTTATTATGGAAGTATTTATGTCAACAAAGAGGACACGATGCTTTCAGCCTGCCATTTGCAGAACGCTTGGTACAAAGCAAAGTTGCATTAATACAGGCTGTTTGATCTGCTCTAGAAAGGCATTTGGTGGAACAGGGAGAAGTTAAGTCTTCAGCCCCAGGCTGAAAAAGCTGCTGAGCATGGAGATCCTCCTACAGGAAAGGACAAGCTTAGGAAGGACTTCATTTTCAGAAAGCCAGACCAAGCTGCTGCATTCTTCCCAAGACAAAGAAGAGAAGTGAGCTTGGGTTGAGAACAGAGGCAAAAATGTGAGATGAAAAAATACCCAGATTTAAAATATAAGTTAGAGAAGAGACCTGCCCCAGAGAGCCTGAAGAACACTTTGAAGTGAATTGAGGAAGAAATAGTGAGTTGTACAGATTTAGATATCTGTACCAACTGCACTAAGTACTGTATGTATGATAGTTTCCTACAAGACACCTCCAAGTGTTTATTTTGAAGCCTGACTTCAATAGCAATAAGGTGTGACCCAAATGGCTCATATTTGCAGCTGCAAAATGGATTCTGCATTGCCTTTAAAGACATATCAAGCATAAGGAAGTTTAGACATCAGACTTCACTTCTGTCAATAGCTGTAACTAAAACAGCAGCAAGCACAGCTAAACATAGTAAAACTAAAAAGCAGACTTGCAGCATTGCTGGTCTCACTGTATCAAACCCAAAAAGCTCAGAGTCCCTGAGCCCACATGGCAGGCACGAACATTCAGGGACTTCAAGTTTGAGATGTTGATGTTTCTTGTCTGTGCCATCTATGCTAATTTAAAAGTCTTATTTCAACTGACATGTGAGCTCAAAGAAAGTAATTTCACTTTAGGCATTTAACTAATCCTCTCCAGCAGGACTGAATAAATACTCAACTAAACTTGTTAACAGTCATTTAAGGAGCTGGCTGAGCACACAGCAATTGTTTCTACAAAGCAATGAGGCCACTCTGGTTGCAATAGGAAGGTCACATGCTGGGTCTTGTTTTTCAGATGATGCACACTTGGCAGCATATTAAAACACTCAAGCCTGTTGGTAGGCGGCTTCTCTGCCCCCCACCTGTATTTTTGCAACTCCCCTTCTGCCTAAGCCTTTTACATCCCAAAGCCTCCAGCTTCAGCAGCCTCTCCTGCCATGCTACTTGGCCTCTGCTACATCTGAACACACTTTTGGGTTCAGAGCAGCAGGATCCATGGTCTGAATATAGAAGTGGCTTCCTCCACACAACAGAACCGTGAAATGTTTCATCTTCCTCCAGGTTTTCTGGTACATCCTGAATGTTGGCTCTTCCCTTTCATCTAACAACTCCTTCCAGTGCTTCCTGCTTTAAAGGAGTGAGGAAAAAACCCCACAGACATCCCCATAGATACAAAACTAAAAAACATGTTATATCAACATATCAGGTCACATGAAAAGTATCTAATACAGCAAAACAGATTTTTATTACTCAATACCTGGAAGGTTTAGTATATGCAGAGCATTACTAAGAAAGAATGATTGCTAGCTTTTAAATAGCTTAGCGATACACTGCTCTGTAGAGGAATAAGTTACTGTCAACATGAGATAAGCATAACTTGTACACAGAGATAAGTCAGAAGGTTTTTTTTTTAAATCTTGTATGTTAAGATATTGGTCTGACTTCAGGCACTACCACCAACCTTGCACCCAAGTGCAAAGAACATGGTACTGGTCCTGAGGCTTTCCTCTCTCAACTTTAACCCTTTCTCTGCTATTTCTAATTCTCTGTTAGTGCATTTGTGTTTGTTCCAAGATGGATCATCTCCACCTGGAACACCTCCCGTTCAGCTGTGTTCAACCAGCCTCCCCTGCCATGGGGGAATTTCCCAGAACACCGGCTTGTAAAACTGGCTGGCCCCAGATAGGAACCATCTTTTTGTCCAAGCACAGTTCCCACATGAGCAGAAAGTTAGATTTTAGTGCTTCTTTATGAAGACTCCTGAGCACCATATCTTGGGAGTTTGTTTTGCATGAAGCACAGAGAAGCTCCATTTAAAGTTTTCTGTACTCTCCTGTCTCCTGTTCATAAGCCAGACTGATTCTCACTAGTATGTGTCTTCTATGGCATTTAGTGGTGGCTCATGCTAGTTCACTGCATGATGTAAAATTGGTCTTTGTAAAGTTGACCAGTGGCAGCTTTTGATTTCAACACTTAGTTGTAACTGTATGACAGCTACACAAGCACTATTCAGAGTTTCAAGTACACAGATAAGCATTTATGTATTTTTTGCTTCCGTCCCTCATTCATATATAATTTGAAAAAGCCAACTTGAGCTCTGCTTCATGAAGCAAATATAAAGTTTGCTGATACCACAGGGCAGGAGGCTTATGGAAATGATTCTGGGACTCTACAGTTCTACCACCATTCTCAAATTTTATCTGTCTCCTCTCATTACAGTATGCTCAACAACTATTGTTAGAGTTTCTATGTGTTTACTTATGTATTTAAAGCAGAGTTTCCACAGCCTTCTCTAAGATCTTACAGTATCAGGAAGACTAAAGAAAATTATGTTTTCAATTTACTGGTGTCACTTTATTAAAGAAGTGGTTTTGTTGATCTGAAGTTCTTCATGCACCATGGTTATTTTAACATAATGAAGAAACAGCATGGGACAGTCAGCCCATCATGACTAATGCTGCAGAACCAGTTTCCCCAAAAGATGCAGCACAGTAGTGTTTCACAACATGGCAGTGAAGCTATACCCTCTTGCTCTGCATTCACCCCAGTAGAGGGAATGATGGTTCAATGACTAAAGCATTTGCCTAAAACTTACCATCAGGTCCATAACCCAGGCTCCCATTTTAAGTTTTTGTGGAGGAAAAGCCTTGTGGAACCACAGTTCCCACATTTACTGTACATTAACAATGCTCACTATGCAAATACAAGCTCATTAAGAGCCAAAGGCAAACCTACGGGATTGCAAGCTCCCATTAATAAGGTACAGGGTATTAACTCTTTGGTAATGGGCTGCATAAGTACAGATTCATGAACTAACTCCACAAGGTGCTAGACCAATAATGGCTGGTGTCTTACCAACTCAGGTCCCTCACCACCACCTTTACCTTAACACTCACTTCTGCTGTAGTATTTGACCTTCTTTTCTTCCTTAAAGAATATTAAGGGGAAACCCTTATTCAAAGAATTATAGAATGGTTTGGGTTGGAAGGGACCTTTAGGGTTCATCTAGTCCAACCCCCCTGCAGTGTGCTCAGAGCCCTGTCCAGCCTGACCTTGAATGTCTCTAGGGGTGGGGCCTCCACAACCTCTCTGGGATTCTAGAGTCCAGAATCTCTGGGTTCTCTTTCAACCTCTTCTCCAGACTTTCAGAACCTCTCCTGTTCCACCACTTCACCACCCTCATTTCTTTCCAATATATCCAGGCTAAATCTACCCTCCTTCAGCTTAAAACCATTACCCCTTGTCCTGTCACAACAGGCCTTGCTAAAGAGATTGTCCCCATCCAAGTTCTGAAAGGCCACAATAAGGTCTCCCCCACAGCCTCCTCTTCTCCAGGCTGAATAACCCCAACTCTCTCAGCCTGTCCTCACAGGAGAGATGCTCCAGCCCTTGGATCATTTTTGTGGTCCTTGATGCAGGACTCATCTGATAGCAGGACTCTTGCACCTCTACACCCCCGCAGAACAAACTGAAACTTGCTCCCCAGTGAAATTTTCATCTGCTGGCCAGCGATACGTGCCCCATCTCCTGCACAAGCCAGGCTGAGAGAGAAGAAATAGCCTTGTGGACATGGCCACTTTGAGACTGTGTGATGAGCTGTGCTTGAGCAGATCGAACATTGAGACCTCCCCAATACAGATCCTTCTTCAGAAGGGTTAAGATATTAGTATCTGGAGCACTCAGACCTAGAGAACTGTCAAGCAAAAGAAAAAATCTTTGCAAAAAAAAGCTGAAAACAGAATCAAGTCCTCAAACCAATAGTGAAAATTTCAGTAGAGCTTTGACAAGGCATGCAAGCTGCTGCAGAGTAGAAGATGGCTAATTGTTTGCCTTTGGATTCTACACCTTTTAGGTTTAGTTTACTTTACAAGAGAGGCACTTGTGTTTCCTATTAAACACCCTATGAAGCCTAGTTCCCATCATTCCACGTGCTGTAAACCCAGATTGAACCACAGCATATCTGAAAATGGGGTTTTCTATGTAGCAATAATATTTTTATACCTCTGGGAAGCCAGGAGAGATGGCAGGACATATCAGCCAGAAGATATCTGACCAAAGCCTACGCATGTTTTGGTTATAGATGCCCAACTTGTAACAAGTAAGAGACAGGCTCTCAGTCTTCCAAACACCATTATTTTAAGTGAGGTTTCTTGAAGACAAGTAAGTAAAAACTTAGCAATGTTGAATTATTTTCCTACTACAAGAAGTAAGTCTATGGTAATAACAGTGTTGGCAGTTCTGTCGAGTTAGAGTTGTATTTGATGCATTCATTTCACCATAAAAATTGTAATAACTGCAGTATTCTCTGTCCATAATAAGAACTTTTATAAGAACTTGTACTTACACAAACTCATTGATATCCAAGATCTGAAACTTAAAGCATTCGTATCTAGAGAATACTACCATCTGACAACATACATTGAGAGATCAGGAACACTGTTCTATTTACTTCATCTGTGGTTGGAGATCTGCAGAGTGATAGGTGACTAGCCTTTTATTTATTAATCATACTGTCCAACATTTATAATCAAACAGCTTCCGGTTTGCAAGTGAATTTAGAAACCCTGTTCTCACCTGAAACACTAGATAACAAATGTAACTCTTAAAATGTAATGTAGCTAAGGAATAAAGTTAATATTTAAGAGGAAAAAAAATATTGATTTTCTACATCCAGGACAACATCACTGAAACAAACTTAGGCTCACAGAAACATCAGACACTAGATTTCAACTATTTTGGAACTAGCTTAAAGATTACCCAAAAAGGATAGGGATATTTACATTTTTCTTTACAGCATATAGGTGTTTACTTATATTCATCTTTTTCCCCTCCCTAGCTACAGAAGCAGCCAACCACAAAAGTATAAGAAGTCAGATACTGTAAGGATGCAGGAATCACACCCAGTATAAGGATACAGGAATGAAGCATTGTGCCAAGAACCCTAACTATACTCAGATGGACACCTCCTCAGTCATCTGCAAGACTTAGATGAACTGGTTAGTAAGAAAATTAACAGCTATTTAAAAGACCTGTGTTTAAGAAAACACACTCTTTTCATCAATCTGTCCTCACCTCTGACTAATCACACTGGTTTTACTACAGGTTTCTGGAAAGGCAAGACTTAAGTTTCCATAGGAAAAAGGGACAACTGAGTATGAACTATGCACAAGGATCCTGCAAGAGCAGGTCACAATCTGGTATATTAAACCATCTGATTCAGTTCAGACTGAAAGTTTGTAGGCTGAGTTGTGAGCTGCATTGGCTGAGAAGCCTCCGCACAGTCCATCGCTATTTCTGTAACACAGATGACGAACCTCAGCAGAGGAAGTAGGCAATTAGCTGGGAAAGCAGCCTCTTAAGCTGAGCTGCCAGAGCAGCTGGAGGGCTCAAGCTTGCTTCATTGCTGAGAAAGCTACATGAACTACTCCTTCTGGAAGGGGAAGTACATAGCAAGATGGAGACATAGAGCTAACAGATAAATCTACCAACTTCTACATAGAATTTCTTAGGTTGCTTAAGGCTATAAACAGGTAATAGAATGGAAGAGGGAAAATCAGAGGTTTGTTCAGTTCTCCTCTTGTTTTTCTTCCTGTCAGAGCCAGTGACAGAGACTGCCCCTCTCCTATTAAAACAGGACAAGAAACCTCAAAAGGCACTCACAGCTTCTGGCCAACAGAACCTTGCAGTTCAGACCAGATGACATAGACACCTCAGCAGCAGTGAGGACCACCACTAAATGCCACAACATGCCCTTCTGCAGGAATAGTTGTTTCAAGTTCAAGTTGTTAAGTAATAAGAGCATTTAAGAAGAAAACAAAGCTTGGTCAAAGCTGCATAGCTGATGAATGTGAATTTGTATGATCTGCCCATCATCTGAACTAAGAGAGCTAAGAGGTACCAGCATTTCTCAATACTAGCACTGTGGTCTCTAGCAGCATTTACAGCTGTCACAGTCTGCTGACAACTAATATTTCTCACAAACAAACAGTTCCTAGCCACATGCTGAGACCACTACATATACACAGCCTTGAGCAGGGGTCTTCAGTTCAGAACTTACTGGTAATCAGTCTTGATGCCTTCCATAATTGTTCTCATGGTACCAAGATACTAAAAAGAACTTCAGGCCACTGTTTCTAAGGGAAGAGCTACCTGAAGCACATGGTTTACATCATGTTGCTGAGCATGGTCAGCAAGACTGAGATTTCCACCATGGGGAGATCAATCCACAAGATGACTATGCTTTCATACTTAAACTGCTTTGTGGCATATTTATCAGGCCCCAGCGTGAGTCATCTCCTGATTTCAGCCTCAAAATATAAGCAAAAACATCTTTCTGGCTACTAAAGGTGAACACCAGACCACAGACAAGATAGAGTAGCTGCCAAAACTCATGTGTTTCCACAGACACGGCTCAAGAAGAGGAGCAAAAGGATAAATAAAGCATTTCAGTTAGCACTTAAGCTTATTTCAAGGCCATGACAAACAACTCAAGAAACTATGGCTCATACTAGCATCGCCACTAATGGCCCCATCTTCTTCCTGTCCATGATCACTGGCTCCAGCTTGAGCAGTGGCCTCCACAGTGCTTGCAGAAGTATTCATGTAGTTGAGTAGTGAACTAGATTCCAGTACTGAAAGAAGAGACAGGAAAAAGCAGAACACAGGACAGCTTTTCTCCATAGCATGCCAGCCTAAACATTTGTGTAGCTACAGCTGTAAAACATTACCACCTTTATTTTCTTATCTTTCTGGTCTCCTCCCACACCATCATTTTAACCATCATGGAGGAGACACACCTTAACATACATGTACATGGTTGCACATACTCATCTTTCTCATTTTCACACAGACGCTATTTACTTCAATAAAAACGCTTTCATATTTTCATAGTTCTCTAGTTTACACTGTTAATCTTTAAATTCATATGTAGGTGGTTGGTTACTCCATGCTACTGGCTCTCCAACACTAAAAGAGTCAGTTCTTAATATCACTGTTTATTCAGGAGTTGTTTATGGTTAGCATAGGTGCACTGAATTACACAGTACTTACAAGCTAGTACTTTGCTGTCAAGCATGATTTTTAAGTTATGTCACAAGTGATCAGGAAGATGCCCAGAGGCATGCAAAGATGACTGCATCCAGCAACACTTTACAGATTAGTGATGATTAATCCATCTTTTCCCTGTCTTCTGTGTGTGAAACCTTTGACCCTAAAGAATAGTAGAATCCAGTTAACAGACCAACTAACTGGAAGTATTTTGATGATTAGGTTGGATTTCCCCCTAATTAATATTACAAAAGCATGCTTCCTCACGCATGCTTGTGATTAAGCAACCCAAGCGGTCCAGAAAACCCCAACTCAAGCTTCCAAGAAATATCTTCCACTGAGCCTCAGCTTTTTCAAGCATGAGCACCGCAGTTGCCTAGCAAGAATCAAAAAGCCATAACCGGCTGCATGAGCCGGGCAGATACTGAGCCCACCACAAAAGCAACACAAATCCCTAGCCAGAACTCCCTCTGAACTATTCCCTTACTGTAGAGGTATGCAGTTTATAAGCATCTCTATTTTAATTCCTAGCAATAAGGTGAGGTGGTTATTTATTTATACACATACACACACTTCAATCTAGTCTAAAAATGCCTTGTGCAACTTACTGGGATCACTGCTTGACATTTTTGCCTAACAGTATGCTGTTAAGAAGCTTTAGGACTAGAACACATCTCTGGCTGTGCAATTTAGAGACCCACACTAAAAGTCTCCACATGCCACTAAAACATGCTGCTCTCCAGGTTGTCAATGACAACACCAAACAGAAGCTTCAACACTTCTGTACACACCTTGAGACAAAATCCACTGCGGATTCCTATTGTTCTCTTTTTTTGTACTGACATGAGTTCATACCACCTCCCACATGAGGTGCACAGAGCTATATATAGACAGTTGTCTACAGCGATGGCCATATCACCATCTGAAGCAAAGAGGAGTTTTTATAACATCCTGATACCTAGGGAGCAGATACAAGGGTAACATCCAAATAAGCAGCTTTTCAGCATCTTAAGCTACTAACAAAATTTGCTGACAGATTGTCTGACATATAACTTGTCCCTAATTATTAAGAAGCTGTGGACTAGCATTCATTACTCAAAGTTTACTCCTGTGCCAAACGGCTGCTATTCTCACATGTTTAATCACACCCCATAAAATGCTAAAATTCCAAGCTAGCACATCTTATATATATTTGAATCAGTCTGCTTAATCATTCTGCCTTTTTATTTGCATTAGTTTTCCCCTCACTTTAAAGGCTCATCTGATCACTCAGCAGGCATGCAGCTGCTTTTCACATTGCTCATGGATTTCTGCAGCTTCTCCGCTTTTTCGAAGCTACACAACAGTACAGCTGCTCACACCTACATACATTTTGTGAATAGTCCCTACAAACCTGGGTTTCTAATGAAAACCTGTGGAGAGCAGGGGGCAAGACATTACTAAATGCTCACACAAGAGAAAGTGAAGGGAGAAGTAGTCATTTTTAGTCCAGTGAAAAAAAATAATCAGTCTACCAGGTTTCTCTTTCAGGAAGTTGCCCAATAACACAATTAAAACCACAAGAAACCAAACCATGTTTCAGAATCATATGCAAACATGAAAAAAGGAAAGAGAAGTAATCACACGTAGGCCTCTAATCCATAGGCAGATATTCTCAAGTTTTAAGGCAAATCTGACATTTTAACACATATTTGTTAGTATAATGGTATCTCCAAAGCTTCTATTTCTCTGTGAAGAGCCTCCTGCGATGCACAACATTGAGCCAAGATATTGAACACCATTTTATCCGTGAGACAAAAGATTCTCTCCGGAGGTGTACTCTGCATTTCCAAATCCCCCCAGAAGTCAGTACATGAAGCATGCTCCCACATTATTCAAAAGGAAGCCAAGATAAGAGTTTAAGCTAACGAGTTCTCTGCTTCATCACACAATTTGATGCCACCAGCACTATCCAAATCCTGTTTCCATTACAGAATATATACACCCTTTCCTCCCTAAACTGCAATGGCTGTAAATACTTCTCCCCCATTTCTCTATGACTCAATATCTAAAGAAAATCTCGGTTAGTAACTGAATTAGGATTTTTTTAAAGTATAAGAAAAGCAAGCTCTCTCTCCCAGCGGACAGGAGACACTAACGAAGTGAGCAACTTCCAGTTTTCAAGCTCTGACGGTGAAGGCGATGCTCGGGAAGCGCCCCCTCTCCCGCAGCCGCGGGCTCCCCCGCCGGCCCGGGGATGCAGCGGCGGCCCGGCCGCTTCCCGCGGCGGCGGGGGCAACCGGGGCTCCCCGCCCGGGGCCGGCCGGCACGGGCAGAGCGCGGGGCTGCCAGCCTGGAAACAGACTCCTTGGAGGGGGGACACGACACCTCCTTGCTTTCAAAAGGAGCCAACAAGAAGAAGAAACTCACCACGCCAGAAGCACCCACTCACCCCACAGCGCCCACGCATCCGGCGTTGGGAAGCTCGTGGGAGCAGGTAACAGGCAAAGCACACCCGAGAGCCCACCGGCACCCAGGATAACGCGTCCGGAGCGATCATTTGCGGCCAGCGGCCTCCGGGTTGTCAACAGGGAAACTTTGGCTCCCCCCCGCCGCCGCGGAGCCCGCACGCCGCCCCCCACCTCCTCCTCCCCCCCCGGGCGCCGAACGGCCGCCCCGGGCCCTCCAGCCTTCCCCGTATCGTCCTCCTCCTGCAGCCCCGCGGCGGCACGGCGCAGGGGCCAGCCGGCCCCAGCTCACCTCCCCTCAGCAGCTCTCAGCCCGGTCCCGCCGCGGCAGCTGCACCGCGCCACTCAGCCGGAGCGCGGCGGCGCCCGGCGTTTATAGGGACCGCGGCCCGGCCCGCCCCGCCCCGCCCGCCCCTCCGCCGAGCCCCGCGCTCGCCCGCCCGCCCGCCCGGGGCAGAGCTGCCCGCGGCCGCCGCGGCGGAGCGGGGAGGGGACGAGCGCGACGGCGGGAGGCGTCGGCCCGGCCCCGAGCCCGCCGGGGAGGAGCGGCCCGGCCTGCCCGCGGTCTGCCGGGCCACAGGCCGGCGGTGCGGCCGTACCCCGCGGCGCCTCTGGTACTGTAGGGCCCGTCGTACTGGGCAGGGTCGGCCGCGTCTCCTCGCCCACGCCTGTGGCCCTGCCCCAGCCGCACCGGGTCCCTCCCGAGCCCCAACGGCAGCTCTCGCCCCGCTGCCTGGGGCGCAGGGAGAGGCACCAGCCGTGGCGGGAAGAAGGGGAAGCAGAGGCAGCTGCTGTGGCGCCCACTGGGGCAAGGCGCAGCCCGGCAGGACCGCTAACGAAGTGGGGTTAGCGAGGGCACGGGGACCAGCGAGGCCAAAGGCTGCAACGTCCCCCGACACCACGAGGCCCCTTCCTGGCACCGGCGTTGTGGGAGATGCGAGGATTTCGGCCAAAGGGGCACTTCCGCTCACCACCCCAGCCTTCTTGCACACTCCCACGGCTAGGACCACTGTGCCCACGTCCTCTAGCAGCAGGGGTGAGGACGTGTGTGCCCGTGGCTTAGGACCTCAGTCCCTTGTATGGTGCTGGGGATTTGCTCTTCACAAACCTTGTAAGGAGGGATCTGAGAGAGATGAGCCGCCACTCCAGCGTAACGGCACAGGCACCTCAGTGTGACAGGACGGAAGTGTAATCCTGGCAAAACATATGTGAATCTTAACACTGACTGACAGCCCCGGACTCCTCAGCTGACAAAGCACAAGAGGGAATTTTCACTATTCATACCAAAACGGTGCTGCTGACAACCCCAGAGAAAGGGGCAATGCGTTGGTCTGGCAGAGGACAACTTCCTTAAGTCATCCTTTCTGCGCCTGTTCTCCAAAAACTTTCTCATGCATGGCACAGTCCAGCTTTGAAGAAACAGGACAAGTATGCAATAAATCACATTTCTTCCCTCGGGAAGGGCTCTTCTGGATGAAAAAAAACCCACCAACTCATCTGCTGGCACAAGCCAAGGCAGCAGTGGTGGCGGCTGCTGTTGGTCTTTAAGGTGGAGAGCCTTGTGTCCACTGAGGTGGGCTCTCTCTGTGGAGACCCCCTGTGCCTGGGCGAAACCGAAACACTGGCGGGCAGGATGAGGGAGGTGGCACAGCATGGCGGTGTGCGGAGGCAAGGAGCTCAGCCTCAACCAGGGCAATGGGAATTTGGCTGAGACAATGGTTCCTTCATGGGCAGTGCCAGCTGAGGTGGACGTTTCTTAGACTATTTACTAACTAGCTCAATTTTGCTATTTTAATTTGAAATTGTCTTCTTCTCCTCTTCCCAAAATGCTTCATACCATCATTTCTAGAAATGCAGGTCCATTTCTGAGTTGAGAATATAGATGAATTAAAAACAACAACAAAAAGACCCACCTTTTGCATGATTTTTCATATTAGCAGGGGCAACCATTGAGTAGCCACTTTGTCTCATGGATGAAGACAGAAGGCTATGTAGATCATTTCAGATCTCCTGCCTGACTGCTTAACATCATGAAAACCACATGGAGAAATGTTACTGAGTGGCTTTAGGGAGCTTTTTGGTACAATGCAGCTTAAAGAAAGGAGGCAGAGGAGCCAGACCATGACTAGCTAGCTGCACCCAGTTCTTGGGGCAAAAATCCTGGCTGTAGTCCGAAAAGCCAAAGACCTAAGCCAACAGCCAAGCCCCCAAATGCCTTCAGCTTGGATCCGAACCCAGCCTTTGCAGGTGCAAACTGAGTAGTCTGTCTTCAGCAGAAACAGGGCAGGGATAAGGGAAGATATGTTCTGAACAAATTACTGTGAAATAGGCTCAGTTTTGATTACATGCAATTTGCACAGCACAGTTCCAGTCTAGTGAAACTGGAGCTAAAGAGTTGCAGCCAGAAGGCAATGCTGTTCCTCCCCTTCCTTGTTGCCGCACAGCCCACAGCTAGAAGCTGAAGTAGCTGTGGGCAACCACCTTTCACCCCTGCAAGAAATCACACTTTCTCCTTGTAAGCAAATGGTTTAAGTGATCAAATTTGTGCCCTTTAAACAGTTAACTAGTCACACTTTTTGGAAAGAGTAAGGCACCACACTTGTTAAGTACTTAGCATCAGCAAAGGACTAATATGTGGAAATTCAAGCATCAGGCAAAAATCGTTGACGTCAAGATGAGTTTGGGGTGAAGCTGCATGAGATTGGCCCACCCAACCTAACATCTGCTAAAAGGGGAGTACTACCATTCCCTCCTTTTTCCCCTACCCCTCTGAGGGTCTCAGAGCCTCACTAGCTCTGCTGCTTGCCAGGCCCTTGTGTGACCCATCTCATCCTGTCAGGACAAAAACCCAACACTGAGCATTTTTTCTGAATGTATTCTCTGAAGGAGTCTTCTGAGGGGCTTGGTGGATGCTGGAGCCACTGGAACAAGGCAGCCAGGCCCTCAGCAGCCAGGAGTGAGACTGGGTTAAACTGCTGGAGAAACTCAGCCACAGGAGGCATTGCAAGGTCTGGTGTAGATTCTTTTAGGTGAGTGCATGCAGGATACACTTGGTTGCTACTGGAATTAATTTAATGGATAAGTACCTATGCACAGAGATGAAAGATACGTACATGAAAGCAAAATTCACTGACAAGTTGCATGTGCTGTGAGGCTATACTTAAAAGCACAGAGGTTCTTCAGATGGTATCTCACCTTAGAAAGGGCAGATTTCAAACTGTACACCAAGTTACTAATGAGGATACAGGAAATCTCATCCATTTTTTCCACTTGAAGCAAAACATCTCTTCCCACAGAAGGAAATGTTGATGTTTCCCTGTATGATTTAGGCTTAAAGAGGAAGCTGACAGGCAGAAAGTCATGGTGAAATAGAAAAACTGGCTCCAACACAAACAAGCCTAAGCTTGACAAAATAGGCTGTAGTTTTAACAAGCAGCTTAGGAGAAGACTAAGGCGGCGGCCCTTAATGAAAACTACCGTCTTTTGAAGCCAAAACTTTAAAGCACCATTTCTCAAGCAGTTCAGATTGGAAATCCTATATAAAAGTAAAAGGAACTTCACAGTTCCCATACAAGCTTTATAAAGCTGAAGTAAAAAATTATGTTAAAAGTGATAAGCCTATAGAATTTATTGTTTCATGTATGGTTTTGACAGGTTGCCAAGAGAATGGTGTTGCTATATGGAGAGTGAAAGAAATGACATTTTCTTTGCTTTAGGTTGTTATAAAATTTTCAGTGCTTTACAAGCCCCCAGATGGTTTTTATAACCCCTTGAGGGGTTGCAACAT
The DNA here is from genome assembly GCF_949628215.1 of Phalacrocorax aristotelis. NCBI lineage: Eukaryota > Metazoa > Chordata > Aves > Suliformes > Phalacrocoracidae > Phalacrocorax > Phalacrocorax aristotelis. The sequence goes on along the minus strand of NC_134282.1, from coordinate 20,867,780 downwards.
ATTGACTGAGAAATACTGATTTATATAGCAAACTCCATTCTCTTATTGCTGGCAAAAATTACTGCTTTGTGTATGTGTATACACACAGTGGCTGAATATAAATAAAAGCCCAACAAATAATGAGATCTGAGGCAAAATCCACCACCTGGTAGTACATTAACTCGTATGAAATTTCCCTAAATTTACACTGGTGTAAATAAGAAGAATATTTGGCCCTAAATCTTTTAGGTGAGCTCTGGATTGAGGATTAAAAAGTTTGTACTCTGCTTCACCTGCAAACACGGCAGATTGCTGGCTACTTTTATTGGTGGCAGGAATAGGGAAGCATTTCCAATAAACAGGTCTTCTGTTTATTTATCAGCTTTCAGTTGTGTTCATCTGAAGCAATTTAGCTAGAAAGTATTGGTGATTTGGGTCATAGCAAGCCTGCAATGGAAACACCACAGCAGGTGTATCTTAGCACCTCAGGAGGAGTGACTCTGAGATGCTTTGCCTGTAATGAATAGACATCTGGACAAAAGAGTGTGTCCAGTTTTTATTTTTGGAAGACCACTATATTAATCTGTATTTCTTATGGTCAGAAAGGAATAAGACAATTCTTACTGAATGGTGGCTTCCTATAATATGTTGAAATCCAGCTGCAGACTGTGAAGAGCTCATATCCCATGGGTGACTAAATCTGTGCTTTTGCCCTTGTCCACAGGTCCTGTACAGTCAGGCTGGTGGCTTGGCTTGCTGGGTGACTCTGGCCAAGACTGCCTGGGTACAAAATGCCACAGTACGTGGTGCTGTGCTCCAGCACACAGCCAGGAAGGAGGTAGCGCTCCATTCATCCTGTACGCAGGGGTTAGGGGGGTCACTTAGAACATGGGGAGTCTGATTTTTTTTAACTCCACCAAAGGCAGGAGAGTTGCTGGTGTTCCCACGAGAGGTCTCTAGCTACCCTGTCTGAGACTTTTCTGGAGCAAGGGAGAGCTCTTCAACTCTTGTGTTGGTGCCTTATTACTTTGCATTAAAGAATTAAAAATGCATTTGATCAGGCAGAAGGAAAGGAAGAGCAAGGCACCATAGCTTCACATTTAAGTCATCCTTTGGGAGGGTGGAGACTGCAGTTCCACCCCCTGCTTGCAAGGCAGAATGCTTTTGTATTTTACGTTAGTCAGTGGATACAATACATGAACAACCCTTAGGCTGGGCAGAAAATTTAACTGATAGCCTTGCCCTCAGCATCTCCTCTGCTACTTTGTATTGTAGTACCTTGGTTGCTTCTTGCAGCTGGGCCTTAACCTGTGCCCCGTAGCTCTGCATGGGTAAAAGTAGAACCGCGGCACTGAACTTTCTGACAGTTTCCAATATGCAGATTATAAAACCTTTAGATCACAAACTTTCTCTGACAAGGCACGCACTCAGCTCCCAGCTCCTTCAGCCCACATCTCAGCTGAAGCCATCTGACACTAATATTAAGAGAAGGCAGTGAGCTGCTTCCAGATTACCTTGGATTTGTGCGGATTTGGGGCTAAGCCCCATCAGCAAAGCTGCTGCTTAAGCTTTTGCATGCTGTGTTTAAGTTGCAGGACCCAAGTGACCAGAGCTGGCAAAGTTGTATTGTCGGTTCAACTATTTCTGCTCACTTGGACAGCTGTAAAAAGAACAGGCAGCAGAAGAGCTCCAGACCTGAAAGAAGGCAGCAAAGCAGACTTGGCAGTGGGAAAAAAGCACGGGCAAGTCAGCTGGCTCGGGGGAGGCAAGTCAGAGGAACAAGCCCGAAGCACAAACAAAGCGAATGGCAGCCTTGAGGCTGGCCCCAGCCCTGGTGGGGCAGAGCCAAGCCACCGGCCAAGGCATGGCGTAGTTCCCAGGGCTGAGAGGTGTATGTCAGCAACGGGGTCAGCAGAGGGGGATGATGTGAATGAATGCCACTTTTTTTTGGCTGAAATTTGCCTGTAGGCCGGGAGTGCTACCATTTGCTGTTGTAAATACCCTATTCTAAAACGTGGGCTCTCAGCACTCAGCTGATGGATGAAAGATCTCATCTGCAACTCCTCAGCATTAGGAAAACACAGTACTGCCCTGTCAAGCCTAAATTACCTTCCCTTGGTGTGGGCAGGATGCAGCTTAAACTCCTTTGACATGCATTTCCTAGAGATGAATGACAATTCCCTCTGTGGCTCATCATTTACTATCTACATAAAAGCAGAAGGAGATGATTAGAGAGGGGAACTGCCCTGCTCTTGCTATATATAGTGCCCTGTCTGCTCAGCCTATAACATTTTGCTCTTCAGTTGTAAATAATACTCTGAGGAGGGGAATGAAATGGGAATAAAATGAAAATGGAACTTGGAGAAGCTGGTGTAGAAAAGCAGACAAAAAATAAGAGCACAGGTCCAGAACACAGGGGAATAAGTTTCTACTTGAGCTTAAAAGCAGAAGGCAGCGTTAGTGGAGCACATCCACCATCCGCCTCACAGTTTGGAGTAATGCAGGACTGCAGCCTTTGGGGTCTGCCGGCAGAAAGCCGAATAAATCAGTCCTTCTGGCTGGCTCCTTCTGCCTGGCACCTGCCAATATGGTCTGACGTGAAGGCTTCCAGCATTATACCTAAAGGAATTCTCACATTTATATTTCAAAGAGTGCTGGGAGGCCTCACATATTTCTTTTACATGTACATATTTAAATCTATTCAAATTTGTTCCTCTTATGAATCATCGTATCATCATGAATCATCGTCGGGACTTATTAGCTTAAACTCTACATGGTACACACTTGTAAGGAAAAATACAACATATATATGCCTCGAATATTCCAGTAGTAACTGGGCATCTTGTAGCAATAAATAGATTTTCTAGCAACAGCCGTGTGAGGAAAAGTGCAATTATTCCCATTTTGCAGAATAGTAGTGGAGGTAAAGTGGTCAGTCCATGGCTATTCAGAAAGTCTGTGGAAATGACCCCAGATCTCTAGTATTTCAACGTAATTGCTAACCCACGGGATAAGCTTCTAAAACCAGATGGAAAAGCAATGCATAAAGGAAGAAGAACAAAGAAAGGGGTTTGGTTTGCTTTGGTTTGTTGCCAGTGAGGAGTAAAAGAAGAAAGCCATTAAAAAAGCATTTTCCCATGTGATTCAAATTAGGGCAGCCATAATGGCTGAAGACAATTGTGTTTTTATTCTTTTTCAGTGATGTTTTCAAATTTGGGAAAGTTTTTGTTGTTGTTTTGCCATTCAACATAAATAAGTTGAGTTTGGTGCCACCACCAGAATGACTCACTGCCCTAATGAAATTCAGAACATCCCCAGTAGAGGAAATACATTACTAAATTTTAAATCTGAGCCACATCAGTGCAGATTTTGCTGTGCTGGGAAACAATTTCTCTACAGTCTGGAGGAAGTGCTCTCTAATAAATGAAAAATGAATTCTGTATTGCAAATCCCATTAAGTTCACTGTTTCTTTTTCATGAGTAAGGAATGAGTAAAACCAAACAAACAAATCCTTTTGGAAATGAACCAAAAAGAGGCATAAAACATTAGCTGGGCTTTTAGCCATAACCTACCGGGAGATCTATGGTCTCAAATGAGTTTTTGGTCATGTTCTTCAGGAAATACACAGTACATAGTTTATTCAAGATAACTTAATGATAACAACTCGAGGCATTTTGGTTACTCGCTGAAGGTTTCTTTTTTACTGACACATTCTTCTGGAAACCTGGCCTTGGCTCTGTATTCTGCCTGAGCCAATTTTTTTAAGATTTTAGTTTCCTCAGTTCTTTCAAACTGAAAAAGAAGAAAAGAGGTTATAGGGAATATTAAAAAAAAATTAAAAATTTAACGCACAAGATTTTAAAACTTGAAGTTTCTATGTTTTAGGGCTTCTTTTATCTGAAAATTCATTTCTTAAAATAAATATTTATAAACGAGCACTTTCAAAATATGCTTTCTTCCCAGCTCCAGTGAACGCTTTGTGATTTGCCATTTTTCTGAGACTGCCTGGGTGTTTTCATACTCTCAGGTCTCAATACAATACCGTGCATTGCCTTCTCCAAGAGCAATCCGCTCACTGATTGAATTAGCAGCACACGAAGGCACCTTGCATTTGGTTGAAAAGAGTTTTGATGTGTTCTTTTTTGTATGCTGAATTCTGGGATATATTTGCATAATCTATTTTGAGGAGTAAACCAAAGAGCTAGAAAGGACATTTCTTGTGATAAATAAAGGGAAGTTGTAGAGGTGGGGCAGTTTGGACTATTTCCTGCACTTTACTGATAGGGAAACAATAAAAAGCTAATATTCTCCCCAGAGATTTACAGATTAAGACTCTAGATTTTTGTCTTGGGTTTTTGTTGTTGTTTTTTCCTCCCCCATTTAAGTGACTTTTGGGGTCTAACAAGTATTTTTTGTCCTCTGAGGATAAGGTCTAAAGAGAACCTCTATATTGAGCCCAAGAATATTAAGTCATTTTAGATGACTATTCTCTTTCAGAGGCCTGTAGAGATGAACAAGGTTCAGGGTTTTGATTTCAACCTGCTTGGATGAAACAGGCTGCTGCTGAGCCTGTCCAAGAGAGCATACTATTGGCCTGCTCAGCCAGTAGTAAATATCCAAAGTACAAAGTTAAGAGTCCAGAAGAGAAATGCTATGGCTTTGATTCCCCAAAAGTTCAAACCACTGTCTGAAGTAATTAGCAGCTGCAGCCTGTAATCACTTGCCATTCAGGCCAGAAGGAAACCCAGCAGCAGGCAGCCAAGGTACAATGCAAATGTACCTTGCTCCTGCCTCCCTGCCCTAACCTGGCTTCTGCTTTGTAAAGCACAACAGCTAGCCCCAAAAAGTGAGCCTTCCAGCTTTCTACCGGAACATACTTCCCTCATTACAAGTCAGCTAGACCTGATACCATAGCTAAACCTCAGCAGCTCAAGTTAGCTTGCCTTTTCTCAAAACAAAGGCCAACTTCTGAGTTCACGAGCTGGAGTAATACCCACAGGAAACGTTTCTTTGCTCATTTTGCCAAAATGACATAGAAGATGGGAGATCAAGCAGTCTTTGGCTAAAAGTAAAGGTTTCTTGCCTTTCAACTAATTAACATACTTCAGGTCTTGCTTTGAAAACCCTGTTATTTCTTAGCAAGGTATTTCATACTTTCCTTCTGGTCTCTGTTTTCCTGCCTGCACTTAAACTCTGGTCATGCTAATGACCTTCAGCTTCTGTTGCTTCTGCCATGCTTTTTCACAACATTTCTAGGTCTCTAGGGCTTAGCAATTAAATACTCAGCTCTGGTTAAGGTGAAGTTTTTTATATATATATATATATATATATATATGTATATATGTATGTATGTTTCTTTTTTTATCTATAAAGTGCCTATCACCATAACGTTTTATATTTTCCCAATTTATTTTTCCACCCACCACCTCCATTTGGTGTGTTTGATGTCTCAGCATCTTGGATTTGCCCAATCCCTTCTGCATTCCAGCACCAGCTTTTTCCAGGACTGGGATGTCCTCTCTGCTTGGTAGGAGAGTTTTGGTTTAACATCTCTTGCCTATGGTTTAGTTCACACATCCCCTTGAGTCAGTTTGCGCTGCAACAACAATAAAGACAGGATTAACTGGTTCAAAGCTTTAAGAATACAGGCATATCATGATAATTTGAGAGACGATGGGAAAGGTCCTTTCCCCTGTCCCTTTCTCAGAATGGGAGATCAGGCTAATGATTTCTTAAGTCGTAGTTTCTGAAGTTTCAGTTTCTGAAGGCGGAAGTAGACTGAATGGTTCACAGTTCAAACCCATTCTTTCAGAAAAGGGTGGGGTTTGGTTTTAATTTAGCCAGGCTAATTTGTGAGTTAATGTCTCAATTTTCTGAGGTACAAGAGCAGTCTGCTTTGGAGGACTGACTGACAGTATGTAACAAAAAAAAGATGAGGACAAACAAATCTAATTCTTTTAGACACAGATGCTATGATGCATCAGGACTAAAAGGTTCCCTACCCATTATACATCTGTAGGAAATGTTTCATATATTTTCAGTGCATGATGAATATATATAAACACATATATGACATTAAAAAGCAGTGGGCTTTTTTTAATTAAAAAGCAAAACCCAGTAGCACTATGGGAGACAGATGCCCTGTTAATTAAATAAAAAATTAAAAAAAAAGAGAAACAGTAAGGTTTTTAAATCTGCTGATAACAGAAGAAACACCTTTAATCATGAAAGTCATGGAACTGCCTTTTAGTACACACAGCTAGGTAGTCTTTTGGGCAGAAACAACTCTGTCCTTTTTCACTTAGAGGTGTCCAGGAAATTTCTAGAAGACCAAGTGGTCTGTGACAAAGGGACAGGCACTAGCTGGCCTCGGGTAAAATAAGCCCAGAATCGCACACCTGGTTGATGTGTTGCTCTGGAAGGAGCAGGCAAGAAGACATCAGCTGCCAAGGAGCAAAACTGCGTTTGCCCCTAGTTCGCTCTTACGCAACTGCAGCCAGTGCCCTAAGTGGCGTTTGTGGGGTTTTTTTTGCTGAAACTTTTGGCTGTGTAACAGTAACAGCAAGACCAAGGGAAGATACTGAAGCCTTGCCTCTGGCAAGTGTGGTGTACGCTTCCCCAGACAGTGCCTCTGCCCTCCAGTCTACAGGGCCCTTTCACATAGCACTGCTGCTGGTAGGTAAAAATATAAGTTTGTAGATTAAGGAAAGGGTGAAAATAATGGTCAGAAACCTTTCTGAAAAGAATTTTTAGATAGTACTGTAGCCAAACTTAAATATGCCCTGACTGAAGCTTAAATACGCTACATCTGCTCAGGTCAGTTCTCGCAGAGAATGATGCCAGAAGAAAAAGTACAGGGAAGGGGGACAGACAGGATGCTCAACCACTTCCTAGGCATCAATAGGGCCATTCCCATGGGATGTGGGCATTGCGGACAGATGTAGCCCATGCTCTTGCCCTGTGGTTAGCCTCCACCACAACTTCCCATCTGCTTCATTTATTCCTGGCCCTTTTGGTGGCAGTGCCAGGTCAAGCCCTGGCTGGATGGCTGAGGCTGTGCACAAGCAACACTAAACGCTAGCAGCCCTCCTGCCTGTATTGCTGCCTCTGCCAGTCCCCTTCCCTGCTGCACTAGCAAAGGTTCCCTCTTTCTGAGGCTTTGGCAGATGGATCTGTCCATGAATCTTAGCATCACTAGGAGAGCTAAGGAAGATGTTCAGACTGTCCCAGGCTGGGAACCTTTCACCGTGCCAGAAGTTAGGAGGCTAGGCAGTTAGACCACCTGATGGCTCCCTCGGGAATCAGTTAAACACTCTGAAGTAATCTCGTGGGTCCAAACAGCTCTGGTGGATCACATTTCCCTCCCAAGTCTGAACCTCTGGCTGGTGCCTGAGTACCGTGAGTGCCCCTTCCTGAACAGAGGATGTTGCCACAGCGATCCGTCTTGCTCTGGCTCTGCAGACTGTGACTGCCATTTCCACAGCTATCATAACAGTGCATGGGGACACGTTTCTATCTCCAAGCCGTGTCCACTGTCTGCATTTTGAAACCACATGTAAGCTGATGGGCTTATGGGCTAGCCTAAGAAAACCTCAGCTCTGCACCAAAGTCTCTCTCTCAGGGTCTTTCTTGGGTCAGCATCTTTTCACCTCGAACACACATAGCCCAGCAGACCAGAGGTCAAAGCTACTCCTTAACCAAGACAGGACACAATGAACCCAAGGTTGTCTCATGTCACCTCCTTCTAAAGGGAAAACAAACATGACTTTTTCTTTTTTTTGTGCTGGGCAGACAGCTCTGCCTTCCCCACCACGTTTCAGTGTCACAAGAGGGGACATAAATCAATGTCCAACCCCGCTCTATACCCAGCACTGCTTAGACCTCTCCTGGCCACACAAGAGTCCTTTTTTTAACTGGGCTGAGATGATCTATATTTTATTTGCAGCTTTTGTTTTGTTTTAGTGCTGGCTTGCCTCCGTCCACTTTTGTCAGCTAGAGTTTTGCTGCTTTGTTTTCCAGTCGCGCCATTTGGGCCCAGTGGATAAGCTTTTAAGTCAGAAGGCTAGCATGCTGGCAGCAGCGTCCCCAGCTCAGCCTTGCTCTGCCCCATCGGGCTTGACAACACTTCAGAAATGATTGATGCTGTAGCCCCGGTGCCTTCCCTTGAGATGACAGCACTCAGGAAAGCTGTCAGTACTTGAGGAGAAAGGATCACTGCAGAAATGCTGGCTCATGTAAGCTTATCTCCAGAGTCAGTTACTCAAAGACCATAAATACATGGATTAGGTTTCTGACTTCACAAGTTCCTGGACAGTTGACACCAAGAGTTTATTTCTGTAGTAAAATGTGGATGTACCTCCTTCTAGTCATAATGCCTTGAAGGAGCCAATATCTATGATTCATTTGGTGTATTGTACGGTTCAGAAGTCATGGAGGACCATGTAGAATGTCCACCCAGCTTAAAAATGACTGCAGTTAAGTCCACCCATTGAGGATTCTTCTAATTGTGCCCCAGGAGGGAAGGGGCAAAAGGCGAGTGAAGCAACAGGAGGCATACGCATTAGGACTGGCATTATGTTATCAGTTTTCGTGCCCTATGGTATCAGAGGAAGCTATTTTTGGCAATTCACCTGTTATAAAGAAGGTCCAGGAAGGTAATCCAGATGGCAAGAAGCTGCATAAAGCAATTTCAACTTTTCTTAGGAACTTCCCACATGGTTCATACACTAGTCCAAAGGTAGCGATTTTGCCCAGTGCCTTTATGCCTGCCCTCTGTGACTGGTATTTGTTCAGGCTGAACAATCATTTGTGTTGAATAAATGGCATATATCAAACCATTGTTTCTAGTAACTTGTAAGAGAAAGGCCAGGAATTAGGCTCAAAGTAGCTTTGAGACAGCTCAAAGCACCAGCGTCTCTTATCTATCCATTTTTCCTAAGAGCACTTCAAATCCCCTTTGCTGCCAGAGAAGCCATTTCTCACTGTCACTTCTGACCAGCCCAGTCCTCAGAGATGCTCTGGGACTCTGCTTTCTTAGGGTAGTCATTTCTCTCACAGAAGAGTTCCTGGTAGCTGGCCAGAGTTTGTCTCAATAAATCTTCACATACTCAATTTTTATAAGCCTTTTTTCATGTCAAGTGTTGAGCAACCTAATATTACATCATTTGTACCGACTGTTCACTGTCATCAAGAGCAAAAACTGCCTACTGGATATTATTTTCTTTCAGAGGTGAAACAAAGACATTTTTGCTAAGCCTAAGTGTTTCAGTCAGATACTGCGAGCCTGATCCCAGCCTTTTACACACATGTAGAACCAGTGTCAGGCAGCCACCAAACACCACAGAGCTCCCTCAGCTTTCAGGAGTGGTTTGTTCACACTAGCAGAGCAACACAGGTTGTCTGAATTCCAGTTCAGCAGCTTTTAGAGTCCAGTTTGTATAGGAATAAATAGATACCTAAGGATCAAAGGCAGAGAATCAGAGCTTAGTATCCATACACTGTATTCAAAATGAACGGAACATGTGAAGACAAACTATTGCAGGTCTGTCTTTGTAATCATTAGGATTGACTCATTCTAAAATGCTATTATTAAACAGATTCAAGGTGAATTACATATCTGGTAATAACCATAATACTTTCAAGACTAGATTTTCAAGTTATCTGTTTGCATATGTACCTGCACAAATTGTGCATGCCACATCTCTTGTCACTAGCATAGCAACTGTGTGCACATAAGCGGCATCTGTGCACACACATGGCCGGCTAGGCACCAGGCTGGACTTGGACTGGACACACAGATCCCTCAGAGCAGTTGGCTCCTACTTTTATTATGTTACTGTCAAAACAGTGCAGATAACAGAGCAGCAGAAGCTAAAAGCCAATTCCAAGTAATGTAGACAAAACCAAACTCACATGTCACTCGAGCAGTGCCAGGAGCTGCTTTGAGTTTGCATCCGTCTTTCCTAAACAGGCTGCATTCAGCAATTCACACCTCACACCTCAGGTGCGATCACACCTCAGGTTTAAGCATTTCTTCTTTTCTACAACCCTCTTGCCAAGTATCCCTTTATATTTTATTTCCTATGCCTATTATTTGGAACAAGTTACTTCCTTTGTATGACTGGCTACCTCCCAGCTGCCTCTGAAACCAGCAGTGATGAAGTGGGGGAAACAAAAGCAGCAGATGCTCTTCCTTCAGTCCCCACCACCCACACTGCAATGCAGCACTCAGCACTCCTTCCCCAGACCTCTGCCCTATCTCCATCCCTTGATTTCTGGAGCTAGGGAGGGGAGGAACTGCCACTGATGGCAAGCGGGGTGGTCATAAAATGCCATTTTCCTCTTATCTTTTTATAATAATCTGTGTCAGAACGTTAAAAAAAGAAAAAAAAAAACACCCAACCAAAACCAACAAAAAAACCCCAGCCACAAAGCCAAACACCCAAATTCCATTGTCATCAACAAATTCCCTTGTACTCAGGCTCTTCATATTTTGCCTTTTGGTACCCATTTAACATAGACTCCCTCAACACTGGCAATTACCATAAATTTTGCCATGTCTAACTGGAAACCTCTGAGCAGTCATTCCAATATCAGGCACTGTGAGATACATCATGACAGCACCATCTCTATTCACACTTCTCCAATATGCCCTTGATAAATCATCTACTATATTTTTAACTCCTTTTCTGGATTGGCATTCAAACCTTCACTTGGTATTTCTGGAGTGTTAACAGCTGTCTCCCTATTCCTGGTGAATACTTAGCAAAGGTTCTTGAAAATAATCTCAAACACCTAGTGATCTGTTCCTAGGGCTGCTCAAGTTTTCCATAGATGCAGTAGTGGAGACCATTAGGAGCACTACTGTTGCAGTCACCCCTTGTGACATTGGTATCTCAGTTTGCTAAATGCTGCTTGAGATTAGAGATACACTTACAAAAGACAATGCAGAGGTGGGATGGGAGATAAGTTGCAACATAAAAAGAGCAGATGAGGAACTGAGGCACACTTGGCTTTCAACCAAGTATGCAGTGCATGCTCCATATAAACACACGGGAGAACAAGGAGGTGGCACATGAAAGTCCTTAAATCTGTCAAAGGAGAAAAGAATAACAGTTCTGGATTATTAACAATGACTGGTTTCACAATTCAGAAAAAGAAGTACCAGTGGCTAAAGATTCAGCTAGTTCTTTGGGGACTTGGGTTCAGTCCCTGACCTGCCAACAAACTCTCAGTGCAACCTTTAGAAAATCATTTTGTTTCGCTCTACCTCCCTGTCTGTAAAATGGGAGTAGTGGCATTTCTTTACTGATGTGCCAGACAGCAGAAGTTTGGAGTGTGGAGGTGCTCAGATGCCACAGAGTCAACCACTGCTCCTCAAAGGTTGAATATTCCCCATCTTACGGAGTGGTTTTTGATGTGCATGTAACAGAAGGTAGCTAGCAAAATGAAACAATTAGTTCAGTTCTGTGACATTTTCAGCTGCCTAACGAGTTTCTCTTCTGCTTGTCACACAAGTATTTCAGAATTGGAGCTTGTGTTACCAGTTCTCAATATTTTACGCTTTTTCAGGCTGCAATTCAACAGCTGTCTCAATATTGCAGTTGGAGCCAACATATTCCATATAGATTTTCCTCAATATGTTGCCATTTTTTAAAAACCTTTGTCATGCCTCTTTGCTATTCATGTCTTGGTCATGGCTACCTTTTCATTAGAAATCTGGCACTTGAGACTTTCTCCTGCTGATGTGTGAACTGAGGTTCTAATGTCAGCGAGATTAATTTCTCTAAAGCTCAGGTTTCTGTCGCAGCACCTTCCCCCACTCTTCCATCATGTGCTTGTTAGTCAGTTCTCCACAAAAATACCACAACTCTCATACAGAATACTACTCTTTCCAGCCTTTCTATTTTGCTTTCTAGGTTCAAGAAGGTATTATATTTTTCAGCCATGTTATTGCAGGGCTTTTTTGGTCCAGGCCCAGTTCCTTAGAGTTGGTCCACAAAAATTTGTCCTTATAATGTCAGCTCTGTGTGCTAGCCTTGTTAGTATTTTTCTTCCCAAAGTACTGTACTGTACTCTACTGAGGATAAGCCACCTTTTTACTCCTCCTGACCCAGTAAAAATCCTTCTGGTGGAGAACTACACTGTGAAACTCTGGCCCTTCTCTGCTGTCCTTTGGCGTGGTTAGAGCTGTGCTAATCTGCCACTTAAGTTCTCTGCCTGACTTACCAGCCCTAATGCCAAACGATCTAAGAGTCTTGCTTCATGCAATTAGGAATCATTACAAGTGCCTGTATTGATTTCAAAATTAAACTGACAATATCTTTGCCTCCTATACATAGATCATTATTCTTTGAAGCTTTGCATTCCTGCTGTTTTGCACATCCCACAAAAAGGAGCCCCTTTCCATGCAGAAAGGACGCTCTGTGGCAGATCTGTCATTGTCCAGGGGTAGAACATGCCTACAGATGATTATATCTGAAAAGCTTTCAGTCATATACTTTGGACCACTTGAACCACAAACTTTTTTAAAAATGTGGTATTTAGGAGGGAGGAAAATAGTCCTTTATATTTTATATTAATTTAAAGAACCTTTATACTATTGCATGTATTTCTGGAATCAGACTTTATATAGGAAAAAAAATTTGTTATGTTTATTACTAGGACAAGAGATATAGTCTCTTTTTATCCACTGTGCTTTGCATGGTATCCACAAGTACATAGAGGACATTCAAGACCTCAGGACACATGTATTCTTCCATTTCAGTTATACCATTATATTATTTCACCTTCTGAAAATAGCTTATGCAACTTGTCAAACTCTGTAAGTTCAACACTATTTCTGAACTTCAGAACTATTTTTAGATCAATCATAAACAGCTCACCGAATATCATCTTAGTTTTCGTAGTTTAAGCAACCTTCTTTCTTAATCCACCACATGTTAGCAAAATCCGTGAGCAGTCCCTTGCCTTCTCTCCCAGCTATCATACCCATAAATGCTGTAACTATTTTGCATGTCTTAAAATTCTTTGTCCTATGAGAAATAATCTCATCAGGCTCTCCTTGGAGTATTTCCCTAGTTCCTAGCACTGCTTAGCTACATTCATTGACTCCATTCCTCATGCTCTCCATCCCGGAGCATTCCTGTGCTGCTCACAGCCCCCGGTCAGCTTGGTGACAGCACTGGCCATCCCTGGCAGGGTGGTGCCCTGGCTGGAGCTCCTGGACACCTAACTGCAAGCAGCTTAAGCTGCCATTGGAGGTGTCTCTGGTCCTCACCAGCCAGGGTTTAAAACAGTTGTCATTTGGCAAGCGGGATCCCATCTGGGCCGTGACAGGCCTCACACAAGCATGCCCGAGCGAGTTATGGCCATGCTGTGAGCCAGCCAGAAGCCACATGCCTGTGTGAGCACCACCACAAGCCCTCGCAGGGCTCATTAGCTCAGGCTGGGGAGCTGGGACAGCACAAGCATGGGCCATCCATGCTGCAGCTGCTTACAGAGGACCCAGGAGCACAGCCCAAGAATGCCAAGCAATGAAACCAAAGGCTGGGAAGAGGTTTGCAATACACACATTATTGTCAAGAAATCTGCCTGGGTGGGAGCATTAGACACAGACACCAAGAGGTTACCCACCCATATCTCCTAATGTACAGGACAGCACTGGTTACTCTTAGTAAACAGGACATGCTCACCTAACTATTTTTCCTGCCTGCTGTCACTGCTATAAAATATTCTTTTCCAGACTAAGCTCCATCCTTTTCCCCCTCCACTTTGTCTGGTTTTGTTCCAATTCTCTCTATTGTTCTCCTTATGCATGCTGTAATAATAATACTGGTATAACCTCCCATACCCTCTGCTAATGGAAGTCACTGTATGAACTTTACCAAGGGTCAGCACCTTTATTTCTGTTTCACAATAGCTAAACTGAGCTATGAGGAGGTGAAGTGATTTGCTGGAGGCCATTGAGCAGACCCTTGACAGCTGTGGGACAAGAAGCCAGGTCCAATGAGACCTTGATTGTTGCCCTACCCTCTTAGAAACTGTTCTTCCTTCCCAATGCACATGTATGCAAACAATGCACCTATTGTGGGAACGGGAAATTAACTCTGTTCTTTCGGGATGAAGAAACCTTTCACAGCTGTTGTCAAAACCTGGCAATTCTGTGACCACAACCATGCCTGGGCTGGAGCAATACCTGAGTATTTTAACGTCAAACACAAATGCCTGCTGGCCAAACGTCACACACACAGCAGGGGACTCTCCGCCCCGGCTTTCATCAGACACAGGCAGGTCACAGACAGGGCCAGCAAGCTGCACATGGACTTGAGGCTGACAGAGATCACCATGCTTCCCTGCCAGCCAGACTGGATCACCTGGACCTTAACGCTCCCTGCTGGAAGATGCATGCTTCCCCTAGTGGATGCCTCCCTTTTCCCCTTGGTTCCTCCTTTCTGCCCACCAGGAAGGGTGGACCTACATGTCCTGCAAGCTCTGCCTGGTGAGCCTTCTCCTACCGCACTGGGGCTCTGGGGGGCCACAGGGTCAGTCTAGCAGAGAGGTGCTGCCGACAAAGAAAACTCACGGTGACCCACACAGCCCACATCTTCCCAGGGCTCAACCAGGCAGAGCAAAGGGTTAAAAAATTGTGAGGGATTTCTCTGCGAGCCATGGAAAGGACTAAGAAAACGGAAACTAGCCTGAATTTAAACTGAAGGACCCCATTCTTCTGCCAAGCCACTCGGTTCCTTAATCAACTGAGGCCTTGTTTCATAGTCAGTCATCAGAGGCTTTAGAAAGTCGTTCAGAAAAATCTGTAACGGGAGAGCCACAAAGAATGTCTTTTCTGTGGCACTCTGTACCTAGAATATGCAATGCTTGGGGACGGGGCTGCCCTCAGTGCTGCTTCTGTACCGCTGGAGCACAATGCACAATGATGCTATAGGATACTTTCACTGCTGAGCTCCTGCTTATTTAAATACACATTTAATTAAGGCAAGTCCTGTAGGAAATTGAGCAATGAGCTTTCCCAGTGGTGCTTCTCCTCCTCCCCAAAATAAAATCTTTGTTGAGGTCGGGAGTGGGTTTCGGAAGCACTGCAGTCTGCTCCAAATCAGACTTCTCTTTCTCTCATTAGCCCTGCAGTCCTGTCGCTTACTAGATTTCTAGCTTCTAAGGAAACACTTAATTCCTTTTTAAAAAAAATTTTTTTTAACCTCAATCTAGTAATGCTTTCAATGATTTCTGATAACTACATTTTTATTACTTGTTATTATAGAGTCAGGAGAAAAAATACCCCACATAATAGCAGAAATCTGATTATTCTGGGAAACTTTGAAGTTCCCTTCTCCAGTGGTATTCTTTGATGTTCCTATTAAATAAATAATGATTTTTTACATCTAAGGTTTATCTTACAGTGCAAAATACACCATTATCCTCAGTGTAAAAAATCTTCTCATTGTTAGTCATCATAAACATCAGCTGAAGCTGTGATTCAGGAGTGCTTGAAGCTGACCTGCCCAGATATGGGGCAATATAGTTTTTTTTGCATTAACTACTCATGAAGGAGAAACCAGCACTGCAGACAGAGGTACGGCCACAGGGGGAGGGAAGGAAAAGGTTAGATCAAAATAGAAAAGGCATGCAGGCAAAAAGAAACTAGGAGACACTCTAAAGACAGAAACGCATCAAATTAGAAATAGAATATGAGTCTTTTTGTAAGATTTTTCAGTCAGGGCCTTGGGCACTTTGTATGACAATGGGAAATAGGATGGCATTTCTGGAACTGTACTGAATTAAAAGTAATAATAAAAAAGATCAGAATTTACTGTAGAGGGGACTTATTAAAGACTTCAGCAATGGTACATGCAGTACATTACTGTGTAAAGCAGGCCATCTAAATTAATTTATTTTTATATAGTTACTTGATGTGAAAATGGCTTTGACTGTTTGCAGGGTCTGGAGTGCAGAACTGCTTAGTACCTGTGCAGCCCTCTCTTCACGTCTCCCAGGGCTTGTGCTCTGTGTTCTTCACTTGTTCCCCTCGTTGTCCCTCTGCAAGGCTTGAAACTGCCTCATTTGCAGCTCCAGGATGGAGCTGTGACACTGCAGGCAGGGGCAGGGGCAGGGTGGCTGGGCTGCGCATCCCTGAGCTGCAACAGAGAAGCTGCTGTAGAGCCCACAAGTTTAAAAGGGAAGGTTTGTTTTCTGGGCAGCAGAGGAGTCCCCAAATCCCTTTTCATCATCTGACTTTCCCCCACAACATGCTGGCATGGGGAAACCCTGCTTCTGCCACACAAAAGCCTCGCAAATCCCACATGCACATTGATTTGGGTGCCTGGTGCTGGGCTGGTGGCCGGTAGGCATGATACTTCTCCTGGAAACACAAGGGGCTCCCAGTCCGCCTGCCCGAGGTGGGCACCCACCCAGGCAAAGCCTTTACTTGTTTGTGTCAGAAAACAACTCCAGCAGCACCTACGCTGTGAGCAAGGCAAGGAGGAGGATGGGTGGGATTCACAGCAATACTGCAGGCGAGAGTATAGACCAGCAACACGCCAACACTGAGCACAGAGAGAACAGAAGGAGCAGGACAGAGAAGCAGAAGCTGGAAGGAGAACTCCCATATTTTTCCTGCTTTTATCTCCGCTTATGTCCTGATTTCTCTGAGATTTTTTTTTTCTTTTTTTGCATTACAGGTAAAACCTAGAAGTCTTTTCCATCCTTCCCACAGCTGCCAAAGATTCTTCACACTCCAGGAATTGTATCCCTTCCACTTCCCTCCTTATCCCTCACTTTCAGCTCCCATCTGCACCTCCCAGAACCTCCCTGAGCCACTACTCCTCTCAGCAGTCCTGTAACACCTTTTGTTAGCGCTCTACAACTATATTCAGCTGACAGGACTGGAAGAAGTAATCGCCACAGGCTTCTCAACACAGAGGCGCAATCTCATGCTCAGGAGGCAAGTCCCCATGCGACAGATTGCTAGAAGCTGGGAACTTACCCTGCCAATATGCTGCTCTTCCACTTGTTTCGCACAACAAACGTCCATTTGCAGAAACCAGAGGTGATAATCCTGGGAAATATTTACATCTGGAATGGAAAATCAAAGGATAAGAAGTGCAGCAATGAAAGGGTGTTTATTTTGGATGGCCGTGGAGCGGGGGGAGGATGCTGTGGTTGTGTTCCCTTGCAGTGCTGTGTGAGTGCTGTGCAGCCAGGTGCCCTGTTCAAAACCTATCACATCCCTGTCCCAAAACAGGAGCAAACAGTAGTAAAGTGAACAGGAGAGAGCTGTGACCAGTAGTAAAGTGGACGGGAGAGAGGGAATTTGTCTAGAAACCAGAGCTCCTTCCTGGCCTCAAGACTGTTGACCTGTATAAATGTATCAGCAAGCCCCATCAAACCACCTTTGTTTGGCTGATTTCTTCCAAGCGACGTTTCCAAAAGAAAGCTCCTCTGTCTGCAGTCCTGCTTACCAGAGCTTGGTGCAAGGCTCCAGGTTTTGTGCAGTTCCTACATGAGATATCTAAGAGGAGTTTCCCATGGTTTTCTGATTTTTATTCTCCTGAGCTGCTGAAACCAGTTCATCCGCCAGCATTATTCAAATTGGTTTCCCTGTCATCCAGTTCCCTTTTACTCAAACCAGTCTAACTGAAGGCTGCCAAACAGAGTCATATTTCTCCCTCTGTCCTACCAGATGGGGCCTTCTAGGTCAGATTGTCATATGCGTAGTTATGGCCTGACACAAACTGAACCTACAATGCGCAGACAGTCAGCTGCTTCATACTGGATGAACAACGTGATCCAAGTCAGCCTACAGCTCGAGGATACCCAGAGGCGACAGAAGGGAGAGGGCAGGAACATGCATGTGGGTTGTGGAGAGGCCACCTCTGTTGGAAGCAGCTTGCATTTAAATTAGATTAAGCATTTCATGAACCTACACCCTTAGTTACAGTGGATTTAGTTTCCAGGACACTCTTAGTCATCACAGTTTGCAGCGTCCCTCCCAGAGGACAGTCCACAAACTGTGCACCACAGCACACCATCATCTCCAGCACTTCTGCTCTCTTTGTGTAGCCTGTAAGCTGGATGGAGGGGTTCCTGCATGTCAGCCCCCCTAGCTCCTGACCAGCCAGGGTAGCCCAGAGCTGTACCTGCTGTGAAACACCCTTTCAATGCTCATTTCATGTACTCAAGGATACAGTAGTCGAGGGAAGCCTTAGGCTTGGGGTCCGTCCATGTTACAGCACAGCAGCTGTGCCCAGCCATGAGGAGGAGTAACCAGACCAGGTGACACACTGCCGCTGCTCCATCAGTTAGCAGCTGGCACGGTTTGAGACAAACGTGTTTAGCATCTCACAAGCAAGGTCTGATTAAATCTTGGGCAGCACAAAATAAACAGGCAGGTAAATTAATAGAGAACAAAAATTAGCTCCAGTCTATGTGGCTTGTCAAACTACAGTTGGTTTCATGTCCTTAACTGAGTTCAAACACGATAGAAGTTCCTAATACAACACGAGACTTCAAAAAGCCCTAAAACCAACACTGTGGGGACAGCAACTTCTGCTGCCTAAGAGGATGAGCTAATCAAATTACACAAGAGGAAGGGGGTCAAGGTCTTCAACTTTCTCTTTTTCTGAACTTCAATTTTTCCAGGGAGGGTGTTGGTCCCTTCGAGAAATGTCACCTCCAGTAAATTCACATAGTGCAAGTACTTACAGGAACTTTTAGGAAGTAACTGTGGACCACATACGTGGTTCTCAGCCCAAAGTCAGATAAATGGCCTTACTTCTTTTTTTTTTTTACATCTGTGGCAAGGCCATTGCACAGGGCATGGTACCATTGTCCCCGTTCAGTAAAACTCAAGAGCATGCCCATATCTTTATCCAGCTGCTTAGGCTGCAGTTCCATCACTGGTTAAGTGAACTTAAAGTCGATGTCACCCTGGTCCTCTCCTTTCCCTTGCAGTGGGGCTGCATATTCCCATCTCTCTTCCTTGCATCAATGACCCCTGGAACTGAGTGGAGCTCCAGACACCAATCTGGCAGAAAACTAAATCCACAAGAAATATTAATATATTTTTGCTAGTTTAAACTACAACAAAACCACAACCATAAAACTGTAACTGATCTGAACCCTCCATAAGACAATTTCAAAAGGCAAGTTACTGTAAATTTAGGCTCCTCTTGCATTTATTGATCTGCAAGATGTCGAATATGTTTCAGAACCGTAGACAATTAAATTTTGGAAAACATGAGTAACTGAAGACCTTCTCCAGAAAGTCTTTCTTTCCTGACTCTTGGGAGAAAAAAAATGCAACTCTGTTTCTAGCAATTTCTTCTTTAAGGCATTTCCAGAGGCAAGAAGCTTGAAAGATTATGAGGGGAAAAAAAAAAGAAGAAAGATAATTTTAGTTGAGGAAGCAAAAATCTTGAATAATTTCTCATAGTCTTTTATGGGAATCCAATAAACGCATTACCAAATTACACTGTATATTTTACTAGGATAAGTTATCTTTGTGTGTATTAGAGGCACAGCATGAAGAAAAACAATAGAAAACATTAACCTCCTTTGTATAACTCAGTAGAGTTATAAAATATCTAATTGAATAACTACATTTGACATGAACAAATGGTGACATTTCCATGTAATGTTGTCTTTTTGGCTTCCTGACAAAGAAAAGCTTAAGGAACCATGATTTTTGTTTCCTAAGGGCAAGTTCTTCTATTTTTATAAACTCAGCAATCAATACTAAAGTATGAGCATAAGCACTTTTAATTTATGAACTGTATACTTTGAGCGAGTTTAACAGTTTGATCTTTCGCATGTTGTTATAAGAGTGTTTATTTTTGTTGTACTGCACAGGGCTGCTTGGTGGAAAATACTTCATTAAAGCCTAAAAGTAGCCATATATGTAGAAAAACAGAAAAGGAATAATAAAGACACAGCAAAATTAATACTGTGCTGATTTCTTGTAAGTAGAGCAGCACCGTTAACTTGAGGGAAAGCACAACCCCAAACAGGGAGCCTGCACTGATGTCACCCCTAGGCAGAAGACCATCGAAAGATGTGAGGATCCTCTCTGTGGCTAGTGCTCAGATGAACAGGCTTCTGCCTCTCTGGCAAGTGCTTGGCACTCTTCTTTTTCCCTTAAAGAGTAGAGCTCTGCACTCCTGAGTTTTGATATTTGCCTTTGGTGCAGTTTTGTACCCAATTCCCCACTCCGAGGATGTGGTTCGTCCAGCGTGTCCCCTCCAAAACACCGCTCCAGCACCTGTGTTTGAACTGACTAGTGGATCTGCCAGTTTGCATGACGCTGGGAGCCAGCCAGGAGAGGTTACATGTGTTGGTTTAAAGTGACCTAGAAGGAACTTATGAACAACAACACTTGCCTATCAAAATATCCCTCCTATTCATCTCAGAGAATAAGGAGTGGACTTTTATGAGACTAGCTGCAGAGTGAATCACTGCTGCCCATTATTCACAGCTGAAGTATAATGTGACCTGCTGTTAGTGTTAGGGAGGGGATGGCTTTTCCCACCAAGCCCACGTTCAGATCTGATAAGGATTTTCACAATGCGTATTTATCATGTAAAAAGCAGGCTCTTTCACTTTGTAATATTGATGTTAGTCGCAGATGGGCTGCGGGTTGCCATGCAGATGATAATGTTCCAGGGAGTTTCAGTTAATATTAAATGGAAAGCAGTTAAATTTGCATGTCTCTCTAGAAATGGCATAGGAGCCATCTTGAGAATCAATATTGATAATACTCTGAATGTGAAGCAAGAAATAAACACACACAGCAACAAGGAGTGCATATCACATGGTGACTCTAATAGCTGTTAAAAGACTGCAATATCATGCAACAGGAAAAGCAGGAAATTTAAAAGAAAGCAAAAATCAAATCTGGCCTATCCAACTTTGCCAAAAATAACATCAGAGCCAATTCTTCATAACTGTATTCTAATTAAGACAAAGCATTAATTAACAGATTGCAGAATGTCTATATATAGCCACAAACTTTACTTGCCAAATCTGTGTACCAGTGTAGGTGAGCACCACGTGCAAGAAGAGCACACATGAAGAACATGCAGACCCAGGCCGGCTGAGCTGTAAATCATGCCCTAGGAGTGTTCAGGGACTGGGAAGAGACCTCTCACCACCCTTTGGCAAGGGAACACAGCGCCGAGGCGAGCCCACACTTGCATTATTGGATATGGGGTTTTTTGTTCTTTTTGGCCTATGGAAATGTAATGAGACAAAGCAGCAGGCGAGGCGGTTTGTTTCATAATTCTAACTCTCAACCCACATCACACACAATGAAGAAAAGTGATATTTGCTCAGCCAGCTGCTTCAAGCTAGATGAAGTGCTCATGACCACGCATGGGCTCAAATGGCTCTTACCTTTCTCAAAGTCTAACTTCCCAACCTGGTTATGCAGTCAGTAATTCATGGGAAATCATGTCATCTGAAGAACAATTTCTACGCCAGCCAAACTGACCTCTCTGATAGCCTGCTGTGTTCTCTCAGTGCCAGCTTTCTTACTTCTATTTATGGAGGAAATATAAGATTTTCATGAAAGCATATGTACAGTATTTTTCTTAGCTCATTTTATATTACCAGTAGCCTGACGACTTCTAAGCATTCAGCTAGAATAGATTTAATCAACTCATCAAAACAGAGGATCATTTGAATTGAGGCATGGCATTGAAGACCAGACAAGTATGGAGTCCTACACACCGTCTGCAGGTGAGTCTCATCATACAAGCAGGATTCTCATTTAATTAAACACAAGTGTGTGTGTATGTGTGTATGCACAAGAAAATAAAACACTTTTACTATGTTCTAAAAAAATTTTTTTAGAACAAACCCCACAGCAGATGGAACTAGGAAAGACACCTGTGTCTGGTTTGGAATATGAGCCAAGGGAAAGGTATTTTTCCCTTAGTTCCTCACAGATTGCATGCAGTGTTCATCCCGGTGGAGCCCATACTATGTTGTAAACTTATCAGTGAAGGACAGCATTGAGATTTTGGACACAGGTGAAAGACAGAACATGTTCAGAAACACTGAATAACTGGTGATGCTGAGGCAAACCCCAGTTCAGGGTTAGTGGTAAGCCATAGCGATTCCACTGACCTAGATGTGGCTTCTCTCCTTCAGCTGAGACTGGAGTCAGGCAGCCTACTTATTTCCTGACGAGCAGGGCAGCATCTTCATTACCCACACATAAACAGAAGAGAGGAACATCAGAAACTAACCTGGAATGTAGAAACAATTTGTACATCACATAGAATGAAGGAAAACAGTACATGAGTAATTGGAGTCCTCAAGGAAGGGAAAACAGAGAACAACACTGACAAAGCTTAAGTACAATACAAATGAGAGTGCTTGTGTTTACCTCATCTGCAGTCTCAGCTCTCTAGCCTGCTTACACAGGCTTGGCCCCTGGTATGGCAGGCAACTTTTCTGCAGTGAGAGGAGAAAAATCATATGCTCAGCTCAATATCTCATGATTTAATACCTGAGAAATCCACTTAATTTTTAATTTTTTAAATAGTTTGCTATTTCAGCTGGACTCAGGTAATTTTTTCTGAATGATCATCACAGGTTTACCTTTTCTAATAACAGTGAAGTGATTATGGATGCGAATTATCACATTATAGTTGTTGCCACGGAAATAAACTGCAATGTTATAAGCACAAAAATAAAGAGCCTGCTGCAAAAGAAGATGTAGCAGCCACAGCTTTAAGGAAGTGCTTTTTCAGTAATAAATGGTGAACTAATTCCTCCAAACCTCCTGAACTATGGGAGGTAATACTGCAGCCCTGTTTTGCATTTTTATAGAACTATGCATGATGTCTCAAATCACTTTGGAAACAGAGTATGCCTCATACCTGACGGCTTGAGGTTAGATGGTAGTTTTTTCATACCGGGAATTCAAGTGGGACCTTCTGAAGGGTCTTTGCATTATAGCCTATTTGTCTGGTGCTGAAATAGTATCCCAGGAACACATAGTTGCCAAAAAAAAACCCCAAATCTCATCTCTTTTGTAACAATAATATGCAGGCATCAGCATGACTAAGATACCATATAGCAGACCCATCCTTTGAGAAACTCCCCTTAGAGAGGAGAATTTCTCCACTGGCCACATCCTTTGAGCCTGTAGCCATGTGGTGCCACAGAAAGCTATAAGGGGGCCAAAGTCCGATGTGATCTAGGGACCTATTTTAAAGACAGAAAGGAAAAGGGAAAAAAATCAGTGTGGCTTAGTTATTATTGCATGGTCAAGGCGAAAAAAACCCACATTGTCAACAAAACCCTCACTTGCGATCAATTTAATACAGATTTTGAGAAAAGTCTCTTGCTCAGAGGATCCGACACACTGTTAGTAACACCCTGACCTGACTGGCTCGTGCGAGCCCCAGCCTCACACATGCTGGGCTGCCCCACCAGGGATGCTGCGTGCAAAGGCCGCAATCACTAAGGAGCACGTGCTGGGGAGAGAACGCTTTGGTACTCAGGTTGAAGACGTCTGTACTGTGTAAGGAAGGTAAACAATATTAACTGCAGAGAAGCCCTGACACCTACATGTGCTGGTTTGCGTCTTGTGAAGTCTGACTGCAGGGCACGGGGGAGTAAGGAGCTGTGGGTGCAGCTACTGTCCTGTACCACATGTTCGCAGTGAGAAAAAGGTGCCTGGCTTTTCCAAAGAGCATGTCTGTGGCAGGGAGGGGATGTGGGGACAGTGGAGCAAGAAAGGACACAAGATCACCACTCTCACCACAAATATGTTCCTTCAATTAACAGAGAAGAGACACACACGAGTTTGCAATAAAGCTCAATTTTTTTATTTTCTAACCTGCTTTTCTAGCCCCTCCAGAAGAATCGGAGGATCAGGCTTGCAGTGGCTCCTGCACAAGACCCTGCCTTGCTTGATCCTAACCCACCCTTGCTGGTTTGGATTCTGCCTTGATTGGTCAAGGCTGCAAGCCATCAGCCCCTGGCAGCTGCCCGTGCCCTACCTGCGCAGGCTCCGGGCTGCCGGCCAGCCCTGCCGACTGACTGCTTCCTGGGAAAAAACACCTCCTGGAAGGCACACGAGCAGGCACAGGGGGATGGAGCCAGTACACAGCGAGCAGGCCAGCAGGCTGTGCTGAACCCACCCTGCATGCATGTCGGTGGTCACTGGGCATCAGGAAATGAACAACCAGAGGATGCAGCAACAGGCTGCGGGCATTGCCATAGCCCATCCTCTCTAGCCTCTGTGGGTACACGCAAGCAAACTTTGCTTTCGTAGTCAGTCTCAGGCCAACTCATGTCACAAACACTCAATTAGCTTTTTAAAAGTTAGATAAACAAACAGAGATTATAACTGATTAACTGGAGGGCAGGAAACATGAGAAGCTGGTTTGCTAGAAAGAAAAGCTCTTGTGCTGAGATCTCCAGTAATTAGCAGCAAGACCTACAGAAATTTATGAGGAAAAAAAAATATCGAACCCTTCCTGTTTAAATGTTCTCTTTTCACATGTTTTGCTTGGAAGACTAGCTTAAAATACAAACACAGTCTGGGTCTCAAATACAGAATAGATTCATGTTCTGCAAAAGTCATAGACTGCAAATCAAATGAACGTGGATTAATGCAAGCCTTTTTCTTCCACCTCCCAAAAAAAGTGTGTTTTGTTGATGACTATCAGATTGACAGCTTGATACTTTCCTTCAAGCACCTGGAAGGTGCGCTGGTTACTGCTGGCAAATGCTTCAGGTTCTGCTTGGCACACAATTGTAGACCAAAACCGCTAGACAATAAAAGGAAGACTTCCTTCCCTGTTACTGAATGGTGTGAGTTGGTAGTAATTTAGCAATTTCAGCTCAGCAATGGCTTACGTCTGCAGCGGAGCTGCTATTGATTGTGCAGAAGCCTACCTGGCTTCATTATACTGGTTCAGAAGTATCTTCCACCTTGCTTCTGGAGCAGCACAGAGTCTCCCTGATTCATGTAATGAGATCCCCAGGCAACGCTGAAATGCTGACCTAGATGTCAATGGCTCTCCAAACTGTGTTTATGCATCTTCAGCATGGCTGTTTACTTTTTTAAATTGCAGATAAACTGCACATTAAAGAGAGCCTCGGGTCCTTTTTTTTGTCAGTTTAAGTGCATTCATCTCTGCTTCAGTGTCCTGGCTTTGTCTTTCTTTGGCTTTTTTGGAGAAAACGTGAATCAAAATTAAGACTTGCCCAAACTGATCGCAAGCCTTAGCGTAGTCACTAGCAGACCAGCAGCAATTTCATTTGGAAGGAGGATGGCAGGTCTGATCCTGACTGAACACGTAGAGCTCGTTAGTGTTGAGCTGTTATTATTCTGCATTATGGTGTGGAAAGGTCCCAGGTGCAATTACAGCTCCAGGATGCAGGTCTCTGTGCATGGTTAAGGACAGTGCTTTAATGCCAATACAAAGGTGAAGGAGAGGAATATTATTCCATTTCCCTGGTAGTAAGTTGCAAAAAAGCCAGAGTAAATCTGCATATCAATACAAAATAACCAGAGGTGGCTCTCTGGAGCTACTTGGCCTGCTAGCTCTGGGAGTCCTACGAGCAGCATTGCTGGGGTGTCCTGTCCCATTCAGGGGTATCACTTAGGTGTTTGGACCTAACGTCCAGAAATCCTCAGCAGTGGTGTGACTCTTCCCCAGCTGAGATCAGTGGCAGCAGGATTAGGCCACTTCAGCAGATTCTGAAAAACCCTCAAATACAGAGCAGCCCTCCTTCACCTTCCAAAAACAATGATGGATTTGGGGAAGAAAAAACCCGAAGCTTCACCACCTTCCATTATGGCATATGACTGCCGTTTCTCTGCGTGCACATCCTTGCCACAGAAGCTGGTGAGGTTATTAGCATCCATGAACATCTTGTGGGAAACGAGCAGAGCAGGGGGTTCCCAAATTTCCTTTGCTAGGTTACCGCTACTGGAAAGCATGGAACCATGGAACCCTTTTTCCAGGCTACAGTCATAGACACAGGAGGTGGTATTTGGCTCCTTGAGCAGCGATCTTGTATTTGTTTAAAAAGCTGCCTGTGGACATGCTGGAGGTCACCAGCTGGGGCCACTCCAGAGCAGGGCAGGTCCGGTAGCAGGCACATGCTCTTTGGAGGCTGCTGAAGCCTTGTTCACATTAAAAAGCAAACGAGTGGGTGACAATTAAAGTGTTGCATATTTTTGCCCCAAAATAGCTCTCCCACAATCTCACCCCACGTATTTCAGCACAGCACTGAATTGCCATTAATTTACACTTACTGAAAAAGAGAAGGTATTATAACATTTTACTTCTTTACATAAATATTTTCTATTTTTGTGCCTAACATTGTGGACTTCCTTTGCAGCCCAGCCCAGAGGTCTCAGTGAAGGTTGACAGTACTTGCAATGGTAAAAGTACATTTTCAAAACCATTTTTAGAACTTCCTGTCAGCGTTTGGATATCTACAGAGCTGTGAAAAGTCCAGCTGCCCCCAGCAGAGCTGTCACCCAACAGGAGCTTCCCAGCAGCCAGCCATGCAATTACACAGACTCCACTGCAGGTGTAGGTGGGAGCCTGGGAAGAGCTCTGCCCTTCTCAGCCCATCAGTTTTCACTCTGATTAATCTTGCTGAGGAAAAAAGACCAACAGGGCTGAGACATGAAAAAGAGTGGCAGAATCAAGGCTCTTCCTGCACTCAAAGGTAGACAGGGCTTGAAAAGCTTTTAAGACTGAGAAGGCAATGCAGCTTAGCTTTGAACGCACGGGAAGCTGGAGATAAAGTCTGAACAGCCTTCTTTAAATCAACAGCTTCCTTTTCACCCCTGCTTTTGCTTTATGTCAGGTACCACAGCCCTTCCCCCTTGCCTGCTCTTTGTGCACACCAGCGCAGACCCCACAGAGGTGAACTGTGCCCTGTCCTGCTCCCAGTGCCTTAAGGAGCCATGCCTGTGCCAGGGGACTAATCCTGGAATGAAGCCCTGCTCTGTGTGATGGGAATAGAAAGAATTGACATTCAGGTGAGCAGGAGGTCCCACTCCCATCCCTGCTGTAGGCTGCATCCTCCCAAGCAGCCTTGTGCTGGGGATGTGGCAACCACATGGCTGCTCAGCAGGTCAGACCCCTCTCTCACCTGGCTGAAAGCTACCCCACCACAAAATGCTTTGGAGTCTCACTGGCAGGGATGGGGAGTGCGGGGAGCTAGCCCATCCTCTCCTGTCACAATACGCAGCCCTTCTAGACTAAGCAAATCCTTAAAGCACTCCCTGCTCTGTGAAATGCTGTAAGCCTGGTGTAAATCCACCTCCTTGCGGGCACAGTGCTCCACACCCTAGACAATGTCCACCATTCAGGCTGACAGCCAGCCAAAAGAAGAGCAGCAAAACTTTGTCCAGGAAGCTTTTTTTCAACTGTTCACTGAGAAAAGTATGGAAACTGGTCCCCATAATGAGGTGGGTATTGCATTTCTGTTGTTCTGCAAAGGCTTGTAAAGGCCAGGCACCACCTGGCACAGCACTGCCTGTAACAGCGGTTCCAGCAGGCGACAGGAGCCATTTCTACTCTGATCATTTTCTGCATAGATACATTCATGAAACTGCCTCTACTCAAAGCCCATTGCTGGCCCAGCTCATGCAGTCTGAACACTGCCTGCTGTTTTCGAATGGAGCTTTCGATAACCCTTTTGCAGGATGAAGACCCCGTCCCTCAAGCACTTGCAGCAGTAGCCTCTTCTGTTCATTGTTAATCTCCAAAACATGACTGTAAAATGATATGCTTGGTTAAATGAGAAAAATCTATTTTTTTTTTCAGCTACCCTGATGCTCTGTTGTGATGGTCATGACCGTGTACATTACAGTGCCTATTAAATCTTCCTGTTTGGGCTTATCTCCACTGGTGTGACCTGCTGATGAGGCTGTTTGGTGCGTCACCCACCCCATCTCACTCTCTCAGCTCCAGTCTGTTCCTCTGCTCCTCCATATGGCACAAACCAGGGCTGTGATGCTGATTAGAGGAGCTTTAAAATTTATCTTGTTTGATTTACATCTTCAAAGGTTTCTGAAATATGTAAATCTGTATTTTGGAGAAAAAAAAATCACTTCTGAAACAGCTACTGTTTAAGCACATGCAACAAAAGGCAAGGAAACGAAGGGCCAGATTCACCAGTGAGGTGTGGGAATTACTCTTCCCTCCTTTGGCGGGTGGCTGGGGCAGTCACTGGTGGTGCGGCGAGCAGGATGCCAGGCTCAACCCATGACCTCAGGCATGGTCCAAGTGAGGCACCAGGCTGCCAGCAAAGGGCCTGGGCAGCTCAGGCAGGAGCGGCCTTTTCTCGGGTGGTTAGAGAGAGGAGTGAAAGGCTGATGAGATAAAGTGTCAGGGGATGCCTGAGCAGCCAGGCTGAGCCTGCCTGGCTGTGCAGCTGCAGTGAGAGGAGAGGCTGGAGGAGACCCCTACCCATTTGAGATTGCCGTGCCTTCCTGGGGGATGCAAGTGCATTGTGGGCTTACTTATTCCTTGCATAGTGTGATGCATCCTTGGGAAGATAAGTGACCTTTATAAATCCAGACTAATACAGTCAGAAATATTTGGATGCTTAAATCAGTAGCTTTTAGAAAAGGTGGCTGCTGGAGGACCCCATTGCCTCAAACAAGCGGGGACAGGGATGCAGGAAAGAAAAGTCCAATCCCTGCCCATGTGTTCCCATCAAACGCACACCGGCCTTTTATTTATTTACTTTGGAATAGCACAGGAGAACCATGAGACCAATAATGGACCATAACGAGCTAAAACTGCTGACCAGGGCTTAGCTGCATTTAATTAAAACTCCATTACATGCACACCACCAGCGAGGTGTGCCCAGGGAGCAGCGCACAGCGCTCTGACAGCCCCCCCGCAAAGGGCCTTCTCACACCCCACTGCCTTTTCCAAGGGGAAACCTCTGCGCCAGGAGCCGTCGCCGGCAGTCAGCGGCCAGCCCCCCTTCCCGGCAGGGCTGCATGTCCCCCTGGTCCCAAGAAGTCCACTGGAGGGGAACTCAGCCTTCAAATTAGAGATGCCTGGGAAGACTAATATGGATAAACAGCAAACTACCAACCAGCAGCATTTGCAGATGCCCTAAAGGTGATACTGGATCTTTTATGTTCTTCTAAATTAGATTCACAGGAATTCATTTGGTGATGCCAATACTGCAGGCCCAGGAGCACTAAATCATCCTTTATGGGTGCATGAATACACGTTTCATTCTCTGTCACACTTAGTATCAGCAATGATTTCATACACAGCTGTAGATCGGCTCCCTTTTGATCACAATCTGTCACCCTTTTCTAGCCATTCAAATTTATAGCAACATTAATAGTTAAAAAATAATAGTGTTTACTGTGTACCAGATTTCAATAAATTAGGAGGAAGCAACAGTTCCTAACAAAGACTCCAGAAAGCAACAAAGCTGGACTGAATGTCAGCTTTTTCACCCCGATTAACACATCCTTGTCTATTGGCAGAGAGTTTCCATTGCAGCTGTGAAAAAATAATTCCATGGATTTTGTCACATTGATTCAAAGTGGAATTCAAAGCCAAAGAGAAAGCAGAATAGCATTCCCTGTGTTCTTACAGAAACTATCACTGCTTCAATTAGGTGCTACAGATGCTTGGAGTAAACATGTTTTCCACTGGTTTTCTTAGAACCATACCCACTTAAATCTCCAATATTCTTCTGCATCTTCATTTTTCATCCCATTTTAATACCACGCCTCTGGGTGTTAGTGGTTAAGGGGATACTGCCAAGCAATACAAGCCAAGAAAAGCTGGGATAAGAGGGAAAATATGGCCTTTATATAGTAAATAAACTTCTCAGCCTTAATGTTATGGCTGCTGTCAGCATAGCTCAGAGGGGAAAAAAAAGCCCCAGAGCTAGTTGTACCTTTCATTTCTTGGACCATGTGAATGTCCAGTCCTCCAGTTTTCAATCTGCTCCCAATCCAATGGAAATAATGCACACAACTGAGCGTTCAAGCCTCTAATAAACCTCATCTTTGTGTGGAATCCCTGGGATTCAGAGTGAAAACAAAACTAGATAAGACTTTTTAATATTTCAGTAAATACCAACTGTTTTTCAGTAAAAACCTGAGTTCTAGGAAATCTAAATATCCTGTTGGTTTAATAAGCACATAGCAATAAGGTCAGAATCGAGACCTCGAGCATCTGTCTAAGTAGTACGTGTGAAGTGCACATAAGTCAATACATGTTAACACCTGTATGGATCTCTTCAAAACAATAATAAAAGCTATCAGCTTTGTCAGGATAAACCAGGAGCATACCAAATATGAATCTCCTCACCTACAAATGTCCTCCCCAGGAGCACTGATGGATGGGGTAGCCTGGAGGCAGGAGTGCCAATGGAGACACACCTTCCTCCCTGGCTGCAGCTTCACCTCCCCATGGCACCTGCAATGGGAAGCTGGAACCACGGTTACTGCTGGAGAGTCTCCAACTTCTTAGTCCTCACAGCTCTCATCTTTGTCCTACTTATGGAGCCAAGTTCCCCTGAACGCGCTGTGCTCTTCTCCATTGTACACCAACAGAAATTTTTCATGCTGAGTTACTATCGCGTATATCCTTCCCTTGCAAAAGTGTGGGCAGGGGAGAAAGAAAGGAAGAAATCACCAGGTTTATTGGTGTTATAAATGCAGCTTACTTTAGAGCTAAAACACCCTGGCAGATGGTACCCAACATCTGGAAGAATGCTAATGCCCAGATATAAAATTTGTTTTCTTTATTTCTCGTTATTGGGACCCTATTTGGTTACAGTATGTTGTAACAAGATCTATTTCCTAGGCCTGTCTCTTAAATTTAAATCTCAAAGCAATGTTTATAAACATTACAACCTACCAGTTATTACTGTAGAGCCAGGCTGAATTCAGATCAGTGATGGTATGCATAAATATGTCATGTGGAAGTATATCTGCAATGCTTTCCCAAACAAACCCCTAAGAATTTTTTTTTTTTAAAGAGGCTAGCTGAGAAAGAATAAAAAATAAATTATATTAGCATACCCCATGAAAACAAATGGTTTGACCTTGGAGCAATAAATGTAGGAACAGTTCCATTAATCACATAAAAGCCCCCCAAATTATAAAGGTTCACTGTCTGGGGGACAGGAACCGTCTCTCTTTATTCCTCTTTGACAGCAGCAGGCACAGCAGGGAGCATGAGCCATGGCAAGCACTCCTAAGCCCTGCAATAAGTTTGTGTTACAGCTGTTCCTGAGACACAGGCCCTGCTCGCGGTCCAGGGCTGCCGAATAGGCGTTCCCTGAGCCTCTCCCAGCTGGTCACCAGGGAGCTGCGAGTGCTCCGCTGGGGAGCAGACCTGAGGGTGACGCTGGGCTCCTGCCTGGGAAGCCTTGCCCGCGCCAGCGGGTTGGGGCTAGCTGGGGTGCAGCAGCACAGCACGCTTCCCACCGGTACCTTGCCCTTTCCTGTAATTAGCTCCGTCTTCAGAACAGGTGGGGAAATACGGGTTTCTCTCTTCTGACTGCCATGGCAGCTCCTGCCCAGTCCCCCTAGGGATGCCGTGCAGATTCACAGCATCAACCACGCAGAAAAACCACAGGACCTCTCTGTTTAGGATATCAGGTCAAGTCTGTTCCCAGCTGAAATACTGCAGGAGAAAACAACAATCAAAAGAAAGATAGCTTCTTCCCAGACCCAGAGCCGCACCAAAAGCCCTCTGTGCCAGCTTTCCAGGGGCTGAGGGAAGTAAGCAGCTCTATTTAGCTTGCTAAATTAACAGCTAGGGTGGCAGGGGCTATCTAAAACAGATGTACCCCTGAAAAGCCTAGAAAATATTCCCATCAGAGGCATGGGAGTAAGAGACCTGGAGACATATGTCTTTTAAAAGCTGGATCTCTCCTTAACATCTCTCTCTCCTGCCATAAACACAGGCAAGAGTAGACAGGTGAGGGGAGGATGCTGGTAAACAAAACCTGCAGCAGAGCCTGCGGATGGCTCAGCTGTTACCAGAAACACAGACAGAATGGGAATACTTTCTTCAAACCAAGTAAAATCTACTCATAACAGGTTGTTTCCACAGCCCTCTCCCATTCGCAGTGCATTAGCAGTTTTTGCTCCAACCTCTCACCTCCCTTGCCACTACATCCAGCTCCCAAGGTCACTGTGGAGAGATGTCATCGCTCCTGCGCACAGGCTGCCCGAGATGGTGTTTGTCGTGGAGAGGCTTCAGTTTTCTTCCCTTCCAGCATGGACCATGGTGTGCCCTGCAGGATCTTCCTCCCTGTCTCCAGCCTGGCTGCTGGGGTGGCTCAGCCACCTCTGCCTGCCTCACCCCACCGCTCCAGGTCAGTCTTGAGCTACAGCTTTTGGATTTGGATGGTGAGAGCTAGTCACAGACAGAAAGGCTAAAGAATAATGGGGCTGGCATTCATTCCAAAGCATTTGGAAAACAAATTGCCACAATGTATATCTAATTTCAGACACCCGAGTTTGAAAGGGTTAATTCACCAAACTATTATTTTCTTATTCTATTGGTAATTCACCAGTTCATTATATAACATATTAACGCACTGAAAAAAAGAATCAAACCCAAAAACTCCAAATCAATCCCCAAAAGCCAAGATAATGATTCACCTTACATAAAATGCTGGAAGGTTAGCTGGGGTACTCTAGGGAGACTCTAGGAAGACTCTGCCAGTAGAGCACTGGCTCTATTATTAGCATCCCAGTGATTGACGAGTGCAGAACTACTCAAAGCTGGGCGCTGACAGCGGCACAACATCCAACAGCCTTCACTTGCTTGTAAGACACCTTCTTGCTGACTTGCTAGAACAGGTTTAAAGAGACCAATAAGCAGAGAGGACATCCTTCTATTAAGCAGTGGCCCCTTGGATCAGGGGCATCTTTCCATGAGCTCTTGTACAAAGAAATTACCAATTCCTCAAGTTAAGCAAAAACAAACTCTGTGGAGAGCCATATCTTTTACAAGTGCTCTATGAAGTAATACTGGAAAAGAAAAGGATAGACTCATTCTCGGCCCCACCCTTACTTCAGTTCATCATGAAAAAGTACATTTCTGCCCTTGTGCTATTGGCAGCAGCTTGAGATTTCCTTCCTGTCACCTTGTAACAGAGTGGTTCTCTCCCCACCGTGGCACCTGCCTTGCTTACTGTCAGCTCAGAAACTTTGCTGGGGATTCCCAGCATCAGGTCCTGATGACCCCAGCAGTCAGGTCCAGTGGAGTAACCTGCAGCCACCTGGAGTTGTGCGTCGATGCTCTCTCAGGGGTGTTGCCGTTCCGGAAAATGATGCAAACTGCAAAAAGCTAAATGAGACTTTTTAACCTTCCATCCCCAGAATGGGACATTTCTCTCCAGTGAGGTCAGGTGTTCTCCCGAAACTTTCCATAACCTTTGGCCAACTAAACAGTGGCATGTGAGAAGGACAGAGAAAAGAGCCCAAATTCGCTTTTGCGAACAGCATGGCTGGCGAGATAAAATGAGAGTGCTTTTAGCAGCAAAAACATGTTTTCTTTGGCCTAAATGCAATCCAGAGCTTTCCAGGTGCTCAAGCTTAAACTAGTCATATAGATCTAGAGAGGCATTAATTATCTAACAGGCACAAAAGGAGGCCTGAGGAAATGATTCCTCCTCCCTCCTATTGAGTGTGCAGGTTCAGCTAACCCTGGCTCTTGGATCACAGTGGGATTTTTTCGTCTGGTCTGAAAGCCTGAGTTTTATTTTTCTCATCATCTCCTTCCTGTTAAAGACCTCCTTGGTGCACAAAGCCTTGAAGTTTATCCATGCTTTCTTAGCGGGAGCACAGCTTTGGTTGAGCCCAGTTTGAAATCAGCTGCTCAGGCCCCGAAGATGGACACTTGCCCTCAGAAGTGCAGCTGGACCCCACCAAAAACTGATGCCAGCAGCCCTGTGTTTCAGTTCTTTATCTGATTGTCAGAAGGGTTGCATGGGTACAGCTGCTCATTTCTCAACACCAGGTAAAGACAGCCTGCCAGGAGGCAGAGAAGATGCCACAGGGACTAATGTACTAATGGCCTCACCAAGCTGTAGCATCTGTCCCCAAACAGCGAGATGATCTCCTTCACTGCTATGCTGCCCATGCACCCAGACGCCAGGGACCATGGGCTGGTTGTCCAAGTCATCCCTCTGTCCTGGCTGATTAGAAATACAAGCAATTGATCTCCTGCCTACATTTACAGTGAGTGCTTCCTGTCAGGGCAAACGAACTGCTCAGAGGGATTGTCCCGGGAAATGAAGAGCTACACGATTTTCAGAAGCTGGTGACGGTGCACGTTGTTCCCAGAGTAGATAACTCAGTGGATTCATCTTGTCATGGTGTTTTGTTCTCAGCCATGGACACCAGAGCCCCCAAAGCTACCTTTTGCCTTAGCTTCTGCCACGCAGCATTCTGGCCGTACAGCTGGCCTGAGACAGACATTGCTGGGAAGGAGCGGGCGAGCTAATTCTTACAGCCTAGCCAAGTGAGAAGCACTCCCTCTACAAATACCAATAGTAAGTTGGTGTTGGCTTATGCCAGGATTTTACCATCACTGCCATCAGCCTTGCAGTGGGTGTTTCCAAACTATCACATTGAACGCTGGCTGCATTTTTTTCACAGCAGGTTGTACAAATCGGGACTACTTTAACTCAGTTAATTAAAAAAAAAAAAAAAAAGATAAAAGAAAAAACCCGAATCGATCAAAAATGAACCAGATGAGTATTTTCTTATGATAATTTTTTTAGGCTGTGTTGAGCAATATTTTCTCTCCACACTTAACTAGGGTGGAAACAATGTATATATGAGAAGGAGTCCTTACAACAAGCTAAGACATACTGCAAAAGACAGGCTTTGTTAAAGAAAGGAGCTGAAGTAGGGCAAAATAAAACAGGCAAAAGGGACACGTGTTCCTCATCTATCGCATAATTTGATAAGATGCTCTCAGTGAAGTTAGTTTTGAGAGCTGGCTCCAACTGTTCTTCCTAAGGAATTTTCAGGAGAAATCAGAAGGGCTTCAGCTTTATGTTACTCCTCCATACAGAAAACCAGTTTATTTGCTGTGCAAAAGGGCAATTCAATTCAGCACTTCATTTCTATTCAAACCTCCAGAAGGGGCGTGAGTGGGGTGATGCTGAGAGCCTTCTGTTTGCCCACTGGATCAAGTTTGGTTTATCTGTTATAACCCAGGTGTATGATTCTTACTAAGGCAAAATAATCCAACTTTATGCTGTTACGCAGCTCCTCTGAGCTGTAGGGAGAATCATCTGCAGTCATTTTGGAATACCTCAGTGCTGCAAAGACCCCAGTGAATCCTCGCAATGCCCATAGCCAACAGCATAACAGCCAAGAAGAATTGAAGGAAAAAAATGATGGGTCATTTATTACTCTTTTAGCATTGGACAAAAAAGCTCAACTTTACCTACTGCTCGGCAGCAGCCCTGTGACACGCAGAACATGGTGGGTACATCACGTTTCCAAGCAAGCCAGCGATGTTCTGGTTCTTACACAATTTCAACCCAAGTTCACCACCTGCTTCTCACTTCCCCCATGCTCCTATTGCCTAATCCTGTATTGCAGCCCCACAATGCAGAGGAGACGCTTTCAGCCTCGACTGGGGACTGCAACCAGCTGAGAGTCCCAGGCAAGACCATTTTCACAGGGGTGTGCACACAGATGCTGATTAACTACAGCTTATTGCTGTTGTGCTCTACAAGGTGGAAACACTCTGCACAAGGTGAAGTCAGAGCTGTTGCTGTTGTCCTTAACCAATATATTGAAATGCTGTCTCTTTCAAATGCATTTGTTCGCTCTTCATTTAAAATAACAGAGCTTCTTTAAGCCAGAGCTGATGACAGAAGAACAATCTGCCCTGGCCATTTCTATTGCAGTCCTTCCAAAATATTTTGGCTCAACCTGTGAACATCTCTAGGGCCACTGTGTAACTGTACTATCAAGCCTGGCTTACCAGACCTTAAGGTAGGCCATGGATGTCAGTTCAAGAGTCACTGTTTTCTCCCATTTGAAACTCCATTTGGCTTTGTCCTAAACTGGACACAAAAGGTCACATTTTTGCAACCTCCCTTGAAGCGTGGGAACTCAGAGCATTCTTGGGTCAAATATTTCTTGTGAGGAATCAAACAACAGGAACATGCTCAGATGAGCAGCTGTGAAACTGGGTTCAGAGGTCCCATGCCCCTTGCTGCACGTGTGTGATGAAATCCTGACAGAGCACCTACCCCACAGTGAGTTATAGTCGCAGGACAGTGTTAAGCTACTGTGGTTTAGCCAGAATGCTGGCACAGAGCCACCGTTGTAAAAGCAGACAAGTATCAGCACTTCATCAACATTTCCCAGAGGAAATGTCTCCTCCTGTTTTCCTTGACGGAGAGCTGAATTCCCCACTCCCCCAGATCAAATGTTGGCCTTTCTTTTTAAAAAAGAAACACTACCCTTTACTGAAACCACATCTTTCTTTCAGGAAGTGGTGAGGAAAACCTCCCAACCAGCTCAACTTAAGCAATCTTCTGTGCAGCATCTGATGCTACCAAGAGACACAGGCTTTCCATTCAAGAGGTGTCTTCCCAGCCTGATACACTATACTATGTTGCCCTATTATCATTACAGCTTCAACTGAGAAAAAGCCTGGGAAACCTGTCATACAAGCACGTGGGTATTTAGCGCTAACCCAGGAAGGTTTGTGACCACATTCAGAACATCAGAGATTCAGGAGATTGTCCGAATTTGTGATAAAACTTGTTAACAACAACAACAACAACAAATTTACTGAGTTTTGCTGCTTATTTAATTCAGTCACAAGAGACCAGATATTTTCAGGCTGCTAGATAGACAGTTCAACAGCAAGTTCAGTTCAGTGTTAGCTATTAGTCTGAAATACAGCCGTAAGGACAGAGGTGCGATGTACAAGAAGATCTCATTTTTCTAGATTAGGTGGTGACTTGAACACAAATACCTGCCACAGTTATAAGCATATCATTTGGAAAGATGGAAGGTAAAGGGAAGGAGACATGGTTCTTATTCAGATAGTGCAGGTGGCCATATAAATACATTAATAGACTTGTAAGAAAGACCTAATTAAAAGGGTTTTTTTTAAACAATAGCAGTTTAGGAAACTTGTAAGATAGGAAAAACATGACAATTTGACAGGTACAATGATGACTTCCAGAGATCAGTGATGGATACTGAGTCATGGACATTTTGGCCAAAAAAGGGATCTTGCCAATAACTCCTCTGGGAAGCCAGAGCCTATATACACCCATAAATCTATTTTGTTCTGCTACAGATCTTGTCCTGCAAAATACATGGACAGGTAACTGTCAAACCTGTAACCATTCAGAACACATGTATTTTCAAAGAAAGGTGAAGGAAAAAGGGAGAACATAGTAAACATCTCTTTTGAACAAGGCTGCAGCAATGCCATAAAGCCTAGAAGCTGAGCTTTGCACTGAGTGAGATCTTTGATATATGAAAGCATAACACAGCAGAAAGCAAAACCCTCACAGATACATACTCTTAGTAGTCATGTGTGGTGAAACCTGTGCTAGCTTAAGTTTAGCACGTGGAGAGTGCTCAGCCCAACTGCCTAGGATATTTCCTCAACGTACCCTTAAAAAATGAATGTGCAGATCACTGGCTTTGCAATATATTAGTTGTACTTATTAAAAAGAACTTTCCATAAGACATACAGATACCACCTTCTGTCAAGGCCTAAAAAAACACTTTAAATGACGGTTTCCTCAAAATCTTACAAAAATTTATATTGAGCTGAAAGATGATGACAGACGTCAGCAGGATTAAGCAATTTCTCTCAGCATTTTTGTGGGTTTAACTAAACCCAGAGATTACAAGCAGAAAGGAAAGAACCACCCCCAGATTTTCCATGTACAAAAAAAAAAAGGGGGGGGGAAGAAACATTCTGAAAGAACTACAGAAGGTAAACAGGCTCGTTAGACATGATGTACCATAGCCTTGTCTTCCCGTCAACAACTCTGTGATTCCCATTCAAATCAATCACTGATATGATTTTCTTCTCACCCAGCAGCTCCAGGTGTTTCTGAATGTTTCTGCTTTCCAAGCTTGCAGTAGGAGAGCATGCACAGGGAGGAAAGTAAAACACAGTAAAAAACCCCAGTAAAACCTTTGGCTCTATGAGCATCAAAAGACTGGCCAAAATGGCAGCACCTCTTCAACAAGTTGCTTCCAACAGCTCTTCAGTGCCAAGGCTGGCACAGCATGATCCCGTGGGGAGGGCACAGCAGCCTGCACCTCCACCTGCCCTAAGAGCGAGGCTTAGGTGAAGCTGGGCAGGTACTGGCCCATCAGTCACCCTGCAAGAGAAACAGAAGTAGAGCAATTACCACAGATAAGCAGGCTGCTTCTCCAGAGCAATTTGGCAAAGTTGCAGTCAGTGAGTCACCCCTAGCCACAGAGGAAAAAAAAAATCTCACATATAGGTCTTAAGAAGTCAGATGGACTGATTGCACCAGCTCTGTAATGGGAATCTCAGATTAAAGCATCTCACCTGCTGCTTCAGGAGCACTGTACAGCCCTCCAGACGGCAGAGTTGGTTATTTTGAATGCACAACACGTATGATTGCTAAGAGGATAAACCTGAATCATATTGGATGCTTTTGTTAAAACAGTTAGGAAAAAAATACAGTCGTCTGACACAGAAAATCACATTGTAAAATTAGAGATGAATCCTGCCAGGGTGGATTTAGCTATATTTATGAAGTGCCTGTCAGTGATGTGGGTACTGTCCAAAAAAATTAAACAATATACTTGATTGCTAAAGGAAGGACCAAAGATCAGCTGAAGTTCACAGAGGAGCTTTTTTCATGCAGAAGACTAGGGCTAAGGTGCTAACGGTAACTACATGCTGTATGCACATTGGAATTTATGATGTATTTTTAGAATATACTTTATTATACATGTGTTTGTGCATTGATTTTATGTACCAAAATTCCTATTGCTATTTTGGCCTTGAAATTCTGACAAGTGTTTTAGTTCTGTGCTCCAGGTCTCCCCACTACCATTGTCCAGCGAGGTGGTGGGAACGCTGCCTCAACCCTGGGCAACCCCCTCCCCCCAGGTATTGCCTAGCTTCTTGTCAGACATTAGGAGTAAAGCTGTTAGGGCCACTTTGCAGCTTTTCTGTCACCCTTCCTCGGTGACACAAGTCTGTGGACCGCTTTCATATTGCAGACAGGAGATGCTGCCACCTGAGATAAATGTCACTGAAAATGATGCTCATATACAACACGTGATTCAGCAAGCTAATTCAGCAGGTCTCACTGAAAGCATGTCTGTGAACCAGTGTCTTGATAGATTAATCCTTGCTAGAATCTGAAAATTCATTACCTTATAATGACTCAAATAGTAAATCAATAAATTCAAGGATATTAAGTCTGAAATAGAGTAACATGAGTGAAGTAAATAGCAATATCTCTTACGCAGACAAGAAAAGAAGTCCACAAAGATATTCTAAACAAGGCTGGGAAGTCAGATTTAATTGCTCTCTTAAGTAAACGGTAAAAGGGGAAACAAATGTACTTTTAACCAAGTTACTACAGTTGTTATCTGCTTGCTACGTGATCACCAAAGAGTTAAGTATTAAAGGCCAGCAGTTTTTCCAGGGTGTTTTGCATTTTTCAATACTTGGACTGAGAGCCATTGAGCACAGTTACCACATGCAAATGTCTCCCACAAGCACCCGTTCCTCCTCGCTGTAAATGGCTGGGTTCTGCTCCAGTTGAAAGATGACCGGATGCCAAAGTTTGGGAGGCTTGGGGACTGCTAAGCACTGCTCTGGCAAGTTGGGGTTGCTGCCAAGCCACACAGAAAAGGACAAGTCAGGTAACTTGTTACAGCAGCTATTTTTCCACTTACGCTTTTTCTGACTCCAAATAAGCATATAAAACAGAATGCAACTGTGAAGCGCATCTGAGTGTACGCGAGGTCAGGCACGGAGAGGGAGGGAGGCAGGAGGAGCTGCCCTGCAGAAGGGCTGAGTCACCGCAGTGCGGATTAGGGTCAGCAGTGACGCGGTAGGGGACAGGGTAGGGAAAGGTTTGGAGCACAAACACCCAGCCCTACTGCAGCCCGAGGACAATACGCAGGGAGGGGAGGGAGACACAAGCAGCTCCGGGGAGAAAAGCATCCCAGCAACATGTGGTCCCACTCCATCACATGCAGGTCTGGCCCTGCAGCAGTAGGGATGCGTTTTGAGTTTCCCAGTATACGCTGAACATCTGGTTCGTTATCTTCAATTAAAAATAAGCGAGCTCCTTCAAGGACACTGCTGTTCAGACTGCTTTTCTGCACAGCATACTGAACTGATTTAGAGGGCAAGAGAAACTGGGTTTGGCAACGTGAATGTTTTGGGGTTTTGGCAATGTGACAAAACTTCCTGATGAGATGGACACAAATGCCCTTTCTCCTTTCCCTCGCTGTTCTCCTCAGCTCAGGCGCATCTGTAAGCACTTCTCTCTGGATCATCTGGAAATAACATTTGGAATAAGTTATACTTTAAGTAGAGCACAACCTCTGCTGATAGTAGATACAAGATGGTTGGTTACGTGGATCTGAAGGGCCAGTTGTCTCTTAGTCCCCTGTGGAGGAATATTCAACAGATAAATTTTAATAGGTAACAAAAATATGTGGGATTCACCAGGTCGGACAGCAATTTACCCATCTGTTGTGGTTTAACCCAGCAGGCAGCTAAATACCACACAGCCTTTCGCTCACTCCTCCCACCCCCGGTTGGGATGGGGAAGAGGATCAGGGGAAAACAAAATTAAAATTTGTGGGTTGAGATAAAGACAGTTTAATAGGACAGAAAAGGAAGGGAAAATAATAATAATAATAAATAACGGTAAAAGAATATACCAAGTAAGTAATGCACACGATGCAATTTCTCACCACCCACCAACTGGTATCCAGCAAGTTCCCGAGGTGCTGTTGCTGCCCCCCAGTTTATATATTGAGCATGACATCAAATGGTATGGAATATTCCTTTGGCCAGTTGGGGTCAGCTGTCCCAGCTGTGCCCCCTCCCAGCTCCTTGCTGGCAGGGCATGAGAAGCTGAAGAGTCCTTGACAAGTGTAAGCACTACTTAGCAACAACTAAAACATCAGTGTGTTATCAACATTATTCTCATACTAAGTCCAAAACACAGCCCTGTCCCAGCCACTAGGAAGAAAATTAACTCTATCCTAGCTGAAACCAGGACACCATCATTAACAATCATTACTTCATCCTTTGCTAATACAGTTATACCAAGTAACTGAAGAGAGAAATTGCTCTTGTGAAATACCTCGGGCAAAACAGCTAACTAAGAGAATGCAAAGACAAATATCCCATGTATTTTGCTTGTGGTAATGTATTTATCATTCCGATTTGCTTGGCTCTGATTTATGATTATGTATAACCCAAGTGACAAAATGTATAATAATAACTAACTTGCACACAAAGAAAAAGAAAGGTGCTCCATTGAGTTTCATGCCCTGTCTCTGCTCCTTTGAAACAGTGAAAGAGTCGTGACTGTAAGAAAAACCAGGCAAACAGAGACCGGTCCTCATCCAAACTGTGATCAGCACTGCATCATCATGCCTTGATCCCTGTTTAGAGGGAAGCTAATAAATCTTTCCAAGGAAGCTATTCAGGTCATCCCACACTGCACGAAGCAGAGCCAGGCAGTGAGGCAGAGGATAGGTCTGCTTGCCAGGGCTGCCGTCCTCGCTGAGCATCACCACACAGTGCTCACCCTCACCTTCCTCAGCAAAACCATGTGCAAACACAGTGAATCAATGGAGTTCCATGGCAGTCAGGGGAGCTGAGCTACTCTACAGCTGCCGAGGCGATGGAGAGTCACAATTTTAAAAGCTTAAAACGGAATTACAACAGAAAACCATTGTCCCGCACTTGACATGTTACTGGTACACAGACCTAACTACTGATTGCAGCAGAATCTCTTATCTTTCCAGATAGGTATTCTGTTGCGTTCAAGCAAAACTGCATTTTCATTTACTGTTATCTTAACCTTGCAAGGGACAATGCTGTTCTGTTATGCAGGCAGGACTCACCACTCCAGGACACGGGGGTATGGAAAGCATCAGTTTAAAGTCACATCATAGCAATGATTTCAAAAGATCAGTTGAGTGCACAGGCACAGCCATCTGCCATGTATATGCATATGGATTGAAGACTCTCTTTATGCTGCCAAAGAGCTCCAGACCTGTGAGGGATTCCAGTGGCAAAGACTTTGCAAGGCAGAGAATATTCCCATTCATTTACCTCTGTCTATAAATTGGCCAAAGCCACCTCCTCCAACAGCTTGGGCCTCAGCAAAGCTCCTGGGCAGTGGTTTTATTTCTTCTGAGGAGCCTATACACTCATAATGCTCAGTGCTCTTTCTTTTAACAAGATTCAAAAACCCAATGCCAGCAAGGATGAAAAGCCACTGGCGACACGCAGGTGATTTGGTATGCAGTCCTAGTCTCATCCCCCATCACCATGTGCCTCTCTGTTCCAGTCCCAGGAGAAATTTGCTGAGTTTTCTCAGAAATGGAGCCTCTGTCAGGCCTCAGCTTCTACTTGTGTTGTTGAAGGTGCAGGAGCACTTGTACATCTTGACTGCCTTACCTCTTCTTTCTTTGTCTTGGATGCATATATAACAATGTCCCAAAAATGTATGGTTTTGCATGAAAACATGAACAGATGTAGAAATATCTGCATGCTATTTAATAAAAGATTTTAAAATGAGAGAAAATCTACTTCAAATACAATGAAACTACTAGCTCTCTACAACTGTAATTCCCTCCCTACATTTAAAAGAGCATTTAACCTGGAGTAGAATTACTATAGCTTTCTTTTTAAAGTTTTTGTGGAGAATTAAATATATAGGCTTGGTAACAACTGACACTCAGTGCAGTGCAATCGTGCAGGCTACCCCCTCTCCCTTGCAAAACCAGGGCTTTTTCCCTGAAAGCTATAAAAT
Organism: Phalacrocorax aristotelis; assembly: GCF_949628215.1. NCBI lineage: Eukaryota > Metazoa > Chordata > Aves > Suliformes > Phalacrocoracidae > Phalacrocorax > Phalacrocorax aristotelis. Next base: position 20,824,744 of record NC_134282.1, on the reverse strand, counting down.
AAACAAATGCAAAACCTAAGTTAAGGCACAAGAAGGTATTTTGGAATTTCAGACAAGGTCCCAAGACAGGGAATGTAGAAGCCACTCCTGAAAAATGCAGCTGGCATAATAAAAAAGGTGACACATTGGGGTGTTGGTAAGCAGCCGAACCTTATTACAAGGCCTTGTTGCCTTGTGTTGGTCACAGTTACAAAGGACAGCAATCCCATGAGCTGACAGGACATTAGTGTCTGCAATTGTAATCGAGTTTCCTCACTCCAGTGCTGACTATCATACATTTAGCGCTCAGGACCCCAGGGCTTTAGAGCACACAAACCGTTACCCTGACGAAGCAAGCAAGCAAGCATCTCCTGCTTTTCAAGGTCACAGGGATGCTATATCCAGGAGCCAAGTTGCATTTTTTAGCAAAAATGAGCTAAATACTTGATCAGACAGAAGAATTCAGTGGTGGCATCACACTGCAGCCCTGCAGTAGAAATTGATACAGCAAGGAGGATGACACACTCACTGCTGAACAGCTGGGGAACGGGAGGAGAAGATGAAGACAGACAAGGAAGAAGCCTCTTAGCATTTCAAAGCATGGTTCTGCTTCACAAGAGGACTTAACACAGCGACGTGGGGTTTTCACATTGCCTTCTGTGGTGCTGGGGTGAATTTTCTCACCATGCAAGCATAAAGAAGCCGTAGCAGCAATGAAGAGTTAAAGAGAAGTTTTCCAGGCTTACATACGGTCACCACTTGTGAAGGTAATATAACACGAACTCAGGTAGCAGTTAAAAGTCTCCCTGTCCGACTGCCCTTGGCTGTACTCAGGACTGCCCAGTAACTGTGCTTAGTGGTCTATCTGCAATACAGATGAGCACTTAACACACTGTGCTTTAAACTTGCTTATCTAACTGATTTCTGCAGCACATGCTGAAGTACCTTCCCCACCTGAGTATCTGAGAGCACATAAGGTCAGCAAAATAAACACCCAGAGAGGTGTTTAAAGGAAGGCACTTTCAAAACTATTTTTCTTGACTACTAGTCTTCTGCCGCCTTTTAAAGGAAATCAAGTACTACTTACCCTTCAAATGGGAGCTGGATGAGCATGGGTGCCAAGGCATAACAAACATTTATTTTTAAATACAACACAAGTTTTGTATGTGTTTGGAGGCAGAGACATGCCTGGCAGGCAGCAGAACTAGAACCACGCTGGGAAAGAGAACAATGTTCAAATTAGGTGGGAGGAGAGGGAGAGGAGGAAAAAATCTTGATTTTCTGCAGTTTGAAGGTGATTGGCCCAGAAACTATAAGCCTGAGAAACAAGAAAACACTAATATTTTTTTAAATGCCTTTTTCAAAGTATTTGTCATCACAATTCTCCCAATATATTTATGTTAAACTGCTTTGCTTTGCTGCTTCTTGGAGACTTGGTATTTAAAATGTTTGTTGGAGGCTAAGGAATGTCCTGCGAGAAACAGATTTCCTAGTGTTTCTGGCTAGGCATACTCAGACTATGGTTTTGAAAGATTGGGGTTTCAGGGTGTTTTGGATTTTTTTCTCTAAGAGACACTTAAATTTTGATTGCTGAAACTGTATTTCCCTGGAGCTCCTCTCCCCTCCCCCACCCCAATGATTAAGAAAAAGAGCAGCAGTTGCAAGCTTATGAGTTTGGCTTTTCAGTGACCAAAATGGGAATGATTTTGAAGGCTTCAAGCTTCAAAACCCTGGTGATGCCCAAACATCATATCAACATAAGCTGCAGGTTTTGATTTTCAGAGGAGTGCCTAGCACTCGTTGCCCCTGAACAGGGCTTTGCTAGTGGTAGCAACATTAATCCTTTTTATAAAGAGTGCACCAGAAACAAGTTTGTATGGAATAACCTTAAAAGAAAAGACAGGATATCTGACACATGAAGCTGTGTCATGAGCTGCCCCCCACACTGCTCCTGCAGCTCTCCAGGTGAGGTGGAAAAGCAACATCAGGGCAGGCAAAGAGCCCAGAGGCAGAGGCTGCTTTGCCAACTGCAGCCTAGAAAACTTTTCTATCTAAAACTTTAATTTCTAATTTGTTAGGACCTCTGCTAAATGGCAGCTAGATTTATGCACACTGCAACTCCTAATGCATTTTTGCAAGTGTAATTTACTTATTTTTCAGTTGACCTACTTCCAGTGAGCCTTGGTATTAAAGAAATCTTTCAAAAGGCACCAAAAGCTCCATGCACTATATGCTAAATGCTTATTTGTGTGTACCCAGTGAAAAGCAAGAATTAGAAAGGGAAACCTTGATAGGATTTTATCTTAATCTAATTCCTGATGAAGTCGGAGCCGAGCTCCGCTGTCAGCCTTGGCCATTGGTGCCATGCAAGAAGCACACTTCAGCCGGCAGCCCTGCGCCCCAGCCAGCTGCTTCCTCTCTGCTCCGAGGCCTCATGGGCACTACAGGTAGCTGCAGCCACCAACTACCTAGCACTCTCTGCCTCCACACCTTTCCTTTTCAGGTGCTTGTAAAGCTGCACAAGTGAAATCAAGTACACTGAATTTTTTTTTCCAAGCCAGGTGTTTGCCTGAGCTTGAATTTTTCAGGAAGGTTTTAGTGGGAATGCTTATGTCAGAAATGGGAAGAGAAAAAAAATCCTTGTTTTGACTCAATTAAAACCTTACTGCAGTTTGTTCTGATGCAGAGCAGCACTTGGATAATGTGGAGGGGTTGGTCTCAGCAGCCTTCCGTGTTTCTGCAAGCACCTGTTTCAATCGGAGCATGTCCTATGCCTCTGCAGAAAGATGCCTGGTCATACCACCACAGCCAGCCCCGACTACAGGACGGGGGATGAAACGGGGAGAGACAGGGGGTTAGGAGGAGAAATTAGGAATATGGAGATGAGAAGGAAAGCAGAACAGCATAGGGATATCAGCTGGAATGAGTGGGGTTGGAAGGAGCCATCATCACTGTGATTCTCCTCAAAGACAGCACCAGTTTCTAAACTGGCTGTCTTGCAGCTGCCCATGACATCTGAGGGAGAAGCACACATCCCATCCCGCTCAGCCACTGCCTACAGAAGAAACACTGGGACCCTTCTGCTACTGCTTACTCTAGGACCTTGCTGAAGGACGGTGGGAAGAAGCAAAATATACAGAGCACATAAATGACATTTCAGACTGTGGGGTTGAGACAGTGCATGAGCAACACCCCAGGAAAGGAACAGAGAGCTGGGGAGCCTCTGTGGTGCCAGGAGCTGGAGGAGAGCCTGCTGGACCCCTCCTGTGGAAACTCAGCTCAGCCTCTCCCAAGCTGCAGGCTTTCTCTGCCTTCTGCCTGCTGTTGGCAGCTGAACCGCATCAGCTTGGAGTTGGAAAGTGAGACATAGAGCACGTGCTCACTCCCCCATTGGACTTTCCATCTGCAGTGCCACAATATCTGCCGTTACTCGCCATCGCCAGCTCCCATTAGCGTCAGCATGCCACTGGCAGAGACAAATTGGGAGCTTTTGAGCAGGGAGGACAGCTTTGTTTGATTTTTACTTGAAGGATGTTCAAAATCTGCAGGCAAGCAGTCTGGCAGTGAAGAAAGGGATGAACCCAGCCCTTCATAAGGGCTGTGCTTGCAGGATAGTACAGCAAGGCCCTGCTGCCTGTTAAGGCTTCACCATGTAAGTGATGGCAGCTCATTTTGGTATTCTCCTGCACTTTGTCCGTGTCCCTCAACTCTTCTGACATTTATTTGAAGCACAAGAAATTAGCTAAAAATGCCAGTGGCACCCAGGGTCACAGCCTGCATGAGTTCCTAGGGCTGCCTCTAATGCCCGAGTGTGCTTACATCACTTCGGTGCTTTTGGGCTGAGTATGGAAATAATTTGAGTAAGAGACTTAAGGAGCTCTACACAGTCTTACTCTGAGCAGAGTCTGCTACCTGCCTGCAAAAGCAGCTCCATGCACATGTTTTAATTCTGGGGATACCCCAGTGTGAATCTGGAATCATTGGCCCTGAAGCATCAGGGCAAGGCAGCTCAGGTTGGCATTACATCCCCATCGGATAGCTGCTTTCCTGCGTCCCCCTTTGCAGCCCTTTGCTTACTGCTGCTGCTCAGGACTTGCGAAGACTAGAGTTCTCTTGTGCATCTAAATGCTGGCAGCAGGTAAATTTTCCTTTTAAGCGTTGGCATTACAGGATCAGCCCTGCGAGCCAGCAGAGCTGCTGCCGTGCTCACAGCTGGACGGGGGCTGTGGTGCTGGACTGTGTCCCGCAGGGTGGAACAAGGGGATGGCATGGCACAGTGTCATGGTTTTAGCTGGGATAGAGTTAATTTTCTTCACTGCAGCTGGCATAGGGCTGTGCTTTGGACTTAGCATGAAAACAATGTAGATACCACACAGATGTTTTAGTTGTTGCTGGGTAGTGCTTGTGCTAGTCAAGGACTTTTCCAGCTTCCCATGCTCTGCCGGGCGCACAAGAAGCCGGGAGGGGAGGGGGCACAGGTAGGAGAGCGGATTCAAATTGGCCAAAGGGATATTCCATATCATGTAACGTTATGCCCAGTGTGTTACCTGGGAAGAGCTGGCTGGGGGAGGGAGGCAGCAATCGCGGCTTGGGGACCAGCAGTGTTGGTCGGCGGGCGGTGAGCTGTTGTATTTTTTGTGGTTCTGGGTTTTTCCCTTTTCCTTTTTATTATATTATCATTATTGTTATTATGATAATCAATATTATCATTATTATTTTATTCTAATTATTAAACTGTTCTTATCTCAACCCACAAGTTTTCTTTTTTTTGCCTTTTGCTCTTCCCATTCTCTCCCCCATCCCAGAGGGGTGGGGGGAGCGAGCAAGAGGCTGCGTGGTGTTTAGTTGCTGACTGGGGCTGAACCATGGCACACAGCAAACCCATGTGTGCAACCACTGCAGCAAGGAGATGAATGCAGCTCTTGCCAGCTAGTCCCAGGGACCCTGAGACACACAGACAGGTAAAGGGCAGTCAGCTGGTGAGGGTACAAAAACATCCCCTCTCTGCTGAGCTGTCCCTGATCCCCAGCCTAAGCCACCAGCTCCAATTTTGACATAGGGAACATCACACTCGCCAGTCGTTTCCACTGCACACCATCACCACCATCAACCACTGGATGTGCGGGAGGGCCTTTGCCAAGACTCACCCCTCCTCTCACAGGGTACAGCTCCTGCCATGTACCCAGGGCGGCGACCACCAGCAGAGCCAGCGCACCCCTCCCCGGCCACCATGGCCACCCCTGCTGCCATCCCAGCCCTGCTGTAGCCGCCGGGCTCGTCCCCTCCCAGGGGTCTGTTTTCTGCTCAGAGCCAGCTCCTGGCTACTCATCCAACCATGGTGAGTCAAAAATCATAGAAAATAAAGCTCATCCGCAGTAAGAAGGATATTGTGCAACAGTCTGTGTATGGTTCTGAACAAAGAATATGTCGTCATTTTTTTATTTATGGGGTATTAACATGGGAAAGCAGCTTAAGGCTGACATAACTACCCCAAAAATATTTTGTTTAGTTCTCCCATCAAACTTAATAAAATAATATTTGTATCAAAGTAAATGTATTACAAAGCCCATGGCACAACCACTATTCTCAAAGAACACAACCTGCCAAACTTTCCGGAGAAGTTTCTATGTTTGCAACAAGCTACATCCTGAGCACAAGCCAGCAAGCTGTGAATGACAAGCTGCAAGAGTGCTCACCCGCTGGCTGCCTGTAAAATGCCAACTGGTCCCATGGTTGATTAACAAATAGCATGTGGGACAGAGATACCCAATTGAATTTCAGTCACAGTGTCCACGACGGCAAAGGATCCTATAATTCCCCAGCACAAAGTAGTGAAGCTCTGCTTCAGCAATTTGGGGCACACAAGGCATCCGAATACTACTGAGCGCGAGAAATGACAGAGATGCGTTTGTCTCCAGGGTCTTCTCAGGCAGGGAAGAAGCTCTGAAGATGGCAACCGAATGAAGCTGGGAAAAAAACAACTTATGTCTAAAACCAGAGAGACCAAAGAAGGCAGAGCAGCTGTTTCTTGTTCAAGTGGCTCAACAGGCTCCACAGCATCATGTCCCAGGCTCTGGGCCGCAGCACAGCATTGGCCAACCGCATGCCCAAAGGGGCAAAAGATGTGCATGGTTCCTAAAATGGCAAAGAGAAAGCAGTGGAGTGGTGGGACTTTGCCGAGCAGAGGGCTGCAGGGGAACCCCCTTCTCCCTGTCCAGCTGAGCGCTGGCAGAGGGGTTTGAAAAAAAATCTTTAAAACCCTATAAAAAAATCTTTTAAAAATCTTTAAAAATTACAATATTCAGATTTACCTTTACAAAAAAGAGGTATAAAGAGATTTTTGCAGCCCACCAAAAGGAAGGATGGTGGATGCACTGTAACTTTACAGGCACGCATCAGCACTGTATTTCAATAAATGTCCCAAGTTCTTCTTAAAACAATGGGAGGTTTACAATAACACTCTGACCGACCCTGCTTATTCCAAGAGGGTTCCTCCCAGCTTACCCTCAGAAAGATGAAAGGAATTATTCTTACTGAAAGATCATTACTGTGAGTTCACATAATCCCACTTTTAATCAAATCATAATTTAAGTGTGAATTCCACTTCATGCTTTTAGGAAAACATTGGTATAATGTGCACTGCTATTAAAACCTCATCCTCAGAAAAGATCATTACCACAGCTGCCATTTAACAAAGCAGAAAAAATCAGTACAATTCAGAATTTAGGCAGATCTCATCTATATTTCTTTCTTCAAAAAGTTTAATTTTATATAACATTAGAATCTCACATGGTAGTTACAAGACTCCCAAAAGGGAAAGTACGGCAGAAAAAGCACCCAGAGATACTGAAGCCTGAGTTTTTTCCTTCTGGAAGATAAACCTATAAGAAGAACATTCTGCTAATAGTCTTCCTTGAGTAATGTGTTTACAAGCAATTGCTTTGAAACCATCACTCCTGTGAAGTTTTAGGAACCTAATTGATTTGCTCCTCACTGGCAAAGATGTGAAAGTTGGAATATTGACAGGAACATCAAGAGAGTTGAAATGCATTAGCATGAAGTTCACATCAAATGCAAGGAGAAAAGCGAAATAAATCCACTCAGAAGTTTCAGTGCTTTCAGTAAAAGCCAAGACATTCAAACCACTGCTCGCACCAGGATGAGCTATTAGCTGCAGAGATGATAGGCCACTTCATCAGCTGGTGTATCATAGCAGACATGATGATCTGGCTCATTATTCTTGCTAAATTATGCATGCACGATGAGGGGGGTCAGGAGTGAAATCAGAAATCATTCCAGTTCATCATGTGCCAGATTACTGGAAAAATCTTCAAAAGGTACTGCAGGCACACAGGCTGTACAGTCAGGCATTATATATACAGAGATATTTCCATTTCACTTGTGGCTGCCCTGCTGGTTAATAGTAGGAAAGGATCAGAGAGTGATATGTCAGTGTCTTCTCTAGTGAGCTGGAGAATTAAGAAGACCTCTGTGTTTATTCCACATTACCTGGCTTAGAGTAACCAGAAACAAGCAAATGCTTCAGGGCCCAGCAAAGTGTGATTGCTCCTACTGAGCAGCAGGACTGCCACCTGCACCCACCCAGGTGCAAGCAAGACGAGGACTGAATCATAGAATGGTTTAGGTTGGAAGGGACCTTTAGAGGTCATCTGGTCCAACCCCCTGCAGTGAGCAGGTTGCTCAGAGCCCCATCCAACCTGACCTTGAATGTTTCCAGGGATGGGGCATCTACCACCTCTCCGGGCAACCTGGGCCAGTGTTCCACCACCCTCATTGTAAAAAATTTTTTTCTTAAATTCTCCTGTCATTTAGCATCTTCCCATCAATGTGTGTGAAATGAAGGCACACCATAATGCTGGGCTGGCTGCTCCTCTGCATGGCCTTGGTGGAGTGCGGGGAAAGCTTAAAATATGGGTGCTGAAGTGAAAAAACCCCAAACAACCCATGTGTGTATACCTATGTGTATATATATGTATATATACACACAACCTTGAAACAGCCCAACAGACAGACTCTCACTTCCCAGCCATGCCTTGCTTCACACTTTGAGGGATGTGGGGATCTTCATAATGAACTGGATATTCCAGTTCCTCTGAAGATAAGCCCAAAACAGATTTCAGGGCATTTGCTTATTTTAATTCATATGCAAGCCCACCCCACAAAGGGATTTCCTCCTTTTGGAGATGGCTTATCTGGTGGCTGGGTATTTAGTGTTAAAAAGGTTGAGCCCTGGAGGAGCTGTTCCTGAAGGTCTGGGATACGGTGGCTCCCAGCAGGCCCCCCAGCAGAGGCAGGCACCCCTGGGAGCCCCGAGCGGGCTGGGTGGCAGGCCAGCCCCCAGCACATGGGGTGCGATGCTGCCTCCTCTGCCCCCTACACATGACAAGTAGCCACAGGCAGCTCAGCAGCCTGTGTGGCTTGTGGCCCTAGAGGAGATGGGCCATGTTACCAACCCAGCCCCACGCATGTGCAGCCCTGGCTGCCAGCAGCTGTACTTAAGAGAACCACGGCCAGGAAAGATTATTAGGGTTTTTTTTCCCCTCCATTTTCCAGCACAAAGAAACAAGACTGCACAGGCAGACTGTCCTAACACCACTGATGCTCAGACAAAGCACAAAACACAGTTGATGGGCCCCACTGAAGACCGACTGGCAGCTAGTGGAAAGTTATTTTGTTACTCGCCAGCGTTTTTCCCAGCCCAGCACGATGCTGGCAATGTTTGTTTGCAAGCAGGCTTGCGCAGCAGAAGCCCCGCGACTGAACAGGCATGCTCACAGAGGTGGAGCCATCAGCGCTGGTAAACCACCACTGCACACCAGGCTGCTGCCGCGGTGTGGGCTGACTGTGGTCTCATGGGCACCACCACCAATTTCACATGATGCCTGGGAGCTAGAGCATGGCCTTGCTCAACCCCCAGGAAAACCACCAGCAACCCCGGGAGCTCTGCTTACCTCTTGGGGATCTGGGACAACAACTAAGTGCTCTTTATCAGCGTTGAGAAGATAAAACAGGATGAAAGCAGAATAACAAAAGCTCTGAGATGTGATTTATGGAGGAAGCAAAAAAAAAAACAAAACACCAAAACCCAAAACAACAAACACCACAAAAAACACCCACCCAAACCCCTTAGTATTAGTTTCCAATGGCATTTAAGTTTCAGAGGCCAGCCAAGACTTCTTTTTGAAAAAAATCTGCTTCACTGAAATACTTTTTTCTACAGGGATTTTTCTGTGTTGTGCTTAGATGGTGTTAAAACAATAAACAGGCATCTTTGCCTTAAGGGACTCCAGATACTGCCAAAGCAGGCAACATTTTAAACCTACAATAACCTTTAACTAATTGCAGAAGGCAAGCCAGACAGCCCAAACAGGCACATAGCTGGGGTTTGGGCAGGCTGGGAGTGCACTTCAAGGAAGAGTGACACAGCACGGGCTTTTACCCAGGTGGTGCTGCCAACTGGCTTACGGAGAAACTTTACATCACCATAAAGCCCAGAAACTGCCTTCAAAAAGACTATTCAGCTCCTTCAGTGTCCACACAGTTAACAGTTTGTGAATTGAAGCCAATGTGTGATTTCCCAGTCTCCCCGGCAAACAACGGGGACAAAGGGGCATCTGGAGGTACAGCCCCCAACAAGGAGACAGGTGCTGCTGCTCTGAGGCACAGGGGGTGCTTGGGGGAACCTGCTTCAGATGAAGGGAGGGCTGATGCAGCACAGCACACTTGCTGAAAAGTGTTAAAAGCTATGCCAGAAAGCAAGAAGGCAAATTACTTTTTCTAATCAATTCTCCCCCTCCTCAGACAACCAAGGCTAGCAGAGCAACGGGACGTTTTTGGGAAAGCTCCTGAGCATTGCTCATTAGTTCCTTGTTGCTTTTCACTAATGAAGATCAATGATAGCTCACTGAGCATCAGCCCCGTTACAGGGTTGCTGGGCTAACAGTGTCAGTACAGCCACTCCACCAGGAGTATTTGAAGTGGGTCTGAAAGTACGTTCCTACTCCAGGGATCAAGAGCCCGAAAGTAGGGTAACCCAAGCAGTGGTCACTGTCCAAAGCCACGTGGCTGGGAGGAGACCTGGGCTCCCTTCAGGGGCCATGCAGCAGCACTTGGGTGAGACCATGGCACAAAGTCTGACCCACTCCAAGCCTTCCCAAAGCCTTTGGGGGGACTGTGAACCAAGGCCCTTTCACCTGATCCATAACCTAGAGTAGGTCAGGGAGTTTATTTTGAACTGAGTCAATTTTTAGAGTTGCTGTTTATGAGCCAAGAGGATTTGATTTGAAAACCTACATTGTTTTTTTTTTTAAAAAATAATTAAATTAAAAGCACCCTCCTCCCAGCCTGGTCCATAAAGCTTTCCCTGGAGATGCTCAACTGAAAAGATCTGGAACTCATCATGGTACCATCTGCCTCTCTCTGAGAGGTGATCAATCATCCTGAAAGTTTAAACACCCACAGTGCCTTAATCTGTTATAGTGTTCAAATCAACGTATTTTAAACAATGAAAGGGAGAACATGCTATCCCCTCATGGCACAGTGGTCAAGCCCCAGCTTCCATGCCTGCCAAGCTATAAAACACCATTTCCTAATTTTTACAGGCGGTGCTAAGACAGACATCCTTCTTCTTAGGGAAGACACGCAGACAGAAATGGAGAGCTATGTGCGACACCACACATGCAGGGTGATACATCACCCTCTAACAGGGTCGAGGGAGCAGTGTGCGTCCCCTCCTCAGGCCCCGCGCGCTGGAAGAGTACTCCCCGAACCTGCCTTCCTTCTGCCTGCACGCAGAAACTTTGCCTGGAAGTAGAGAGGAGTAAAACTAACGCCTCATCCTACCATGGTTAACGTCAGGGTTGCACAAAGGACTCCTTCTACATTAGATACAGGTAAATTCAAACATCAAAACACAGTTTTACAAAAGCCATGGAAACTGAACCAATACCAATGGCTCCATTCCCCTCTGCTAGGAGCAGGTGAGGGGCCAGGCCAGACCTATAAGACAGCTTTATCCATCCCAGAGGAACATCGATCAATCAACAGATCAGGTACATGGAGATTACTTTTCACTTGTGCTGTCTGCAAGCTTTGATATCGTACGGTGTGGGTGTTTTGGTCCACATTGAATCACTGCCTGAGAACAAGACTTGCCCCTGATGTTACTGAGGTTGGCTTTCCTCTGACCTGCGGTGGCTCAGCGCACAGGCTGTGTGCTGCCAAGAAAGGTGGCAGGGGCCACAGCTTTGGTCCCCTTGGGTTCCCGTTGCCTGGTATGGCCCTGTGTGTCCAAGAGGCATCACCTGGCCTTTTGGGGATGGGGTGGTGGAGAGACACCAAGGGACTTGCAGAAGGGCTTGCCAGGAAAACAACGACCAGCCTTTTAAATCCTGCTAGCATCACTGTCAACAGCAGCACGTTGCTTCTACGGCTGGGATTTAGGGCGCACCAGTGCAAGCCATCAGTGCCAGTACTGTTATGTGAAATACGGGGGGGAAAAAAAAAAAAAATGGTACAAAGTATTTACTATCATTCTGTTCCTAGCAGGAGAGTAGGCAGGCTATTAAGAGGGTTGAATTGAATGTAGGATTTCTTATAACAACCTGGGATGAGACATGCTGTCATCATTGGCTTTAAATGAGTCCTGCTCACAAAAAAAAAAAAAAAAAAAAATTAAAAAAATCACCATTTGTCCAGATTGGCAACAAATTGTTTGTTTTCTTAGACAAGAACACTGGGTAATCCACAAGTTCATGATTCATTCTCCACCACAAAGATCTCCACCCCAAGTTTCTCTAACAGACAGCTATTTATTGACCTGCTAAACCTCTTTTTACCTTACCTGGAGACACCAGCCAGCTTCCTTGTGCTGATCTTCATGTACAGGGAAAAGCACATGGGGCAGCTGAGGGTTCTGCTCATCACTTCACAGTTTATGCTCCTGGATGTGGTTCTCCTGTGTTGGAAACAAGCTGTAGCCATGAAGGTTGCAATTCTGGAAAACACATGGTGGTTCAGAAAAGCATGAACATCCCACCCCCAAAATTGTCTCTGCCAGAGCTTAAGAGAAAAGGAAGTAATTTAAGGTGCTGTTTGGTGTGCATATGCAATACCTAAGAGTTAAAGAACTCCCTAGATGCGTGAAGAATAATTCAGGTACACTTACAGACCCAGTCTTTGCAGAGGCTACAGACAAGCCTTCCGCTGACTTTTCTGAGTGTTGTTATAATAGGGGCTGAAAGACAGGCAGGAGAGGGGCTAGAATAAAGTGGAAATATTGGAGGATTTCATAGATGATTATGTGATTTAGGGGACCTATAGGAGAAATTTATGCATTGGAGTTTTGCAGTAAAATATCCTGGTTTTTCACTGTCTGTGCAATGGACGATTGTCAAAGGGACACCAAGACACACTATCACTTCAAAGAGGCCACAGTAGGCACCGTGGGATAAGTGAAAACCGAATAAGTCTGACAGATGCCCTGCATTATGGATTAAGAGAGAAATTTCCCTGACAAGCTCTGAGCCCAAGCCAATCACACTGTGCTGCTGTATGCTGACTAGGAGGTAACCAAGGCATGAAGCAGCCTTTTCAGTCTCGATCTAGCTGAGCATCTGTCAGTCCTGGCCAACAGGGAGATCAGACTGAAACACACATTAATCCAAGTCTGGGTACAGATCCTTCTTCAGAGCCACTTCCAACAGCCAGAGCATTACTTGGTGAAAAAGGGATTTTCAGAAACCCTTACCGGTGTGATAACTCATTGTCACTGGGAGCCAAAGGTGACAATCATCCCTGTGCTGCTGGCTCCACTCTTCTCAGTTAGAAATGAGAAGGAAAGACAGTGAGACCTGCTGACTCTCTGAACTTCACCTGCAGGCCCAGAGAGCTCACCTTGGAGACAGCTTTTGTGATGAAAAGGGCTTTCCTGAGGTAAAGTCACATCAGGATCAGTCAAGACTGGTAATTAAAAGCCATGGTAAATCATCTCTAAATCAAAAGTATAGTTACAGCATGTGCTTTGGGAAAGAGCACAAAGGGCCAAAATTTAATTTCCTTTCAGTCAGCACATAAAATCATTGGCTAAGGTCTAAAACAGCTGCCTCTGTGATGCCCACTGAGATTTCTCTGGAGAAGAGCGGGAGATGCATTCAAGACAAAGTGGTGTGAGCTAAGCTTTTTTTAATTCTCTCTCCCCATCCCCATGTTTCACTCCAGTGTCACTCACAATGCTGTGTTTTTACTGATGTCTACATCTGACGCATTTTCAAAGCTCACAAGTGAACAGTGCTCAAAACACAGTGAGACTTGCTTGAGGACTGCTTTCCAATATTTATATGAAAAACATCGGAGCTTTGAAAACATCTCAAAGCCCCCGCTTCCCACGGAGGCCCTCCATCACACCCGTGAGCTTTGGGTTTGGCCCAGAGCACAGGAAAAGCCTGAACTTGTGAAACAGAGGTTAGTCAGATTTGACTAAACATCTGGTCATCGTCAGTGGGGAGAGCAGCATTCCGAGATGGGCGTTTATGATATTGGCCCTGAGCAATTGCTATTTATTACGAAATGGAGAATTTAAGTTTGCTGTATACAAGGCTGTTTATTGGCTTCCGTTATTGTTTCCATTGGTTTCCTTTTCCAACACCCAGCTTGCAGAAGAAGCTCTAATCACATCCAGCAGACACGTCCCCAGACATTCACCGTGTACTTTACGCTGTCAGCAGCAGTTGTACTGCGGTCTGCACCACGGAGGCAGCTCCACCAAGGGCTGGGAACTGTCCTGCCGTGCATCCATGCTGCTCCTTGGTCCATCTGGGCTGTTTGCAGCACATTCAGATCAGCTCCTTGAGATGAAAAAAAATACCTGGTTCCAATTGCAACGATAACACAGAGTTCGCAATTACAAAGAAAACGTAGGCCAGCAATTGCAAATTTGACTCTGCTTTGCAGCAGGGACTCCCCAGCACCTTCTGAAATCCAGCTGCTCTTGTCAGAGGTACCTTCTCTGAGGCAGCCAAGTTGGAAGAACGTTGGCCAGGAATGTGTGAATTAGTCAGTACCTCTGAGTAACAGGAAGGAAGGTATAATGACCCAGACAACTGCTGCCTCGCAGAAAATGTTAAAAGCATTGTTCATCCTGCCACTCACTGGGGAAATATACTTTCACTGCAAGGCTCTGGGGATGGCAACCATCTTTCTGTGCCGTGTCCGTATAGCGCCTATGCTGGGGACCCCTCAAATATCGCCACGGGACAGATGGGGGATGGGAGCTACACTGAAGCTAAGGCACTACATGTTCCCAAAGCATGTAGGAAGAGGCGATCTCCAGGTCTCCTTTGGAAAGAAAGGATTATTTAATGAAACTGCATGGGGTGACATCCCCCAAACCCTGGCTGTTCTTGATAAGACAGCAACCCCACCGCTGGCCAGTGCATATGCGCAGTGCAGTGCCCTATCTCAGCCTCCAGGCAAGCTCAGCCTGTGCCCAACATTGCTCCAGCGCCGAGAGCCCCATGCAACACAGGCTGGGCTGGGGTTCCTCATCCATGGAGAGGCCGGTCTGTGCAACTGGAGAACTCCAGACCTCATTTGGGTAACTGCATGGTGCAAGTCCCACTACCCCATGCCAACCATACCCAAACCTTGCAGAGGGAGATGCATATGCTTACCTGTGTCTCCGAAGAGCCTTGTTGTGCACATCAGGGTCCTTCACACACATTGCATAGAGCTGGGTGGGATTCAGAGCAGAAAATCTTGAGCATGCGCTTTCCTGAACGAAGGTCACAGTTCCAGATCGTTCTTCTGTGTTTAAACAATCAGGTTAATAAATCAAAATAAGCTCTCAGGAGATTCGCGTTCAAAAAGGATTAAACAAATCAGGGTTTTTGCCAAAAATAGTAGGCCCAGATACAGGGTTTGACCCGTCTTTTACCAAACACAAAAAATACCTGAGCAGTCAAGCAAAACTATGTAACAAATTGGATCAAGATGATTCTGACCATTTTTGTGGGCTCCTGAGATCCTTTGTTTAGATGGAAAATAAGCAAATTAATATGTAAGACTTACAAAGTTGGGATATGCATAAATTTATAGGGGGGCTTATATGCCTCTAGATAAACACTGTGCAGATTGCGTTGTTTAAAAGAGCACAAGACAAAGACTAGGAGTATTTCCACAGCACAGTGCAAAGTTTACCGTTGTCTGTAGGTTAGATTCAATGCACAAATACAATAAAAATGAAGTCATGCTGACAAGTTAGTATTCTATTCAACAACATTCTAAGAATAATTCAGTAGGAATGATAAAATAGCAAGTTTATGCCTGTTCAGCACAATAAAATTTCAATATTCACCCATCACATAGCAATATCCCCAGCAAGCCAGAGCCCTGTTAAATTAAGAACTTTACAAACATGTAGCAGAAGACCCAGTTCATTCAAGAGAAGTCACACTGACGAAAGCACGCTGGAGCCTTGCTGATTTAGGCACTAAAGTTACCTATAGCAAATCCCAATTAAACTAGGCATTTCTACCAAAGGTTCTCTCACCATTGCTTTACCCACCTAGATCCCTGTTATTCCAGGTGGATATTTCCAGCTCTTGGGTCAAACCAAGAGCTTTGGAGTAAGTTGCTGCATAACCCATTACTCTGATTTGGAGGTAATGACCATTCACACCCCCTGAACATGGGCTAAGAGAAATGTTTTTTGTTTACCTTGTACAAACATTTGACCTTCTATGTAAGCCAGGTGGGGGTTTAAAAGGCGCAGCCATATCTCATTTAACATTTCCATCACTTGCTTTCAGCTGTTTGCCTTCACGGATGGCCCATTCCAGATTCACTGCTTGAGCATGTCACTGTGGGCAGCTCTCCCAGGGAGCTCCTCCACCCGGCGAGGAGGAACCGCTGGCTGCTGCTGACAGCAGAGGCTTTTGAAAGATGATGGGCTAAATTCAATTGTTGTTGCTGAGGTTGTGCCGCTGAGATCTTATCACTCTGGGAAACACACATGGAAGACATTTAAACAAATACGGACACAGAAAGCAGAGAAGAACATTAAATCTAAAACTACACCCATTACAAAAAGTCAGGCAGTGCCTTGTCTCTTGATAAATACTGAGCCTGCAGTGATGACCTGTGCATGTAGGTTCTACAGAGGAGGGATGGCCTGTCTGCTAGCTAGACTAGCAAAGGACATAGGCAAGACAGAAGGTGTGGTTTTAGGCTATCACTGAAAACTCCTAATTTGAGTGATTATTTATACAACCAACGATCTCCTGGGAACAGCAGTCTCTGGACCCACCTTTCTTTTGGTACTGTGGTGACATAGGCTAAGCCACTTTGAAATTGTATGAGGTACTCCCATGTTTTAACTGGAATGCTATCATAACTTTTTATTTCTTGGCTTCTATTACTCAGTCAGGAGCATTTCTTACAGCACTGGGCCACCTTCCAGGCATAACATCTACCAAAGGCATTGAGTATGTCCTAGTTTTTCTCAGAATACAGCCCAGAGCAAAATGACTATAATATAGCAGGCGCAGAAGAAAACCAACAGCATGGAGGTCAAATAGTAATTAAAACCAAACCTAAAAAAGAGCAAACCAAAACTGCCTAATCTGTGACCCCAGGAGAAAATTATTGTGAACAACAAACAAAATCAATTACAGTAATGCTTTGCAGAACCAGCAGTGCAACACAACTCTGCAGGGCAATATGTGAGTGGGGGCAGCCCCAATATTCCAAATACCCAGCGCTGCTGGATCAGCATTTGTTTTCTGCCACCAGCAGGTAGGAACCTGGGAATGAGCACTCCCTGCCTGCACACCAGGGAGAGCACCCATGGGTGGACACGGGGCTTCCTTAGCACCAGAGCTCCTGAAGGAGGCGGCAAGCCTACTGCACTTGTATAACTTCTAAAAGGCAACATCAACAGTACATTTGCTTACTGACCTAAACCCACAAGATGTGAGCTGAGCATAGTGAAGATATCTTAGGATCTACCTCCCTAGCACTGAAATCACTGTACAGTACAAAACTGTAACAAGTGCTTCTTAACTTGGGGAAGGGTAAAAACTCTGAGTGCTGCTAGAACTTAATTTCCATGTACAATCAATGCTCTTGCCAAAGCAGGGCCATCCACTCCCCAGGATTTTCCAGTAGCTTGTAGTAATAAACACCTCCAAAGGCAGGAAGAAGATAGAAATAGTTTCATGAACACACGTAAACACATAGAGAGCATGGAGATTAAAACATTGATTAATTATTTCTGATCCAACCATTCACATCCCTCTGAGATACTGTTGTCCAGATTGACCAAGAAGTGCCTTAACTGTAGTCTAGCTGGCCTCCCAACTCCTACTTTAGATGGAAGAATGATGCACAAAATAGTTCATCATTCCTCCAAGCAAGGAAAAGGACTTCCTTGCTGTCATCCAAAATCTCCTTCTGCTCCTACAGATGCCAAAACTTCCTTCCCTTCTGCCCACTACTGACCAGCCTTCACGGAGCTGTTCTCAGCTCCCAGCATCCCCAATTAAAGGCAACATCATCGTCTCACCATCACTCTGAAAAAGGCATTATAAAGACTGAAACAGGGAGTGATAGTACAACGTAAGAAAACAGAAACCAGCCCAAGTACCTGAGATCACCGCAGTTTGTATTTATGCCATACTTCTGCTTTCGTCCTCTTCCTAATTGTTCTCATCCTTCTTTCTAAACAGTAACGGGGATATTTTTCAAATATTAGACATAGGGGTTCAGACCTCTGGATGCCCATTCAGGTGTAAAGTCTTGGCATACTGTTGAATTTATGTTAAGCCAGCTCATTACCATTGAACAATAGCCAGTGAATTGGCTATTGTTCAAAGAAATCACTTATCAAAGGCCATGCCCAATAAAAACAAACTGTTAGTGCAAAGTTTTGAAGTGTACAAAAGAAGGATTAAGGAAGAAGGATGTTTTTGCAGTTAATGTGTAAGATTAAGAGATGAGAGATCTGGTTTTTATTAAAGGGGGTCTCGCTATCATGTTAGGCAAGCTGTATAAAATCCCTGCATTTTCTTTTCCCTCTGAATAAGATGGGAATAATACTATTTTCCTACCGGGTGCAGAGGTTTAGATCACTTTGGCCCTAACGCTTACAATGCCCACCACCAAGATGTCTATGAAGCACGGGCTGAAAGAAAAAAATAACCAACCACATCCAACTGACTGAATTTTTAAACTTGAATTAATTGGCTTTCATCCAACTTCCAAAACCCAAACCGACTACACACCATTGGGCTAAGAATAAGCATGAGCAATGACACTCTACAGGGCAATTTTCTGGAGAGGCTGGAAACCCTGGGAGAGGGGCTGGAGATGAGAGCACCTCCTCAACCGTGACTGCACGGCTGCGCCTATGACAATCTCATTAATTTTGCACTGTGCACAGCATCCCAGGGGTGGCTGGAGCCCGGGGTGCGCTCTGCACCCCCACCACTCCCACCAGCTCTCATGGTCCTGCCCTGCACACCCACGTGCGGTCAGGGTTTCAAGGCATTAAATTGCATTGATGCAGCTGAGACCTCCGTGGTCCCCCAGAGGTAACCAAGTTTCAACCTTCTGCCTCCTTGGAGCAAGCTGGTACGTTGTGCCCTTTCCAGCAAGAGGAGCGGCTTTTCAGTCTCAGTGCTAGATGAACTAGGGGTTTCTGAGGAAAGGCTGAGCCCGAGGCTGAGCTCTGCAAGCTGCAGATGTGCAGATGAGCTTGCTGGGCACAGCTGGGCTGGGAGGGGACAGGACTGCTCTGCTGACGCCTTGCTGAAGTGAAGGGCTTAATTTTCCACGTTTCTAGGGAAATTACTGTGCTGTCTCCTGTATGATTTGCAAAAGGATATAGCACAGAGCCACACTGCCTCCAGAGCCTGATCCTGTGCTTGGTTCTGACATGTTGCAGCTGGAAGTGCTACCCACCACTGTGAAAAATGGCTTTCAGTCATAAAAGAAAAAGAAAAAAGGGGAAAAAAAGTAATCACTTCAGGCTTGGCAAAGCCTTGTAGGAAATTTTCAAGGAGGCCTGTTTCTCCCACACATCCTCTGCATCAACAAGGTTATTATTACAATTTAAGATTACAAACAAATAGCTTTTAGAACATACAACAGGTGATCACTTTGGTTATTAAAAATTGGCCAAGATGTTGTAGATGTTAGACGGGGCTGCTGCATGCCTATAACACCTCCTTTCCCATTACCATGAGCAACACTATGCAATGCTTTGTAAAGTAAAAACACATGCTGGAGCATTAATGATAATAGATGGATAGGCTGAGGTTGCCAACGTGCATTTCTGTGTGTAGGTCAAGCAAGACAGAACAGAAAGAAGAAACATATCAAACAAATACTCTCAAATAATCACCCTCCAAGCAGTAACTGCATATTGAATCAAACCCATGATAGATTCTCTTGCAGACAAATCCTACCCAGAATAGCAACTGAGAAATCCAGCCAAGTACCCAGAAGACCACCCGCTCTACGCACTGTGGGTCAGCTGCTCGTGGGCGGCCACTGCTGCTGTCTTCACCTGCCTCTTGGAGGTCCAAGCTCTCTGTGGTGGGTGTGGAGGGAGGAGATCTCTATTCAACCATGGCCTTGCGATACTCAAAACAATGTTTTGATGATGGTCTGAGGCTTGTCATTGCTCCTGCCATAAAAGCACAGCAGAACATGGAAAACACAAGAGTCCAAATCTCACAGTTACACTGTAATCAAGAAAAGCTCAAATTAAACCTGGAAAAATCCCATCCCGCTCTGTTTTTGCTAAGTTACATGCTATCCAACTGCAGCAAACTGCACAGGCACCTCGCCAGCAGCACTGCAGTGGCTCTGGGGCACAGGCAGCCCCCACGCTCCCAACAGCCCTTCCTCCCCTCTCAGGGAGCAAGGCTGTGGAAGCGCTACCTGGCTGGCTCGCCATGGATGGTTTGAGTCTCGGGGTGGGGGGGGATGGGGACGGAAGTAGACTGCACACTTCCAAATGCTCCAAGACACGCTCTCATGAATCAAACAGCTGAAAATAAAATCCAACAGCCAAATAAGTGGGGCAAGGACTGTGAATCTGTGAGACACTGGAGGAAAGTGTTTTACAGGTCGTCCTTCCTTCCTTCCTCTCCTCCCTTTTTTTTTTCCCCTTTTGACTAAACACACAAGGGTTTTTTGGGACATCGCTTTCCACATCACTCTTGAGCTTGAGTAACCCAGCTTGTGCAAGCAGCCACGCAACTGGCTGTGACAGGGCTGTCTGGTATTGCAGGGGGCCGCTGGGCTGACGTCAGCCCATGACACAGCAGCTCCCACCCTGAAACCTGAATCCTGGGCACTCTCTGCTCCCAGCTACCATATGTGCTGCCTCTTGGGTCGTGCTGGCTGCTTCTGCTAGGTTTGTTTGTGCTGCGCTCTCCCGGCCGGACTCGGTGGGGATGGGCTGTACCGGCAGCACGTATGGACAAAATGAGGAGGAAAAGGAGCCATTCCTGGCACATACTGTGGCCAGCCTGCCCTGGTGCATGGAGAGGGGCCAATTTCAGCCCTTGGCATGCCTTCCCACCACCATCCCTACTCCTGGCAACCCCTCTGCATGAACCCACCTGCCAAGTCTATTGCACCTCTGACACCTGCACACCTCCTGCTCCCAGCAACACCCTCGCAACACTTGTCTTCCCAAACTAAACCCAGGAACCAAATACAGCACAGGGTACAGAAGGAGCATGAAGGCCATTAAGGACCCCCATGTCGAGTACCCACCTTACTGATACCAGCAAATTACAGGCTGAATGTAATCTCTTTGAATGAGAGGTGCCTCGAGACATTGATCATTTGGGGAGGCACAGGGACTGCATATCCTGTGCCAGCATGGTACAAGATAGGGCTTGTCCACAGCTTGGTCACATGTCAAGCGGAGCAAGGGAGAGAAAGCCCTTGGTGCTGATGAAGGCAGACAAAGCCAGCACACTGACACAGGAAGAAGTGAAATGCCGGGGAGGCATTTGGCCTGTCATCACTTAAAACTTGCAAACACAACAGTGGTTATTACCAGAGCCAAACAATAAAACTAGAAAAAATGAAGTCTCCACTAAGATAATTGCTGAATCAAAACATCTACAAAAAGTAAAAGTTTTGCTCTTCCTTAATTGAAAAAGCTTGGCTTCCACGGCACATATCTTGTCTCAACTGTTTTAACACCTTGTGCCACATGGTACAGAACGAGGTGGCTCAGCAGCTCAAGCAGGCTGTCAGAGAGCTGCAGCTAACCGTGGCCAAAAGTCCAAGTTTGTGAGAACCCTAAACCTCTTGAAATCTGGTTTCACTCTGATTTGCAACAAAAGCTAATATTTGCAAAATTTCTCATGACACAAAATGGTTTTCCCATCTAAAAAGAATATCTGGTAAACATCAGCATCAGGAATTTCTGCAATCAGCTCTTCCCCCTACAAAGCCCAGTAGCTCTGAATTAAATCAAGACGAAAAAACACAGTGAGATTGTCAGGGAACCTCTGCTCCCATCCCACCTCTTCCCCTTGTCTCCCAGCTCGTGCAGACAGGCTAGAAACCCTCACAGCCTAGCTTAGGTCAGGGTTGTAGGTTTTGGGGGGCCAGGCTGCAGGGCTGGGACCCCAGTGCCATCCTCAGTGTGAAGCCACTGAACCTACAGGTGAAACCAGCTGGTGACCAAACCACCCCCGCCAAGACCAGTGAGTACCCAGCAGGACCCTCAGCAGAGCCCAGGCATTTGGCGTCTGATCCACTGAATCTCTTCTGGTGGGGCCAGAACCAATTTGATTAATTGTCTTCCAACCGTTCAACTCACTTCTGGAAAGTACATCTACATTTTTAAGCAGTGGCTGGACGGGCAGGAGGCCATTTAGGCCAACACAACAACCACTGTACCCAATGGGTAAGGAAGCCCTGGGAAGTGGAATATCAATGCCATGAAATGCTGCATTTGATCTACAGCACAAGGTTTCATAACACTCATTTACTTCATCCCAGTTATTTACACCCATCCCTGCAACCATTACCAGTTTGCCTACAGCGGTGTTTGAAGGAAGCTGCTCTTGATGCCATTCCTAACACATGTGGTTGCCCTGCAAGGATGTTTCCATCTAATATGACCAACAAATAAGGGAGGAACACAACCAAGATCTGATTTCTTAGATCCACTGCCAGCCTGGAAACAAAACTTCCAGCCACTGGGATGGCCAAAACATGTTCCCTTTGTACTCACTGCACGCTCAGAATTACGTCTCTCTTAATGTTGTCTGTTCTGGGAGTTTCCTTGATTATAATCTCATTGGTTTGTTTTAATTGAGAATCTCTGGGACATTTTAAGGCCATTCTGGTAAAGCAAAAGCAAGAACACAAATCATGGTTCCACTCCAACCGTATGCCAGTGAAGCTTCAGATGCAAAAAGCAACATGGGAACACCACAGCTCAGGTATCTTTCTCCATCACCAGTGAGTGAAGGACTCACATGCTGCACTGCTGCTTTGCCAGGCAGGAGAGGGCAGCTGCCTGCACAGGAAAGCAGGGCAGAGCATGCAGCCATGCTCCCCCGGGCTTGCCGGAGTTTGTGCTCCCTGGCTTGGAGCACCGCTGGAGGAAACAGCCCGGCACACAGCACACTGCTGGCAGTGGCATTTGCTCAGCCGCGGTATCTATCTGAAGAGAGAAGTCCAACAAGCCACGCATGCTCATTGCCAAAATCTAGGGCAGGCAATAACCGTTATTGCGTCCTGGCCACGCTAAACCTGATACGTACTTTCCTAGCTCTGGTTTTCGGCAACAATAAATGCAGAGGAGGAAAGCCTTCCCTCCACAGTGAGGTCAAAGACCCGTCCACGGGAACAGGCAGGTGTTTAATGACAGCAACCACGTGCCCAGGCCCAGGACCGAGGCACACTACCAACAGTATCAATGAGCTGGCGAGCACATGCACTGTACCCATGAGACACAGCGTGCTCGCCCCGGCTCACCGGCAGCCACATCCCAGAGGAGGCCAGCTCCAGCGGCCCTGCTCCTGGTGCCATGGGGTGTCTCCCTGAGGCGTCCCGCTCCTAGCCCTCAAAACTGCCCCTCTTTCCCCAAAGCGGCCTTGACTCTCCCCGCAGCCGATGAACTCAGGGGACAGATGGTGCAGGCAGGCTCCAGCTGCTGTAGGGCAGTTCAGAGCAGGGGTCAGCTGGGGGCAGCCCTTGGGGAGGCCAGCAGTAGGATGGGGTTCCCAGGCAGCCTGGAGAAAGGATTACAGACAAGCATTTATGGCCCAGGCACCTGATTCAGTCACTCATGTGAAGGCCATGAGTGAGATGGACTCTGGCTGGAGGCTGATGACAGCCCTCCCACGTCTGCAGCCTCCAAACAACCAGCACAACACTGGTGGGTGTGAACAGATAAACTATGAGATCTAAGGAGAGATTAGGCTGCAGTTTAATATTTTGTTTCATATAAATGTAGTATCACTCTAAGCTGCAGTCAGCCATCCCACCAGCTGGTAATTCTCAGGCCCTAGAAAAATTCTTCCATATAGATCAAAAGGGGCACTGAAGACACTGCTGCTTACCCCCGAGGCTTTTCCTTACTGGTGCTCAGACAAACACTGGGATTTAAAGCTGAGCTTTGCTGCCAGGTAAGTCATCCTGTTCCCTCCTCCTGGAAGCACCACAGCAGTGGCAGGGCACAGCCCTTTGCCCACAGCAGAGGCACAGAGCTCCCTGCACACCCTCCTGTCCCCACACCACAGGTCCCGATTGGACCCTTCTCCTGCAACCAGCTGTGAGACCCGATGAGCATCATCTGCAGGACAGTGAGGAAGGGAACAGGGAAGGAGAAGTGGTGATGCTGGAATATGAATTTGGAGCCAAGAAGAGATGCTCTGATAATGCTCGCTCTTGGGCAGCCCAGCACTGCCCAAAAGCCCTCTCCTGAGGCAGACTTTGGAGCTGGCAGTGCAAAAGGCAGCCGCTTGGCTGACGTACGCTGCCTGCAGTGGTAGCAGGGTGTTTCCCTGCCATGCAGGGATCAAGGGTGACCGGGGGCTGTGTGGAGCTCTGCAGAGACCTTTGGTCACCCCCGCCCAACAGGAATGCTCGCTGTCACCGTGTGAAGAAAGAGACGAAGGTAGCCCAGGCACAGGGCAGGCCACCATCAAGGAGTCACAGCTCCAACTACACCCCTTCCCACCCCAAACACTGAACTGCAGAGAGATGATGCAGGACCTGCACTTGTCTCCACGCCACACCCACCAGGGATGATCCCAGCCACCAGCACATCACAGCCAGTTACGTGCACTAGGGGTGGGATGACCCTGAACACCACCTCCTCCCTCCACCTCTCCTGCCACTACCTTGGGACTGACAGTGAGCTAAGGCAAGAAGAGGAGGTGGGATTTTCTCTTCTTCCTCCACACCAAGGCGCTGTATCCCAGCTATGCCAACAGGAGGGGGGTTCCTTCAGAACAAGGGACATCTTCCCACTTCCAGTCAGTTGTCAGGGCATCTCTCATCCTATCTTCAAGTTTTGGAAAGCAAGGATCGATCTTTTACCAGCTATGACAGCTAAAAGCCCCAATGTTTCCAATCTGCTCCATGCCTACTGAGGCCTGCTCGCTACCAGGTTCCTTCTGATGCCAAGATGCAACTTGAGATGATCCCAATTAAAGATGTGCGGCTGTCACAATTTCAGCTGCACAAATGAAATGAGAAAACTAATGGTGTCACCCACCATCTGCAGGAACAAATTTACAAACCTAATCACCTCCCAGCACAGCCAGGCTGCCAGTGCCTGAAGGAGGGTGATAGGGGAAAAGAAAGCTTTTGGGACTCTTAAAGAATATTAATTCACACTGATAGGAATTGGATCTGTCCTTGTCTGTAATCAGCAGCGGAACTGAGATCCTGAACTGGAATATTAATGCAAGTGCTCCATGGGAGATGGGAGCCTCTTAAAACCTCTCTCAAATTATGAGAATTAAACATTAGAGGAGCAGCACAGCAAACTGCAATGCAGTTGTGGTGTCGGGAGGAGTCTGATGTTTAGAGGAGGTTGAGAAATTCAGTGGAACTATCACTGACTCCTGATAGTGCCCAGGACTACAGATCCCTACTGACCACTACCCAACATATTGATTTTTCCCTCCAGGCACCCTCCTAAACCTGCGTGTGACCCCTGTTTCTCCTGTAAAAGAAAATGGAATTTTTAATCCTAGGTTGATCAGGTGCATCCTCTGTGCTTAATGAAACCTATTACATGGAAAGAGGAGAGGAATCCCTATTTTGACAGTTGTATTTTGCTATTCTGTATAACTACTGTTATGTTTTAGGGGCAGGGAAATACCTCTGACATCTTTTCATTGAGGTACGAAGGATTTGAGGTCTTCAGCTTGAGATACGGCACTGAAAACAAGCAGCTGTTCCTGGAAATAAAGCTGATGGGGAGTGCCTGATGCTGAGAGAGGGACAGATCCAGGACACTATTTGCTGCTGAAGCCTTTGGCAGAAGAGGGGCCAGACTATGAGTTATCACCCTGAGGAATACACTGCAGGTGTCAGGCATGCCTTTTGATAGGCGTTTTGTCGTCTCTCATTAGTTTTTTCCCTCCATCACATGTTTGGCTGCAGGGGTTACAAAGCAGCAGAGCACCTCCATGGCACTGAGCCACTGCAGGGATGAACCAGCCTCATGCTGAGAGGAAGTCCACAGCCAGATCTGCAGCAGGCTGAATGGGAATGCATTGTACTCCCTCCAGGTTTCTTACTGAGGGCCAGATAGGGCACTCAGGTCATTCCTGTACATCCCACCCATCCTCAGGAAGTTGCTGCTGCCAAGTGCTTGGTGCCTGCTAGCAAGCAGCAGCCCAAGGCAAGGATGCAACTCCTGGATTTAACGTATCAGGACCCATAAGAGTGGATGAAAAAAATGAGTTTTCACCTCCCTGAGGGAAAACGAAAGGTCCTGGCGAGCCTTGCATGAAAACACTTACTGGAGAAGACGACAAAAGCAAAGGCTCGTTAGGAACACATGCAAGTTGGGCAGCTCTGCACAAGCTGAGCCCCCAGCCCTGACGGTGCACACTTTTGCTCTACTCCCGCATGTCACATGCCAGCCAGCCTGTCAAACCAACATGACTAATATTTGGAGGTTTGTTCAAGGTTCACTAGCAAAATCCAGCAGCAAGGCCTCCCACCTCTGCCGTACAGGCCCAGGCAGCTGCTGCAAAGCGGGGCCTCTGCAGGAGGTGCCAGGAAGGACGCGCAGGGAGGTGCTGGCGTGCACAAGGACCATAGCCTTCCTCCTCCCCAAGCAGTGTCTGTAGCATTGAGGGCAAAAGGGGCCGCAGAGAATCTCCCTGATCCTGAAACACCCTTTCTCCGGTGCTGAGAGGGGTGAACCCCCAACCTCCTCGTTGTGGGGGGGAGAGGACACGTGCCACACACAGAGGGTGCCACGGGGGCTCTGCAAGCCCTCTGCCTCCCTCTCATAGCCCAGACTTCTCCTTCGCTTCACTTTGGTTTCAGCAGAAGTTTCCTGTTCCTCATCATTAGAGAAAAGCAAAGCCTAAGGGCCTCATAATTCATTTGCAAGCAAGCCGCGGGGCACGGAGCGACCGCAGCCACGACCCCGGAGCGCTCTGCATCTCCTCCCGCTCTGCCCTGCCAAAGCAAAGGTCCTGCTTCCCACCCTGCAGCGTCACACAACGACCTATCGCCTCCATCAAGGGGAAACAGGATTAATTCATGACAACCCAAGAGCAATCCTTTGGTGCTCAACTATTGGTGAAAAGGAAGAAGTCTGGTTTTTTAACCTTTGAAATGAAATTGCCCCAGTTAAAACTAATGATTCACTTTTTTCTGTTATTACAGCTAAAAAGTTGATCTGCCATAGCATTTCTAAGGAAAGCTTCTTTGTAACAAGCACATCAGTAACATATCTTAATTTTTTCTGTACACTCAGCAGATACACAGTAACAACTACATATGAAATTGCAGAACATCAGTGTCTGAGGCTGCCATCGAAACAATAAAACACTTCAAGGAAGGATTCAATTTTTCCTTGTCATTTATATGACAGATCTCCTTAATTAACTAGTTTGCTGGCAGAGAAAATGAATGAATGAGAGATAAATTGGCTTTCCTCATTATTAGTGTCTCCATTGTTTTCTTATATATCGGGGTAATTTAATATTAATGAATCCCCATTCCCAGCAGGGGGCAGACACTGCCAGAGTTGGGGAAGCCCAGGGCAGGCAGATCCCAAGGGGACAGGACCCGCGGAGGCAAAGTGCCCTTTGCAGGCACCAGGCAGATCCAGTGCATCAGGAACGGGCGGCGATGGGCCCCTATCGCCCCGCACCCTGGGACCCGGCCCAGCGCACGCCCCAGCAGGCAGGCTCCATGGAAACAAAAGAAAACAAACAAATGAATAATAATTAAAAAGAAAGAAATAATAAAAAAAAAGAAGGGATCTGGCAAACTCTGAGAAGACCAAGTGGCAAGGGGACAGGGCACCTGACTGGGCTCAAGTAATACAGCAGAGAGGCAATAGAGGAAAATTTACATTACTGCTACGGCTACGTGCAGACTAACAGAGGGACCCATCAGTCAGCTACTCTGCACCCTTCCCATGCAATATATGGCAATGAAGACCCAATGCCTGGGCTGTGGTTGCACTGCAGGAGTACACCATGGCTCAGCCGCAGAGGAGCTGGAGCTGCTGCGCTCTTTGGCTAAAGGGACAATTTTTGGGTTTTGTCCCCATTACAAACACAGGATTTCTGATACATGCAGCATTTTTTCCTCCACCAAGTGGCCGTGAAGCTTTGTCTTTCCTGGGCCTCAGCACAGAGCACAGCATCAACACCGATGAAGGATATCCTGCCTGAGCCGAGAGAAGCAGAAGTCCCACCCCAGACCCAGGAGTGTAAATCTGCAAAGCTCGGTTGTGCTTGCTGGACTACCTAAGGGTTTACCAAGGCTTTCACGAAAGCTGAATTTGGCCCAAAACTCAGGAAAGAAGAGTGCATTCAGCATTTGCTTCCCCGAAAGAATCAAGCTTGCCAACGTCTCTTTAATATGAGAGGCCAAGCCTGCGGCGTCACTACTGACTCCAGCGGCCATGTGCCAAGGCCGAGGTTGCCTGGGTGCCCGCCTGGGCCGTGGCACCATGCCAGGCGTGGGGAGCGCTCCCTGCCTTTGTGCCTGTATCCAGGCAGCGGGGAGTATGCCTGCTCCTCCCCAGGAACTCATCCCTCAGAAATACCACTCTGCTCGCTTCAGAGGAGACAAAAGGCACCATTTCTGTAGCCAGGGGCTAAAACAACAAAAGCAATAAGAGCTGCATTTGCAGGTTGCTTTAACCAGCAACTCCAGAGTGAGCTCTCCTGCTGCTGCTGGCTCCTGCTCTTAGCACACACCCTGCTCCTGCTTTGTTACTGCAAAAACAGATTTCCCCCCTCCATCACCCAGACCGTGCAATCAGCCCAGGAGAAAAGCCTTTTCCTTCGTGCTAGGACTGTTCACCTTCCTGAGCACAGCCACGGCAGCATCTCTGCTTCCTCCTGAGAACGGGCACGCACAGCATGACTCGCAGGAGTCCCAGGGACTTGCTCATGCTCCCAGGTGTGACACCACCTGACAGACGTGAGGGTGCCTGCCACCCTCAGAAATGAACATCTTGGAAATTTAAAATCTTGTTTCTTGGGTGCCCACCCATAATGACCACCCCAGCTGCTGTCCATTGAGGTGTCCATCAGAGGAATCAGTGGCTCAATATCCATAGTACCATCACTCTGACGCTCACAGACAAGTCAGAACCATTTCTATTAGACTAAATAATTTATATCAAGCATGACACAAATAGATGGTAAAAGCCCCTTATTTCCCTTCATTCAGGATTGCAGTGCTGTCATACCACTGAGTGTAACTTTTCAAAATTCCCTCTTCAGTTTTCCACCAAGACCATTTTCCCATGCGTGGTTTGCTGGGACCTGCATGCGGAACAGGAGCTGGGTAGAGAGAAGCCCCTGCTCAGCTCACCGCCAGCCTTGCCAACCCCATGCACCTCACACATCTGCCTGTTCCCAAGAGGCTGCCAGGCCTACCTGCTTACCTGCGAGCTGCTCACGTGCTGTTTGGGGCACAGAGCTTCAGCAGACCCATGTCAAGCCACGGTCTCTCTTATTAGTCTTTTTTTTTTAAACAAAACAACAAACAAAACAAACAAACAAAAACCCCAACAAAACACCAAAAAACCAAACCACAAAACCCAAAACAATAAACAAACCACACCTGAAAGAAATGGCACAGTATATAAGGAAGAAACATAAAATAAAACTTGCAGACATATGAACAGTCTACAGAAAATTTAAAACTTTGCTTGCCGTTGCTGAACCCATCCAGGGAGAAATGGCACCCTCTGACCCTACAGCTGCCTGTGTAATACAGCATTTATGCTAGGTGTATCCTGCATTTAAAATACATAGATTTTATATACTCACTGTTACAAGCATATTTTCAGGGCAAGTTTCCATTGACTTGAATTCCTCGTCTTCTGTGATCTGTTGCAGGCAGGTGAACCTCATGTATCATTTTTCTTCTCTTTGTTGTTTTAAATGATGCAGCATTTTCCCTGTGCTAGGTACTGACCTTCTACCCTCTTTCTCTTAAGTAAAAATGGGAGTACGCTAAATAGAGTCACACTCAGTAATGTGGGCATGAGAGTAGAGAGAAGGCCATGAAATGTCTCTTTAAAGCCATTTGTCTGAGGAGTCCCACTTCTGTCTTAGTTCTGGGTTCATGACCATTCCGTCCATGCCCACTGCCAGGGCTGTAACCCCATGCCCCCTTATCCCTCCCAGCCCATCCTCACACAGTGCAGGAACCCAGAGAGCTAACCTGCCCGCATGCTCTTCTCTTTGCTGCTTTCCTAGTTAACCAAACATTTCCTCCAGCTCTGAAGAGCACCGGCTAAGTTTTTCAGCATGCTAGGTAAGATTAAGTAATCACTCTCATAGTTGTAAAATATCACAGTATGATTTATTAAAAAGTCAAAAATTTTACAGAACTTATGAAAACATGGGGTTGTTAGTGTCCAGTGAAATGTGTCCTATTCAGTTTTCTGCAGGTTTAGGTCCCCAAATCAAAGGGTACATGAGCATCGCTTCCAGGTCAACACCAGCTGCGAGGGCACAGAGCAGGGACTGCCCTATTCCCACCTGCAGCACTTCAGACCAACTTGGCTGCATCTTTAAACTTTCCAGAAAAGCTGGGCTTTCCTGAAACCCAAGCTAACATCCAGCACTGGCACTGCTCTCTAGTCCCACTGGGCTGCACAGCCCACCAGCAGCAGAGGGGTGAGTTTGGACTTCCCTGGGTGACGAAGCTGTGGCAGTGCAGCACGGGCTGTGTTCAGCTGGCACATGTACAAGTGTTGAACACCCATAAAATTGTGCAGAACTCCCCCGCAGGAGGGCTCTGCTGCTGCCTATCACCCTCTGCCTCTCCTTGGGCTGCAAGACGCTAGTGCCTGTCAAACTCGAGTTACAAACCAAGAAGAGGCAATGAGAAGCCACTCGCCAAACAAATTCACACTTTTTTTGTAAAGCAGAATTCAGATATATTTAAGGAAAAAATACCTCTTTGTTGTGCTGTTTGGAAGGTAAGTATGATCAGATTTGGCTCTTGGTAATTTCGTTCTTCTGTCATGTCCTTCCCATCTCTTTCCCTTTGAGATTTACTTAATCCTACTTGAGAAAACTGCTCATCAAGATGGGAGTTATTTCAGCATCTGTTGCTGAAACATTACTTCATTTCTCCTGTCCTTTTTACCCTCCAGCATTCAGCAGTTCCCTCCAGCACTCTTACCTTCTCTTCTCTTCTCTTCTCTTCTGTTAATTAAAACCCAGTTAGGATTGCCTGCTGATAACTGCTCACTGGTCTAACAAAGCCTGGCCTGCTGCTATTTTGTTAAGTGTCATATGAATAGGCAACAGCAGGTCTTACTGGAGCATAAACAGCTCAAACTATTCCCTGCAAGCATTTGCTTTTTGCGTGTACTGTGCTAATTTGGCGAAAAGGTCTCTTTGGAAATTTTTTCTTCAAAAATATTTTAAAAGAACAATCTTATGTTTCACATATTGCATAAAATTAATGACATTGATAGGTTTTAAATACAAATAATGGGAAGCGAGAAGGACTGCAGAGGAAAATCGGCGTAACAACTGTGACCATGCCACTACCTTGTTCCAAGATGTCCCAGCCAAGGATGATGAGCCCCCATGGCCAGGGCCATCCAGCTGCTTGGGCAGCTTTGGATAACTACACTTTCTAACCCCATCTGAAGGCGTCACTGGCTTTTTTTTAACAACTTAGAACAGCTCTAGGTGTCATATGGCTTATTGCTATTCATTGCACAATAATCCTCCAATCTATTCTGCATTAAAAAAATAAACCTTTCTGTAAATACAGTGTTATTTGCCCTGCTTTGCTTGCAGCCTCCTTAGCACCACTCCATGGAAGGCAAGTGCTATCTTGGTGAGCCCACTACTGAAATGTCACAACTACAGAGATAAGCTGAGCATCAGCAGTCACAGCACAAGGAGGCACAATACACACAGAAGCGCTGTGCTGTCATTTGGAAATAAGTCCATCTGGCACATTTGTTTTCAGTCATATAAAGAATTCCTCCTCCTCCTCCTCCTCCTCTCTGTTTGCATGGCTAGCTTGTGGTGTTTGTGAGTGGAAGCCCGAAGCTCTTTGCCCTGCTCCTTTACTCCTTTTGGCTGCAGCAAACAGCAGCTGGGTTCTGTCCTGGGAGGGCACGGTGCTGCCAGCCCCATCCACGGGTGCTCGCGGCTGGAGGAGGCTGCTCCGCAGGTCCCTGGAGAAACAGGTCAGTGGGCAGCGACCACTTGCAGGATTTGCCATGGCAAGGCCGGTGTCAACGTTGGTCTCCACTGCCTGCTGATGAACTCTGCTCTCCTGGAGAGAGGCCTGCAGCTCCCTGCTCACCTGTCTGTGGAGGGAGGTGGCATCCCACCGCAACGGGGCTGCTGGACCACCATGAGGAGAGCGGACGTGCCTATGGAGGTCACCGCCAGCTTGCTCAGGAGTAAGGGCTTTGCTTCGGTCAGATTTTGTTTTACCCTTTGTAGGTCTCACCTCCCAGCTTCTCTGCCCAGGATTACCCCACTTTACAGGGAGAGGGGCTGGGACAGAGTCCTGCAGGATTTTTTCTTTGCCCGCATTGTTATGTTTATGGGAAAGCCGAACGTTTGTTTCATGGGGCTTTGAGCTGTCTTGAACCTGTTGAATAAAATTTGGAGAGAACCCCATTAACAGATCATTCTAACTTTACTAGGTGATGCTTTCACCTAGCCTCACTGTGCTGAAGTCACCTGCAGCGTGAGTCAGTCAGCCCCTAGAGACTCTTACAAGCCTGAGAGGTGGCAGATGAAACAATGAAGGTAACGTGACACACACGGAGAAAAACAATCCCAGCTTTCCATACAAAATGCTAGGTTGTGAGTTGACCGTAACCCCAGGGTCTCATTTCTGTGGCAGACAGCACCATGTTAGCATCAGTTCAGTGCCTGACCGCAGTCTAGAAAGCAAATGAAATCTTAAGAATTATTCCAAACAAAACAGAGAATGTTGTTATGCATGGCACAGCTCTGGTCCCCCAGCTGGGCCATGGTGTTTGTTCCTCAACCACAGCACACAACAGAGTATCATGGAGCTGGAAAGGCTGAGAATGGACAATGAGTACAGCTGCAAGTACAGTAAGGGAACAACCACATATACTGGGAATCTTAAGTCTGGGGAACAATAAACAAACAAACAAAACTCCACAAAATGTTTGGGAGGGAGAGAATAAAAGACTACAAAAACCACGAGCCACCTGGAGAAACAGATACGTACTGGCCATTCCCTGCCATTTGCAATGCAAGAAGCAGAGGCCATCAAAGGAAGCCAGATGGAGCCAATTTCAAAGAGAAGATGGCAGTAGACCTAGGGAAGTCCCTGCCAAGGTATTTAGCGGATACAAAAAGTTCACATGGATTCAAGGGGAGACTAGATAAACACTTGGAAAGGAGAGTCACTGCAAGTTACCACAACTGGCTTCAGAAGAACCTTGAGTTTAAAACAGGCAGATTGGGAGCATATTGGTGGGGTGTAACACACACTTGTCCTCTTGCTGTTCCTCCCAAGGCAGTTGCCTGTGACCTGCTGCTGGGGACAGAGCTGGGCAGGATGAAGCCCTGGTCTGACCCTCTGCAGACAGGCTGACAGTCTCAGGATTTTCTACAGTACCCGCCAGTGCTCGGCTGAGCAGCTACACTATGCTTGAAACAATCCCATAGGCTCACCTATCTTTTAATAAATTATAAAACTTAAATTAATGGTCATAAACCTTACTATTCTGAGAAAGAAACAAGAAAATTACACTTGAATTTAGTTTCTCCCAACTTGTGCACAGCTTTCAGAGGGCTTTCAGGACTAGTGCACACATGACAGATTTGCTGCAGGTGACCTAAACACAGCACACGCAAATAGCTGTACCTGTTCCAAAACCTTCTTGGAGGCATCAGATCTACTGGAGCTCCTTCACGTGTGCAAATCCTGACCAACTCTTTTGGAAAGAAACTTCTCCAGGAAGCTCCAGATCAAGTGGCATTCCTCTGACAGCTGGACAACACATGGACCAGCACCTACCCAAGGAGGAGATACCCGTCAGACCAGCAAGGCCAATGGGACTCGGACCTGCTAAACATATCCCACTTGTTCCTGTGGAGCATGCCACCCCTAGGGACGCTAACCCAGAGCAAGGCACCTGCCTCGCCAACCCTCCCCAAGACTAGAGACACATTTCATGTCTTTATTTGTGAAACACAGCATACGGAGATGGTTCTACTCTCCTGCTTAAGACTCCTACTTGAGTCTTAAGGCTAAACTTGTAAAATTTGAGCAACAGGGATCTTCTGTAAACACTCAGAGAAAGGACATGGAATAGAACAATAAGTAGCGAGCAACTTCAGAGAATAAGAAAAAGGAGATGTGGTTTATTTATTTCTTTGTCAAACCATGCAGGACCAACTTCAAAGTTGGTGGCAAACCAGTTTATAAGTAATACTGAATGAGAAGTATGCAAAGGCTACGCTGATCATGGATTAGTGTTCAGAGTAGCATAAAAATAGGCCATATAGAATAATTAAGCTGATTTGTAGCAAGTGGAAGGAAAATGAAATACCACAGGATGGGCAAATTTAAATACCCAAATTTCAACAAAAAGTAATCAGAGGTGGGAAGGGCTGTTACAGTGGAAAGAAAGCACACTGAGCTAAATTACTCTCCCGCTCACACGTATACTTCCCCCTATGTATCATCTCAGCACAGTCGTCTTTGTGGGTTTTTATTTATTTGTATTCACACAACCTCTGGACTGCACACTTGAACAGAAAAGGCAGATAATTTCCTATGACACATTTCTTCGGCACTTTTGCCCAACTGCAACTCACTCAAGAGCTCACAAAATCTATTGCAGATGATGTTGTATCAACACTATACTTACAATACATCTGGGTTTAGATGCTAAAAATCTGCCTTCAAAAACACAACGTAATGATTTATCAGAAAAAGAATAGGCTGCTATGATCATTTGATTCAGGCAGGAAAGGGAAGATATTAAAATAGCCTGCTCCAAAAAAGCATTAATACTTTCAATTTCAGGCAAACAGTAATGATGTTAATTTAACAACATCAAAACATTCCAAGGATCTGTGCTTCTATTTATTGACAGCATCACAGCACTGGCAGATACTGATTACTGTATTCATTCATTCAAAAGAAAACAAATAAGCAAAATCTTAATTTCCATTTTTAACTAGTCCTGCTTTCCTTGGGGCAGGCGGGGGGGGGAATACCCGAAAACCCCAAATCAAACCAAAACTACAAAAAATTAAAAAAAAAAACACCTCAACGAAAAAAAACCTCACCTCCTCTAAGAGCACCACAAACACCTACCTGTAGCAGAATTGTATTTCCTTCATAATCTTGTGTTTGCCACCTGGTGCTGCTGATAGGAATACATGGGTTAGGCAGAAGAGGCACCAGCTGCCCGATTTCTTGCACCTTGAACTGCAAGGCAGATGACTCCTTTGGCTCAGCAGCCACCCCGATGGGCAGCTGCTTCAAGCAAAGCTGCACGGCAATATTTCTGGTTGCATACAGCACAAAGACACAGAAGTTACTTTTCTGCATAGTTGCTTCTTTCTGTAGGATCATCTCGTAGAGTCTCACTGCATCCTCATAGTTATCGAAGCTGCAGTAGAGGGTGACACGCAGGATTTCAGGGCCACAATGCACCCGCCTGATGCCCCACACAGGCATCTGGTCATCCAGGCCGTAGAAGTCCTGATGAGCTGGGGCATAGGGGTGGCTTTGTCCATTAGCAATCTGGGCACACTGGTAGCGCCAGGGCGGATGCTGGAAGAGCTCATAGACCTGGAAAATCCGTTCCTCTCCCAAGTCCTCATGTAAGAAAAGTAGAACAGATATTCCAGGAAAGCCACAGCTTCTCTTACCATATCTCTTGTAGTATTTCAATGGAGTAACTCGCTCAGCCACCAGGAAAAGTCGAACGTCGGGGCAGATCCACTCCAAAAGCCGATCCAGAGTTTGCTGCAGAAGCAACGAGTGTCCTGAATTGGTGAGAAGGTGCAGAGTCATCAGAGAGTCTGCTCCGTCATCCATTGCAAAGGTTCCTGACAAAAAAAAAAAAAAACCACAGACAAATTGGTTCCTTCCCTTTCTTTCTTCTACTATTCAAGCCTCATTAACATGAGGGGTATATACTGTAAGACTTAGAATCAGTTCAGTCTTCTACAAGCTATGCAATAGCCCAATGAAATATGCAGGTCTGCACAGTTAAAGTGCATGAGGCAGGCAAAGAGTGACAAGGCATTATATGACTGGTCCCAGGTAACTCACGTCACAGCAGAGCTCAGATTAAGGCTCATTTTCCAACTCCAAGACTTGAGCTGTGGTCACTGCATACCTGCAACCAACGTGTCCAGAAACACCTCTGTGTCCTACTGCTCCTGTCCTTCACAGGACAGGGCAGCAGAAATGAAAAGCACTGAAGCACAAAAGCAGTAATTCTCCAAGAGGAGATGACTCTGAGCACACTTGCCTGCCTTGCTCCCACCAGCATGCATCTCAGTGCAATCATCACCTTTTGCAAAGACAGTGTGGCACGTGTGTTTGAAAACCTCAGCTATTTTCTTGTAGTCAGCAGGCTGGGCTTTAGCTTGCTGTAAAAAGCTTGTGATCTTTGTGAGTCACACCCTACTGGGGCATACAGATAAGCTATTCTTTTAAAACGCGGAAGGAAAACAGACTAACAAAAGAAAAAACCCCATGTGAACACAGCAGATAACAATAAGGGCAGATATGAATCAGCCTCAGGAAAGAGGAGCTTTGGGAAAAAACCTCGATTCTTAGTTACACGCTTCACAACACAGGTAGCTCACCACCTAACTGGAAACCAGGTCCTGGGTTATTATACATAGCCTATAAAAGCTGGGTACCAGGCTTTCCCCTTTCCGTGCCCTGTTTCCCCTCTTTTCCACCTCCCTTTTCTTCTTTTTCTTTTTCTTTTTTTTTTTTTAAATGCTGAGATACCCGTGTAATCAGCACCCTTAAGAAAATTTCAGGTTTTCTCCCTTGCTTCTTGGGTTTACATATTGGCACTTAATTTAGCTTATTGTGTAAACTACAATAGGAATGCTGAAAATGCACCTCTCTTCAGGACTCTTCTAGTGTCTCAACAATAAATCACACTGTCCCTACATCTCCTTATTTTGCCAACCTGGGATCAATATATACAAGTTAAGCCAACCCCCAGTTTTCTATACAGAACTGTCCCCACAGCCAGTATTTAAATCAAAACGGGGGCCTATGACGATGTATCCAGCTACATCTAATGAAGAACAACACACCTCTCTACTGACATATCAATTTCCCTCTCAAACAGCTAAACACACAAAGCAGTTGTTCACTGTGCAGAAATCCCAGCATTAAGAAGAGTCTGTTATTTAAAACTCTGAACTAATTTTTTTTAAAATACAACCCTAGTGCCATGTTCAACTGAACAAAATATCCAAGGTCTAAAGGTACAAGCAGCAGTGCCTTGGTTTCTTTTATGTAGAAGATCACTCTCACTGGTAGAAATACACATTCATGCTTTAAAACCGCACTGACACCAACGTACAATAAAAACTAAAAAGGGTGACTAGAAAATGAGGGAAAAATTAATTTGCACTGATAGAGACAAACCCACCCACAACACTTCCAAGCTTGTAACAACATCTCTTGGGAGGGAAACAAAAAAAATCCAGGTTTCGGACAATTGCAGGAAGAGAGTGAAGACAAGAGTGCAAGTGCTCAAAACATTCAAACACTCTAGATGAGCTCTGAACAACACAGTTTTACTAAACTACGTAAAAGGAAATGATGCATCAACCCTTTGCTACAGGGCAGGGGCAAGCAATCATCAACCTTCCTCCCTGTGAGGAAAGGGGGAATTTTTCCTGTACAAGAAAACACTCTGGAACTAAAGAAAGGTCACTGGGGCTCAGTTTGTAGCTGGAGGCACGAGCTGCATTTTGGGGTCCCTGCTCTAGTATGAGGCAATGGTGGTGGGCACAGCAGAGATGCCCAGTAGGGCCACGGCGGCAGAGTGCCGAAGCGAGGCACCACCCCTGCGGTACTGCCTCAGGGGCGGGCAGATGAGCAGAGACCAGTAAGAGTCAAAGGGGGTAAATATGAGTGAACATAACCATGGCGGTGGGGGGAGCAATCCGCACCCTACGTGCACAGTGGTGGGACTGCAGGATGGCATACAGCCCTGCGATGCTACCAGGGGCTGAGCAGGCAGTTGGGTGAAAGTGGCAAAAATACCTGAAACAATGGTATTAAGGAAGGAATAGGGAAGGAAACAAAATACTGTATAGCAACACAAATCCACAGCACATCTGTATCTTGATTATTGTGTGCTGTTCCAGCTGCTCTTTAATAAAATGGATGCAGAGATTTAGGGAGAAAGCAGGAGGAGGAAGCCGAGAGTAATGAAAGAAGCCACTTTTGTGAGGGGAGCAAGCAGACAAGGACGTTCAGGCTGGAGAAGGAACTGTGGCAGAATATGCTCTAGATCTATGAGGTTATGAATGGCATCAGGAGGGTAAAAACACAGTCATATGCTAAAGTACCCTCCAAAAAAGCAGCAGGGGGATAAACTGCAGCTAGCAACATCCATTTCCAAACAAGTGAGGAAGGACTTCTCCACACAGTGTGTCATTAAGCCGGCCACACGGCAACACAATAGCAGGAGATTTTATGGATTCAGAAGGTGACGGAGTACATGGATTTACAGGACTGCTAGGGGCTGGGTGATGAGTTCAGGGATGCAGATCACGTGCATTTTCTCAGCTGTGGAGCTACCTGAATCAGCCACCCCCTTGCCTGCCAGCACTCACTCTGCCATGCCTCCCCTCCCACGAGCAGGCTCCCCCCACATGCACGCTCGCCCTGTGCACTACATTTGCTCTCTCCCTGCTTGATCACCCCCTTGGGCTCCTCCTACACTGCAGCCCGGCTACCTGCTCTCCGTTCCCCCTTCTCCCATGGAGCAGAGGAGCCAGTCACTCCTCCACCAGTAAGCCGTTTATTTTCACAAAGAGGGAGCGAGCGCAGGTTGGTGCTGCTTTCCTTGCACAGTCCCATCAATCACGACAGGCTTGCGCAGCTCTTGGCCCCCATCCCCACTCAAATCACATCAGCCAGGCTGTTTAAAATCCCATGGGGCCAGCAGCTTTGTAGTGATGAAGATAAAATACCAGTAACATGAACTGTCTCAAAGCAGCTGTACAGAGTAAGGGCTGGTGAGCTGGGCAGAGCAGGGGTTAGGAAATGATGCAGACACCACATCTCTCTCCAGCTCCCACTGTAGGCAGTGGAAGCCAAACTGGTTTCCCGATGGACAGGTGCCTCCCACAGAGACTGAACGTGACCAGCATATCTCCTGCACAGAGCTGGGACCTGACATAGCTGCCATCCATTTCAAGTGTCATCAGGTTTTACAACAGCCAAGAAACCGAGCCTAGGCACAAAAAGGGCCAAATCCTGAACCCTGTCACCATGCTGTGGTTCCTCCACGAGCAGCGCACTTGCTGGGGTGCGATGGGGAAGCAGTCTCACCTGCGAGCTCTATCTGATGGAGCTGCCTGAAGAACAGTTTTAGGCCTGGTTCTCAGACCCGTGAGCTCTCTGGCAGCTCCAGGTCAGGGGTACCCACCACTCCTACACCTTGAGAAGCATGAGATGAACTGAACACCAGCCTTGCCTGAAACCCTCCTTTGGAGGGCCGCCTCACCATCCCGGCTAAGCACCTTCTAGTAGAGGAACTCTCTGTTCCTCTTCCACTTTCCTTTGACATCTAAATGTCCACAGGGAAGGGCTCAAACCCAGGGTCCCCAGCCTCGGACAAGGGTATTTTCATGCCCTCACTTTGTCTCCAGTCTATTGCCCTCATAAACTTGGGGTAAAGGCAGGATGCCATGACCATCCGTTCCCTCACTGCTGCAGCCTGGTGAGTTTACACCTCCTCATCCACTGCTTTGCTCAGAGCCACCAAGTTCTTGGGTTGGAAAAAGGTGACTGTCATCAGAACATCTTTTGCTGGATCTTGTAGTAAAAGGGAAGTGCTAGTTTCACTTCAATCCCTGAATGTAATGAGTCCTTGTCTTCCTCTCTGCTTCCCCTTCCCCCAGCTTTCCAGTCTGGCTGCCAAACGGAAGAGCACATTATTCATAGTGACCTACTGAACACGCCAAGAAAGATTTCCTTAAGAGATTAGAAAAATAGCAGTTCAATCTTATGTGAAATGCCACTCTGCTGGGGGGTGGGGTGGGAATATATATATATTCTGATATGGTACTCAAAAAAAATATATCAGAGCACGATTCACACATGATAGTGACTGGCCACACAGCAGAAGGTACGGCAGGTTGCTGGGGTAGTCCAGCTTTGTGTAAGAGCATCACAAATATTCGTATTTCTATCTACCACCAATATATACACTAGAGTAAGCCCTGCATAAAATAAAGTCCAAACAAAGAGCGAACAAACACTGTGTGAAGCCTTAGAGAATATACCTGCTATACGTTTAAAACCTTATGGTGGAAAGGCACAGCAAAATAATTAAAAATTCCTTTCATAATGAATTCTGAAGATATGCCTAGTCCTCCGCGGCGATGAGAGCCCTTTGCTCTAGCTGACACCAACAGACTGATGATGCATCACAAGATTTTAATAGGTTCATAGTAACATCTGTAAGGAAGTTACTTTATAAGGACTTATGCTTTGTATACTAGCATATAATTAACTTCAGAGGGACTGGGTGTGAATTACCTAAGCACCTTGGGAGCAGGCCTCATTAAATCCATGCAATGTCTTGGGCTTACTAACTTTTAAGAGACTTTTTTTTTTTTGTTTTATGCCAATCTCAAACTCTTCCTATAACAAGGACAAAAATGCTAAACTAACCTGTTAGGCGACTATTATCTACAGCATAGGCAGTACTGAGACAAAAATAAGGATTAAGGTCTTTCTTGAACAAAATAAACTTTTCAAAGAGTTTGTCTCTTGCTCCAAACCTTATGACTCCATCATCACTTTGGAGGAAAATAAAACCCCAATGACCAAAAGAGAGGAAAAAAAAAAAAATCATCTAACCTGTTGCATTTATTTAAGTAGACTTCTCTCCTGAATGTTAGCTGGTTAAAGGAAGAAACAAAAACCAAAGAATAGGAATCCAGCAAGGGTCTGCCAGCAGGCACAGAAAATACAGACAGATCCACCACACACAGCAAACCAGAATCCAAGCACACACACACACACAAAAAACAAAACAGAGAAAAAGAAAAATACAGTTAGAAAGAGGAGGAAGGGGAAACTCGCTGCAGGCTGCAGCCTGTCTTACCTTGCAGAGCTACTTGGAGGGCTGACCCTCAGCTGCTGCTGGGAGTCGCAGCTCCGACCTGGCAGCAGCATCGGCGCAGCAGGCTGCAACTCCTCCCATTGACGGGGCACAGCGACTTGAGACGCCTGCTGTGAGAAACACTGTGCTAGGAGATGCACAGGCAAGACAGGGTTTTCAAGACTCTCGGGAGATAAAATACAAACTGAGAGAGGTTCCTCCTGACGTCTCTGCCACAGTGGCTGGGGAAACAGGCATCCTTGCAGCAGCACAGTGCACTGTCAGAAGGACAACTAGGATCAAACCACATTTTCCCTGTACACTTAGTGACTGTATTTATTAAAGCAAAGCAAGTAAGTTATCCTCAAGCAACGCGGACTTTGGTGCAAGTCAAGGCTGGGAGCGCAGCACTGAGACACAGAGATGAGGCAGATCGCTAGCAATGGACAAAACCACGACCCTGCCAAAGCCCATGTTAAAGCTGCCACCGACTTTGAGGTAATCAAGCTTTTACTATTGGTACCTGAATGATCTCTCAGGAAAAGGAGAGCCTAGATTGAAGACTGAGTTTCAAAATACATACTGACTTCAACAGGATCTTGGAAACCTCATATTAAACTGGAATTATTGCAGTGATACAAACCAGGCTGATATCACAGCTGTCAAACTCCGGCAAGCTCCCATTCTGCTTAAGCAAAGGGAAAGTCAATGGGCAGAGAGGATGCTGCTGCTGTCTGTAACTGTCGGACAAGAGCCAGTCTGCTGATAGGACTGACTGTGTATCAACGCTGCCCTCCCTCCCGCCCCTCTTCTGTGCTCTATGGGGTGCATGAGATCCAGCAGCAAGACAAGGTTCAGGGAGAGGAACAAAGAATTTCTGTGTACCTGAAGCCAGAGTCAGCTTTCCCACCCCAGTGCCCTAGGACGCCTGAGACACATGTGGTTATGTAGACACCTTTGACCTATGCTGGCCTCCCTCCAGTTAGAGGGCTGACAGCCACTACAGCCACACACAAGGGAAATCTCCAACGCATGAACAGCAGAAGGTCATTCAGATGGACTGCCTTCTTGAGCTGCACTTCTTGAGCAGTTTGAACACAGGGAAACGTGTAAAGCCTTCCAAACAAGCGCATGTAACCAAATATGCTCAAGTTTCCTTGCAGAAACTCCAACCCTGTTCAGGCCTCGGCAGTCAGGCTCCTGTACTGACTGCTGCCGGTGGCATGCCTTGGCTCGCAGCAATGCGCGCATACCACGTGCCCCAAAAAGCTGTGAAATACGCTTTGTCCTTTATAGCTTCTTACTAGTAACAAATATGTCATAAAAAGGCACAGCATGCCTAGCTGCAGACATCCCATGGCAGCCACAAACACAAAGTTTGTGAGATTTGGATTTATACAACCTGACTGAGGCAGCTTTTGAATTCAGCTCCAACCAAATCTGGGCTATGTCTCCTCAGCAAGTTATGGGGCACTTCCAGACAGACAGATTCTTCCTCAGTTTTCAGTTTGGTTGAAATATTTGAAAAAACCCCAAAGCACTCCATACACACAAACCTAGATCCACTGAATGAGCCAATAGGAGGTTATATCAGAAATTAGTATTAGAAAACAAAGTCAAGTTTGTTGACTACACAGAGCGAAGACCTAGCACCAACTCAAGACAGTATCTTTGGGAGCCCTCTGCCCACATCCCCAGCATCAACCCCACTCCCACCCAAGTCAGTGTGGGACGAGGGGGGAGTCAGCTTCCCTACATGTGAATTTAAGTGCCTAGCTTCAGGGACTCATTTCTGAAAGATTAAACCTAGCATTTTTTTTAATATAAATTACACTTCAATTAAAAACTTTCCAGAAAAAGAAAACAGCCACATCTAAACAAAACCAAGACTGCCAGGGCCCAGTGCAGCATTGTTGCAGAAAACTCAGGGAAAAATTCTTGGAAGGCCAGCAGCAGATGCAGAGAGACACTGTGCCATACCGAGCGTTAATAAGCGCAAGACACCAGGAGATGGTGAGCTTGCCAATGAGACCATGCTCCAGTTTAAGGAACAAGCCAGACCTACGTGGTGTGAAGGCTTCTAATTACTCCCTTTCCTGAGGACAGCCCTCCAGAGATACGGAATAATACACCCCAAATTCTAATTAAAAAAGTCTTGGCCTGGATCCCACATTATGTTGGAATTGCAGATTTACATAATTAAGTTGATAACAAATGCTATGACAGACAAGCTGCAGGAGATTATTAGTCTCATCTTTAACAGAATTTCAAAAGGAACAATATCCAAACATCAAACGCATATTGGCAGAAGTGGCTTGCAAGGTCTAAGAAACTCAGGCGTTACTGGGATTTGGTGCATGCCCTAGCAAACTTGGCAAAGAAAAAGTGCCTTACTATGGCATTTGAGCTCATGTGCAGCTATCAGGCTCTAATGTGGCTTCACTTTGAGGACTTCAGGACTTCTCTCCCACTGTGATTTTTTCCTTCCAAGAACAGGGCTGGTAAAGGCTATTCATAAACAGTGACTGGAAATTGCACCCGCTGATATATCCCTCTTACCTCCCAGTTTCTCCTCAGACAAACAGAAGCACATGGCTCCCAGACTCTCTTCTCTCCAGAAAATTTCCTCATCTTGGCCACAGCTAATCCGGGTCAGCAGTTCCAGGACAAGGAGGTGGATCAGGCCCGTCTCTCCAACACAGCAGTATACCTTCTTGCTTTAGGATAAGCAGCTGCTGAGAGTAGGCAGGCTATGTCAGGCTGTCTGGAGACCCAGGCAGATATTGCTCTGTTAGTTACAGTCCCGTCACACTTGCAAGTTCTTTGCAAGCAAAACCTATGAGAACAAAGGTCAGATTGTGTTTGCTATCAGAAGTCTCAAGGACTAGAAGTACCTGCCTTAGTGTGCCATTGAGGCAGAAATATTATGCCACAGAACCACAGTTTGTGAGTGTACTTCCCTAGAACAGTCAGGCCGTCCTTGAAAAACCTGGGTTAACTTCAAAGGTTGTAAAAATAAAGAAATTCACATTAGATGTAAATATAATAATAAGCTCCTTAAAGCAGAACCAATGCTGTGTCTTTCCACATACATAAATGTGGAAGCATTTCACAAAGGAAACACGTAAATACAAGGTGAGGCTCCAGGTACTAACCTAATGAGAGTAATGAATAAAAATTAAAAACAAGAGGGTAAAAAACACACCAGGCTAAAGATGATCCTAACAGCCCACCTAGAGAGAAAGCACAATTGTCCACGGGTAGTAAGACCACATCCGCACCGGATTTTCAGAGCACAATTGTTACTGCAGCTAAAGTGCAGAAGATGCCAAAGAAGCTAAAGATGCTTAAAGTGCAGAAGTACAGTGATTTGAGAACCTGGAGCATATCTCCTACCCTTTGGAATAGTATTTTCACTATTTTCTGCCTATTATTCACCAATTCCTAGCTAACACCTCATTTTTCTCTTGCTCTTCATTTTTTAATGCCATTATTTCCTGAGCAAATTGACTGTAAAATATTATTCCATGTTGATGTTATTCTATATCACAACAC
The DNA here is from genome assembly GCF_949628215.1 of Phalacrocorax aristotelis. Lineage (NCBI taxonomy): Eukaryota > Metazoa > Chordata > Aves > Suliformes > Phalacrocoracidae > Phalacrocorax > Phalacrocorax aristotelis. Next base: position 20,780,121 of record NC_134282.1, on the reverse strand, counting down.
ACTGACCAAACCAGCAGCCAAGTGCAGAGCAGTGCAGTTTCAGACGTTACTCCCTCACCTGGATTCCAACTCCGAAAAGACTAACAGTAGGCTTAATTTGAATCAAGACTTCCTAGAACTAGAGTTCATACTTGCTTCTTTCCTTCATGGGAACAAACAACTGAGATCTCTCTCTTCACTGAGCACCCAGCACTAGATCACACAGCCTGGGACTTGGGATGAATTCCTATAGATTTCAAGAGGCATTTTTCCCAGTTAAGTCTATGAGACACAAGTCGAATCACAGCAATGGTGTTGGTCAACACGCTGTTATTATAGCACTGCTCATATTGAACTTTAGTGTTGTACAGTGTCAGCAGGAGAAAAGCACTCACAGTGAATACACACACAAAAGGGCTCTTACAAAAGCTCAGTGTTAAAGAAACCAGTGCCTACCTTTGTTCTCAGCACCTTTTCTAGTGTATTAGCGCTGCCCTTACCTTTCACCCACCACCCAGCAAATATCACAAAGGCATTCAGCAGTTCAAGGAAACCACACCATCAGTGCGGTTCTGCCCAGTGCAGTGCCTGATGTTAAGAGCCTCTATGAACTGCAAAACTGTAGTTCATTAGTAAAACACACCACTCAAAAAACATGAAACATGCACAGAAGAAACCGTGCATTTCCAAGAGCTCAGGAAATGTTCCTTTTGAGAGCGCTAAATCCCTCCCTGATTTCCATAATACACGTTTTTTTGTATGAAGGCTATTACTAGCGAGCCCAAATTCCGTCATATCATGTAACTGCAGACCGACTGCTAGAACAACAGAGCCCAAGACACTGGGATTTCAGTCTAGACAGGGTTTGTTAGTATTTTTCTACTAATTTCTTTCCTTAAAACCCACTCCAAATTCATGATGCACAAGACTCACAGTGCATGCTACATCTCAAAGGTTACCCCGACTCCATAACACTTATCCAAAGAAAGTGTTTACACTAGACTGAAGGTAAAATAAATAAGCAGATAATAAATAATAACCAATACATTTATCACTGCCAACTAATCCACACACTTTCTGTGGCCTTTGGAAGTCCTGAAGTTTTTTCAGCTTGTAAGTAACATATTCAGGAAATAAAATCTGGCATTATAACTTAAAAAGATGCCCACGACTAGATTGAAAACTTACGATTTTCAGATTAAATTTCCAGACCTAACACCATTTTGTTCCATCACCTGATGTTGTGTATGTAACAACATATCACACTAAATGCGAAGAGAAGTTGCTTTTCCTGCCCCCATCCACGCTACTCCAAATGTTGGCACTATCACAGTGTCACAACTTCTGATGTTCAAAGCAGTTTTGTACTGCGGACTCTGTTTTTTTGTTGTTGTTGTTTTGGGGTTGTTTGTGGTTTGTTTGTTTGTTTGTTGTTTTGTTAAAGGCATCTCTAGTAATACTTATTCCTTGCTGGAAGTCATCCAGGATGCCACAAAGCTACCAACACATCTTACCATCTTAATACATGAAGAATACAAGTTACTAAAACCACATTTTGCACAAGTTTTGACCACCACCAGCCCCAGAATACCCACCAAAATCTCAGAACAGGTTGTGCTCCACGCACCTCCCTTGCTCTCCCCAGAGATGTGCCTTCCTCCCTGCAAGACAACTGACACGCCACGATGACAGCAGAACAGCCCCTTGCTGCAAACACACATCACCCCGCTGCCTAAACATTTCTTTCCTGGGCATGCACAATACACTGCACCACCTTCGCTTTAGCTTCTGACAGATCAAACTTCAATGCTTTGCCAGCATTTGAAGGATAAGGCATACAAACTAAGTGAACCACAGTGATATGTTGTTTGAAGAGGAACAGAATAGCAGTCATTAAGATTGAAGGGTTTCTCAGCTTCTGTTGTACCTAGAAATTAAAGCTAAGTTTTGAATTGCAGCAGAAAGAATGATTAACAACATCATTGCTCTAAGTTCAAATGTTATTTTCTTATCCATAAACTTCATGTTCATCTCAATGATATTACATGCATTAGTTCCCACAGACTCAGTCATCAAAGTTCCAGTTTTGGAAGAGAAATGAAGAAAAGAGCAAGACCCTGACAGAGTGAAGCTGTTCTATAAACCTGGCACGTACTAATGCCAACACAGCAGCAGCATACTGCAGTAAGAGGTCCGGTCACGTCGGTAAGGTTACACCTGAAGTATGAACCGCAGCACATCTGCTGAGACCTGCTGCTCTGAAGGAGACCACCATACCCACAAAATGGAAGCCAGGTTCCACTGATGCCAGTGCTGTTGCACCCTGCCTGTTTATCACAGCTGTTTGTTAGGCAATTTAGAACCGCACCTTTACATTTCACTTCTGCCATGCCAAATTCAGGGTTAAGACATGCATAAAGCCAGCTAAAAGATTCAGAATATTCAATCCGGTTTGTGAGCACACTCTGTGAACACTTCCCTACATACTGAAGGAGGGAAAGTTTGGTACATTAGTGTCCTTTTTTTTTATCCAGCTTTCAGTTGGATATCGATCAAGTTCTGCATTTTACAAACTTTTCACATAACACATTCCAGAAGACAGAGGGGCCATTAAACTCATGCTTCAGACTGACCACATTGGTTATTTCATTTCCTATTCGATATCAAAATGAGTATTAACAGAAATTGGGCTTCAGTACGGACACAAACAAGACGATGCCTCTTACCAGCTCTACATGCTGCCATGAGCCTAGTTCTAGACAATTAAATCTTCACTCTAATCCACAGTGGGTCTGAGGAACCGGGAGCTAATGATCAGAGCCCACCTTGCCTCTAACAACTGTGATGAACAAAGCAGAGTAAGGATTGAGCTATAAAGGTTCTGGCCAGTTTTGGACATACAACTGGATGCCACAAGTAGTTCCAGTTTCTGCTACCTTTGACAAAATGGGAACCCCACCTCTGTGCCAGCTTATCCCCCAAGTCACGCATCACAACAGGCTCTATTACCATATATATATTTTTATGGGCCACTTATCAGGTACTGTCAATTTTATTACAATACCTGTGAATAAAAATACCTCAGTCATCCAGTTTTAGTGTAATGCTTCTGTTTTTACAGGTCCAGAAAAGTAAATTTTATGGCAGCTGCCAATTCTCAATGAGCAAAGGTAACAGGGCAAAGTTTGTCTTTAGGAAAGCTGGGTAAGAGAGACATTTAGTTCAGGAGTAGCTTAGCATCCAAGACTCAGTCTGTTTTGCAGAGACACTTAGCATTCATTTGTTCTACAGCAAATGACGAAATTGTACAGATTAATTCTAGGAGACAGAAAGAACAGATCAAAGCTGTAAAGGTAGCTAACGTGGAAAAGAGCAAGAACTAAACCAGGGATACAGAGAATAATCTTATTTGTTACGATAGTAAATGAAATGTAGACAAGTTTATTTTAAAGAGTCGAGAGTACAAGGAAAGTATATGCCTACGTATCCTCAAATAGCTATAAAACTTAAAACCTACTTACAATTTTTAAAATTCTAAAATCGTAAACTCCATGTTTATTATGTGTTGTTACTGCATTTAACTGCACATTAATGCGAGGAAACCAAACTTACTAGTTATACGCATACATGTAACTAGAATCCTACTGATGAAATTTTCACCAAATTACAGAGAAGTTTGAAGTGCAAATTAAGAAAGGAAGCAAAAATGAAATTAGATAAGGCATAGCAGAATTCTACTATGGACTGTAAAAGAAATGTCGCTAACGTACACAGTGTAAAAGCATGAGGATCAAACTCACCTTAAGCAGACTCCTAGTGATGTCTTGTTCTCTCTGTCCAGTTTTCACATTCTCCATCTGTAAATCCTCAGTATCGTGATCTCATTGTTCAACGGTAAAGGGCACATTTCCAAAAGGTGACTTCAGCAAAAGTCCCTTCCTGAATAATTACTGTCTTCAAAATTCTATTAAATTTAAAATGGAAACTATACTCTGTGTTTGTTACTGAAGACAGCCATCGCCACCTGTTCCTTTAGCAAACACTCTTGCCCATATAGCTTGTTAAAAAAAAAAAAAAACAACCCACCCAAAAACCACCCTTAAGCACATAATTATACCGTCATTCATAGAACATTTGGGCTCAGCACTTCCAGAAGCCACTAGAGGCAGAAAGCTGTGGCTGATGCACAGCAAAAGTACAATTTCAATACTAAAGACAAAGTCCTCCTGTCTCACGGGTAGCAACATTAGTCTCTATAAGCCTCACAGGGGAAAAAGGACATGAACCCATTTCTCCCTGGAAAATATTAAAATGTAATTATCACAACATTCATGCTATTAAAAAAGTAAGATATGCCTAAAAGAAGGTCTTCATACTGACACGTGGAAGAGTAAATTACATTTTGAGGAAGATGTTTCTGATTACTTAAGACACAATCCAAAACCCAGACTCTCTGCCAACCTGTGTTTAGTATTGTGCTATGGCTAAACATTGATTACATTTCTACTGAAGGTTTGCATATACTGTACAGTCACACAGATGTTTTAGTAACAGTCAGCAAATATATTTATAGAATGGCCGATGGCCTAGCTGTTTCCTTTTGGGCTAAATTCTTGATGAACAATGGCAAGAAAGTCTCTCAGCCACCTCCCCTCTAAAGACTTAAAAGCTAATGTCATGTGTGTACGGTAAACTTTAGTAAAGCGCCTTAAAAAAAGCCTCAGAATAGTCAAGCTATAATATCACCCCAACTCCAGTCCTGCTTTTTAAGAAGAAATATCCTACTACTGAACAATAGCCAGGATTTGTATCTCAACAGGCTAGAGAGGGGTGAAATTGGGGACACATTATGAAAAATACTCTCCAATCGCACTGCTACATTACACCACCACATTTAATACAGCTGATGTAGAAGTGCTCTGGCAGTATCCTAACGCTCTACAACCAAGTTTTCCTTTTTGTTTCAACTCCAGCTTTACATATTGGGAAGCCCATGCCAACTATGTCTTTCAATATCTATGGATGAAAGCAATGTGACCAAGAAAAAAAAACATTGTTTTGAATTAAACCAGAAAAATAGGCATGGCAGAGAAACCATGTAATATGTGCATTAGAATGTCAGAAATACTGTTTAATAAAAACTCTGCAGTACAATGCACACTTCAAACAATTTCTAGCTATGACAATAATGATGCCACTAAACTGCGATTTTTAATCTATTGTTGCAGCATACTGACAGGAAGAAAAGTTCCAGGGTAAGTACTAAAAATTTCATTACAGTAACAATTTTTTATTGCATGTTTAAAATGCATTTTTAAAAACAAATAGTGCACATTGGCTTCACTTCAATATCCTGAAATATGCACTTATGATGGGAAGCCCTGGGGCTACAGATCCCTCTATGACGTTTATTAACAAAATACAATCCCAGTACATTTCCCCAGGGGACAGTATTTAGTTCCAAAAGATTGTCAACCCTGTACTCTAACACACTGGAATTAGTTGTTTGTGTACACTAAATCCATTTATTTTAAATTTATTTTGTCTACATTTAGTGAAATAAAAACATCGCCCTGTACAATCCACCATCAGCAGTGAGTACAACAGCAAAAATTATTATACAGTTTATACACACTAAAATCTTTTCCTTTTCCCTATAAAGAATCCAGAACAAACCTCATCAATGTAGAGTTTAATTTAGAAGAACGCAAATTACAGAAGGGAAAGCCAAAATTATTATGGTCTTTTCTGAGCCCCGAGAAGTTCCTGATTCATGTTGTTGGAACAGTGTGTGCAGCTGGAAGAGTGAAACATGCTCAAGTTGTCTTCTTGGGTCTTCAAAAAATTACCAAATATTTAAATTAAACATGGCTAGTTAAAGAAACATTTGAAGCAGAGCAATATAACTGGGAATTTTGCTTTACCAGTTGTGGTTTCTTTTAAACCCAACTTATACAATGCGCGAAGTGCTAAGCAACACTACAGAAACACATTTACATCAACACTGAAGATCTGGGGAAATGAAATTCCAACAATTTTATTTTTTTAAATGAGCTGTATTTTCTAAATTTGTTTTTATTTTTCTGTTTTCATACAGTATTGAAAACAAACGCGGCACATTCACATTTTCCCGAAGAATTGTAAGGATGATCTCTACAGGGATAACGTTGAAAAGCCTGAAGCTCAATCAATTGATGTTGAAAACTCTCAAAAGGAGTAAAAGGCTTGATCTGAATGGTCTAGAACATGTATTGTAATTTAATAGAAGAGATGGTCGTCTTAATATTAATGATTTAAAAGAACTTCCCAGTTCATGCGAAGAGTATAGTCCAAGAATAAATCAAATTTTCTGAATGCATTTTATGCTACGTAAGTATATACTTTGCGATCCTCAGGTGTTCGCGCCAAATATTCTCTCTCAATAAGTCCTTCAATACGTTTTTTAATAACAACTGGACTTGGTAAGAATCGGGCCTTCAGCTGCTGAGTTACCTAAAACGTAAGATCAAAACCAATAATATATGATCACAAGGCAAGTAAGATCATTAAGAATCCTAAATGACCAAAATAATCAGAAAAATAGATCTAGATGGGGGCTGGCTACGACCATGAAACATGAGCAGCAGTCTGCAAACTTCTGATAGTCCCGTCCCTGTCCCCCCCCAAATAAGTAGCTTGCTCATTTTTGGGTATGATTCAAAGTACTGGCCCTCTACAGAGGCATGGTCACAACCTGAAAATCCTCTCGATTTCACAGCCCTAAGGGAGTTCATGAGCAGAAAATGCATACTATTCCTGAAGTTGTCAGAACTTAGGAGTTAAGAGCAGCAGGACTCCGATATCTCTGCTAAGCGCTCAAATCTCTCAAACCTGGACCCAACAGTCAGTAACAAGATCAAAGCAGAAAATAATTAATGTTAAGTACAGTGCTTTTTGTTGCCAACTTATTTCAAGGAATTTGATATCATCTTAATAGCACTAAAAGGAGGAAGGAAAATTAGATATACCCACGAGTACATCCTATACTGAAAGGTAAGGATTTAGATGTCTTCAAATAGAGAGGGAGAAAAAGAAGGATGGATTAAACACAGCATCCCTCCAAAGCCTTTCAGAATCATGTTAGTGAGAGCTGTGTATCTACTTTCATGAATTAATAGGAAAAGCAAAAAGAATTCCCAAGCCCGCATGGAAACTGTGTACAAGCATACCTCTGCTACTAGCACATTATGTTGCATCTTCTTCCTAGATTTCATTATCCGAACTATAGCAGCTTCTATCTCATGTTTTCTGTCATCATCTACTTTCTGTCTTGTTTCTTTCCTTTCTGGATCAGATTCTCCTTGTTTGGCAGCAACTTAAAGAAAAGAAAGAGAATTTAAAGTATGTTAGCAAAATAAAAATTAATTTCATTGTGTAAGTGTTAGCTTCACTATTTATTTCATCTAGACATCAAGTTATATTTTCCTGAGTTTTGACATTCTCAAACTTGATTTTTTTTTTTTTTTTAAATGAAAAGCAGCCACAAGAACATATTGACACTTTCTGGCATATTGTGATAGCAACTGACAAGGTAACAATCTGTTATTTAATTATTGCTATGTTAAAATTTGAACAGTACTCAAATTTGCTGACAGGCACCACCAACCCCCATGCTCCCATTAAATAGTTTTCTAATATAGCAAATAATCCATTAATTAAAATAGAAAAAGGTTTTAAATTTACTTCATAAACTAGTTCAATACTTTAGAAGTTCATCAGGCAGAAAAAATAGTCTATCTTTATCCTCTCCAACTCAATTATATTTGTTGTATTCTGTTCTCTTCTATTTAATTTCTGCCCTTACGTCTAGCCTTTCTTACTCTTTCACCCAAGTGTCATTGTAACCAAGCCCTCCTCCCACACTACTCTACCACTTTCCCCCTTGCCCTTCTTCACTCAAAAGCCCCAAGTATCAAATTTACTCTAAACCCATCTTTAACCCCAAATCATATTCCCCAGTCACAAGACGTTTATGGAGTGGAAATGAAAAAGCAGAATTCCACTAAAGCTTGAACAGTTATCACAGATTATACTGTAATTATGCCAGGGAAGTGCCTTGGGCCCTGTTGGGTTCTCAACATCCCCGTTTGGCTGCTGCACTCCTGCTCACCAGAAAAATTCTCCAGACATGGCAAAGGTGTTGACACCACAGCAGTCTGCGTGCACATGAAGACAGTCTAGCTATTGCTTATGCAGAGAGATACATGTAGCGTAATGTGCGTAGGTACTACTGGGTTTTACATGCTTACATCCCTGGACACAGTGTGCTGCACAGAAGCCCAACAAGTTACATTAGGTGCAACAAACAGCATGTGAATTACTAATATGCCAAGGATGCTGCATATTTTATGTACTGAGATCTGCAAAGTCAGAAAATATTTTTACATGTACTAAAACTAAGAACTAATCTTCCAACACACTTGAAGCGTATCCACAGCAATACTACAACTCACATTATTTCCAGAGAGCTTTCTAGACAAGAGGTATCAACATTACTTATGCATAAGACAAACCATCACTTTAATCACCTAATGAAGTGGTATTGTGCCGATCAGCTTCTCTTATTTGTTAAACCCAAATCATTGCCCAAAAGCAGCATAGCTGCCTGGAACTTGGAAATGGCTGTTGTATCATGGGCTAAAAACACCACTCAATTTCACAGCAGTACAGCAACTTATGAGGCAATTTTCCTATTTCTGAATCAATCAGCAGCATATTTTTAATTTTATGCTTTAGTTTGAATTTTACTTCAACATGTCCTTTTAAGAGATAATTACAAGTTTTGTAAAGTAAAAGGCTTAACTATGACTTCCATACTTTTCTTCTCTGTATTTATATTTTCATTTTGATGCAACAAATCATCAACAAAAAAAATATATTACACTCTTCCTTTTACTTGTATGGACATCAACCCTGCAAAAGATAATTTGACATTTTAAGGCAGTTTTGGGACTGCAAGACAGTAGAATATAAAGCTCTCTTACCTGTCTGAATCTTGACTCTGTGTAGTTTAGATGTGAACTGATCATTCACTGTAAATATATGACCATTTTCTATTTCTTTTGATTTAGGCTCCTTTGTAAGAACACGTTGTGTTGGTTTGCCACATGCAAGGGACTGTAGGGCTCTAACCAGTTCTCTTTCAGGGATATCAGTTTCTTGTTGAATTTCCTAATGAAAATATAATCAGTTTATGGCTATGGCAGACATAAGTATCGTATTTTGGTAATAACAGCCCCAATTGCTGAAATGTCCACCTTCAAACATACAAAATAATACTACTATGACAGTTGTGAGGCTTGAAGGGTTAGAACTCATTCAGTAGTAAAGTATCAACATGTACTATGCAAAATGATCCACCTGGGTCAATCTACAGTGAATTCTGTCAAGTAAATAGTCACCAAAAGCTGAAAAATAGAAGAGTGAATAATCTGAATAAGCTGTTTCATTTCACTGTAATTTTTGAGAGGGCTGAAAGAATTTGTTCTCTGTCTCCAACATTTGCTGAACCGAGTGAAACCAAACCTTCTAAGTAACTCAGTAATGGAAAACATCCACGAAGTTCCTGAGCATTCCTGACAAAGAACTGCATGAATGCTTTTGCTTTTGCGTTCAGCAGCACGGCTGAAAGTAAGATCTTTACAAATGAAAGCAAACAAGGTCTAGTTTCACTGTAACATAGAAATACTCTAGATTAAGTACACCACCTTTCTGAATAACCGACACTATTTACAGCCCAGATGCCCTTAGAATCATAGAATTGTTAAGGTTGGAAAAGACCCTTAAGATCATCGAGTCCAACCACTAACCTATCACTGCCAAGTCCACTAAACCATATCTTCAAGCACCACATCTACATTTCTTTTAAATACCTCCAGGGGTAGAGACTCAACCACTTCCCTGGGCAGCCTGTTCCGATGTTTGACAACCCTTGTGCTGGCACTTCCCTTGGACAGGACTTCTCCAGGTGAAGTACAAAGAAAACCATCATAGTGCAGTAAATATAGGAACTTTGAAAAACGTTTGTAAAAACATGTACATAACTTGTTGCACCTCTGCCAGTATTCAGAGTTTGGCTGAGAGCTGTGTATTAGGTAAGTCACAAGTGATCATGAGTTAGTAAGCAAATGATATTGGATGCAGAATGATGCCTTAACTTCCTCTAGGAGTAGACCAACTACTGCTTCCTCAAACCTAATTTGTTTTACTGAGCTCCCATTCATCAGACGTTCATTTTAGCCTTATCTCTGTTTTCTTCCTTTTTCTGGTTTGAGGAAACTGCAGACATCTCTGACTTCACATTCCCATTCAGACTCTTGAGGGACCTCTAGCAGATAAAGGTTAAACTACCAAATAGAAAAAATAAACCTCACAGACATGTAACTGTCCACAAGAGCTGTCACTTTCCCAGGTTCCCCACCTTTGGTTCTAAAGAGCGGTATCAAGCTCTTCCACTCTCCCCATAAATTTCTAATGCTCACGGCACACAAGTCAGACCTTCCTTCAGGCTAAAAGCAACAGTAGCAACTCCCCATGATCAAAATGTTAAGATCTGTAAAACACTATAAATAACGCATTAAAAGTTCTTTAAACAGTGACCAGAAAAATCAAATTTCAGAGTACAACTAAGTTCTATTAAATGATGTTACTTCTTGAGTGTGCTCAAGTTCTTAAAAATCAATCTAGGAAAAAACGCCACTCTTCTGTGGTGATCCACCACTGACAACGTGCAATGAAAATAATCTGGACATACTGGCTTCTGCTCGGACTCTGTCATTAATTACACTGCATCTCATATACATCTTCCTACCAGGTCTCTGTGATGCCAAGGCTCAGACAGAGTATGCCTTACTTTTCAACTACAGACCCAACATTGCATGCACAATGACTTTATGTGAAATCATGTGAAATTATGGTTTTGACATGAGTTCAAATTCATATGAATAGGGTAAATTAAAAAAAATCAGTAAGGCTAAAATTAAAAAATTTCAGAATTTGATATCTACTGCTTATGGATTATTGGGAAATAATAAAGCATTCTTAAGTTTAAGAATATTCATAGTATTGGAAATAAGTGGCATACCCATGTATTTTAACTGTTTGCTAGTGTCAAAATGCCTCTTCCCAAGCAGCTCACAAAAAGTTATTTTCTTATTTTGTTGCTTTATTTAAAACACAGCTGTCACCTTCACGCATTTTTCCATATCCAGCGCAAGGTAGTATTAAAAAAACAAAACAAACCCAAAGTGCTGTAATGCTTTACATGGTCACAAACAAGAAGTTTACTGAAATGGATTGATCAGCATAAATTTAACAAACCAAAGGAAGGTGACGCTTAGATTTTAGGACTGCGGTAAATATAAAGCCTCGAGGCTACAAACCAAATCCATCTTACTAATGATGTAATGCTTGTGACATGCAGGCTCCAAAACTTTGATTTTTTTATCAACACCTAAAATTAAACCTTTCAAACCTAAATCACTTGTGCAAGGAAATATATATACTCTGCTTTTGATGAAAGTGAAACAAAAAGCTAAAACGGATTTTGAGGTTTTTTTGATGCTAAGCGTCCTTATACTAACCACTATATGTTTCTGTGTTGATTTTACTTCACTCTGTAGCATTCCAATTCAGCCACTAACGTATGCAAGACGTTTGGGTTTCAGAATTTATAAGCTAGCATTAAATTAAGAACCTCAGAAAGAACTGCACTGCAATATGCTGCCTCAGAAGAAGGCAAAAACTGAGTTGGATAAAAAAGTGTAGCTATGAATGCGAACGGGGCTAGCAGATGTTCCTGTGCTCTCTTTTTCCTTCAGTCTGTAGCAGATCATTTTTCTAAACATATTTTTATAGAGACATTTGATGTGACAGTGAAAAATTTATACCTTTATTCCCCATCTCCAAAAATGCCTTATTTTAAAGGCCACACTAGAGTTGTGCACAGGAGCAGTACTGATTACACAATCTTAGTTCTAAAAATATTACCAGGTGAGCTCTATCTGGAGGCTACAAAAGGGATGGTTCTAGCCATGGAACTGCCTTTGTCCAGTTCTACACAAGAAAAAAGCTTATTAGAAGGAAAAAGTGCAGAAGGAAATTAGAAGGAAAAACATTATGTCATTTTGTAAAAATGTTCCCCCCTCTCCCATTTTTGTTTAGACTTCAACTTGTGTATCTTCCAAAGCAGGGATCAGCAAAAGAGACAACAGGTGAACCATTTTTAAGTTCTAATCTCTCATTTTTGTGGAATTATTCAGCAACTTTACTTCTACTACAGTCGCATTTGTATTTCTTGTTTTTTAAAGCTAAAGAAGGAAGCAAAGATTTTCCACTTATTTTTGATATCATTAAAAAATTGTGCACTTCACCTTTTAAAATACTGAGATGTATTGTAAAATAACAGAAAAATGTACTATTAGATGAGACTTGATCAGAAGAAAGTGAATTCTTTAAAAAAATTAGGATTCATTGAAGGCTTCCATGATGATCCTTCCTGTTAGTTATAACCTCTTGGTCATTAACCTAGACCCATACGGCCACCAGTTCTTTTGCATAGATAAACAAACATTGCTGTATAGGAATACAATAATTTCATACATTTTTGTGAAGGAATTTTGCTATGCAATAATCCTTTAAGTTTCTTTAGCATCTTATGCATAATTTTTTGCATCGTCATTATCCCATTTTTCTCTCAATCACGTCTTATTGGCTGTTAGAATTATTGTGAGGATCTTGTCAAGTTTGCAATTAATGATCGCACTTAATGCAAAACAAAACAGCAAGTCTGTTCAACTGCGAAGGCAACTTCAATGTAACATATTAAGCTGTGAATCTGCAGAAACACTTGTATATCAGACAGTTCTATTCTTACACAAACACACACCACAAGTCATCTCTCATGTGATGTTGCAGTAAAAGCACTAATTGGATATCACAGAAGTAACAGTTGCCCAGCACTCAGCAATTAATGATGGTATTCAATAATCAATTAACAAAGATAAAATTCATTCTATTCTTAAATTTTCATAAGCTTTCCTGACTGTTAAAGACAACTCCCACACACGTCACCAAAGAAGCCAAATGAAACAAATATGCCTTCTTAATGTTTTAGTTACAGTGGGACACAAAGAGTTTAAGAGCTCCCAAACCAGAAATAAACAAAACATACACAACCTAAAAGCACATGGACATATTTCTTTATCACCTGGTTTTACTAAAATAAACTATAATTTAGATCACATTAAAAATTGTATTTTTCACGGCTCTACCAAGTATTATTTATTCCTATATGGGTGAGGCTCTGCTACTCATAAAGCCTACAATTTTGAAGAATAAGGTAGCCACTAGCCCAATTTTAACACCAACTTCAAGACAAAAGGAGCTGTTAAGTCCCCCTCTTCACCTCCCACCCCCGCAAGTATTACGCAGAGAAAGTGCTCAAAGCTGTAATGCTCCTGCAATAGATTTCACAACACACAGGACTTTCTGTGCTCTAAAATAACCTTTTTTTTTTTGAACTATGAGTAGTTTATTCTTCATTAACAGGCTAGAAGTATGCCAAATAAGCTGAAAATAAATTCCAAACAAAAAGGCAAATGATTATTATGCACAGCACAGTCAAAAGTAGATGAGAAAACCTGGAAATCCACTCTGTTTCAAACTGCACCCATACTGCTTTCCAAGGCTGCCAATGCTCTCTCAAACAGAAGATAGCATCTAAACCAAAACTGTTAACTGACATTAACAATACAATGCTCAAACCTCATAGCACAGGATTCTACTCCACTCCCAAAGGCTTCTTCATCATTGTCTATCAGCTGACCACTTCAACCTTTTGCAGCAATGCCTCTCTAGTCTCCTTGTTAAGAATTTATCTGGACCTTCTTCATTGCCCTTTCTGGCTCACCAGCTCAGAGAAGGGATGAAAGTTCTTTGATTCATGCTTACAGCTCACTCCAGCCTGCCAATTTAAGCACTTCAGTGTTTAAGAAGCCAGGATACAAACCCTTCTCCCCTGCTTCGGCCTCTAAATCCGGTTTCTCAAAAGATATATGAGCAAATGGAGCCACCTGCTGCATCCCAACTTCAGCTCTTCTATAGCTCTGTAGCTTAAGATAACCATACTCACAACTCTGCAACATTTCTGAAAACGTCTGTTACCAAATAATTTTCTCCCCTAGGATTACTTTCCAGGTGCATTGCTAATGATCTGCTTCCTGAATTTACCAGCCTGATCCACACTCAGATAGAATGAGAGGCACTTGATCTTCCCGGGTCTATTTAAGAGGACAAAAAAGTACCTAAATAAGTTATTCAAAATCAGGTGAGAAAACGACAGCACTTACCTCAAATGTGTATTTTTCTCTGTTGTTAAAGAGCATTAATATCGTCATCTGGAAAGTGGAGACTTGCAATATGTGCTTCCGTGTATTTGAGCCAGTAACTTGGGCACCTCCTACACCAACCTCCGAGCCATCTTCCTATTTTAAAATTACAAAACTACTATTAGATTTTTTCTCCACTGCGAAGTATTTTACCTCGGTAGGATGAAAGTTATATAATGAAATAATTATCTAGGAGATCAGTCTACTCAAGTGATAGAACAGCATATGCCTGGTGGCACAAACAGAATGCCTCTCCAATAGCTATCTTAGAAGCACAGGGTAACTGAGGTTGGAGGCACCTCTGCAGGTCCCATGGTCCAGCCACCACTCAAAGCCAGGCTCATCTAGAGCAGGATGCTCAGGCTTGTGTCCAGTCAAATATTGAGCATCTCCAAGGACAGAGACTCCACCACCTCTCTGGCCCCGTTCCACTATTTGCCCATCCTCTAGTTTTCCCACTCTTAGCTTAACATAATCAAAATATTTATCCTACAGCAATAAAATTAACATCCTCACAAATGCACGTTATTAATACTTTGTTTTATAAAAATTGTGTTTTAATTTTGCACTGCCTTCTATGTTCCCAAGCCTCATGCCATTACCACCTCTAGCTTAGCATTTTAGAACTTGTCTAAATCACTAGCAAATTAATCTCTTGTAGTTAAACAGAAAACATTGTACTGCTATAAACTCTACAAGTCACATGTTTGAAACAACGTTGGCTAAATTGGTTGCACTCTGCATATGAAAAGCAGGCTAAACTTGGCTTAACAACACTTTTTCACATTAACAAAAATTACTCTGAAGAAAACCAAGTTTAATTTCACTTTTGACTGGTTCACAGTCAAAAAAAGCCCAAAACACTCAAACCACTGAGGTCCCTTCAAGATGAAAATTATTTCTTTTCAATGAGGTAACAAACAGATGATGCCGAGTGATGCACTCAAATTAGATTTGGGGGGTGGGGCCAAAAGAAAACTGCTATGAAGGAAGAATCAGACTAAAAAGCCGATGAAGGCATCTCATATTGTTAATGGGTAAGCTTTTATTTTGTAAAATTCTGAAGTTATTACAAATGTGCATTTGCTTACTTTAAAAAAGATACAATAGTCTTATAATTTTGATACTTTACCTTTTTAACAGGCCCATAGAAAGTGGCATTGAGGTCTGCAGAACCCATATGATGTTGGAGTGTCAGCTGCCGCCCACTATGTTTGGCTAAATAAAACCTGTAATAAAATTGAATCAAAAACGTAACGCATAGTTCACTTCTTGCATCCAAGACGAAATTGCTTTAAACAGTTACACAGACTTTTCATAGCCATTAAAGACACTAAGAAACTTCTGACTTTTGCTTTTTCAAAACATTAACTCTTGTTAGAATTCTGACTGAAAGCTCTCAAAAACTCAAGCCTCATAAGGTGACTTGCATTCTCTAATTTTCACATGAACAGAAGAGCAGCAGTATGCTAGCATGTCTTTAACTGTAATGGTAAAACAGATCTGTAAGTTAAGCTTAGAAAGTTTCTTCTTAAAACCTCTCTAAAAATCTGTTTTAATACATACCTTCTAAATATTTCAAAAGCGTGTCTGGGAGCTGGAGGGATGTTGCACTTTGGTGTGGCTGACTGAGTAGGCCAGTAACCTGTTGTGAGGACCCGCACTGTGAGATCAACACCACCTAATGAGACCTAAGGACAATTGGAAGAAAACATCCACTATTTTGAAAGAGGATCACGCCTCACCATTTTCTGTATCAGTGTAGAATGTACAGAATTTTCACAGACTAAGGAGAAAAAAATATACATTTATCTATAAACTTTATTTTTACAAAGCCAGACAAATGAATTCATCACTATTGGTAGATGGCAGAGCAAAAATCCTCCGTGTTATTCCCCTCTGGCATTGAAGAGTGTACAGAGCTTCACAAAATAAATTCTTAACCAAGAATCAAATGCCTGTAATCATAAACAGAACTCATAATACATGTAACAATTCTTTCTAAACAGGTTTTTGACAACATACAGTAAAGCCAGGTTGCTAAACTTAAACAGTTACTCTGAAACTGATACATCTATTCTCTGGAAGCAGAGGGTAAATACTGAATATCTAATATTAAACCACAGGGAACCTTTCCTGCAATTTGCCTCTGGAGTGCAGTGAGTGAACAGTTACTCACTTGTACGCACACAACCTAGCCACTTTTGGCAAAGACAGCCATTAGCATAAATATTCAGCACTGGTCAGGAAACACTCTACAACTGAAGTGTTGCTCTATGAAGTAGTTTTGTTAGTAGGCAATAAACATCTGGCTACCAGTGAGGCATAATCCTCATTAGGTATCTCAACTAAGCTGATTATTATTAAACCTGAAACTGACTACTTTCAGCTCTAGGAGGTATAACTAATACCTTCAAAAGAACACACATTATGGACAAGAAAAACCGAAGCATACTATATCCAACTTGTTATAAACCTACTACATAGAAATAGAGGATGTCATATTTTAGAAGGTCAAAACCTGTCATATGAAGTCAGTAACTTCCACTATTAAACAGCAGAGTAGCATTTCCATGCGCTATGGAAGAGTTTTTTTATTGTGCATGTTGAATGCCTGTGTGCATCAACAAACTTGTGCCTAGGAAACTTCTGAAAAAATCTAGACAGACAGGTGACTGGCTACTCATACAGAAACCCCTTTGAATTTCACTAGGTTTTAAGAGGAACAATTTGTAAAAGTATGTAAAGAGCCATCTCAAGGTTGTTCTGTACCCAACATTACCGCCACGCTTCTAATTTCATAACACCAACGTCATGAGGCTCACAAGAGAAATTCAAACAGCCGTTTAGATATAGAAAACTAGTTTATCTGTGAACTACCTAAGAGAAAAAGCTTCATCAATTTTCTCCCTCCAGCCAAAACATTGGGAAACGCCACCAATGCAGACAGAAAGATAGAGAAAATATCTTTATGTGGAACTGAAACATCTTAGTTGAGATGGTACCACTTTCTGAATTTTTTTGGTCTTAGCCAGACCAGAACACAGCATTAATTTAGAATGCTTCACATCATACATTATACAGAGCATTGAACAGTTTGTGACTTGAAAAAGTTTTGGAAAAATTTTATTTTACAAGATGTCTTTTCAGCATAAAAATGGTATGAACTGATAGAAAGTGCCTTGAAGTGATCCGATCTTTACAAAACTCCAACAAAATGAAGTTTCAGGATTGCAATTGTAGAAATTAGGCTGGATTTTCCCTAGTCCTGAGCTTTCCACTTACTGATAGCAAGCCAAATCACCATCTACACAGTCCTTGGCCCTACCTATATCTCAGGATGTAGGACCCAGCAGAAGACTTTGCAGGTCAGATTATTTAGAGAGGAGCAGATGCCTGCCTCCTCTAGGAGGCACCATACATATTCAAGCTACACATACTGTTTAAAGAGAAGTAGAATGGATTATTTCCTGTAAAACACAGTATCACCAGCAAGTTAACTGTAACAAACCCCCCAAAATCTTCCTGTGTTTCTTCTCAAATATTATTGACGCTAATAGAAATATATATACTTCCATCATAAATGAGTACTCCAGAAATTTCATTAAGAGGCCATGATTAGGCTGACCAAAAGGCAGCCACCAGGCAAACTGCTGGTCTCTTGCTAAGGAAAAGATGTGGTTCCAAATAAGGCCTAGCAGAACATCTGTTAACATTTTTAATTCATCTTATTAGCTAAAAAGAAGATAGAGACATCATTTATTAACTCGCTTAAACTGTCTAGTAAAGTACATGAATCTTTAACACAACCCCTCACATGTACAAATCCCACATGCTACCAAAAAATGGGAATGCTCTACCAAATTGTTCTTGAAATTAATACTTTAAGCGCTGTAGAAGGAAAACATGATTAGCCACTAAAGAGAAAAAAAAGCAGTAGTAAAGCTGTCTGTCCCAAACACCTTTATATCTATGTATGAGTGTCTACAATCTTTTCTGAAACTACTTTTAGAATGTCCCATTCTTTCACTCATGATGATTCCCAGTATGCCGATGAGGAAGATTTCAGCTCACTGCTTCAAGACAAGGATTTCAGGTCACTCTGCACAACAAGGGACATTGGACAGAGTACATCCATGAACATATTCCTGGCATTCAGATTTCTGGAACTGATTGAACCATACTTGATATACATACTTACTTACCTGCAGACAGGGAACTACTTCGCTGTTTATTATGTATAAAGTGCTACTGAGTATCAGTATAGAGAGAAAAAAAAAAAAAAGTGTTTGGAGCAAGTAAACTGGTTTTTCAAAAATAGAAGCGCTCTCTCTGTTATGCAATATTCCAGAGGTCCACTTTTACTACAAGGTGTAACACTTATTGATTGACTAATTAAGCCCATATTTGGCAATTTGAATAAATGGTACATCTGCTTTTACTAAGCATTAACCACACCGAGAAAGTTAAATACGAGATGGTACATTTGTCAAATAGCTGCAGCATTCAACAGTTTCCCTGCTGTTACCATAAAATACAGGTTGCAACGCAGATTACCTTTAAAGAATGAGAAAGGGAAGACTGCTGGTGACACGGTGTTTCTGAAACACCCGTGAGAACGGGCAGCCGCCCCCAAGGAGCGCGGGCGCTCCCGGGCCGGGAAGGCGGCGCGCGGCCGCCCCCTGCCGGCCGCCCGCGGGTAGAGCCGCTCAGCTGGGCTCCGCCGGGCAGCGGGTCTGCACCTGGGCACCCGAGGCAGAGCCCTTCCAGAAGGACGCGGGTGCAATAGAACTTGAAACAGGATTTCACGGAATGAAATTGCCACTGCTCAAGCTGTGAATCAGACTTCGAATTGACTTCTGTATTTCGGGAAGTACTAACAAAATGTGTAAGATGAGAAACACAGTAAAAGACATGTAGCTGAGGGTGCTGACAGCATCCTTTCCACACACATATACTAACAAATTAAAAACCAAAAGCCTTGATAAAGGTGTAGGGTTTGTACTTATGTAAAAGGACAAGCACCCAATAGCCCTACACTCTTACCCCAGTTGCCTGAAGATGTTGCCGGAACTCATCCATTGTCGTGTTTGAGATGCTCATGTCCCTGAACATTCCTTCCAGTTTAGACGTGAACTGACATCCACATTCAGTCTAAAATACACAAAATAACTTGTTGTGCCAGCATTATGAAAATAGAGCTTCTGATACGTGAACTACAAGACTAAGAGTTAGTTTATAAATCTCATAAAAATGGTAGTTTCTGTACATTTGTTAACTGGGATTCCCATTTGCATTACCTTAATAACTTTTTTAAAAGTTTGATTTTTTTATATAAGGATCTAACCCTACATGTATCAAAACTTGCTTTCCTTCTCCTTTATCCATTATTGTATTTTTGGTTTCTTTTTAGCTTCCTATCTCATCTTAAAGAAAAAAAAAAAAATCTGTGAAAGCTTATCAGACCAAGACATACACTTTCACCTGCTTTTTAGCATGATACTGTAAAGGGAAATGATCTTTTTTTTTGTATCAGAAAAACACCCTGTTGTCTGAAGAGTGTATAATTTTAAAGGCTTACTGCAGATTGCCAAGTAACATTATTAGACATTTTGATAATCAGGGACATATGTATACATATATACGTGTGCACAAACACATGCATTTCAGTTGCATGTAAAGGACTTTGTGCCTATTTCTAAGACATACTTTGACATCTACGGTAAAGACAACCATGTTGGCTTCAGCATCCTAACCACTGTGCAAAGACATGAGAACGACATGACATGAGGCAGTTCCAGTCCACTGATTCATCTTGCAAACATATGCCCTGTGCCTTCTAAATTGCCAGGCTAGATGAGATAGAGAGGTAACTGGGAAGGAATCAATGCCAATAATTTGGAATTAATGCTGGTAATTTGGAGAAATCTGATGCAAACAGGCTTCACTCACTGACAGAATATGAAGGTCAAAAATGAGGATCAGTGAAGTTTGATTTTAGGACCAAATCACTCTGGTTCAGAAGTTCCCTAGCCATTTATCATGCCAACTAGGAAGAAGCTGCATTAGAACTTGCTTCAAGGACTGTTCACCTTTTAGGTTTTACTTTCTTCTTCATCTCTTGGCCTATTTAATCGGCAAACCAAACCAGCTAAGGAAAACCTCTTTCTAGACACTGATTGGGTGGAAAAAAATTTCCCTATCTATCTCAAACTACTTAATCAGAAAGGAATTGAGCATTCTCACCAATCTGCAGATGGAAGCAACTAAAAAACAACAGTGCATGCAATAAAAAAATTATACCATGAATAACAGAAAATCTAGCATAAAAACCAGTCTTGTCTTCAAATCCGGTCACTAGATAACGGAAGTTGTCCTCTTATTTGGGAAGTCTTAAATTTTGGAGAAAAAAATATTTTCTTTTCTAGGTTACTCTCTCATCACAGGTGCTTTCCAGTATTTTGTTTTTCTTTTATTTCCACAAAATTATTCATAAAAGCCTTTTTTAGTTTCTGTTAGGGCTCTAAAATCAGATCTGTATTTTACAGCAATAGAGATTTATGTTATCTATATATGCCTTATGAAAAAACAGAAGAAACCATATTTATGAAAAAAAAATGAAGTGTATACACATACTGTCTTACCTTTAATTTAGATATCATATTTTTCTCAGAGTCATCGGAAACGCTCTTGTTTGTGAGAAGTCTTCTTGCCAAGTGCTGCTTGTAATAGCGTTCAAAAACATCTTTCTCTTGCATAAACCTAAATAAAACCATTGCCTTATCCAATATAGTTTCTACTTCTTGCTCTGTTAGCTGTAAAAGAAATAATTTGCTGGTTTTAACCTTCCAGCACAAGTGTCTTATACAACCTAAATACTTAAAGTAATTCACAGCAAGTGAATGATCTAACAGTAGCCTATAAGGAAGCCAACAAACCTGGTCCAACATGTGAACAACAGAGCCAAAAGAACCGTGCACAAACGCAACAAAGTGGGGAAAGAAATATATCTAAAATGGAGGGAAAAGCAATTGTGAGGGAGAAGGGAGATCATGGATACATAGAATGCCTGGTAAATATAGCAGAAGTTCCTGGATAAGATTTTAAGTGTTTTTAAAAAAGCACAAATGGAAACCAATATTAGGAGTACGAGAAGTTAGCTTAGAATAAAAGCTTTTAAATGTTAAGACTCTTTTTGCAAAGCCTGCCTAGTGACACAACAAATAAAATGATTATTTATTAATAAATAGAATTTACTATTTGAATCCCAAAGCATAAGATGCTTGCAATAATAGTCAGCTTTATTCAGAGTCACTGAAGCCTCAGCTGAACCATCCTGTCCAGTTCCAGATGCTGTACCTTGAAAAGTTTCATGAAAGAAACTATGAAGTAAGACTGAAGAAAACAGCTGTACTTAAGCTAGAAGAGACAGATGTCGCAATAGTCCTCTGTTATGTAAAAGCAGTAAAAAGAAGCAAATTGTTTCCTCTGCCCAATTGACTTAATTATTCAAAAGAAATTACCAGATATTGAGAATAACTGCCAAATTATAAAGACATTTAAGGAACTGATATTTAAGTTTTCAAAGGAAGGGAGCTGCAAAATCTGCTACAATCCGATTTCATTTTTTGAGGGTGTATCTGCAAGAAGTAATCCAGGTATTTTGCTTCAGAGATGGGGGACAAGCCACACATCATCTTGATATTTCCTTGCGCCTTACATTTCTGTAAGTTTAGAACTAAAGTGTTATGGGCTCAGATGTGTTACATATATTTTTTTAAGGCAGTATTGCCATTTATCTTAATATTAAAATCATTCTTGCTGAAGTAGCTTAGTTTAATCCGATCCAAGTTAAAGAGAGAATGCTCTTTAATTTATACTTACTCCCTTGACTCCTTTTTTCAGCTTATCATCAATAAATAATGAGAGGTACTCTGGAGACCTAGAGTTGAGGTTGAGGAAGTACTCAAAGTCACCCGCAATAGTCTGTTTGAAGAGTCGATCATTATTGAAAGATTCTTGAAGAAATCGGTCAAACCTACTCTTCAAATCCAGTAAACCCTTTAAAAAAAAAAAAAAAAAGTATAAACTTTTTCATTGATTTGAAGTTGCAAGCTGTAAAACAGTAGTAACAGGTGAAGTTGTCGTGAAGACCACGTCTACAGTCAGAGATTCTGCAAAGCTCTCATGTTTGGCATTGTTAGAAAGTATCTAATAAATTGAAATGAGATTTCAGATACCTATAGCTGCCATAAATACCTTATGGAAGCAACTTTCAGATAAACTGGCTAAAATACTGTTGTCAAATACTGGCGTGGTTTGCTGTAACAGGCTACTCAAAGATTAAGGAAGTTTTTTAATCACCCTTGTTAAACAGGCTAGTTTACCATATTTTTAAATCCACAACTTAAAGGAGGTATTTGTTGTACTTGTTAAGCCTTTTCTATTTCAAATAACATTAACAAAGTCACTATCATAAATACAGGATACGGGGAAGATGAGGCTAAACACCCATTAACTGCAGTCCTTGAGCTACTAAGCAAGTCTGAGGAGGAAACACACTGCAACAACAGGCCTAATCTTGGATTTTTTCCCCTTGTCATTTCCACCTAGGGACACAGGCTGCATTAGTTAGTTGCATGTTTCTTGCTGATCTTTAAGAGTTACTGTGAACATAAGAAAGTTAGAAACAAGCACTAGCTCTCCAGTCATCACAGTGTGAAGTTCACAGGCCTGAACTGAACCACTCTTCCTCTGAGCTAAACCATTAGATCCTTGACATCATTTTTAGGGTTTGCACCATCTTCACCCAGAGTTAAAACAACTGGGTGCAAAGGGGGAAACCATCTTAAAATCACCAGAGCACCTTGCTAAGTATGTATGATACACACAGGGTTTAGACTTAACTAATACAGCATTCAAGGTGGGGGGGAAGAACATTTCACTGGAGAGTTAAATTTACCATGGATAACTGCTGCCCACAAACTGTTCAGGTTAAACAATCCTAAAGTCCTTGGTTTCTTAAGAAATTTTTTATATGTGGTTACTTAAAGAAGCCATTCAAGAATTACTCAAGGAAGTAGTAATGTTTCTTAGGAACTCACCATCTCACTTAAAGGAATGGTCTTTAGACAGGCTAATTAATGTGTATTAGAAATTTTAAATTCAATGTAAATCCCACTATCTCTCTGTTTACCAAGGTTAGCTTATGCCTCCTCTCCAGGAGTACACCATCTGAACAACCTGCTGTTAAATAGGAGAAACTGTTAGTACTTTAAATTACAACAGCATTTCAACATCCCTTAAAATTATTATAATAAGTTTTAAATCTAATCCCCTGGCAATGCTTTTGCAATCATCTCACCAATTATGCTCAGGGTTTGGTGATGTCATGTTGCAGAAGCAGTGCTGGACTATGATGAAGTTTTTTTCTTGATGGTATAATATAGCTTCCTCATTTGTCTTCTTACTGCTATCTAAGTCCTTGAAAGATGCAGATGAACATGGCTGAGATGAGAAGAGTGAGGTGGTTTCTCAATTCACAGGCATTTTTCTCTTCTTCCATCATGTCAATGGAAGTGGAGGATAAACCTGTTTGGGGGTTTAACGGTAATCAAGTATCAACCCCTTCCTTAGGACATCTTCATGAGATGGTTGGGGTACATACTAATAAGCTGAGGATGAGCTCTGCCAAAGCACATGCAGTATTGGCTGTAAGTCTTTTTCAGCTTCGTTATGCTATTTGCCTTTGTAGCAGGAAACATTGATAGTATCTTTAAAATTAAGTTTTTAACTCTTTCTCAGTTAAGTTTTTTATGACATCTCTTCAGGTCCATCAGGATGTAAAAGGAGTGAAAATTACTTCAAAGTAATCCAGACACTTATTTTCCACATCACTTGCCCCCCTCCCCCCCCTTTTTTTAAAATCCTACCACAAAGACTAATGTAACAGCCCTTAATGATTAAACCCAATAAATTTCAAAGGGAATTCTCTCTTCTTTTTAACAATCCTTGGAGAGGTAATTCTTGTCCAAGCTTGGTAAAAAGTTTGCTTCAGCATTGCCAGAAAATCAATAATCCAATCAAAATGTGTTTATACTCAAATGGCTTCTTATAATAGTAACCAGTTCTAGCAATGTTATTGATTTCAAACAAAACAGCAAAGATAATAGACATACAGCATTTCTCACAAAGATCAGACACAAGGACTCCAACTACACATTTAAAACAGCCAACAAGTTAATGTTTAATGAATACACATTTTCATGTTAAGTATAAAACATCTTCCAGTGATAAAAAAATTTCTTTCAAGTTCAATGAACTCTAAGGACTTTATGTGCAAATTTAAAACTATCTTCTCAGAGACAATGGGAGAGAAAAGATGACAAACACTCCTGAAACATATTTTGCAACCTTGATAAATTAATGGTACATATGATTTCTTACTACGGGATGGAGAACAAGAAAGAAAGCTTGTGCCTCCTAGTTTGCAGAAGTGTCCTACTTTTCAGGGAGACTGAGAATGAAGCAAGTAATTCGTTATGGTTTATAACACATTCACCTCTCAGTCAGTTAAATCCTGCCACATGATTTTTGTCTCAATAAACGTTGATACTTAACATTACATAAAATTAAACAAAATAGACACTATAAAGCTATTTGCCAGCAGATGTACAACTCACTCTGGAGGCAAATACAATTTAAGACAACCCAAACAGTTCCAGTAGTTATATAATTAGCCCAAGTATGTGGTTTAATAAAAGCAGCTACCAGAAGCACAAAACCCAAGCATGTACTTTCCAAGAAACTTAGGTGGAAGATGAGTTGTAAACACATCAGAAAATTCACAAAATGTACACTTTAAACAAAAGTATAAGTGTAGCTTATTAATAATAATCCCTTCTGAAACAATATTAAGGTTTACCTTATCAATCATGTCCTTAACTGCTATTCTGGGGAACATGGGAAAGATCGAAGAAAAGAAAGTTAAAATATTTAGCTACCTGAATGTAGTCAACTGGATTCTTTCCTTCTCCCTCTTCAGAAACTAGTGCTTTGCCTTGTTCTCTCAGGTATGAGCTCATGCACTCACACATTGTCTTCAGACCATTTGGCACACGGCTAAACAACTTGTACATACAAGCAAGGTCTGTGAACAAGAATGAGATATTACGCAGGACACCCTGTTATACTTCTGTAACTCATTCATTTCACAGCAAAAGACAACAGCAAAAGTTCAGCCACTTGTGCCACAAAGAGCATCCCAGAACAGCTTAGACACTGGAATCTTATGATGTCCCCCTTCCTCTACCCCTGCAACAAAGGTTGCATTCAATTATTCTAGGTTGCCTGTAGCATGGAATCTGCTACTGCTGATCCCCAGGCCAGCAAAAGTTGATGCTTACACTAAAGCAAAGTGCACTTAAAGCTTCAATAAGATTAAGTTTTCCAGCAGTATTTAAGAATCTAGTTTACAAGACCATAATCTCAAAATCAAATACTGTGTTAAAAGTTATAAGAAAAATCTCAGTTAAAGCAAATAGGACAACACTAATGAGATGTTTGTTTCTGTATTAAACGCAAAAACTTGTAAAAATTAGAGTTTAATTCATATTTGTCTTAAAACGAGCCATGTAATTTTATACTATTTTGTTTCATCCATCTAAAATCTTGATAAGTGGCTTCACTTAAACGTGGCTTTCCAAAACAGCAATTGATCCTTGTGTGTTTATGTGAAATCTTATCTTCACAATGCAGCAAGTACTTCCTCTCTAGTATTTAACTAAATCAAACGAAGGCCTATGAAAGTTAAACTAATTCCTGTATCTTACGAATACCCTTCAATATCATTGTACCCTCAGCCTGAAGGCTATCTTAACTGGATATTAAAGAAAAAAAGGTTTAGTATAGTATCATCACTTTCATTTTCAATACAGTAATTCTCTTTCCTTACAGCTAAGAATTTTGCTAACTTTGTCACTCTATCACCTAGTAATTGTGAAGCTGCTTTAATGAACAAAGGCCATTAATCTAAGTAGCATGTTCCCCCATTCTCACAGCTTTAGTGCGAGCAGCGACTTCCAAATATAGATACTACAATCACTCTCTTCATTACTCTGCTTTAGAAACTTATGTTCTATCTCTCCATAGCAATTTTCATTCAGTCATTCTGTCCCACATTAACCTCTGTCAGGGAAAACAAATCAAGCCAAGCCCTTTTTCAACCACTTTGATAAGCTTATTCTTGTCTTTTAGAAACAGCCAACTTTTCTGCAAAGGCCTCTCCCCAAGAACTGGTCCTGCAATACTTGTATTTAATAAGTTGTTTACACTAGCCCTTTTTAAATAACAGCCTGTTGTCCAAAAAACTTCGATGCATTTTGACAACTCATGGAAAACAGGTAACAAAGACCATTGCCACAGATTTTTACTTTTCTAAACAGATACTTGGCTTACCAATAGAGTACCTGTTTCTGGTACTAAATTGAAACAAGTTAGACGTATGGGCTCTGTTTTAAAAGACCTCTAGAAGTCTCTGAAGTAATATTCTCAGATGTTTGCAAAACAGAGCCACCAAAGTGATTTGACAATTATGCAGGAACACCAACATTAAGCTCCACTTATCCTACGTTTAAAAACAATACGCAGTATCGTAAGCATTTCTGTCTCCCATATGATGCAGTCTTACCTTCTGTCTTCCCATTTTTCAGCATATGAACTAGCCCAGAGTTCTCCATTTCCACTATAGTTTTCATATGCTTGGAAATAAGCTCCCTCTCAACAACTTTCACAATTGGTTCTTCTGTTGATTTATCCAGACAGTGCATCACCCGTTCTATTTCTTCATTAATTCTAGCTTCTACTTTCTTTATATATACAGAAGCACTGTTTTCAGCTAAAAATTTCTGACTTTCCATCTGTGATTAACACAAATTAATACTTTAGACTTTTTGTTTTTTTAAGAAAGGGAAAAAGGAAACGTACTGGTTATTTCAGATCAGCATTGATAAGCAAGTTCAAATCAAACCCAGGATGTCCGGCAAATGCGATCATTATACCCCCAAGATTTACATACATGCTTAACACAAAATAAAGGTTCTATTACACTGATTGTGTTACATACAGAAGGGGGTACATGCACCATGAGCATGGTATTTTTCATAATAAAACAACCTAAGCCAATGTAGTTTACAGTTACCAATTAGAGTTTTAGCCACAGTCCAAAGAAAACAGAAGGATAGGGAGAGGGAAGAAATACCAGTTGATAGCATATTTATGAGTTGTGAGGATCAACAGTTCTCATTATCTCGTTAGTGACAATGCTGAGCACGTTATTTCTCGTCAAACTGTTTTTATCCAGACTGGTCAGCACAGCCTTTTGGAGGAAAGATTTTTTTTTTTTTAAGGCCAAGCTAAGAAGTAAATGAAAATAATTCTTTTTCTTAATTTTATGTAGCACTGACGAAAAACAGAATGCAATGACTTTTAAAAGGTTGTGTGACACATGCTTCCAATTTTCAAAGAAGTTTGGAGATCAGAGGATATGACAGTTGATCTTGCATAAGAACTGGGAGACTGACAAATTATCTTATCTAGATACCTTTTAACATGTTTTACAATTTCTATCAAATTTCAACAATAAAGGAGCATGATAACACTCAACATCCATTCAGCTGGCTTTTTTCCCGAAACTATCTCACAGAAAACCTCAGGAAACATTCAAAATGTGTTATTCAGTGTTTGGTCAACAACTGGATAACCACTTGGATTCAGTTCATTCCTTGACTCAGTTCATTTTATTACAAAATATAACTCACTAATGTAGGAACTATAAAGGAAACAAAGATTACTCAAAAGCAGTCTGACAAGGAGTCTTCCCTCTCCATTCCCAGCCTGAAACAGTTTGAACCTTTCGTGCCACTGGTATTTCAAAGAGACTGTGGCTACAACGCAGGGACAGACTAAGTTGCATCAAATAGCCCAAAGCAGGCACAAGATCAGCGTAACGATTACTTCACATGCTATTAGCACCCATATTTCAAACTTACATTCCAATTACGGTAATTCTGTAAAATTTGTTACTTTTTCCACAAATTAGCAAAATTTTTTCTTCCTTCATTTAACAAGGTGGACATACTCATCAAATAAGTAGCAATTACTTAAAGTACCACCAATTCTCACAATTCCAAGCAGTTATAACAACATTCCAAATATGATATTACAATGTTGTTGTACCTGAAAAAATTCTGCAGACATCTCCAAAAACGGAGCCTCAAAATCTTCTTCATAGACTGACCTTCCTTCAAGACCTAGAATCATTAACATCTGGCAAGCATTTCTTATTGCGCCTCTGCCAAAAAGTAAGTTGTTAACAACTTGAGAAATCTACATGCTTGTAAGAGTACACAGCAGAACAACAACTCAGAACATAATAACTTAAATAAAAAAAGAGTAATGGAAAGTCCATGCTAAATCTGTTTGGTACATGACAGGTTTTCAAGAAGATTACAGGAGCGAGATTATTTTTTTCTGTTCTAAATTAAGGAGCTGACAATATCAATTAAATATTTTAAATACAATGATAGGGAAGCAGGTCTCAAGTTCTACTACTGAAAAGCTATTAAGAATATATTTCAACATACAAGAAAATAACCAAAAATACTACTTCAAAGAAAACACAAAACTGCATATCTAGGTTGGAACTGAGCAATTCAAAACAATTGCAAAGATGGAAGTTGCTGTGCAAAGTCTGTTTTTTTTTTGTTTTGGTTTTTTAATGTTTTGTTTTTGGTGTGTGTGTTTAAGACCACAAAAATTAAGATATCGGCAAGTTAAGCAGTTGGTTAGGCATAGAAACACATCAATAAAACGTGAAAACAAAAGCACTGCATCCAGGAAAAAATTCCACTTTCTGGCAGTAGGGGACAATACACAGCTGTTCCCAGGGAGTACTTTTCCCTTCATAAATTGCATGTTGGGCAATCTCAATCACATAGCTGCAGCCAAAGTAGCATGGAGTTTACGCATCTCCACACCCCGCAGCTGCTCTGAAACTGAAGAAGCACAGGGAAACTCGCAAAGTTGAAGCTTCAGACTTAAAATTTCAAACTTCAGCTACAGTATCTAGAGTGTGTGGCACAAAACTCCACATGTACTAAACTGGCTCAATAACACAAGGAACAGATTTAAAAGCTCAGAGATGCAATTGAACTACCAAGAAACAGATGGATCAAAACATGAGGAATAGAATTTAAAAAGACGACTTCAAAAACAGAAAAAAAACCAACCACCAAAACACAAATACAAGAAAAATTAAACCACCTCTTGATACAGAGGAAATAAGAGTAACAAAAGGCAGAGAATTGTCAAAACTCCGCTTTATAACAAAATACTCTGGCACAAGGATCCACAATGGAGGGATTTAACAAAAGTTTTAATAAAAACCACAAGACACATAAAAAAAATTAACCCATTTACCATTATGCTAAACCTTAATGTACAAAGAAATACGTTATTCCAGGTAATGGAGAAATTTTACTTGTGATCAGAAATGCGGCCTTAAATAATGATGTATTTGTGTATGTTCTTGATTCACTCTTAAAAATTGACAGTTATTACTTACAGCAAAGGACAGTCACTTACAAACATCTTACCTGTCTACAACTTCTCCTTTCCGTTCTCTTGCAATCATATCCAGCAGAGTTTGCCGCAGGTGATCCCTAATACAGCCATAGCGTACAACTTGATCTCGAAAAATAATCAAGCCCAAATTGTAGACATTCTCCACGTTATTTTGTTGTACATACACACGGTCCTACAATGAAGCCATGCACAGCAATACAATTTTAAATTCAGTACACCCATGCTATTCAAAATTTGAGATTGGGACTGGTCATACTTGCACTATACAGAAATAATCAAATAAGTTTTCTCTCCTTTCTTCATAAAAAGAAGTTATGAACACACTCAAAATTGAAAATCAGACCCATTTTCCAAAACTTCAACTACATAGGAAGGCTACTTTGCTTAACTGCGGAGGCACAGCATTTATGACTAAGGCATGCCATAACAAATCTACAGCCTTGCCACTTTTTTGTTTGGGGGCAGGGCATCTCCAGATACTGACAAAATTCAGGGCACAATCTGAAAGAGGTTTTACTTATCTACTCAAACCCCTTCCATCCATCCCTTATCGTTCTTTAATAAAAATTATTTAATTTTTCCCCATCTCCCGCGCATCTTCCTTCTTCCTACCACTCCCTTTACGCAGAGGGTTCCCCCTCAGCACTCAGTGAAATTTCCTGAAATAGCATCATTAGATGAATGGAAGTAAAGCCAAAAATGAGAATAGTTAAAATCAAACTATTTATGGGTTGGTACTGCAAAATTGTACGTAAGGACTTCTGTTGAATTCCCCCCCCCAGAAAAAGTCACTTGCATTCCACTTGAGCAATTGTCTTGAAAACTTGTTACGTTTCATTAAAATCACACACATACACACACACACCCCCAAGAAAGAAAAGAAGAGGGAGAGACAAAAGAATAATTTTTGTGTTTCAATATGGGTTTAAATTCTACCTCCTTGCATAATCTCAGTCTATAAGAAGGATCGAGCTCCTCAACTATCCCCTACCCCTATGCTACCTATGTTTAAAAATTGAGGCTGATCCTCAGAACACTATTCCAAGTCCGTATAGCCCACACACCACTATATGGAGTTGATCGAGACACTGATGAGCAGAAACCCTGAGTTTCTTACTGCTACTTGCAGAAGCACTTGGAAATTTTGTCTCCCCTGTTCCGTTCCTCTCTCCAAACTTATAAACTCTCTAGAAATGACAGACTATTAATACAGTTACTACTAGACAGAAAATTAGTATATTGACTTAATATCCAGTAGAGCTGTACTGGATAAGACCAGACCATTTAAAATAACATTAATAGAAAAACTGTGAGATTTTACGAACTATTTGAGATGAGCAATGATTTTTTTTTTTTCATTTCTGTCAGGACATAATCCATTCCTCTAATATAACAGTTGGGGTAATTACTAAAAATACTGCTTTACTACCATTTAAGCCTCAGGATGACATTAAAAGAAGTTAAGAGTTTTGTACCCACTCACAAACCTGATTGTGTTAAGGTTTTCTGAGACTTTACATAGCTATAACAAAATTAAATAACCAAATTCTATTAAGCATTAAGGTCAATGTTTGAAACTGAATATAAAGATTAGCTCCTCTGATGGTTCCATCAATTATCTTAAGTGTTTTATCACACTCAAAATTGAAGTGTAAAGTTACTCAAACACCTAGAAAATGAAACACAAAAAATTATGCTTCAGACTACAGAAAAGATTACAAAATTTTAAGTTTACATAAATTCCACAATCAGAAGAAATTAGAAGGAAAAGATACCACACCCTTTAGCATTTTAGCAGCTGAATTTACATGGCAAAATTATCCATATACTAATTATATGCCAGATTGCCACCTGATGACCAGAGGAAAGCAAAACACCAGGTTCCGCAATTCAGGAATGATTTCCTACTCACTCCCTTCAGACAGGCAACACTTAATTTAAATGAAAAAACAAGATGGGAACAGGTCAGATATGCCCACTCTGTGGCTCATGAAGCAAGCTCAGTTCTGCCTCAAACCAAAAATTTACTAATTGGTCTCATGAAATGAGTTTAGCAACACACGGCGGTCTAGATCTTTGGAATGTGTTACTCTAATTTTTTTGTTATTTAGAAACAAGTTTATTTATTTCACTCCCTATTTAGACACCTGTATCAAGAACATAAGTAAACGTGATTCTAAAGTAAGACAAGCTTAAAATACACTTTCAAAGAGATAAAAGAAAAGATTAAAAAGTAATGTCTAATATGCTGTATAACTTCAGGAGAAAAGAATATATGTATTATTTTCAAAGAATATTCAGGCCTCTGAAGCACAGGCAGCACAGTATCAAAGTGGATTAAAGCCATGGCCATGACTCATCTGCACAGTTTCTGCTGTGGCAGTGCTAAACACTGTCATTATGAAATAGTAAGTGCACTAGAAACTTTTCCTGGTGCAACAGCAATGCCTTTTTAGTAAGGCAGATCACTCTACAACACCCAAATTCGAGTAGCAGCATCAATGTTTCTGATACTGCTCATCTGCTTACCCTCTCTAACAGATCACTTTTACTGTTTACTGGCAGCTCTCCCAACCTAAAAAGAATAATCTTAGAGACAGGAAGCCCCATTTGGGAACAGGTTTGACTGACAAGGCTACATACTACTGAACAGCAATCCCTTCCCACAGGGAGAAGCAGCAGGTGCGTAAAAGGTAAGAGTAACTCTCAGGAGACAAGGGTGGAGTTTTCAGCCAACAATTATTCACAAACTACAGTGCTGCTTACGCTGCAGAATAGTTCTGATGTCAACTAAAGCAAGTTACCTACTGTAGAATATCACCAGCCACATTTTGCCTACCTCTGCATGGATGATGTAGCCTTCAGACACCGGGGGTGTGTGTGTAAGCCATGGACAGTGACAGTCATATGCCCCAAGGTCAAAACTCACATAGCCAATCTGTCAGTGCGGGCCTAACTCAAGACACCAGCTTTGTGCACCACACAGACGAGAAGGGAATATGCCTATAATGCAGCCAGGGGTGTGACTGCTGCGCTTGCATATCTGAAATTGCTTTAAATTTAACAAGTACTAATAGCAAAGAAGGGACACCACAGAATCCAGTTAAGCTCAATTTCCGTAAGATGTTCTGAGAATACTCATGCTCATGTAGCTTGAAAAGAAGACCAAACAACTGCACCTCCACTGCTACTGTTACATACAATAGCTAAATAAAAACTCTTGGAGGTGCACTTACCTATGCTGTATCTGTAAGTGAGACAATTTCAGATACGTCCAAATGCAGAATGTTACTTCACTACTGGAACACGCCTTAGTACCTGACTCGGCCTAGTCAAGATGCTACTTAGGACATGACTTCGGTGCTTCAGTGCCTCACTGCTTGCTGCAGACAGTGCCATGAATTTACAGAGAGTATTACATCTATTCTGGCACTGATTACTGTAGCCTAAACATATAAAACAAAAGAAGAGCTAGTGCCCATATACTACAAAATACAGTGGAACTATGTAAGCTGGAAGTTCAGTTGTGGAAACTGGAATATCTCAAGAAAGCTACATTTGTCTTTATTGTGCAATTCCAGGTGGCAAAACCTTACACTAGAACTACATTACACAACAGACCTGAAACCAAGCAGACTTTTACCAGAAGCACCATGACACAAGAGACAAGGTAATACTCTTTTTTTAAAAATGCAACTCCATGGTAAACTTTACAGTGTGTCTTGTGGAAGAGGTTCTGCACATAAAATGAAGTCCTGCCGTAAACTTCAAACGACAAGTAACCTAGTCATTATAACAATGCACAAACCCCACTGTAAAAATATACACCTTTCTAAAAAAGATCCTATTGAATTACTTTTTAAATTTCAATTACATTTATTTTATAATTTATTTATGGTTTAATTTTAAACCTTGGCTTATGCTTTAATTTGTAATCAAAGCACGTATTTTCTAATGAAGATTTGTCTTATGACCCTCCAAGTCAAAGACAAGGAGGAAGTCTGCCCTTGCATCAGCTCCTTGCATTAGACAGTTCTAGCTAATAAAGATTAATTTATAACCATAAAAACCATGCTACATATGGATGTTTAACAGACATCAGTGCTCCTAAAGTTTGAGAAGTTTATAAAACCATTTTAAAAGAAAAATTTATTATGTTTACTATTATACTACAAAAATATTTAATTGTAGATGTGTCTTTTCTGTTTCTTTGGGTCTCATTTTGGTATAAGAACCCTATTGAAGGCAAATAATTAGTAAAGTGGATGCCTGAACTGAACATTCACTTGAAATAATTAGGAACTGTTGAACAGCACATGAAAGACTATATCATAGAATCACAGAATGGCAGGGGTTGGGAGGGATCTCTGGGGATCATCTTGTCCAACCCCCTGCTTGAGCACACACACCCGGAGCAGGGGGCACAGGAATGTGTCCAGGTGGGTTTTGAATGTCTCCAGGGAAGGAGACTCCACAGCCTCCCTGGGCAGCCTGTTCCACTGCTCTGGCACCCTCACAGGAAAGGAGTTTTTTCGCATGTTTAGGTGGAACTGCCTGTGTTCCAACTTGTGCCCGCTGCCCCTTGTCCTGTCATCGGGCACCACTGAAAAGAGCCTAGTCCCATCCTCCTGACACCCACCCTTCAGATATTTATAAGCATTGATGAGATCCCCCCTCAGCCTTCTCTTCTCCAGGCTAAACAGACTCAAGCCTCTCAGCCTTTCCTCATAAGGGAGATGCTCCAGTCCCGTGGTCATCTTTGTAGCTCTCCACTGGACTTGCTCAAGCAGTACCCTGTCCTTCTTAAACTGGGGGGCCCAAAACTGGACACAGTACTCCAGATGAGATCTCACTCGGGCAGAATAGAGGGGGAAGATAACCTCTCTTGACCTGCTGGCCACACTGCTTTTAATGCACCCCAGGATACTGCTGGCCTTGGCCACAAGGGCACGTTGTTGGCTCATGGACAGCTTGTTGTCCACCAGCACTCCCAGGTCCTTCTCAACAGAGCCGCTTTCCAGTAGTTCATCCCCCAACCTGTACTGGTACATGGGGTTGCACTTGCTTTTGTTGAATTTCACATATTCCAGAGGTATTCATATTTATTTATTATTCTATTCTGAATCTAAAATATAACTGCTGTAACAGCACTCACAAGCTTCAGAAGTCAACGCGTTGCCCTCATGAGCACAAAGAATACTTAAACAGCTCTCGTCTTCCCCCAAAAGTGCTAAGTGATACATGTAACCCATCCTCAAAGAGGGGATTTCTTGGTCCTCAATATACTTGTCAATACACTAAAACAGGAACAGCTAATAAACCAGCTTTCTCTGACATTGAGAGATCAAAGATTTACTGAATTTAAGAGCAGCAGATAACATTGCATTATCCACTCTGACCACCTATGTACCTTGGAGCATCCAACACCTCCTGTACTGAAATAATACATAGTATTTGGCTAAATACACAACAGCTACTCCCCTAGAAAGCTCTGGATTCCATCTTTTAATAGTTCTGAAAATTTACCACTAGCTTTGGTAGATTATTCACATTTTAACTATTCTTGAGTTTGCCCAGATGCAGCTAGCAGCAATTGATTTTTATTTGTCCTTCACAAACAGATTAGAGATTCCAGGATTTCTCATAGCGATAGTACATCTTAAACAAACTCTCCATCTTCGTTTTGGCAAGATAAGATACACAGATCATTAAGTGTCACTGAAGGCATTTTATCCAGCATCTATCTTTAGATATGTGGTCTTTTCCCAACTTTAAAAACCCAACCAACCCACACAAAACCTACAACATGAGTCAGTAAATCCGTTTTAAAAAAATCAAAAAATAAGGTATGTGGCTACAATAATTACTCCAAACTCTAATTTTGAGTAGCTTATTAACTGAGTAGGATTTCTTCACAGCTAATACAAAGAGGTTCAATTTCATAGCATGAGATCTTTAACAGCTACAAGATAATATCTTAAGTCCAGTTGTTCAGCAGATAAGAGTACAATCTCAGTTAATGATCTTTTTTGACAAAAAACAAGCTATACCATTATCTGCCCTTCACTGTCTAATACTGCATTGTCATGGTTTAGCCCCAGTCAGCAACCAAGCCCCACACAGACGCTCACTCACTCCCCTTCGGTGGGACAGGGGAGAGAATCAGAAGAGTAAAAGTGAGGAAAATCATGAGTTGAGATAAAGACAGTTTAATAGGTAAAGCAAAAGCCACGCACGCAAGCAAAGGGAAACAAGGAATTCATTCACTCCTTCCCATGGGCAGGCAGGTTGTTCAGCCATCTCCAGGAAAGCAGGGCTCCATCATGCATAACGATTACTTGGGAAGACAAACGCCATCACTCCAAACGTCCCCCCCTTTCCTTCCTCTTCCCCCAGCTTTATATACTGAGCATGACGTCATATGGTGTGGAATATCCCTGTGGCCAGTTTGGGTCAGCTGTCCCAGCGGTGTCTCCTCCCAGCTTCTTGTGCACCCGGCAGAGCATGGGAAGCTGAAAAAGTCCTTGACTAGTGTGAGCGCTACTTAGCGACAACTAAAACATCTCCCCATTATCACCACTGTTTCCAGCACAAATGCAAAACACAGTACTATACATACTACAGTGAAGAAAATTAACTCTATCCCAGCTGAAAACAGGTTATGCATAAAGTACTATCTTCAGTATGATTTTTTTGGAGGGGAAAAAAATTTACATAAACCCCACAGTGTCTCAACACATATTTATTTTCCTTATGAAGTTATAGCCTTTGGCTAGAAGCTATGCAAAAATACATACTCCCCTGCATCCTCACAGCATGCCCACCATTCTGGGAATTTAAACATATACCAAGTGCCTAAGGCATAACACAATCCAGACACAAAAATACAAGGCCTTCTCTCTTCATAAAAGGCCTTTTCTGTTAGCTATCAGGTAAGTAACACTTTTTTCTTTTAAAATTACAACCATGCAACCAAAGATCAAATTCTCATCTATGTACACTGCTTAATCTTATAACATATGCTCCATATGAGCAACAAAGGATTCAATTAGAATTTAACATTCAAGGACACCGACTGTACCTAAGCAAAGTTATCCTTTTCAAACCCTTAAGCTTAAAGAAACAGCAACTACACCGGAAGTTTAAGGAGGCTTTACATCATCATGCTTTCCACAGTAAGAAACTACCACTATGTGAACTACAACGTGCAAGTAACATCTATAACCTGCCAGAATGGGTCTGGCTAGCTTCTTTTTTTAAAGAATTGCAAAATTAAACTATTTTTTGGATGCATTTTTCAAGTGATAATGGGATAAGCTGAAAGAAGAATCCAATTCTAATTTGTCACACACCAATAATAGTCTTGCATGCATATAGGGAATTCAAAACAAGGGACAGACAGTAGTCTTAAGACAACGACTGGTAAGCATGCCTTGCTTTTTACCCCTCCAACTAATTTGTTTACATTTGTCAAACAACGATTTACTGCATCAAGTTAAATGTGTGAAAAAGCAGACTACCCACCATATACATCAGAATGTCTCTAATCATCACCATTGCTGTTTGATGATCATTCCATGCTTGGTTTAGTGTCTGTAGAAAGTTGTTATTCAAGGAGTTTAACACATCTTCTCGCA
Organism: Phalacrocorax aristotelis; assembly: GCF_949628215.1. Lineage (NCBI taxonomy): Eukaryota > Metazoa > Chordata > Aves > Suliformes > Phalacrocoracidae > Phalacrocorax > Phalacrocorax aristotelis. The sequence continues at coordinate 20,742,437 of NC_134282.1, read as the reverse complement.
CCTGAAGCAAAAAAAAAAAAAAGATATATTGTCATAAACCCAACTCAGTTTCTCCTGCATCATTTAAATCTTAACAAGTTTTGCTTAAAAAAAAATCTTGCTTTTTCTATGAACTTGAATATTACACACAAGTTTTTGCTTTTCCTGCGCGCTTACCACCCCTACCCTGTATTTCACTTCTGTGGAAAAAATAAGCCTTCACACAAGTACAAAAAATCAGGCTAAATGCAAGAGCAACAAAATAAACATGGATATTAAATTTTAAAGGAATACCTGAAATCTCAACGTCAAAAATATTTTTTTTACAACTCCTCAAAGGTTTAGTTACCTGTACTAGTATTTCAATTAATGTTAACTTCACTATCACAAGCAATTTCAGAATATTGGGTGGTACCGGTAAATGTTACAAACAGGAACAAGTACAGGTGGAAAATTGGCCATGATGACATTTAGAAAGACATGCTAAGATAGCATAAAGTTACAGCAAACAACAGTTCTGAAAGGAAACAATCACTTGGTAAAGACCAGACTCTTGTACTATTAGTCCATAATCACCAACAAGACTCTGGCAAACAAAAGAAAGTCATCACTGTTTTTAGGAACTTATCTGCCAGTAGATTCATTTGTCCCACCAACTTCAGGCTTTATTTCTTTTTGATGCTACTACTCCCTACTAATAAAAAAGAACATCCAGTTTCATATTTTGATTTTCATGCAGTAGGCGTATACTACAGTGCTCAAGCTTTAAAAGAAAAACCAGAGGGAACATAAAAAAATTATTCCAGAGTTAACAAAATGTGTGAGTTGACTTTTGACATAACATGCAGAATACATTCTGCTCTCTGTTGTAACCGAACAGAATGTATTTTTACATTTATAGATTTGCATTTATGCTTGTGAGATGGTGTGGATTTCTGTACAGAGAATTCAAACAAGAAAATAAAACACACATGACAAGCAGCCAAAAAGCTTCACCAACGTCAGATGGAACCACCTGACAGACTTCATTCTGTCATTTAAGTTTTGTGAAGTTATTAGGCAAAACCTAGCATAACAAAAAATTCAGTCTGCCACACTACTACATGTACTCCATAAACTTAGATAAGCAAACCAGAAACACAGCATATCATATGAACACACTGGTCTCTTCTCAAGAAGCTGTGGAAACCTATCCCATAACATTCACCTTGTTATTGAATCTAGGTAGTATAGGTATGCTTGTAGGTTGTTCTGAAATCTTCAAACACCTACTTCCTAGACCTGAGCAAGGCCTCTCCTCCTTGCTTTTGGAAAACACAATATGCAGTTACAAGTCAAATCTACTGCTTAGCTGTCTTGTTCTTTCTCATAGTCATCATCATTTACCCTTTGGTCTCCCAAACATGTGTCCTGTTGTCATTCAATCTATGTGGCTTTTAGCTAAAATGTAAATATGCGTTAAAAACTCCATCAGCCCTACTGCAGAATCTCCCAGAACAAGAGAAACAAACATGATATGATTGCTTTCACTCCTTTAGTCAATATGGAAAATATGGGAAACTTTATTTGATAGATCACCTATACTAGTAAAATTCACCAAAGCAAAACTAAAAGCATGATCAGTTTATAAGCACAGAAAACCAGGTTAGGGACCGATCAATTTTACCCAAGCATATAAGGCCATCACAGAACTCTTCAAGGATCAAAGATTTTTTTCTTTTTTTTAAAAAACAGAGGCAGCGTGCCTGTGTAATTACACACATCCATCACAATAATCCTACTAGACCAGCCAGTGCCAAATCGCATTCTAACAGGTAGCAAAAGGGGGTGCTTGCCACCAGGTAGCAATGATGACTTCCTTCCAAGCAGACATGGGAACACTCAGATGTGTGCCATCTCTGCTCCATAGAGTATGCCGTGTGGCTTTCTGGAAACGTGTTTTAAATCCAGGTATGGATGTTGAACAACAAAACTAACCAAAGAGCCTCTCTGTGAAGTTTCTCAATGATGTTCTCGTAGGTTTATTTTAAGCTGCAGGCAGGTTTGGGAAGCACTCTTTTTGTTGGTAGAAAAGAACCAAATAATCGCTTAGAACAGCTGTCCAGTTAATAAACATTGAACACATTCCTTGTATGGGCCATGAATACAACAATATTACAGGAGAACTACTATAATGCACAAAACATGTTAGCCATGCAAAGGCGCAGAGTCAAATCACTTTGGTGGAATAAATGACTTGTACTAAAAAAATCGGGATATCCACACTCTTCTATAGAGAAGGAAGCCCTTCAGAGACACAGCTGCTGCTCTTCCAAAGCCTTAAGAGAAAGAAGCCCTTCAGAGACACAGCTGCTGCTCTTCCAAAGCCTTGAGAAAACTTCAATCTAAAAGATTTTTATCAGCAGAACGTTACTTTGAATTAGCTGAGCTTGTAGTGATTTCTATGACAATCTTTGCAGTTATGGAGTACAAAGGCAGGCATATCCAGTTTAAATAGGACTGTCCATATACAGTCTCAAAAATACATTAGCAGCTTCTTGTATTTGCAAGGATGAAATATTGCATCTGTAACTTCAGGCTCAACTGTATTTTATTATGGATATAGCTCTTAAGGAAATATAGCACCCCCCTCAGCAATCTCTTTAAGAACAGTTTGTTGGCATAAGCTTTCAATACCTTTAAATAACTCTCTATTAAGTGTACATAAAGCAGACTTATAACCTAGTATTTTCTCTCTTACAGTGCCTGGCCTGACACAGCAGCACAAATAGTTGAATTATGTAACTTCCACTACTGTAAGGACAGCCAGAACCTTCTGTGGGAAGCAGCAGTATAGAACCCTTCCTGAACTAAGACGTCAAGGTCTCAGACTTTGAATACAGAGTTTCTTCATCTTCTACAAAAGACCAAGTAGTCCAAAACGTAGTATTCTAAAATCTTATAGTTCCAACTAAATCAACAGATTAACTATGACTTTACCAGAGATGTCTGTTAACCCCTGCAGCTACTATCCTTTTGCTGAAAGGGGAAAAAAAACACTGAAGAATATTGATGATTCTGAACTGCACTTATTTTATGGCAATTCCCTCGCATCCTTTTGCCCTCCGTATAAATGCAGACTTGCACAAGATCATCTTAAAACATCATTAACGAAACATAAAGGCAGACAACACTTCACACATTGCCAGACTTAGATTACACCTTAATGCTCACTGATTTGTCTCCTACACAATTCCTCATGTCATTCCTCCCTATTTCATAAATGTTATGGAAATAATTTCAACACACACCCCCCTCCGAGTTTCCTCAGGGAGAAGAATCAGGAGATTCCCATCTTCTTTCTCCCCTTCTCTCTGTGACACCACAACATCAAATTTTAAAGCTTGCCAAGGAACCTAGACATACTTTTATAAGCCCCAGAGTAGACATGCTTCCTTTGCCCCATACCTTCTGCACAAGCACCACATTCAAGTCCTTCTGCACTTAACACTGCCACAATGACAGGCCCTGTGCCCCCTCACTGAAGGCTTTCTTGCATGCCTGCCTTTATTATTCTGAAATAGCATGTACTGTCACTACTGAACTCCACCAGTTGTATCAGGAAAGACCATGTCATAAGGCACTCTGGCATGCTAAAACCAGACAGTAACAGAAATGTTTGGTAAGATCAAGAAATCTTATAGGACATGAGAATATCCCAACCATCTATTCCTTTTCAGTAATGCTCTAGTATCTCCCCAAACCAGGACACTTCAGCTCATTTAAGTTTAGGACAGTCCTTTACACCTCTGAGTCTCTGACATACACTGCACAGAAAAAACAATAAAACTGTACTGGGCTTGGCCAAGAAATCAACCAATTCCCTTGTCACACACACAATTTACAGAATGTATATGATGTTGCATGTCATGAGTTTAGATTTCACTAGACTATGAAGTGTTCAGAAAAATGAAGGGAACTTTAAAAATATTGTCCTGCAAACTTTTTAACTTCAGGATTTTTTTATTCTAACACAAGCGATGTTGCTCATCATCAAATGGTTTAGGGAGTTGTAAACTAAGCTTTGTGCATTTGTTTTTTAAAAACATTTTTACAACATTTATTGAAGAAGTAACAGACTAAGCTCAAGAACTGTGAAGGAAGAGCATCCACATCAAGGTACAAGATTGCTGAAGGACAAGAAAGCGAGAGATCAACGAACTACCACATGCAGAAGAATTAAATGCTTGAATTAAGATGAAGTGTTTAAGTACCTTTTACTCAACAGGATTTTTAAACTCAGTTCTACATGTACTACACTTTAATAATGATATCAAACACAAACAAAGTTAAGTTCTACCATGCCCTTACCTAGTAGTAAAAACAAGGTAGTTCAAGATAGCTGACTCCTGTCAATGATGTAGAGTAAGCTACCTGGCTTGCTACTGCCTTCATCAAGCAGCCAGAACCTGGTGACTATAACTACAGCCATTAGGGTCTGCAAGTTCAAAACCAAGCATACTTTATAGTAACTTGCTTTCATGCGTGTATCTTGTATTGATCATGTCTGCATCTATCACTTTATTCACAATTAAACAAGCTGTAAAGATAGTACATGATATTATGTTTCCTTGCTGAGAAGTTAAATAGATTTCTTCTTTAACATGTTTGGTTTCTTTATAATAAATGTGCTGAGTAAGCACATTTCACTTCTGAATAATATTCACTTCTGAATAAATACATTGCCTCTACCTAGTCTCTTCATCTATACTTAATTAACCAGTGTGACTGGAACTCTACAGGAATCACAGACTCACAGGTTGGAAGGGACCTCAGGGATCATCTAGTCCAACCTTTCTAGGAAGAGCACAGTCTAGACAAGATGGGCCAGCACCCTGTCCAGCTGAGTCTTGGAAGTGTCCGATGTGGCCAAGTCAACCGCTTCCCTGGGGGATTATTCCACAATGTAACTTTTTCGTAGCAAGATAATCAGCAGATGTGGACAGCAAATGGCAATTCTGTTCCAAGGATTCTAGCAATTCAAAATTTGGGTTTGGCTCCCCAGAAGCACTTCCTGAACTTGAGTGTAGACCTTTATGAAAATCTATTTATTTCTCCACATTTTCATTTTGATAAAAGAACAGATTTCATTCACAACATTTCAGTTGGCAAAATCCCCTTCTCAACTCTAGCATCCACCATTGATTCTCTGCATAGAATTTTACAAAGACTTGTGATGAGAGCATTTATTATTAATTAGCTACTTAACATTTAACAGAGAACTGCTCTCAGAAAGAGATATTGAAAATATAAGATTCCTCTAAAATTTCTGTTACATCAAGTGTGAGGTTAAACAAAAACTTCTTTTTATCTGTCTTACAACAAGTACTAATGGCACCATCATAAGATGCCAGTATGGAACTGATTCTATTCTTCATAAACAATGCCCTATTTTCTCCATAATTCCCATCTATAACTGCCTCAGCATAACATCTGTAAGCATACCAACAAAAAGGACAAGCAGTAGCTTTGAGCCTACAGAAGTTTTCTTTATTGTTCAGAACTTTTTGACAGAGGTCACATTTTCTTTTTCTTAATCTTTTCCTGCGATTATTTAATTTATAGGACAGCATAATCAGACATCTGAATAATTTTGCCTTTTTAACTTTACAGCATTTAACTATTAAAACTCAGTAGCTAGCCTTTTTATTTGGAAAGCTTTTGGTCATCTATTTTTATGTTACTCATACACATAGATATAATTTGACTAATGTTAAAGATCAGAATACTAGATCATTGGAGAAGATTTTTTTTTTTAAACATCAGATACAATAGTATCAAGTGTCAGAAAGGCAGTTCTCTACACTGGTATCTGTGCAACCCTCTCAGCCAGTGCAGTGACAGAACAAACTCACAGTATCTTCTGCTCTTTTGTCAGTTTGCCACATCAGCACTTCAGATTAATTAATTTTGCATATGGATAATTTTTAATATGCAAAATAGCTAGGAACAAAGATAAGAAGCTTTCCTCAAATTAAACCAGGATAAACTAAAACCTAGGAATAAAAGTTTAGTGTCATGATCATTATTAAGTATAGACTGTAAACATAGGCATATACAAGAACAAGGCACAAAAAGCCTCATCCATTTGCCACATTTTATATGAATAGTACAGATTATGAATGCACAGATTATAAAAACAAGTGTTTGAGAGTCACAGATGTGCTACGATCATAGATTAGAGCCATAAATTATTTAGCCACTTCATACAGGATGTTTCCTCTCATGCAAACAGTAAAAAAGCCCCATATTCGAAGCAGTTTTATACTATACTTGTCTGGAGCACACCTTTGAAAACTAAGGTTTTAAAAAAGAAATAATACACTTCTCTGCCACAGCAGTAACTCCAGTTAGAACACAGAGAAAGCTGCCCAACCATTATGCATTATTTAGACATAAACCTCCCATCGATTCTCTGTAGTTCAGCCAGAAGTAATCACCCAAGACACATGATGGTGTATGACTTCCGTTTTCAAATGTTGTAATAACAGGACAAAAAGCTGATACTCCATCTGGATCCACAGCCAGTATATGGGATCAAAGTGGACATGTGTCTCTTTTCAAAGATAGGCAGCTATGGATGTTACCGCAAGGAGTAAGAAAGACATCTTCCCTAGACTTAGGATCCTATTACCACTAAATATTACCTGGACTCAAAAAAAGTGAGTTTTAGCTTTTTTTTTTTTAATGACATATTTATCAACCCTAAACTTTCCTCACAAAGACTGAAGAGGTGGTTCCATGGTTTAACACAGGATATGGAGAGCTCTCAGATGACACATCTTCAGAAACAAGAAGTTTCTGCATGTCAGTTTGTATGAACTACATGGTTTTGAAAAGGCTGAAATGATAGAATGCAGACTACTCAGGACTTTTGTTGTCGCTGAGCTGATGTTTTTGTACATTGCTTACTGCCTCTTTAAATAGCATAATCCTAGCACAACTGTCTCAAACTTGTGAATTAATTCATTAGCCCATAACAAACAGGTTCTTACACTAGTATTTATTTTGTTCCACAGATCAAAAAACTGACTGGAAAATAAAACAAAATTTGTTCTGAGAAAGACACAAAATGCCAGCAAAAGGCCACACACCATTTTTTAAAAAATTGCAGCTCTCAACAGTTATGCTTCTGCTAAAGTTGTTTCCTGTTGTACGCTTTCAAATACTTCCTGTGGTCTGCCCTCCATCAGTAACTTAAACCAAACAGTATCTGGAATATGAAGTCATTTAAGCTTGATGTTAGCTCTAAGCTACCACTTCTGAGGGTAGCAATACAACTGCAACACAAGGTGACATAATGTTATATTTTTTGTAATTTAAATAACTATTCAGAATTCTTTCATGTAAGACACTTCAGTTTTAATTCATAAAATGACATACCTTGTTTATTAGATGCTCAGTGACTACTTCTCTTAGTCCAGTGTAGAGTTTTTCACCATGTTTATGCAACACCATTGTATATGCATTCCTATACAGCTCCTCAAAACTGAGGCCACTATTGTTCTTACGCTGGATCTCTTGGATTGCATTTTTTAAAAGATCCCAAATGCTGTTCACATATTTCTCATCCATAGTCATCTGTAAAAATAAAACAATACATTATTGTTTAGAATCAAGAAAGATCATTACAGAAAGTTATCTTTAGAAGTTGTAACTCCGGGAGTGGTAATTGCTTCTGCCACATTTTGTTGACTCCATTATCACAAGGTTTCTCCAACTTTATCAAAAGAAAAAACAGTATTTATGAAACTAGTAGGGATTTCAAGAAATAGTTATGAAAATTATAATTTGTAAAAGTTTAATGCTTTTCTCCTTCAGAGCTGTAAATCCAAAGAACCCAACTCCAGAGCCTGTGCAGGTGGGAAGGCAGGTAATTGTGGATGTGAGCCTCTTCCATAATCTTCCTCCACAGTGTTAATTACAGTCAAGTCAACTTTCCTCCCATATTAACATGCTGCTTGGCACCTTGTAAATCGTACTGCAACACTGACCTGCTTAAACAGACCCCAATCGACTTGTACAATAAAAGATAATGTCTGGCACAGAGTTTGCAAACTTACTTGTCAGCTGCTTCAGCTAACTAGGTATTATTTACAGCAATGTACTAAAGGCCAAAGAATTGCATGCCTACAATATTGCGCTTGTATTTTAAATACTTACAGGTGTTGAAAAATCCCACAAATGTCCAAAATTAACATCTGTGTTGAACATACTTCCATTGCACAAATATGATTAAGTAACTTGCTACAGGGTATGCATTAAGCATTAAGCAGAATATGCATCTGCTTGATCTGTTATTCAGACAGCATATACTTCAGTAAATACACCAGATAAGAACTACAGCAATAAAGAAAAATTCAGAGGGAGAAACTCTTACAAGAAATAGTCTCAATGTAAGAGCAAATCAACTTTTGTCCTCTACTATGGGCTGCTGAACGAAATCAAAACAAGACACATACTCTTCCATTCTCCTCGTCTTTTGGAGTTTTGGTTAAACACAAAGATTTTAATGATAAAAATAATCCTATCACTACTTTTCTACTCACCTGATACCAGATCCACTAGCCTACTAATCTGTATGTACCCAAAACTTAAGAGATATGTCACTGTATATCTAAAAGCAAAGAAAACCACAAACATATTCAAAAATTCTTAGCTGCCTGTTTACCAAAACCAAAACCTCAAAGAAACAGAACTGGTGGAATGTCATCCACCCCTGCTTTTTGCTTATTCTTCTATGTATAACATTGAAAGGTCAGTTATTTTCTTTTAAATTTGCATTCTCTACATTGGTGCCTCTTCAGGGAAATTGTTTTCTAAAGCATTCCTGAAGAAACAATTTTACAAGTACTGATAATGAAGGCAACCATTTAGAACTGCAGACACCAATCTAAGTAAAAGCTTTTCAGTTTTCCTTTCAAAAAAAAAAAAAAAAGAAAAAAGATGTTTTGTTTTCAAACAAAGTATAGACTCAAATCAACACTTCCCAATGCCATTTTCTCCCCTGGCTAATCAAAAATCTCCCAGCCACCATGACAACCTTTTTATCTCAACTGCAATTTAATTGCTCACTTCTTAAAAACAAGTATGATCTGTATAATACAGCCAAATCACCAGCCACTAACTTGAAGAGGTATTACAGCATTGCTGTTTCTGGGTTGGTCAGCCTGTAAACATTTCTGTATGTTACCGATAAACAGTACATCTAATCATTTGGATCTGTTCAAGAAAAACAGTTTGCTCTTAGGTTTAATTCTTCTACTTTCAATCCGAATGCTCTAAAAGTCAGTGAAGGAATGATTGTAACATTATTTGCTCCAAACTCACTGAGTACAAACATGAACACAGGGCTTTCCGCCGCTTAACAATTGACACGCGATGAGCTGCTCTGGAAGCAGAAGAAAGATCCATAAAAGGTAATTTTAAGGAGTACAGATCTCCATGGGATAAATATACAGAAATATCTGAAACAGTATTATAAACTTATCTGATTACCTTTTAAGATTAAGCATGAAGGACTCTTGCTTCTCAGTGCAGCTTCCTATTCTGCTACTGACTTATTTAGATCAATATCTGTGAGGTTTTATGGGAACAGGTTTGCTAAAGTTTTGGGATATCAAGTTAGAAGAGCATTGTCTTCCAAAAAAGATCTAGCATAGCTAGCTTGTTTGCAGCAGTGTTTTCTAACAAAAAGACTCCTAATACTTTAAATAGCTCTACTCTATTGGATAATAAGTCACTGCTGTAAAGCTTCAGCAAAAATTTATTATTTCCTCTCCACTGCTGAAAAGTTGTTTAGCTTTTGAATAGAAGAGGTCTTCCTGCATCATTATCCTCAAAGTTATGTAACAATTGCAATAACTAAATCTACCCTTGGATTATTTAACTCACAGATTCATCTCTTTTTACCCCCCTTCCTTAAGACAGGCTTGTATGCAGATTTTAGAAAAAACAAACAACTAAGTAATAAATAAGTTTATGATGCTACTAGAACATTTTGGCATCTTTCAGAATTCTGTACAAAAGCATCTCTAAAAACACTGTTAGAGAACTGTGATGCTAATCCCCTAGTCTGACCCAACAGTGAAGATTTATGCAACTCTCTAGGATCCCTATCAAAGCCCATAAGCTATCTACTTCCACAAATACAAATATACAGGATCAGAGCCCTAATGTTTTTCCATGCTCATTCCCAGATTTCTTCTAATGGTTATATTTTAAAAGTGAACTCCACAGTTGTAATACAGTTGCATTGCTTGAGCCTTCTATTCTTGCAGATTTAAGCAGAAACTAAATTATGCTGGTGCTTAAAAAAAAAAAACACAAAACCAACACTCAAAAAACCACATACCACCCAGATTCAGAAAAGTTTTCAGAAGCAAAATCCCAGTAATTTCTGTAGTGTTTACATCCAGATTCACCAAGATAGTAAGAAACCAGTGTCCAAAGAGAGGAAATGTGTTAATGTACTCCAGTTTATCTGAACATTACCTTTCTTGGGGAATGGGACAGAGATCAAGTCTGTTATTGGCAGGAGATAGCTGTTTATGAGAAGCCGCTAGTTGGAAAACTTCCACAAACCGCTGCCCAAATGCTAATGATTCAAAGATGCAACTTGAACACAAACATCTGAACTCTAAGTGCAGCAGAAGTACATCTTGAGGAAGTTAAGACTAAAATATCAGTGTACATAAAAGTACAACCATTTCACCAAAAAAATAGGTCTTCAAAGGACTCAAAATGTCCTTTATTCAACAGTACTGCCACAGTGCAGGAACAGATACATGCAAGCCCTTTCTTTAACGTTTGCCTATCCTATTAAGATCTCCAAGACCGAAAAAACCAATCCCTGTCAGACATTAGCACCCGAAGAGCATGACACCAGCAGGTAGAGCTAGTAACAGTCCTGAATATACTTCTCAGTGTCTCCCTCCTAGAAACTAACACTACTGACCCCACCACCTCTTTTGAATAACTTTATCAGCATTCCTTAAATCAAACAGCTAAACTCCAGTAGTTTTGGTATTAACTTAAAACTTCATACAACATATTATCATCGCCCTTCTAGTCATGTAGTTCAAAGTGAAATGGAACATCCTGTCCCTGGAGAGGAACAAACCCATGCATTAATACATGCTGGGGCCAACTGGCTGGAAAGCAGCTTGGCAAAGAACCCAGGGCTCTTGGTGGACACCAAGTTGATGACAAGCCAAAGGGCCCTTGAGGCAAAGAAGGTTAATAGCATCCTGGGCTGCATTTGGAGGAGTGTTGCCAGTGGGTAGATGGCTATACTCGGCACTGGTGAGACGTGTGGAGTACTGTGTCCAGCTCTGAGCTCCCCAGTACAAGAGAGACCTGGACATACTGGAGAGAGTCCAGTGAAGGGCCACTAAAATAACTGACTGAAGCACCTCTCGTATGAGGAAAGGCTGAGTCAGGTCTGTCAAGCTTAGAGAAGCCTTGGGGAGAACTAATCAATGCCTATAAGTACCGAAAGGGAGGGTGTACAGAAGAGGGAGCCAGGCTCTCTTCAGTGGTGCCCAGTGATGGGACCAGTAGCAACAGGCACAAACCAAAACACAGAAGATTCCCTCTGAACACCAGGAAAACCTTTTACTGTGAGATTTACCAAGCACTGGCACAAGTTGCTCAGAGAGGTTGTGAAGTCTCCATCCTTGGAGATACTCAAAAGCTGTCTGGATACAGTCCTGAGCAACTGGCTCCAGGCAACCCTGTTTGAGCAGCAAGGTTGGACAAAATGACCTCCAGAGGTGTCTTCCAACATCAACCATTCTGTGATTTGATGATATGCATTACAGCTGTACACCGAGGAAGCCAGAAAACCAGGGCTCCCTGCGTAAGCGTGACGTATTAAAACTGCCAGTACCAGTCTTCCAACTGAAATGCACTGCAGGATAAAAAAAAGGTGTGCAACAAAATGCTTGCCACCAGTAGAACAAGGCATTTGTTCCTTACCTTATAACAACTACAGACAAAGAACAACACTAAAACTCCCAGATCTGTGCAGAGCATCAAAAAGATCTACTGCCAGAAATCCAGTTTACTTTGCATAGAAATAAATGCTTTGGAGTTTAATTTCCATTCTATACAATTTAGCTTTTACTACACTGTTTCCTTTGAATGCAACTTCATTTCATACTTTTGTCAGCTGGTCATTTTGCCCTAAACCCTGCAGAACTTGCTCCTCTTACTTATATAACAATGCTTGAAGTGCTGTGAATTTTAAGAAAAGGCAGTTACAGGAGTAAACTATTAAAAAATATGCTGAATTCTTGATGGATTACAGCAGCTTGCTTTTACTGGAAGTAGCTACTTAGTCTTCTTAAACAAGAGGTGGTTAAGAAAGAAGTGAGGAAGTGCTGAGAGTCTTACACAATCTTGGTAGGAATACCCACAGGTTTACTAACCAGCAGAAAGAGAAGGCACATGAACTAGTACTTACAGGACTAGTGACCAGACACAGCTTCTCATCCTTCTTGCAAAAGAACTTTCTAGACAAGTTCTCTAAAGGTCTCACAAAGATCTCAGACTGAACAGGCCACTGTTAATTCTCAGAAGTTTTAACAGACTGAACACACTTGCAGGACATTCTTACTTTAAAGAAGTCACAAACCCTACTCATTTTTTCTACAGACTAGCTGCAGTGTTTATCACAATTCTACACACTCACAGGTGAAACAGATCAATTTCAAAATGATTACCGCAGAGCAATGTTTCTCAAAATTTTCAAAAACCGCAACCATCACTTGCCTCATTCCTTTCCATGACATCCTTTAGGTCTAATGCCCCAGAGAACTGCAGTGAGAACCGATTCTAATTACAGAAATCAAATGTTTACCCCTCTACCTTGAAGGAAGTAAGTGGATACTGATAATTAAAGTTAGTTAGCAGCTCTGGGAGTAAACATTTGCACCCAGTAATTGCAGCCTGTTCTCACTCCCCATTTCCTATCCCTCAGCAGGCAAAATGAACAGGGGCTGACTGCTGCCATGTAAAACTACCACAGTCCTGACCCACAGTCCAAGAGGCAAGGGAAGCTGTCAAAACTAACCGTCTTCACTTCCATTACAAGATACGGCATTCGTTAAGATGGTATTAAATAGTCTGTTACAAAATAACTCAACATCCTTAGCCTAGATCCTTCATTCTGGATGAAGCTTGGCTGAGGTTATCCAGAAAAGGGCAAGAGCAGCACATTTCCTGCCTCAGAACCTAATCACTACTTGAATTTTTATAAACCCTTCCAATATTGTTAATTTAAAAGACAAGAATTTACTGTGACAGAGATATATTGCCTAGTGTTTGTTCCAAGAATATATCTGAAAAATGGCATATTAAGATATGGAACTACATATTCTTCAACTACAGAGCAGATAAAATGTACTCCTGTTAATGAAAAATGGAGAGCTCAGTATTCACACTTCTCTGAATGCTAAAGTTTTCAGCACTACGTAGTGATGAGCATATCTGGATGAGTATATATTGGCCACACCTCATTGCCTAAGAAACATCAGTATGCCAAAAAGTGAACAACTCTAACACACACGCAAATAAAAACAACTGATCTCTGAACAACCAAACCAAAAACACCAGGCACAAAATTCCTCAATAGTGTTATCTGAATAGGTTGACTGTTACACACCAAAACACATCACTAGAAGCTAAGAGGAGGAGCATAAAGAAAGTAAGGGCCACCACGACCTACTGCTGTTCTCCTGCATATGGGCTGCTACTCCACTTTGGCCATCTGCTGAGAGAGTCACAGGGAAGTCATAGCACTGTGCTACCAAAACTGGTCCTAATAACTGGGCTTTTGCTCCTAGGTGACCTATAACAACAATTGGAGATTACAATCCAGTATTATCCAGATCTCCTAGGAGTGTCAGGAAATGCCTACTACACTATTATACTCCCTCAGAGGGTGTGTGTGGTGGCGATGGTGGTGGTAATCTATGCCTATAGTTTACTTACAGCATCTGCCAGTTATCATTTACAACATTAAATACTGACACCATTTTTGTTCTTCACTCACCCCTTGACATTCAAGCCTTTCCCTTGTTTGAGTGGGCAACCTCTACACTAAACTTCTCCATATTCCTCCTGTAAGGAATATTTATGGCCTGCACATTGCTCCATTCCAGGCTCAGAAGATGAGCTGAGTAACTAGTGCTGAGTAATCCCATAAAGGCCAAGAGAAAAATCAACTCTAGTCTGACCCCAAAAAAGGCTTGAGCCTCTGTAGAATAGGCAGGGCTGCACGGCAATACTCAATCTGTAGAAGAAATGCAGAAATGGCAATATCCACCTCTCCTTCCCAGCTCTGTCAGGCTTTACTCAGCAGAAGCAAGCAGAACGCACAATTAAGTCAAAAAAGGGAATCTTCTTTGTCAGTCAAAACACCCAAGAGCTGCACGATTTTAGGCAAAATCCTTTCCTTCTCCATTTTGCTCAAATGGGTTCTGCAGCAATGAAAAGCTATTCTGCCAGCATGGAGCAGAAGGGGTAAGTAGATTAAAAAGTGATTGTTCCTTAAAACGAGGGGTCATACCTCCCGTGTAGTGATTGACAGATTTGGTCTACCTCCACGGTACTGTCTCAGAGCACTGATGGTCTCGTCACAAAATAAGTGCTGCTTTGGGGTTGGGGCTTGAAGAGGAAGGGTTTTGGTTGCTTGCTTTTGACAAGTTTTACAGTGAACTGCAACATCTTCCAAGAACTTCCTTTTCTAGTAAACCAAAGCCCAGGAAAAAATATTTGATCCTCTCAAAAGGTAACATTTGTCTGCATTATAGGTAGACCCGACAGGAGCTTCACCACACAACAGCAATTTAACACTCTATAGGAAAAGTTTAGAATAAGTATCTAACAGAAAATGTCATACTGCAGGAACAGTTTTGCCATGTTTAGGAGACTGAACAAATTTTAAAAAGGATCAGAGACTTATTTCTCGTTCATATTTTAGGAACTGATTCAGAAGAACGAGGCAAATCCTGAACTGCCAATAAACCTCAGCTATTCTAGATTTCAACTTTTATTTAATACAATTTCTTCATTTTTCCCAAATGCCCCTCCTAAACTTCAGTCTTGTAAATCTGTGGAACAAAATATCCTGGAGGAAAGGGCAAAAATGAGAAAAACAACAACTCCCAAACACCTGTTCCATCTGAAGTGTGACTATGAACTATGTAAATCTGAGCAGCCACCAGTTACTGAATAAACACAAAGCAAAAGATAACCTAAAACTTTTTTTCATTTCTTTAAAAAAATGCAAAAATAGAGACAATCTGGAGAGGCAGACAATTAAACTGAAACACAAAATTACATAATGCTGATTCTGACATAGACGTATTTTCATTTACAGACCTTCACACACTTTCCCAACACTAACTCATACTAAGTGTTTGCAGCTACTAATGAGCAACTATAAGAATGCAACATACACATAAAGACTAAGGTCAACAGTCTCATAAAAGAGTTTCACCACATATCCCAACTGTAAAAGACAACATATTTAGTCAGCAGTAAATAGCAGAAGCGTAGTATGTAATAGCACCTATTTCATTCAAAACAAGGTCCATGCATATTCACTATGCTTTAATACCATTGAGGCTCTCTGATTTGCCAATTCTTTCAATTTTTCTATTAGAGATACAGATTCATGCACAACACGTTTAAGCCCATGGACAAGACTTCCTCTTTACAGGAGGAAAACCACCAGCAAGACCTCAACTCTGGATATGAGGAGAAGAGACTTCAGGTTGCTCAGGAAACTAGTTAGTCAGGTCCGCTAGGGAAAAACTTTAGAAGGTGCTGGGGTCCATCAGTGCTGGTTGCTTTTTAAGTACCACCTCCTAAGAGCACAGCAGCAGGCAATTCTGAAATGTGGGAAGTCAAGTAGACAAGGCAGAAGGCTGGCTTGGCTGAGCAGGGATCTTATTCTAGAAATAGTGCAGAAAAAAAAGAAAGTATATGGCCAGTGGAAGCAAGGTCAGGTGACATGGGAGGACTACAAGGATGCTGCTTGCCACTGCAGGGAGGAAATTCATGTGACCAAAGCTCAACTGGAGTTGAAGCTGGCCAGTACTAGGAGAGAACAATAAAAAGGGCTTTTACAAATATGTTAATGGCAAAAGGCAGACTGGAAATACCGCTGGCCTGTTACTTGATGAGCATGGTCACATCACAAACAGGGACATATACAAAGCAAAGATGTCTACTGCTTTCTCCACCTCAGTCTTCAACATGATGGGCTCAGGGACCCCCAGATCCCTGGGCTAGAGAACCATGGCTGTGGGAATGATAAACTCCCAGTCAACCCCAAACTTGTGCAGGGCTTGCTGCTCCAGCTAGATCCTTATAATAGGACTTGATGAAATTCATCCAAGGGTAAAGAGCTGGCTGATGTCATAGTGAGACCTCTTGATGATTTTTCAATGCTCTTGGGAATCTGGAGAGGTCCCAGCTGACTGGAAGCTGCCAAATGTTGTCCCAATCTTCCAGAAGGGCAACACAGACAACCCCAGTAACTACAGGCCCACCGGTCTCACTTCTGTGCCTGGCAAAATTATGGAGAAATTATTCTGGAAGCTACTGAAAAACACCCGAAAGACAACACAGTCATTGATCCCAGCCAGCACAGGTTCACGAGGGAAAAGTCCTGTTTAACAAACTTAATTCCTTTCTATGACAACGTTACCCACCTAGTTGACCAAGGGAAGCCAGTCAATGTAAGCTTTTTGGATGTCAGTAAAGCTTTTGATACTGTCTCTCACAGTATCCTGCTGGACAAAATGTCCAGCATAGAGCTGGATAAACACATAATGCTATGGGTGAGCAACTGGCTGACACATCGGACTCAAAGGGTCATAGTAAATGGGGTTACACTGGGCTGGTGGCCAATCACTAGTGGGGCTCCACAGGGATCCATCTTAGGGCCAGTACCCTTTAATGTCTTCAGAAATTACTGGGATGCAGGACTTGAAGGAACACTAATTAAGTTTGCTGATGACAAAATTGGGAGGAGCTGTTGACACTCTCAAGGGCAGAGAGACCCTGTAAAGAGATCTAGACAAATCAGAGAGCTGGGCAATCACCAACCATATGAAGTTTATCAAGGGCAACTGCCAGATTTTGCACCCGGGGCACAGCAACCCTTGATGTACATACAGACTGGGGAATGAGAGGCTGGAGAGCAGCCCTGCAGAGGGGGATCTGGGGGTTCTGGTCAACAGCAAGTTGGACTTGAGCCAACACCGTGCCATGGCAGCCAAGAGGGCCAACCATGTCTTGGGATGCATCAAGCCCTGCATTGCAGCTGGTCAAGGGAGGTGATTGTCCTGCTCCACTCTGCACTGGTACGGCCTCACCTTGAGTACTGCATGCGGTTTTGGGTGCCACAGTACATTAGGGATACAAAGCTACTAGAGGGGGCCATGAAGTTGGTGAAGGGTTTAGAGGGGAAGCCGTTCTAGGAGTGGCTAAAGTCACCTGGTTTGTTCAGCCTGGAGAAGAGGAGACTGAGGGGAGACCTCACTGCAATCTGCAGCTTCCTCACAAGGGGTGGAGGAGGGGCAGGCACTGATCTCTTCTCTCTGGCGACCCATGCAGGACCCGAGGGAATGGCAGGAAGATGTGCCAGGGGAGGTTTAGGTTGAATATTAGGAGAAGGTTCTTCATGCAGAGGGTGGTGGAGCATTGGAACAGGCACCCCAGGGAGGTAGTCACTGGCAATATTCAAGAAGCATTTGGACAACACCCTCAGACACATGGTGTGAATGTTGGGGTTGTCCTGTGCAGGGACAGGAGATCAACTCCATGGTTCTTGTGGGTCCCTCAGGACATCCAATGATTCTAAGACTTACCTATCTTTCCCTCTTGCAGGTCTGTTACGGGGATCCCACAAACTATGTTAGTATCTAAAAATCAATTTATGGGTTCAATTTGCAATTTATGATGCTCAACTTACAAAATGCACCTTCAAACAGTCACATCATTAATACAGATTACAATAGAACTCTCATTAATACAGATAAAAGCAGAATATTCCTCGTCTGAGTGGGGCAATGAAAAATTAATAACTCATCAGCCTCATTTTTCATTCATTTATTGGTATATATGGATTCACGCAGACCAGTCTTTATGTCTTTTTATACGTCTTTACTGACGTATAAAAACTACTTCAGTAAGTAACAACATAGGAAAATCAAAGTCAGTAAATACGGTATCTAAGATCACTTACACAAAGCTTAACCCTGCCTCTTACACACCCATCTGTCTATTTATTTTCCACCAAGACCCAAACCCCTCGAAATACAGATAAGCTTTAGTCAGCAAGGACTGAAGGATGTTGTCCTCCAGCACCGTTGGATACTGGAGAAAAACAAAGAAAACAGACCAAATTAACTTCTTTTCAACATTAACTTTCAAAGATGCTACTAATGACACCAGGAACTTTATCCTAGAATTACATGCTTTGCTCAAGGAGGACAGCAGAAAAGTACTTAATTAAAAATAGAGAAATCCAAGTTTTTAAGATACCTTTCTCTTTTCCCCAGCATTTGGAGACAAATATAAATTCCTTTTCAAATACTGAAAGGCATTATCTGTAAATGAGTAAATCCCTCTGCCACAGCGCAAACTTCTGCCTACCTGCCATCAGGTTATGAAACTTGTTTTAAAAGAAGGTGTTCTTAAAAGATAACAATTAACTGGTTTTGTTCAAGTTTCTAGAAGAACTGAATTGGTACGAGGCTAAATATAGGAAATTCTAGTTCAAGAGATAGTTGTCACTGCTATAGAATGGAAGTGCTTATAAAGCCAAAATAGCAACATTGCCTGTATTATTAACCAAGGTTCTTTTAAAAACATTCAATGACATTTCCACAGTGCTCATTACTATAGTGCCTGAAAATGGAGGAGGATTATAAAACACCTGTAATGAAACTACTCATTTCATAAGACGACTTCAACCTAACAACAGTAAGGAAGAACTGTCTATACTTCCGAAACTTTTCTTGCTAATTTGGAAACTGAGCTAAAGTCTAGATTTAAGTTTACACTTCAAGAAGTCTGATCTTTCATGTTTAACTTTGCAAGGTAAAGAAAGCATTTTCAGACACAAAGTAAGTTTTTGGCTTATTTCAGTAGTTGTATTGATTACTTAAGGTGCAAATAACACCCATGGGGAAAAGGAGTATATCAGGTCAGGATTGCTTAATTAAAAAAAGAAGTCCACTCTGAATGAAGTAGAGGAATAAACACAAAGCTTTGACACCAAAAATATGCCTACTTCCTCTCTCCTGCCCAAAAGAATAAAAATTAATATCAATATTTTGAAGACTAATGAGAAGTTCAGAGTCCTTTTGACTCACTTCAGAAGTAGCAATCCTAACCCAAGTTTCCTCAAATTAAAGTTATGAAAAAAAAAATTATGAAAGGCTTGTGTAACAGCAGGAAATATGTTCTTGAAAGAAATACAATAGCTTTAAGGTTTCTATCCTAAACAAAGTTGGTTTCAAAGAAAATATTTGAACCTAATTAAAACAGCAGAAATGGAATGAAGAAGAGCTGAATTTCTGGGAGTGAATCATCCTTCTCGTCTGTCAGCAGGATCCTGGAGGTCTAGAAGGTGCAGGGAAAGACAGGTAGTTCTGTACTTCAAGAGCTCAGCTGTGTGTCTGTAGCTGTCAAACAGGCTCTTGTCAAAGGTGAAATGACAGACAGTGAAAACAGTGGTACCAAGTTTCATAAACTACTGGGCATGTCTTTCCCCATTTACAAACAAGGGCCAGATCCTAAAAATTTCATACAAGTCATTTAGCATTCCACCACAATAAAATCTTAGAACAGCCAAGGACATGCTTTTCAATCCGAGGACTATGTGACTATAAGCGAAGTAACACAAAGTAAGTTCAGCTGCAAATTTCCTTTTGCAGCTTACTTGAGATAGCTGGCCATGTGCAGGCTCTTATGCTGTAGTAGAAGGAAGGTGGCTCATTCCTCTTCTGCTGGAATTACTTTCAATTTACTCATGACTTAAGACCAGAAAGGAAAGTTTGTTCACCTATAACTTAACAAGATTTACTAGAAAAGAACAAAAATTGCTGGAACTCTCAAATTTCCATGGGATTTAGGTCCCTCTCTTCATCTCCTTTTAAAACCCTGGTGTGGGACAGCAGCATTCCAGGTAACATGCAGTAGGTTGTCTTGAAATTGCCATAATGGATGACGGATCACTGTCCACAGAAGCAGCTCTATTATACCCCAGCCTGCAACTTGTATCACTCCTAACTCTAAACCAACAGAAATCTTTCATTTTTTTAACCTAAGTCAAAATGGTTTAAAACTTTGATTCAGTATGTGATCTTCTATTAGTTTTAAGACCATCATCACAACACTACAAAGGAGAAATAAATAGCATTATTTTAAGAAGCGGCAAATTCATGGGTTTTTTGGCAAATCTTTTATATTGATGACTTGTATAATATTAACATTATAATTACTTTAAAACATAAAACATAATGGAGATGCTGCATGCCTCAATCCCAGTTAAGAACTGCCAGGGTAAAGAGCTATGCTGTTCTGCACATCCATACCTTCTGCGGAAGGCACTGAGTCTCCTCAGGCGTATCACCTCTCCAAGTGATAAAATCCATTAGCTCAGTAACTTCCCAACCTTGATGACCTGGATTCAGAAAGCTTCCCTGAATCACAAATGGCCCATTCCTTGCCCACTCAACTTCAGTGCAAATCCTGCAAGAATTATTTCTGGGTTGGTTTGTTTTGTTTTTTTTTTTTTTTTTTTCAATTAACCTGTAAATAGTTTAGTATTTTACACTTGTTCAAAAATCAACACTATTTAAAGAGGAAGTCTGTGAAACTCACACCAATTTATACAGATTGTAGACACATCTCCTAAAGCCATTTCAAAACAAGGAACACAATGCAGGATACAGGCGAGATTGGGGGGGTGGGGGGTAGGCAGAAGGGCCTTTAGAGGCTTTTGGGGCTTGATGACAACAACATAACAGTTTGAGAACTGTTATAGTAACTAAACTGCTACTCTAGCTATTTACTATAGTATAGTTTACTATAGTAAAAAAAAGATAAAATTTTATGATAGACAAAGGCCAACAGAGGATAATTTTTTTTTCTCAGCTTACTTCAGGGAGGGGAAGGAAGATACACTTAATAAATCACTTACACACTTACAAATAATCAATACTACTGCATGCTGACAATAACCTTTCTCTGGGGGATTTTTGCATGATATAGTGCATATACCATGATCGGATGCACAAATCAGCAGTGCCTGGAAAAGCAATACTAACACTGAAATGAGTGCAACAGAAAAATAAACCCAAAGCTACAAATGGAAATTATATCCATATATGTAATATCAAAAAAATAGGTCCACTCAGATGGTACCAACATTTTAAAAACAAAAGTACTGTGAAAGTAAAAAAAGCTTATTTCACAATAAAGATTCTTCATATACAAAACATAAGAAACAGACACACAGAGCCTGTACTCAAACTACACGTAGTATAAGGAATGAATGTTATGAATTTTTGATGAGATAAGCTAGTTCAATTTTATATAATTCACTTATAATTTAAATTGTTATTGTCTTCATTTCTGTTTATTCTCATTAGTATTAAAAAATTAACATTTCCACAAATGCACCTCATGCCCACAAAAAAAAGTTATCTGCTTACATTTTGCATACTATTACACCTTATATAAACTACAAGCAAGACAATTTCAGCCTTCAAACACTAATTTTATGCACAACTAATTAAAGAATCTAGGCAGCTCCACAGCAAGGACCATCCAAATGTAAATGTCTATTACAGTTTTGTCCTCCTTGCTGTACTCTGGTATTAAATGCACTTTTTTCCTTCCCTAAAATGCATCTGTTAAAATGTCAATATGGAAGTTGTTTTGTAAAGTCATCTAAGAGTATTTACTTCTGCTGATATACCAGTACTTGCACCTTCACAAAAGAACTCTTACCGATTTAAAAATTCTGAATAGTTCACAAAAGCCAGCAGAAAAATAACAATTATATGATAAAAAGTATGCTGGGCCATGCTATAGTTCTCTACTATAGTATTTCGTACTCCTTGTTTCCACAAAAACTGGCTCAGAATGAGAAATACAAGATCAATTCTTCAAGAGTTGTTTTTCCACATGTATAGCTACCAGAAACCACAGATAACAGCCAGTGATCACATGCACAAGGTCAAAAACCTATTCTGGACTGTAACAGAATCACTGTGCATTTTATGAATGGACTCAATCAAACTATCTTAAGAAAATCTGTCCCAGTCTATCTCGAAATACTTTCACCACATACAGAGAGATTATCAGACGCTGCAGATCAGTTGTGGTGATGTAAAATTAAAAGCACCTGCACCAAGACTATCTGTCCTACAGATCAAAGCCAAAGACTTCAGAATACATATTTGAAATTCTGAGAAATGCTGCCACTTTTGCCCTGTACACCTGCCCAGAAGAGATTAAAAAAGAAACATTTTGAAAGAACACAAGAACGAGGGGGTGGGGAAACCTACCAAGCCGCTTGAAAAAAACTCAGAGTGAATAAGCCAATATAAAAATCTTAACAGGATGCTAGTGGTGTTATTTTATAGTCTTGCACAAAAACCAAGCAAATTTCAAATACTGGCAAATACAGTGCCATACAGAGGCACTTACTCAAAACTCAGACCAATTGGAATGATGATTGCTTAAGACCCAACAAACAAGGAAAAACAGGAAAATTTGCAACTAAACCCTAAACATCTACAGACCTCAGGAATTCTAATGAGATTAGGTTAAACCACAACTAAAAGATAATATGTACAGTGTGTTAAAAAAAACAACCAAAACACCACCTACAGCTATTCCAAGTCTACCCCAGAATTAGTGTTATCACCTCTTAAAAATTCTAAATGTAACATCAGGGCTTCCAGTCTGCTCTTAGCATTTCATCAACAAAACAAAACTAAAAAAAGCCTGTGAAAACTGGAAGGCCATCATAAGATTAACTGTCCAGAAAACAACAAGATTTCTGTTTTTTCCTGTAATTTACACCAAAACAACACCTTTTTCTTTGAATAAGATAACAGTGGTTTAGTTTTTTGGTCTATTTCTAGGTTTTAAACCTACACTGTATGGGTTAATAGCCAACATACACACTCTTATAAATATGTTTAAGAATATAAAGCAATCAAGATTCACAAACCCAGCCATGTAAAACATTAAATTAACTAGGTGGTCTTGCAGCACTCAGTGGGTTTACATTATTTTAATCAGAGCTGAAAAAGCCTGCAATAAACTATCTTCCATGCCTCTCCATTCACTCACCAATACAGCACGCATGCTCTAAGCGTTACAAGCCAGAGCAGAAATACACATACTGCTTACGTAATCTGAACACTTAAAAATTTTACCACAGTTAAATGTGTTTTCTATGGTCTATCTGCTGTAAGATGCTCAAGACAATATTTACATAATTTCTTGAATTGATAGATCTATGCATTATAGGTTGAAGCATGAATTTCACAAACCTTATCTCAACTTGTATCAATTCCCCCAGATTCAAAACAAACCACAGAAGCAGTCAGCCCTCCCTGAGAAGAAAAAAAAAAAAAGCATTCTGCCTACACAAAGCCTAAATCAAGCGGCTGTTAGATCTGAGAGGAAAGGAGCAGTGGCAATGAAAATATGAGCCTTAATACTTTCTCATGGAAGAGTTGAAACCATTTACTTCTACGTTTACAGAACTTACTTTGAGGAAGAAGTAACAAGTGACACCAATTGATAAACAGGCTGAAAGAAACAAGGCTGTCTGCCTTTTTGCACGAGACTGGATGAAATGGGATTTTTCTTAGGCACACATTCCAAATAAAATTAATCAGTGAAGCTTTTTTATATATATATATATATATATACACACACATATATATACACACACACACACTTAAAAGACCCATTCTGTCATAAGTGCATGTGTAGGATCTCTCTAAATTGCTTTCCATAATTCATAATGTAACCATATAATACTGATCCACAGGAATAGTTCTGAGAACTTGCAAAACACTATTTTGTAGCCTTGTTCTAGAAAGGCAAGATAGCTCTGCAGGAAATGAAAATGATTAAAAGCATTCAAAAATAACCCCAAACAAACCCAACTCTGAAAATCAAAACCAATAACCTACATCAGATCATGCTGGTTTTCAGAAAGATCTGTCCAACCAATTTTATGGTGACAACTGACATAATGCATTGAGAGAAGGATGAGTTCTTGCAAAAAAGTTCATTCAACACAGCTTAACGGTACTTGTGTAAGTTTTCAAAATTAATTCTGAAAATTCTCACATCCTGTATATTTCTGTAAGAAAGGTGCATTTTTTTACTCTGTAGAGCTTTTCCATCAAAACACATTTAAGGCTATTATTTTCCACTGGCTAAACAGTCACAGCAAAACAGCTCAAATACACTTGCAGGAGCCATAATTTATACATGCTAGATCTCCATTATAGACATCACATCTCTCCAAAACTTTTAAGCACAAATCTAGCATTCTTCGACACCCCTTTTCACAGATCAACTAAATACTCTTAAAATTAGATTTGCTGCAAGCTTGTTTGAGAGCTTTTAAAGTGTGCCTTTAGCAAGCAGTAATGGGCTCACTGAGAGTGAAGCAACAAG
Organism: Phalacrocorax aristotelis; assembly: GCF_949628215.1. Taxonomy (NCBI): domain Eukaryota; kingdom Metazoa; phylum Chordata; class Aves; order Suliformes; family Phalacrocoracidae; genus Phalacrocorax; species Phalacrocorax aristotelis. The sequence goes on along the minus strand of NC_134282.1, from coordinate 20,717,681 downwards.
AGCCAATCTGAAGACCCTGAGAGTACTTTAAGCTAAACCAGGGAGGGAAGAAAATAACCCCAACACATCTCCAAAACAGGTGCAATTAATTCATGTTTTGTGGGAGTATCAAACCTGCATTTTCACATCATGCACATACTGTGTATTCAGCAAAAATACTACTGCACTCCTCCAAACAATTAAAAAGTACTAGCTATATCCAACTTACATCACTGACAATTACTCAACTTTTCAGAAATTATTTTGTTATTTTAGTGTCCAACCACAACATATTCCTATTTGTTGTAGGGTGTATGAATTTGAAACAAGAAAGTTTAAAGATTGCTTAAGAAAAAAGAACCTACACTTACTGAAAAGCCCCCTTACACTATTCCATCTCTCTTTAACACTACTCTGAATGCTATCTGGATAGACCTTATACAGATATAGAACAGCTATATATTATGAAGGTGTCAGAAGTACCACAAGCACTTACTGAAAGTAGCACAATGGAATTCTTCTACAGTGGTACATAAGGTTACTTAACTGCACAAGCTTAACCTCATCAGTTTGCCCTACTAAGTTTACTGTAAACTTTCATTAAAAAATTTCTATTAATCTCAAAGTCATTGCCCTTGAGGTAAGAAAAAGCACATCAGAGCACATACCAGGAGGTAGCAAATATTAACAAACACTTGGGATGACAGAAAATCTGTCACCAGTTACAAGAAATAATAAAGCAGGAATCTAGACTAAAACCAACTCCAAAACATTAAGATCTCTAGGTACAACGCTGGTAGGTTTCAAATGCTTTGGTCCATTTCTACTTAATTTCTAGTAAGGTAAAAAACTTTGGAGTAGTAATATTTTGCAAATTATTATTTCTCCTTTAGCTACTATAAAATATAACAATAATAGAAATACAAAAAATATTATGAAAAACAAAGTGTTGAAGAGAGACAACCTACATGGAGGAAGTTACCATAACATTGTTATGTTCCAGGAACCTTAAGTGTCCAATTTGGCTACTTCTAGTTTAACATAATAGTAAACGGCTACCTCCGTGCAAGAAGAACTGATCTAAAACAGGTAGACCTGCTGAGGAAAGATGATCAGTAAGAAGGCAGACCAAAGCAGCCTACAAAGTCACCTCTGGAAGCACTCCTAATTCAGAACTGAAGAGCAGAACCACCAAATTCGAGATAAAAGAGTGAAGATCAGTAGCTGTAGTACAAATAGTACACTTTCTAAATATAGGGTCTGTCCCACACACAAATGCAACCTCATTGACAAGAATAATCCCACTGCAGTCACCGGCAACATTCACAGGACCAAAGCTATACAACCACTTAGGCCTCCACAAAATTTGCCTTAAGATTTCTACATGAACTACGGCTACTCCCTTCAGTAATTATGAAAGAGAAACCCCTCCAACCCTCTCAACCAAGTACATGTTTCTTTTCTAAAAACACTTCGTCAACAGGATTGTCAACAAAATATCTTAGAAAAGAAAATCTACTGAAGGGAACACCTGAAAAAATGCTGTCAACAGATATCACTAAATACATAAGATGTGTAGGCCTTGATGCCTATTTACTGACTGAATTATTTTAGGGGGAAGGTAATTTTTCTTTTAAACTTTTAATCTAGACATTAAGCAACTGTGAAGAAAGACAATGCTAGCAAAAACAGTTTCAGAAGAAACCTGATGACAACGTTTAACTTTATGGAAGAGAAGGGCTCCATATGAGCAGTCTCATTAATTTCATATGCCCATTTACAAAAGTGGTGAAAAGAGTAAAAAACAAACAAAAGTTTATCCCATTGATAAGTCTGTCTTTGTTGGCTGACCCGTATCTACATACTCACAGATGGAATACATGAATCTGTTTATCAAATTAAGAGACTATTATATTTTTGGTGTGGTTTATTATAACATATACATATTGGTTTTGTGGTGCTTTATTTTTTACATGTTTTCCTACTACTTGTTAGTAAAGCCCTGGCCACATTGCAGTGAGTCGTCTTTATTCCTGTAATCCAACACATCCTAACAAAATTGACGTACTTGAAAAAGGCTTTTAAAGAAATAAATGCAATTTGGAGATCAAAAACCTTTCATCAGCTAAAATTCATAATTTCATAGCCCATTTTTTCCTTTTGACTTTTACCATCAAATGCAACTGTCAATGATTAAAAGTAGAGGAAAGAGTAAAACAGTATAAATCAGATTGCTACAATTAAGCTAGCTGCTGAGAATATAAAGAATTCTCTAATTTCATCAGCAAGAGTTTTGATGAAGAATATCTATTGATATATTCCTTGCCAGTGAAATTAGATAAACAGGTATGTCCAGTTTCCCCGTAAGGGCAAGGTGCATTATTTCTACACTACGGCCTACTGGGACCAGACATAGCGTCAAAAAGTTAACGCTAAACCTTAAAACCCAGTGACTCAACTAGGCATCTTCTTTTTAACATATACACCGATGAACACATACAACTTCCTGGCAATACTCTGGCAGACTGAAGCTTTTCTATTTCTCTCGTTCCTCAACACCATTAATAGTACTGTAGTTGTTATTCTGTTGTAAGCTTTAATTGAACCAACTGTCAAAACACAGCAAGCTTTATGGCAGTATAAATTAATAATCTGGCTCATTCCCCTCTAACTCAAAGGGATGGCACGCTCACGGCTCTGCCGAGCATGCATGAAAGTTCCCTATGCCTACATGTTTATACCAACATCTTCTGAATAGCTGGCATTATGCCACCTAAATCTTATAATCACACAACTTACAGCCTCTTTACGGAGCAGAGGGTGAAATAAACTCACCAAGAGGAAACTCTCCAGAAGACATAAATAAATACACACACACACCCCCTTCCGGGGTTAACTAATTTTGTTGATGTAGGTGCAAAACCTTCGACTCCTTCTTTGAGGCCTTTTCCTTGAAAACAAAGAAACCAACACACCCACCCCCCCACCCCCCTCAGTGCCGTACGTGGATTTTCATAATTGATTTGCTTGAGTGATGAGGGAGACGATAACCGCGGGGACCAGTTCCTCCACCTCCCACTCGCCGTGCGGCAGGTAGCGCTGCTCCCTCACGTCCGTCAGTCCCCCCCGGCCCAGCACGCACGGGGGTGCCCGGGGCCGGCTGACAGCTCGCCCCGCACCGCTCGCACCGCCGCCCCCCCCGAGGCCCGCAGCCGGCCCGGCTCCCCGCCCCGCGGCCCGGGGCACACGGCGCGGCTGACAGGGCGGCGAGGCCGCGGGGCCTGCGAGCGGTCGGAGGCCGGGGCCTGGCGCGGCCGCTCAGCCCGGCCTAGGCCCGGTACTCACAGGGAACGCTCGGATCCGCATCTTGGTGTCCTTCCGGCTGCCCGTCCCCTTGCTCAGGTTCGACATCTTCGGGTCCGGCGGCGGCGCCTCCCGTCCGGAGGGGCGCCGGGGGACGCGCGGCGGGGCGGCAGACCCCGGGAGCGGGGCCGGGGACCGGGCGGGGGAGGCCGCTGGCGACCTTCACTCCTGGCTGCGGCCCCCGGGAGCTGCGCGGAGGGCGGGAGGGCCGGCCGAGCCGGGCCGGGCCGAGGCGGGGGGGGGGGGAGGTGGTGGGTGAGGCGAGCGGCGGAGCAGGCGGCGGCGAGGGGCGAGGCAGCGGCGCAGGCCCCTCGCTCCGGCAGCGGCGCTTCCTTCACCCTCCTCCTCCGCCGCGATGGCGGACAAACATCGCTCAGTGCGCAGGGCCGAGCGCCCCCCCCTTTCCTCTCCTTTCCCTCCCCACCGCCCAGCCAGCAGTCAGCGAGAGACAGATCCGGCGGCGGCGGCGGGCGGGGGCGGCGGCGGCGGCGGGAGGGAGGGCCGCGGGGCGGGGCGCCGCCCGCGGGGGGCGAGGGGAGGGAGGGCAGGGCAGGCAGGGCGGCCGCGCCGCTACTGCGAGGCTTCGGCTGCTCTCGCGAGATGGCCGGTCGGCCCGTCTCAGCGGGCGGGGCGGGGCGGGGCGGGGCGCGGGGGCTCCGAGCCGTCACCGCGGCGGCGGGCGGAGATGGGAGGGCGGGGAAGGCGCGCGGGAGGACAGGGTGCCGCTGATTGGCGCACGGCGACGCCGCGGGGCGGAGCCGAGGCGGGTGGGCGGTGCGTCCCCTCAGGGGCGGTGGGGCGGTACGGGGGCGGGGCACGGCTCGCCTCGCTTCACCTCACTCGCGGGCTTGTAGGCGGCGTCCGCCGCCCCGCCGATGTCCCGCTTCTTGGGCTTGCGGCAGGTGTTTCGTTAGGGCCCCAGCGCAGGGCAGCGTGAGAGGCCCCCGCAGCACTGAGCGTGGCTCGGGCGCTGCTGCAGCCCCGCCGGCCTGTGGGGGACTGGGCATGGCCCTAGGCCTGTCCCCAGACCGACGTCGCCTACCCCGTGCCTTGGCCACGTGGTATTAACGCTGGTACACACAGCTATAAAAGGAAAGGCAGTTTGTTCCTTTTGCCGTTCCTCACCCTTTGAAGTCTCCCGGATGTCAATTCTGCCCTTCTGAGTCATGTCACCGGCGGGCGTACCCCTCGGCGGAGGCTCACGGGGCGCCATGATGCAAGGCGGATTTATGTGTTGATGTTGTGTGTTTTTGTCGCAGTGCATGCCTGAGAAATGAGGGTGCCACCTGAGGCAACGCTTATATGAGCCCAGAGCTAAATATAGGTCATTTAGGAAAGGGCAGTTGCTGTAAAAGGGAGGAATGTTTTGAAAACGTCAGATTCGGTAAGTTAGCAGCAGCGTAGTGCCTCTGAAAGTTAGGCTGGTCAGCCAGAAGAAATCTAGGGCCGAGTCACCAGGGGACTAACTGAAAAGTTAGTGGATGAAATTGAAATGTGGGTCGAAACATGCCTTGCTCAAGATCCCCCAGAGGAAGTATGTGGCAGAGCCAGGAAGAGGATTTCTTTTAGGTGACTCTTAAACTGGACTCTGAATACCAGGGCATCTTGTGATGTATGTTTTGCATCCAGCCCCCCTTCCCTCTATCATTACTGTTTTCCTACAGGTGCCTCTATGCAGCACATGCCCTCAGGGCACAGAAGCAACATACCTCCTCTGAGCTAGTTTACCTCCTGTAAGAGTAATTTCCTCAGTTTTGTCTCTGTGTCTGTTACAACTACTTCCCATTGGAACTATGCATGCTCATACGCAACATATTTTTTTAATCTCCTGATTGAAATTAAGTATATACGCCTAGAGAAGGTGTTATATAACAGCAACGCAATAAACAATGATTGTGACATGACTATGAAATACAAACTTGCCCTCTTCAAAATTACAGTATAGTCAAAATGCAAGATGAAAAAAAGATTAGATGAGAAGGGAAAGATTGACATTTGTTAATGTGAAGAATATGGCTTCCACGTTGTTGCAATATAATTTCAGTCTTATTTCTCCTCCTAAGTACTTCCTTTGCCAAAAGAGGACAACCTCTTCTGTTAATATGGGGTTCTTTTTCTATTCTGTGACAGTTAAGATTAAGTCTTTTGAAAAGTTTTAGTTTTTAATCTTGTAAAAACAGTTTGCAAAACTCAAGTAAAGAGTAAATTTGTACTGAAAGACAGAGTTTTTCATTTTGAAAATGTTACAAGAGTACTTTTCAACAAATTTAGTGCTGTTTTCAGAAACCAACACTTTCCCCACAAACTGTTTTTGAGGAACTGGCATTTCTTTCAAGAAAGAAAAGAACAACAATTTTTATTGTATCAATTTCTATGGGTTGCTCTAGATTAAATTCTAGATTAGCTGCTTTTTTGCTTCCTCCAATACTGGTCTTATGCTTATGGCAGCCCTGGGCCACCAGCCTCTTGCCTTCTCTTCATGTAAATTGTACTAATGCACATTTTTATCTAAAAGTGGGAAAAGTGCTGACTCACTCTTAGTTGCTGTTCAGTCTGGCACGGCATGCTCAAGAAAAAAATAAAGTTACTTTCCTACCAAATGATCTCAAATCTCATATCAAGTAGCTTTATTTTACTCTGTGAGCTTATAGCAACACACTAGCATAAGTGTATCGCTAGTTCTAACTTTATTATTAGAAGCTGAATTTGCAGTCTGAGCCTTCTTTTTGGGCAGATTTATGAACCAGTGGGGATACCTGCTGTATTGAAATTCACTCGGAGCTCCTCCCTTCACATCTGAGGTCTGTTCTGTGACTGTCCAAGGTGGAGACATTCACTATTTTTTTAGTGCAAATTTTCTATTTCCATATATAATGTACAAAATGAAGTTGTGCTAAAAATTAGCCTTTGAGCTTATACAAAGAACTAATTTAGAGGTTCGTTAAGTGCTTATAATGTTAATTCTGGGTGAGTCAAAGCCAGAAGGAAGACAGGAGGGTGGAGAAGGACAGGTTAGCATAGGAAGCCACCCTATTGCTTAACTGGGTCATCTCAGCTATCTCACATCCATATTTTATGTATCTTCTGTAAGTCTGGTAGTGAAGTAACGGTTCTTGTGCAGAAGAATGGTCACTCTTGTTGGAAAGCTCACATCTGTGCGTTGTAGCAGCCTTAAACACATCATACCCCAACAACATGCAGAGGTATGAAGGCCCCCAAAATAATTTATGCTGTGCAGAGAAGAGCTCAGGATTACCCAAAGCAGTAATTTACTGGTTTTTTTTTTCTGAGGTCCTATCAGTCCTCTGATTTTAGATATTGATATCACTAAATAATAGTGGAAGTTGCTCAGGTGCCTGCTAATCTGTACAGCCTATTTCCACCTGAATGACATGTTGCTGTCTTTCTGTCAGCACAAGAAGGATGACCCTTTTCATTGATGTGTATCTTGAACGTGGCAACCAATCTTTAATTATTTAAACACTGTTTTTATAATCTGATTTAGCACTAATCATGAAAAGGGGGCAACAGAAATTTTAGAAGAATGTGAAGAGTACGTTACATTAGAATCAATCTATATTTACATTTTTATAGTCAGGTCTTTAAAAGCAGAACATGGCTTTTGTTTAACTTACAGAAGAATATTCTCTATAGACCTATGACAATATCATTTCAAACGTGACTTTTCTTGGTAAGGCTTGATTATACTCCACCAAAGCCAGGAACCAGGATTTTTTTTTGCTAAAGTAAACATCACCTCCAAGGAATCATACATATATATTTTCAGGTCTTCCTCACATACCCCCTCACCCCCACAACTCTCAGTGATATTTGATGACTGAAATACACAAGCATGCAGGAAAAAAAGTATATTTCTGTTACAGTGGGAAACAGAGTGACTGCACCCTGGTCCGCAGAGCACCTAAATGCCTGACTGCAAACACAGGGGTAAGCGTTTCAGGACTTGACCTCACTGTAAAGTCCTACCACAGAAAAAAAGAAACTGCACAATATGCAATGGCATTTGCATATTCTGGTGCAAAAACCAGTGAGTTCTCGCCCCTAAAGCCCAGAATCAGGGGGAGGGGGGCGTCCCGTCCCGTCCGTCCCGTTTGGTTTTTAGGTAAGTGCCTGCATCACTTTGCATGCGCTGGTTGCTTTCAGATTTGCATGAATGATATGTGACCATATGTATAAGACAGTTCCCTCACTTTCCCATGTTACTATTTTGGGAGATACAGTAAACAAATAATTCTTTTCATCACAATTTCTAGGACCTGAGGAAAACATATATTTTTTGTAACAATGCAGAGATACACACCAGCAAAACAGACACCCAGTGAATGAACCACAGGGTGGTTTGGAATAGATCATATTGAGGATTCTGCCAACAGTAGTTCTGCCAAAAGCTGAATCTTACTCCAAATCACTGAAAGAACAGCAAAGCTCAGGACAACCAGATAAATGTATACTTTTAGTGCCTTAATGCATCCCCTGCAAAGCAAAACAATAACTGCCTGATTTGTGTACAAGGGTCATAGATTACACTAGGTACCGGGACAATAGGGTCCTGTAAAAACAAGATAAATATTCAGAAACATGATTTACCAGGCACTATTACACTTCCCTTCAAAAAAACAGAAGAATTTCAAGGCACACTGTTCCACATTTTTTCTGTCCCATTTGGGACTTTTTTCCTTTCTTTCTTGCATGTCCTGGATAAAGAAAAAGCTTGGGTTTATCATCCTCCATCACTGCTTCAGAGGCCTTTAGGGAGAGGTCTAACTCAACAAAATACAGCTACCAGCATATCAGGTAGATCTGTAACTTTGCAGTGGTTGTTGCTCTCCTTTCTTCCTTCTAAAGAAAAAACGTAAATGCTGTCCCTTTTTTGTAAAAAAGGAAGATGGTTAGGTTTTATTGTTTGTTTGGGTTTGGGTTTTTTTTAACGTGGTGGAGGGAGTGGGGGTGGCTGAGAGGCCTGGGGGTGCAGTGAAAGGCTGCGGAGGGGCAAGGCAAGATGGGAAATAGGCAGCAAAAAGTTACTTGCTTGTTCCCGCATGGAAACGCGTTGCTTAGAACATTTGGCTGGGCTGTGTTTAAATTTAATTTCTGTTGCATTTAAATGCCACCACAAATAGAGTAAATGCTAAAATATGACAGTCTAAACAACTCAACAGTTTCAAAATTAAAACAGACTAAAGTACTTTCAAATATTCTTGCAAGCAGAAGGAAAAAAAGATGTTGAGGTACTATCTCAACCCTATTTTCCCTGTTAGTGACCTTAAGAGACAAAACCCTTGCTGACCAGCACAGCTTAACTCGTGCCCTCCCTTAGAGCTCTGTGTATTGCCTTCCATCCCGTCAGCCAAGCCAACAGCAGACTCCACAAGGTCTGCCCCTAGCACCGGCAGGCTCAGAGTGGACTGTTTACAGGCAGTGTGCTGAGGACTGGCAGGGGAGATGATGAGGTTGCTGTAATGAACACATCATGTAGTGGCACATTTTAAAAACAGGTCTAACCAGACAATGCACATAATAACGAAAATTAATGCTGTCCAACCAGCACTGGCTTCCCTTTCAGTACCTGACCCACTTCAAGATCGTTGGAATAATACATGGAATAATAATGAAGTCCTTAACAGACTAAGTCAACTCTCAGTTCAAGTGCAAACTCATGTCTCTAATGCAAGCCTTTGACCGTCATCTTGCACAATATGACTGCAAAATACACCAGCAAACTGGTGGCCTGTAATTCATCAGCACTGCAGCTTCTCTTATGGCAGCAATTGCTGTAACTACTGTACCATCAGCGGCCTCCACACCCTGCCTTGGTCTCTGTCAAACTAGGCCTACAGCAGGATAATGTAACTGTGTAAATGCCTGTGTCCTCACTACACTGCTACTGCTAGAGCAGGGGCTGCTATCGCATTGAGAAAAGGCAGACCCTTATGTTACAGCCCCGTTTTCTAGCTGTGAGACCACCGCTTCACTGTCAAGTGGAGAGTTTTTACAGACTTTCAGCAGTGTGACAGGAGATTTGGTTGCAGCAAATCTTTTGTGCAATGCTCACATTAAAAAAAAATTCATACTACAGCAGTTGCAACCAACAGTGAAAGCTGCAATGGTGCGGTTAGACAAATGGTTCAGGTTCAGAAATTTTTCCTACCGCATCACAACAATCTCCTCTTAGAGGGGAACAAATGTGTACATGGTGTGTCAGAGGATGGCCCGAAAGAGCCAGATGCTTCAAAACACTCAAGGCACATTTTCAGAAGAAAAAAAAAAAGAGTTTCTGTTAAAAACCACAGAAGAAAATATTGTACACAAACCCAAGTGAAAGCTAAAAGGTTGTGCCAGTACCATCACGTTACACAAACACCTACCAAAAGGTTAGGGGTGATCTGATCCTGGTGACTGAAGCACCCACATGGGAAAGTGGTTTCTGAGAATACTGCCATTTAAATCAAGTTGGAAAAGACAGCTCGACAAAATGGTTGGGAAGTGAACCAAGATCAAAAACAACGCAACACCAAAGGTAATTATTCCTTAAACCTATTTAGCTACAGATGCAACCGATCCTTCATTATTCAACCTGTGAGTTTTGTCAGGACTAGCTAACCCCACCTTCTTCCAAAATAGAAGCTCTGGATTTACTGAGACACTCACTCCAGTCAGCAGCTCTCAGCACCATATACAGATGGGGCTGGGTAATATGGCTATTCGGTAGCATTCACCCACTGCTTTGCTGGAGCACGCGCGATGCTGGTGAAGAATGCGTGCTCTGAGATGGTTGACAAATTTTTATTCTTACGAGATCTAGTTTCTTAGTACCAACTCAGTTGCTTTGGGACTGGAGGAAGTTGCTTTGAAAGTTGTGGGAGAAACACATTTCAAAGTTTTCATGTTTACACTCACCAGAGATTACTGTATTCGTGGCTGTTACTGACTTTCATGCCTCAGCTATTTTGACGTTTCCTGTTAGCTGAGTGGCAGAGAATTGGTCTCCTTGCATACTTAAAATGCCGGTACATTTATGGCCTTTTTACATTCAGGTAAAAACTCTAGGCTTCTCACATGGGAATTTCCTCCTCCTAAAATATATGCATCATTTTAAAAGTTACTTCTGCGCAGGAGAAGTCTCTAGCCAGCTGTAGTTTGCATACTTTCCAGGTCCTTTACACTGTGTTAGAAAGCCTTGGGCAGCAAAGTGACTAATCTTCAGTCTCGGGTCAGGTATTTACTGGAGAAGCAGCTGTGCCCACTTAAGACATGACTGACATCCAGATGTTTGTCATTGCTCTGCAGCAGCTGTACAGTCAGCCCTACTGCATAGTGGAGAACACTGTATAAAAAAATTGGTGTTTCAATTCCAGTGGAAAGTCAGGTGGGTAAACTCACATCCCTCCTACTTACTAACCTGTTGCCTTTGCGCTGAAACACATGAGGAGTGCCCAGATGATTTATTCCAACATCTGAGCTGTACCAGGAAGAAGGCAATTTCCAGTTTACAGGTGGGAATGGACGTCTTCAAGTGCCACAAAGCCATTTCTACATGAATGTGTGACTGTAGCCTCAGAAAACAGTCATTATTTTAGAGGCTGCTGGTAAACATCCTCTTCCAGACCTGGCTCTGCAGGCTAAACATTCCAGGCATCTGGAATGGCCATTCCCAGAAATCAGGGCTTTTCCCATAGCTCGGGTGCAATCCTGCTAAAATAAAGATATCTGAACAAATAGTAACAGCTTTTTCAGGTGGTACTCAGGTTGGCAATTGCATTTCTTAGCGTCTCTTTCTGACCTAAATTCTTTCTAGGGATTGAAATCAGATGTGGCCAGATCTCAAGGTATATTTGGCTCCAGCTACCTGTCTAGGGCATGTTTTATTCATGTCATTACTAAAATCACTACTTCAATTTAAAAGGCTGTGAAAGACTCTGCAGGTTCTGCCCGTATAGCATAAGACAAGCAATATTCCTCAAATGAGCTACTTGTGCCTAGCACTCTTGAGAAAATAATTTTTTATTGCACATACCCATGGCATTCCTTAAGTTGAGCAAACAGCAAGTTTGATATCACTGTAAAGAAAATCTGAATCTGTACAACACTTCTGTTTCAGTATGGCGAGAGAATACTAGTAGTAAATTTAAGACAGGCAATAAGAATTATTTCTGGAATATAATTTTCTTCTTCTCAGTTCAGTGGGATCCTGCCAAGTCTAACTAGGAGTGGAGGAATAAAAAAAGTCCTGCAGATTGCTCAACTATAATCTCTCTTTCCCATTTTTCTCTTTCTTCTAATTGAGGAGCTGTAACAACTAGGGATAGGCACATGCTATGATCAGAAACATTTTTCAGCTGATAATATGGATTTAGTTATATGCTTCATTACTTCCTATTGGTTTCAGGGCTGTAGTATAAAAAACAAAAAGGAGGTGAAAATACAAAACAATCATAATACTCTGTCATTTTCAAAATAATACGGTTTCATTTTTTGATCAATATTATTTAACATCTCCTTCAATTTTACTTTAGAGGCCCTTGTAAGGGATATTTCTGACATCTCCAATATGCAGGACAACGGTATGTTTACACATATATTAGAAACACTTCCCATTCGTTGGCCTGTGAAGAAAGAGTGTTTATTGCTAAGGCTCCAGCCTCTGTTCCCTGAGTCACTGAGCAAATAAGTATTTCCTCCAAGTTCAACGGGTGCAGCAGCAGGGCCAGTCCCCTCCCGGGAGGGCTGTCGGAGGAGTACGGGGACAGCAGCACCTGTGGTTGCTGACTTGCTGGGGGGCAGCACGGCTTCCTTTCCTGGCACCCTTCTCTCCCCGGAGCCTTGAGTCGCCCCGGTGGGGTGCAAGGGGGGCTGGCACGCCCTGGGGAGGGGGGTCCAGCACCCCTGTCTCTCAGCAGCAGGTTAGCAGAGGAAGGGCAGCCTTCGCCTTCTCACAGCGCCGTACAAACGCACGCACCAGCGGCAGCCATCTGTGGGGAGAGGGCAAGGTATGCCAGTCCCCCAGTTTATCTGCCACCAGCTCTGCTTTCTAGAGGGTCTGACCAAGATTAGGCTGACCTACAAGCCTGGCAGCCAGGTCTCAGACCTGAGCATTTTTGAGCATGTCCAGTGGCAGATCCAGGCACCGCGTACTTTCCAGGTATACACAGGTACTGAGCAGAATTTCCGTTTTTTTGTTTTTCCCTTTCATTTACTAGAATATAATCTGGGGCACCCAGAGTACCCCACAAAAAGGCCGGTGGCCTTTTGTGACCTTGCCATCAATCTGACTGTCTGTAAGAAGGCTCTTAATTAACTTGCAAGGGTTTGGCTTCACCTGGGCTAAAGACCTTCAAGAATTCTACTCCTCAAAGATTTCCAATTTTATTTTATTTTTGAAATCAAGTACGCATCTTAGCAGAACAAGAATTTAACAAATGTATGTATTCATGAAATACGTGCTGGATGAATCTTAACTGCAAATCTTGTCTCTAGTACTGGATTGTTCAGGAAAATAAAAGCAAGTAAATTCTAGGATAGTCCCGAGGTGTTTTAGAAATAACAGGAGCAATGCTTGTGCTATTTTAGCCATTTCACCGTCGAAACGCTGTCACAGCTTATCAGCTCCTAGACATGAGGCAACGGTTCAGCAAATCTCTCTTAGTTTGCAGATTTCTTAAAACCAGGAATGCCAACGATTTTTCTTCTGCCAAATTAGGTGAAGTCAGCCAAATGGAAAGGTGTAAATCCTGTCCTCTTGTGTACTCAGTGCCTCTAGCTGTTCTGAGGACCTGGCGGAGATTGAAGTTGCATTCTATTAGCAACTAGAAAAAGGATGAGGCAGAATGCCAGCTTCTAAATTAAACAAACAAAAATCTTTTTCTTGTTAACTTTTAAAGACATGTATATTTCTTTCACACTTAGCGCTCAATACATGGTCAAGTGTAATTGAGTGGCTGGAAAAGTACCAAAGACTTAGATATACTTATATTGCTAAAAGAAAGACTGCATTTTTGAATGCGTCCCAAGGATTCTGTGATCTATGAAGACATCCCTTGCTCCATCTTCAGGCCAGCTGGACTATTAGGAGTTGGGAAGATTTTTGATCAAAGTGGAAAGTCCTAAAGGTCATTTCACAAGCCCCATCAATCAGCCCAAGGCTGGCCCAATTGCTGTAGCAGAAACACGTCTAAAGAATTTTTCGATTAGTTAAAAGTGAGATTCATCTTATTGCAGATTTTCACTCAGGGAGAATGGCATGGGTTTGTTTCTTTTTGTTTTGGCTTGGTTTTGTTGTGTTTGGGTTTTTTTTAATCTTTTAATTTAATGCTTCACATTTCAGAACTGCCCTGACTTCAAGGACGTATCCCAGTGAACAGCCAGACAACAAAAAAAGCTCTTATTCAAATACATCTGTTATCCTTTACAATATATACCAAACACTTCTTCACCATGAGTAAGAGAAGACATACATAAATGCATTTCTGAAAGGGAGAGAAATTATTAAAAGTGACTTGTTTATTGAAGTTTTGTGTAATGTATAGCTGGTATTTCATATACAGGAGCTGTTACTTACCACATATGCTTGGGTCCCAGTACACACAGTTATGTATTGGGCTGTTTAAAGAATGACGCACGACGCTTACTAACAAGAAAACATGTATAGATTCCTATGAGAAGAAAGGCTATGATATTCCAGAGTTGCTTTTTAGTATTTGTAGGAAAGCATCCAGAAAGAGGAAAGGAGCATCAAAGTCTGGCTCTGCATACCTTCTGCCAAACTCCTAAAAAACTTGCTAGGAAGCCAGTATGGTCTGAAGAGGGCTGAATAGCTGAAAAAAAACGTGGTGAAATAGATAAAATTCTTTCCATAGGGAAAATTAATTTTCTATATTTTCTATAGTCATATCTCTCCAGAGCCCGAACCATTAACACTATCTGGCTCTCTTCATGTCGTCTTCCACTTCTCTCTTTCCTAGATATTTGCCACCAGAAAAACCATCCAAGCCAGCCTTCCCTGCATAGAAATCTACACCATACCAGCCAACCCTTTATGTAACTCTGCCAAGTTCTTTCCATGCATGTCAGCATTAGCTTATGACATTATTTTTAGGATTCTCCTTTCTGATCAAAACTCTTTGCACCAACCTCTGTGACTTCCTCCTCCTGTGCGCAGCTGCCCCAGCCTTCAAGGTCTTTGAAACTGCCACAGCACTGAACACAAACTGGAGCAAGGCACGAGGCTCTCATTGCTGCAGAGTTGTTACTTGTGCCAGATGTCTTTCTTTAAAAATATACTTTTTTATATATAGACACACAGAGACATATATACACATGTAAATATATATTTTTTTGTTCTTAGTAGGGAGTTTTACTTTGCTTACCAACAATACATAGCTTAAGACCTACCTCCTTATTCATAGTAGCATACATATTACTCACACATATCTTAAAGAGGCCTTCTAAACTTGAAACTTAAACATTTAATTAAAAATTAATATCCCTTTCAGGCCTACTTGCATGTGAAATCCATTGAAGCCCAGCTGCTGCCTGTGGCAAGGTAGTGCCAAGCTGGCTGTCAGATGCGCACAGTGCTTGATCAGACTCATTGCTGACAGGAGCTTCATCCAAGGTCTCATTTCAGCAGCCATAAGGAAAAAAGATGTCTACTTTAGGTTGGCAGGCATTTAACCATCAGAGCAGGATTTTTACTCACAGTGTTTTCTCCTTGGTATTACGCGGTGGGTCGGATGCAGAGGATTGTGGCAATGGTCGAAATTGTCATTCAGGGATTTCCCAGGCCTAGGAGAATCACTTGACCTGAAGGATTGTGTGTCCTAACACACAGATTACCCAGTTACTTTCCTGGTGCTCATCAGTCCTAGTCCTATGAATCAAGAGCTCTGTCGGGTAATGCTGGTTCTTAATTATATTTTGACGGCATGCATGGATTTGAAAGAGTCCTCAGGATTACTTTGACCACAAAGTGCTCTGGTGCTGGATGGCTGTTCAAACAGCTCTGCCTCATTTTCCCTTTGTTTAAACATTGTGCAAGGAAATATTTGCAACGCACGAGAAGATGCTGGGGTCATAGAAACAATCCTGAAAGTGGGACAAATTTTCAGACATTTATGCCATAAGCAGTACTTGTCAGAAGAGCCCAAAGCCCGGACAGCCTGCATGACTGCAGCAACCTTGCTGCTCAGGGCCAGGCGCTCTTTTGGCATCAGAATATTCCAATCCTATTCCCATCTCTTATCCCCAAAGCATGGGAACCAAGGCATATAGCTGAGGACGTTAGCATATATTAGAAAAACAGCCTCAAAAGGTAGTCTAATATTTCTTATTCAGTTAACAATTTTTTCACTTTAGGTGCGGAAGCAGGCAATGATACCTTCTCTTTAATGCCCATACTTACAGGTGAGGTGAAAGAAGACACGTTGCCCTAGAAGTCCCAGCAAGTTCCATATATAAAACTGCATTACAATTTTTGGTAGCTGAATGTTGCCACAGGGCAAAATAAGGAATAAAGCTGTTGGCTTAGGGGCAGCAAACAGAAGTTTGGTAAGCAGTGGAAGCCAATGTACATGGAGTCTGTCATCTCAATGGCCAATCCTTTGAAAGACTTGTTGTTATAGATTTGGGTTGGCTTTACCTGTGATATTCTTTCCTGCATCTCTGCTTTCAGCTGTAGTTAAGATTATAGTAACTCGCCTATACATGTTACTGGACAGCAGGATTACTGTTGTTTTTAATGTATTACACCATCACCAAAGCTGTTGGGACAGAAGAGCTGGACAAGTTGGAGCTAGCCTCCTCCCAATTAGCTGCTTGGTGGTTCTGCTTCTCAGTTAGAAACTCATCTCTCTCCAGTTTTACATTTGTACTTGCTTATTTCAGTTAACAAAAGAAGGTCCAGAGTACAGATCTGATGGCTAGCAGCTCTGGGGTTATATTATAGATCATCTCCCCTATACCCCATTGCACGTTGCACGGCTTTTCTGTTTTCCTTTAGGAAAATGTGGGCATCACCATTCACCTGCATTACAACTATCACTTGTATGAGGCTTTGAAGAGGTGGTACAGCATACTCTGGTAACTGATGTTTACATTTTACAGTGTACAGGCTCATCAAGCAAAAATAAATTAACATTTTAAAACTAATTCACGAGTTAGTTTTAATCTATTTCTCACAAATGTTGCTACTGGCAAAGGACTGTGAGGATGCCTGGTCCTTCGGGCTCCTCACCAGCCTGGCAGTCTTTTCTAGAAGCTTGCACATACTGCACACTGTGATGGCCGTGCTGTGTGGCACAGATTTTCCCAGTCAAGGTTCATTTGGAGCTGGTTTGTTTGCATTGCAGTGCTTCAGAAATACTCAGCTTTCCCCTTCCCAGAAGGCTGTTCTGTCAGAGTAGGGGAAAAGAAGGGAGAAAAGAAAGGGGAAAACTAGCCAAGCAGCAACAAAGGAGGCAAGCAAAGCCACAGCGCAGTCCTTGAGGGGCTGCACGCTGCTGTGCATGCAGCAGAGAGGACAAATTACTCCAACAGCAGTGTGATCCTGCACACTTTGAAACAGTTACATGCACCAAACAAATTACAGCGTGCTTGCTGGCCACACAAACAAAATACAGTGCCTTTGTTGTCTCCATATTATTCCATGCAGCCAAAGTTAGCATTACACCTCTAAGCTGTAATTTGTTTTACAGTACAGCTCTTGTTTCACATGTGCATACACATCATCCCACTTCACTAATTCCACAGCCATGTCCCACCCTTGCTGTTGTGCTCCACCTCCATGAAAGACCAAGGCTAGGATTTCCCTTTCTTTCAGCAGCAAATGCAGCAGTCCTGGTCAGGAAAAAAAGGAGCAAAGCTGGTGCTCACGCATGCAGTAAGGTTACTGCATTTGCAAACAATTTCTTACAAGGCTGATGACATGTCCAGATTTGGGCAGCCTTCTGCTACATCCATCATGAGGACAATGCCAGTTTCCAAGCATATGACAAATCTACACTGGAGCATGGGACTCACGCACACTAACCGGCCGGTTCTGGTCCTACTGGTGGCCTAGAGCTGAGCTCAAGCTGTTTATCCTGCTTCTTGGTCAGCTTTTATAGTCTTTGTCGAGTTCTTTGTAGCTACAACTAAACTGCTTCATCCAGCTGGGACAGAACTAGTTCAAGCGAACTAGGAAGGGGTGCAGGCACATGTTCTTATTCTAAACAAAATAGCCTTTCAACAAAATAATTTGTCTTAAAATGAGGCATTTATTCCCTAGCCTCACTCAAAGGCACACTATATAGAACCATTTTTGATGAAACTGAGATGACCCAAGTCAAGAATGGAAAACACTGGGTTTGGCAAAACAAATTATCAGAGGAAAATCAATCTCAGGGGGAATTGCTGGAGATCTTAAACATATGTAGCTCCACATTTAATATTAAAACCCTAAAAATCTCAGTTGTATTATATCTGCTATTCGTATCAATGCAAAACCAAGCACAAATCCAAAACCAGACCAGATTAATATTGTCCCCGAATTAACCCATAAGAGCCGTTCGATAGCCAAAAATACATTATAGACAGACCAGAAAGGTGCAGTGCAGTTTCAGTAGCTAGTCTGGCCTAGTATGATTTTTTGTTTGTTTTCTTTTTACTATTGCTAGCTTACAGATAGGCACTTTCCATTCCTGAGGATTAGTATGATCAGCCACAGCAGAAGGCAGACCAACAATTTATACTTTGGGGTGAATCTTTTTGAACATCTAATGCTAGCTGGTTTGGCTATATTGTTCTGATTTGTGGGGAAAGGACCTTCCTGCATTACAATATAAATTCATTGTATAGAGATATACTGGGAAGACAGAATACACAATAAACATCAGAAAGTGCATCAGAGGGATCGTTCCTTGGGTTTTCTTGGTAGCGTAGAACTTAGCTCTGCTCTGCACATCATCTCAACAGACTGTGCCTTTCAAGTTTGTTCATCATTGATTGGGTGGAGGGGATGGTTAAAGGCTGAAAAGAAACTTATGGAGATTTTTTGGGTAATACTCCCAAGGCATTTGCCAGGGTGACAGCCACTCCCCCATCACACGATGTAGCTGCCCTCGTCCCTACCCAGCCCTCCAAGGGCAAATGGCTGGCAAGTCAGGTGCTGGTTAGATAATCACCAACACCTACAGTTTCGAAATGAGAGATCAAAGAGAAGATTACAGTTGTAGGTGGAGACACAGAAAACACAGGCTACTTTCAACTGCCTCTTAGTACTTGCTATCAGCTAGTTTGTATCTGAGTTTCTTATCCCACCAATCACCCTACCACAGACAGGCGGGTCACTTCAATTCTCCAGTTAAGCCCTTATCCATTGTAAAGCTCATTACAAAAAATAAAGCTGCTCTAACAACCAACCAGTGCCTATGGCCTTCCTCACTCCTGATCACGGCATTTCTCCCTGTGCAGGAGGCATAGGAACCTTCATCCCCCTGTGCCTTTAAAGACCCACAGGCACACACTGGGCACGGAGGTGAGCACTTCTTTCTTTCAATCTTCCTTTTACTTCCACTTCACTAGAATCTAAATCTCTTCCTTAAAACTTACATTCTTTTAACTCATTAGCCATCCTTGCTTGGACATTTAAAAACTCCTGGTTAATAGCCCTTGTACTTGATAAAGCTACAGAGTTTCCTTAGAGCTCCTCAGCCACCTCTCTCAGCCCTTTGGACCTCTCTCATATTACCAACACAGATTTCCACCTAGATTTTCCAGGAGAGCTTACTACTCCCTATTTAGCACTCCCTAATTACTTACAAACTTTACTTCTCTTGCTTAAGCAAGGGAAATTTTCTGTATACCTCCTCCTTTTCCCAAAGTTCATCGCTGTCAAAGCTCAGGTTCAATCCTTCTTGGGGATCATGGGACCTGTAGTCCTCTGAAGACTGAGACCGTGCTGGGCTTGTGCCTCTCCTGAAGCTGTAGAACAGTTTGTCCCTTATGAGAAAAAAGGATGTTAACATTCACCTTTGCACAGATTGGATCCAAATATTTTTCGGTCAAAGATACTGCACGGGATATAACTCACAGATTCAGTTCAAATGAGGAAAGCTAGAGTAAACATGTATTTGTTAATAATGGGATGAGAAATCTAAGCATGCTGTATAATTAATACTGTTGCAAAATATTACTTGGAGGAGTAAAAGCAGCAGGGATGCTGAATGTTACATCTAAAGCACCAAGAGAGCATCCGTGGGAGGTGGTTTGGTGGGAAAGGGTAGCCAAGGAGAAAGCTCACTAGAAGAAAGAGCTGTTTGATTTGAACAGAGGTGGATGCAGTGGAGGCTGGGGCAGAACTCAGAGAAGAGGAAAGTAAAACCATCAACATATTCTATAAAGTTTGCTCTTCAACAGTAACAGATCTAATTAAGACCTGCAGCCATAGGAAACCTGAGTCCACCCTTTAAGAACAAAACCCCAGATATTTAATATGCCACAATGGAGGATAGCTGCATTATAATTTCCAAAAGTAAAGCAGCAATTTCTCACAATATTAGAGCCAAATAAAGCTAGTGCCAGCAGTTACCAATTATTGGGGTTGTGCTGCTAAATTGCTTTGGGTTCTTAAACTGGGCCCTTGGAGTTTTTTGAGTTACATTGCAGATGATAGGTGACATGAATAGTACCTGAAAGGCCCTCTTTTCAAAGCACAGGTATGGGACGCTGGTGGGATGGAAAAGAAGTATACCACAGCCCCCTCAGATCCCACCTTGTTTAGCAGCACA
Organism: Phalacrocorax aristotelis; assembly: GCF_949628215.1. Taxonomy (NCBI): domain Eukaryota; kingdom Metazoa; phylum Chordata; class Aves; order Suliformes; family Phalacrocoracidae; genus Phalacrocorax; species Phalacrocorax aristotelis. The sequence goes on along the minus strand of NC_134282.1, from coordinate 20,697,558 downwards.
GCCTGCACAGGCTGGTATTACACTATTTCTTTGTTTGACACAAGCACCTTAAAGTTTGTAGTTGCTTTTCCAAAGGAACAAGGTGCCAGGAAGCAACCAAACAGCTTCATATGCTAATATGCTTGAGCTACACAGCTTGGAGTACAATACAGATGTAATAGCACAGCACCAAAGATTGATGAGCCTTGGCTTTTACCCATTTTTGCATTATTCTTGACTGCATTCTTCCAAGTCTCCTGGATAACTGTGCCGTCAGTGAGCTACAGCAGACGCAAGCCTGGCCCAGGCAGTCAAGAGAAATGATCCTTTATAGCTTGTAGCAGTGATGTTAAAGCTGGAACAAATTTCATTAACTAGCAATCAGAGGCAAAAATACAAGTAATGAACTATTTTCTATTTAGAAAACAAACCTATTGGATGCTAGCTCTGGAATGTAAGTAATGATACAAGAGGCAGGCTAAAGAAAATACCCAGAGGAACATGCACAAAGACTTTAACCAGAAAGTTTCACGCAGCGAATGTACCCACAGGGCCTGTTTCTCCTTTGCCTGACACATATTTTCATGGATGCAGCCTTGACTTCCCCAGCTCAGAGAAAATGAGTGCCTGGGAAGGGAAGGGCCAGGGCGGGTCATGCACAGGGAGAGAGGAATTCCACGGCAGCACACGTGGGGAGCTGGGGGAGAGGGAATGATGCTAAAGGCCATCCATCTCTCAAAGCAAATCATTCATCTTCCATCCCCTCCCCGTCAGTGTGGTAAAGGGCACTTGTGAATAGGTTTTGGACCCGAGCCGGCAACTTTTCCTGACAGTTTTGCAAAGCTGATTTAAATAATATTGACCCAGCCTCCCATCTCCAGCTCAGCCTAACAGATAAACAGAGGAGTTGGGAATTTGAAAGCTTTCTTGAGGGTAAAGCCTGCACCAGTACAATTTCACTGCTGTTGAGTTAGTCTATATTAATGACATTTAAATTTTGCCCAGGGTCTTTAATAAGGATTCAAATGTAACTGTTGGGCTTTTTAAATATATATTTCAAAAATTGGAGCCATCCAAACTATGCAGGGCAGCACATCTTCTGTGTTTATTTTTATTCCTAATCTAGACTCTACATCAGCTGTCCTCATGGTTTGGTAGCGTGAAGTGCTGGAAGCCTACCAATACGTATATATAAAACTTCCTTTTTGGTTCCTATTGGTAGAAGGACAGATTCTTTTTCTCTTTGAGTCACTAAAAAGTCACTGTGCAGGCTAATTCAAGACAAATGTGAACACATGGTGTCTGAACAACGGATGTGAGCCTGCATTTGAAGGAAGTATGCTAGAAAGGACTGCGTCCTAGGGGTCTTCAGTAGGAGAGAGTGCTGGCAACCACTTGGAGAAAGGATTCTGTTACTGCTGCGGTATTTTGGGCTTCAGACTGCAATGTTTAGAATGTGCTCTGCTCAGACGGTTATGGGAGCAGCCCCTCCACCATGGCAACTAACATATGGCTTTGCATTGTTGCTAATAATCACATAACAGAAGGAAAAAGAAGGAAAAAGGAGGACGTCCTTGCATACACAGACGATGAAAGTCTATGACTGCATTCTCCAAGGCTGTAACCAGAAGTGATAAATTGCTATATTGCATATTTTCCCTTCTCATCTAATTGAAAAAACAGTGTACAGAGTTTTTGCAGATAGTCCATTTATTTTGCTGGGCTACCTAGAGCTCAAGGATGCTGTTTAGTACTAGCTGGGTACAAGCACAACAAAAGGCCAGGGGAAATTGGCTCTTGATATAATTATTTTTGTCAGGTATGGATGAGTATCTTTTTTGCAAGGCCACAGCACCCCCTTTCCAAATTAATGGATCTTTTGCCACAAGGGCAGGAGAACTAAAGAGACACTTGCTCACAAACTGCTGGAAAAGTTGCAGAATTTTATGGGGTTAGCAGCACAGTCCTTACGCTGCTGATTGGCTCCCAGACACATCACTTCTAGCACTTTATAAGGGACCGATGCACTTGATCGGTAGATGACCCCATCCTCGGCACTGGGCACCAAGCTGGTTATGGGAGGAAGGACAAGCTTTGCACAGGTGAAGCCCAGGGAGAACTTTTCAGACATACTTCAACTGAAGGTATCCTGTGCCCTTGCAACGAAGCTCAGCCTCACAGGATACAGACCAGGAGAATACCAGCGTACAGTTCTGTCTGAACTTATCTGCATCCACCCTATGTGTTCTGGGAAGCAAGAAACCCTCTGAAACTAAAGACATCCTGCTCCAACCTCCTCTTTACATACCCAGATACACCTGCTCCACTGACCCTGCAGCAGGTGGCAATTTGTGTCGATGCCAGACCACTGCGGCAGGGTCCAGCATAGACTGGGAGACCTGAATACACTGCGCCGAGAGAGACCATAGTCACGGTTGCTGGAGCACAGCAACAGATTGGGAAGGGGAGTATTGTTGTCTTCATTTTACACACAGTGGGTTGAGATACAGAAACATGTAGGGTGTTCTGTCTTTGATTAAAGACTGGTGATTATACACAGAAGTAGCTTCTGATCTCAAAATTCTAGGAAGCACTGATTACGTTGTGCCAAAGGAATAAAGAAACTTTAAGAAGAGTCACACCAGAATTGTATTACAGATTTTCCTCTCTTGCTTTCTGTTCTCTTGCATAGAAGGCTTCTGTTATCCAGCCAGAGATTAAGAGGTGGTCAAGGGCACATCATGGACCCTGGACTGCAAAGGGTAAGCAGCCCAATGACCAGCTCACAAACAATCCTGACTTGAAGATTCTTTACCCAATTTTCTCTCATAACGACAAACAGACCTGAAAAAAATTGTAAGATCAATTTCACTAACCAAAGAAGGGCTGAAGCAATAATGATAAATTCAATTCCAGCATGAATTACCTTGTGTAATATAGATTTAGTATACAGGTATTAACTTGAAATTTGGATACCTTATCCGAATTGCATCTCCAAACCTTTATGATAGTTGCTAATCTTCATTACTATAAATCATTGGATCGCTTATTTAGACGTCATCCATACAATAAGAAAAAGATACTAAAGTACTAGAAGAGAAGATACTAAAGTACTTTATTTGCAAATCCCTCCAGTGATTCAGGTTTTATAAACCTGAAAATTAGTTTCATTTATGTATAGTAGAAATTAATTTATAAATTGAAGGCAATAAGCAAACCCATACAATTCTTAGATGATGTGATTATTCCTCTTCAATCCTTCAGCTTTATCTTCCTGATTTGTCATTTCTAGTGTCAAATTATTTGCATTCCTATCAACAGCGGCATTATGTGGGTAAAATTTGCACACCAAAAAAACAGTTACCTCAGAGTGAGTTACATTTATATTGATGGCACTGACAGTCATGATCTCCTAATATAATTATTTTTAGTTAACTTTGCAGGCTGCGATATAGCAGCAAGCCTGGCAGTGCAACTGACATGCTATTTTTAAGGTAACTAAAATACGAGTGTCTTCACCTTTTTGGGGATCGAGCCATTTATCTGCACAGAAACAGCTCTGCTGCTAATAGTGGTGCGAGAGCGGGGCATGGGGTATGTGGCTGTGGCAGGGCCCTGGCTCTGGTGGGGAGAGCCCCCCCATAGGGGCTGCCAGGCAGGCTGTGGGGCTGGGGGCCTGGGCGCTGTGGGGCTGTGGGGTGGCCGGTCCGGCACCGCCTCTTGCAGAGCTGCTGGCAGCAGGCATGGATGCTCCTTACAATCACAGTACAGACAGCAAGCCAAGAGATAGGTCGCCTGTCACGCTGGCTAAGGTTAGCTCTGACAAGTGTATGTTTAAATAAATATTTGATATTGCACAGGACATACAGAGGGGTTTGCATATATATGTCTATGCTAAGCTAGCCCTCTACATGTGGGAATACAGTGGGTGTAGGGGCTTTCATTATTTCTCTTCTCCTGAGCCTGGCTCCCACCAGCATTTGGCTGAGAAGACAGCTTTTGAGAAGAAAAAAGAAGGTTTATCGATCAGTGAGATCTTGTGGGAGTCACTACCATCTGCAGAATGGAAAGGGTGATGAGTACAGGGGAGGTGATGAGGCTGGCGGGAGGGCTGTCATCATTAAGAAAGCAGCACCCGTGCCCTGTGTAGGGCTGCCTCCAGGTTTGGGTGTGCCTGCTGAACATGAATGGCACCTGTGACGAGGACTGAGAGATTGGAGACAGTGGCGTGCACAACATCTCAGAATCGCCACAGCACGAGCCAAACCCTCCCTGCCAGACCGGCACAGGGCGCTGGCTCAGTACGTGGGCCCCTGCCGTGCCCCACAACCCCTGCACCAAACAGCAGCAACACCACAGGTGAAACAGGGCTTTTACCACCGACATGGCTTCGTGTGTGTGTCCTGGTTTCAGCTGGGATAGAGTTAATTTTCATTGTAGTAGTGAGTATGGGGATATGGTTTGGATTTTTGCTGGAAACAGTGGTGATAATGGGGAGATGTTTTAGTTGTCACTAAGTAGCGCTCACACTAGTCAAGGACTTTTTCAGCTCCCCAAGCTCTGCCGGGTGCACAAGAAGCTGGGAGGAGACACCGCTGGGACAGCTGACCCCAACTGACCAACGGGATATTCCACACCATATGGCGTCATGCTCAGTATATGAAGGTGGGGGAAGAGGAAGGAAAGGGGGGGGACGTTTGGAGTGATGGCGTTTGTCTTCCCAAGTAATCGTTACGCATGATGGAGCCCCGCTTTCCTGGAGATGGCTGAACAACCTGCCTGCCCATGGGAAGGAATGAGTGAATTCCGTGTTTCCCTTTGCTTGCATGCGTGGCTTTTGCTTTACCTATTAAACTGTCTTTATCTCAACCCATGATTTTCCTCACTTTTACTCTTCTGATTCTCTCCCCTGTCCCACCAAAGGGGAGTGAGTGAGTGGCTGTGTGGGGCTTGGTTTGCTGACTGGGGCTAAACCACAACAGCGTGTTTGGCTGACTGAGAACAGAAACTCGTTTATATTGCGGGGGGGTGTTTGTATGTTTTTCCCCAAACAGTTCTCCATTGTGACCTCTCAGGATTCACTCTAGAAAGTGACCTACAAATAATTCTTCCAAAACTAAACCTAAGAAATAAGATAACTCTGCAAAGCGCTAAAACTCATTAATTCACGTTCACCATTCACGATCACCAAATACCTGCTAACATCCCCACTGCTGTCATTTCCCCTCAGACAGGCTGGGTGGCTGCAAACACTGCCTGGATGATGGGCAGACGTGTGCAAGTGGCTTCATCTTCTGCTTCTTGTCAGGCCTACGGCAGCAATGCACGGCTCAGTAGCACCCGCCAGCTGAATGAAAGACACTGCTTCTCCCTACAAACCTCCTATCCTTGGCCAAGAGTGGTTATCGACTCCACCATTACTGTTCCTGCTCTGCTAAGAGCAGTTTTAGGAAAGTCTTGGAAACGACACCCTGCTGGCTTGTCACCCTCCTGGCTGCTGGCCCCAGCGAGGCCCCGGGGGGGTTGGGACCCGTCGAGCCTGGCTGCACTGTGCCGCGTCCAGCCACGTTGAACCGCACCACGGTCAGCCCGGCTGTGCCGCAGGCTCCCGCAGCGGGAAACCGGGGCCGGGAAACTGCCACGACCTGCGATCGTGACGGCGATGCCATCTCACCGAGATGCTCTTCGGCATCACACGGCATTCCTGCAACACCGGCAACTGCAGAAAAGGCGCGTTTTCTGCTGAAAACCAGCCGGCCGAGGCGGGCAGGCGTACGAGACCTGGAACTGCGCCTTTCTGGGCAGCTCCGTGTGCTCCGGGAGCGCGTCTCCGCCTGCGGCCACCGGCTGCCACCGCGCCGGCCGCCGCGGGCGAGAGCGGCGGGGCCGGGCCTGGCCGAGCCGCCGCCCCCCGGGCCGGCAGCGGGGCCGGCAGCGGGAGCGCCGCCGGCGGCGGGGCCGGGGCGGCGGCGGGGCCGGGGGCGGCGGCGGCGGCGGCAGCATGGTGAGCGGCCCGCGGGGCGGCGGGGGGCGGGCGGGCGAGGGGGTTCCCCGAGGCGGGCAGCGGGGGCAGGCAGGCGACTCGGACCCTCCTCCGGCCCCGAGCGGTGCCAGGCTGCCTCCGGGAAGGGAGCGGGGCCGAGGCGGGACAGACGGACAGAGACAGACAGCCAGCTCCTGCCGGTCGCTCCTGGCCCGAGGGACCGGCCGGCTGGGAGCCTCCTGCCTGCCGTGCCGGGCTCAGCACCCCGCACTGCTCTGCGGGGTTTGGACCACGCCATCCGTAGGCTGTTGCTGCCGTGACAAGTGCTACTTACGGTTATCCTTTTAACACCTTTTCCCCCCCATCTCCAGCGTGCGGTTTGTGAGCGCTAACGCAAACGGTAACAGCGACGGCAAAGCCGAACTTGGGGCCTGATGCTGCAGCCGTGGACGGCTGCTGGTCCGGGCGCCGCAGGGGACGTGCTCCCGGCTGCAGCCGTGTCACCGCGGACCCTGACCTGGTGCCTCTGGGGCCTTGTCTGCGAGACAGGATTGAATACGTTTGCTCTGTGTCACCGAATGCTTGTGAAGTGCCGAGATAAAGGCCATGCTGTTTACTGAAAGACATAATGGCTGTCAGACGTTATTACTTAATCTTTTGCAATATAAAATTAGCAGTGGAATCTTAAATACAAAAAGGTGGCATTCGGGATGCATTTTGAAAATCGTTATGTCTTTTCCATGCTCATATATTTGCTTTTGCAGTATGGATTTATAAATACATGCCTGAAGTCTTTGGTGGTTGAAAAGTATGGTGAAGAAACATGGGAAAAATTAAGGTAATGTGTTCCTAATGAATGTAGTGTATTGAAAGACAATGCTCAGGAATTTAGCAGCAGAGGATTATAATTTCTTACTGGTGAATAGCAGCTGATATGTATCTCAAGTAATTATTAGAGGTAACTAGCAGGGCAAAAGCAAGAGTTTCTTACCTTGTAACAGTTCATACTCTGATACTAATTTGCCCCAATTAATTTGTTATATCGGATAATTAAGGATTAAATGTAGTCTTATAGACAACTGTGCAATAGACTCACTGGCTCACTGTGACAATATCCAAAAGTAATTACACTGGAAAGATGTCATCCTTGATATGAAGTCAGTTTCATTCCAATGCTTTCAGAAAAGCAGCTAAATACATAATCTCTGATTTTTCTTTACCTTATGAGCTTTGTGGCATTTTCCAAGGGATAAAGATATAAAAATGTGTGCATATATGTACCATATAGTAGCTGCTGAAGCCAGTACAAAAATTCAGCAAGTTTTTGGTCAAGTCTGTGGAGCCCGAAGAGCTTGATATTGTGGCCACAATGAATGACAAGCCAAGTAGACCAGAAGACAAACTAAGACTTCGCTTCCTCTAGCCCCCCACGGTATGATGCCCTAATCCTTGAAAGAGTTTGCCGTAATACCATAATGAGAAATAGCAGAAGTGGAGAGGTGGACACCCCTGTGCAGCTGTGTTAAAACAACACTCTCAAACCATTAGGGGAAGTAGTGTGTTCCAATATATGTAACGCCTGAAGGCGGTTAAAGAGCGGGTTAAGAGCAAACAGTGCTTACTGAATGCCAGTTGGGTCACCCAAGCATGTTATATTTACAGCACTGCTGAGACAAGAATATTGTCTTCTCTGTTGCAGACTGCAGGCTGGAGTCCAGGATTCTTTCTTGACTTTTGAGGTTTACAAAGATGAGATCACAATGCAGCTTGTTGAGAAAGCCTGCAAAATATTAGGTATGTGTCCCTGTACCTCAAAAATGAACCATCCTGGGTCAAGCCTGAGACTGCAGCCGAGGTTTTAGTCTCCTGTGCTGTTTAGAATGCCCTCCCTGTGTTGCAAAATATCTGCATTAACTCTCAGTCCTTCTGGCAGCATTTGAGGAACTTCCAAGCCTTTCTTATTCATTAAGGAATCTTTATTTTGCTAGGTGTTCCTGCTGACATGGTTCTGAGAGAGTTTGGAGAGTATTTCTTTGAATTCTGTAAACGTTCAGGCTATGACCACATGCTGAGGACATTGGGTGGAAATCTCTATGAGTTCATAGAGAACCTGGATGCGTTGCACAGCTACCTGTCCCTTTCTTACCAGGCAAGTTTGAGTAGTAATCACTGAGTAGGTATGGGTGGACTCTGCCGGACTTTGCAACAGCATCTCATAGGTGTGAACAAATAATGGGAAAATATGCTGTAACAGGCTCTCGTATGTTCTGAAATGGATTACTCCAAAATATTAGGACAATTTTGTATAATCGTTTTTTTCTGAGTCTTCCTCAACATTAGATATTATTTAGTACGTTGGCTCTAATGGATAGTAGATTTTCCTTCACAAATGAGCATATTTAGTTTTCAATATATTAGCTTATTCATACTACTGCTTATTTTACTAAGACATGGGATGCTTTTGTACAAGTGGAATTCACCAGCAAAAGATATTGAAGGTTTTTTTTTTTGTTTGTTTTTCCTCAGGAGATGAACGCCCCATCTTTTAGAGTAGAAAAGAATGAAGACGGGTCAATGCATTTACATTACTATTCAGATAGAAGAGGTCTATGCCATATTGTGCCAGGTAATCAGATAGAATGCAGAGTACAGATCAGCGGGTAACACAATATATATACAGGGTAATCATATATTTGCAGATATACTTTGCTCCGGTTTCAGAATCTTTTTTCAGATGAAGACTGGCTGTGGAATTGAAGCCTCGTGGAGTTTACCACCAGTATCTGTCCTCATTATTTCCCTGAGTGCCTGATAACTCCAAGCTCCCAGTGGCTTCATCGAGATTTACAGTATGACAAGCCAGCCATAAGGGTCTGTTCTTCCTGTAGAATTCCTATAGAATCCCTTTCCTGGAAGGAAAATTAAAGTTCATGGTGTGTATTGTGTCTACCTGTTGATTAGTTCTCGGTAACTCATGCTCCTTAAATTGCAGTGAAGTACAAATTATAGTTGGTTTGAAGACATCCATCCATCCATCCATCCTCTAATAAATACTCCTCCAGTACATGCAATCTGTAAAACTACTATTGAACTCAGCTCAAAATGGAATCTTTTCCGGGCATTTATGGGAATATCCACAGTTGTAGTCACGCAAGGGTTAAACAGATGTAAGCCTGTAAGAGATGATCATATTCCTTTCTTTCATAGATGCTGCTGCTGAATTAAGAAGTTTATCAAAACTTCCTTCTTTGTCAAAACTCATTTCATATTCCTATTGAAGCACAGAACTGTTTGGAATTTCAGACAGAGCTTTTAATGTTGTTGTCCAGTATTTTGCCTAATAGCTAAGCAGAAATGAGAGGACTGATTGTGCATCTTCATGAAAGATATTTCCTACTTTTCCAAAGAAATTATTCTGCAATGACTGGCAACGATTGTTATAGCAGAATCTCTTTAGACCCTATGCATTTTTTGGGGTTAATGGGAATTCATATTACTGCTATGTATGACACTCTGGACACATTTTTAGATATCCCACTGAGCTTTTTCTAGTGAAAATAAGCATTTGTCATCAGACAAGACAAAAGAAACAGTAACTTTAAAGTTTATCTCCTATGCACATATTCTTACCATGGCAGCAGTAGTAGGAATGAGAAAGGTAACAGCAGGTTGATTTCTTCTTCCAGAGTCCTTTGGAAAAGTGATTTCAGAAACGGTGAAATTCCACTGTGGGCCCTCTAAAAGAGAAAATGGAAAGGGTTTGTTCTTTGTCTTTTGTTTCCCCTTCAGGAATCATTGGTGCAGCAGCCTTGGATTTTTTTAACATTGAGATTTCAATGGAAATAGTCAATCAAACAGAGGAAGAAGAAAGAACTGGTAAAAAAGAACATATTGTTTTTCTTGTCACTCAAAACCCTGTATTTTCATACAAGGAAAGAAATAAATTTTCTTCCTCACCTCAATATCGTGCTGACTCTGAAAAACAAATGGAGAACCAACTGAATAAAGAGGTATTTTAATATTCATTATCACTCTATTATTAAAATATGATTAAAATAAAACCATCTTTGAATTTCCCTTTGGATTTATTTCAACAGGACCTTGAAAAAGCCAAGAATACAATTAGAGACAGAGGAAGCTCTGTTTGCCCTGTCAAGAAAAGTCACTGGAAGACAATAAGAGGAATAATCACATTAGGAAAAGGTGAGAGATCATTCAGAGGGAGCTTGTGATTTCTGAGTCTCTTCAGTAAGAAAGGCAGTGAGCCTCTATCTCCACCCACCCATTCATTTTGAAGTTACCATTCATATTTCCTCTGTGTCTTTTTAAAATATTTCTGTTTAACTTTCTTTTGCTTAGACATTGGTAATAGAAGAAAAATTGCAGATAATAAGCATGCTTAGTCATGACAGATACTTACATGGAATAAGACTTGTCACTTTGTCTCTTAAACAGGGTTTTCTTCTGAAAAGTATTCTTCTATAAAATGTCATTGTGTGGTACATTTGATACTTCCCTCTCATGTCACTTGGTCTAAGATGATGAATTTAAAAGAGTGTTTTTAACTTGGTAGCTGTTACTCCTTTCCAAAGTTATCAACTGTTGTAAATTCTGAAAGCCAAATTACACCCTCCACTAGCAAAAATCTACTGCTAATCTAGCAATCTCTGTTTATATCTTGATATATATGATGTGTATAATCTCTGTTTATATATTTTTATAAAACAGAAGGATTTTTGCAGTTAGGATCTTTTGATTCTTCAAGAGGAAGGAGAATCCAGCTCAGTAGTGCCAAGCTGTCTGGATTCTGGGCGGAGTGAAAAATTGACCATGATATCATCTGGTGCAATGCCACGTGCATTACAAGAGCAGATATATTGAGTAAGAAATTGATATGTATTCAAAATAACATTTTAGAGTAGCATTACTACCTAAAAAATAAAAATTTTTAACAATAAATGCAAGAGTTATCAAGGGCTAGACTTTGAAAGATGAAGCACTCACGTTGACTTCCCCTGAAGCAATAAGAGGTCTAGAAGTTGGATTTGTAATATTTTTCACCAGTCTCCTAAGTGACCTGATCATTTGTTATCAAGCAGAATTTACAAGAGTGACTGTCATAGCCACCTTCTGGTAGAAAGAGATCACTTGAAATAATCATCCTTTTGATTATGGTGGGTTACTGGAGAATCCAGACTTCTACTGTGAAGATCAAAGGCTTTGGGTTCTTCAGTCAGATGAGCATTTTTGACTATTTTACCCATTTTATTAATTCTACAAAAATACCTGTTCACTAGCAAGCACAACCTGCTCTGTAGATTTGTGACCATTTTGAAAAAAAAAAACTCAGGGCAAGTAAAATAGAAACCAAACAGTAATTTGGTCTCTGTGCCATGGACTAGAGTTCTTTCTATAGGAGACTGAAACCCAGATCATGCTGGGCTTTTCTTCATAAGTGTTCCTTAGCAGCTGGCAAAGTATATTAAATCCACTTCTGTGTAATTTTTGTGGGATATAGTTGTGTTATTTGGCTATGACATCTGTAAATTCATGGAGAGGAAACATCTACAGTTGTCCATCTATTCTTATTGTTTCCACATAATTTCATACATCGAATTCTCTGTGCTTTTTCTGTGGTTAAGTTTTAAACTCTCAGCCAACTGCGATTAGTTGCTCATCAGCTGTGTATTAAACCATGGAGCACATAGCACAGATGTATGCACATTTCTGGACCTCCACACTGTTTACTTTGTCTTCACACATTATGATACAGGGTTCTGTCTCACTGAGTGCTAAAAAGTAACACTGACGCCTTTTATGAGGTGCAACCCAATAAAAAGATACACATCGGTGAAGGGTCTGGAGCACAAGTCTTATTGAGAACAGCTGAGGGAACTGGGTTTGTTTAGTTTGGAGAAGAGGAGGCTGAGGGGAGACCTTATCGCTCTCTACAACTACCTGAAAGGAGGTTGTAGTGAGGGAGGTGTCAGTCTCTTCTCACAGGTAACTAGTGATAAAATGAGAGGAAATGGCCTCAAGCTGCACCAGGGGAGGTTTAAATCGGATATTAGGAAATATTACTGCACTGAAAGGGATGTCAGGGATTGGAACAGGCTGCCCAGGGAAGTGGTTGAGTCACCATCCCTGGAGGTATTTAAAAGACATTTGGATGTGGTGGTTAGAGACATGGTTTAGTGGTGAACTGGCAGTGTTAGGTTTACGGTTGGACTCGATGATCTTAAAGGTCTTTTCTAACCTATCCAATTCTCTGTAAATTCTGTGTAAATTTATCTTGCCACAGGTAAGCTCCTAAGAGGATTTGATCCTGTTTATCCCAAGAGCCTCTGGATTGACACAAAAACATTTTGCAATGGACTTCCTTTTCATATGGTTTTTGACAAAGAGGTAGGACAAGCATGTGGTATGGGCATTTAGTTTGTGTAGACTATATGGTAGTTTTCTTGTTTTAACTGTCCTACAGTTCACCGCTGCATGTGCTCTGTATACAGTGCACACTCATTTGTAGCATTTACAGAAGTACTCTGAGCAGAGACATGCAATAAAAGTCTCTCATAACAACTGGATCTGAATCATTTCAGATAGAAATCCCCTCCCCCTTGATTTTATTGAGATTACCATGTCTGAAACAGCTGCAGATATGCCAGCAAGGTTTATTGCAGCAGACTGTCTGTTACCAAACACGGAACAGAATTTTCTGAGGTTTCTGGCCACTTTCCTGTCCTTGCATGTGCCAGAGACATGACCCATCCTTTAAACTGGCTTTGTACTGATAGCTAGTCACCCTCTCCTCCCAGTTACCAACCTAGCCAAAGGCTTTTGTAAGGCTTTGCTGGCAACTGAGGCTCTACATGCTTCCTGAGTCTACTCCTACACGCTTCTGGTGGGAAAACCCGGCTACCTACTAACTTGGGCAGCATGCAACCCCATCTAGTAGGAACTGGACCCAAAAATCTCTTTATCTGCCAGGGGAGGATTGAGCCTCCTGTGCATACATACTCTGCAGCAATGAAATTGCCTTTCCCTTCACAGAGACTGCTCTGTGGCTGGTTTCCAGCTAGCCTGGGTTTCAACTGAGCTGCAGTTCCTCTTGTTCCCAATTCTGTACAGAGAATATTAGCTTAAGACAGGAGCAAAGAAAGGAGAAGGTGAGAATGGGACAACAGAAGAAAGCTGAATACAGCCACTCAGGGAACGTGTTTTGGCATCACACTGATAGAGATTCCAGAGCGCACAGTTTTCTTTGTGCTACTGTCCCCATTAGCCGAAGTTCAGAGTTTTAAACCTTGCAAGACATCCAGTCAGTATAATTTGATAAAATTACTAGCGTGGAAAAAGGGCAAGTCCTGCACCGATTATTGGTAGCTAGGTCAGAGCTTCAATACTCTGATGACAAGCAGTGAAGGCACAGTGGACATTTTTGTGGGAATTAAGAGGTCATCAGCCTAAAAGAGAATGACTAACCTTTACAGAGAAATGGTTAAGAGAAAGTAACCCATGGCATCCCTTAGAAAATTAATATTTGCCAAGACATTTTGTGCCACAGCTATTTTCTTTTTGGAATGCAGGACAGGCTCTGGTATCTCTAATTTGCTCTTGCAGCTACCTGTAAGGCTATTTGTTAGGCCTGCACAAATGCAAGCAAGGATAATAGCAGATATTTTATCTTTAGTTTTTAACAATTGATAAGGAAGAACATTTTGATAGTAACTTTCCTTTCTGAGGGCTTTGCCTTACTATGAAGGACACTCATTCAGAGCTTTGCGGTAATACACTAATAAGATAGAAACTTTGCTCAGAAGTAAGCCAGGTAGTATAGCACGGCTAAGTGTGTATATGTGTATAAACAGTGATCAGCTATAGCTTGGCCTGAACCCGAACAGGATATGAATTATAACACATTGTCTGTATTTTCTTTTTAAGCTCAGAGTGAAGCAAGCTGGGGTGAGCATTCAAAAGATTGTACCTGGCCTTCAGACCGTGGGCATCTGCTTGGATCACTACTTCAGTATCATTCACCCAGAAGTGCCCTTCACCATCTCTAGCATTCAGAAATTCATCAACAGCCAATTTGTTTTCCAGACCAGAAGAGAGATGATGCCAGAGTCATGGAAACAACGGCCAATGCTACAGCTGAGAGGTACTTCACTGTTTTCAATAGCATAAGTGTTCATATTAAATCAGGAGTTATACTAGAGTTGAATTAATGCCTTTCTGTGGACTCCTGGCTTAACCTAAGTCCTATCAATGGCTTTGTCTCTGTGCAGTGAGGAGAGGATTAGGTGGTTCTTTTTAGAGAACTTTAGGGTACTTTAAGATGCTTGCAGACAAATTCTGCTGTTACCTCACCAGATTTTGAAGGCTTTCAGACAGAAAGAACAACTGTGCTCCCATTTGAATGTCCTCGAAAGACACTGTTTTTCTAATGCTGCAAAACCCACATCTTTGTGGGTATCCTGACTAACAGGGGCAAGGCCAAGGGAGAATTAGATTGTTTTCTGAACCACCTTTAACCTCAGTTTTTCACAGAGTCACAGAATTGGCTCAACTCCAACTGAGTTTGGAAGGGACCTCTGGAAATTGTCTAGTCCATTCCCCCTTACAGTGTGGTCAACTAAAGCAGGTTACTCAGGACCACGCCTAGTTGGGTTTTGAATATGTTTGAGGATGGAGACTCCACAAGCTCCCTGGGCAACATATTTCAGTGTTTAACCACCCTTAGAGTAAAAAGCTTTTTTCTTATGTTTAAATGGAATTCCTGCATTTCAGTTAGTGCCCATGGTCTCTTATCCTTTCATTGGATACCACTGAGAAAAGTATTTTTTTCTCCCTCCTATCAGGTATTTATATATATTAATGAGCTCCCCTTGAGGCTTGTCTTCTCTAGGCTGAACAACCTGAGTTCTCTTAGCTTCTCCTTATCTGACAGATTCTCCAAGGCTTCCTAGGTCCTCCAACCTTTGATTCTTGAAAATAGGAGTGATAATTCCTTTCTTCCAGCCCTCAGGAACCTTCCCCAGTCACTATGACCTTTCAAAACTAATTGAGTGGCCCCTCAATGATGGAAGCTCACCTCTGTCAGTGCCTCAGTGCACTCCAGAAATCTCCTGCATTGCTTGTGCTTTACTGTGTTGTCTGTCCAGCAGATATCAGCTAAAGTCCATCATGAAGCTTCCTCCACTTGTCTTAAGAAGCACTCATCTACTTTTTCTTCCCAAGCAAGGCATCTGTAGTAGCCGCCAATCACAACATTACCCACATAGAGAGGGTCTGCCCTCTCTAATCCTTCTATAGAAGCTCTCAGCTGGCTCATCATCCATCCCTAGGCAGAGCTTCATGCATTTCCCTTGCTCTCTCACATAAAAGGCAGCTCCCCCTCCTTGCCTGCCTGTCTTTTCTAAAGAGTCTGTGTTCATCCTTTGCAGTATTCTGGGTGTGTGAACTATCATGCCAAGCCTCTATGATCCCAAAGACATGGTAGCCCTAAAACCACACGCGGACCTCTAGTTCTTCCTGGTTTTCCCCCATGCTGTGCACATTTGTGTACAGGCACCTCAGAGAGATGCCCAGTCATGCCCATTTCCCAGAAAAGGTATGAGAGTTTCCCCTATAATGCTGCCCTGTGTGTTTTAATTTGCAGAGATTAGAACCAAATATATAATGTAAGGCATTACTCTGGGGTGATTCCTGCAACATAGTTGTATCGTCACTCTTGGCTTTGGTAAGGATTCAATGCCAGTTGCCCTGTGAATCTCCCCAGCCCTCAGCTATGGCCTTCTGCTTCACTTGGGACCTGTGGAAGGGACACAATGCCAGCCCCCAAAGCCAGCTTCTGATCGCAGGCCACTGGGATGCACCGGGCTGGATAAAAGTAACTGTCCATGTCTCCCCTTCTCATAGCTCTACACATCAGCCTGTGCACCTGGCACAGAATTGCTTTGCACTGCTAAGAATTTTCTTTGCCAGAGGAATTACTGCTTTGTACATGGAACAACATTTTAAACGCAGCCACTCAGCACAGGCAATGGCAGTTCACAGATTTTGGATTGCATATTTGGCACATACAGACAATAATGAAATACAGGGTGAGCATTCCCGCAATAATACACTGCAAGCATTGCTCCTGCCAGTGCCCAGTTCCCATCTGCCGGGCGAGGGGCGGGAAGGGGCGCAGGGGATGAGGGAAGTGCTTAGAGACAAAGTCTTGATAACATTGCTACAGCTGGAGGAAAGAAATGGCTTCCCCTGCGCCTCCATGCATTTTGATTCCTAAAATGTGAATACATGATTCATTCTTAATTTATGCCTTTGAGGAGAGTTATTTGCTACTGGCTGTGTTTCAAATGTGGATAAAAATAGTTTAGTTAGCTGTGCTTTTATTTTTTGTTGACACATTTTCAGATTCCAATTTCTGTCTTCACCCCCCACCATGTTACATAAGAGTTTACCAGTTAAAATTATTTTAGCAAAAAAGATAATTTATTTGCTTTATTTTTACTGGGAGGAGCAAGTATGGAATGATTCTCTGCTTTGTTTAATTAACTATGATGACATTTGGTTTAAGTGTTCTGTGACCTCAATTTTGCTTCTCTGAACTATGCAATATGACCTAATTTTCCCTTCTCTTATTTCACCTTTACATAATGAGTGTCAAATCTGGTATTCCTGAGATTCAGAAAAATTTAAGAGTTTAGGGAGACCTTGGAATAGTGATGTTACTAAAACAAGGAACTTACTAGTCACAGGGACAATTTTACTTCACCTTATGCACGGTTAATTCACTTGGTATCTCTGATGTTCCAATCCGGTTAGTTTTCAAGCTGTTCAGCCAGTTGCCCTGGGGATGGGGTGAGAAAGAAAGAAACAGGAATTGCTGTTCAGAAACCAAGAATACATATGAAGCAAATAAAGAATAATGATAATAAAAAAATATTGAAAAAATCAATCCCATAACCAAATCTCAACGAAGAAAATAAAACCTCAATCCCCCACCAAAAATCCTCTCTACCCTTCAGTCATTTTTGTACTTGCATATTTAGAGGATCATAGTGACTGCAGCTTTCAGGAAGGAAAGCTCCATTGATTGTACTGGGACCGCATTTTACTCTCTGTGAAATTAAACTTTAAATGTTTCACTTAATCATTGTGAGTCTCAGCACCCCGTGCGTGATGCTGACTGACTGGCTTCAGGAACAGCTCAAGAACTAGTAGCAGAGGAGAGGAGAGGAGAGGTGTTGTGAGCAGTGGGGTTCCTTGTGAAGAGGAGGGACCTGAAGCATGGTTAGGCTCTATTTAGCAGCTGCAGTAAGTGAGTAACTGCTTTCTGGGTCCTGAATTTTTTTTTAATTTGCCTATTGTACCTCCTTCAAACAAGTCCACCTCTAATTCCAGGAAGCAGAATAATTCCTGTGATGACCCTGACCCTACAAAAAGCCACTGTCCTTAGAACTCATCTCCTAAAATTAACATCAGTAATACTGAACATCACGTGAAAGTCCCAGCTACTGAAAACTCTTACTGACGCTTGTTTCAAACAGGCCAGATGATCTGGATGGAGTCCCTGCAGTGCATGCTCTATCTCTGCTCACCTTTGCTTCGCACTTTGCATGAACTGGAGGAGCGACAGATGCATATTGCAGACATTGCACCTCATGATGTGACCAGGGATTTGATTCTTCTCAATCAACAGCGACTGGCAGAGATGGAGCTCTCTAACCAGCTGGAGAGGAAGAAGGAAGAACTGCGGATACTGTCGAAGCACCTGGAGGAAGAGAAGAAAAAGACTGAAGCTCTGCTCTATGCCATGCTTCCTCAGCATGTGGCCAACCAGCTGAAAGAGGGGAAGCGAGTTGAGGCAGGTGAATGAACAGGGTCCATTTGTGACGCATGAGTCGTGCAGCAGGTGACAATGATAGAGAGACTGGGGTGCTGGCACAACCCCATTGCCACTATCAGGGAGTACATTGTCTACCTGGTGATATTCGTGGGAGGAGGACCACAGACCCTTCGTCTCAATGATAGCAAAGTTTAGTCTATTCTTTCAAATGAAACTTTGAAACCTGCTTGCCAAAATTGTTCCCTAGGAGGTGAAAAGTGGTAGCAGCTGCCAATTCCGGGAAAAAAATTCAGTGTTTCAACAGTAAACAGAAATTTTGTTTTTAACAGGGGTATACAGGGAAATGATAGCTCAAAAATGAAAGGATTAAAGAAATCAGTTTTCCTAGAAAATATTCCTAGTTCCTCTATGCTATATATAAACCTAGAGTCATCATGATTCCCATTTTTCTTAAGGATAACAAGTAAGAATGTGCTTAAATTCCCTTTAGTATGCGCTTATATGAAGTTAGGGGTAAAAGGCTAAGTATATCCTCAACATGGGCGGACAAAGGGATGTATTCAGATGTCTGGATTGTTTGAGGTGTGTCATGATTCTTATATTTGATATACTCCTATATTAAATATATTTGATATATGATATACTCCTATATATGATATACTCCTATATATGATATACTCCTATATATGATATACTCCTATATACTCTTTCATATCAGCACCCATATATGAGTATTGCAACTGAGATGTCATATGTCCTAAAAGAACGACAAGAAAGAAATCTTGCAGGCAAATCTCAAACAGCTGTCATGATTGTCCAGCCATTACAGGTACTTACTATTGGTCTTTCTGCTCACAGGAGAGTTCAAGGAATGCACCATATTATTCAGTGATGTTGTGACCTTTACCAACATTTGTGCCCAATGTGAGCCTATTCAGATAGTTCTCATGTTAAATTCAATGTACCTGCAATTTGACAGACTGACCACAGTGCATGATGTGTACAAGGTATGTACTGATTGATAAAGGCTTTAGAAATAGTCTGGAAAAAGATTTTGATGGTGGTGGTGGTTTGGGTTTTTGTTTTTAAATGCATGAAAATCCTCTTCCCCCCGAGCATGATTTTTGATAAACCATAAAATATTGCATATTTGTAGTGGCCACACAAAGAAACTGAAAACCAGGCAGAGGTAGGATTAAATACGTTTAAAAATTTCAGACAGGAATGTAACTTCTGTGATGGACTAGAGTCTCTCTGCACAATGCTAGCACCATAATGGCTGTTGTTTCATTTCTCTGTCACTCTCTCCTCTCTCAGATGCCTACCCAACATGACAGAATATCCTAGTTTATGGATCAATTTGAATAATTTTTCTAATTCTTTTATTCCAACCTGTTGCAAATAGGTCACTATATCATTAAGCGTCTCCTTTGGTGGGAAATAATAGTATAAACAATACCCAGACTTTGTTTTGCTTCACGGAGATCTTAGGCAATGCTATAGACTCCTGCTGTCCCCGAAGAGCATTGATTAGATCCACTCTGTAATGTGTGTGTTGTCTCCAAATGGTGCTGGAAGGATCAGAGCCCTGGTTGACATATAATAATAGTGTTATTAACATCTCCGGAGCTACCCAGATTTGATGAGCTGAAGAGCAAGTCCTAAGTATCTGTCTGTCCCCAGTACATTAAATATTTAGGGAGGCCGAAATAGTAAAGGGTGATATCCAAATCTCATTCGTTCCTTGCTCAGGCAAGGCATACAGTTCATCCCACAATAAATTGCATTGGGAAATCAGAAGCATTTCTGCCTTGGCAAGGAAACTGTATTCAATAATTGAAGCATCCAGGATATGGCCCACAGGTTTTAGGATAAATTAGTATCATATTCTGTCTAAATCATCCATCATAAGTAAATTATCTGTCACTATAATAATCTCCTTTTGATGCCTGTATATAACTTCTATTAATATTGAAGGAGGTTACTAGGGTACGGAGAGGGAGGACGAGATTACTATTTCAGGGAATTGAGAAAGAAATGAAATATTGAAAATGATCAAAGAAACTTGGCCCAAGCTTATAAACATCTGAGGTTATGAATAAATCTTGTTAAAATAAATCTCCTACCACGGCCCAAAAATAATTAGGGTATCTATTTGCATTAGCAGCTTTTTACAGTTGTTTTTAATTTGTTACAGAAAATTACTGGCACTACTATGGGGTTGGCTATCTGAGAGAAGGCATGTACAGGAACACATTTTTCGAGACTAATGTGTTGAATGTTTTAAGTTATTATGTTAATGAACAAACCCAAAGATGAAATTAAGTTCCCACACTCCTTCGCTGTTCATTTTTAAGAAATCCAAGTAATCTAATTGAAACTGATATCTTATTTACTGATGGTAAATGTAACAATGAAGTCTCATAAGGGCAGTTTAGAAAATTGCCTTACCGTGTAAGTCTTTTACAGTGAATTTTAAATATTTGAGACTGTTTAAATGTTTCAAACAAGCCTATTCTACTCCCAGCAAAATCACTGTTAACAGGGTCAAACCCCAAAGTATTTCTCAGGTGCCTTATCATGCAATTCAAGGAGACTGTATGCCTGAAGGAGGATGAACCCCTCAGTGTTTGTCTCACTGGCTGCATCATGTTGTGAGGAAACAGCTGGTTGTATGGAAGGATGCTCCCAAACTGCTTAGTTCACACTTTGCATTCTTTGGCATCCTGGAGAGTGGAGGTTTCTTAGTTTCATGTGAACCCCTTAATAATAATCACCAGTGAAGACACTCCCTTGATTTATTGTGACTTTTTTTTTAAAAAAGAAATCTCTTTTTAAAAAGAAATAAGCTTTTAACACCAATTGTGAATTACAGCTAATTAATAACATTCAGCTGTTGGATAACCTCCTGGTTCAGGAGTCTGTGCCTGGGGATAGCTCTTCGCATATGGGTCTACCCTAGGTAAAAGGAAGGCAAAAAGTCTTTCACAGCATCCCTTAGTGTCTCTCAACACCGATATCTAAAATGAGTCAAGTGGGCAGGGGCAGAATGCATTGAAATTTTTAGCGTGGAGTTAAGGAAAGATCCCCATCTCAAGGAAATGCACATATCCTAGAGCTTTTTAGTAACTGGAAACACCTTTTAGACAAAAGGGGGAGTTTGGTGAAGGTAAGAAGTGCCCTAGACAGCAAAACACCTAAGCAAGATACATATAGCATGCTTATATGCTTGTCCCTCTCAATTAAAGGTGGAGACAATTGGAGATGCCTATATGGTAGTGGGTGGGGTCCCTGTGCCTGTACCCACTCATGCTGAGCGAGTTGCTAACTTTGCCTTGGGGATGATAATAGCAGCTAAAGGAGTACAGAACCCAGTTTCTGGAAATCCTATCCAAGTAAGTTCTTAATGCAAAGATATGTGTGTGTGTGTCTGTCTGTCTGCTTCTTGGGTTGGGCTTCTGGTTAATGTATTGCAGTAGGACATCAAAGAGCTGCTTCTGATTCCTCTGTGACTTTGGGCAAGGGCCACGTGTACATTTTTCATGAAGAGCCTCTCCCTGTGGATATTTGATATTTTACTGGTGTCCAGTGTTGTGTTAGGATGAATTTTTAGGTGGCTGGATAGCATTGAGAAAGATGTTAAATAACAAGTGACATTTTTTGGGGGTGTTTTATGTCTTTGTGAAGATTAGAGTTGGGATCCATACAGGTCCTGTCTTGGCTGGAGTTGTTGGAGAAAAAATGCCTCGTTATTGCTTGTTTGGAGACACAGTGAATATAGCTTCCCGGATGGAGAGTCATGGTATCCCGAGTAAAATTCATCTAAGCTCCAGTGCCTACCAGTGAGTAACTATAATGGCAACTTTGCCCATTAAAAGCTGTGCTAAAAAACACTGCCTTGACAGCTGCAGCTTTCAATGTAGATGATGTCTTTAGTCGCTGATTTATGCAGCTTGCTTATAAAGAAAAATTACTGCTTGCAAAGAATTTTATTTATTCTGATGCACTTGTACATGAAGGCGGAGGTTTGAGAGTCTCGATCCTGGAGACCAAAATATGGGGAAAAAAATGATATCAGGAAAGCCAGAGCTCCGCTAGCACTGAAATGGGCAAGGAAGGTTCAAAGGCAGTAAGCTTCTCCTATGTTAGTATAAATAGTATAAACGGAAACATGAACCTGCTGTGGCAGGTGATTTAGGGGCAGTGCCCTGAATAAAGGCTGAGTTACTTAAGGCCTCTCTTGCCTCAGTCTTTGCTGATGAGGTCTTCAAGGTCCCTGCACCTAGAGTCAGGGTTCAAAGAGTAGGTGAAGTACTGCTACTGAAAGAGGATCAGATTAGGGGTCTTTTGAGAAATCTCAGTCTATGGAAGTGTATGGGAGCAGATGGGATGCCTCCAAAGGTAATGAGAGAGCTGGGTGATGGCATTAGAGTGCTGCTGATCATCATCTTTGGAAGGTCATGAAGATCAACGCTGTAGCAACTAAAGAAAGTCAGATGTTACACCTATATTGAAAAATGGCAAGGAGGATAGGCTGGGGAACTATAGGCTGGTCAGCCTCATGTCAGTCCCAGTGAAAATCAAGTCCTCTTGGAAGCCATTTCTGGAAATATTGAGAAGGCAATTGGGAATAGCCAGTCTGGATTTACCAGGAGTAAATCATACTTGTTGAAGGTGATTGCCATCTCTGATGAAATGACTGGAGATAGTTCTGTCTAACTCAGATTGGCTGCCTCAGTTCTTAATTTCTATTTACTGGTCAATAAGAATGCTCCACCATACTGAAGTATTTGACTATGTGATCCATTGATTTTTGATCAGGCTGCACATGTAAAGCTATAAAAGCACAGCAGGCTTGAATAAACAGTTGAAAGAAACCCTCAGTTGTTCACAGATCAATACTGTTTTTCCTGGACTGTTGTGACTTGATTGCTTAGATTACAATAGCTCTTCTAAAACATCAGGGCCATTTTTGCTAATCTTGAATTTTCATGTGTCATTTTGCTTCTGATATTTTAGATGCCTAAAATACAAGAATTTTGAGATGACTGAAAGAGGAGAAATAGAAGTAAAAGGGAAAGGGAAAATGCACACATACTTCCTCATTAGAAATAGAACTGCAACTGAGAATGAGATTATGGGAAGGCCAATGAAAGACTTAGATTCTGGCCATGAATCTGTTCAGTCCTTTCAAGAAGGCAGGACTGAAACAATACCAAGTTGTCATCAGCCAGGTAGAGTCAACTTGACATATCTTTCCCTCCTTGAACAAATGAACATTAATACAACTCAATAAAATATCCTTTGCTGTTCTTCTTTCAGTTACTCAGACTGAGCCAGAGAAGGACCAGACCCCAGCCATTGCAATGAAGTATATTGATGGCCCCACAGATGCACAAAACATCCTCAAAAGAAGAAACCAAGCGAAAATTACAGATTTGACAGGTAGTTATTTAGTTACCATCTAGCAGAGAAAACAGAACTAGGAAGTAACCAAGGCTTAGTCTTGCAGCTTTGTTAAATTCCTCTTCTGAATAATTATGGTTTTACTCAAGCCGGAAATATATGCCAACATACGCATGTTGGTGAAAGTAAGCATTCTGAACACTGTTCAGAGCCAAACAAATTCACCTTAAGAGAAATCCCAGGTGTTAACTATGCACTAAGGAGAAAGAAGCTGACATAGCTGTCAAACCCCAGAGTCCTTCTGGCAGTGCAAACAGAGTGGATAAATGTTAGACAGCTCTAAACATGGACAGACCCGATTGTTCATGTACACATCTTTTCCTAGAAAAGCTGTCATTATTTGTAGTTACAGGGAGGTCCTTATCAACTCAAGTCTGAGAAAGAGAGACCTCACTGGCTATGTAGCCTAACAGTCATCAAGCCAGGCTCCTGCAGAAGACAGGAGGATTTATTGCCATGCTCATGTTCTGCAACCAAATTTCATTCTCTTTTGAAGTAGCTGATACTGAAAGAGAGAGAATGGATTTGATGCCATAATAGCCTAATATAATGCAACAAGTCTTGTAATCCTATTTGCACGTTTTGTGGATCTTATACAGAATAAATGTTGTCACTGATTACTATAAAATATTTTGCTCCCTTCCCTCCTACCTGCTTAGATGTGGTAGTTAATCTAGTATATGATGTGCTGACAAACAGAAACCTATATGGTCATTAAAAACGCTGAAGGGGTGTTTCCTTTCAGGCAAAACTTATGATTCGAAAAGTGATGGGAGTCTCCATGGCAACCTGCATGCAGATGGTGGTCCTTGTCCTCTAAACCGGGGAAGAGTCAAACCTGCTGCTGAAGAGCCACAGATGAGAAACGTTCACTCTAATTTTTGCACTTTACTCTAAGTTTCTTACTTTTTACATTAAACAGTGCAATTTTATTATGATTTAGTGCTTTTTTTTTTCTGTTGTGGGGCTGATTTTTGTATATGAAGAACCACATGTTTTGGTAAAAAAAAAAGTCCAAAAAACCTCAAAACCAAGGAGAAAAAAAAAAAGAAAAAAGACATTTCATCACAGTTTTCAGCAAAGAGAAAACAATGGAAGATATTTTTTTTTAAATCAATTTACATGTGCCATATAATACTCCCACTGGAGAAGAAAACCACCGCAAGATACTTGGAAGACATATTTTTCAGCCTCTGCCAATGTCTTTGAATATCCCTATGTAAAAATCGCTTTTTGGTATCTCATGCAGCAATTGCGAAAGAGGTGACTCATCCAGCTAGAAATATTCCTACTCAGACGAGCACTTGCCATAAAAGAAACATTCCCTGAAGTGACCATCTGTCTTGACTTCAGCACAGCCAACAACTTCTTGGTGTAAGGTTAGCAGAGTTTGATCTCCATTTTAACTGCAATGACAGTTTAATCTCTTAACAGGTCTTTCATTGGGTAAAGGCATTATGCAGTAGAAATACAGAACAGATCTAATACAACCCTATATTTTTTCATATTGTGTACTTTATAGCACCCAACAGTAAAAAACCCCAAACATCTGTGGCCTTTGAACCAGCTGTCCGTGCTGTGCTTAGATGACAGTAGAAGGACATGCACATAGTGTAGTTATGTAGCATCGAATTCATCACAACGAGCTATTTGAGACTATTTGAGACCTTGCAAGTTTATTTCTCATTTTCTCACCCCGGCTAAACAAAAACAAGTTTCAGGACTGCAAAGGGAGCCTGTCAGTGCGCGAATTAATGTTGTTAATGTCACTGAAAATAACAACGTTAAAGATCAACATCACTTACCTGGTGTCATAGGCTCCTCAGCTGAATTACCTCCATGCTGATATATTCTTAGATTACGCCTGATCAGAAATATCAGAGAAAAATTGAAGTTCAGGTGTCAGGGATATAAGACGCAGGAGCAAGAACACAATGGATATAAAGGTTGTAGACAATTTGGTGCATCATAAATTGTGCTCTCACTCCCATGATCAGAGGTTGGAGTAGGTAGAATGTGCTTGTACTGGGTGACTTGACAGGAGATGATGCCCACATGCCAATTTATTACCCTTGGGCATGGATTTGTTGTCTAAGGATGATACCCATTTGAACTTTGAGCAAGAACTCACTGGAGAAGATGATAATGTTACTCCTGTGTTACAGGCTGGAGCATCACAAGTGGCAAGTGTGAGGCTCTTTAAACACCAGGCAGAGAGGTAAGACTGATGAAAGGCATCTTCTCCTCTCTGCAGTATAACAAGTTGAAATTTTGCCTGGATAGATTTTCTTTTTAAATCTCTGAAACAGTAGCTCCCTTGTCTGGGTGCTCTACAGTTCTGTCTGTGTTAGCAAGTAGTGTGGACCAGTAGAGGAGGTTGTGTAGAGTGAAACTGTCAGTGCTGTTGTCCACACTATAGGTATTTCAGAGGCCTTGCTAGTGTGGTCCCACGCACTGAATACCTATTAGCTTTTGGAGGCCCTTATAAGTACATCCTCTGGCTTAGTTTCATCCAGAAGAGATCCAGGCGTGTGCTTTGAGACCACTCTACAAGGTGGAACAGAGTATGGTAAGTGGGTTTGACCAGGAAATTCCTTCAGGAGGGTACGCCTGACTCTGAAACACTGATGTAGATGCACCCTTTAACATTAGCACTTTCCGCAGTACAGCTGAGCAGCACCATTCTGGGAGAGTGCAGTCTTACGAATGACAGGATCAATTTATTTATTTGTAAGGATTTTGTTATCTAGGCACTGTTCGTTTTTTTGGCAAGGACGAGGTCTACTGTAGTTTGAAGACGTATCTAAGGGTTATTATTGTTAAGTTGGGATTTTAAATACTTGACTGTGTGCTACCCTCGGACACACATCATCTTGATTTCACCTTCATCCTTAATAACTCCTCCCCACCAGGTCACTGCTCGTGGCTTTGCACTTCTGTATTATAACCATAGCTTTAAGAAGACTTTCTTAAGGAAAGATAATACCCAATTGCTCTCTCACGTACAACAATGTAAATGTGAAGTAACAGTTGAATTGCACTATCCCACTGATCTAAACTGAGAATCAACTCTGACAAGACTTTTTTTGTCTCCAACCTAGAGATGTGTTTTACTACTCTTGAATGCTGACAGAACCGAGAACACATCATTTGACAAATGGCAGTGGTGGGCATCGTTTTCATCAGCACTCACTATGGAGAGATAAAGCCACTTAGCCCCAAGCAGAGGTGTGACACAGGAATGTACATCTCTCAGCAGCCAGTGCTAATGGAGGAGTGAACCTCTTGCTGTCTCAGCTGTCTCAGCTGCTCTTGCAGTCCTGTACCTGTGTGGCTGCATGTCACTGACCACCTCTCTGTAAGGAAGAATTTCCAGTTGGAAATTGTCCAACAAGCTTGGTAATCAGTGAACAGGGTTTATTATATATTCCAGGGTTTAATATGGTTATATTGTAGAGTGGTTTTAGGTAGAGCGCTCCTCTGAACTTGTATGGATCCTCTTAGGAAGAAGAAAGAAAAGGGCCATGGCTTAATTGCTGCCTGCATCTCTCTGTCCAAAATTTCAACACTTGCTTTGCTTATACCTGCCCGTTTGCACTGAACCATCTATGAATGATTAATATTGGAATGTTTTAATTGCCAGTAAGTGCTCCATGGTAAGTTACTTCATGCTGTACTGTGGTAAAACTGATGTGCTGATGTGCTCAGTGGTTTCTCTGTGGCCTCTTACAATCTGGTTCTCCTGGAGTTGCAGAGCTAGGTCAAATCTGCACAACTGCTTTTAAAAATTAATGTGCCTATGCATCATTGTGTGTTCTTAAATCTGTGAGCACGGCTAATGACTACAAAAATATCATTCAAAAATAAATCTTTCCATTAATACACTGACTGCCATTTCTCAATGACTACTTTGATTCCTTTTGCTCTTTTCCCTTTCACCTTTTCTGTTCTTTTTCTCTGTAAGTATGCAAAAGTTTAAGACCATTATACCTCTAATAAATGTCCAGTAGGTTTAATTTCTTGACCATACACAAAGTTATATGTATTTGTGTGACATCAGATTCAGCATCCCACTACAACTGACATTGTCATAGGCTTATTAATACAGAGTTTTAGTGTCAGTGACATATCTCCATTGAATTGGCACAAAAAGGGTGGGAGAAGGGAATCCCTACTGCTGCTTCATGGAAGCTGAGGCTTAGAAAACTTAAAAGCTGAGAGTTTTTCAAGCTGTTTAAAGCATATGGATCCCAAATCCCATTAAATCTGGTGTTCAAACATGAATTGTCAAAAGCTTGGGTACCTTAAAGGTTTAGGAGGCAGATTTTCAGTCGTCTGTTGTTACTTTGCTAAGTGAAATCAATTGGATTTAGGTACTTAACTGTACACATATGCAGTGTCTAGTTTCTGACAATGATACTTTCTTTAAAACATTTAAAAAGCACTTCCCTGTAAATGCCTTCTACAATGAGCTGTTCAGTAAACTTTCGAAACTGTAACTTCATTTGCAGGAAGTCATCAGTTCATTACGTCTGATATTACAGTGCAACTCTGTATGGACCCAAGATGAACATAAAAATGCACAAATAAAATAGCAGTGAAATTTAAGTTATTACTTCATTGGTGAGGATATATTAAAAATGTACTTGAATATACAAGAACTGGTGAATTTCAAAATGAAAAAAGGAGCAAAGATTTTTATGCAAGTATACAACATCACCGAAAATCCAGAAGGATCTTTTTCCACCAAATCTCCGCTTTCACTTTTGAAAACTCAGGAGTTTAAGAGCAGACAATGAGATGAAAATCTTCTTTAACGTTATCGGTACAAACATCTACTGTTCATGCATTCTCTGTACAATACTCAGTCATCAGTGCTGCCTGTACATAAATAGCAATCTGCAGTATTTTGGCTTCATAAATACTTGTAATCAAAATGAACATGTGGGACACTATCTTTGCTCATATGACTAGAACTAACAAGCACTCCTCATTTTTTACACGCTGTTTGTACTTCTCTCGCATTTATTTTGCACCTGTTTTCTGAATTTCTGCTAATTATTTTTTATTTAAGCTGTGCTGAGAAGCCATTCCTGAAAAATTCTGATAGTCACAATTCTTCCTATTTTGACTTGGTTTACAGCCTTTAGTCTCTGGCTGGATGAACACACCAAGTCAGAAACAGATTTGTAGTCACATTTTCATACTGATTAGTACTTTCTCTCCCCTGTGCTCCCCTAGAGGTGAACCCCAAATGGACATGAACAGTCATTGCCAAGCTTTGCAGAAATTCAGGGTAACATTTATTGACTCTGTAACTCCTTCTTACCTTTGCTGTACTAGTACTTTAAAGTTTTGCATACAGAGAAAACCTTACAGGATCTTTATAGCTCTTATGGTGTCCTTTGCATCAAATACCTTTCTGACAAGGGAATCAGCAAACACAAGCGGTGACATGGTTTCCGCTTTTTGTGACACACACATCAAAACCAGCTTCAACACCCTGTTTACAGCAGTCCTAAGGCAGGGGATCCTTGAGATATTGCACAGAAGCTACCTTGTGGAGGTACCTTTGCTATCGTGTGGCTTCATCATGGTGTATGGTCTTCCAGCCGCCTTTGTCGTGGCTTCCATTTCAATGCTAAACATCAGGCCAGTGACCCGAAACACAGTCTGGGTGATTCTCTGCAGGCATCCTGCCAAAGCGTTTTGCAGGAAAGGAACCTGACACACTGCTATCATTTAAGGCCAATTTATCTCAAGAATCAATGGGCCTTTAAAAATTCACCAGCTCACATATCCTTTTCAGCGATGGCGGTTAACTGTTTTGTGCTCTGATTTTGTGGGCTTTTGAGGGAACCTCGCTTTCCAGCATATGATGACATATCCATTGGTAAGAGGAAACTAACGGCCTTTACTTTACCCCTGGAGAAAAATGAGAAAGCATTATAAGAATTACAAATGTATAAAATGTGCAAAGGAAATAATAAAAAAAAAAACAACCAACAAGCAAAAGGTGAATGCTTTCAGCACTGGCACGCTGCATGGAGGCAGGATTTCATGCCCCACTGGGACAGGGTGCACACAGTCTTCCCAAGGGACCAAGCATAGAGTTGTCTGCCTGCCTGCCTGTCTGCTGAAGCATCTGCCTGTTTCCGTTGAGCCTCACATCTCTCCGTCAGTGCCCAAGGCGTATGTACAAAGTTATGCATATACAGAACCCTTAGGGTGCACATGCACCCCCATGGACCCAGGGGGTCCTTCAGTGGCTTTATGTTTATATGCATCAGTACCCAGGTACTGCAAGTGGGTGTGACAACAGAGGTTTCCAAGCAGTGAGTGTGCAGGTGGTAAATTACACCAGCTGTGAAAGCAGAGGGACAAACATGCTACTTCATGTGTCCCAAAACTAGTTGGTTTGGCAAGGAAATGGACTGGGTTTTGCAGAGCTTTGGTTTTCATTCTGACTGTCCTCCATGATTGCTGTCAGCTCACTCAGGCCCATGAGGAGCGTGAGAAAGGAAAATCATGAAACTTTGAAAGCATTTATATTCATGGTTACTGGGGGGCTGTCTTGCAGGGCAGCGTACCCCTGCAATTTCCTTGCTCCTTTCTCACCTGCCAATTGGACTTGTCCCACTGGAAGGTGAAACCATCAAGCCTGAACACCCCAATGGTGACATTTGTACCAAACAGGCCTTATACCTTCTGTAATTTTACTATAATAGCCCTGAAAACAGTTCTCAGCCTCTCTTATCCTGCCTAATGCATTGAAATATTTAGTCTTTTTTTCTTATTACCAAAAAAAGTGAGAATCGTGTCGTATAAATAATGCTTTAGCATATATTAATGAAAATGTTGTAGACATGCAAATTAGGGATGATTTGTTAGCAGTGCTGTTATTTTATTACTTGGATGCAACTGCACTCTAGAGGAATCCAAGGTGATGGTTCTACAGAGTTAATTTTAAAGCAAAAAATATTCAGCATCACATACAGGATTATAGCTTTGGAGCAAAATGTGAGAAAGCTACAGTGAACAAAGAATACAAAAACCTGGTGTGGACCAGCATGATGGGAAACAAAAATGTCATCGCTGTAAAAAATTAAGCTTAATTAACTTGCTGAACTTATTGCCACAAACTATCCTACTAGTTAAAAGCTTACTAAGATTGCTGTCTGTGTTAGACCTTTGTGTATGTAATGGAAACTTCCACCATTATGACCAGAAAATATATTAATCTTTTTTGGTGTAAGAAACGCAAAGCTTCATGCTATCACCCTGTTTATTGAGGGGCTTATGTAAAAAGCTCTTTCCATAGCCATTTCTTCTCCTCAAGCAGCCGACACTGAGTGGACATAAGCCACGGTGCCACATTCACGCTGTTCAGAGCTGACAAGGCAGCCCTAAAGATAGTGATAAAATAATCATCACTATTCCTTTGGCTGCTGGGTAACCGATGCTTTTAAACTTGTGGGTCCCAAAGCATTAGTTGTAATAGATCTACGTGGCTATTTTGATTGCTTTGACAGCTCTCTGTCCCCTTATGACAAAGCAGCAGCATTTGCCGTTGCCGTTCCTGCTCCTGCACGCTGACCCTGTGTTTCCCAACACATGCACTTGTGATGCGAGCTGGCTCCAGGGCAAACCTCTCAGAAGCCTTTATGTGCACTGAGTCTTAAGTTTCCCTGAACCCAGTGGAGCATATGCTGAAATCCAGAGTTACAGGGTCAGGGTGTTTTTGAAAACAATATGCGTTCCCTGCCAGGAACTAAATCTAGGTGTTTAAATGCTGTAAAATGCCTGACCCTCAAATGTCCTTACAAGAAAACCTAGGTGCCTACGAAAACTTGACCTTGTTGTCCCCTCCAGCCTCTCAGCGAGGAGCTGGGCTCCTAACCAGGTTTGCACGTGGAGTGTGAAGGCCTGTGCACTGGTCTGCTCTGAGGATGCATTGCTGTGTGAGGGTGGTACAGAATAAAAGCTGACATGATGTGCCATGCGAATGGGTATGTCAACACAGGTGACACAACCCACTACAGCTGTGCAGCCCCTGAGTAGAGGCTGCTGGAGTCCTGCCCCGGGACACACGTGGGCAGGCAGACCCATGGACTTATCCCTGTTCAAATGCACACGTGTTGAGGCCATTTGGACTCTTTTTCTTTTGAGCATGGCACTATCAGCACTAAAACCAGCAATCTACATGGATTCCCAGGGTGTATGTATCAGCAGCAGGAGGTGAGCGGGCCTGTTGTATATCACGGTCTCATTATTGGTGCTTCTACCTTTGATTGTTGCCCTGTGTTGGAAAGCTTCTCATCGATCAGCAGAGGACACTCAGGGCTTGTCCAGCAGCCATTTCACTTAATTTAGAAGCTGTCCTGAGACAGCTTCTCAAGGCTGAAAGCATTAACTTGTAATGCTTCCAATTACAGTGGAAATATGATACAGCACATCTAAATCCATGAGCCATATTAATCACACTTTCAAAAGCATATTTCAGTGTTCCTTGGTATCTCCATCCTTTTTGTTAAAAGTTTAAAAATCCCTTTCAGGCTTAGGTTGTCAGAACAACACATGGATCTGTGAAACTCTGCCTGGCTTTAATGGAGATATTTCAACCCCCTTTCCTCTCCCCTCAGCCTCTCTTTTCTATAATAAATTTAAACTGCTAACACTGGTAATCTTCATGCATTGCAAAGATGAGCAGGACAACTTAAGAAAAAGAGGTCTTCTGTCTGCTCAATGCCCATATAGATTCGAACAAAGATTTTTCCTGTATGCATTCAAAGATTTTGCTGTGGTGAAGGCAAACTGAACCTACCTGCACTTATAGACATGCTCCTGAAACAGCTTCATTTTGCTGGAACGCGTGTAGGAGAGACAGTTGGCCAGGGTTTTTTCAAGGCCTTTCTCCTCTCCACTGGTGAGCTGTGCTGCAGCAGGAGGGGCTGATGGCTGGACACTGCCTGGCACGTCCGGGAGCCCATTGCTTGGAGGCATCTTACTGGCCCGGTGAGACCTCGCTGTGGAAGGAGCGGGCACTGGTAAAGCTGTGGAGTAGCGCCGCACGGTCATGGTGGTATCTGAGTAGCAGAGACAAAAGCAGAGCTAGGAACAATAATTAATAATACTACTAACAATAATAATGAGAATTCAAATATCCTCAATGTATTTTTAATCACATTCTTTTGGCTCAAAAAAGTTTTGTACATGAGGAGGCTGAAAGGCAGAGGAGGAGAAACAGCCCCTTTGGGTCCCACCCTTTCCCTTAAAAGGCAGCTGGAGAGGAAAACCCACAAGGTTGGAAAGCACCCTGCATGTCTTTCATGCTTGCCGAAAGGCCAGTCAGCTGTTCCCAAGCTGAGGACACCCATAGCTACCAGCAGCCCCGGTTTAAGAGGCCCTCGGGTTAGTAACCTGACCACCGGGCTGAGTGGGTTTGTGTGACTGCAGCGCTCATCTAGCTTCATGTAAATCCACTAGTACTGTTCAGCCTCTCATATCATTCACTTTCATAGACTTATCTCTGTCAAAACTTGTGGGGGCATTCCTCCACAGCCCGGACCTCTCCAGGAGACTGGTTCAGAGCTGAGGCCGGGTCAGCCCCCAGACCTGCGGAGCACACGGACTGTAACAGCAGCTGCAATGCATGACACACCATACTGATGCCAAGAAGTTGTGTTAGTGAAGCAGTTTTCCAGCAACTGGACGTGACAGACACCAGACAAGGGGGTGACAGGCCTGAAGCACATGTGATGCCTAACAGCCTGACCCTGCCAATAACCACCTTCAATTCTAAATAACTGCTTCTCACCAAACAACATTTACCTCTAATTCCTGCTTCGTTAAATCTGCCAGGAGTTCCAAATAGAATTCTATAACCAAGGAATATTTCCATTTTTTCCTCTCTGATAAAACTGTGAAGAGAGTGTATTCCTATATATTGGCCCCTCTCTCCCTCAGCCAATACTAACTGCATTATCTGTAAAAAGAAAGTGCACGTCTGGCATGACGTATGCAATCCATCCCTGTTTGTTACTATTTGTAGAGCTTTTCTAGTCTTTTACTAAGGCAAGAGAGGTTATGGCATGATTACAACTGTTGGTCCTTTTCTGTCTGGAACAGACAGAGGATGGGCATAGGCAAAACAGTCCATGCCCACAAAAGCTTAACGCGGTAAGTCAAATTCTGCTTAAACAAAGAGGAACTGAACTCTTTGAGTTGAACTCTTTGCTTGAGCGGCAGCAAAATATTCCACTAAGCTCAGCTTGCAGGATGCAGGTACCCCACTAAAAAGATCACGGAGACACGCAGTTAAGGTGGTTTTAGGTGTGGGCACTGATGGAGGCCAGAGCACTTCCATCAAGTTAACTAAACAGCTTGTGGCTCATCTCCCATTCCCTGCAGACATGTATCAGCTGGGCTGGGAGATCCTGCACAGGCAGCACACATGGGTGCCATGGACAGCCCTGGCTCTTAGTACCTGTCTGCTCCTTTGGTGCTGGAGCAGGACCAACCATGATGCTTCCATGCAGGGGTGCTGGAGAACCAGCTGGCCCTTCCCCATCATCGGTGAGGCTCCTCACGTTGCCATTCCCACCTCCTCTTGTTGCCGCTGTCTCCGGTAGCACAGCTCTTTGCCCGCAGACCTGCAGCTCTCCCCTCAGGGCCCTGTTTTCCCTCTCCAGCTTGTTGATTTGAGAACGCATCTTGCGGATGACCTGGAGGAGGTTTGCATTTCCCTCCATGGTCCCACGCTGCACAGCAAGCCTCCTCACTCCCCCACCAAAGCTCCTGCCCTTTGGAGAAGCTCCTAAGCCGGTGGTGGGCGGACCCTGCTCTTAAAAGCCTTTGGGCAATAGGAGTCCCTCCCAGCATGCAGGGCTTGGGCCAGCTCCCTCCACAGGGAGGACTGGACTGAGTTGTCAAGTTACCAAGAGAGGGCCCATGATTTATTCATTCAAGGTCTCGTTTTTCAGAGCAGAGCTAGCCTCTTACACGCTGCACAAATCACTGTCAACACAATATCGCTGCATCATCGGAAAACGCTCCTGCCCTCTTGCTTGCATCACGCTTTGGTTTTCTCCAAAAGAACCAGGGAGGACAGAGCCCATTTCCTTTGGCTTACCTGCAAAGGCCAGCGATCTCCTCCGTGGCACAGAGGGAGGGGTTGCCCTTTGCTGGGCAGTGATTCATTTCTCCCTTAACATGGGGTGAATCTGGAAAAGAATTAGCCATTTCTCAAAGGAAAGTTAAATTTCCAAGTGAAAGCTGATATGGTACAAGACCCCTGCTATCAACAAAGTACACCAACAGCTGTGATGGATGAGCAGGTAAACTAAAGCCGTCGTGAAAGGCCACACAGCAGATCCTGCTGCCCCTTCCCGGGCACTCAGGGAGGCTCGCTGGAATGGAGCGCCTGCACCAGCATCCTGGGAGTGTAAGGAGAGACAGACCGGGCATGAAACTTGCATTAGACGGGAAACATAATCCCCTGTGCTGCTCTCATCACCTAGTCCCTAAAGTGATCTTTTTACTGGCATGAAAGGCAAAAACCTGTGGAACATCCTTCCTACCCCTTCCCCAACTTACTTCAAAATACAAAACTGAGAGTGACAGAAAGCCCTCAGGAAAATAATTTAATGCACCTTTTGCTTTGAGACATTAACTTCCCAGTAGCTTAACAGTGACTCAGGAATAGCTGAGAAAAAAAAGACCTCTCGGCTGTGTGTACTTCACCACTTTGCTGCCAGAGGCTGAGGGGAAAAAATGAAAGCTGGTGTGATATGCTGGAAACAAGACATGACTCGGTTTTATTTTTTCCAGAGGGTGTCAGAGGAGGGCCATCGTGAAGAAGCCATTGGGTCTGCAAGGAGGTGCTGCAGCCCAGCAGCTACTGGGAAGTTGGGCAGAAACTGCTGGAATTGAGAGAAAAACTGGGATGCAGGCGAGGATCTTTGCCCTCAGGCATGTTTCCACGTGGGTGGTAATGCCCTTAGGGAGCAGCATCCTCAAAAAGCACTTCGTAAGGACGAAGTGGTTTCTGTAGTTCACACTGTGCTCATTCCCCACTCTGACCTACAGCAGCACACTGTGCCTGGCAAGGGCAGGTAGGACTTGCTGTAAGACCTGCAGGAATACATAGCTATGCTGATTTTTGCTGGTGACACAGGCACAAGGCTGGGGACTGGGAGCTGTGGGAGTCACAGGCAACTCTGCTGTCCCCTCCCAGGAACCTCTCCAGAGGCCTCTGAGCAACCTGGCCTGCATGCAGAGAGGTGAAATGAATTTGACTTTTCAGGCTGCAAAGCCCACAGCATCCACGATCTCTCATGAAACCACAGTGCAAGGGGAAGAGCATGTCAGGCTCTGCTGTGCTTCCCCTGCCTGCTGCGGGGCTGGTGGCAGTCTGGGCTTGATGTGCTGGCATTAGTCTTGGCAAAGCTCCTGGTGGGTCATGGCTGTCCTCTCTCCAGCCCATCCAGATTGCATCAACAATAAACATAAATTTATGCCGAGTTTTTGCTCCCCTCCAGAGGTGCATGTTGCTGAGGGCATAACAATATGCAAATGGGAAGGAGTGGGCAAAGCTGGACTCAGAAATGAGCTTGGACCTAAGCTTAAATAAGAGTGCAGGTGCCTCCATGCTGGTGACAATGTGTGGTGAGCAAAACTGCTGGAACCAAAGTACAAACCCCCTCCATTTTGGAGTCATCCAAGAACTTAAAACATACCAGCAACCCTCCAGTGTTGGTTTCAAATTTGTATTTCTGTTTCTCCAGCAAGTGGATCAGGTACTGGAGCAGCAACAGCACTTGTGTGTAATTATAATATCACTGCTGATCCTGCAGCTGGCAGGTTTGGATGGGCAGGGGATGCTTGCCAGCTCAGCAATTGGCTTACCCTGGCTGCAACCGGAGACGTTTGCTCCTCTGATCCCGTGCCTGCCACTCACCTGTAACAAGACCAGAGTGGGCACGGACCTTTTGTCCTACCAGAGGCTTCTGAGGAAACAGCATTTGTCTTGTAACCTTTTACTGCTGCTCCTGCTGCAATTCCCTCCCAGGGGGAGGAGACGAGTCAGGAGTTTTGGAAGTTGAAAACCTCACAAAGCTAAATTTGCTGGCTGTGCTGGTCGCCATGTTTCCCATAAGCAGACAGAGCTCCACACATCCAACCTTGTATTTGTAAATTTGGTGGGGTCCAAGACATGCGCCTGCTCTGCTGGACCTGCAGGGCCACTAGCCTAGCGCAGGACTAGGTAACTCCTGGCTGCTGCCGCTCCACGTGCTGTGGGTGGGAAACACACTCCATACCTCTTAGCTGTGGCACACTCGTAGGTTGCTGATTTTGGCTGGCCATATGTCCAGCGTACGTTCCTGTGCCCACGACAAACAACTATAGCTGTATGGCTTTCATTTAATAGAAAGGACAGAGCCTCTTGCACCTGAGCTGCTTTGGCAAGTTGTGCTTTGTAGGACACTGAATTAGGTCAAGTTGTATTCACCTTCAGCCCTATCCAAACCTTTTCACCAGGAAAAATACCCAACCATAGTGGTGGGGTTCCTGGCAGCTGCCAGGCTCAAGCACCCCCACAGCAATACCTGTATGTGAGTGCCAGAGCACGTGCTGTCTTTCAGTGGCCTGTACGAACTGCATACCAAGTAGCGCTGCAACAGAAAACATGGGAACAAAAAGCAGAAGCCTTGTGGTGCAGCTTCATATAAAACTGGGAGGAGCTCGGCTCTTTGTCCTGCCACTACTTGATATTCTGCAGCTCCCTGCCCCTGCCCAGCACGGCAACACGAGATACTTGTGCGTGTATGTGGGGCTGCTGCAGGGGGTCCCTGGGGAAAGGGCTACACTGTGAGCAGAGAAGGCATGTTGTGAAACCTGCCATCAGCAGAAAATGACACCTGCACAGCTACTGCCATTACTGAACCGCTTTGCTGTCTATCTCACTTGCCAGATCCGCCTTTGTGCTCCCCTGGAGAGAGAGGGAAAGAAAAAAACCACAGAGGACTCATTGCTACTCCAATATAACAATTTTTTTAATATATTTTTCAAATCACAGCATTTTGTTCTTGAAAGTCCATCAGCAATAAGTATGTGGATATTTTCTAGAGATGCTACAGCTAGGCATGTGCCATGCCTCCCAGGGACACAGGAGCCTCTCTGCAAGAAGATCGAGTCTCCCTGTCTGGGGCTAAACCCAACCAGCAGAGCACAATTACCAGGCTTCAGCTTCCCATAAACATGCACAAAAGCAGCACTGTAACATCAGCACCCTGCACTAACATGGCGGGGACTGCTGCCCTGAGCTGAGGCTTCCCCTTCCCAGCACACGTGCTGCTCAGAGCATGGCTGGGCTGCCACAGGTTTCAGTTTTGGGGAGGAGGAGATGGAGACAGAGGACCAAGGCTGGAGGTGGAAAGTCTCTTTCTATTAGTACTTTGCAATAAACGAACACCTTTCATTTTTGCCTGGCATCATAACTTCTAAGCCATAGGCTTCCATCCTTATGGAGCTCTGATCCCCCTCTGATGCATCTGCCAGCAGCTGCACCTTCACCCCTGCCTGCCACAAGGCACCACATCCCAATGCTGACGACCAGCAATGCTACATCGTGTCTCCAGCCTCACTGGGATGGGCCAGAAGAAGACAGTAGCCTGCCTGTCCCAATGTGTGACTCGCAGGGAAACCTGGGGGTGAGAGGAGCTTGCAGCTCCATCATCCCTGCACCAGGCCTGAAGCCCAGATGTCCATCAGGGAAGGAGTGTCCAGGGAAGGTTTACTATTAACAGCCAGAAATGTCAGCAACACTGGATTTATTAATCCTATAAAAAATGACCAAGAAAAGCATAACAGCAGCACTAGTCAGGGTCAATGCCAAATTCTTCCTATTGCCACTGCGCAAGAACATTGTCGTGCCCTGAGTCCTTGCTTG
The DNA here is from genome assembly GCF_949628215.1 of Phalacrocorax aristotelis. Taxonomy (NCBI): domain Eukaryota; kingdom Metazoa; phylum Chordata; class Aves; order Suliformes; family Phalacrocoracidae; genus Phalacrocorax; species Phalacrocorax aristotelis. The sequence goes on along the minus strand of NC_134282.1, from coordinate 20,659,326 downwards.
ATTTCTGACTTTGACTTATGTTTCATACTTCACTGTGGTGCAAAAGAGCCTAATTCTCTTCTGAATCTGTCTGCACAACCTATGGTGGTAAAAAAAGAATATTTCAGTGGATTTAACAATGAATAAAAAGGAGATGTTTTTAGTGTGTTGATTCTGTCTTGTTCACACTCCCTTTTGATCATTCAGCTCCTGTAACTTTGAAGAGACTGAATAGGTTTAATGTCAAAGTTTTATCCCATATCAGCCTTCTCCTTATTTAATTCTCAGTGGCTGCCCCGTTTTAATCAAAAGTAAATTTATATTTTTCCTTGTTTTTTATTTTAATTTCTGCACTTTCATTCTTCTCACAGTTTAGACCTTTACACATCTAAATTATCCATAGTCCAGATATGCTTTACTTGGCCAGTCGAATTGCTTGAGGCTCAGCAGAAGGTTTGAGATCGATGCTCTACTCAAATGCATTTTCTTCCAAGCACTTGAATAGGAGCTTAACGTGGTGGGACATGCAACACAGTCTGCAAGGCCCTTGCTCACCTGCCCCCGGAGTGCTGGCAGCCACTGAGCTGGCATCAGCATCCCGCACGTTCTGCTCTGCCAGGCCAGGTTGTATCTTGCTTTGAAGGAATTTAATCTACAAATGCTCAGCCATGCAAAGAAATGCATCCTTCTTGTACAGACGGGTGCTACAGACAAGATTTTGCAGTACAAATTGAAAATGTTCTATTAAACGGACAAAACAGGTCAGCCTCTAAAGTCTGATGACCACATCTGTGTTTAATACAATATTCTAATGTGCCCTGGCCATGTACTCCCCCTGCTGCTGTCAAACCCATCTTCCTGACCAGTGTGCCCCCATCCGAGAGGTACATCCCCATAGGGCCACCACTTCTTCGTTCGGTCAGCCTGGGCTCCTCGCCAGGGCTGCGCCTCCACTGTGAAGGCAGGTACAGGAGCTCATACAAATTTCTACAGCAGTGCCTCAGGCCTACACCGCAGCAGTCAGCTAATTACTCGTTGGCTAAATTCATTGTGGGGCTGTTTGCAGGGCCCCCAGTTTTAGCCATGGGAATACCTCCCCCTCCTCCGAGCTAGCATTGCTCTGCTGCTGAACAGAGGAACCCAGAGGCCCATTTTGGTACTTTCCCACAACTACAAATATTGAAAGATCTCCATAGTTATTCTGAAAAGTGTGAATTTTGGCTCCAAGCAATTACACAATTGAAATCTGCTATTCCTAAGCCCCTTTCTGAAGGATAAGAGCAAGGTATGCTGGTGCTGGGACACCTGTGTGAGTGGGGTGCCAGCGCTAACAGGCCAGCAGGCAGGTGGCTGCCCTTTCTGCTTCGGGATGTCCCCCAGAACCAGAGCCCACCCACGCTTGAAGGAAAACCTTTTTTCACCCGTGCAAAAGGACCAAAACGGTGCCCTTGCACACGCAGCTCTGTGGGGGCACAGCAGCAGCACCCATAAAGCCACCCTCACCAAGGGCGAGATGTTCCTGCACCTACGGGCACGTCTGCTGCCTGGGCTGCAGCCAGCCCCACCACCCTGCATGGCAGCTGCCTTCCTGGCCGCCTGCATCTCACCAGACCGTGAACAACCACCGATTTGTGTCGCTTGTGTACAAAGCTGTTTTTCTGAGCACGCTTGGGCAGCAGCTTCCTGGCAGAATGAAAATTACCCAGTGGATTGGCAGGACGAGCCAGAGAAGGCAATTGCAAGTCTGCATCAGCGCTCTCTACTTGACATTGAAGCGGGGAAAAGTGTGGCAGCAAACCGAGTGGGAGTGAGACACGGGCTGCCTTCTGGGCATGGGCATGACCAGCAGCGTTTGGAGAGGAAGTGGGGAGCAGCAAGGGCAGACCCTGTGGAAACATTCACCAGCCTCACGTGTAGCTGGGCGTGAGAGAATATAAAGCTGGCTTCTTTTTATGCTTGAATGAAATCTTGCCTTACACTCATGACTAATTAAATGCTCCCTTTTAACCACATCTGAGCAATGACTTTCGCTCATGCTGGGTGCAGCAAGGCAGTTGAGGGTAGCAAGCTGCACAACCTCCCAGAAAGCAAACAAGATGGCAAAAAATCAATTAGTGTTTAAAGCATTCTCAGGTTTCATAATCTAATTAGATAACAGTGGCACAAAGTTATTTGATTAGTCTACTTAACAGGTAATTGTTTAATATGTTAACGTCCATTAAGAGTCCTTGCTCTTTTGCAAGGACCGTTTGCCTGGCTGTGCGTTACCTCCACACATACGCAGAAAATACCACAAAAGCCTCATTAAAAGAAGCCCCCACGAGCACCCTGCTCACTTCAGTGGCTGCAGGGAGCCAAGTAGCCATGCAACACGCTGAACCTCTAGCTTGATGTACACAGCCCAGTAATCTTACTAGCGTTGCTGCAATTTTGAGTATCCAAGGTTTCTGAAAGAGGTATGGTTTCCAGCAGGGGATGCTCAATACTTTTACAAAACCCAGGCTTAACCTGAACGTGGGAAATAGAAACTCTGAGATACATGAGTCACATCCGAAAACTTTGGCTACAGTTTTGGACTGGGCTGGCGGTGAAGCAAGGCTATAGATGTGTTTCAGACTTTTCAGAGAGCCCTTCAGGCCTCCGTGCTGCATTTCCAAGCCTCTGAGCCTCGCTCCCTTTAAATGGATCTTCAAGTTAGTCTGGAATAATTAGAATGAATCTGTTTTATGCCAGCTCCCTACAAGCACAACATATGCTACAGAGTACAAACTATGCCTCATGCAAGAAAATCTATATGCTCAGCTGGAGATTTTTGTAACTGGGAGCATGCAACTGGGCCATGGTTACCTGCACAGAGCTTGCAATAGCTTTCAAATTAAAACAAGCCATTACTCATGGGAGATAGCCTTATGATTACAGAGCAGCTCCAAGCAGAAAATCCATCCTAAAACTCAAAATAATTATTTCTCACTCAGTTTTATTTTCTCAAATAAAACATATAAAATGTATGTGAGGATATGTGTATCTATGCAGCTGTAAGATACCAGAGCATATGCAATCCATGCAAATACATCTGAAATGTGACTCAGAACTATAGGAACACCACATGGCATTTGCAGGTCATGAAAACGTATCACAGGGCAAGAAAGGCCCTCACAGCTGTTCTGTGACAAAAATGAATGATTATAGCTAACTGAAACAGCACATGGGGAGCATAGCTTAAAAAGCACACAGAAAATGCAGCTTCTGTAAAGCTGGGGCATAATTAATTGGAAGAAAGGGAAACGTGCACTTCTTGGCTACTGCTCAGGGGAGATGTTGATACTAAGAACTTCAAGACACTTGCTTTAGTGAGTAATTAAGAACTGCATGAAGAACCTCAACAACCTGGACAGAAATGTCAGTAGTTACGATCACAGTTTGCACTACTGAGAATTTTCCAAAAATATCTGTACATTGTCAACTTATTGAAGTGTTACAAGTAACCACACACGTATCCCATGTGGACTACGACTCTTGGCCTGAAGCACTCTCGTTACACTAAATCCCACCCAACTGGGCCTCAGGGATGCTCCTGAGGGCGTGGGACATGGGTGGCTGTCCAGGGCTGAGCCTAAACCGCTGTTAGGCACAGCTTTCCTGCAGGGGCAGCAGCACCTCCTCCTGCAGCGCCATGAGCCAAAACTGCTCCAGTGCCAGTGTTTTTGTATCTTGAGGCTAACTAGGAGGCTAAATAAGCTTTTTACCATTCTGCCTTAAAATCACCCATACTCTTTTTGCCTAATAATCTAGACACTGCTGAAGTGTGAGTGAAACCCTGCTGGTTTCACTGTACTTTTTATTTTTTCCCATCTCCAAATACTCCAATGCATGCCTGGGAGGTAGAAAAGTTACTTGATATTTTTCATAGCTAATATTTCACCAAGGAACCATGCTGGGCTTCTCTTGAAAAGACTAATAATGTTCTCATTTCCTCCCAAGCTGCCCCACAAGCCCATGGCTGCCCAGAGCTGCTCTCTGCAGGCTGCAAATAAAAAAGTGCTGGAAGGTCCCTGTGCAGGGGAGAGCTGTGGGTGCCTGGGCTGGGGTCTGCATGCCTTGCCACCAGCCACACTGCTAGAGTGGCTGCGTGGATCACCACCCCATCCATGCAGGGATGAACCACGTCATGCCGCAGCCCCTGCTCCAATACCGGTTTCAAGTGCCTGTTTTCCTTCTGATGTACATACTGCTGCATGCCCTGGGAAGAACAACACTGGGTTTTGTAGCACTCCTCGCTGGGGCAAGCATCACTGTCAGGGGCTGCTGTACTGCCAGCAGGTGCTGGCGTGCCCGGGGAGGGCATGGCCAGAGGGACCAGCCTCCTTTGAGGCAAACTCCACCACGTTCCTGGATCTTAGTAATTTTGAAAGGAAAGCATCAATTTGGTCTCTCCCAAAGTTTTCTCTGCTTTTCCCAACTAATTTATTCCATTCAGCTTGAATTGGAAAATAGTTGCAGTTGTGTTTTCCAATATGAAGGATTATACATTTGAAGTACAGGAGAGATGTGACCCAGCCCTGAAAGAGGCAGCGGGAGCAGAGCTGTGTGAATTGCCACTACACAGGGTTTGTCACGAGGCAGGGCCTAACGACTCTGTGGCCTTGTGATCTGAATGCCACGGCCTTGGCAAGTGCTGAGCTTGGAAACTGGACTGCTCCAGCACATCTGATCTCTGGGAAGCGCCGACACACCGTCCTTAACTCTGGGCATCTTTACATCTGCATTCAAGCTTTGATCTCTCTCACGAGCCACGTTCTGTCCGCACAGGCAGACCTGCTCTTCCCATCAGAGAGCTCACTGACCTGTGGCGATTTTGGAGCCTGAAAAACTTGCAAGCAGCTTTTCTCTCCACTGTTGCACAGTGTGTGCTCACTGGAGTGGGAGCCATGCCCTTTCTTGTCAGAATGTATGTACTTGGGGCTACCACAAAAGCAAAAGAAAAAACCAACCCAAACAAAATAACAAAAAGAAAATAATAGCCAAGAACATCAGATTTCCAATTACTCCGTTTTGTCTCAGTTGGCTCTTAGGTGTTGGAATAGCTCTCTGGCTCTTGCTGCCCCTTTCTGTCTCACAGCAGTGATGCTTCATCAGCAAAGCTTGAGGATTTTGGTGTAGGGTTAGCTGGGAGATTGGAGCTCCACACACTGCCCGCTCAGCTCTGCAGGCAGTCCTGAGAGCCCCGAGCTTCAATAGCTCCTGGTGCTTTACACCTCCTCTTTGCTCGTTAATTTCTGCTGCAGCGACAAGTGCTTTGTTTCATTGTTATTAGCAGCATTTCCAGCTCCTGCATCAAAACAGGTTTAAGAAAACAATATGTAGAAACAGGCGACACAACCAGAGGCAGTGCTACATGGTCCTGCAGCCCTTTGTGCTTCCAGTGATGCCCTGAGCATGACTGCCATCCAGTAGCCAATGGCCCCCCAGTTAACCTCCCACTGCACACCCCGTGTGTGCAGAAGTCACCCCAAGAGAGGCAGCAGCTCATCTGCCTTCTGGTATGTCCTGGGTGCAGCCACGCCAGGTCCTTTGGCAATGCCTTACTGCAAGGAGGGGAGCTGGAGGAGAAACTCTGCCTGCTCTGCGCTGCAGCCTCCAGAAAGCAAAGCGAGGACAGGAGGAGCAGGAAACGTGTGGGACTGACGGGTCTGTGCTAAGAAGCTCCTGCTCGAGCATCTTGCTAAAGCAGAGGGGATACAGCGATGATGAAGCTGAAGGTCCTTCCTGGTCACGATCATAGAGTTATACAGGCTTGGCTATTCTTGTCCTTTCAGATTAATTTTATCTCAATGCAATTCTCTTCAATGAAGAAAGCATTCTAGTTTGGGTGTGGTTTTTTTTTCTTTTTCCTGTTTTTCCTTTTTTTTTCTACAGCTTTGGATGCTTTTCTCAAAATACCATTCCTCTGTTCTCATTCAATATTTAACATCCTTTGATTTTAACTTCCTGGGTTCATAATTCACTTCATGGCTTTAATTTGCTTGTTGTGAATGCATAACACTGATTATTTTTGCGATAATCTGAATATTACAAGAAAAATCTTTCACATGCCTACCAAGCTTGTTAAAAATCGGTAAATGCATTCAAATCCATATCAGATACTATTAAGATATCCTTGATAACTCTTCCATCTTGAGATTCACCCTCCCATATTAGTAACAGCTGAAGCACTGAGTAGTTGGTTACCAGTTTTAAAAATGTTCAAAACAAGTAAAAGGTACATGCAGCTTGATGCCTCTCAACATATGTGGGACATTTTTCACACTAAGACCCAAAAACCCATGTTCAAAGCTACGCATGAATGTAATTTCAGTCTTCCCCAGATCCAGGCCCATGACTGGGCAGCAAAGGGGCGATGTGTCTGGAGTACTAATAGCACAGATCATCCTCCTGTTTCTCATTTTATCCAAATATCTGTTCTCATCTTATAAAAAAAAAAATAGTCCCTGTTCAGATCATCATTAGGTTGCCAGTGTAACATCTCTCCAGTGAATGTTAAGATATAATTACCCTGTAAGGAATGATTCCTATTAAACATTTAATACATCTCCCTCTAATTGAAATGTAAGCCTTTGGTTGTGGTTGGGTGTCACTAAAGATGTGATTAAACATAAAATATGTATAATGCTTAACTCCTTTCGGGGTGTTGGGATAGCTTCCACTAAGTAACAAACATAAATAATTTCTTTTGCACTCTGAAAAGTTTTTAGAGTAGCTTGATTTGAGGCTGGCGCAGGAAGATCTCCTTCCTCAGATGAAAGAGAATCTTTCACCAGCTTCACCTCCAGCAGCGGGGGGATGAAAGCCTCCTCCAACTCAGCTTCACCCTCCGCCTTTCTGCCCCTCGTATCCCGTTCCCTCGCAGGGCTTCATGCTGCCCCAAACCTCCCCCTCTGCCACCTGCTTCTCCAGCTCTGGCTGCCTTGCACTATTCCTCTTCTGTGGATAGCTCCTCAGCCTGTGCTTAGAAGTTGTCTTATGCAGAACTATTTGCCATGAAGGTCTAATGGAGAAAAATGTAGATCTTCCTCTTACGCAAGTAAACTGAATGTGAGAGAGTTGAGCATGTCGGGTGTCAGCAAGGATACCAACAGCAGTCCTAAATCAAGCACTTGCACATATGCACACTTTTTTTTGGCTATTATTAATAATATTGCTTATAGCCTAAAAATCAGTCCTTGTCGAAGTTTCATCTGTAAAGGTAAACACCTATGTGATTCCACATGTTATCAAGACCTTAGACAAAGACTTGAAGAATTACTGGCTGCTGTTTTCCCTGTCCATCTTTATTTCTTTTCTTCAAGCAGCACAATTAAAATTTTGACTGCAGCATTTCTCACCACCACCCTTGCCCAGTCCCCTGGGGCATCTGTGCTCAGGCCACCAAAGCCCTGCCCCTCCTGCAGAGAAAATTAAACCTATGAGTGTCAGTAGTAGGAAAGCACATCTGCTCTTCTTGTACCTGCCTCCCTCCCTGGACTGCTCTTCTCTGTGTGTTTTACCTGCTTTGAGCCCATTATCTGTGCATAAAAGAAAACAAATGAAAGTTTGTTGTGTGGCTATTTTAAAATTTTCCTAATATTTGAAATAAAGTGAGTCCAGAGAATCACTGTCAAAAGTGATTGAAAAATAAACCCAGCTGTAAGAATACACTGTGAACAGCTGACCGTGTTTTTGTGGTTGACTTAGACAAATGGGGTCTCACAGTGGAGCTTTTGGCAGAAAGAAATTGGTGTAGACCTCATGTAGTCCTCAGAGTTTGAAAAGCAGCGATTGTATGAAAAGAGCCCTTTCTTACAGCAACGCCCCGTAGCATGCAATTCCCATCAGGCACGAGCGTGTATAACACTGTTCAGTTCTGAGGGTTTCATAGCCCACGGATGGGGGTGGATGCAGGATTCAGCACTGACACATCTATCGTCTGCACTTTTGGTCACTGAATTTTATGGTGGTGAAAGGCCAAACATCATCTTTGTAATAACCCTAGAGCCTCACATGCCTTCTGCATTTCTCTCATTCTCTCCCCTCAAAATGCTGGGACAATCCATGGTTTAATGCTTTGTTTTCTCTCCCTGTTGCAGTCCTGCTTCAAAGCTAATGTTTGCTAATTGCTTTTATGTGACCATGTTGAAAGTGCCTAAACACAGCAGGAGAGGAAGAGCCATCTGGAGTATGGACCCAGCTACACTCAAGCCTGAGCATCCCTAACACCAGCAATAAGGTAACAGCCAGAATATGGGCTGGATTTTCACACCTCCAGAGGAAGCTGCAGAGCTGGTGGCTTAAAGCAAACCAAATCCCACAACTCATACTTGCACATGAAACTCATTTTGTGTGCAAGCTACTGAGAAAACAATCCAGGAATCTCCTTACCTTGGCTTCATAGACCACAGCTTGGCTGTGGACCAGCCTGGTGTCAGCTTGCAACATTCCCTTGGTGAAAACCACGCTTTTGCAATCTAGTTATTCCAAAGGATGCCCAACAGATTTAGTTGCTCAATTCTTGTGAACATTAATTAGAAACAGTCTGTCTCCAGATCACCTTGATGGCTTCTGAAGTACCCATCCATAGACATGAATCATAGTAAACACAAAATGAGTCCAGTGAGACCAACAAACCAAGGGACAAGAGGGCTCGAAGCTCACTTACCTCCACCGTACTGCAGATTCCTGCTGTCACCACTGATGACTGGTTCCTTCCATATACACAAACAAGCAGGTAACTTCATCTACCACTACATATACAGTATAAAGCAGGTTAAAATTTGGGCCTTCTTCCTTTCAGCAGACTATTGGTTTTGAACAGTGCAGTGTCCAAAGAGCAGAGCTGGGTTTTTCAAGGCGAGGATGAGGAAGGCGCCTGGCTCCCCGTCCAGCCGCGCGATCAATACTTGTGTGCAGCACACAGGTGAGAGCTTGTGCTCTTATCAAGTCACTGCACTAAAACTGGAGCAGGACCCCCCCCAACCCATGAGGTGCCCATCCCAACCACTCCCCTCCCTCTCCCACCGGGAAGAAACGCCATGAGGGTTTCAATCCTCAGCAAAGATTTCTTCTGAAAAATCCCACACCTGCTGATAGTGAGACACAGCAGGAAGCGCTGGCAGCATGTGCGGCACTGGCAAGCAGGCAGAGACTGGATAATGGCACTTTTACCTTGCACATATAGATGGGGTGAATTTAGAGGCCACCCTTGGCTCCTGCCTCCAGGGCCAGGCTACAACTTCAGTTGAGATTCACCAGTTGTGAACTGGGGGTGTCATGGGAAGAGATACAGGGAAAGGAGACAGTAGGGCAGAATGAAGCAACAGACTGGAAAAACCCTCCTGGCATCCCCACGTAGCAAGACATGGCACTGGCCTTTGATCTGAACAAACACTCACGAACCTGTAGAAGCCTCAGGGGAATCACCAGGATTTCTCCAGGGAAGATGAGCCACAGCTTAACAGAATTGTGGGGACTGCATGCATGGAAGAGAGGGATCCTAACATACACACACAAGGAGCAAGGACCCCTGAAAGCAGGGATTTTCTATGGGAAAGGAATGAACATGAAGGAGTGTGGGAGTGCCAAGGTTAAAGAGCTGGCAGAACCACTCCACCTCACCCCAACACGATGCAGAAGCTGAAACAAACATCTCACAAGAGGCACGCAGTTTTCCACAGGCCCTGGGCAAAATCTGGGACTACAAACTTCAAAGGAAGAACAGAGTTTCTTTGGCCTCAAGCAGGAGGACTACACCGGGGCCCTGTTTCCCAGGGTGGCCTCAGTCTGGGGCCACAGAGAGAATCTGAAGCCACACTGCAGATGGTCATAAATGTCCCTATCAACAACTGCAACGCAACAGACAGCCGGGATGCCGGGGACATCCTGATCGCTGCTGCTCTGGAAAGTGCCGACATGGGAATGAACCAACGCACAGACCTCCAAAGAGAAAATTTTATGGACGCTTTTATACACATACACAAATATTTTAATATAATGGTAACTGAAATGTTATCCATATTTTTAGTACTGTCATAATTAACTAAAAAGATATTTTTTAAATTTTGTAAAAATGACATATTTTACACATCTTCTATTTACAATTGCAATATACTTAAATGTTATAAAACATCCACTTTGACCTTTAAAATATATGTATACTAGGACTTATTATTAGATATATTATAATTTATAGCAAACTTAGGGTTTGCTCTGTACCTATCTGTTCAATGGGAATTTCATAATCAGCCTAGCATAATCAAAGTTGCTCAAAAACGAAAATTGACAACAAAAGATACGGAATGTGCAAATATTGGGGCAGGCAAAAAATTAAAAAAATCAAGCTTGCAGTTTTAAAAAATAACACCATGAAGACTTCCAATAAATTAAAATCATTACCCACAAATCCTTTTCCTGGCATTGTCCATGATCAAGTTAATTTTCAGTACTATTATTCTAAAAGAAAAAAAACCGAACCACAAACAACAACAAAAAAACCCCAGCCACTCCAGGTCTTCCTAAGGCTGCGTGTTCCCCACGTCACAGTCAAGCGTCAGGATTTGCCAGGGTGGCTGCTGCTGGCACAGAGGAGGTGGCTCTATTGATGACTCGTGAATAAGTGCGCTCCATTCCTTGCTGTTTTGCCGAGTCCTCCTTGTATGCAATCTTTTCATAGAAAAGAGAGAGAGATCTGAATAGTTTGGTGTCTGAAGTGTTCATTGTCTAACCAAGGATTTCCCATTTTTTATTTATTACACAATGATGCTAAAGATCTGACAGAGGAAAAGGACTTTGCCCGGGGACCCAGAAGTGACCGAAGGCTGCAGCGAGAGGGAGGATGTCCTCTGGAGCTGCGGGGATAAATGGGACTGGGCTGTGGTCACCGGCTTCTGCCAATCAGTGCTTCATGGGGTTCCCTGAACTACGTTTCTCTAACAACTCTCATACAAACACAACTGAGAGTTCACCTACGTTTTATAAACTCAGCAGACACCTGCACTAGCACCTACTGACCATGGTACAGACCAGCCCCAGCTCTACCCACACAGTCATTTGGGGTGTGCGGCATCCCCACTGAGCTTCACATACACAGCCACTGAAAAAATATGTCTATTAGGCAGGGTTTGGACCAATTGCCAGGCCGAGGCTGTAGGCAGAGCTGCGCTGTCAGGGAGAAGCCCTGGCAAAAACTTGCTCTACCCTGTCCTACGTATAGGCTTTAGCAAGAAGGAAGATTTCTTTTTTTTTTCTGAAGAAGTTCACTTTAGCCTTTTCTAATAGCTATTTTTCCTACTTTTATAAATACAGACTGAAAACCTGCCTCCTTCCATGGGGCACTACGTTGAAGCATCCACAGCAGAGACATGGGCCATCCTCACCGACCACACAGCCATCGGCAGTAGAAGAGAAACCTCTCCCCTTCACAAAGCTCCAGGTGTAATCTTATGCCATCAACCCCCAGTTATTGCTGGTCAGGGTTGCAGGTCAACCACACCACATTTTTTACTTGGCCAGGCATAACCACGCTGCCTCCAGCTTTAGTGCTTGAGCCAGCAACTTGGGCAGCTCTGGGAAGGAACTGCTCCCATGCTGTGGACTGGACAATGAGCACCAGGACTCAGGCACCCCCTGGCAGTGCCCAGCAAAGCCAGGGAAGCTGCAAGGAGAGACGGGCAGCACAGTGGAGCACAGGCAGGCTGTGGCACAGCCTGCTCAGACTGCTGACTTCACCCAGCCATGACTCAATTCCAACCCTCTCCCCAGGGTATCAGAAGAAGGGAGCTCGGGGCGGCTGCTGTTGCACTGGGCTGTACCAGTCCTTCTGAACCACATGCATCTGGGTTTGCGCACTCTCCTCTGCACCCCACCATGGCCTCAGCCTGCATCCCAGTGTACAGCCACGAGCAGCGTGGTGAGCGGGGCTGTGAGAAGGGGACCACACCCATGGGACAAGGGTGGCTTGGCTTAATTGGTCCCTAGCCCTTCCATCTGGCCACCTTTGCTCCTACTGACACATGCTTTTGCACTAGGAGGCTCTTGTCGAGCTGCCCCACTGACCTCCCCGAGTTCCTAAAGAACATGAATCTCAAGACTGTTCATGGACAATATATCACATGTATACCTTGATTTTTTTTTTTTAAACTCCCTGAGCAAGGGAGTCACTAGACATGAAACTAAACAAACATACCAAGTAGAAAAACCAGCAAGTGAGGGAAGTACATGACATTAAAAGAAAAAATAGATGTAAGAAAAATGAACATACCACTTTTGGCTATAGTATTGAGGGAAATGTTAGACAGGGAAGAAGAGAAGCTGTATAAGCAAGGACCATGACAGAGCTGTCAGAAAAGAAAAACAAAACAAAACAAAAAAAGAGAAAAACACATGGTGATGAAAAGAGTCACTGTCAGTTGAGTGAGCAAACAAAACCCTCTTGAATACGACAATGGGATAGATGGCAAATCTTACTGGTGTAAAGCACACAGCACAGTTACAGCAGATCCTCAAGCTTTCCAACTGCGAGATAAATGTTTCAGCCACAATTTACAGCATGTGATTTCTCTGAGGCAATGCTCTGTTCAGAAGTAGGGAGTTCACACATTTGTTGCAAGAGTAGAGTTTTCCCAAAAGCCAACGCTGCCTGGAAAACTGGGCTGTCACTTACAAGGCTGCCCCACAGGGCTGCAAGTGGGAGACTGGTTTTCAGTGTGGACTTTCAAATTCAGATAATTTTGGTTAAACAGATAAGGATTTAGACTTTTGCTGGATGAACTCATAACTTCACATATTAACGTTGTTATGTACAAGTAATTTTGTATTATTTAGTCTTTTCATTTGCATGAAGAAAACTCAGATCTTCCTGATATAAATACAGGTGTGAGTATTTAATAGAACTCAGCAAATATTTTATGAATGCTGAAACTCATAGACTGCTTATGCCTGATTAAGTTGACCATATATTTTCCATTTTTGTGGGGAACAGTAGTTCACACAAGACGTATGGCACTGCCTATGCTTATTGACTGGATGGCCAAAGTAATTTCCACAGGACAGGCATGAACACTGAGTAACAAATGATACCCTTAATACTTACATACTTAATGTAACAAACAGTGATAAATATTAGTTATGATGAAATTACTGGAATGCTTGAGGTTCACAAATCCTTATACACCTAAACAGGAAGTGAGAACAGAACAGCAACCACCGCCGAGCTCAACCCCCACCTGGCATACACCAAACCTTCAAAGCAGTTACATAGCTTTACACCCTGCGAGAAACTAACAGTAATAACAATGGGCCAAAAATCTTTTACATGTGAAGATGAATAATTGGAGCCCCATTAGACAATGCTCTATCTGACAATTCTGTGAGATGCCATCACTGATACCAATGGTTAACCAAAGTAACTCTGTACACAAACAGTTCTTCTGTGTGCTACAGGCAACTGGAAATGCAGTGCAACTGCTAGAACGTAAGTATTTCTCAGGTGCAAGCTAAGGTGGCCTACACACAAGCATGCAGAGAAATAATTAAGCATGATTTAATTTGCACTTCAGTATGCAGAATCTCTCAATATTTAAATTAAAACAGAACACATAATAAAAAATATCTGGACAGACACAGGAATAGAATAGCTGCAAGTGTGCACTGAAGTCCGGTTCAGTATTTTGGGATGCATTTCATATAATGTAGCCATGCATGCTCTTCCTTCTGAAGCTGCTAACAGCTGAAGCATAGTCTTAACATGGCACATATTTTGACAGTGTATTCAAATAAAAAAAAAAAACAACTCTTGCTCTGAAAGCTGACTACAAATAGAAACTATAAAGATATCTCCTCCAGTTATAAGCTACGTCTTAAAAGCAATTTACTGTTTTAATTAAACACATCACAGCTGCAGGATAAAGCAAGCAAAGCATAAAATACTATTTTAAGTGATTATCTTTCTATGCCTTTAGACCTCAGTCTGCATTTAGCCCCATGAACATTCAACTTTTCAATATGCAGTAAGACAGGTAAAAAGAAAAATCTTTGTTTATCAAACAGATTCATTATATATAATACAGCTGGATTTAAAAGAAAAAGAGAGAAGGGAACAAAATAGGAGTAAATTATGTCTTCTCAGTGACTGTTGCACTGCCAGATTTTGCTTCTACTACTTTGCTCTACAGCTTCATTTGTCACTAGAAGACAATTAGCCACCCTCATTCACCCCAACCAGCACCAAAATAGATGATCTAACCTGTTCATTCATAACTGCAGACAGCTCGCTGAGCATATCCTTATAATGAGACTTCATCTCTCCCTGATATTCAAATTGGTCCTCCTTAATTAGGCGTTCATTGACATCAAGAGCGTGCCCACATGCTTCCGCAAATTGCCTACAAGCACAAAACCACAAAGAACAACCATACAAATTTTGTAGTAATGAAAAATATCTGTCTATACATATACACACACTCCTGTACCTCTTCTCCCCCTTGCAAATTACACTTTGTTAGACATGAATTTCAAAACTCATCCTCCAATCGAGAGGAACGTAGGCTGCTAGGATAGCTCATAACATCAGCAAACGTTTTCTTGGGAATGACTTGTAAGATAGGGTAAATGCAGATGTAGATCAGCCTGGTTAAGTTCAGCCTGATTTCATGCCACACCTACTCATGCTACTCATACTATGCAGAGGATGGAAAGTTAAAACTTAGGTTTACCTGAAGATTTCCTTCAGAAGCTTAACTTGATTATCAGGATATCTCTTAGCATTTGTCTCTTCAAGAAAAGCTCGAGCATAGGCCATTGGTCCAGCATTTACCTGGGGAAGAAATACAAAGCTTAGGTGCAGAGAACAAGCAGGTTATTGTCATTTTGTCTTGTGTTCCGCAACTTGGACTAGCCTCAGGCAACCAAGCCTGTGTGAAGAGCATCACTCCTCTTGTCACCTGAATGCAACTTGAAGAGTTTTGCTGATGAGAAGGGAGCTGGTCAGCCTCGCATGAACTGCAGATCTCCGCTGGTTTTTGAAGGTCCTTGGCTAGCTAACCATCTAGAAAGCTATACGTTTGAAGGTGTTTCAATGAGGACACCAGAAATATATGCACCTCTCACCAATCCCAACTCTTCTGAATCTGTAAATCTAAAATCTTTTCTAATCCTAACAAAACTCCCTTTAAAATATCTGCAATGCTTGGCTGTGTGATGGGCTGTATTCTCAAGTGACATGTGATGGTCTTGCTAGAAAGGTTTTATTTAGAGAAGATTTGACTGAAATAGTTATGCTTGCACATAAATCCCGCAGTCATTAAAACTCCCCACTCCCTTACATTTTTAAAGGGGGCTTCAACAGCACTGGAATACAAGATGTGACCAGAAATACAAAAGACAAAACATGTCTGGAGTGATGAAAATCAGAATAAAAATTTAGGTAGATGCATTAAAAAAAGGAAGAAAAAAGGCAAATTGTCATTACCTTGACACTGACACTTCCTTGGAGTTTAAGCTGCAGTCGGATCATGTCCACTTCTTCCATTGTGCAAAGCTGATTGAGCTCTGAGACTTTTTTGGACATCTCATCAATCGCTACTTCGATAGGGTTCAGCTCTGTGCTGGTTTGACTTATGACTTGAATACGCTTCTTCACGTAGGGGAACAAGTGACTGGCTGCTCGAAAGCAAGGAACGTATCAGAGAAACTCAGCCAACAAGACAGTATTTAAGAAAGCAAAACAATTAAGCCGAAGTATGAACTTCTCATTTTGATAAAGAGATTGACAATCTATACAAATTAAGTTTTAATCAGCAAATGAGTGAAAGTGACTGTCGTGGTTCAGCCTCAGTCGGCAACTAAACACCACACAGCCGCTCGCTCACTCCCCCACCGCTGTGGGATGGGGAGAGAATTGGAAGAGTAAACGCATAAACAAAAAAAACCACCTTGTGGGTTGAGATAAGAACAGTTTAATAATTACAATAAAATAATAATTATAATAATAATGATTATGATAGTAACAATAATATAATAAAAAGGAAAAGGGAAAAAGACAAAACCAGAAACACAAACGATACAACCGCTCACCACCTGCCGACTGACGCTGCCCGTCCCCAGGCTGTGATTGCTTCCTTCCTCCCCACCCCGGCCAGCCCCTCCCAGTTAACACACTGGGCATAACGTTACATGGTATGGAATATCCCTTTGGCCAGTTTGAATCCACTCTCCTACCTGTGCCCCCTCCCCTCCCGGCTTCTTGTGCGCCCGCAGAGCATGGGAAGCTGGAAAAGTCCTTGACTAGTACAAGCACTACCCAGCAACAACCAAAACATCGGTGTGTTATCTCAACATTGTTTTCATGCTAAGTCCAAAGCACAGCACTAGGCCAGCTGCAGTGAAGAAAATTAACTCTATCCCAGCTAAAACCATGACAGTGACACAGCAGATCCAAATCGAATTTTGATGTACCTGGCACTGGAAGCGCATTTCGTTTTGAATTCACTGATATTTGCTACTGAGCTCTGTCACATCCACGTAGCAAAAAGCTCTGACCACTCAGATTTTAGAATCCACAAATTTCTTCTCCTGAGTTAAAGTACCAAATGATAAGCCTGTACCAAACTTTACACAGCTCAGAACATCCCATCAAGTTAGAGGCAGGAGCCTCTAGTTCAGCTGAATTGGGTATCGCTCACTCACAGATGAGCTACTATTAAAACATCATCCTTGAAGAAGTAAGGAGTTACTTTTAGTATTCAACCTAAATACTGCTATGGGAGCTGACAGAGGAACTATTCATCATTAAAACACATTCCTTCCAGTCAAGGCCTTTTCATGGATCTTGGGGAGTCTGGCAAAGGTGCATAAAGCCCAATCTAAGCTAACAACCTTCCTGATTACCCCACATGCTTTGGAAGGCCTCCCAAACTCTATATATACCCTCCTCCAGGGAGTCTGCTGCCCATCAGCTCAGACCTGAATGAGTTTACAGGGTGGCTGTCTCCTTGGAGAGCAGGAAACTCAGGACTTCCAGAGCTAGAAGCATGAGTCACAACTGGGCACGGCAGAGAGCCAGCAATCAACAGACCGCAGCCAGACTATTTGTCCTCTGCACAACGCAGGCAGCAGGCTCTGGAGCAGAGATGCTGAGTGGGTACCGTTCCAGCCACCCAGTATCTCTGCCCAAGCACAATTAACTTCCACTGCTCCTCCAGTCATACTGGTAAGCCTTGCTTTCTCCTCAATCTAAAAGCACTTTTTACATAGGAAGGAAATGAAAATATATGACTTTATTGAAGTGGGTGGAGAGGTGGTGGTGGGGAGTGGAGAAGAAAAAAAAAGTTTCCTTTAGAGAAAAGCACTAAGGGGAGGCAGGTGCCAGAGGGAAAAGCAGGGGAGGTGGTCAAACTCCCACCTAAAGCTGAAGATGGAGCCAGGCGGAGAGCAGTGGGAGCTGACAACAGCATGTAATAACCTAGGGAAAATGTTCTGCTGGAAGAACAACTTTCTCTGTTTTTGCAAGACATACCATAACAGCTGCACTTTCAAGTCAGTGAAACTACCTGCTTCAGTACAGATCTCAAAACACCTACTGCTGCTCAAGCACTTAAAAAACCCCACACACCTCTCTTCTTATGAGCAAAGCTGCGTCATGTAACAAGATTCCCTCAGACAGCAGTGCCTCTTTCCTGACTTGCAAGAACAAAACTTACATGTGACTACGCCTCTACTCTAGGCAGCTTTCTTCACTTTGCCCTTTTGGGGAAGCAGGTGCAGTGAAGTTGGTGGGGAACTGGATTTTCTGTCACTCAGGAGCTTCTGCTGTAAATACCAGACTCTCTGCTCACAGCTGCCCATGAGAACAATGCCTCCATCTCAGACAGCTTCTCATACTCACACAGACAAAATCCTGGCAGGTCAAGTGTCGGATGCCTCTTTAAAAAGAGACTTCAATCATGATAAGTAACTAAACATTTTCTGTTTATTATGACTCAGTAAGAGCAGACATATCTAGTGCTCCTGTCATTCCAGTCTTAAAACACTGATTGTACCCAATGAAATGAGATCTTACCTCTCACTTTAAAAAATTCTATATAATATATCTTCCTCCCATTTTGAACAAAATTCATATCTGCTAAATTTTGCTCTCCTCAGCAGAATAGGCACTCTGCTTTTTCTTTGACTTGTTTATTATTAAAAGAAGAATGGTTCCGAGTGCTAAGCTGCCTCCAGCTGAACCACTCCCAAATTACATCACTGCAAGAACAGTTAAGATGTCAATAATAAGGAAAAATAAGACAGCTGATGACTCCACAAATGAAAATAACTTTCCATAGGACGGTCAGCAGGATTGTAAGAAAGCACATACTTTGCCAATGGACACACTGAAAAGATCACTTATCATTCCATACAACATGCTGTGCCCACTGACTGCACAAAATCTGGCACATGAAGCACACTGCTGGGCGTAACTGGCAAAGGTGGGACGGAAGGGGGAAGCAGCCTGTGCAAACATACTTGTCAGGATTGTGCGCCTCTTGCACTGCTCTTCTACACCTCCGTGCTTTTTTCCTGAGAGTGTGAAAGGTGTTTCAAACACAAAACGATTGATGTTGTGATGCATTTCAAAGTCGGTCTTTCGATCTTCAGCTTCTTTCTCTTCAAAGAAAGGTGTGACATATGTCACCTGGATATATGCATATTTTGGATCCAGGTCTTTGGGGTTGACCTGTGTAACAGTGGGAAATAAAATTCTGTTAAGTGCGATGAGCTTCCAAGGCATCCATTGTATTTCTGATGCTTTTAACTATAACAGCAATACCAATTAAAACTGAGACTTCCAAATGTAATATTCAGACCACAGATTAATACTTAAAGATATTTAACCAAGAGGCCCATAAGAACAGTGGGACTTTTGAATATAGTCATTGGCAAAAGTGAATGAAAGCTAAATAAGAAAGACAACAACCCACATCGCAGTAAACAACTGCATGCTCTGCAGGAATATGCTGGAATATGCTCTTTTCCCACTGACTGTGATGCTCTGCTATAACATTGTCATTTCCATACAGTACCTGCCACACTAAAAGGTGAGGGTCTTTTTTTGGTTGTAAAACTAGGTCATAGTAGTTTACGCATACACTCAGTTCACATTCATTCAAAACACAGCTCTCAAAACATGAACCGTGCACTTGCTTCTCCCCCTTGTGCAAGAACTGCATGTCTTTCGTACCTTGTTGGAATCCTGGATGATCTTCACGTTATCTATTCCAAACTTGTCTGCATAAAGTTTCATCAGCCTTTGAGAGATCTCAGACAATCCTGTTAATTTAGGTTCTTTATAGATATACTCTTTACCTTCCTCTTCTTCAAAAAACCCCTGTTTGGAAAGAAATGGAAGAATACAGTGAACACAACAGGCAGGGGAAAGCCTAAACAAGGTGCTTACATCAGGAATCGAGGCTGCCTGTATACCCACCAGAGCCTCCAGTATGCCATGTCCGGCACCTAAGTTAAAAGCTCACCTCTCTCCACTCCTAGCAGACACATACCTAGAGGTCTGAGTTTATACCGGTCTGGTATCTCTGAAGTTACCCAGGAAATAACTCATACACATTTATTCATGCACAAGACCTAGCTCTTTAAAGAGTTGAAGTGCTTTGTTGAGAATGCTGATGTGTGTATGATGAAAAAACCCTAACGAATTAAAAATTGGACATGAAAAATTCTTTTAATTTTAATCATTTGGTTAAATTAACTATTCTGGAAGCACTGTGCTAACAGAACACGAGTGTAACAGCTGTTTGCTGGATGGATGCCCAGCCGGGGTGTGTGCAGCATGCAACCTCCAGCACACCCTATCTGGGACATACGTGTGCAGGCAAAGGCTGGGCATCGCGCAGGGCACTCCTGCCCACGGCAACGTGCCGGCACTCCTGCCCACAGTGATAAGCAGGGCCATTGCATGGGGAGCACCTGTGAACTGGTCTGCATCTGTTCAGGGCAGCTGAAGAGGAACTCTGGTGGCATCTTGAAAGGCCATATGGTATTGCACCATTTTCAGAGATAATTAGTAAATTATTTACATTTGAAAAGAAAAAAAAACCCAACCAACAAAAAACCCCCCAAAAGACACACAGACTGAGCTCCTTTGCAAAAAAGCTCGATCTTGTTAAGGTCATTTACTTATTACACTGAGGGGACTTGGCAGAGCTGAACAAGAACTTGTAAGGCTTCAGAAGAAATGCCGATTGCAGAAAATTAACACAACATTGCATCATGTGCAGGTGAGACACTCCACTGCTACATGATGAACATGTACATCAACACTCCAGGAGAAGCTTTCCCAGCTGAGCAGAAAGCAGCAGGTGCCCCATTAACAAGGACTGGATTTATCCCAACACCATGAGCAGCACCAGCCCTCCTCCTAGGATTTCATATGCTGCTGCTGAAATCTGGCAGTGTTAGCCACTGCAGCTGTACCCAAAGCCGCCTCCTTTCACCTTAATGCAAAGAGACCCAGAGGAAAATAAAGGGGAAAGGAAGACAGTATTAATGTCAGACCCAAGGCCCTTTAAACTTAACACGACGTGGTTTGGATAGCTAATTCTACAATATGCCTAGGCAAACTGCCATCTGCTGAAAGAGAGAGAAGCACAGGTGAGTGAAGTCAAGAGATACCTCCAAAATCTCTTTGGAAGGTACTCATGCAAAATCCAGCCTTTTCATGTTGAAGTGTATTTCAACTTTGGCCACTAAAATTATAGGCAAATCTTCACAAAAATATACAGAATTGAAATAAATTAGCTGTAAATTGCAATATTTGTTTAGGGGAAAAAACCCTAAGTTTTGTTTCAATAGGGATTAACAAATATGTGCACCTTTGGCTTCTCCTTCCGTAAAGACAAGGGCAATAAAATTGTCTTTTAATTTGGCAAGTGCCAACGGCAACACGGGCACTGCTGGAAACCTATGATTAATAGCAGCAACAGCAGCTTGTCTGATAGTATCTTAATCAGTCTCACAGTGACCTTCTAACACTGCAAAAGTTTTAACAATATTATCAATTAAACTCCATAGGCATATGAAGAACTTCACAGGTAATTATAGAACAAATCTATAGGTCAAAAGCTGACACCCTATAAACATTTACTGAGCTGGGCAGGCAATTGACTTTCTGTTGATTTCACTCAGAAGAGATCTGCAGGATCATAACCTGGTTTCTGATCCTGTTTCCACTGAAGCAAAACTGCTTTATGTGGGAAAACCTCATTAGTCTCATGCAACCATACTCAAACACGCTACTCAGGACTGCTTCTGTCAAAAACCATCTGTTTTCTATTACTAGTAGATGTTTTCAACAAAATGCCTCATGTTTTCCAAATTAATCACATAGCAAACTAGAGTATAGTTTATCTTTTTAAACACTGATTCTGTGTACATTTGCACACTGGAACACAGTGTTTATATGCAAGTGCCAAATTGCTGTGCTGATGCTGCATGGCACACTAAGATGATATCTGTATTAAATGTTTTGCTTAAAAAAAAAGAAAAACCAACCTGAAACCAAACAACAGATTTAGTCTTGTCTCTAGTGCAAGAGACATTATTTAAGTACATACTCCCTACAGTATTACAGCTGACAAGTGACAAGCAGAAGTTAATTGTGAGCTATAAATAATCATGCCTGCCATATGCTATATGTCTGGCAAACATTACTGAAAGTAAGATTAAATACTTTTTAGGAGCCAAATATACTCCAGTTTCAGGATTTTAAAATATTCAGCAGCCAAGGTCACATTATCAATGCGTATCCCTAGATTATTTTCATACTGGTTGCTTTTGCCCTGCAAGAATAATGCAGCCTTACAGAGGAAAATTATTACACATAGCAGCTGAATGCAATGGAAGGGAGACGACCTCCTGAACAACAGGTTATTGGTTTCTACTGAGAGTCAAGTTGTGACCCAGGATTGCCTCCGTGGGAGCACAGAAAAGGCTTTTTAACTCCCTGCATACACAGTATGCTCACAGTAAATCTCACTCTTCTCTGCCCTTTGCTAGAAGAATACACACTGTCCCTGCAGTTGATGTGTCGAGGTAAAGCCTTCTGTTTTACCTGCCAAGAATTAGCATTTAAGGGATCCTTCCCTATCGGTATCAAGTGAGCATCACCTCCTATGGTAAGTGAGCGTGTTGCATTTTTTAGTAAGGAAGCCACAGCTATTTTATCACATTTGGAAAAGGGGACACATCATCTGATCTTCATATTTAAACCTGCAGGCAGCTTACTGCTGTGAAAATCTGCCCTCCAACTTCTACAGCCTCCTGCACAGATAGAACAAAACCTCAGCTCTACCTTTACCTAGCACAGCTTTTTTTTTTTTTTTTTTAAATTCAAGAAAGATCTTGACTTCTCAAAACACTAATCCGTAAATAAAATCGTAAGCACTGGCTAGTGTGGCCACTTGGTGGTGTTGGTGGTGCAATGAGATGTTGTCACCAAAGGCCCTTAACAGAGTTTGCAATCTAAAACACCAGCTGCCATGAGATCTGGCTCTCTGAGCTGGCAAATAAAGCGCTCTGGCGAAAACAATCGACTACATCCTCACTAAGCACTACATTCATTCAAGCCATCTTTCTAGATGGTCCCTGCAGCAATGCAGTAACCAAATACTGTCTCTACCTTTGCATGAAGAAGAATGGTTTTCAGATGCAGATGCAAATTTTCTTTTTCCACTAAGAACCCCCAAAATTCTCCCTGCAAACAGTATTTGCAGTATTCTTTTGTTTTTTCATCTGTTTTTATTTCTGTTTTTATTTTTTATTTATTTTTTATTTTTATGTATTTATTTTTTATTTCTGTTTTTATTTTTCTGTTTTTATCTGTTTTTATTTCAGTTAAGGAACAGCAGTGTTCTATTTTTACAAAACATATATGTGTATATTTATTATTGATGTAATTAATTAAAATGTTTAATGAATAAATGCATATGTATAATAACTTTTTTTTTATATGTGTATGCTTACCTATGTATCTACGCACAGGTATTTTATTAAACAATGTATGTGTCAGACTGAAAATGAATCCCATACCTGCACACCGAGCATCCCATACCTGCATATCGAGTTTCCTTCTGGGGCATTTCCTTTGTAGTGGCCCAAGCAGAGTGATTCATACTGGTTTACACTGGTTTAACTGTAATACTAGTAAAACCTGAAACCATTAGCTTTTGGGAGGAAGTGTGCAAAGTCTGCCAGAAGCACAAAAAGAGGGAATTGCTTTTAATGTTTCAGATGAATTGGGCACTGAGACTGCTTTCAGCATGGAGGCCTGCATTACTCTTGGCAGCAGAAAGATGGAAAGGCCTCATACCTTTCTGTCCACTTGCACAGCCAAAATAGAAGCAAGTGGCACAGGGAAAAAGGGACTAACACAAATATGTAAAGGAAATCTTCCAAAGGTAAAAATATGCAGGGACAACCGGTGTATGGGAACAGACTGTCCTCTCTGTCTTTCATTCCAGGTCAAGCTTCATCTGTAGCTCCCACACCTGCCATGGTGCTTTGTGTGCTGGTAAACCCTCCTTAATCAGTTCTGCACACCCACGCCTATTTTCTTTGGTAAATGAGGCACAAGTAATGCTGATGGGAATGATCTACCTTTAATTATTTGCACTGTGCTATACACTTTTGTCACTATGCCTCTGCAAGGAGCAATACCGAGCAGTCCCACTTTCTACCACATAACATCTCTTCTGCAAAAGGAAAGGAGGAAGCTGTGCTTGTTTGCATTTAGAGCTCAGTGTCTGGGGACACCAGGGAACAGACCGAGCAATATGCAGCTATGAAGAAGTCATATGCTTTAGAGCACTAAAGCTGTTTAGATGAAGTTGTCCTTGTGGTGCTGGCAGCCGAAAAGTCATTGCACTGTAACAATGATTTTAACCCAGTTCAGCAGAACTGCTGCAGTTAAACGGCCCACTTACAAGTAGCTGCCCCGGGAGAGCCCTGGCAAGAGTTTGCAAGTAGGAGAGTCCCATTTCCCCCTCTGCTGCACCTGTTTTGAGGAAGGACTTGCCATTGCCCTCTGACTCCCAATTTGCTTGCTCCTACAAGGGATTATCAGGCAGGTTGCTGCACCCTGCCCAGAGTGCTCCAGTTACCACTGCCATATGTCGGAGACCACACAGGCCAGGAAAGCAGGCTTCCATTCAAACAGCATTAATGCTACACCAGGCTTTTCAACAGAGGAAGAAGGGGTCCAATCCCAGTGAAGCTAAGAGAAAAACTTCCACTGAGATGAGGTGATGCAGCATTGGGCCCCACAGTGCACACACAACATGGCAACAGATACAGCTTGGTAATTCAGGTAATTGAACAAATAAAAATTAGTTCACAGGATGCAACAATGAATGAAACGATGTTATTTCATCTGCCACGAACCAAAGAACTGAGAGCACAGGAAAGTTAATATTAAGTAACAGTACAGGGAAGGATGGAGGACGTGTGAGGAGAATTAAACAAAACATGCAAAAGAACTAGACTTACCACAGCCTTGAATAAGTTCAAAAGGAGAAAAGAGCAAATTTCTGCATTAAAATCTAATTAGCAAACAGAATGATTCACATCAATCTGTTGTTTACACACCTTATTATTTTAGAGTAAAGGAGATTGTGTGCTTGCCAAAACCAGGTCTTAAAAGAACACGCTATATTGCTACACTGGTTTGTAGTAGGAGAAAGCACAAAATAATGCTTTGAGGATGCTGAAGCACAGCAAAGGGAATAAAACTACTCTACAGTATATTGCACAGAATCAGAGGTGACCTGAAAGCAGAAGTCAGAGAGAAACACAACAAAACATCTACTGCATACTGCTCTGCTTCAAGCTCTATTTGAAGAGAGGGCCATATATCAAAGATGTCTATCTGGCTTTATTTTAAGTTTTACTCTGAAAAAAGCCTGCCCCACCTCAGTCTCAGCTTTGCTTGACGAAGTCAAGAACTATAGCTGATGTACAGGTCTGTTCTCCGTTACACCACTAAATTCATAGCAGCAGTTTACACAGATGCAACTGAGTGCTCTCTCTTCTGAGTAAAAACCTCCTTGGAGTATCACCTACGAGGCACTTTCTACCCCATGATTCACTGACAAGTGTTTCCCTGTTTTAGCTTCCCTGAAATACATCAGGATTAGAAAATGTGGCTGAAATCTGGGAATCTGTGGAGACAAAAGAACACAAGTTGACTTACCTGCCCATAAAATGCAACACGGTAATATCGTCCAAAGAGACGTTTTTCAGAGTTCACTACTTCTGCAACTTTCAGATATGAGCGGTGGATGTCGTAGTACAAATCAGACAGTCTCTACATTAAGAAACAAGGAGAGCCAGGGGAAGTGAGAGAGCACAAGTACTTTGGGAAGTGATGCAAAGGCTCTACGCAAGCATGGCTTGTCTTAACTGGATTACCAAACCTTTGCAAAGATGGCTGCACATGCTAAGGTTAGTGACTGCTGACAAGTTAAAAGATCCATTTCAAGGTCTCTGTCCTCTTCTGAGCACACAGTTTTGTGGCAGCAGGTGCCTTTGTGTACAGGGTCACACAGGAAGGCAAGCATCCCACCAGTTGCCAGTGGTAGGGACCTACTAAGAGGTCAGAAAATCCATGTGTAGTTGGGAGCAGGGTGCCAATAACTCCAGTCAGCTCCCGACCCAGTACAAAGATGCTATCCACAAAGATACGCTATCCACAATTACCACTAAAAAGAACTTTCTTGGAACAGTAAACCAAAATTTCAACTAAGTTTAAATCTGAGGACCTGCTTCCTCAGCATACAACTTATAGCTACCTAACTGCTTTTTTTATTTTAAAACCAGAAAAATCAGTACTGGGGATTATCATCTGGTTATCCATTACGTATTGAAATTGCCAGGTAAATAAAAAATAAGGAAACCCTGGAATTCTGAAGAGTTCACACAATTTATCAGCAGTTTCTAAACTTAAATATAACGCAAATGTGCTCTTGGTTTAAAACCACATGTATAAATTTACATCTACTGGCTAACACAAGAGGTTTGTTTGAAAATTTTTTGTTGATATACTGTTGTACTGATGCTGGAAAGAGGAAGGTATGGTACCAGAGTTTTTCATTTACTCACAGCCCAAAGCATTAAAAGGAGAAATTACAGACAGGAAGAATAAAACCATTCATTTTAAAGAAAGCACTTCCCCCCCCCCCCAAATTTTGATCTTTACTATTGTTTTAATTAAAAAAAAAAAAAAAAAACAGACAAAACCAACTTACTTTAAAGTCCCTCTGCTTCTCAAAAACAGCAATGATAGGCTTGTTAACCTCAGCAATAAGCTCATATCTCTCAGACTTCCACAGGTATTCAACACACAACTCCAGCTGCTCCACAAGAACATTCTGCAATTCCACAAATATAGTTCAGTGACTCCACAGCTGGTGGCATTTCATTAATAGAAATGAAGTAAAAGGACATACAGAACAAAAATAAAACAGCGAGTATCTTCTGTATTAAGGTTTATTTCAATGACAGAATGTTTGATAAGGTATTGCTGACATAGCTCTTCTTCGGATAAAATATCCTGAAATAACAGTAACATGAAAATACTTGAATACGTGACGTCTCATTCAGAAGAACACGTTTGCTTCATGGGCTCCCCCCTGCCCTAACTTCCAGCTCTGGTACTTAATGTTCTGGTTAGCTAAACACCTATCCCTGCTATTTAGTACAACAGCTATGACATTTCACTCAAAAGTTGTACGCCTTTTAGTACTGCGTGAAGTACACTCTCACTATAATTAGTTCTAAAATGCAAAGGCATCCATTAGAAATAACACCCTCTGTTAATATAGAACAAGTATATAAATGTTAATGCTGCTGACCTCATTATAGGGAGTATCTTGCATCCCAGAGTCTTCCTTCATAGCACCTTCTTCTTTAATGTTGGGGGTAATGCTCAGAAAAGCAGGCCATCCCATGGAAAATAAGCCTTGAAGTGCAAGTCATAACAATGTCAATTAATGGCTGAATAACCAGATAATTCAAAAAGTTATTGGATGCCGTTAAAACAGAGAGATTTTATTTGACTGGATTAGTCACTTTTTTCAGAGCCCAAGTGATGAGAAGCACAAATGGAACTGACTGAATTTATGAGACTATTACACATCTTCTCTACGACATAAATCCTCTTGTCCATGCAAAGTGTAAGTATAACATTTTCCTGATGCAATCTTATTCCTCTCTTTGGCATTTTGGTTCCTTAGCTGTACAGTGCTGGCAGTCCTTGTAAAACTACATGTGGAACACTAATCTATACAGGAATTATCGTCACAGGCTTAGGAGAGACAATTTATCCTTGTGAAACCAGAGCTGTGACTCCTGGCCTGACCTACAGACACTTAACGCTATGTGCTGGGACCTGCACTCATCCCACCTGTCAGATTTCCTAAGCAAGAGGGGCAGAGTTGCCCCGAGCTCACTGCAGCTGATGGGGAGACGGCTGCTCCGGAGCACAGTGTGCCTTTGCTGGGCTCGAGAACACCCTGGCAGTGGCTCTCCTTAACCTCTCCAGGGTCAGCAGGGGAACCGCAGCCCTAACTGAGGAACCCTCTTGCAGAAAGCTCAGGCTTGGAGGCAGAAGCTGCTGATGGGAAGGCTTGCAAGGATTAAAACTGAGCTTACATTTAATATTTGCTAAACTGGGGCCTTAGTGCAATGGTTGAAAAACAACTTACACAGGCATTGCACATTACAGATCAGGCAGAGACTGACCCACAAAGATTTTACTACCACTCTTGAATGGTGAAGGTAAACCTACCAGTGGAGGTGAAGAACTCCCGAGTGGTTCGTGTTCAATTTAAAAGTAGGAAAATGCTAGTAAGGCACAATTAAAAAGATAACCTTTATACAATGAGACAGAGGGGCTCCTTCCCCTCTGTCAAGTTTTGAAAATCATTTAAATTTAGGTTTAAAATGACCCGCAAGTTCTTCACT
The DNA here is from genome assembly GCF_949628215.1 of Phalacrocorax aristotelis. NCBI lineage: Eukaryota > Metazoa > Chordata > Aves > Suliformes > Phalacrocoracidae > Phalacrocorax > Phalacrocorax aristotelis. The sequence goes on along the minus strand of NC_134282.1, from coordinate 20,631,309 downwards.
CCACCTACTGTGATCTGTTATTCATGCAAAGTATTTTAGCACTAGTGAACCATCTCCAAAATACTGCTCTTCGCACAAAGCTTCCTTCTAAATGAACGCATTTTTTCATCTCGCCCACAAACACTTCCAAATGTATCGGAAAACCATGGTCTTTCAAAAACTAAGTTTTTTCTTTCCCAGATATTTGTCCTTGCCCCCAGATACTGCTCTTTGTGAAAATTGCTAAAATATCTCATGCTGAGAATTACTTTGAAATACACATTAACCACTGGCATAGAAACATTTAATAATACAAGCCTGTACTTTATTTCTCTAATAAGCATCACAGATCAAAAAAATCTTTATCTATGCTAAGTTACATATGGATAACCAGACACTAATTCCACCCCCGTGCCCTCCCAGCTTTGGCTAGTCAAGGAATCGGACATTGATTTGTGTGCTAAACACCAATTGACCCGAGTGGGATTTCTTTTGCCGATGATGAGCAGACCGCTCTCTTGCTGAAAAAACCCTTTACCAGAGACATTCTAAGCAATTCATCAAACCAGCCAAAGAGCATCAGGAAAGTAACATATGAGGTTTCCGACATTACTTGCTTGCTATTACAGCTGTCAACATGCACTATAAATATTTTCACTTTGGTAGATACTTTTCCAGATCAACTGGAGAACAGTAATTTGATTCCCTAATTATGTTATTTGACCCATAAACAGGCACGGTTAGAGCACTCACTTCCTCCATTGTGAGTTGTTAGTAACACATTACTATCAGAGACTTGACCATCTTCCAGGAGCATACGTGAGGTACAAATCTTTTCCATTTTCCAGTAACCTATGATAGTGTAAGATGGTATTAGTACACTGCTACTGGTATGTGTTAATACATGCATATTTAATAACAACAGACTAACCAGTGAAGCATTCTCTTTTAGCACTAACTTACTAAACATTTAATTAACCCTTTTTTACATAGAACACACACTTTCACTCTTCCAGTGCTAAAACTATCATTTATGATACATTTTAAAAATAAAATATTTGGGAAGAATTCAAGAAGCTTTAAGAATACTTTACATATAAGAAAGGAAAGCAGGACAGCCAAAAATTATTTTCAGCAATAATGTTTACAGATGCATGATTAGTTTTGAATATGTTGATCTTACCCTTTCTTTTCAGGTACTCTGCAATGAGAGCAGCGATATGAATATAGCACATAGCAGCCTGTAACAAGAAATCAACATACATGTATATATTAAATTACGCTGTATGACTTACAGCATACATAAAGGATTAAATGATGAAATGCTTCTTGAGTGTTAATTTCACTAGGTGTCTTAGGTAAAAGCATAGATTTACTCAAGAAAACCAAGGAGATTACTTAGTAAATAAGATACTCCTGGGTTACGTACTGGAGTTCTGCATTACCCATTTCATTTTTGATGAGAAGGACAACATGTTATAAATGAAGCTCCTCTCCTATACCATAGCGGGGAGGGGTGGTGGTGTAAGAAAATCCTTTATGTGAATTATGCACTGTGCATCACCTCATCTACACTACACCTACTGTGCCTGTTCAGGTTAAGCAGTAGAGGTGCTAATGCGATACTGACCACAGCTTCCCTGTCAGACATTTTCAAATCTTGCTCAAGCACGTATCAGGTAGTCATGATTAGGCAAAGTGGGAAAATGAGCACATCACATCTCTAGGTGTTTTTCAAACCTGTCTTCCTCTACTGTTAAGTATATGACAGACACTGTATGATTCTCGAATCACTACTGTTATCTGTTTTTCAGAGCCCTTTTCATCAGAACATCTCAGCCTAAAGACTGAGATTTATTATTCATTTAATTACATTACCTCTGATAAATCTCCATTTCTTGCGTGAATCTTGGCCATGCTTTCAAGCCACGTCCTACGTAATTCAGGTGTGCTGGCGTATGAATTTGCTAGGCTGTACTGCAGATCCACAAGCATCTCGGGGTCTTTCTCATGCTCCTTCATCTGAGCTGTGGCCATTAAAACTGTTCTGATGCGTTTGGTCAGATCCTTCACCTCTGCTGGGAAATTAACGTTCTTCGGGAAAGATAAGCAATACATCACTAAAACCATCCAAAGAGCCATGTGCAGCACGCACCCCTGAACAAGGTAAAGTCCTCATTATGGAAGACCTTTTTCCCCTTCTCTAATTCAGTAGGCTTCGAAGCAGAGTCACGGTTCCACAGTATGTACACAGTGTGCACAAATCCTTGACCTTTTTTTACTGATGTGTCATAGCACCTACTAGATATCCCAGTCAGCCAGCTGTACCACTGTGCAGCAAGTCCACTGAATCATCAAACAAACATTTGTTCTTCAGTTGATTGCTGGATCCAGACCTGGATTCTCGTACACTTTCAACTGATGAACAGCGCCATGTGCTATAGATAGTCCTGCTTAACTACACTCACAGCCTGTTTCACCGCAGTGAATGAAGCACAACAGCCTGGCTCCTGGCCTTCTCACACTGTGCAAGATTAAAACAGAGTCCTTGTATTACTCTCATCAGCTGTTCTCAAAATATTTAACTCAGCTCTGCAGTTTCTCTTTTTCAGATGGGTAATGAAATAAGATTTCTATTTTCAGACTTTTTTCCCCTTGTTGCCTTTGTTTAAAAGTCAAAACATCCAGAAAAATTAAATGAAATTAAGCGTTCCCTCCTCTAGGTGACACAGGGATGAGCGTGTTACACAGTGTGACTGACTGCAGTGCTGGGAAATTAAAGCTGGACTTTGGAAGCAAATACAGTTGTGACTGCATCTTATTAAATAAAACATCAAATTACTTATGCTAATTATCTACCAATTTGCTTACACTAACTTTATTATTAACTTCAGTGGAGATACCCTAAAGTCACCTTCAGAGAAAGAAAACCAACTCCAAATATAAAATTTAGAACTCATGTTGATAAATGTTTGGACAGGAATTGTAAAATAAAAAATTAGAAACCTTTTCTGATAACTTCAGTACAGACAATGAATATAATAGCAATGGTAACTAACCTAAGAGCTAAGTGCCTTTTTCAGGGGCTTAGCAAGCTGTTAAAAAACCCAACTGTTGTGCGTGTTTTTGCTCACATTTACTGAACAGACCAAAGGGATGGTTTGTAGACTAAAACTTGTTTGCCAACTGCAATTGTGTTTCATTAGTCACAATGCATGATACCTTCTCTGACATCAAGCAAACAAACAAAACAAGCAGTAAATAATAATATAATTTTCAAATAAAAATCTTTTTTGTTTTAAAAATTCTTTTCGATTACTAAGCTTCTGAGTCACAAACATTTTAATGAATTTCAGGCTGCCTGAAAAAGGCACACTATGAATGCATAAATCACTGTCTAATAACAGCCAGCAATTCTATTCACTGAAACGGTTGCTCCTCTGAAATTGTTGACCTTTTCCAAGGGGTAGTGATTGACAAAAAAAAAAAAACATGTTTCTTACTTTCATCTGCTTGTCTCCATTAGCAAAATTATTTATAATTGCAAGTGAATGTTGAAAACGAGATCCGCCAATCCCTGCATCCGCTATCAGCTGGCTCACTGCTTTGATGAGCTGTATGGGGGGGGGCAGGGAGCAAACACAGGGTGCAATTAGCAAAGCAAATCAAATTTTCCGAATGTTTTTAATCCCTATTTTAGTATGACTTGATGTACTAGGCTAGCAAAGATGCACTTTTATACCTATCTTAAGACTAAAACACGTACAAACCCAAGGACTGTGAGTAATCTTTTCAATATGTGTAATTGCTCACATTTTGCAGTGTAAGCGCATTGTTACTGTATTTCACATTTCTGTCACTATACTATCAGATTCTGTTTAGTTCCTTCATCATCTATGTCCTTACTGCTCTAAGAAATGCATATGAATCAAGAAAAGCCATTTATCTGACTATTTATTGGCTATGCAGCTACATTCACAGCTGTTGTCTCTCCCTGGAACAGAGCCAAGCAGCCCAAGAACAGCAGAGAATCCAGCCCAATGTCTTCAGTCTTGGCAGAAAAATCAAGCTGCCACAGAGAATTGCCTGTCTGAGGACTCCAAAAGAATTGCTTTGCTACAATGCATAAAAATAATGATAAAAACCAATGCACATCAGCTGAATACTGATGATCTCACACTTCACTTACCTGTAGGTGGGATCTGACTATTGATTTCTGCTTGTTAAATTCAAAGTTCTTTCTCATGAAAAAATAAAGAAGAGCAGATGCCTCTGTCTGAGTTGAACGTGACCTATGGTTACAACACTTCAGGATTTCATAGCAGAATGAACCACATAGATCTGCTTGTCCTTGAAAGAATGCTGACGGGAACTGTTGAAAAAAAATGTGTGAATATGTTTAGCACCAGTCTCAGGTCCAGTTATTCTGAGTCAATACTTTTTTATGCTAAGCTTCCAGGAAAACCAAGTCTTTTCTACATTCATGCACACGAGGGTTTAGTGAAAATATTAGCCACTGGCTAAACATAATCTCATGTGCAAATTAAGATTAAGTAAAAACTGCACACAGGTTTTCATACAGACACCGTATGCAATGCAACGGTCAAACTGGCCTCCAGGAAGTCCAGACAGCAGCTGGCACACGGCAAGCATAAAAGCGGAGCAGCCTACTGCAAGGAATGCAGAATAGCTAACCAGGAAAAGCATGTGTGGGGTTCTGCACTAATATAAAAGCTGCTCAGGAGAAAGAAAATACTTGCAGTAGCAAAATCAGCAAACTTGCTGTGGTCAAGGGTTTGAACAGCAGGAGACAACAGAGAGTGAAGGATGGCTCTCCAGACCATACTTATTTATCAGCAGAGTGAATATAACAGAAGACAGATTGAGGAGAGGTGGAAAACGAACATGGCTACAGATCTCAAGTACCACCTGAGAGGTTCTGCTGCAGGAATCACAACTGATCCCTGTCCTCACAGAACTACTAAGAGAGAAGTCGATCCTGAGAGCTACAGGATGAACGAGAAGGGTGATCCTTGGTATTTATTTGTCCTCCTCATTGCACAGAGTTCTTCCGTACCTGGCTAGTATGTAACTGAAAGCTCTCTGTGGATGGTGTACTTAATATTTCCCCCATGTCCTCAAGCTACATTACCAGGAGAAGCATTTCCTCCTCCTTTCCCCTAACAACCAGGAGGAGACCACATGGTTTAAACTGGTCTATACTGTTGTGTTTCATAGAAACATCTGGTAGATCAGGGCAGCCTTGCTTATTCTCTCTTCCCCATAGCAACTGTTATCTGTGTGCTATGTTCTGGTTTAGTTTAAAGAGGATCTCATCTAAGTCTATGACTGGGAAATTGTGCAGCCTTTGCAGTTGGCACAAAGTGCCTAATTGCCCGTGGTCATTTACATATGTGCAGTGCAAGCAAATGAACAGTTTGACACATAAGCATGTTTTTGTCCAAAAATTCTTCTACGTTGAAAACAAGGTATTTGTAAAACTGTATTGGTTTGGATGAACTTTTGGTGAAGTGTATGGAATACTGCAGTGCTAGCTCCTCTGGGGACAGCTGTAACCATTCACCGCTGGATTCTGCAAGACAGGTATCTGCCATGAAGACCAAGGACCTCTAGGGTTTCAAGCTTTCTTCCACAGGTGATAAAAGCGTGAAAGCTAATGACATCACCAGATACTACAGACCTGGACATTACTTATCTATTTATCTTTAGAAGTTTCACTTCCTTAGTAAATTTTTCATTTTCCAAAACAGAACTAATTTTTCAGATATTGTGAACTTCTCACTTTTAACCAGCAATAAATCAGAAGATCTTTGTCAGGAACAAGTATTAATACAGCGAAGTTCAGAACCCTTTCCAAGTACCCAACTGTCCTCAAGCTGCACTTGCTGTAACATATTAATAGGTCAGACTAACAGAATAGAACCATAGTTACCTTGCCTACAAAGAGCCGTAGAGCAGCAAAGACGTGCTTGAGTGCTGCTGCTGACTGGTTGATTTGCAAAAAGAGCATGTGTGTGTCGAAGACTTTCTTCATCAATGCATTCTGGCAATCAGATTGCTGGAGCTGCCTCTGAAAAGTTCACAGACAAGACAGGACATTCTGGTTATTAAACTGAATAAGCAGAAGAAGGATCTGCTAGACTTTTCATCAGACTGTTGCTAGGTAGATGCTTTTTTCAATGTAAATTCTCTGTGGATGAGGCATTACCAGCTTGCTACAGCCTCCTTTTACTTGCACTTTTTCAAGGACAGAACTTTTGTATGCCTGTACTCCCACTTGTGGGTGGTATACAGTAGATTTAAGGGCTAGGGTGGCAGAAAGGAGACACTAAATCTAAAGGGAGCTGCCTGCTGTATTGTAGCTGTGAGACCTTCAGCAAGTCACCTGGGCCAATATTCATAGAGCAATTTTTAAAAAGGCAGAGGATCCACCTGCTGACTTGGAGATACAGATCATAAGCAACTCAGAAATCTTTTGTCTAAAATCTCTGAATATAGTAGGATAAGCATGATTCAGATAAGGTGACGTATTAGTAGACGCACGACACTTTCACGCAGAGCAGGGCTATACGTAGCCCTGGATATGTAGGATGCTCTTCTTCCACATCCTTCTTTTCAGCTGGGTACTATGAGTCCATTCCTTCATAGGATACCTTCACTGAGGACTGGCATATCTTATTTCCCTATCCTGCTGTCTCAGGCTTTTTGTTTTCTGTAAGCCTGCTGCCCCAAGCTTTCCTTCCACCACATATCCCACATACCATCAGTTCAAGCAGAAAATGAAACAGCAAAATATACCTGGTGATTCAGAGTGTAAAGACACAACAGGTCAAGGATTGTGAGAGAAACTTCTGTAGCGATGTTTGCCTCTGTGTCTACATACTGCACGATGTCCGTTTCATTGGAGCTGCCTGCAACATATAAAAAGCACGATGACAATCAATCTTCTGAGTGTAGTTAAGGATGATGTAATTCTGCAATCTGGTCACTAAGTCTCAGCACAGTAGAGATGGGGTCCTAACTGTACATTTAACCAAAGGGGTATTTTGAAGCAAACGGCTCAGAGGAGATAAAGGGGAGGGAATTTGAGTCAACTTTTACCAGCTGCATCACTGATGTGAGTATATTCTTTTATTGTTTCTATTTGTCCTCAAAGGAGGAAAGAAACCTAACTGGAAAGTGGGATAGATGACTACAATCTCATCATTTAAAGAGCCTTCTGTCATGAAAAAGACACTTTTATTGCTAGATCTAATAAATGTAATATTTCAGCCGGCATACATCTGCTTGTAAAGCAAGGTACATAACCATAGATGCAAGAGATGCTGGAAAGAGGGGAATAACTTGTCATTAAGGCTATTTAAATATACCAGGCTATTGTAATTCATTTTGTTTCTAAATGAGCTTTGAACAAATTTAAGCTCAGATTTCTTAGTCTCCTGATAAAAAGGTAAAGTCGGCACCTCTGTTTATGTTTAGGCTCTTCTCTTCAGGCTGTCTTTCACTGTCACTCATGAAAACAGATTTAATGGTATAGAGCCTGATCCAAATCCCACAGAATTCCAGACGCAAGTAAATAATTTTTTGTACTTACTTGCAGTGCTGCTGTCTATCATCTGCAAGAGTTTGGGGTTAGAAAGTGCATTTTTGCCACGGATTATTGGTAATGTTTGAGATCTGTGATGCTTGTGGCCATCGTGACTAGAAGTAGAATGCATCCTGAAATTGAAAGATACCATTAAAAACAGAAACAAAGAGCAAACTATCATGCCTATACAGAATCCTTCCATATCAGTCAGAATTTTCCACACTACTTCTCAAAGGCTAAGTTAAACAAACTAATGCAAAATTTTTCAGAGAAACAAAGATGAAGAAAGTCAGTGAGTTGGACAAAACATACAGATGTGCTGTGATTTCTTGAGATCACAGGAGACAAAACACTCACTGAGTACCGGAAAAAAGCATCAGCTGAAATAGCTGGCTGATGTTTGGAAAATTGCCTTTGGGTGAAGAGAAGCTGAGATGAGTTCTGTTAACTCAGAATACAAGAAAAGTGTATCCTGCTAATGAAAGAACTAACACAGCTTCTATGAGGGGAAAAAATGATGACAAACCGACAATAGCAGTAAAAATATGCACGTCTGTATGTGTGCGTTCTTTCGACCTTCTTTGATGCTGACGAACACATAATTAATTTATAATGAGAAGGTTAGAACTAAAATGCCAATGTTTATCAGATTTTTTGAAAGGTTTTTGAATTAGTAACCACTATAGAGTTCAGCAAGATTTAACATCTCTCAAAATTCAGGTCACTTGTTAAAATACACTTTTATTTAATATCATTAAAAGCATAATTTAAAAATATTCTAGGACAGAATTACTTTCTGCACCTGCTAAACCCTCTTTTATGTTGGCTATTTTTACAAAAATAATTTAAAAAATTATCATTTTAGATTTAAAGAAAAGTTCCCAACACAGGTATGGAATTGATGGCCAGATTTTTGCCAATGTGATAAAGTCTTCCATTAATGGTCACAGTGGAAGGATTTGGGTGGATATCCTGGCAAACTAATAGATTTGGAACATGCGGAAATTTATCTCAAGGGTTTTTTTTTGTGTTGTCTTTTTTTTTTTTGGGTGGTGGGGTGTGGAAAGTCTGGTTTCATATGAACATTTCAGCAAACTGAAATACATAAATATAAGCACAAGTTCGAGCGCTGATCACCAGCTCTAACTCTCACCATCAACTCAACTTGTCATAAAAAAAATGCTCTGTGTTACAACAGGCCAAACATAGCCATTTGGACAACAAATGCTGATCTGTGAAGGGGTAAAGTGTGAAGGCCCCAGAGACAGCAGAAATGTGACCTTGTTTTCTGGATTGCCACCATATTGATTCATCTGCAAACGTGCAACAAAACAACAGTCTCCTAAAGGCTGCTTGCCAGTTCCGGCTGGGGTAATGAAATCAGTGCTGCTTCTTGAAAACTGCACAGTAGAGGAACAAAGAAAGAAGTATGGCAGAGAAATCATCTTTTTTCCCCCCTTTGTTCCATTCCAAGATACATGCTTATAACGGTGAGCTATACGTAAGTGAGAAAAGTCAACGATCCAAGCTCATGAGGAAGGGGGACTTTCTCACCATGCTCTTAGATACAACCACAAGCTGCACAGAGTCAAGTTTGCTTTCTCTCTAGAGTTTCACATTATTAACATGAAAAGGATCCTACTTTGCCCTAAAAGGATCAAAGAGATTATTAAAGATGTGTTGCACCTGCAGCTTACTACCGTGCAGTCCTTGAAAATGATTAAATCTTGCAATGTTTAGACTAGGAAGATAGACAGGAAAAAGACTAGGAAAGAAATATTCTCTAACTGGCAACATGGATATAACAGTATAGGACTATGCTACACTTAGCAGCATAGAAGGATGGGTGTCAAGCAAACCTACTCTTAAGTTTGACTTTGTGTTGCTAGGTACTTCCCCCTCTGCAACCCTAGGTTATTGGGGAGAAACGAATCCCCCAGTACTCTAAGTGCATGCATAGATATTTACCCCTAAATCAGTAAGATTCCATGAAAGCACAGGTTGCAGACCTATGAATTCCTTCAGGTTGAGGAAAAGTGTGGACTACCTTTCAGACAGGGATCTAAGCCAAAAACAGCAGCTACTGTTTCTGCAATACTTAACCGTGTTCACAGTAACTAAGGATTCTTCTGAACATAACATTTTAAACAACAGCTTGTAGGTCAAGTTGAAGTTAAAGGGACTCAATTCTTTTATGGTTTATGGCTTTGGGGGCTCGCTCTGAAATGTGTTACATGTTGTGTCAACCTCTTTTCAGTAAACACTGTGACAGCGTATGGGGGCCGGAGGATGACAACAAAGATTGTGGTTTTACAGGAGTTAATAATAGAACGACTCATTACCATTGCGAGAGCAGACCGGATGCCTGGCCAGAGGAGTTCGAACCTTTAAGGGTTCCATTATTCTGGGTGGCCTGAACAAACTTAAAAGCAGCAGCAATTTTCCTATTAAGAGAAAATAACTGTTAATCTGTTGTGGAACATGACATTGATTTTTGCCATGCCTCTGAAGAATAAATACAGGCCTGACAAAACCTGCCATGGAACATGAGCTGGTTTATTTGGTGACCTTTTGTTTTTCCACAGTATAACATATAGACAAGTTTACAGTGGTAACATGAAATTAAAAGTGAAACATCAACTGAGACAAAGTGTGCACATCACGTTTCACAGCTGGAACATGTTCTAATGCTTTTTCAGAGAGTGGGTAGAGACAGATGATTTTTTTTTTTTATTGCTGTGGAACATTTATCTATGCCCATTAAATACAGTATTCAAGGTCCTTTGTCTGGCACATACACAGAAATATGGTGAGGAATCCCCAGTATTGTAGGTTAATAATGCAATAATGGTTATCATATCATCACATGCAATTCATCTTTTTCACTAGGTATGTACTCAGATGTCCAGAACATAACAACAACATTGTTTGATTAAAATAATAAATGAAGCACACATTGGCTTCAGTATGTCAGACTGATGCTTTCAGGAGAAAACGGACAGATACACTGTTAACCTCATTTAAACTTAATGTTTAAATATTTAAATACTGTAACACACAGTCTATAACTAGAGAATTACCTTACAATATTGCGTTTTCCTAGATATCTGAAATTTTGCAGACAAACCCTGAAAGATAAAACAACACATTTTATATCTATTAATGGCTTCCTAATTATAAAAAAATGCTGAATCATAGTGCCTTGAAGAGACCTGTGGCATATGCAACTCCTAGTAAGCAAACAGAATAGAACGCAGCAGGTCCCAGCCCAGAGATGCACAAGATGTGGCACCACTTTCCACACCCTTGTTTTCTTTCTCTGCAATTGAAGATTCCTGTTTAGTGAGGAGGCAAAGTCAAAGGCAAAGACTTGGCTGCAAAAGCATTGCTTCTTCACCAGTTGAAGTTAAGCAACTTGCATTCCATTTATGAGATGGTGAGGAAATTCAGAAAACAGCTACCTGCATGGATTCTGCAGACATACATATATTGGATTGAACAAACCACCCTGGATATGTGAAAAGCAGGTAATCCTACACTACATGGCTTTTCTTGTGGTTTGGAAGTTCTGGGGAGCTAAATACTTTTCTCAAGGGAAGAATAAAACCTCAACCCCAAATGGGGAAACTATTATGAAAATCTCTTTTAGGAGGAACACTCAAAGCATTATGCCCCTGTTCATGAAAATGACCAACATACTGGAGGATATGGATTTTATTAATAATGTCTCATTCTGACTTCGGAAGACTATGGCAAAATAATCTAAGATACAAGAGCCATCTCAGCCTATTCCACTAGGTGGACAAACCCAAAGAGAAGTTATTTGCAGCAGTCACTTTAGAACACCATCACTTAACATAAAATCAACAAATCACAAAGTGAACTTACTCTAAAATGCTGAAAAAGTCTGTTATTTCTGAGAATGGTGCTCGCAACCAGTAGGAAATCAGTGCATCTAAAGAGAGATATTAAAACATACTAAGTATCTGTTACAGGGAATTAAACTTGACCTAAAGCCTGTAAAATACACCGGTAGTTATTCTAATTTAATGTTTGTTTGGATTCAACATTCACAATATTTTACAACAATGTAAATTAGGTAGTGAGTGCACTTTTTTTTACCTTCTGAAATGGTTTTCATAATGTGAAGGAAACACATAAGAAGACTCCTAGTTTCAGCTTGATCCAACTTGTCAAAACGAAGAGTTGATCCAATCAAAGACAAAGGTCTCATGATCTGTTGAATTGACAGCAAAGGGCCTTTTTAAGTATAGTGATAGTTTCCCACCTCTAGTAACCGTTTTCAACATTTGCACATGTACCTTTTCACACGTGTCAGTTCTCTCACTGTTTTTTTCATTGGTACTTGGGTTAGATTCAAGACTTGCTAAGGAAGCTCTGGAGTCAGCATGGTTTGCTGCAGAGATAGCTATTGATGAAAAGGCTGTAAATGAAAGTCATAGCAAACATGCTAAACTGAAACATTTATGGATACAAAAACTAATAAAAAATGGAAAACTTAAAATGCGTCACATGCTGGATTGAAACCAGTGCTTTGAACTTCCAATAGCAAAGCTATTGATGGGTATGATTAGTACTGAAAACATGCAACAAGTTGAAATAAAATGATTCAGTTTGCCATTATTCATGGCATTAAAATGGCCTGTTGCATTCCATAAGGCCTGACCTACTGCCACAAAAATCAGTGGAAAGATGCTCAAGCACTTCCCTGAATTTTGAAATGGGGTTTGAGGAAGTGAACAAAGAAAGTTGTATTTCTACCCTTCCATTAAGCCTGGAGAAACGAAGAATATTTGCCTCCAAGAGACTTCAGGATTTTTCAGGAGAAACCTTGGAACTATTCTTAAGTCAGGCAGAGACTACAAGAATGAACTCAGGCACAGGGATTTGTGAGAGCCTGAATACTGGCATTGTTCCAAAGCAGGAGAGTAAGTGAAGCTGTGGAAGAAGAGCAGCTTCACTAGAAGAGCAGCTTCACAAGAGAAATAGAAAAAAAAATTCCAATCCAAAAACACCCAAAGGGAAGAGAAACATTATATACCATGTTTCCCTGAATACCATACAAAATGGGTTAATGATATCCTCCATCAATACTAACCAGAAAACACGATGGATTGAGATACACAGAAATCTACCTGTGTGCATGTTCAATCTGTCATTTATACCTGCTATAGAGTTCAGAACATCTTTGGAAAAGGATGTGTCCACAGAGTTTGCATGTTTCATTGTCTGGCTCTGAAATCCTCCGGCTGTGCTCAAGTCATCCCTAGATCCCTGTATTTTGAAAAGAACAGAACAAACTCCAAGTAAATGATATCACTCATAACTTTCATGATGACGGCACACCCTGTAAGCTTTTCTTAGACACTGAGCTTGAAAACCTACTTTCAGTTGTTTAGACATGACAGCCTTAAAAGATCAAGGCTTGCCATAATACGCTGAATAGTTAGCTGCAATACAAAACCCTCTCATAATTCAAGTTGTAAAGGACAGATCAAGTCTTACTGTGTTCGCTTAAACACTAGCACAGAATTGGGGAAGGAGCATTAACTGCTGTTAGCAATGATCAGATGAAACAGGCTTGTTTGCTGGAAGGACTGAAAGATACAACACCCCTGCAGAAATCCATTTCTAGCTTTTAAAGCAGAGCTATGATTATAACACGTCTGATCTTCTAAGAAATAAACAAACATGCTCCTCCACATGCACAGTTTATACAGACATTTTCTGTGATGGTAAAGCTGTTTTATGATGTTTCTGTACCCCTTCCCTCCTTCAGCTACTTTTATACCTTCCCTCTGCCTCCTGTAACAGTTCATGCTCCCTCTGTTGTACCAGTGAACCTGCTTGTAGGTTCATGACATAACCCTGCAAAGAATCTGTGGGCAATGGGAGCTTTCCTTTACATCCAGCCAAGGGGCCTGCCTGAGGAGAGCCCCAGCCCGCGGCACCAGTGTAGATGTACCGGACGGACTGGCTGGGGCTGCAAACCTCTAACTTTGAGTTTCCATCCCTGGGACAGCCAACGTCCTGGGTCTGGAACAGACCCACAGCCTGTTCCCTGCCAGTACAGACTCCCAGAGCCCTGCAGGTGCTCTGCAAATTGAGACCTTCCAAATTAAACATTGTGGGTGCAAACGAATCAGTATTTTCAGAACCGTGTTTTGTTAGATAATTTGTGAGCAGCATAAACTTGGACCTCTTCCCACCAGATTGACTGGGTCAGACCTCAGTTTGATGATTTCAGCGTTCTGAAAAGTCACATGAATTACCTGGTTGGATGTATTGATATTGAAAAGGAACATATCCTTCATGTAAATCCTTGGCATATTGTCCAAAAGCATTCCATAGAGTGGCATGTACAGGTTTGCTATCTGTGCCTGTTTTGCCTAAAAAAAATAAAAGATACAACATAATCCTGAAGAAAGTTATTAACGTATACTAGTGGCTAAGGAAGTTTCATATATGTTTAGCTACTGTATGAACAAGCAAATGAAAAAGAATAAACAGTTTCTTTACCGGCTCTGCATATCGATCATCAAACGAGTGCTTTGCCATTAAGTTTTTAAGCACAGCCAAAGCTAAGTGCCTAATATCCTGGTCTTCTTGCAAGGCAAAACCAACCTCCCGCAATAGGACTCCAATTAGAAAATGTTTACGGCAAAATTCATTGGTCAATGTGTACTCTGGAATATCTTGGAACAGAATGGACAAGAACGCTTAAATTAATACACAGGTTACATACCTCTCATTTTCTAAATTTTGAATAACTTTTATTCATTTAATCCACTGTTAAACCTTGATTTCCTGATCTGACTGCCCTTTTCTGCTTCCTCACTTGCTAGCTAGAATGAATTAATCTACTACTATTATTCCACAAAATCATGCCGTTTTCACCGTTTAATAATAGAAAACAATTGATATACACATTCCCACATGAGAATTTCAAATGTTTTTTACTTAATAAGACTATTCACATCTTCAAGGCAGAGTCCAAATTGTTGTTCCCATGCTCTAGCTAGAAGAGCAAAAACACAGATCCAGACTAATTCTACTTTTGAAAATGGTAAATAATTTTTGCCTAAATTTGCCACAGTTCACTGGCAGCAGTCAAAGTAAATCTTAAAGCTCTTGAGCCACTATTTTGCTTACTTAAGTAACACTAAACAGTTTTTAATGATTAAACACACAGTAAAAACCACTGACTTATGCAGTCATTTTGTTCATACCTGATGTTCTATATTCCTGTGTTGATTCCGAAGGCGTCACAGGGTCTTCATTTTTCATAAACATAAAACAAAATAGGCAAGAAAATCATGCATATTTTTTACTTATTAGTGTAAAAATATATTTGCTTTGTATTTTTTTCTTTTAAATTTGACTCAAATTTGCAAGAAACAGCTTCTATTGTTAAAGAAAGCTATGAGTGTCAGAACTGAACTCACTTTTTGGTGCTGAAAACTGAAGCAAAAAGGAGACAAGGGCCCATAGTTTGAGAGATGCTGCATAGAGAGATGATTCTGCCTTCCATAGGAAGATACCTTCCTCTCTCAGCAATTTAAAAAGCACATCCCAAGTGAATTCCCCAGAGTCCACAGGAAACTATCAGATCTGGGAATTGTGCCTGGCACTGAAATCCCAGTGCCTTTGAAACCAAGAGCAAAAGCACCCAGTACTGGGCTTTGGCCACAAAGTTATGTTCAAAACAACAGATTTTAATGTGTGAGATGGAATGCACGGTGGCTGCTGGCTTTGGAGTGGGGGCAGGGTGGATTCACTCCTGTGGTAGAGCATAGACAAAACCTGTTCATGCTTCTCTGCAAAACATGGGTTACACACAGTAACCCAAGGGCTATTGCATGGGACCTGCCTGCCAGCCCTAGAGATACTCTAGAGGCAAAAGTACCAAGGGCCTGATCTCGGAGATGGACGTTTCCAAACTCCTGCTGCATGACCAGTTCAGACCTTCCCCACAAAGGAGGGGTTATCACATGGACAAGTCACATTCCCAACAGCAGCAGGAAAGCCTGTTCAAGTAGAAAGTAGAGTTTCACAATGCCCTTACCACTGCCTCAGCTTCTTCCCCTTCCTGCCGTACCTGTTCAACCCCTTCCCTAACTCACCACCTCCCAGCGCTACTGCAGCTTTAGTAATTAGTCCTCACAAGTAGTTCGGTTCATCCACCTCAATACTTCCAGTGAAGGAGTCACCTCCCACTGCTTAACTGGGCTGTCAGGGTTGCACTTATTTACAGGTATACTGAAATGATGTTATTTTATCAGGCTGCTTAAGTACCACATCTGAAAAGCCATTTGGGGTTTCTGTGCCTGATGTGCAGACACGAGACTTCAGAGAGTTGTTATCTGCTCTTTGAACCTCCCAATAATTCACCGTTGTACAGAAACTCTTTTGGGGTGGTGCCTTACCAGGAATGTTTGAAGACCGTATGGGCAGGCATAGAGGGATAAAGTGCTCGTGATGACAGACTTCTTGGAGAAAGTCAAATTTGAACTGATGTAAAGTCTGCAAATCACAACAGGCAATGGCTCAGTTCACATTAAAACAGGGAAAATGGTAAGACAGAGCTGCACTACTATTTATCTCTACTTCAGAATTCATACTCACACCCAAGCATGAAACCTTAAGGCTTGTAATGCTGAGTTGCATGAATAATAAACATTTGGTTTTTTCTCTCTGTTTTCAGATGAACTTGTCATAGTCAAACAAGCTTTCTAGATTCCTCAACTATGGTTTTTCATTGAAAATGTAATGATAAATACAAGCTAAATATTTAAGGTATACTTAAAGCTACACTGGGTCTTTTGATGGTATATACTATAGCATATAATCATAGGGAAATATATTCTCCAGTTCACATAAATTTGGGCACATCATAATTATTATACCTTTCTTCTCTCTCTTTTTTTTTCTTTTTGTTAACCAAATACAAAATTTCAGCCACACAGGCCAGATCCACAACTTATTGATAGCGGTGAAAATTTCCTCTATTGATGCCAATGAGTTCCAGCTCTGAGGGATTTGGGTACTATATAATTTTGGTATTATTTCCTTAATATCTCCCTCCCAAGAAGCCATCCATAATCTTTTGTGGAGCCTTGCAACTACCTCAAGAATTTATCATTCCTACTATAATGATGTGCCACTGAGATATAAAGATAATCCATGACATCCAGTGACAAATTTTTATTTCCATCTTCTCGGCTCGCTGTTCTCAGTGGCAGAAAGCAGTCATTCAGGACTACCAATACGGCACACTCTGGATCTAGGTCAAACATTTGCCCTAGTGTTAGAAAGTACTTGTAAAGGTCTTTTATTTGCCCTGTGTTTAAGTCTGTCAGTCCCTAAAATTAAATTGTAGCATTTCTGCTGCCACCATCAGGATAGGATACCTGGAACATGCACTTTTCAGAGTCTACTGAGTAGTCGATGGTGGGGAATTTTTCCCTGAAATGTTTTATTGCAGTGCAGTACCTCATCAGAAATACAGCTGGACATGCAATTCAGGGTCTAACAGCAAATAAAAAAATGAAGTGCCTGAAATGTTTCCCAAGAGGAACTGCGACATGTTGAGGGAACACAACAATAACTGAATTCTAATGAGGTATTTCAACTTTTGAATAAATATTTGTCAAAACAATGTTTAAATGTCAAAATATGGAATACTGAGAGGGATATTTTTGTGGAACAGAAATTGTAGTGTTTCATCCAAAATTACAATAAATTCAAACTGTAATGTTATAGACTGATATTCCCACAAACTATTTATTTAGGGAGCAGCAATATACATTGTTAAATTTTCTGAAGAGAGGTCAGATTGCAGTATCATCTTTTTGATAGATAAACATTCCAGTTAAAGAAGCAAAAGACACACAGAAAGAAATCCTGACACATGTTTAAGGAATTGACTCTTGCTTAGGCGTCTGAAAATGAAAACAATGCAAGGCCTCTCCCTCCCTGAGGCCAGAAATCTGATTTTATTTTGTGGCCACTGTTTTCAAATGCCACAAAGCCTGTTCCAGTGGTACATCTGTCTCAGCTCTGCAGTGATTCCACTTCCATGCTTCCTGGCAGATGGCTCTGGAGGGATGCTGGGTGGCTGGCACTCCATACACACTTACTGCCAAGGAGGTGCTAAGTTCTGCTCTGCACACCGACTAATCTCAGGGGTTTCCACTGGCTATTAATTGCCTTTTCTAATAAATGCCTGTTTCTGTGGTTGAATGTATTTAGGGAAGTTTGAAATGTGGAAACAATTTCCAGATTGCAGAACATTATTTACAGAATTATAGACTGCAGGCTACGACATTAAGACAGAGAGACCCCTCTGCTTCAGATATTATGTGAAAGACAAATGCAGCATGATGCTGGTTTAGCAAAACAGACCTGCAGTAATCTCAATCATTACCTACAAATGCCTAGATCACCACTAAAGAATTATAAAAAGCTAGCGGACAAAAGTTTTGTAAGCTTTTTTGGGAAAGATGAATCACTCGAAGTGTATACCTTGAACACATTCTGTTATCTATCGTCTTATACGCTCCAGTATGACAGCTCAGACACCCGGTCATGGAAGAGAAAAAGCCAGTGAGTCATCCTGATGGATGAAGACTAAAGGAGTCAAGCCGAATAAATTGGGGATCTCTTGCAGTTTGAAATTTATTGTTCTAACTGTATCACTATTATAGGCATTATAGAAGAAATTCAAGCTGCAAAGAATTTTCCTCATAGCAAGCACAAACTAATTTGGAGAAGACTGGCTTCATCATCAAGGAGGTAAGAGCATACCATTCATTCAAAGTTACTGAGATGTTACATTCTCACTTGAATTTACACAATGGGAACTTGTTCATATGGTCTTACTTTAATCTCCCCGAAGAAAATTACTGCCAATTGCTGCTGCTATTTATAGACCAAACCACAAGTGTACTCTCCAAAGTATCAAAGCTTGAATTTCTGACTGGTCAGCCTTTTGCATGCTTTGGTCTGAGCAGTCCTTGCACAGCCTACTCTCACAGGACTCAGTGAGTAGTTGTTTGGACACATCTATTTACTCCCAGAAAAGGCGATAGATGGCTCAAAACCAAGAGGTTTTAACACGTGTTTACAGTAAACATTTGCACTGACTTGAGTACTGAGCATGGTGAAGCCATGGAATAGATCAAAAATAGTTTCAATATAAAAATATTCTGCTAGCAAGTCGCTTTAGAAAAAACAACAACCAAACAAACAATCAAAACTATACCTTGCCATCTCCTGTTCCAAACATACTTATGTAATTGTTGATCATCCTGAACACAAATCCACGATCCATAAATGTAAAACAGCGCTAAGAAAGGGAGAAAAAATTATTATTTTATAGCCAAAAAAGCAGTACATTGTCTCACTTACCTGGATGTTTGCCTTGCATCACCTATAAACTTGAATCATTTGTGCAGCTAAAGTTAGTCTTCTAGCAGGGCAAGGAAAACCAGGGAACTGGTGAATCTGACTCAATTTTAAATTTATTTTCAGTAATAATAATAAATTGATCAAACTTTTCATTTTCACAGTCTCTACAGTCTAAAATAACTATCACAGTGTACAGTGCGCTCAGAAAAAGTTTATCTAATGAAAGTCATCCATGTACTGCAACACTCAATCACTAGAGGTGATACGTGACAGGAGCTGACTGGAATATCTCACTCAGTGACAGAACAATGACTCTCGAAGAATCAGTCCAGCCACAATACTCACTGTTCATGAGCTACGTTATCTCTCTGGGAGTAAATATGCACTACATTACTTTATGATGAGAACACTGCTCTTGCTGACTGATGGGGCTAAATAGCCAGAAGGTGTAAAGGTTTTTGAGGGTCTTGGTGCTACAGTTACTGACATTTTTTCCTTGCAGAGTCAATCTATCAAATAGGGAATGCAATCTTGAATGCCCCCCTTCTCTGGTGTTCCTAAACTCTGCAAAACTAGAGAAGCCTCAAGCCTTCTACCACACAGCATTCAAACAAGGCTGCTGCAATCCCAGCCTGGAGAAAGCCTTATCATCCCTAACCTATGTAATTCTCTCTGGCAGACGAGATTCAAAAATAAATTAAAACACAACCATGTGCCTTATCATGTGACGCAACATTACTGTCTTCCCAGTTTAGCTGAGTAACACAAAAATAGCATGCAAATCAACACCTCCACAGACGCAACACCACACAACTACTGACTAAGCTCCTACATCTATGCTCCTGCCTCAAACCAGCATCATCTTCCAAATGATGTAACTAACACTATGGATAGATACAGCTTAACATCAGTATTCCAAGAGCAACTAGGGCTTCCATATGGTATCAGCAACAGAGGCCAACACACTGGACAGCAAGTTTATAATTTATTTCACCTATGTATGAAAGGAGAAAAATCCACCTTCAGTTTGTGGTTATTTTCTTTATAACCTCACAGGAATATTTTATTGCTGGAATACTGCTCTCCTCTAATGCTGTGCTTCAGTTTGTCATAAAAGATTTGAGCCTGGGTTTCAGCATATACTATATACAATGTTCTGCACATTATTAACGTACATCATTCCATTAATGGAAAGGGGTACGTGTGTCCACTTTAAATCTAGCTTAAGTATCTGGCCACAAAACTTATTGAATGGCAATTTTCCCATGCTCCATGGCTAATTCAATGCTGGGAAAATAAAAACGATTGAGAAATGTTAAGACAAAACCATAAAATGCAACCCCTTTTAGTGACTTTTCCAAATCATGCATGTATTTTCTTATAGTTAGTAAATGAAAGGTTATTGCAGAGTTAAAAAGGTAGGTTATAGTATTTCACATAATATTCGCGATTTGCGTATTCTGATTTGTAAAACTCGTCCCCTTTGGTTATGATTAGGAAACATTAATCTACCCATAGTCATTCAGAGCTATAGTATTTAAAGAAAAAATACCAGCTCAATTGTAATTATAGTTTCATTCCTTACCAAACTTTTTACCCATTTGAATGTAATGTAAGAATCTGCAAGATTTGAAAACTTTACCTCTTTTAGAGAATAGATATAAATGATTCAGAAATACTTTAAAGCAGACTTAGATAAAGCTTTTGCATTCTCAAAGGCCCAAGGGCACAGAAAAACTGAATTATAGGTCAACACTAAACTTAGATATTGAGCCATCATTCACTCAGAATTGTTTTTATTTCCTTTGACGAGACTAGAATAGTCTCAAGTTTGCATTAAGTATGGGGAAATAAGTGCATATAGCGTAACGACAGAACATCTCACCTTTAGAAATTTGGCAGTGCTATAGTTTGCATTTCTGGTTTCTTCAAGAGCATCTTTGTACTTCCAAACAACATGGTCTGCTAAGACCATCACAAGGTTATCCAGCTCAGTTTGAAATGATTCCGGAAACCTCTGAGTACGAGAAACCTAAGCAGGGAATAGAACATCACTTGAGAGTGTATGATGTTGCACATTAAAGCTCAAAATACATTCAGGCCAAGAATAAACAAAATAAAACAGGTCATTCAACACAGAAGAAAAGTATTCCTAGAGTTCCATGGATCTATTCTGAGTGTAAACCCCCAAAGGAAGAATCTGGTCTGTAGGAAAGTGTGAAATCTTAACCTCAGGTTCCAGCACAAGTATACCAAGAGCATCTTTGATAATCAAGCAGAAAAGTGATCAAAGCACTGATCTCCAGCTATGTAAGGTTTGCTCAAGCAACGTAGAGTTTCTAGCTCATTGATCTGGCATAATCACCTGTTGGCTAACCTGCAGAAATTAGAGAATTC
Source organism: Phalacrocorax aristotelis (assembly GCF_949628215.1). Lineage (NCBI taxonomy): Eukaryota > Metazoa > Chordata > Aves > Suliformes > Phalacrocoracidae > Phalacrocorax > Phalacrocorax aristotelis. The sequence goes on along the minus strand of NC_134282.1, from coordinate 20,609,894 downwards.
TCATTCCATTCCAACCCACCCATTACAGAGCTGATGCAACTGTGGTTCTGGCCCACCAGTTCATACAAGCAAGGATAGGTTTGAGTCTAACAGGTAATACAATGTTATTCTGGGTAAACCCCAACATTTTACAAAGTATAATAGCATTTCTTTTTTTGACTAGTCAAGAAGAAAAGTCCAATTACGTGTATTTCCCAGGATTCCGCATTTTGTATTTTCCCTACGGGACTGATTGCCTACCCAGCTGAGATCACATATATACTTACTTTTGTTTTGTTTGTATCAACCAAGTGCTGTGCCATTGATTTTAAGATAACTGCAAAGAAGAACCAGGAATGCTGTTCAAAAGAAGCAAAAAAAGAGATTAGGAAGAATTATTTTTACTAATTTGCTCAGGGGACTGGAGCATCTCTCTTTATGAGGAAAGGCTGAGAGACTTGGGTTTGTTCAGCCTGGACAAGAGAAGACTGAGGGGTGATTTCATAAATACCTATAAATATCTGAAGGGTGGGTGTCAGGAGGATGGGACTAGGCTCTTTTCGTTAGTGCCCAATGACAGGACAAGGGGCAACGGGCACAGGAAGTTCCACCTAAACATGAGAAAAAACTCCTTTCCTGTGAGGGTGCCAGAGCAGTGGCACAGGCTGCCCAGGGAGGGTGTGGAGTCACCTTCCCTGGAGACATTCAAAACCCGCCTGGACACATTCCTGTGCCCCCTGCTCTGGGTGTGCCTGCTCAAGCAGGGGGGTTGGACAAGATGATCCCCAGAGGTCCCTTCCAACCCCTACCATTCTGTGATTATCTGAAATACTCTACGATGACTTACCATTCTTTATAGATGGATTGCATTTCTCAGTAATACAGAATGACAAACTCTAGGTGACAAATAAATTAAAAAGCTTAAGTGCCATGTATTTGAGTAACATTGGACCGTGTCCTTAAGAGAGCTGAAGCCATCTCAGACACTTTGTCATGGTGGCTCAGTGCAATAAGAAGCCCGCAAACACCACTCCTACAGTCCTTCTGTTTCTGATGAGCACTAGCTTCATTGTTTGTTTGCAGGTAACTGGCAGAAATGCATGATGCACAGAACATGAGAAAACAAGCTGAGAATAAACTGCTTTGTAGTTCCAGCAGATTGGTAATTTGGCCCAGAATAAGATGGTACTTGTTTAAAAGATAAACAGAGTGTTTCTTCAAATACCATTTGTAATAGTGAATAAGTACAGATATTAATCTGTATCCTCACATATCTTAGGAGATACATGAAACAAATATACTCAAAAAAGCTTACAAATTGCAAAAGAAAAAACCAAACCCCAACCCAACAAACCCAACCATGAGTACTTTTGCCTGGCCCAGATTTCCTGCAGGCCAGCTTTTCTGCTTTTTTCCTGCCTTTTTCAGCCTATTTTTGCTATTCCAGTGGCTCAGCAAAGGAAACAGGACTTGGTTCACTTGAAACAGCTGAATATATTTTTGCCACTGGGAATTCCTAACCTGCACTGGCTAGCTCTTATACCATAACCAACAGGCTCAGTGATGGGGATTACACACGGATTAACTTCTTAGACCTGGTTTGATATGAGAAACTGCAGGAAACCTCAGTCATTCTCATTTTGGTCACTGTCAAAGCAGAAGCTGAAATCAGATATAAACATCCCAATTACAGATGAATATTGTCCCTGCATCTTTCAAAACAAAAATTAAAACAAAGTACCCTAAAAGTAATTGCTTACATCATAGTGTGTAAGAATTAGGTTTCTGACTCAGACTGAGCTGTAACAGAAAGGAGGAATTTTATCATGCAAACCCTGGCATTCTGAGAAATGCGTTATGCTGAGAAACTGTAGCAAGTCTGGTAAGTCTGTTCTGTGGAATCACTGCAGGATGTGATTTGTGCAAAGCTCATACAGGGAAAGAGGACAGGAGAAAGATGTGACAAGTGAGTTTCAGGCAGAAAAACAGTAGTAAAACTACAAATGTGCTAATTCAAGCTATTCACCTTTAAAACCTGTTTTACTGTTACTTGGTCATTTAACTTCAGAAGACCAGTCATATTCTTGGCCAGCTCCTCATGAACAGTCCTTTCTTCAAATGATTTGGTCTTGAACACATACTGTAGAAAGGAAAAATTAAAATTGTCAAAATGTACAATAAAACAAATAAAAAACCTCAGTAGAAGATAAATTATTTATACACCACTAACAGCTGACAATCTTTGCTGCCAAAATATCTGGACTGAACAACACATTCACATAAAGTTTAATTCCCCTATCGGTAATGGCACAACACTGCTCGCCTACAAAATCTCAGTTTTAACACAACTTCCCATTGATTTCAGCTTAATGTGAACGAAGAGGAATTTCTGCTTCAAATCAGAGCTATGATTTATTTTTTCAATAGGGCATTGGATCCTGACAACTCTAAACTGCCTTTCAAGCAATTTCACCAGGGGAAAAAAAGAATAAGCAAGCAGAGGAAGTATGGAGGGTTTTTCACCCACCTAGTCAGGGCCACCTTTCACTTGCTGCCTTCTTCCAGTTGGAACAGCTAGTCAGAGCTGGTAACAACTCTTCATCCTGAAAGGCGCAGAGCACCCACTGGAGCTGACAGAGGGGTGAACTATACCTTTTTTAGAAATCAAGTCCTCAAGAGAGGAGTTTATCTACCACGTTGCTCAGAACCCACAAATCTCACATAAGTTTTATTCAATGTTTTAAGCTAGTAATTTTGTACTGGGATCCATTACTCCTTCTCTAAAGGAAGAGGACTGCCAGCACATTGGCTGGGATGAAATACCTTTTCAATTCAACCAGGTAGTAAAAGAAAGGAATATAACTTGAAAATATCTTATTAATATTCCACCTTGTTTTCAGAGCAGGTGTCATAAGCTTCTCCCTGTGCAATTTGACACTTCTGCGTCCAGTTATTTAAGTCAGTGTAATTTCACATTATTATTGCATCTGATTGACTCACAATTCTCAACTTACTTATTCCCAAAACAGCATTTCTAAAGTAGGTATTAATTTCCTTACAGATGGATAAAAGAGATTAACAGTTATTGGCCTTTGACTGCTGCTGGAAATGGGAAAACAGGCTAAATGGACTTTTAGTGTGGCCTAATAATCACCTGTCATTTCAGAGATACTTAGCTGCAATAGGTGTCTATTGCAATTTTGAGAAGTTATTGAGTAGAAGAGGTGTTAATATCCATTTAATTAACTACATTTAAATGTTATATAGGTCATTTACTTTGGAGGCTGAAGAGTTCTGCTGAACCTTAGCAGAATTCCTTTGTGCTTAAATCAGGGTACTTGACATTAAAATTTTACTACTAAGATCCTGAGATGCATCACCTGTAAACAGGTACTTTCATCAAGTACAAAAGTAAATCCATACCATGGAAATATCAACCAACAGTTGGCAACACTGAAATTAAAACAGTTTTCCCATTTAGTAACCTAACTCCTACCGTACTTTCATTATTCTACCCATGAACATGCTAAAGTTTCAGAGTTCATAAGGAATGTATTTGCTTTCACTTTATTCCTAAAGTAAATTTAAAAAAACCCAACCCCACTATAATGTATGTCACATATATTACTTATAATCCACAAATGCCCTGCAAGGTGGGAAATTCTCAGTTTAATACCATTTCATAAGGACTGACACTAAGGCTACACCCCTAGAAGCTCAGTGGAACTGCATCTGCACTAAGTCTTGCTTATAAAATGTAAGCTCTACTCGTCAGCTGACTATGGATCACCTCCCACACCCCAGTACCCTTTAAGAGTGCACTGCTGCTTCCTCAGCTTGGTGTCCCATGGTAAGAAAGCTGCACTGTGCAGAGGAAACATGAGCAGCCTTTTGATCTCCTCAACAGAGTAAGGTTGTGAGCCAGGATGCAGCAGAGTTTGGTGGAGAAGGACACTCCATTGAGTGTCCCTCTGCAGGATGCCCTTGAAGAGAGGCAGTGTGATTTGTTCAAGCTGACACAAGAAACTTATGGCAGAGGAGAATTGACTTGACATCTTCCAAATCTTATGTTAGTTTCCTAACCAGAGTCATCCAGCCTACTAGTGGCAGGAAGCTATAATGCAAATGCAGAGAAAGGTATGAACAAGTACAACTAAGAGTAAATAGGAAAAACACCCACAAAAAACAAACCCAACCCCCCCCACCAAATGGTTAACAGTATAACAACAATCATACCATCACATAAGAATCGATGCAGTTGTCTAGTTGTTCTTCATGGCACTTAGCAACAATGTTAGTAAGAACCCTGCAAGGTAAAAAAAGAAAAAATTGAGCTATTTTATGTCGTAAGGCAGAAAAAGTCTATCTGATGCATCACATTGTTCTGTTATTGCAACCTCATTTAACACACTCCACAAAGATTGTGATCCAAATCATGAATACTGTGTGCAGAAATTGTCCCACTGGGAAAAAACAGTCACTCCTTGGGCCCTCTACTTGCGTGGATTATGCCGTTATATATGCATTCATTTAACAAAATGCACCCTGATTTAATGATTATAACTGTACCCATATTACAACAAAAGAAAACTATTAACTAAAGCTTATACAAACCTTGGATGATTAGGAATAAGAAAAATTAGAGTATGTTAATGAACCAGAGAGGCAAGACCCTCTTCCTCTGGTTATGTTACTTGTCAGGTTCTCTCAGACCTTGGCAATTCTGTAAAGCTCTGATACTTTGCTTTGGACAGCACTGTTAATCAAAGACAAACACAAGCCTAGGCTCAAGCCTGAGCATGCCCCTCTCCTGCACTGTTTGCCCATAACCTCAGACTCAGCCCCAGTCGGAGTGCCCTAGCACTCAGGAACAAAAGGCCGAGCACAGCACCCTCTTATCGCTGCACCGCAGGGAGAGGCTGGACACTTGGTGCAACCACAGATGCTCTGAGCTTTTGCAGGTCAGCTTGGTGATCAGCAACACGGAAGAAAATTGCCTGGGTCATGCTGGCACCCTCTCACAAGCAGAGCTTCTACTAACAGCAGAGATAGCACTACTTGAGACCAAGTGTTTCAGCAAAGTTCTCTTCAATATGTACCTGGGCCTTCTTTGTACTGAGATCATCCTGTTTCAGAAAACACAAGTCTGAACAAGAAGTCGTCTTCAACTTACCATGAGATTTCCTCTTGATTATTGGGATCTCATTTTTTCAGGATACTTAATAGAGAAAAGACTCTGCAATTTTATAATCTTATTTTTATGTTAAAAGGATGGGGAGGAAACAGTTAATGATTCTTAAATTTCAAAAATTAGTGAACCGTATCTCAAATTCAGGAGTAAGCGTAACAACGGTACGACTAAAATGGATTATTAATATCCCTGACTGTGGTCCACATACAAGCAGTCATTTTGACTAGCTTGGTGATTCGAGTGTTTTCTGCCAATTCTTATTACTGGATTCCAAAACTTCGTAATTTTTTAAAATCAGTATTTATCATATATCTCATTTCTTGCTGTTAGTAGAAGTAAAACTTGTAGCAAAACACAAAAGCTATGAAAAGACTAGTTGTGCCCATTCTGATCTGAAACTGAAACAAGTTCTGGCAAAGATGAGACAGAAATGACGACATACACGGGCCTCCAGACAAGTAAATAACCATTAGAGGGTATAAAAGGAATAATGTTTTCTCCCCAACACATAAGCCAATCTATGCTCTCATTCTGTTGTTGTTGCTTTTAATTTGTTCAACACAAGCTGCTTCAAGCTATTCAGAACAAAATACAATGTGTGTATATATAGGACACATCAATGAATGGCGCACACAGCAGACAGGCATATTCCCATTGACACCAACTCTACCAGCACAAAAGCTACCGCACATACAAGAAAAACACGGAGAATCCTTATTTTCTTTTTTTGGACAGGTGGGTACATAGTCAAAAGCTGAAGCACGAAAAACTAACATCATGCGACTTTTCCATCTGATCATTAAAACTATTTTTTTAACAGCTGCTTCTTCTATAGCATTTCTTTTCCGGTCAGTTAACTGATACTGAAATTCTGGCCTGGGACACAATTCTTCAATCTATCTAGCCTTAACATCAGTTGATTTGTTGGCCACAAAGGGGTCCTGAACAAAGGTCCAACTGCCTCTCTCCCTTTGAAAACAGTATGCAGTGATGAAATCACACATATTTACAAGGGAAGGTTCTTCTAAGCCTAGTGCCTAGGTGTGGTAAAGCTGGACTTTGATAAATAATATTGAAACTCTAGCTTTCCAAGTCTAAGATGAGGAATCCTGCTTCCTTGCTCCTTTAAGTTTTCCTGATTAATCTTTCTTCAGGAACTAATTCTGAAGAACAATCTGTGGAAAGAAAGAAAATATACTGACAGCAGATTAGTCTAACAGGGTTGCTGAGGACAGTTGCCATTTCTTCGTACTAGTTGTACTGTAGTCCCCACATTTAGCTACTGGCAGAAGTACAACAAAAACACCATTATGGCCAAAAGAAAATGCAATGCAACTTTCTGCCCTCCTGCAGAGACCAATAATAATCTCTCCAGCATTTTTTTTTCCTGCTGCCCTGATTAACAGCATCAATAAAGACAATTTCATTATGTGAAGGGTAACAGACTCAGCAAATCATTCCAGCTGTTTGCCTGCTCACTGGAAAATGCTTCCATTGCTCTTCAGTTATTGCTGATACACTCTAATTAAAAAATGCCCCAGAACAGTGTGACCTGGTGGTTTGACTCTGCATTGGATACTGCAAGATGCTAACCTCCTCCCATGCTGATCTCCACATCCTCAGACCCAAACATAAATCAAAATTGATCTTCAGCTTTGTTAGGAAGTACTTAGCTCCTTAAGAATGAGACCTTTATCTATGATTGCCTCAGAGTACAGAGAAACATCCACCATGGTCAGTGATTTCCTGGTTGTATCAGAGTCAGCCACATGATACCATGCTCTTCCACGCATGATTTGCAGAGCCCCGTGTTAAGGGGCAAGCAGGCATTCTCACCTACTAAGCTCTAAATGTCATAGTTGGCCTTTGTAAGAGCAGCTATAATTGGACCAACATACACATTTGCATTATAGGTGAATTCTTTTCCTCATACAGAAAATACTCAAATACCTGGTCACAGCTGTTGTAACTTCATCATCACTGTGTTGCACCAAAACCCAGAAAAGTTGATTCAGGACTACAGGAAGGAAATTCATAATTACATTGATCTTCTCGATCTTCAGCAAACTCTGTAACAGATGTAAGAAAGAAAATGAGAGATTTCCAATACAAGCAACGAAAGCTGATTACTTGCTCTTCTGCTTCAGCAGGTAAAATGCAGTGCAGCCACTGGTGTAATAGCAGTAGGAAAACAGGACAACTTAGTAGAGGACCAGCTCCCCACGGAGGTTGTTTTAAATACAACTATCAACGTTACTGTAGGTATTGTTCAAGTTTCAGAACTCCAATATTTTGCTCCACCCTGACTTTAGAGCGGAGACGGGGAAGACAGAAAGCTTTTTCATATTTCACTAAGGATACGTACATAAAAGCAATAAAAGAACTTAATTACTATTTTCAAGATACGCATTTCCTAATATTTTTAGGAAAACTCATTCTTTTTATGCAGAGATCTGATAAACTGAACTTGTTGTGGCTAAAATATTTATGTTAAAAGCGCATTGGTAAAATGTAGTATTAACACCCTAACTTGACTAGACTGACGTTATATTATCTTCTCTGATCAAGGAAGATATTGGGCTTTTAACTGAAACAACCTCCTTTGAATTCCTCCTAGTTTTTCAATTCAGTCATTTCCAAATCATTCCAGAATGTCTTCAAAATTGTTAAGTGATTTATAAATAAAACCAAAATAATCCCGAGAAAATTACTTATTCCCTGGTTATATTGCATAGTTGATTCCTTGCCACATACAACATTGTCTCTATTCTCTATAAAATTACTAAAATATTTTTAAAAGGTAAACTACAAAGGCATTGGAACAGGCTGCCCAGAGAGGTGGTGAAGTCACCATCCCTGGAGGTGTTCAAAAAACATGTAGACTTGGCACTTTTGGACGTAGTTTAGGAGGCATGGTAGTGTTGGGTCGACGGTTGGACTTGATGATCCTAGAGCTCTTCTCCAACCTTAATGATTCTATGATACAAACAGCAAATAAAGAACAGTGCAATTCTGCCAGTTTAGGTAACTGACTTACTGTCTAGAAAGTTGTGAAGCTTTCATGGATTCCTAAACTTTGTCCAATATGCTCAATGGCTTCCCAAAAATTAATAGTTAAGGACTTCATTCTGTAGAGGTATAACTTCTAAATATCACTGATGCTTTGATTTTTGAAAATATCCCTTAATCATTTCTTTAAATCCAGACTATTTAAAAACAAAACAAACCCTTTGCCGTTTGTTGTACTATTGTTCTAGTACCTTTGGGACTTGCCCAGAAAACTGTCATGATTTGCTGGAACTTATTGTTTGTTTATTGAAACCAAATCTCTTCCCAAGCAGCTTTATAACATCTGATTAAGGTACACTCAAACAGGAAAACATTAACAATGAAGGAAAGAGGGAAAGTACCTACATGATGTTAACATCTAAACCCCAAAATACCTATTAGATTTTACAGACTGCTAAAAGGAAAAATAATAAATTCAAGTTACATGTATGATATTTTAGAGCTAGTACTGTGGAACAGTGTCACAGCTACCCTTCAGTCTTCTTGCTTAATTCCTGTTAAAATTCACTAAGCAGATTGCAAAACAAGAGCTCTGAATTTCACCATTCACAAACAGGTAAAGAATCATGGCCCTAAATTTACCTGCTGCTCCTCTAATTTGCTTGTTATACTCCTCCTTTCCCACAGCTTTTGATCTCTACTGAATACAGTCACATTTAACACAGTTCTTGCTTATTTGTTTCATCTCTGCAGAAAGGGTACATTCTTTCTGATTTCAGAACTTGACAGACAACAAGCACCTTTGATTTATACATGCAAAATACCATAAACAGCCCTTCGGATAGCATCCAGGTTTTTAGAGCAGAAGTATGAAGAACCAGGTAGGAGGTATGCATACAATGTATCTAAGGCAAGAGAGGGCTAGCAGAAATACTGCAACTCTACAGGTTACAGCTCCTTTTCCCGGACATTCCTAGAGCAACAGAGCAACTTTACAGGATCTGAGGCTTAGCATAAGCTGGATTAAAGTAGATGGGGCAGATGCAGCCATGCTCTAAATGAAAAGGGATGGGAGACAGCTCCGTGACCAGTAATGCACCTGTCACAACAAGTAAGTCTAACTGGAGTTGTCATGGACCCATTGCCTCCTGGTAAGCCTATGCTGTGTTTACAATTGTGCAGTGATGGATCAGTTGAAAGAAAGCCCTAAATACAATTTTATAGCACAGTTCATGCTGCAGGTTACTTTACCTTACAAGAATTAATAAAGTTTGAGGTAGGAAGCTGGGATAGGTCCTTCTCCCTTTCTTGGCACTGACTGAAAAAGTTATTCAGGTATGGATCCTAAAATGATAAACATTCACATTAATGTATGTTATAGAAAGGATGAGAGTCCAGCTCCATAAACTGGTTACAGCAATGCCCTGTGCTACCGAAGAACACGCATGGTCCCTGCCGCCTTAGACATAAGACACAGAAAGACAGATCAACTTATTTAGCCCAATCCACTGGCCAGCACAGCTTGTTATACACAACTCGCTTCTAGGTGCTTTGACCACTTTTTTTTTAGTGTTGTGAGCAATTAATTTTTTTCTCACAATCTAAGGGAATTCAATGGCCAGATTTTTTTTTTTTTTACTTCCTGGTGCTCACCATTTATTTTCTTGATGTTTAAACAGATATTCCATGATGTTTCCATTGGTATAATCTCAAACAATTTCTATTTTTCCTTACAGCGTTTATTCCATCATTGTCATCTTGCCCTTCTACATTCAAATAACTTTTAAATGTTAGAGAAACAAATTCATAAAAGATTTTAAACTATCTTTCAGACATTCCTTGACACTTTTTGTTTGTAAGCAGGTAACAGAGCTAAGAGAAAACTCTGCTTACCTGAGTATTTACTGTCGATACAACAAAAGTAGAGACTTTGAAAAGTGGTTTCCCACTGTCTACCCATTTTACATCACAGCTGGTCTGCTATTAAAACAAAAACAGAACAAACCAAAAATATTTTCCCATTTATTTCCTACTTATTCAAGTTTGCATCAAAATTTCACTGCGTAGCTTTGCACATGTGCGTGCATGAACTGTGCTGGCTACCGTGCTTTCACAACTGCAGAATTACTGCAATACAAACCCACTTGCCAGCACAGGCCCATGAACATTATCATTCAATGGACCAGCTCACCGGCCTACCCTATCCACATGACAATAGTAAAACAAACACGAGAAGGCACAAAAAATACAAACTGGACAGGATCACTGGAAAAATATGATACCACACTACAAAACTGGAGAATGAATCATGACCATGGATCACATCAGCTGGAAAATTACTGTCATATGGCCTGAGTTTGTGAAAAGAGTTCTTTTTGACTACTTTCATTCACATTTTGGAGAAGTTGGGTATAATACTGCAGAATACACAGTTGTAAAATATATTTTTTACCATCTACACGTGTGAATCAGCAACATATGACTTTCAGTCCAGTGGTATACATATTAGTTAATATACACAACAATATGCATATGAATATTCTAAACCAGATACCCTATTTATCGTTTACACTTCCAGGTAAGTGCAAATGCTAATCAGATCTCATGTAAAACATCTGCAAATAAATGTTCTCTGCCGTTTGAATAATATGAAAATATGAATTAATACCTTTCCACCAGATGGTTCCTGAAGACTCAAGTAGTTGGGAGGCAAACTGCTTGCCACTGGCACGTTGTGTTCTTGGGAAGCTAACTGGGCATCTTTCAACAAAGGAAGCCATGCGTATCCCACTATGCACAAGAAGAAATCAATATGACTTTGGAAAAACAAGCTTCTCAATTTCAAAGGAAGACAATAATATCCAGCCAGAAATTCTGCAATCCTTATTTGAATGTACATCATTTATATTTATAATTGAAAGTAATTCTACTACAGGTACCTGGTGTTTCCAGAGCCTCTTTCTTTTTGGCATTAGCTTTTGCATTTATGTCACAGGTGACATGATAAAATGAAAACAGAATGTGGTGTTTCTTATGGAGTTGAGTGGGAAGTTCAATTTTCACCTGAAATGTAAAATGTTACACCTCACTTTAGTTTAAAAATTGATTAAACCAGGCATCAGAGATGGTCTAAATGAGTGACATCTCTCTCTACACAGAGGCCTAAGTACAGCCTGCCTTTACTGGCTAGCGTTTGTCTGATGTGTAATAGATGCTCTCTAAAGGAAATTGTTTAGGATGATCTTCCATCATTTTTACTTAAAACAGATAGTCTCCTCTCTGTCTTGTGGATGAATATTTGCATTTATGATGAAAGCGCGCAAGATGAAAGAGGACAGAACTAAAGAGTGATGGACCCTGCTTAGAAGTGATCACCTGCACTCTAGCAGCCATAAAAAGCCATCACCATTCCCATATTTTCAGGATGACCAAAGTGAAAAATAGACATCTCTGCTACTGCTTCATCATCATTTCATGGCAAAGACCAAGTAATGAAGGCTGACACAAAACCAAACTTCTATTAACGATTTCTGCTCAGTCTTAAAACCCATATCATGTCATCCATGAATTCCTACAGATTGGGTCTGAGGTAGTAACAACCTATTGGAATAAAAATACAAAGAAATCAAAACATGTTACCATAGGAACTAATAAAAAAAGACCCCTTGCCCTTGTGAGCTATAATAAAGTTTATCCAAGCTAATCCTATGCTTAAAGTAAGGTTCAGAAATTGTTGATAAATGCTTCCAGTGTTAAAAAAGCTTATGGGTAAGAATCTAATACCGTAAACATAGATACGAAATGGGCATTCAGACAGGGAGATTAAGACAACTTTCTTGATAGCATACAACATTCTTTAAAAGACTCGACTTGCTGTACTAGGAACATTCAGGACAGGTGCACACCTCTTGCAGCCAAATCAGCTATTAAGATCTGAATTAAGGTCTTTGTTCAAGTTGAAAGTAATCTGCTCAAACCAGATGGCTCACTAGCATACGTGAAGGATGTTTTCAGATGTGTTAAAACCCAAAACACTGCTTGCAAAGGAGTAGTAAGGGGTTCAAGATCTCTGAAGATGTAATGCTTTAAGTTCCACCTCAGTTCCTAAACATGAATCTTAAAAATGATACTTCACATGTAGTTGTATATTATTTGCTGGTCTTGCCCCTGTCATTTTATCAACGTAAATTTTAACTGAAAAAGGAAGTTTTTCCAATATCAAGCCAACAATTTGGAAAATGCTGGCTATATACTAACACTGTTTGCCAGTCTTATCGCTACACACAAAGCACTAGTGGAAAATCCAGAACAGACATGTGACATTCAGAGGCTGTCAAACACACCAGTCACTAAAAGGGTGAAATTAAGTTCACCTGCAGAAAGCTTGGGGAATCAATACTTGGCATTGGTGAAATGTAACGTGTGACTAACGCATGCGTGACTAACATTTGGTAAAGGCCTAGTACAAACTCTATTCTATAGCTGCATCCCCAAAAGCACCAGCTAAACAGCTTGCTGCAGCCACTACCCAACACTGTACATTCTGTTGAGACCACTGGATCAACAAAAATGCCCCGATGCAGATCTCATCTCAGAGAGGGATTTGTTCTGACATTTGGCTTCACCCTTCATCATAATGTCTACGGTTTCCATTAAATTCAGAGATGCAGCTGGACCCTTAATGTAATCCAGACATGCATTTTAGACAGCTAGACTGCTCCTAATTAATTCTACAGCATCTTAACTGTACTTAGAACATCTGACAAAAGGAAGGATACACTGAGTTGATTTAAGAAAAAAAATCAAAACGAGATACTGTATGTAAAGCTACAAGACACAGACCCATCCAGATGCACAAGCAATTTTAACAGAAGTATTCTTTACACATTTTTTTCTGGCAAACACGTGGGATTGGCCGACATTTAATGAAAGAAAAAGCAGACTGACCTCATCACAGAAATCAGGATTTTGGGAATGATGTAGCACAGCGGTGTAGGCTGCTGTTGTAAATAATGGTCCACCTGGCTTTCCATAAATACACTGATAAAAGTAAAATGCTTTAATTACATTGCAAAATACTGCTGATGACAGTAGTCTTGGTATATCTAATATGCACATACAATGAAAACAATATCATGAAAGATTGATAACTACTTTGATCAAATATTAAAAAGAAAATATTTAAGTGCTTAAACCTGAAATCTTTTATACATACTTCCAGTAAAGTCCATTGAGTCTGTGAAAAATACCCTACACTCTAAGCAATGCAGACTCCTTAGACGACTTCCTTGCTGTTATCATTTTCAGAGTTTTCTGCAAAAAGCTTTACAAAAGCTATTTCACTTTTATGCGTTTCAGTACACAATACGAAGTCTTTACTGACTTTTCAATGTTACAAGAGCTACACCAGTTAACAATCTCCATTCTGGCAAAGTCCAGTCTGGAGGCTCTTGATTATCAAGTAATAGCAACTTTATTTATTGGTGGGGAAACTACAGAAAAACAATAGTATGTAATAGCCCTTGGTCAATAGCAAGGTTAAGAATTAAATCTAAGGTTCTTAAAATTTTGTGCCTCACTCGCTTCAATCAAGTGCCATGAGTGCAGTGAGAAATGTCAGGTAAACAGTAAATTTTAGAATAAGCAAGTTGCAGTGTGAAAAATGGTTAAGTTTTCTTACATGGCCTTCTTCCCTCTCTACCAGTCAGAAAGCCAGCACTGCACAATGGCACTGTGAGCTGGAATCACCATGACCAGCTGGGATCAAATAGAACCACAGTGCAAATATAGAAGGATGCATGACAACATTCAGTCTTTAATTGTTCTGGGTTAGTACAGCCCTGATTCCTGGGTTTTATAAGTAATGTCCTCACAAACATTGTTCTCAGAATGTACTCTTCTTGTGGCTCACCTTCAGTGGCTTCACTCCTTCTTCATCAGAGCCTTTGAATTCAATGCACACTGTTATATTCCGTGCCTAAAAAGACAGGAATGTATTAAAGGTTAGATCAGAAATGGGGTACCCATAAAAACACAGGCAAACTATAAGGGCTGAAATAAGCTATTTTCAAAATCTAGGAGAAATATGCAGATGGTATAGCAACATTTAAAGTGCCTTTAAGTCACAGTCATATCACTAGAAATAATATTTCCAAGAAAATGCAAGCCAGACCTCAAATTGACTGTGTAGAAACAGATTATAAGATGACCAGCACTTACCTTGTCTTGTCCTTAATCAATTTTCAGTCATCATGAAAATACAAGTAGTACTAAAGTTTCATTTAAGAAATACAAATATTACCCAGATTAATTTTATCTGCCCACATAATTTCATTAAAATACAGCCCTTCTGAAAATTGTGAAAAAGCTACTACCACATTATCTCTTTGAATCACTGATACAACTCAAAATTAATCCATAGATTCATTCCATTAAAACTGTACCAATGTTTTATGATTGCAAAAATTGAAAAAGATCAAAAGCCAAGGAAGTGTCTCGCATCTCCATTTTCCCCTCCTTTATGATGATTACTTCTTCATTTCAATGAGAGCTCATGCAGTACACTACTAACCAATGTTGGCCTGAATTGGTCACATACTGTACCTTGTTGAAATATTTTTGGCTATCATACTTGAGGTGTTTTGGATATATGTATATTTGGTTCTTGTATACTCTATAAGGTCGAGAATATTTTGTTGATTCCTGTACAAACTCCTCAACTTCCACTGTAGGTTGATGCTCCTTTATGTCATTAAATGGCTTGATTGGAATAAAAGATGAAGTTACACAGTCTTCAAAAGAACAGAAAAGAAAACCATCACACATTATGTTTGTTTTTACAGTCTTACTACTAAGACTAAGTAATATTGAGATGGAAGAAGTAAAATTCTGCCTTAGCTTTCAAAGAATAAGTAATGCTGAGATGCAACAGGTCAAATCCTGACTTAAACTGCATCCGTGTAACGTCAGAACAATTACAATATATCATCCTTAAATGGTTTATCACTGAAACCCTCTTTTGGCACACACAGTATTTGATGGTGTTTGATGGCATAACAGCACCATTGGTACACGGACAGTTTCAACAGAATATACTGAAGTGATGCTGTTTCTAATTAATTTTACAGCTCAATCTCTCATTTAAGTTTTTCTATTATCTAATAACGTAGTAAATGAAATGAAGAAACAAGTACTGCAGAACTAGATTAAATATATGATGCAATTGGGATAACGGAAATCAGATGAAGAAACAGAAGGTGAAGAGAAGCACTCTGTCACCCAGACAGGGAGAGGTGAAAAATGAATACAGTACACTCTGCCTGTGCCATTAAATCAGTGAGATGTTTAACTTCAGCATGGAGAATTCAAGGGCTGTTTCACAAAAGCAGCTGAGAAGGGTCACCAACTTAGGGGTATCCTGAGCTGTTTCTGGGAAAAGCAATTTGAAGGTCCTGCCTACAAATTTATTCCTCAAACCCTAGAATAACTCACAGGAAAAGCCTACCAATTTGTGGTGAGAAAGCCAAAAGAAGCTGGTGATCCCTTGTATACACTATGCCCAATTTTACTTCCTTCTAAACTAGCACAAGAGGAAATTGCCAGTTTCAGAATAGTGCAGGTCCTCTGCAGCCCAAGCAGGCTGGGGAGAAGTAGCTCTGAGTCAGCTATAGCATGGTTGTTTCTCTTTGCTTTCTTTCAAATAGACACTGAACGTTTTCTTCCCAGCCTGGTGCCCACCAAAATATGAATGTGTCCGACTGACTTGTACACCCAGCCAACGGACATAGGTCCTGAATGATGCTGGAAAGGTCCATAATTGAAAACTTTTGTCTTTCCCAGTCAAAATTAGCAGCACTAAAAGGGAACAGCTAAATCAAATAACTTCCATTTGTCAGCCAGAAGTAACCACCAGCTGCTGTAGAAAAGCCTTGAGAAGGTTTATTCTCCCCAGCACCAGCAATAGGTCCTGAAGACAATCATGCAAATTCCTCTGTTGGTCAGTGAAGATACTCAGGGTCACGTACAAACTTTAGAAGGTTTTTCTTTTCTGCTACTAACATACCCAGTACTTGGGAGACTCTACTCACTGCTCTTGGCCTACAAAGCAAAGATGGGCAGCTTTCCATTTGGGCAAATCTCAGGCAACCCATCTTAAAATACAGGGTGTGTTGCGTCTTACAATTTGGCCAGCTGCCCCTCAAACTTCATTTATAAGCATTCTGATTGTGTCCATTTTTGAACATCATTAACATTACAGAAATCTGGGGGCCAACTCAAGAATTAGAATGCAGTGCTAAGGCCTCTCTGCAGAAGTCCTCCTGTGCCCTCTGCGCACTGCACTTCCAGGAGCCCATAGAATATCCACAGAGAAACAGGAATAGTGTTGAACTGAACACAAAATGGGGAGTAAGTAGTAATGAAGTTTTAAATACCAATGGCTCAGAGAGGAGAGCAGTGATAGCCTGTGGCGTGTGTGAAGAGGCAGCAATAACAGGAAGAAGGCTCCTGCAGCCAGTTGTGAAGGTCTGGTCTCTCTGAGCCTCACTTCCATTGCACAGACATGCACACAGAAGCAACAGGCCAGTTTGCTGCCAGTCACATGGCTCTCAGCTACAACCTACTCTCTGTGACTGCTCTCCACAAGAATGGAGCCTCACAGTTGGGAGTTTTAATTGGTATTTTAGGGGGGGGGAAAGCAGGGGAGTAGCAGCAACAGTACCCACTGCCCTATTGCCTGCTTCAGGGCCCCGGCATTCCAGCACAAAGGACAACGATCAGGGACCACACAGCACAGGTGGGAACTTCAGAAAGCTTTTTCTCCCTTTGCTAGAGCTATGTGAGTTTGGCTTCCCCCCATGCAGCAGAAAATGCAGAAGTTTTGTTTCAGGTTAAACACTGCCAGACAACATCCCCGATACACCACTGGCTCCAGCTCTTGTTGTAGCTATAGTAAATAAAGTCTTATAAAAACAAAGATCTACTTCTGTTGTCTAATGCAAACTGATGCTCATGTGAAGCAGGGTAGTGTCGGTCCCTAAAGACACAATCGTACAGGCAAATTCTTGAACAGATCTTGGGCCAACTTCCTTTTTCAGTGGTTTTTCTTGGCAAAAAAGCATTTTAGCACTAGCCTAGCACGACTTATTTTGGGTGGGAAGAAGGTGTTATAACAGAACTGGTTATTGTTAGTACAAGGCTTCCTCCAGAGCTGGCTGAAGTCAAGAAGAGTTTTCATAGAGATTTTAAAGAATCCTACAGCATGGAAGTTTTCTGGTACAATTTTTAAATTATTTTACAGCCTTATTCAGAGTAAGGCAAACTTTCCCCGCACCAAAGAAAGGTTTAAGCCGTTACTCTAGTGTGAGGGAATTTTCATTGACTTTCCACGGGAACTGGGCACTTTACTAGTACATACATACCCTTTAAAGCCAGACTTTCACTTGGCCACAGTACAGACCGAGTCAGGTAACACTACAAGGCCCAAGCTGCTTTGGACCATTTTTCTACTCTGAGCTATCAGTTTCTTTTAATTTCAAAATCAAAAATAGCCTTTGAAATGTTAGTGAAACTACTTTTTTATCTAATACCATATGAAGATTGTATAAAGATGCATGATGACAGACTTCAGAGGAATTCAATGGTCCTGAGCTTTTTGCAACAGTGGGTCACAGAAATGTGGCCCTAGAAAGAAAAAACTTAAAATGAGATAAAAGGATCCAGTCAGAAGCATCTATCGTAGCAGTTGCTGTACTGATGCCAGCGTGGACTCTGAATGAAGCCCTCCATCTAGTCTGCATCCTTGAAACCTGCTGCATGTCCCATATGTGCTAATTCACAAAAGATAAGAGCACCCCAGCCCATCAACAGTGCAAGGCTATTAACTTCAAGCTACAGAAGTCCACTCAGCTCTTTGGCCTAATCCCTTAGAGACCAAAAAGTGATCCTTGGGTTTTCATCACTTGTGGATTCAGCATATTGTGTTCTGTACTGCTGGAGTATATCTGGTCAGGTACAGGACAAAAAGAATGGTGTGATTAAATGAAAACAAATCAAGAACACTCCCCTGCATACATTTTTCTATACAGCGACAGACATGTCTACCAGAATTGTCTCAAGGCAGCAATTATGGCTGGAAAGCCTAAGACAATGTCCTATTTAATTATAAGAATCAATTAAAAAGAGGAATCATACTTGGGTGTTCCAAAGGAACACAATCAACTGCAATCTCCAAACAGCCAGGTATAGTCTGTATTTTGCTAATCTTCTCTGCTCTGCAATGACAGAAATGAAAACAGTTTAGAAAATTATAACAACGGAGATTAGATCCATAACAGAAATTAATGTAAAATGAAACCCAGACCCTGATTTAAAATATAAATATATATTTAACATACACCTATTGGTTATTAAACTAAAATCAAATGCAACAGCAGGAAAGAAACATGGTTTGTTTTGGGTTTGGTTTTTTTGTCTTGGCCTCATTCCTGCTTTCTCTTTGCAAGCAACATTATAGCATATTTTGTAGATGAGGAAGAAACTGATGAACTAAACCCTATGAGAATTAACTACCCACTTTTTCCTTCTGAAATCTGAATCAAATGTTCTCTAAAGGAAATTCAACAACCACTGAGATGAGTTCACAGCATCACAGCTTCTGCAAGTGCCATGCTGAAAAGGGGCCAAGACATATTCCTTATGCCCAAGCAATTTGAGAAGTGCCAAAACTGTGATGCTAAACTCCTTTTATCTAGGAGACGCTTTAGACA
Organism: Phalacrocorax aristotelis; assembly: GCF_949628215.1. Taxonomy (NCBI): domain Eukaryota; kingdom Metazoa; phylum Chordata; class Aves; order Suliformes; family Phalacrocoracidae; genus Phalacrocorax; species Phalacrocorax aristotelis. The sequence continues at coordinate 20,590,949 of NC_134282.1, read as the reverse complement.
AACCCAGCAGTGGTGACCCTAATAACAATAGTGAGAATTTCAGTAAAATTTCCTGACCAGTAACAGCAAGATGGCACAAGGGATTAAGGGCCTGACCCAACCCCTGTAGTTGTGTGCTGGTTTTGGCTGAGAAGGGGTTAATTCTCCTCACTGTGGGGGTTGGCTACCTTTCCAGCTTCCCGCGCTCTGCCGCGTGGCGGGGGTGGGGGCCTGGGAGGGGCAGGGCCATGGTGGGGGCGGCTGACCCCGACTGGCCAATGGCAGGTTCATTCCATACCATGTGACACCATGACCAGTATATTGGGGGGGGGCAGTGGCAGCGCGGGGGCGGCGCGGCGTCGGGTCGGCGGGCGGCTGCGGCGCGTGCGGTTTGTTCCGGCGGTTCGTTCCCCCTCTCCCCTCCCTTCCCCCCTCACCCGGGGCTTTGCGCCTCTCGTTGTTCTCCTTTACATTGCATTTCTATTGTTGTTTCTTTTAATTTTAATTATTAAACTGTTCTTATCCCAACCCACGAGCGTTACCCTTCTGATTCTCTCCCCCATCTACCGGTGGGGGAGTGAGCGAGCGGCTGTGTGGGGCTGAGCTGCCGCTAAACCACGACAAGTTGTCATTCAATCTTTCTATGATCGGACTTTATATAAATGGAACAGAAGTTAATTAGATTAGTTTATTCCTAGGCACATTTAGAGTGGAAGGGACAAAGAAATTCATGGCTTAATTCTCATGTCACTTATCCAGTACAAACACAGATTACACTCTAGAATTAACCAGATTTACACCGGCGTGGAAGGCTGTCCAGCCAAACCACCACTCACTAATTTACACACTGTCAAACATTTGGAGAAGTTTTTTCCATCCAATGTCCACTCTGCAGTTTGTCATGGAGACCCAAAGAAACAAAAGCAAGGAGTGGAGAAACCATTAAAAAATGCTTTTTCATTTTTTTCTCTCTCTTCCCCTCCTTTCTTTTTTTCCCTTAGATAATGTTCTCTTTTTTGTTACTTCACCTGCATCTCCCCTGACAGAAGCTACTTTAAGGAATCACTATCTTTAGGTTACAATAACATTTACTAATGTGCCAAATGACATTTCAGTTTTCCTGGAAAGTCCAGCCTAAAGCACTCTTTGGCATGTAATAGGCTAATATGAAAAACACTAACTTAATATGGCCGCTTTGGCACACTGTGTAAAATGAAGAAAAAAGCTGTGAAAATTATTCTGCACAGCTTTATCAAGCTTTTATTCCATCTCAAACCAAATTAAAAACTGTTCCTTACCTTCTGTATTCCGCTATCAGTTTAATCAAATCTTCCATGGAAATCTTACTACTTTCTTGCCTGAATAAAGGTGAGAATCGGGAGTCTCTGTCAATATTTCCCTGATTATCTTTAAACACCGGTCTATAAAGAAAGAAAAACTACATGTTTATAAACACTCATCCATATATATTTGAACATTTGAAATTGTCATGCAATCTTAACAAGGTTATGATATGAATTCTTACACAAATTCAGAACTTCAGAGCCCTGCAGAGCTTCATAGAAGAAAGCTCTTCCAAGCTGTACATTTGCAGGAACACAGGCAATTTCAGTTTACTTGCATATGTCGCCCCAGTTCTGCAAAGACTTAAGACTTTGTTTAATCTTACATGGTACAGACAGTCCCCACTGACCTCAGGTGCAGTGTGACTGCTCGCAGTCTGGAGCTGCTGGGGTTTAATGCTAGAACAGATCACTGTCTAGTTCAGCATCCACCATTTTGACCTCTCTTGTGTAGCTAAGTCTCACCAGAGAAAGCCAGAGCGAACCCCCACCCACTCCTCCATCACCCTAGCTGCAAGGCTGCCTTCTCCAGCCTCTTGGCAAGCTCTTGGGGAAGCCCCAGAGAGGCCATACCTGGCTGAAAGCCACTACCCGAGCCTGATGGGACTTCACCATCTTGCTCACACATCAAGGACATGACCTTTCACTTCAAAGAAGAGACTGATTCCTTATTTCAAGAAAGCATTTTGAAGAATTCATTACATCAATAGGTTGTTTCATCCAAAAGTTATTATCCAATGAAAATCATGATAAACAACAGAAATCATAGCAAGATGTCAAATCCCAACTGCTACATCTTACCATGTAAAGAAACATATGCTTTTGCAGAGCTAGGTTAGAGACCTTTACTGAATCTTCCTATTCATTAAACCTGTTCTCTGTCTTCCAAGGGCATGACACCAACTCTCTGGGGCTTAGCTTTCATTCACAAAACAAGTTTGTGGAGCATTGACTAAATTTTTGGTGAACCAGCGACCCAGTGCCAAGTGAAATGGGGGAAAAACAGGATATCCGTCTATAACCAGGGACAATAAGCATCAGCCTGTGCGCGCATAGGAAAATGTTCCCAGATATTTCCATTCCTGCTCATTGACACTTGTAGGATTTAATTAAGACATTCTAGTGCCCTTTGCACATCCCCAAGGGTCACACATGCTGGCTGGACTGGATAATGTAACAGCTATTCAAATTAATGAACCTTGGATTCAACCGTAGTATGCAAAAACATTGCTTAACAAAAGTAAAATGTTCTTGACACTAAGTGCTGTTCTGTGAATCATTTGGCCAATCTTGCTTCCTTAATTTACTTCTCTGTTCCACTGCCAGTGAGAAGAATTGTTGCCAGCACAAATCGTTGCCAGATGCAAAATAATGGAGTAAACCTTTGGAAGAGGATCCCAAGGATAAGTATAAATGCACCATGTCTTAATTAACTGAGAGAAGAACCACTATTTTATTTCTTTGTAACTGTAGAGAATAATCAACTCTCTTCTATCAGATTTTTGCCTCCAGCAGTTAGAGGGAGTAAGGTCCACACCAATATGCCATGTCAAAAATCTCAAGTTATTAAGGAGAAACCAGACCTAATTTCTGGCAGCCACTGCTTACATTACAAATCCTATTAAACTCTGTGAGAAAAAAAGAGAAAGAAAAAAGATAACATTTAATAATTATTACAGTACTGGTGACACTATGATACTTCCTGGATTTAACACTGCTTCCTTCTCCAGACTGAGGGGACTAAAACAGTGTGTGATTTCCACTGTGCCACTGGGCTCTGCAATGTGACGCTGAGGAAACCCAGCCTCTGCTGGAGCTTATTAACCAATTCCAGTGCAGGGTCTGACACTGAGCAAACCACTGCTCAGCATGGCAGGGTGTAGGGGCACTTACCGAGGCAGGATTGGGGATGTTCATAGTGTAAAAGGAAAAAGAACCAGGTCTGGGCTGGAGGTAGCTCACCCCGGGTCAGCAATGCTGAGCACTGCCTGCCGGGAGGCTCAGGGACGGGGCATTGACACCTCCTCCTGTCCGGCCACTCTGATTTGGAGTCACAAGGGCTTTACAGAGTCCTCCTGCATACAACCGCTGCTCCCCAGCATCAGTGCTCCCTGGGCATCACACACCCTACCTCTAGAATGTCTCATCAGTTCAGCAGCATATTCCAGACTAAATAATACACCCAGGACAAAGTTAAAACCATGAAACTAGGTATCCACAATACAAAACAGATAAGTAGTCTTATCTCTCCAACTTACACACAATACTCCATTTATGTAAAGCTCTTGCCACTACAAAAGCAATTTAGATGTCTATTGAAAACAAGACAACCCTCCTTTAAAACAGGTAAGTTTTATGCACTCAGGAGAGAATTAGACGGCTTTCTGCTGGTCAAGCTCTACTGGTATCTCCATTCCCCGGCTCATTAAAGCTGAAGAATTGCCAGAGCAGCAAGTATTACATGTATTATGTCTGCTGTTAAGTAATCGCAATCCTATGTTTTGCTAGGTCCTTTCAGACTGCTGGGTACAGGTGGAGCAAGACTGCTCCTTGTCACAGTGAACATACTGAAGGCATTTGAGAATGACAACTGTCACAAAGAATAGAAGATGTTTTAGTACGTTTTCCTTCAATCCAGGAGCCCAGTATTTGTCTAATATATTAATCATTCCTTACTGCCAGTTACTTATTTACCAGAAAGATTTTAATAAGAAAAATTTCACAGAACTAAGATCCTGAAGAGATTCTAACAGTGTTAATTTAGGGGAAAACAAATTAACAGATTTCACTACAGAAACTAAAACATCATCTCAGTATTTAAAGTGTTTCATTTCTATGATTCTACTGATCTGACATTGTTAGCTGATAGTTGACGATCAGAAAAATGCTTTAAGCACAGAAAACCTACACACCGTTCATAATTTAACACTGAAAAAGCTACTGTTTAAGTGGTAGCTTACAATTTGTGGAAAAGTTGCTCACCTCCAGGGTTAGAGAGTCAGCGTGAGAAGCTACTGTAAATCAGTGCAGCCTCACCACCTTCAGCTACATCAGCCTATGCCAGCCGAATATCAAACCAGCAGCTGCACAAGCTGTTGAAGGACTCAAATACTAGGCCCCAAAATGTGAACTTTACGAGGGTGGAGAAGATTTGAAGGAATAGTAGAGTGTAAAAACTCATCTCTGTGAGTGAAGTTTCCCCACATCTACAATATGTAGCTCAGGCACATATTTGCAAACTTTGGCACTTCTGGCAGGAATACGAGAATGGAAGATGGATTTGACACACTGTAATTCTAACACATACCGTAATTATACCTGCGAGAGCATACGGACACCAGATCCCGCCAATGCCAGCAAGAAATCAGGGAGGAACCCTGAGTCATGCTTTTGAATGATGTTAACAAACTGGATGCCACATAAGCTAATTAAGAGTTTCAGTGACATGCCCAATACTCAACTGTCAAGATTTTGGCTTGCTGAACGTATATGTAAAAATTGCACTGTGGCCATCTGTAACTGCTTTAAGGGGAGAAAATTTCCACAGAAAAACAGGAGTGTGGTTAATGCCAGAATGAAATAACTGCAAAACACATTTCCAAATGCAGGTTTTTGCTATTTATCATAGCCAAACCAGTTTTTCCCCTGTAGTGCAACAGCCTCCTGTGGAAACTTCTATTTTCAAACTATGAAAATAGAAATAGGTTTTATAGGGCCAAATTATACTTTGCTTTTACCAAAGAGATCCTGAGTAACATTAACACATAAACAGATGTAAATGAGTGCAGAATGTGACCCAATGAACTAAAATTCCTTGTGCAACATCATTGATACCAACAAGTTCATACAGGTGATGTATTTGGTGTATTTGTACGTGTGGTGTATTTGGACAAATGATGTTATCTCATAATGCGATTTATAATGAAAAAGTTTAAGAGCCGATAAACACACTCAAGGATATTTTCTGTAATTAATTCTGCAGATGGGAGGAAAGCTTTTTATATGGTATGGGCAGTGAAGTACCGAATTAGGATGCCGTCAAAAAATATTGCCTGCTGGAACTGAGGGATGTCCACAAACCCCAGCTATGTCCTCTGCCCATGTGCAGGCCATTTGTGTAATGCACAGAAGTCTGCAAAACATGGAACTCGCTGTGCATTTGCTAACACCACAAGCACATATTCCCATTTAGATTTGGGAAATCACAGCCAGAAATATTGGCTAGACAAACATATTTAGGAATGATTTGATCATGACCTCAGGAAAGCAAAAACATTGATAGATACAGAGGTCTTTTCAATCTTATTTTCCAAGACTTAGGACTGAGCATTTTAAAAGCAGCCTGTACTTTCAGAGACAATACCCAGTGAAACAATTCATTGCCACCTCTGAAACTGAAAAAGTATGGGACTAGAGCCAAAGGTTTCCATTGTCAAAGTCTCATGCAAACAGGCCGAGGAAGGCTCAGACTCCCAGCTATTCCCATACACACTATACTGACCATCACACAAGCAAGTTCCCCTCAAATGGAGCTTTACTGCTCTTGTCCTGTCTTACGACCTTTGCCACATTCCAGCCTGTGCTAATTAACCGTTCCCCATCAAATTCCAGAAAGAAAATCTCTGTTCATTTACCCAATACACAGTGTTGCGTGCAGCAGCAACAACTGCTGCGCTCCACTTAGATGCGTAGGAGTTAAGTAGAGCAATCCATCTATAGAAAATGCTTCTGCTGACTTGGCTGTGTTGGCTGGAAGCTACTGTTATCATATACCATGTTACCAGAAGTCAAAAAACTCACATGCAGGTTTAAATCTGGTGGAGCACTATTTATTTAGTCAAGCTTGATCTAATCAAGATTTTATTCCTTACTCCAAAAAAATATGGCCCGTTATCACAAAATAGATTTATATGGTTATAATACCATGTCTGCGATGACCAAGGAGGTGCCAATTAGTATTTTAATGATAAAATATCTGAGATAACACAGAACTTAAAGGAGAGTAGAATCTTCTAAAAAGCACCATTTTCTCAGCACCCTAGCTTGACAGGCATTTAGGGTGCTATCCACCTTGCAGGGATAGAAGTAAAACTTCATGAGTGTCTGTCAGACTTTGCTTAGGCAGAGCAAGAGCAAACCTACAGCTACAGTTCTGGGCTGAGGCACAGTACTCCGCAATGCATTTGAGCAGCACAGCCATGGTACATACACAGCCCAGCATCTGCGTATGAGTATAATATGGCACAGCCTGAACCCTGCTTCTGCCTACTTCCTTTCACCAAGAGGCAACTACAGGTTGCCATCTGGAGAATCCTATGAAAGAGAAAAGTACTTCCTTCAAAATAAGAAGAGGACTTTATTTTTTTATTTCAAGAAAAACTCAGATTTGTTGAAGATGCAGAAGAATATTTCAGCTTTCTTCACATGCATGAGTGACTGGTCAGACCCTGAACTAGCTCTTGCTGTTGTACAGTCCATTACATGCTAAAAGGAGTTCTGTCAACCCGAGAGACACCCATCAATATAATTTTGATGAATGGTCCTTTGGCTACACAGAAGTAGTAAATATTAATGAGCATCCTTGAGCTTGCGATGACAGATCAGAACACATTATCTGTCTTTCTCTTGAGCATGCACATACTTCTCCTGTTCCTATTGGATATTGACAAAAATATACGTCAATAAAAAAATAAATGAACCCTTCAAATGGCCATACCTTACTGCGTGTTTTCTCCTTTACCACCTAAGCACTATATTCTAAAATCATAAGCTTTCCCTACAAGCAGCAGGGGAAACAACTTCTGGTGCTCCGTAATTCCACACCAGAAGCACACAGCCACACAGCTATCCCCCACGGTCAATGCCACAATGTGACTTTTTCACCTAGCACTCGCTCCTCCTTCCTCCCTACAGCTTCAGGCAGCTCTCTACCTGGCCTGCCACAGTCAGAACAGAAGCCACAGAGGAGAAGGAATGCTTTCACTTGGCAATAGACAGCTTTCCTTTTTTAAGGGAGTATAAAATTTTATATTCCCTGCTCTATGCATGGCAGAAAGGAGAGCTGTCACAGGAACACACAGGAGGGTCTCAGTCAGGGAGCTCTCTCATCCCAGAGCAGCAAGAAGCTGAGATTACAGAAGACTGACAAGGAAAAACCAGAGAGGACAGAGAAAAATATTACATGGAAACTTGAAGGGAGAACAAAAAGAAGAAAGCCGTATCTGGTTTTGTGAGTTAATTTGGTAGAAGGGGGTGCCTCTATCTTCAGGGTGAGACCAGCAAGAAATTATTCAGGAGGAGAGAGAAAGAACAAAAATCCATTGTTGCCACTGCATTGTCATGCAAAAAACCCCAACTGACCTGCCGAACAAGAATATAACAGCTCTCTGTCACCTACTAACAACTAAAAATGCTACCGTACCTGAAGCATAATCGCTCAATATGACCCACAAGGCACTGTTTTACTGGCATAACAACCTCCAAATCCTTGGTTAGATTTTTCCTAAAATGTGACAGGCATCTTAACAACAACAGAGCTTCAGACTTGTGCACCTGTATTTTAGGTGGCCATTCCAACTCTATTTCAGGCCATAATTATCTTTGTAAGAAATTCTTGTGAGAACTGTGACTTTGAAATTTCTTTGATAATTTTTAGCACCAAATCACTGGTGGAGCTCATGATAGCCACCTTTGCTACTCCCTGGAAACTTCATTACATACCTGAAGAAAAGATTCCACCACAGTAACATTTAATGAAGAAGTCACCAATGTTCAGCTGTGTGAAAAATAAGCCAATGAACTAATAAAGCTGCAGGATCTTCTGGGGTCCTGGACCATGCAGAAAGCTTTGCTTAGCTTCAGGCAGAAGAAGTGGAAAAGAATAAAAGGATACAAGTCCAAGAGCAAAATAAGCTATAAGATGCTTATAAAATTATGAAAAGAATTCATACCTCACTGACCAAGCAAATGGCATACGGTATTTCCCCAGCTTGCTGCAGAACTGTTTGTTGGCTTTTAACACTTTCTGTGCACACTACAAAAAAAGAAAACATTATTTCATCAATATCATTATAACACCTGATATGCAGCAAAGAGTACATCCAAATTCTCCTCTGCTGAAGAGGCTATAACGTCCCTAAAATAATTTAGCCTGATACTGCCCATAACAGAAGGTTCTGGCTGGACAGCAATCACATCACAGATGAATATGATGCTGCTGACAAATTAAACCCCTCCACCATCTCTTCAGTTAGAATTGTGTTAGTTACAGTTATCATTCCAGTTTTCTGTAATATACCTAATGCAGATGCACTGCCTGCTTGCGGAGAGAAGCAGGTTGCTCATATACAAAGTGCACTAACTCATAATTTATAAAGATTGCTGAAAAAGAATTTCACTCTGCTAAGACATAACTAGCATAGGAATGCACCACAAATGGATTTGTATGTTGCAGACAAAACGGTACTTCATTTGTGCAGTCAATGGAGCTTGGACATTTGCTTTATTAGATGTGGGCCTCCTGTGAGCTTGTTCTGTTCAGCAACCACCCACTGGTGAGATCTGTGAGCACAACCTGCAATATCTTCAGCTTCCAATAGGCTGAAGCGGACAAGGAAGGAACTGATGTTCCTGTTACATTACCTTGAAAGAATCAGGATTCTTAATGTAAGGTTCAGCACTGCTGGCAATGTTTCCCGTAAGCACCTTTTCTATTTTTGCGACTAATACGATCTCAGAATGAGGATTACTTATGGAGAAAAGAGCCTGTGGATAAAAGAGAAAACAGTTAAAAAGTACATAGCAATACTGAGAAATTAAACACTGCCAGTGCTCTCTGTTGATGGAAACAGTAACAAGCCAAATTCAGATAGGATTATTGAGCTTTATCATCTCTACATATTCAATACAGCCAGATGGAAAAGAAAATCTTTGTGCTAGTGCTGAAGTGAGAGTTTGTGCACATGCAGCACCTTGCAAACAGACCGACTCAAGTCAAGAAGCAACATGACCACGTTAGCATCACCTAACCTAACGGTTCCTTTTGGACAGCACTTAAATGCTGGCCTAAACCAGTCAGACCTCAGGGGAGTGACAGGGAGAAGAAAAGGTAATGTATGGGGTTTTGGGGTAAGGTTTCAGCAACAGCAAGAACGTGGAACTACTTTAAGATTAACGCAGCATCTAGGTGTTGATTTAAGTTGCGATTTTGTTTGGCTGGTTTGGGAGAGGTCATCAAATGAACCCAAAGAGCACAGGAAACATGGTGTTTTCTCTAAATAACAGACACTAGCTTTTTCAAAGTTTTGTTGTAAATGGTTTTAAAGTCTATACAGGGAACTCAAAAATCAAGCATCCATATACAAGTATCAGTGACAAAAAAAGTACCAAAAAGAGAGAACCAAAAAACAGTTCTTGAAGACAAGAACCACTGGTAGCATTGATAAATTCTCTGACGAAAATGTATACTACAACTGAAGTTACATGTGTCACTAAATCATGCAAGTCACATGTGGAATACCTGTTTTGGGTATTTCAGCCATTCTTCTGGGAACCCCTTGACCTGTGGTTCTTCCATTTCATTTGAGTCTATATTTTCAACAGTGCCATTTTCTACTGAAAACGATGAACCTGAAATCATCTGTCTAACGAGTGCATGGTTCAAATCCACATGAAAATCAGCAGAGATCTTCCTGCCATCCCTGACATCATACAGCGCCACACTCACAAAGAAAGGCTCTATCTGGAGAAAACACCAGAAACATAGTTTAGCAGTGACTGAGAGCAAGGGGATAAACTCTAGCTTTTAATAGGTTCCTGTAGCTAGAAAAAAAGAAGGCAAACAAATATTATTTACAAATTATGAGATTCATTAAAAACACATGCTCACACACACCCCTGCCAAAGTCAGTTTCCAACAATGTGATTTGAGGGGTTTTTAAAGGTAGTTTGTTAATAATGCACTAGAACAGTAACTGACAGCTAACTTGGAAACCCACAGAATAAAAACCAAATATATTTGCCACCAATAATTATTAAAGTAAATGAATAGAGCCCCAGAGAAACATGTTACAGGATATTTAAAATGTAGATGCAGAGTCATTACAAAAGAAAGAAGAGTGAGGGTGGGCTTTCCAGGTATTGTCAGAAATGCAGCACAAAGATGACAAATATAAGTAGATGAAAAATATTTACTGGTACAAACACAAATGTGTGGCTGTGTTATTCTGTGGGAAACATTTTGCTAGGAAACCAAGAACATTCAAACCTCTTTGACAGTACCTACTTATTCTATCGCATAGTACCAGGGATTTAAATCCTATGACTGTACATAACCTCCAAAGAGCCTCCATAGTTCTGATGGAATAAATCAGTCTCAGAGTAAGAATAACACCTTCTGAACTGTCCAGAAATCAGAATCTTAAAGCTTTGAGATAAGGAACATCACACAGTAGACACAACATTCTACGCTTTTTCAGCCTCTGAATTATTGCATGCCCTTGGTATAGTTATGACTTCATTTAAACAGTTATTCCAGTTTGCAAAAAAAAAGTATTGATTACATCATGCTGAATATGCACTCACTGTAGAGGTCATCTTCAAATGACAAAAAAAAAAATAAATCAATGCCTCATATGTAATGTATGAAAGTTTAGTTGCCAGGACACTAATTTCTCAAAACCCTCCTGCTTCAGAGGAGAACTAAAAGCTATGGATCGACAGCTACATCTCACTTTTCCCTGCCCTTTTTTCTTAAAGTAAGAATAAGCAAAATTTTCTTTATTTTCCTGTTTTTAGCTGGGCTCTTCCACTAGATGTAGCATCCACTCCTTTCTATTTTGCCTTTTCTTCTGTAATTTAATCTGCTTAGTTCCTGGTCTCTCTCTGAACACAAAATATCAGTTCACCAGGAACTGATATTCAGTGGCCTCCCCACATAGGTCTTGGCAATTTAAACTTGTTGTTATAGCAATTGTTAAAAATCCTCAAGGATTTTACCATTTTTAATTCCCCACTGAACTGTAGCTAAAAGTCTGCAACCTAAATCAGCTTCAAAATGTTTATTGAATATCTCATCAGTTTAATTATTCAATCCAAAGGGATGGGCAGAGGAGGACTGAATGCAGTATGCGTGCATGATACAGCGTTCCTTTTACCCTCTCTTTTCAAAGTAACAAGTGCACAGGAAAAGAGGAAAAAGGGGGGAAAGAAAAAGAAAGAGAAAATCCAAGTGAAATCAGTAAAGCTTACATTTGTTGAAGGATCATTTTCATTTTCAGTAACACAGGCCTGGAGATTCAAACTGAGGGATTTGCAAGTTATCAGGATCCTCTTCGCAGGCTTTTCTTCAAATGGCTTGATCACCGAGTTTGTCCCTGGAAACTCCTTTTTCTGAGGATTCAATGACTGAAATAAGTTGGGCGATTCGTTATACATTGGAAAAGCATGGCATTCCAAAACTAAGCAAGTGTTTAAAAGGTCTTGACAATCACTGAAACACCCCAAACCCTCAAAAAGTCATTGCTGATATCTACACATTACTATAGTAAATGTGTGTTATTCTTAATTTATAGATCAGGAAGCAAAGCAAAAAGATTGCCTGAGGACATACATAATGTGAGAGGCAGATTTAGGGATCCAAGTTAGGTTTCCTATAGTTTTAGAACAGATTCTTTTTCTTGATTACTTACTGCTTCTGAAACTTTAGCTTTTAACTTCCTCATACAGATTAAACAGCCTGATATTTTCAGATTATAACACAACATTTCAGGAATAGCTTTCACACCTTTCCCCTCCTTTCCAATTATACACCACACCATTATCTCAACTTGCTTAATATTTTTAATAATGGCACTACAGTTGACTGACAACAGGTTCAAGTTTGAATATACACTGATGATCCCAATTTTATTGAAGTCGTCTTTCTAACTAAAATAAAGTTTCCAGTTAAATCACCAACAAATCTACATTCAGTGCAATGAATAACATTCTTTGAATCATGAACTCTGACATGAAATGATAAGCAAGCTGAAGATAAAAAGAAAAGCAACCTGCACTTTCCCACTGCTTTTTATATCCATTCATGTTTGTGTAGTCAAATCCAGTGTCATAAATAACAAAAAAACCACTGTTGTTCTAACATTCCCAGTCCAAGAGAAGGTTCTGTTCCTGTAATATTTTCAGTTTGCTTTAACTATTCAAAACTTAGCTAGACTGGACTAGATGGCCTCCAGGAGGTCACTTTCACCCTCAACCATTCTGTGATCAGATATGTGTAGAGTCTATACGGAAATCTCTATGGACTAGAGATAGCTCCCCTCACCCTTCAAAGCTGAAGTCTCAGGTATACCCAGTTGCTTGCTGAACTCAAATCCACTGTGGTTGCTTAGCTAACCCAGTTAGCTCAGACCCCCTGTATCTTAAAACATCTAAGACCTTGAAAAAAGTTTCACTTACTGCTATATCAGGATCCAAAGAGAAAAGATTTAGTCGCTCTGTATTTCGAGAGGCTTTCACTGTTTCTTCTGTTTCTGTGATGTACTGTGGTGACAGATAATAAATTAGTTTTTTGCACAAGAACAGAAATCAATAGAGTTGTTAGACTTCTAAATGAATGATCAATGTTTCACTCATAACAACTTTTCTCATTTCTGCAGTAGTTATCCCAAAGCACCTTCAAGCACTCTGAAGGTTATATGCTTGTGAAGAAGGGATTTTCAGGCCATGATATACTTCTAAGGAACCCCAAAATAGATCAATTAAGTAATTCAAGTTCATATATGTTACTAAAGAGTCCTTTGTGTAAGACATCAGAACAGTGGATCACTGCAGTAAAATAACTGCAGGGATTTTCCCAAGTCAAGGGAAAAAAAAAAAAAACCCAGACCCACAGAAAACCACTTGTGTCAGGGGGAGGGCAGAAAGGGGAGCGAGAAAGTGCAGCTCAGCCTTACAGGTGGGCACACACAGATTGCAGCGTGTCACCCAAAGGAAAGGCTAGGAGTCCTCTCGCCATCCATCCTTCTGCCACAAGGCAGGATCAGTCACACCCATTTTATTTCTGACGGACACATGCCTACGTTAATAATAAGCTCTCTGATAAAACCAGCTTAATTTCCTGAAGCTACCTGTGCTTTCCTACCCTGCCTTTTAAAAGTTTATCCTTATGTCTAACTTTGATAATTTTTTTCCCTACTATTTAAGCCCATTCATCCAACGTGTGAAGTACACGCTACACATTGCCTTCCCCTTACAGACCCCTCATGATATCCTGGAGACCTTTTTTCTTAGTCCAAAGATACTCAACTCCTTCAGTCTTCTTTTGCACTTTGTTTTCCTAATTTGCCTTGATTTTCCAATCTCTGAACTATTAACAGAATCCTCAACTTTCCTGGTTGTCCAAAACTGAATACAAACCTTAGCTGACATGGCACAGGCTATACTCTTGTTCAGGTCCCAACTCAACATTTTGTGTTTTTCACAATAGCATGACACTGCTGACACACATTAAGCAACAAGCAGAAGCAGCACAGGAAGACCAAGAGCTCTATGTTCACTTCCTAACATGCCCAACCCATGGGCTGACTTGCAGAAGTAGGTCCTGATGTGTCCCTGGTGTACTGGTTTAGGTAGAGATGGCATCAGGAGATTTACCTGCCATGGACTAGGGGCAGGCCACAGATCACTGCTGCAGCCAGGCCTACAGAGCGAGGCGGAGGGAACAGGAATTAACCATCTAATGGGCAATACAAGCATCGCACAACATGCAGCCCATCTATTTTACCCTTGCAGGCCACCAGTGGTCTTTGAGATATTTTAATAATTTTAATATACCTTTGCGATATCTGCATTAACTAAACCATTACCAAGTATCTATCTGCAGATGAGATCATCAGATACCACCGTTTTCCTTAATACGCAGACTCAAGTTACATTTTATCCGGTTGGTTTTTTTGTTTGTTTGTTTTAAATTTTAGATGACCACTTCATATATATGAATACCACCTACAGTAAAATGTAGACCAAATTCTGTCCTCATTTGCATACACAGCTTTCAGTTCAAATCTGTGGGAGTAACATCCTCAGACAGCATTTGGCTGTGTAGATAGATAGTATCTGTAGTAGCTCACTGTCAGAAGGTTACAAACAGATCATACATTCATTTATGAAAAGCAGTGAAATACTTCCAACCTAGCTTTTCATCAAAACGCTTCTTAGCACTGTCTACAATTATCTCATCCACATGAAGCAGTTTATGGGAGCCAGAGGCCAAAATGCCTCCCCTGATATACATGCATCTTTCAGTGAAATTACAGAAGGCGATAAGCAGTTCACAGCTTGTTTCCTTGCAAGTCACACAGGAAATCTTGGCTTTCCAAGGGCCAAAACTCTTCTGAAATGCAGTTAAAAAAGAGTAAATATTCCACGGAAACTGCAGGGACCATACCGTTACTGACTTCAGACATCTACATCAAACCACCCTAGGGAGGGCCTACTTTCTTTACACCTACTGGAGCTTTTCTCATTTAAACAAAGCCATCACCTGTTCAGAAAGAAAATTATTTGCCATTTATCATGGTTCTAACAATCACAATGGGCTGTCCTATATTTTTAAACCTTTCACAATATTAGTGATCATCATTGGCATCATTGGCAGTGATAGGTTAGCGGTTGGACTCGATGATCTTAAGGGTCTTTTCCAACCTTAACGATTCTATGATTCTATGATCTATTGGCAGGCATTTTTCACCTAGGCAGCACCTTCCACTAAGCTTGTAAAGACAAATATAACATCCATTACTTTTGCAAAGTCTGGGTGCAGGATGTTCTCTGAAGAATCAGTCTCTTCTTGAGAGCAATCATAATTCACCGAAACTTCTGCAGGGTCTTGAAAAGAAGAAAAAAGTATGCAAATATTTTTATTATACTTGCTGTTAACATTGGGTTTAAAAAAATCTACCCCCATGCTATTTTTTTTTAAATTTCCTTTAGTATCATCAGGCTAACAAGTGGAAGAGATACTAATGTAAACCTTTATCCTCCTCAGCCTCATCTCCCAGTGGTGCTTACTGTGTCTTAGTCTATACTTAAGCTTTCAAACAAGAGGCCTGACTCTACTCAGTGAAACATCTGACACGTTCATCCATAACAAATATTCATGCCCACAACAAAACAAAGACACCTTCCTTTGCTCTCTCGGTCCTTTCTGAGGGAACCCTGAGAGTTTATGTCAACCAAAGGATTTTGGACTCCACTAAAGGGACTCTTCAGTGAGGCAGGCAGGACCCTACATGCTCTTTGGGAAGGGGAGGGATGCAGTCTGGACTCCATGAATTGCAAATCTATGGGTTCAGAGAACAGCCCTATAGAGCAACCCCCTTGCTTTACTTAGCTCACTAGGGACCATTCTGCTTTCACTAGTTAATTCAGCCTAATGTAAAATAAGTCATTACAGCCATTTAGGGCTCTTCTGCCAATAAAACATCATGCCTTTTGACAGGTTAACTCCTTAGCACATTCCTGTTGCTTGTTATCAGGGTTTTTACCAGTGGAGACTTCTGTTTTCTGTTAGGCTTGTCTTTGACCTTTTATGGACATATTTCTTCCTGTTTCATTAATATCGCTTATGGGTGGGATTTTCAAAAGTACTTATCTGATTCTGAAGTGCAAGTCTCTTGTGCCCCTAAATTATATAAAAAATCTTTGGCTATATGAAGAGTATCCTATCCCTCCAAAATCAGAATTTATTATAGACACCAGGCTAAAGCCTTCAGTTAGCTCTGAACTTCCCCAAGATTCAGATTCATGTGGATTCAAAGCTCCCATTCAGCTCAGTGTACAAGCAGTTCAAAACTGTATTAAGGTTTCAAGTGTTCAGAACTTCAGCTGGGGTTCATCCAAACTGAACGTAGATTTATTATGTGGAGGAATGAGTTACTGCTACATGAAGACTGCAGTATAACAGAGCATCCAATTCTTTCTTCCACAGTGAAAGCATATTAATACGCAAACTCACAAAAGCAAGAAATGCAAAGTCAATAAGCTTCCAAAGAAAGAGCAATATACCACAGCTGAGATGATTTTTTTATTATTAGCTCCAGATTTTTAACGAAAACAACACACTGGAAAAAACTGATCTAACCTCTCTCCAGCCCAAAACTTTAAAACCTTCGGACTCCCAAGACAATAAAACACAAAGTACTAGCAAGATCATTGACAGAGGACTATATTTGAAAAAGAGCTGCATATGCAAAGCAGAGCCATGTTGCTTCTGCTGACTTTGTGGGGAGCAGCTTTACCTTCCCCCAGAGC
Organism: Phalacrocorax aristotelis; assembly: GCF_949628215.1. Lineage (NCBI taxonomy): Eukaryota > Metazoa > Chordata > Aves > Suliformes > Phalacrocoracidae > Phalacrocorax > Phalacrocorax aristotelis. The sequence goes on along the minus strand of NC_134282.1, from coordinate 20,574,318 downwards.
CTATTGAAAATGATCTGTGGGGAGTTAGCTGACATTGTTCAGGGATTGCCAAAAGACTGGTGCTGCTTGTCAGAAATCAATAGGTACAGAATCCATTACAGACTCAGGCTGTTAAAATTATTCAATAGTGATATCTGAAGGTTCAATTTTTGCATTTGATTATGCCCTTCCCTCCCCCCCCACCAAAAAAAAAAAAAAAACAACCAACACAAAAAACCCCAAAACCATGCAAAAGACTATTCACTCTTACCAAGTTTCAGATCAGTGAGATCTGCACTTTTCCTCTCCGGAATGGTTCCCTCTGGATTTATTTGCAGGATTCTGTTGAGAGTGAAAATCCAGTCATCCATGTCCTGCTCATTTTCAGCTGCCAGCACAAAGTACGTGAGGTCATTCATTTTCAACTCAAAGGCATGTTTCCGAAGCCTGTTGTTCTGTTGGAACAAAAGGAAAAGAAAAATAAACACTAGAACTAATTATAAAAAGGTACTGAAAAAGGCATCCATAAGATGGACTTGCATGTGGCCACTCCTTAAAAATAATATTCAAGCAAAATTCAGTGGCTTTAAAGAAAATCCAAGTACTGTGACATTAATGCAAATTTATGTCAATTCACTGTTGGGTCTTTGTGCGTCTGAGATCTTCTATGGCCAAATATATGTCTCCTCTTTAGCCACAGAAGTCTAAGACTACGGACAATAACAACACTTTGAACTACAATAGGGAATATCTCCCAGGTGGAATAATGAAAGATCTCTGATGGTGAAGTACAGCATTGCTACATGAATTGTCATTGTCTGGAGATAACACCTCTAAAGCCCAAGTCTCCTACACCTTACAGCACACCAGGCACTCAGAAAGATACTATGTAGTGCTAAGTAATACAAGTATTGGCTCAGTGGGAACAGGACCGAGTTCACCAAATTCAAATTAGCAAGCAAGTAAAGTCGGCACATGGTCAAAGACTATTCCATCCCTGACTGCTGAGGCTGGACCTGAATAGGTCAAAGCTAACTGTGAACAGTTTATAAAATCTTCTGTTTTCAGATATTTACAGGTGCTGCTAACAAGCTACATAAAGGCAATAATTTCTGAGCATCTAATGAAGTTAGAAACATTGTGGTTAGGGAGAGAACATTTCTACACAATTTTATTCTTTTTATATTTTTCTGAAAGAGCTTCTGGATGATACGAGTCCAAACTTGGAACAGAGATTAACCAGCAAATCTCTCCAGAAGATTGCAATAGGACAAATTCTTCCATGTGAGATGATTACAATGGGTACTTCCCACAGCAGCCTTTGTATCAGAAGGATTTTAAAAATGCCTAAAGGCAATTTCAACAATTCTTTGCAGGAGGCAAAAGGTGAGGTTATAGTGCTGTTCAGTCATTGCAATGCTATCCCTTTCAAGTATAAAATAAGAACTAATGCCCACTATACTGGCAAGACTGAGTTCTGAGATCTGTTCTGTATTGCTTGGTTTTACTTGCAGTACATGGTTGATCCATCAATTTCTGTCCTAAGAATTAACAGGTGCTTAGTTACTAAAACAGCTCAATAAAATTAAACAAAGTGATTTGATCTATTATAATGTGCTTCGTTCCTCAAACTTATCAAATTAGCGAGGCTTTTATTTCTTAGTCTTATGGAAGCAGTTGCATCAATTTTTTCTCCTCCTTCCTTAAATCTGAAAGACCACTGATATGTCCTACCCCCTATTATTTCACACTTTTACAACCGCTGATTATGGACATCAGTGCCACCATTTTGTTTTCAATATTCCAGAAAATTGCCATCGCTTTGTTGACAGATCTAACCTTGGAGTGATACTGACAAATGAAAAACAATTCATCCACCCCATAACTGGCTGTTTCACTCAATTTTATTTTTCTTCATTAACAGTCTCAAATACTATGACAATGGTATCCTGTGGTTCTACATAGTATAACTATGTCTCAATACACTCCTGTATCAACAAGTTACTAAGAATAGTTTCTAAGCCAGATGGGGAGATGATAGTGATATTTTTATTTAAGAGGAACAGAGGCAAAATCTGATACTGATTAGCAGAGGAGGAGACTGAGAATCCAAGACACTAAGAATAAAGTTCCATGAACATTTTTTTTTTCCAGCAGCAGAGATGATTTAGAAGATTCCTACCCAATCTGTTGTTAATCACTTGCTCAAGTCCTTATATTACAGGTCATGACCCAGCTCGGGAATCAGTTAAGACTGAACAACTTGTGGAGCTACTCAGGTCAGAGTCAGTCAAATCTTGCCTTTTCAAACTGACTTGGGATTTTGTGCGTGTGTATGTCCACGCATGTGTGTTATTTTTCAGTTGTGCTACTGGAAATTCTCTTGCTAGGAAATAGTTTTCCTCTCAAGAACTTCACTGAGGTGAATATTTTTCAGGGATATAAATTTTAGTTCACCCAACATAGGGTAAGAATAGGGTTGGGTTTTGTAGCAATTTGTTCTTGGATATCCAATATTTTTCTTGATCCAGAAATCACTTCAATCCTCCAATCACTGCATACGTTCAAATTTATGTAAAACAAGGACTAAAATGTCACAAAACCCCATCTTTACTGATATAAGCTGAGGGCTTTTCCAAGAGCTAGAAGTTGAACAAAACTATGCCAAGAATCTTAGGTAGTGCCCATTCAAAAATTTAATGATAAATTATTTGTATAAGGGGATTATGCATACCAATTTATGCACAATCTATAAAGAAAAAGGCTATGTTTCAATTTATCTTTAGAAAGTACACAGAACATTAAAATGAATGCACTTCTTGTCTATATTATGTGCTTCCCCTTATAGACATGTCCAAGATCTTTAAATCTGGTACTGTAACACTATTAGACGTTATCTAATAGAGCAATATGTCTCACATGCTGATTCTTAAGAACATTAGGGCAGGAAAACTTCAATATCCACTCTTCCATCTGCACTTCAGACTTCTGGCAAACAGATGAGATCTACAGCAAAGTCTTTGTTTCAAATCTAAAGCCAACTGTTTTCTTCCAGATCAGTTAACAGGAGGAAAAAAAGAAAAAATAAAAAAGGACCATTTCTCAGTTTGCTTCTCTGTAAGTCCTTCCATATGGTATGTGGACCTTGAGGTTGACTTGTAATCTTCAACAGTTAATTGCAAGTTTAAAATTTCTTCAAAACAGAAGTAATGCAAGATTCAAAAAGAAACTATGGATGAGCTATAAATGAAACATCAGGCTAAGTCTAATGCCTGCAGGGTCATTCTTCCAAAATAAAATACAAAATACTTCCAAAACAATTCTGTTATCTGGAGATGATTTCCCCAGGATGTTTACTACAATTTAGATATTCAACCTCTATCAAAAAGGAGCTCAAAGTCATTCATAAAGAGTTAAATGATTTATAGTGGTATTAAAACTCATTAAATCAGAACTTTCACACCCCAGCCTTCCTCTAAATCCTCAGTTTTACCCAACTCTTTCTCCACAATCTATGGTCTCCCTATTTATGGCAACTCTAAGCTAGGTTTTGTTTTTCAGCCCTATGAATATAAGTTCATCACAGACTGATAGCTGATGATACTTGCCCTATTACCCCCTTCACTAAGACTCACTTCCATCACGATAACTAGTGTCTGGGGGTAGGTGAGAGAAGGACATACAGTTCAAACAGTTTGGGACAATCTGCAGGAACCCTGTAGATTTAGAAGGCAGCTGACAAAGTTCAGGAGGAGGATTTCAAAGGTTTCTTCAGCTTTTTTTGTCAGAGGTTAGTAAAAAAGGCCAGAAATCTTGCAGTCAAGACATTTCTGCTATCATGGTGTGTCATCAGAAACAACACAGCAGAACAGGCACCCTTCTGGGTGTACCTAAAACCACACTACAGGAATGTTCAGAGCTTAACCAGAGCTCTGGCTGAGGCCCATCTTAAAAGAAAGCACACGCTGCCAGCAAGCCGGAGCAAGCAGTAATTTCTAAACAGGATTTCTGTTTAAGAATCTCCTCTATGGCTGCTGCCATACTTCCAAACTACCTGTTAGGGTCTTTCAAGCCAAGGGACTGACACAGGCAAACATCATTGTCCTCCTACATATTTAACTCCATCCTCCTGTCTTACATCTGTTTGAAAAAAGAAACACGCTTTTGACTACATGGGGAAACAGTCATTCCCTACAGAGCTGGGTACTTTCCTCATTGCAGGAATGAGGTTCTGCAGGGGGCTATCCGCAAATACAGAGTGAATTACTTGCTGATTATTTTTCTTGCCTCAAAAGGCCTGTTTAGGGATGAAGGAGAGACTTCCCAATCAACAAAACCTTGTGTTTACCAGGGGTCTCTCCTTGCATTACTTGAAAGGTTTCTTTCAAAGCAAGCCTCAAATCAGTCTGCATTAGCACTGTAACCAATCTTTATTATTTTTTTATTAATTTATTTTTATTTTTTATTTAGAACTATAATTATTATAATTATAATTCATTATTATTATTTATTATTATTTTGTTATTTATTAAGTAGTAAATAATGAAGTATAGCTTCAAAAAAAAAGGCATTTCCTTGTTTAGTGACACACGGGCTAGATCAACCACAGTAACATACTAGTCGAATAACATCTTGTTTAGATGGAAAAAATAAAAATTAAAAAGATAAATACATCAATAGAATTAGAGGAAAGGCAGAGCAATAGGGGGGAAAAGCTAAAAACTCAGTCTTAGGAGGAACAAAAAAAAAAAAGCAGTCAGACATTTCTGGTATTTATTTTTCCAAGCCACAATAAGATTCTGTCCTACCTACTGCCATTAAGACTCTCTATCACCTCCAAGAGTGATGATCTTCAAGGAGGCTCAGGATACAGGATTAATTTACCACTTGTCCAACAGCTGATGCTTTGTAACCTTAGTCTCTTTAACCCACCACAAGCAAGCATGCTCTTAGTAAGCATGAAGAGGAGATCTCATTACAATGTACCAGTACTTAAGGGGCAGCTACAAAGAAGCCAGAGACTCCCTTTTTACAAGGAGTCCCATGGAGAGGACAAGGGGGAATGGGCACAAGTTGCTCTTGGGGAGATTCCAATTGGACACGAAAAGAAAATTTTTCAGTGAGGACAGTCAACCATTGGAATAATCTCCCCAGGGAAGTGGTTGACTCGGCCACGTTGGACACCTTCAAGACTCAGCTGGACAGGGTGCTGGGCCATCTTGTCTAGGCTGTGCTCTTCCTAGAAAGGTTGGACTAGATGATCCCTGAGGTCCCTTCATAACCTGGGATTCTGTGAAAATAATTTCAGTGAAAAGGAACATTTTATGATTTTTTTTTCCTCGTGTGCACCATGGGCAACGAGCATATGCATGATCTGCTACAATAATTCACCTGTGGTTTTTGTAATGTGTCAGTCTGAGCACTTGCACCAATTCAAAAAGGAAAATTAATGATGTCTTCATTTCGCTAAGTGCTGATGAGACCACTATTCCATTAATGTATGTGTTGTTCTATTTGCCTTTTCAAATTTATCTGACAGCCAAAAAATACTGTGAAAAAGTTGAAACTTACCTGCACAACTCCTGTACAAGAATCCAGGAAAATACATCCCTTTGGCTCCTTTGATATTTTTTCATCTTTATAAAAATTCATAATATATGAGTTATCCGACAATTGTGTCAGCTGGAAGTAGCGCTTTTTGAATGACTGAAGTTTGGGGGGATGAGGAGAGAGAGAAAGAAAAAAAAAAGGATGACAATTGTTGTATTGCAAATTACTTTCACTGGTACTTTGTTCACAGGGTTTAAATAATAGGCAAGTCCTAACTGCACTTCAATCGTACTATTTTGTGGAGACTGCAATATTACTTTACTATCATTTAAAGGAATGTAATCAGACCCAAGATATACACAGCTACATGACAGTGGCAAACAAGTGTGCCTCTGTGGGGGAGGGGAAGGAGGGAAGGAGGGAAGGAGGGAAGGAGGGAAGGAGGAAAGGAGGGAAGGAGGGAAGGAGGGAGGGAGGGAGGGAGGGAGGGAGGGAGGGAGGGAGGGAGGGAGGGAGGGAGGGAAGGAGGGAGGGAAGGAGGGAGGGAAGGAGGGAGGGAAGGAGGGAGGGAAGGAGGGAGGGAGGGAGGGAGGGAGGGAGGGAAGGAGGGAAGGAGGGAAGGAGGGAAGGAGGGAAGGAGGGAAGGAGGGAAGGAGGGAAGGAGGGAAGGAGGGAAGGAGGGAAGGAGGGAAGGAGGGAAGGAGGGAAGGAGGGAAGGAGGGAAGGAGGGAAGGAGGGAAGGAGGGAAGGAGGGAAGAATAATGCTGTCCCCTTACCCGAACAGTAATGCTGTTGTTTACAGTGCTGTTGAAATTCCCTTTATAAAGCCATCCAGACTTGTAAACTCCTGCTGCTAATCCTCCTCCTCCTCCTCCACCACCACCTTTTGAAGATGAGTGGGATGTTGTATCCTATATGAAAGACATGATTAATATTGCATGGACTTACTTGTTGAAAAGAAAACTGTAATGTGTGAATATCTGATTGACAATAAATAATCATCCTTTCTTTTCTTTTAAAATAAGGCGTTATTAATATGCCTGCTGTGCACATGATGACATAAGAGACAAAGCTGTTCCACTAACTTCAGACTTATTTAAAATATGAAATATTTTATAGGATATAATGAGCCTCCATCATCATTCTTTATCTGATACTAAAGCAATAAATAACTCTTCCCCAGGGAAAAGAAATCCCCACCAAAAGAGCCCAGAATACATACTTCATCCTTATCCACATCTTCATGATCGATTTCAAAAGAATGCGATGGCAGTTTCTCTGGTCTACAATCATTTCTGGGAGAGGAGGAAAAGTATTTTTAATTTTTTTTAAAAATAACCGTGTACCTGCTATTTCAGGGAGGCAACCATCCTGAGCCCCCATGGCTTCTTCAGTACATTTATTGCTATGATCCTATTAGCTCCATTAAAAACCACTATAGTTTCAAAATACAGCTTTTTTCTTAGGTCCCATATATTTTTTGGTGAGCCTATGAATTTGCAACAGTTCTATGCAAACGATAAAATACCACTTCTTTTTCTCTTCACTTGCTTTTCCACCACAACAGGCAAAAAACCCAAACAATTTCCAAAGAGACATCCCACTTAAGGCTGTCGAATGAGAATGAACTCTAATAGCTTTTCTAACCAAGAACAACATTAGAACGTTCAGCTTAAAGTAATTTTTAAAAATACACAGATGTCTTTTTCATGTGGTGCCATTTAAGATCTTCATATTGTGGTCTTAAAACCAAAAGTGAATATGAAAAAGCATAGCACCTAAGCACTTGCTTAATTTTAAGCAAAAAAGTAATTGTACTTAGGCCCAGAGTACTTTGCATGTCGCAGAATTAAACCTTAAGTAACAGCTAAATGCATATGATAAAAATGCAAAGATATCTTCAAATGGAGAAAAAGTAGATTTTTCTGTGGCCTGAGAAATACCAACTTTCTTTTCAAATTCCTGAAGATTGCAAAAGATTGGAAATCTTCAGTTATCATATGAAATCCTACAAAAACTGTCATGCTAAAAGCCGTTGTTTATCAGGAACTCCAACTCTTCCAGAACTTACTTTCATCTATCCAGCCTGAGAATGGGAACAGAGCAACACCACTGTCTATCGTGCAAGGAAGCATGTCTAAACAGAAGTTGAGAAACCACACACTTCTAAGGTAGTTTCCTGTCTCAACTTAGCGAACTTTAGCCCAGACTAGCACATGATGCTGAATGTCACTAATTAAAACAAAAAAAAAGTGGTAACTTTGGCCTTTTTCGTTTTCTATTCATACACAAGTTACAAATTCGGAAGATTACAGTAATGAGCAATACTTATCTCCTCTTCACTTTCCTCATTTCAAAGTCAGTGTTCTTATGATGTGACTTACCCCACCACAACCAAAATCAGGTTTTCAGCAGAGCCAGGAGAACCAAGTGCACACAGAACACAGGATTGTTTTGTGTTTTAGTTTGTTCCAGTTTTGGTGTTTATTTAATGTAAACAGCTGATTAATATTTTTAATAAAATGAACATTTATGATCTATTGACATCTTTGATATCTGTATCAGCATTAATATCCAGACTATTTGTGATGGAAATCTATTGCAGGTTTTCCAATGCAACGAAGCGTAGCTGTTAAAAATTCTTACGCAAACACTCCCTCCCACCCAACAGAATCCCAAAACAAAAAAACCTCAAGACAAACCCCACCTTTTACAAAAAACAACATTCAAGCCTTCACATTTTTAGACAAAAAACCTATTGGCTTACTCATTATTCAGAGCTAAAAGTGCACAACAGTGCTCGTGGGGTGATGTGTAGGCAGACTGACTGATGCTCTCTGGCCACACATGGACAGGTAACACAACTGCTTGAGGATCTGTACCAGTAACAGGACAAGCCAGCTACTCAAAAAAACCTCCTAAAACAAAACCCCAACCCTAATGCCCTTGATGGTACTGGGGAGGGGAAGCAGGGTGCCAACTCCTACCATACAACACAGCGACTCTGCCCCACTCTGCTGCTCCATCATCAGAAAGCAAGCCTGTCCCATTAAACCACAGCCCTTCCACAAGCCTGGGTACATGCTAAGTTTCTTACAAAGAAGGAAAACCTCCTGTCCTCTCAGCAGAGCTATAAAAGAAATAGAAAAGGACAGATCACTCATGCTTCAGATGTCAGTTCTCCCTGACCACCCATGAAACACTCATCCACTCAGACCTCTGTATCATTCTCCAGAGACTTTTTTCCCTTCTTGGATGCGAATCCTTTTGGGCATGCTCCTCATCATTCTAGGGCAGGCAGATAAAGTGTGGTAAGGACGTGATCCTGTTTGGTAGACCCTCTTTTTCTCTGCCTACTGCCTCTTCAGACCCATATGAAGATGCACAATTCTAAAGGACAAGACCTGAACTATCTACCAAATGTTCCAGGGTTTCTATAAATGACAGCAAAAACTTTGCTAATGACTATTTCTGATCCCAGACACACTGTCACCACAGCACACACCAAGCAACCCCTGTTCTTCCTCCACCCTTCTACTTGCTCAAGAAGCAATAACACACCAGCACAAAGCATAAAAAATGGTGTAAAAAGAGGTAGTGAGAGCTCACAGAGAGAAATTTAAGGGGCAGAAAGACCTGAGAAAAACCTCAAAGGAGGAACACACTCAGAAAAAAACTAAAGCAATTGCTAAACATTTTGGTCATGTTGGTGTGCATGTCTATCTCCTCCCTGGTGCCACAGCACTACCTCAGTGGAATTGCACCACGGACACAGTGAGTCCTCACTGCCTGCCCCAGGTGGTCAGCATCACACTGCAGCTGCTTCCCAATCAGAAAGAGTCAGTATTCAGAAAGAGTAACTTTGATATCTGGTAAAAATCTGCTACACCACACAGCCATTACTTGACATGTTGTATGACTGTGTGAAACAGCACAGCATAGCCTCACATAGAAACAAGTATGAAGACCTTCAGTGCTGCTGAAGGCTGCTGAGTCCCAGTTTGTGTGTTTTTAAATGGGAAAGCCCATGGGAAGGTTCAGCACTCTCAGTGAATGGAAGTACTTTAGCCACAGTCAGATCCGGTGGTGTAAATGATGTTCCTTTCTCATGATGCAAAGCTAAATGCTTGACACTCACCCAATCTTCCCTGACACAACGATTTCCTATAAAGGAACTGACATCATATTATCAGATTTCTAATAGGGTGACAGCAGTTTTGCACAAATGATACAAAAAAATGTGGAAACTGGGCATCCAGAGCTATCAGCAGTGAGATACAATAACACAATAATACAACAAGGAAGTATCAAGCCACTTTATTTTTAATGAGATGATTTAGTCTAAAACACTGAATGGTAATGGTATTAAGTGAGGTATTAAACTCCAAATACCACTCCAATGGTATTGAACTCCAAACCAGCTCTGTTTAAGGTATGTCAATCTCAAAAGCCATGGCATCTTTCAGCAAAAAAAAAATATGGGCACTCCTGCTATAACTTTGCTTCTAAAACATCAACCAGTACTGCGTCCAAACTATTCCTGGGTGTTATGTTCTGATACGAGATAAAAGAAGATCTCTTGTTTTGTTATAATCCTCTTTTCCAGTGGGGGGAAGTAAGATGCGAGACACTAACATCCCTGGAGCTTGAACCCATGAAAGTAAATCATATCAAGCACCATATTAAAATAACCTTCACAGAAGAGGATGTAAGTAATCAGCTAAAATGTACTTTTGTGCAGAGTAATGCAACCACGTCAGTTAAATGTATGTTTCGTAAGAGTGAAGATGATTAAGGTTAAATCAAAACCTGCTGTCCTGCAAACATTTTTCTTGAGCAGTAAATGCATTAATTTTCTAAAACAACCAGTACACTGGGTACTTAAGATGATGTATGTTTATAATCTCTGATTAGCAAAACTGCTCTTAATGGCTTTTTATACTACCATTTTCACTGTTCATAAAAATACCAACATACAAGACAGCATGCAGATCTGAGGCAAGACTTGCAGCACAAAACCCTCTGAACACAGCATCTGAAGGGACCATAAGAATCAGTTTATCGATTCCTGAAACAGTATGTTTAGTTAGCATTAGTTTCCATCCAACCCAAGCTTGGAGCACCCATTCCTGTGTTATGTCCCCATAACAACATTTTTCGTCCAGCATTGTGACTTTAGTGCATCAAATTCCAGGAAGAGAGGTGGTAACACAGCTTGTTTAGGCATTCAGTGATTTCATTAACTACTCCCTAAAACAATCCTTGGGGCCAAGGATTCAAACCTGCCAGAAACAGGAGCATGGGTAGAAACTCACGATGAAAGAATGAGCATCAAATCCTTGATTTCCTTCCACTCAAGTCAAGGAACTTGTTCCTTCTCCTCCTGGCAGCTTTATACTGATTTTAAGGTACCGCCTCCAGGCACAGAAGGAATGCCTGCTTACCCAGGCACCTGCACATTTCTGCAGCCTTTTATCACCAGTGCTGCATCAGTGCATGCTGTACACATCACACCCAGTTCTTCTGTATGGTGCAGCTATAAAGCACTAAATGAAATCTTAATCCTTTGTTACATAGGGTGACTAAAAGGAGAAGTAATCCCAGTTAAAGGTGAGTGGCATTTATGTATTATTAGGGAAAACAGAAAGCCAGCTTTCCTGCATCAACTGTGCTTTGAATATACAAATGCGCTTGTAAGTATTTGAATCAGCACTAACAGAGTTTGTTGATACTCGTGCATTCTGCAGAGTCTTGAAGTTTTGCTAAAGGACCTGTTCTTCCCCTTTTTAAAAATGCAAGGCAATATAAATACGGTAAAACAAGCAGACCATGTTAAGACAAAGGAAAGTGCAAATATAGGCAAAGCTCAACAAAATGACACAAACTGAATAGGAAAAAATAAAAGAACAACTTATGCTAGATCTTACTGTGGTAAATGTCGAAAGTCGTCTGAATACTGTTCATATTTGTAGTTCACAACATGCCACTGGGAACTGTAGTATTTACAAGCCTAAAGAGAAAAACAAACAAACAAAAAAACAAACAACAACAATGGAATTACTACAACTGTTTAGACTCAAGAAGGCTAGAGAATGAAGAAAGATCTGAGGGAGTCCTTTGTGCTAGAGAACATATTCTTCTCTTTTATAGCTGAGTGCACAGTTCTTAAAGGAAGGTCAGTCTCATACGTTTCCACATTTTGAAGCACAATTTCCCCTTTAAATCAAATGCACTGAATCATACAAGATTGAGGAGGAGGCTGATAGCAGTGTAACAGATTTTACTGATTCTCATCTACTCTGTAGGAAGTATCATTATATTCACAGAATCACAGGTTGGAAGGGACCTCAGGGATCATGTAGTCCAACCTTTCTAGGAAGAGCTAGACTTTCTCCATGGACGTTAATTATACGTTTTAGTTTGCATCCTGTTTCATTACTTAAGCCTTCCACTGTAAATACATTTGCCCTACTCTTTTTATTCCTCCTTGTTGCACAAGCCCTCTACTTCTTGTTCTGCCCTTAGGGATTGGCCTTTAACCCTCTCAACAACATTCAGACGTATATTAACAGGACTATCATTTCTCACCAGAGTCTCAATTTCCCTTCCACACTGAATTTGTTCAGTCATCTCAACATCCCCTTGTAGTTTTTCTTTTCTAAAAAACTTCTTGCTGTTTTTGCATTAATTTTTTGCAATTGTTCTTAATAAACCAACCTCCATTAAATAAGGGAACCAGGCATGATGAAAGACTATACCAAAGGGCTTTGCTATCCTGTCAAACAGACCAGAATAACCGTGCCATTTACTCGATGCAGAACTTTTATCAGCGCAATTAAACACAACATGACATTTTTAAAGGCAGCAAGATGCATGAAATGTGTAGTGATAAGGTACACATCTACAACAAGAAAAATGACACAATGTCAGAATTTCCAGTAATTCTTCCTACAGTGTAAAAAGCAAATGGATACTTGTATGGCATGCTGAAGAATTTAACCCAGTTTTGTATTGTTTTCTCCCCATACTCTACTTGAATGTTTGCACCAGCCCATGTGAGATGGACAGGAAAAAAAGAGAGGGATCAAGCCTACAACCTAACAGTAGGAGCTACTGCCAAAGACCACAGGGATAAAAAGACACATCAAGAAGGAAAACGGTGGAGATCTACGGTAGAGAAAGAAGCAGCATTGAAACAAATCTGAGGTGGGAACAGAAAGACAGTCTCACAGAAAATCATGGGAAGGATAAGACTCCAGGAGACAATGAGAATGGAATAAAGGACAGATCAGAGATGGTATTTAAATACAAAAAGCTATGCAGAAGAAGTAGGAAAAAAGGCAACAAAGGGACAGGATAAATCAGTACTCCTCCAATGGGAAGCATTCCCTCTCTTCCCTGCTAGCCTCTTCCAAAGCTCCCATGGGAGTCATTGCTTGCACAGCAGTCTCTGCCTCAGAGGGACAGAGAGGGGATTATCAGGCTCCCGGAGCGAAAACTGACATGGGCTGAAAGCTTAAAGGTGGTGTTTTCTGAATTACTCAGTATTGGCTTAACAAATAATCTTTTTAAATCTCATGTAAAACATGCAGAGTATGTAGCCACAGATTAATTTAGGAAATCATCTTGGGTGTGCTCACAGTCTTCTGTGACAGCTTGCTTTGTTTTAGAGTATGGGAAAGGCAGCAAGGAAGTGGGTGCACATCTATCGGCAGTCCTCTCTCACCCTGACACTGAACTGAGCAGTTCAGCACAACCAAAGGCAGTCTGCAGTTAACACATTCCATGCAGATCTAGCATCTACTTTCTGGTCTGTCATAAACTGTTATTATTAAAGTTATTAAAGTGTGACCATTAGCCAATATAAAATAATCACATATTCTCTGAAGATGAACATAATACTAGCATTATAACTGGCTACCTCTGCACCTCACAGGGTCAGGTCCAAAGCCTACCCCTGACAACCGTGTCCTTACACCACTCCAATGTTGTTTGCACTTTACCTTTCAATAGAGGGGTGGGAAAAAAAACCCCACATTTCTGTTTTGTGACTCTTCATAAAACAACTTGGTCACTCTTGTATTTATGTAATCTAAGTTTTAGTTAAAACTATTTGATAGTCACCTGGGCTATAAGAATACTCCTACAAGAGTAGCAAACTCTGTCCTACATGAGCCAATGAAAAGCTCATTCATTGAACACTGAGAGGGTGAGCACAGACCCTCCAATTCAGACTTCACTCACTTTCTGCTTGGCAAACGTAACCCAACTGAACCTTCTACAGAAAGGACCACTTTTTCTCTGTGGTACTTTCATTACTAAGTATTCTACTTAGCAGATGCAATTAAAGCCCACAGAGAATTCTCAACGCAGGCTTTTATTGAAAACATTATAGGCTGATGTGTTCAAAAAAACCAGTTTTGAATAACGTATAGAGCAATCCACAGTATTTTAGCTTAGAACGATAAAGGTTTATTGTGCTCCTTGAAGAAAAAGCTAATCAAAATAAAAATCAAAGGGGACAAGCAGCACATTCAGTATCATTCAGTAAATTCACAAAAGGCAAGCCAATTCAGTGCAACAGCTAATGCTGTTCTTGAACTAGCTTGTTGCAGCTATCCATTGTAAACTAGATCTAGTTAAAAAAGTTACAGCATTTTCTATTCATAATATCACAACTAAAACTCAAATCCTTCTGCTGACTATACTGACTTCTAATGATTTTATTTTTTTTTAACGGGGAACTATTATTGGAAATTGAATTTTAGCAACGAAAAAAATATACCTGCAAACCTAATTTGAGAAGCATAAAAAAACCTTTCTAGAGGCAGAGGCTTCATCAAGAGGCCAGAGCTGGATCCTACTGTTCCTGACAAAGAGCGGAGGCACCAGTGCAGGGGCTGTCGAGCTCAAGTGGACTGTGGGGGAGGTAAAATATAGACGGAGAAATGGAAGCTTTGGGACGTGGGAGGGTTGGCACATATTTGCATGAACTTTCCTACTGCCTTGTTGACCAGGCAGGCTGCACAGCCCATTCCCAAGGGCCCTATCAAATTCAGGTTTTTTTTTTTTTTTTTTTTTTTGACTTGTTGCCTAGCTGGCCTAATTTTTCCTTAGAGAGACAGACAATCCTGCAAGCTTTTTCCACCTGTAACTTCTTAGTTCTGCTTCTGGCATTGACAGCATGACGACTACCACAGTGAAAGAGGCACTTAAAGATTTACCCGGCAATACAAATCAACCTTTTGGAGAAAAGAAAAAAAAAAACCAAAACACAAAACCATAAAGGAAAAGAGAATGGGAGCTTGGAAACAGAAAGCAAAAGACCTTCCAGAGCTGGATGTGGCCACAGTGCTAACAGGGAAGCTGCAGAGATGGCTCTGTGCTCTGAGCTGTGACTGGAGACATGCATGGCACTGCTCATGAAGCCTTCCCAACTGCTTCTCCCTCCTGCGACCTCTGCTGTAACAACCAAAGGCAGCGTGTGGGATCTGGGAAGGGGGAAGGCAGTGTGATCACCCTGGCTTGAAGTTCAGCTCTCCACCCAAGGCGTACCCCTGCTCCCTTATACCCGCAAAAAGCACAGCAATCTCATGACTAGCTACTAGCAACCCAGACTTTCATTTTGGGGCTCTCGAAGCTGTTACCAAATTAACACAGTTCACACATACAGTAAAGTCCAGTGACACAGCAATGTAACAAACCGAAACATTAAAACACACTATTATTTAAAAGTATTAAACATTTTTTAAAAAGTATTTACCTCTTATTCTATCAAAAGACCCACTGTCCTTTAATAACGTAAGTCATTGTCCTGACACTACAGTTCTTTAAAGTATTGAAAGCACTTAGATTTTCAAGTTGGGGAAATCTACACTGTCATGAGCAATAGTAAAACTAACTTTGTGACATTTACCAACAGGAGTTCCCATTTTAATTTGACTTTGAACTATGTAAAAGCAATGTAGATTAGCCTGTAAATAAAAAAGCCTCAGAAATCAACTGTATGGAGACACAAACACTTTCAGTTGTACAAAAGGCTGCAGCTCTTAACGTTATGATTAATAAAACTCATTTAATAATTACTTACAGATCCTGTAGACACAACCTGCAAAATCTCAAATAAAAAAAATCCCCCAGATGAATGATGAGGACTCTAAAAACTTACTACAAGTGACAACTCCAAATTTTGTATCTAGAAAATCTACACAGGAAAGTTAAGAGGCATCCATGTGAACACTGTACTATAGCAGACAAAACGAACTACCTCATCCATCAATTGAAATTTCAATATTCTACACTGTTATTTCATTTTGATGTAGTGCTTTTCAGCCAGCATAGTCCCTACTGCTCTAAGGACGAAGTGTGAGGACTACAATTACACCCACAAATGAAAAGGAGCCAACACTGGGGTGCAGGAAAGCTCAGTCTCAACAGCTCTCCCCAGCAAACTTGTTCCTTCATTGTCCTCATCTTTAACAGTCATTTCCATAAGTTAAAACACCATAATCCGACATAAAACATAGAGTCACTCAACAGGTTTAAGTAATGCTGCATGTGCAGAGTGCCATTAGTATACTCTGTTCTGGGTTTAGCTCAGACTCCCCTGCTCAATGCGCTGGCAGATTGCAGGCGTCGCAGGCAGGACACAATCAGGTCACATGCCATTAACAACTAGCCTCTATTCCCAGGCTTTTTCCAACAGGTTGCTAAGGTGACAACTGCCTAGATGTCCATGATTTGAAAGAGGCAATTGGCTCTACAATCACTTTTAAAGCTACAAGTGAGCTCGAACATAGCTCAAGAGGGCCAGCAGATTTCTGAAGGAGACAGGCCTGACCTGAACCTACGCAAGTTGGCCCTTTGATAATACTAACAAGCCCCAAACAGCCCATCTGCACGACAGCAGGCTATCTGCCTCAGCGACCAGTAAGAAGTGCACAGCAGAACGAATGGTAGCAATAGGATTAAGAACACAACACGAACTCCACCACCTTTGCTAGAATACAGATGAGACCAGCAATGATGGCACTTGCAAGCTGATGCAAGGCCCAGCAAATCACCAAAGGAGCCCTTCCTGTAGCAGCCATGGCCGTTGGATCAGACTACTGAAGCAAAAAGGATGGATGGGTCAAGAGGTATCTGGTCTGCCCGGGAGGGATGAGACAGCTCCTCAAAAGCCCCTTTGGGCTTATTTTACACAATTGCACTGCATAACCCAGGGAAGCTCTGCAGCAAGCCGCTCCATCCTCCTTCTGCCCCTGCACAGTCCCAGCACACGCCTCCTCAATTGTGGGGCCAGCCCCTCTGCAAACATGCTTCCCAAAAACATATCCAAGTAACAAGTACCATTTTCAGAGGGATCATCTGGTTTTAACTCATTTAAGAAAGGACAGTTGACAGCTAATATTTATTTACTCTCTGAATTATTTTTCCCCTATATGTACCTAAACTTTCATTCACATAGATACAAACACACAAATAGTATGCATGTGTGTGTATACGCATGCACACTTTCTGAAAATACCGACTTGATGCAAACCAATAAGGGATTAAAGCTACCTAATTGCAACGTATTAAGTTCCTCAAACTAAATGAAGCTTTGAATCACAAAATGCACTATCGCTTTATATCTCCAAATGAAATGTGGGAACAATCCCAAGGATTGCCATTTGATCTGCATGTTCAGGAACACAGAGTGAGGAAAGGTGATATTAGGAATGTTTTCACTGTCTAAAAGGAATAATTTTACTTTGTTTCTTGTGGAGTCAATGTTTCTATTTGGGAAAATTATGGACTATGAGGACAATGCTGACTGGCATAAATACATGCAGCAGACTCTGAGGAGTGAGAAAATTCAGAATTTGGGAGGAAGCAGCATGGTACAGCGCAGAATTCAAGGAAGTCAGCAACACTCAGGAAAAATAAACACTAAAGACAATTTTATTCTGGCTTTAAAAGTTTTTGGAAACTTCGCTTTTCTTGGAACCTAATTTATTTCCTCAAGCTCCTCCTGCCTAAGAAAAGTTAAGGTGGAAAAATCCACAAGAAAAATATCCTAAGATGACTACAGGTATAGGAATGATAGATTCACAAAGCATTACCTTTAGAATATACCTAATAATTAGGTATAAATTAATAAAGGGACTCAGATATTAATCAATCATAAAATGTAAATATGTATTCTCTTTGCATCCTACAGAAAATGTTTAGTTACCAAAGGACTATTTATTTATTCAAATTACCTTAATTTTTTTTTTAAATATTCACTTTACAGTTTCAACAGAAAGGAGGTTAGACATTTTATTTAAAGTAAATTCTTCTGCCTCACCCATTACTGTAACATCTGAACATCACCAACAGTGAAAGTTTTTGATTATTGAGGAATCTAAAAGCAGTATAGGGAGAACTGAGTTAGACAAGTAGAGGCACAAAGCTTCCACTACAGGTAGACAGCATCAAATGCTATCCGTACTGAAAGCTTGCCTCAGCAACCTCAGCCTCATCTGTCTTAATCAGGCTTGTCAGCTCTCTTGCATCCATAAACCAATACTGCACAGGCAATCAAGCCATCCTGGCGTGCCTGGTAAGTACTGTTTACTATCACCTGAGCAAAGGGCCTCTGATCAAATCCCCAAGCTGTCATGTGTATGGATTTTGGTAAGGACGGCAGAAAAAAACCTGCTCCTTGAAGGACTCAAGCAATGAAAGAGCTAGAAGTGAAAGTAAAGCCTTTCTACTGTCACCAGTAGGAAACAAACACCCAGGAAGAGACAGACAGGGTTGTAAGGCATTGTTGCAGACTTCTGACAACCCTTTTAAGTGACTAGCAGTACCTTATAGATGAGACCATCTGACCACCACCAAACGTCCAGAGGGTTGAAACAGGATATTCATGGATCTGAGCTCTTGAAATAGTTTCACTACCACGTCCTCACACTGCGCCATACGCAGAAATTAGTTTCACATTTGATAGCAGACCCTTCATTTGTAGTTACCTGACTTGCTCCTTCTTGCAACTTGCTAAACTACTAAGATAGTGTAATGTACACTAGTGGTCAGAGACAGCCGTTACCACTTGTGGGGAACACAAAAATGGCTTCAGCAAAATGAAGCTGTACATTGCCTTTGTACAGTTTCCCCAACAGTCCGATCAGGAATGAGAGATTTGATGCTGGGCTGTTACAAGTCCAGCTGACCAACAGATAGTCAAGTATGTACAAGATGGATGCCTTCACTGTTCACAATATCATAGTATATTTGAAGAAAGAGAGGACTCCTTCACTGAATAAAGTGACGGCTTTTTCACAGCTCCAAAAAAGAAGTGAAGGTCACAAACTCCACTCCGCCACATCTATCCAGAAGAGCTGAACACAAGCCTGGAACACAGCAGCCTGGCGCTGCATCAGTACGGATTTGTGCAATTGCTGTGGTGGACTACAATCGCACATCTTCATAACACCCCATGCTCAGTTTTACTTGATTTTGGAGTAGAAACCAACCTCTCCCTGGAGCTTAATTTATTTTATATACAGCTTTTGGCTTTGTGGCAAAGTGGAACATATGCATTACTACTTTAAAAGAGGGTCTTATCCTGCTACTATTCCGTGCACAGGCTTAGTTCTGGTAGCACTGTTTCTTTCCACTGCTTTACTCCTCTCTCCCCCTCTCCTTGGCTCGCTGGTATTGCAGACAAAGCTAATAGATCTGCTCAATATGTATTTTACCAGGTTGTCATTAGCATCCCCTTGGAGTACTCAGCTGTAATGATTCCCAGACACTGTGTACTATGTTCCATTTTTAGACCCACCACTTTCTCTGTAAAGCCATGAGCACAGTGCTGGCTTTGCAACTTGTGGAACCTTACAATAAAAAGCAGACCCCAAAGTGCTGAAAGGGCAGCGAGGCTTCTGGGAAGGAAGATAATTCCACAAGCTGTGTTATCTTTTAACCCTACTGTCAGATTAAGAAAGATGGCAAAATTCAGGCAATTTGAGCTGGCAGTAAGTTGTTATTGCTCTTTCTAGAGCTGCTGGAGAGAAATAGGGCCAGCCTGTAAAACACCACGCTGCATACAATTCAACAGCTACATTTCTGCCTAATCCTGCATTTGATTTTTTCTAATATCTGTGTCTGCAACTGACTTCTCCTCCACAAATTATCTTGCAGTTACAGTGCATATGAAATAGCCCATACTCATTCAAACCGGGAAGCCAGCTGTAAAAAATCCCGATCTATGAAAAAAAGGCAGAGAACACACACATCACATGCTAATTACAAGTGCTTGGAATTATATCCCTTATAGAAGCTGGCTGAAAATTTGGGTTCATAAATCTGTTTTGTTAATACAAAAGATGAGCTATACTTTACATGTCTAGTGAAAGATAGGGAAGGTTCAACTTCCTTTGGGGGTGCTGGCTGCACTGTTCAATGTCCTTCAAAGTAATAAAACCAGTGAAAACCTGAAATATCCCCAAGGTAGCAGGAAGAGCAATCTTCTCCAATCTGAGATCAGGTATGGAAACAATACAACTATAGCTTTTTTTTAAAGGTAGAGCAATTAATCCCTCCTGGTGGGGCTCTAACTGCCTTGGAAGAACTTTGCTCGACCTTCTACTATGAAGGTCGAGCAGACTTTAAATACTGACAATAAACATAAACCCCTGTGCATCCTTCATTTCTCTCTACTCCTCAGATACTATGCGAATAGTCGTCACATTCAACTACTCCTCAGACAGCTATAAGATACATCTCCAAACAAGATACATACCTTGTAATAACTAACGGTCTACAGTGTCAAATAGTTATCTTTTTTGGAAAGACATCAATATTTTCAAAGTGCAAAGCCCATTCAGATCACCAATGATTAGCACTCATGTGAAAATACCAACATCAATATCAGCGAACTAGTAGTGACAAAGAATGCAGCTGGAAAACAGTAGAATGAGAGGCCGATTCAGTGCATTTGTGATTTTTCTAGATAAAACATCTCAGAATAGGAATTTGCAGATATGCTGTTAACCCTCCCCCTCCTTCTGGCCTCCAAAATTCAAACCTGATTCAAATCATCTAAACAATATTAAAAGGAAAAATATGTTAATTATAATGATACCAAGCCTCCCCCAAACCCTTGGTTTTATTTAAAATGAAAGGACACACACACTAGATATTTACCTCTTTAACAAATAAATTTTCTGCTTTTTGTTCTGCATCTTCAGGTACAGAAGGATACAGCGTCCTGATTTCCAGTGAAATTGTATCTGTCTGACAATAAACAAAAAAAGCAAATTAGAGTGACGGAACAGCAGTTTTGTATCACAAAGAGGTTAAGAACCTTATTACTATGGCTTGCATTTTTTAATCTGTCATGCAGCCAATACACATGCACACCAACAACTACAACCCAGCTCCTGCCCACACATGCTATTCAATACTATCAGCTAAAGCATTAATTACAAGCAAGGGCAGTGTTTGAATATATTTCTGGGAACAAAGTTGTTCCAAGAAAACTTGCTTCAGTCTCTGAGGTTTCTGATTAAAACAAAAAAAATCAAGTCTTGCCTACATCCTCTCCCAGATATATATGCCAAATCCAACAGCATTACTTGCTTCTCCCACTTCCCTCTGCACCTCATGCCTTTTTAGCAAGGAATGTGGAAACAGAACTAAAAGATTTGACTCTTTTGGAAGGAGAGGAGCAGAGTAGAGAGTCTTCCCAGTAAGTTGCAAAAGGACTGCCACAGGACAGCTTGATGGCTGGAAAGCAAGTGGAACCAGGCAACAGCTTCTCAGTGGGGCATTTCCATCCGTGGGTACAGGCAACAGAGCAGGATTAACACAGGACTGCTGACACTTTCTGCAACCTCCTTTCAGACTCAACAGATGCTGCACAAATTAAGCCATGTTTTTTGAAAGCAGCTCCTCACTGAGCTGGCTTGTCAGGCCCCACAGCAGGAAACCACACAGAGAAGTGGATTTCCAGGTGGTCTCCACAAGGAGCCAAGCTTCCTTTAGTTTCCACCAGGCCAACGAGAGGCCAGGGCCACCAGCGTGCTCCTCTGTGAGACCCAGGGCCTCCATGCTGAGGACAGGCGAGGCAGCCACTTTGCAAAAGTCATGAGAAGAAGCTTTGGGGTATTTTGAATTAATCCACAAATCTGGCTGCTCATTTTCTCTGCCATGAGGGGAAAACAAACACAAACCCCAGCAGACCAGATTATGCTCTCAGTTACAATGGAGTAACTCCACCACTGAAGACAATGAAGAACTGAAATCAAGACAAATCTCATCTCCCAAGCTCATTTTCTCTGCCATTACAGAAAGGCACATGATTTCCAGAGGAAGGCCTATGACATATAACCGGTTTAGTATGAACCACCACTACTTACTGAAGCCAGCAGTATCTACCGTGTCCCTGGAGGTTTTCCTCCCAGTCTCAAACTGAAAAGTGATGGGTTTTTTCCCCCTACAAATCGAAGCACCCGGACTCTACACAACAATTGCCTGGATATTACTGACTGTATTTTTCCTTACAGCTTACACAGACCACACTGATTCCCCTCCACCACTTCCCTTATGAGCAATTATGAAAGAAAGTCATGTATCACTCAGGAAGATGCAAAAGTCATGGGATTCCCAAACTTTTTCTGTTTCATCTGGATAGGTCAGGATACTGCGTGATCAAAACACTTTGGCTCCCACAGATATCTATGCTGCCTTGTAGACACCACAAAGTGAAAAAACCCTGTTATCCTGACAAACTAAGTGCTGTTTCCTAAACACGGGTTCCTGGGCTCTACCCAGCTGTTTTACCAAAGCCTGTGTCCAGTGGAGATTCACACAATCATTTCGCCTATGAGTAAAAGAGACAGCAGACGGAGAAGTATGAATTTTCAGGCCACATTTAATAACAGTAAAGATATCTGAATCCTTGGTTGCTTAGGGACTTCCCAGCAGTACCCACAGTCTCTGGAACGCACTTTATTACTTTTACTTCATGCATATATGACATTTTAAGTCCTCTTTTTTAAGTGGTGCCGAGAAGATGCAATCCCTGAGCACAGCTGAAAACCCCTGGGTGCCCCTGAGGTCCAACTCACACAGTTCTTCCCGGGGGTGGGGCCCTGCTGCCAGCAGCCGCAGCCACAAAGCACACACACCATCCTTCCGTGATATCACCACTGCAAATCGGCTGCTGTTTCCAGACTAAGGCAGAGTAGGAGGCCACAAGATAAGAGATGTGTGATGCACTCTGTACCTCACACTGACCCTGTCAGGCTGGTGGCTCAGCTGCAGAGACCAACAACCCCTTCTGCTTGCACATAACAAAACTTACCTGCCCCATGTATTATGCAGAAGATAGTTTCCAGTATTTTTTTTAGTTAAGACACACAGTAAGTCAAATTTTTTACCTAATGCAACACCTCTTGTCAACTGATAGTAACAGAGTGACAAAGACAGATAACATTTGCCTTAATGGGGTCTCTGTGCCTCCCTTCCCTTACACAGCTCATTAAAAAGACTATCTAAACAAGACATGTAACTTAAGCCCACTGTGTCACCTGTGGTACGCTCCCCCACTTTCCTTTTCAACAACACTGCACTTGAAAGAAACAACCATGCAAACAGAGAAATCGGGTAACATTGGGCTTGTCATATTTGCAGGCTTTGCCAAAGAATATCACAGGTTTATTTATGTAGAATGGGGATATGGAAAATCTTGTGTATTGTTATATTTAAACTTGTTTTAAAAACTACAAAGCACTTCCCTTCTGAGAATTAGTTATGTTTAACCACTTAGCTGCAAAACCCTTGCCACAAAAACACTTCCTGTTCATAGCTGATTACTTCCAAAGTTAACTGTTAAAGGCTGATCAGGCATAGCACGTATTCACCAAAACCTTTTTACTTCAGAAAACAACTAAATTTGAACAACAGACTAAGTGCTTCTGAAAGCATCATCAAAAAAAAAAGGATTTTATTTACAAAATTCAGCATTTGTAAGTGTGGTTTGAATGCAGCCTTATTTTCTAATATTTATGCAATCATAGCAATTGCTCAGATCAAATAGGCCAACTATCTTTACATTTCTGTGTGCAAACTGTGATAATCAAATAATGCAGGTTATCAGCCTAAAACCTTAAGTTCCGTAATTCTTCTGAATTATTTTTTTAATCTATTTTATATAAATATCCTATATCCAACAATGATTTCCGGCACTCAGTGAGGCTGTCTTATTTGCATAAACTCTTGGTCCCCAGTGCTTTATTAGTTGTAAGGTGCAATTTAATTAAGTGCCCTCTCTTGCTACATCCACGTTCTACAGAGAAAGCCACAAGTTAATATTGCTCCTTATCAATGATTGATTTGGAATAACATGTTCAGATAGTGTCTACCTCCCACTGACACGGTCAGTTTAGTATTTGAAAATGGAGTTCAAACTCCATTAGCCATTTCAGACGTTTTTACTCTGAATCTATTCAAATAGCTTTTAGTCTGAAAGCATGTTACCAGTGGTTAAATCTTTAGATGGATGCATCAAAAATCATTATATTTACTTCCTGAAAAGGCAGCCCTTCTAAGAGAACTAACCACACACGGGCAGAAATGTTCCTGTATGTTAATGCTTAGATTCAATCTCTCTAAAGAAAAGCTGCTCAGCACCATTTTCATCCAAGTAAACAGGTTTACTTAACATTACCAAAAACTGTAATGAATTAGTCCATCAAATTAAAAAGCAGGATAAGATGCAACTTGGCTGTACAAATACCACTGTGCAAATGCTGTCGCTATACAGGGCTCCTGACAGGCTGCTGCCTGCAGTCCCAGCACAGACCTCATTGAGGGGGTACGTGCATGGGGGCAAAGCGAAAGGAAAGCAAGGACAAAGCACATTTAAAGGACAGATTTTGCACCATCACCAACTGAATCATGTTCGGTGTGAGAGGCTATGCTTTGCCCACACAGTGTTTGCTTTGCTGGCTGCATTAGCTCTCTCTATTTAAATAATTGTAGTGCATCCCTCTAAGTCTAAATACCTCTTGCCTTCCTGCTCCTCCTAACCAATGCAAACTTGCACGTCAAGGATACCCATATCTCATTAGTCATGAGAATAATGGACTCAATTTCTGCTTCTCTAAGGATGAGCAGATACTGCCTATCACATGGGAAAGTGGGAGATCAGTCATGTGCTACTGTAAATAACCCATGATCTCAGCACTGTAACTCTTCTGATCTTAGAAATAACAGTCAGGTTTACACGGTTATTTCCCAGAAGGCTCCAAGTCCTGCGCTTAGAGCTGCCCCAATGGCACATGTGATTTATTTAATGTGAAGAGGCAGTATTGTTGCTTGCTCTTGCCCTCTCCCCTTAAAGATGCATCTGGTTCTGTTGTGAACTTCTGTATCCGAACAAACAACTTTTGTCCCTGTATAACATCTAGATAGCAGAGGTTTCACAATCTGAAATATAGGGACATTTTGGCTCTTCCTTGTTCAGAGCTAAAAAAAAGGCCTGGGAACAGTCACATCTGCAGCAATGGAGAGTATCAGCACTGCACAGCTCAGCCCCTCTTCTAAGGCCTCTAGGATACCTGGAGGGCACCGTGGAGCCCAGAAGAGCCAGGAACACATGTCAGATTGAACTGCAATAGGTTTTGCAGTACGCAGGTGAGCTTTGCGATCTTAACACCTGTCCTAAATTTAGGCAATGAATTATTATTTCTATTATTCAGCCATATTTACACAGTTAATTTAAGAAAGCCTGAGTTCCACTTTTCAGAGATTTAAAAAACAGTACATGGGGAGAGAAGGAGGAACAAATTTTCACAGCCCAGAGAGTTTAACATGCTTCTATGCCCTCTCAAAATTAAGTACATACTAAATACTTTCAGCTCCCCTGTTATGACAACTAACTTATATTTATCAACACACTGCTAACATATTTAGTTACTAAACCTCCACACAAGCAAAGGTATTAGGCAAAGGGGTCCTGAGCCTGTTGCCACTAAGGATCATTGGTGCCCTCCCTACGCAAGACTTGAGATCCTGGAGAGATTTGAAAAGAGGCTGCTGGGGGTACAGTGAATTTTCTAAGGATGGCAACATGAAGAAAGGATTAAAAAGTACTTATGAAAGGATACAGAAAGCCTTTTGCCTGGATACATGAAGGTGCTTAGGAGCAGAAGTACAAATGTGTGACAACAAATCCATACAAGACTAAGATGTGAAAGATTAAGGGTGAGAGGGAGACCAATCTGAAGGAAGTTGTCACACTTCTTTCATGACCTCCATTCTGGTAAACACGTAGGCGGAAAGTGAGTAATAGGAATGCCAGACAACAGCAGTTCCAGTTGTCAAGGGAGAGTGTGGCCAGGTCTGGGGAACCGAAGGTGAACGGACCACGGTAACCCAATGGTGAGGATGCAAACCTACCAGCATCACCACCAAGCATGCATTTTTGCATGCATAACAGGAAGCTCATCAACTCCCACTTACTACCCTCAAGAAATACAGTGCAACCGTGTACTCATGTGACAGGGAGCTCCTGTGAGGCTCTGCAGATCCTTCCTCCACACAGTTGCTGTATTGCTGCAGAAATATCCACTGGCCATTATTTCACAGCACAGCAACAGAAGGGTAATTTATTCACGGTATCCAGGAGCAGGTGAAAAATGAAGCTGAGCTGACATGCTTTTTCTTAAAGGGAAATTGGACTTTGGGCAGGCAGGAGGAGAGTTAGCAGGCAAAGCATTGCTAGGAAAGTAAAAATTAGAACTAATGTGAATCGATTTTTTTTAAAAAGGATTATTAAGCACAGTTACAAAAAGTGAAGCATCTTTTCCCCAGCTGGAGTAAAACCAAAGGATTCGTCTTTAATGTATACATCTTGTATTCTTCTGTTGAAATGCAGGGACATGGAGAAATATAGTCTATCAGGTTCAGATTGAGACCAAGAATTCTTTGCTGTTCCACAGACTTCCCGTAAGATGTTGGAAATGACCAAAAAAAAGTCTTGTGAGAATAACTGCATTCGCTTTGAATTGCATTCAAAGAGAGAAAGCAATTCCAAGACGAAACAAAAGACCAGACAGTACAGCAGCTTGATGATAACCGACCCATATCTGATTCGTGCAGTGAATACTACAGATCCAGAAATGGGAAGCCATTATTAAAAGCAGAACTTTCTTTTACACTTACTGCCCTCAGCTAATTCTTTTGGTGGGTTTCACTCTGAAGAGAGTTTTGCCCATAGGAAGTGCTAACACACATGCCCAAACTGGGGCTGCATCAACACTGAGCCACGAAGTCTGAAGCAATTGTAATCATTAGGACTTAAACAGTAACATCCCCCATTTCCTGGGGCATTATCACATTAAATAACACTCAGAGCCAGCCTGAGCACCTCCTAATTCAGTCAGATGTGGATCTCTTTCTACTCAAATGGCTGACCCAGACTTTTGTGCACAGGTGATATTTCAGCAGGAAGGAACAGGGTTATAAATAGGCATGCTGCAGCTGAAAAACCTGTATGCTATGAAAGCTCTGCAGTCCTGTCTGGTGGCATAGGCTCTTGTTACTGCAGCTGACTTGAACAGAAGATAACAAAGAAAAGAGGCAGGTTTGTTGCAAGGGTATGGACCCTACCTACCACTGCCTCTGCTCTTTTGAGAGTACAGGCCACCTTACTATGCAAGTACCTCTCTCATCTGTCTTAATTTTTTTTCTTCTTCTTCTTCTTTTATTTAAATAGATCATGCAGAGTAGTTGCAAAGCATAACACAGAGGAAGCAAAATAGAAGTGGCTACTAAAAGCTAGTCAGCAACTGCTCAAAATGAAATGAAAATAAGGATATGAAAATATGGTTTGACAGGCAGAAGTCTTGAGCAGTAGGACATGATTCTTCTTTCACTGAGAGGGTTTCCTCCACTGACTTGAGCTCAGTTACTCTAAATCAAGGGGCTCAAGGGCCTTGTGACAGCACGCAGTATGTCTAGTCAGCTTTACAATGCTAAATTTCAATTTCATAAATTCATGAATGTGCAAAATGGATAAAGGAATTAACAGTAATGAGAAATCTATTCTGTTTAGTTTTCTCTCAATGCCATGAGCACATTAACTCAGTTAATGTCACCAAGGAAATAGAGCCATTTAGTAAAACAAATCAGTCGATTAGACTTAGCCAGCCCCACGGGACAGTAGCAGTGCTATGAGCTGATGGGAAGGGCCCTCACAGAGCAGTTACAATTGGTCACAAATTGAAATATATTTCCATTACAGAATGCCTATTCATCAAAATCTGAATCTTTTACAGGGATCGGTTGATTTTGAAGTTGCTATAAGATGCAGGCAATCTGCCAGCTTACTTGCCTGGCAGCACGCCTCCCCAGCCGCCAGCCCCTGCCCTCCTGAGCTGCCCCATCACCACTGCGGTGAGGGCTGCCTTGGACTTCCAGGTTCTCTATTTCTTTGCAGCTTGCCAGGACAAGCAATGGTGAACCCAGGATGAGGTCAGGCAGCTCCACGGCTGCGGGGTTTGGTATCCACAGCCTGTCAGCATCCCACCTTGGGAGCCTGCCCCAGCACTGGGGACTCTACGCCCCCCCATCACTCAGGATGCCAGATCCCAAACCCCAGTGGAGAATTTAAGGCAACCCCAAAACCAAACAAAAATCAAGTCCATCTGGATTTATCTTTCTCATGCAATCTAATGTCAACAACAGCACAGATTGGAAATATGTCACAGCCTCTAAGAAGTCTGACTTTGAGCAGAAGGCCAGGAATCATGGCTGTCTAATTCTCGCAGCCAAATACATTAAACAGAATAGGATCAGAAAGACTGAAGGTAAGTTAAGGAAGTGTGATTAAATTAGATTATAATAGCAGGGAGAGATTCCAGCACTGGCCAAACTACCACTGTGCTGAGCAAACAGAGAAGTATATATTATGGAATAACATGTTTTCTGAGTTCCTGAAATATATTTGGGAACAACCAGGGCTTTGAGCTTTACCTGATTCTGAACAGTAAATTCATTCATATACAAACATCAGAGGAAAAAAGAAAGCAGAGTAAATTTGGTGGGAGGGAAGTAAGGCATTATGCATAAATTAAGAAAATCTTAGAGAGCCCTTAGGCAACTTATGACTCTCTCTCTAGAAATGAAGATAAAATAAACAAACAGACAAACCTAAGGGAAAGAATAATACATATTTGTCTTGTACTTACTGAAAAGTCATCATCGGGGAATAATATCAGATCCTTAAACTGGTTATCCCCAATATTTTTTTCAATCTCTGTGATAACAGCTTCATAATCCAAAGGCTCCAACAGTTTGGGTTTTTCTTGCTGTGGAAATAAAGAAAAGATCAGGTAATCTCCCTACACTCAGATTTGCTTTCCTCTCCCTTTATAAACTGAGATCTGTTGCATTTTTCCTTTTTTACACAAAGGAATCAGTAACTTCTCTCCCCCACCCCTTCTTCCCAGCTTTTTGCAGTCGAGCTCACACAAGAGCAGTGGAAGTGAGGAAGCTGGGCCAGTTGTAACAGTCACTCTCCATCTGACAACTCAAAAGCAATCTGACAACTCAAAAGCAATCTGTCAGCTCATTACAGAGACCAAACCCACCACATTAACTTACCTGTCATTCTCAGGAACACTCTTCACTGTCTCCGTAAATACGTGTAGGCAAACAGACACAATTTGAACGGAACTTTGAGCTAATATGTTTCAGAATAAGTAACCTACTAATTTCTTCACTGTCTTACATAGTCCCACCTCATTAACTGCTGGTAGCTTGTGAGTGCCACCACATTGTTTTAATTGGTAATAATCCAAGGTTATTCTCCTGGAATAAATTATCTGGAACTCATACCAATGGTTTCTCTTGTTAGAAACAGTATTAGTGTTATAATAACAGTACTATTATTGCCCCAAACAGTGCTAAAATAAGAAACCACCATAGGAACAGCCTAACAAAAGAAAAGTCACACTCTCTCAAAATACAACCCGAAAACAGAAAAAAAGAAGCCCATCTGACATGCTAGAATACATTAAACAAACAAAGAGTCATGTATTACAGTGACAACATTTGCTTAATTAAAAGACTTAAGCATCAGAAAGAGTAAATGAGAAAGGGCAAGAGAACTGCTAGAAGGGATGGAAAAAGAACGTGATGAGAAATAAAAGGACACTAGTGGAAAGCAAATGCAGAAACACTTCTGCAGAACACTTTTTCAGTCTGATGTAATAGTGGGCATTAAGTAGGTTGTATTTTGCCCACTGTTCCTGCACTGTGCTATCCAGAATAATATGAAGTTTCCCTCCCTCCTTCCCTAAACCAAACCCACAGTGTATTAGGGAAAAAACCCTTTCATATCTTCATAAAACAAATTTCTCCAATGGACAATCTCATATTTGTCCATCATATTTGATTTTATATATATCATTCACATATGGTCCATTATACCTGTAATGTTCCAAATACACAAGCCTCTTTCTCTTGACTTCATTCTAGAGAGTTACTGTTTTTTTTCAGGAGTTACATCCACCTCAAGATTTCTTCCCAGCTCTTGTGAACATTGTTTCCCTTGTATATTAAGTTCAAGACTCCATTTGGTATCAAATGCATCTATGAAAAGTTTAATTAGGTATCAGTAACACAGCCACACAAAAGACACTAAAACACTGGGCCACACATGTTCCTAGAAAGTTATTCAACTGCTGAACAGCTTGTGATAGGATCACAGAATAACTCAGGACCTCTGCAGGTCATCTACTCCAACTCCCTGCTCAAAGCAGGGCAAGTTGGATCTGGCTGCTTGGGAGCTTGTCCAGATGAGTCTTGAAAACCTCCAAGGATGTAGATGCAATTTAAAAAGTTGGAGCTGTTCCTTCAACAGTTCTATCTATTAACTCTCCTCTCAGTCTATTAACTCTCTTAGTCCCGTTTGCCAGCTTAAGTGTTAATAAACTTCTAAAAATCATTAGTATTTAACATTCACAGCCCAAAAGCACTATCTACTGATGCTGAGACATTAAAGACTTGAAAAAGATAGACAAGATCAACACGTAACAGAAATAAACAGAACTTTTTTTGAAAGCTATTTCCCAGAGAAACTGGTTCATGAATGTTGCTGTGGGATGCAAGGGAGAGGGAGGAAAGAGAAGCAATACTTGACCTAAATATGGTGTATCTTTAACCACCAACTCCCAGGGAACAACTAAAAGATCTATCTGTTTGAATAAAATAAAAAGGGATTCTGACACACAGATGCGGTGCTAGATTCCTTCCTAGATGAATCTGGAGATGTACATGGACTGTTGTCCATCTTGCCTTAGAATTATAAAAGGGAGGTTGAATTAGAAATAACTTGCGATTGCTTAACAGAAAAAAGAAACTTGTCTAGAGGAAGGCCACTGTTAAAAAAAAAGCCCAAATGGGAAGAAACAGCTTTAAAGTTTAATTTAGATTCTGTGACAGGACTGTATACCAGCGTGTGGTGTTCTGGTAAGACAAGGCACCACACTGGGACATATGAGACTTCATATTAACCTAGCCACGTTAAATTAGACCATCCCAAGCTGGTACTTGGCCCTGGCAAGTAGCAGTTGACACATTAATATCCAGTCCTGCCAAAGAAACACTCAGGTTGAGTAGCAGCCATGTTCTTTAGTGAGGTTTCAGTCTGCCGTTTACTGACAGCAGCTCCCCACAGGAACGTAATGGGCTCATTCATCCATCTCACCATGCACAGCTTGTTCTCGTTTCCTTTCAAGTTATGTTGAGTCACCCCAGTATCATTTAGCCATGGGTTTTAGACTCTCCTTCATTAAGTCTACCATTGTGTCTCTCTATTAAATATTCCTATGTAGACATAAGCTTTGAGGAGTTAAAATATGAAACACCAGTGCACACAGAGTGTACCATCTCTGCTATACCACTCTTTTTGGGAACGATGCCCACGCTGGAACAAAGTTCACTCAGTCCAAGTTTAGCAGAACGTAAACTTGTAGTAGTGTAACTGCTGCCTTCAGTAGGAAACCTTATAGCAACCCACTTACAAGAAAAAACTCAAAAGTGAAAAAATCCACGGACTGACATTTATGAGGTGCAAGTGTTTCATGCAGGCATTTTTCCTGTGTAGTGGTTTCACTAAAACATGTACGTTTTCTGCAGAAAGGTTGTGACATTGAGTACACCGAGAACCCTCCCTTCCTACAGCAAATACTGTTAGGGTAATAGTTTTGCAACAATCTCAACTTTTAATAGGTTAGATATGCCACTGAAACCATAAATGTCCACTCTTCAAAACCAGCGACGTGTCAACACAATATTAATCTAGGTCAGATACTCCTTGGAGATGTCATGAATGTCAGCTTTCAAAATCTCTTAAGAAAACAAACTAAGCAAATGACATGAGTAGCCACCTTGCTTTTGAAGTCATAGGCTAAGAAAAAGCTGGGGAATCCCACAAATCTTGGGACTTCCCTTGAAATACGGGGGAATCCCATAAAAACATGCAGCATTTGAGGGTTCTCTGTGCCAATGGAAACTACCCCTTTTGCGGGACTGGCAGAATGAAGAGGTATTCCTTCTTCCCCCTGGAAATCCCTGCAAGGTTGGGGTGAGCACAGATGCATCTGCTTCAAAATTAACATCACACAAATGTTCAGCTGCAGGTGGAGGCAGGGTAAGCTATGTCACATTGGCCTCTCTTTTCAGAAACTTGCAGCACTTGGAAAGCCGTTCCTGATAGCTGTCTGAAACACTCCAGGGGTAAACTTCTTGACAGCTGCAAGGTCATTTACATGAGACAAGAATGCGGGTTGAGAAAACCCTGAAGCAAACATATAAAGTGCATGAGCATCACTGTTCCCACAGCACTAATACTCTTGCTCTCAGTGCTGCAAAGAGCATGATACAATGGAAACATTTTCACAGATGTTAACAGAGAAGTCTTATGAGAAAGTTTACACCTCTGAAACGTAACTAAACGTAAGCAGGTGTGACCTTAGGAAAATTACTCCAAAACTTTTCATTGAAGCGCTTCAATATTTCTATAGACACAATGACAAATGCCATTCTTTTCATGGCCTTACAGCAAAATCCTGTACAAAATGCGATACTGTATTATTGTCATACATATTATGCCAACTCCCATAAATTAGAGATGCAAGTAAGAGCCCATCCTTGTCAATATACTGACTGCAGAGATAATCTAGTCCATTCCTTACCAACATCATGCATGACAGTATAATACACATGATGCTTCTATCAATTCTGCATGTTCTTACAAACCTTAAGACTGTGTAACGTGGACACCAACTCCACCCTTTGTAGAACCAGTACTTTGGATCTGGCAAAGCTTAGAACTGCAATGCTTAGTACCGCATTTATGATGGGAAGCAGCAGCTGATTTAGTTAGCAGTTTATCTCTAGAAGGCATGGAATGGTTGCTCAGTTTTCTCATCACAGACAGAAGCAGCGATGTTGGGATTAGCAAATTTCTCCCTGTGAGCACTAGCAGAGATTTCTAAATGAGTAGGGCTGATTTAAAGCTAATTCAATAACCATAGTGCTGCCTCTTCTCAATTTAACTTCTCTGTTCTTTTTGGAAACAGACCAACCTAGCAATCTGTGCCAAGATTGAATTATGCTGGCTTGGATTTTTATAATGCTTTTTATATTCTCTATCTCAAGTGAGTAATGAATTACATTTAGTTGTACTGAAACGATTGTGAATACATCTAGTAAAAAGGCACTCTCCGACTCCTCACCTGCTACAACAATTACAGCAGTACCATTTACTTCACACCCTGATAGTGTTGCAGAGCATACTTCTGTATGTTGAGACAACTTTTCCAAACTTTTTAAATACTGAAGAGATCTTTAATGAGCGCCAGAGCCAACATCACAGAGGAATAACTACTTAATTTCTCATGGGTGAAACAGCCCAGATTCCAACAGTGACATATGGCTTGATTGCCATCGTCTTCTGGTCTAGGTACAAAAGCATTATTTTTCCCAGTAATAATGACGAAAAATAACCACATAAATTTAGATTTTCCAGAAACAGATATGGTACCTGGCTTGCCTCCAGCTGCACAGACATTGTGCATTGATGCTAGTACCCATCTCTCTTCATAATTATAGGATAAAATGACTTATATCATCCTCCTGAAGTCGTATTTCTGTGAACACTCACTAAAGGAGGAAATGATGTAAGTGAGACCAATAGTCTCTGGATAGTCATCCCAAACACTTCCCCATTCTAAAAATAAAGTAGACCAAATGCTATGATTTTCTAATGCTTTAATGACATATTATTCCCTGACACCAAATCCTGAGTATCTGAAATTTATTGAAATTAATGCAGATATTTAAATTAATTTCTTCCCTTCCCCATGCCAGGAAGAAAAAAAAAAAAAAGAAACAGATACACAGAAAGAATTTAAGCTGATGGACTTCAGTTACCTGACTAAAATATCTTCATGACAGGAGGATGCACTGAATGTTCATAAAAAGAGCCAAAAGAGTTGTGATGGCCAGATTGGTCAAGATAAAGCAGGACTCTGAGTTTATATTTCATATGGGCTATGGCTTGTCTAAAATTATAATTAATTCTTGTATACATTTGAAATGCTGAAATGGGCAGACTTACAAGAGAAAGGGCCAGTTACTGAAATAACAGCACCACCTTCCTTCATTTTTTTTATAGGCTTCTCAATGATACTATTAACCAAGCCCAACCCTCCTAAAACTCACAACAGCAAATTAAATTACTTTCTGGGATGACAACAATGTGAAGTGTTTCTCACACTTCTTGTTCTTCTTAAATACCGTCTCTGGCATAATACATCAGATTTTTTTACATGGTTAATATATGCAGTTAATTTTACTTCTCCAGGGTGGGCCAATTTAAATTAAATATTTCTCTGCCAAGCCTGTCCAAACTGAAGCTAAAGAACAGTCAGGACTCCGTGACTTTTGGAGACGGTGTAGTGTAAAGACTGAATTTAACCCTGTCTTCACACATACTAGTGATACAGACTGCCCAGCACCTCTGAGGCATGTTAGACACAGCTGCCTGAATATTCAAGGAGCTGAACTGGGGCTAGAAAACCATTCACTTTTTATGGAGTCACCAAAACTTTTGCTTTTTTGCAGGACCAATGTACATCTCTATTCATCATTAGGCAGTACAGCAATGTGATGTCTGGGGTGACTTCCATGGGAAGGGTATCTTCACTGGGCACACCTTTTTCCCCCACCAGGTAAGATCATGGGCGAGAAGCCAGATGACCCAATACTCTCCTGGCAGCAAGTCCCACAGCAGCGTTTGTACCCAGTGGGCACAGACAGCACAGCCACGCAGGGATTATGGTGCCCCCAACACCTGCAAGCAGCTGAGCTGGGAGTGACGGGTCTCATCAACTCAAAACACTCTCACCCCACAGGCCTGCCCTCTCTCCACTCCCAATGCACTCCACATCATGTAATGGATTTTCTTTAAGGAAAATTAGTTTTGCATTTCAAGCACAAGGGAGGAAATTCAGGGTCTGCAAAAGGTATTTGGGGAAAGGACAGGAAAGCACAGCCAGAACCAGCAGGCAGATGGTCCCTCCTTTTAATTTAGATCTCTCCACTTTATGGTTGCTTGGCCTGGTGTGCATCTATTTACAGTCAACAAACTCCTTGGCCACATTACAAAGGCTAAATTTGGGCTCAGTATGTGAATCCACAATCAACAAATTTCTTAATTAGTGGTACAAAGAAAATTTTCTATGACACCCCTTCCTCTCCACCCTAAAACACACTCATCAGGTCCAGAATGGTTAATTTGTCATGTCTTTCAGTAAGCCTTAGAGAATTGCACTTGGAAAGAATCCAGCCAATCTTTCAGGGCTGCACAGCAGAACTGATACACCCTTTAGCATCAGCAGTGAAGCTGATATGCCAATAAATTTCATGAACGGGATTGCCAGTTCCCACAAGATTCTGATACAGAGGAAGTTGCAAAGAATTACAAAAAGATTCAAATGCCCAAATTCCTAGTGATTCAGAAATTAGTTTCCAAAACGCTATAGCACCTACCAGCTTAAGCAGTGCAAAATCAGGGAAACCTGCAGAAGGCCCGCCTGGTGATGAAGAAAGTAAAAAGTCATTTTCTTTCAGGAAAGCTTCTTTATTCAAAGAAAATCCTGATTGACACCAATAAGGGATTTGCTTGACTAAATGAGACTTACTCTGTACAAATACAGCTGGGATGGGATGAAACCTAATTGCTTACATTGGAAATTACCATTGTTTTGTGGATCAAAATCTATAAGGTCTACTTTGCATATTTTCCAGCTTTAAAAGTGACTAACAGAATTCAGTGTGTTAAATATTTGAAAAATGGAAACACTCATCTGGATGAGCTAACTCAGATAATTTTCATTTTAACTGATGGACCAGCTGCAGCCAGAGACTTCAGTGGCACGCAGACACCTAACTTCTCCAGCAAGCTGATGAGCAACCAGGGTTAAGACTACTCAAACCACAGAGACCTGTTCTCAGGCAACTAGGAGCGACCTACTTTTTCTACTACCTTTTTTTTCTCAAGTTAGAATTTATTGTTGCTTTCGCTATGAATTTTGAAAGCACTAGGCCTCGTAAAACTATCTCACTCATGGTTAAAATGCACAAGACACACAGGACTGCTGGTTGAGCAAAGCATCCATGCTGGGAGGAGGGAGGGGATGCTTCATGCTACACTCTGCTTAGTCATTATGTGTTTCCTAAATTCTGTTTCCCAACCACGATTATACACCTGGCAATGTAGCCTGGCTGCTGTGCTTTCTTAATCTGGAAGGTATATGCATGGGCATGTACACACGTGCATCTTCAATGACTAGCACTTGCCATTTTAGACATCAGACAAAACTACCAATACAGTCTGCAAAATATTCAAGGTAAGAAAACAACTTGTCCTCTGTATTTATACAGTAGCTAGAAACCTTTTTAGGAAGGAGATAAACAAATTTCATTTAGCCAGAAAATTACTAAAAATCACCATGCCACTGACAGCAAGACCTCTAAAGAAACTGCTAAGTTTTTAAATTAGATTTCATGTATTGGCTTCTCAAAATGTCAAAAATGACAGCTTCTAAACAGTGAGTACTTCTGAAGCCTAGACTAAATATTTGTCCATAGGTCACTTCAGGAAAAAAAAAAACAAGAAAGTCTTGTAAAGTATCTTAAGGTGGTTTGTTTGGTTTTGGCTTCCCCCCTCCAAACGTTTAATTTACACAGACCTCTAACCTGGCAACACTCAGCCACTTCACTCCCCTTAAGTGACCTTAGCCAGAAAAAAAAAGTGCAGTTATAGCAACAAAAGGTTTTGTTTAAATCTAACATGCTGAATCTATTCATAAAGCAAGCAAGCAAAAGCCAAAGATATGGTTCACTCATCTGAACAGACAGGTAGGATGCACTGAAAGGGGATTTGGAAGATGGAGTGGGAGCCGTGGGGGAGTGGAGAGGACCATGACTCAGAGCTGAAGCACTCCATCCAGCCACTTACCTCATTAGCGATTACTTAGAATCACAGAATCATTAAGGTTGGAAAAGACCTCTAGGATCACATCCAACCATCAGCCCAACACCACCATGCCTCCTAAACCATGCCCTGAAGTGCCCCATCTACATGCCTTTCAAATACCTCCAGGGCTGGCAACTCTACCACCTCTCTGGGTAGCCTGTGCCAATGCCTGACCACTCTTTCAGTGAAGAAATTCTTCCTAACATCCAATCTAAACCTCCCCGATGCAGCTTGAAGCTGTTTCCTCTTGTACTATCGCTAGTGACCTGGGAGAAGAGACCAACCCCCACCGCACTACAGCCTCCTTTCAGGTTGTTGTAGAAAACAATAAGGTCTTCCCTCAGCCTCCTCTTGTCCAGGCTAAACAACCCCAGCTCCCTCAACCTCTCCTCATAAGACTTGTTCTCTAGATCCTTCACCAGCTTCACTGCCCTTTGGACACACTCCAGCAACTCAATGTCCTTCTTGTAGTGAGGGGCCCAAAACTGAAGACAGTACTAGAGGTGCGGCCTTCACCAGGGCCGAGCACAGGGGCACTATCACCTCCCTGCTCCTGCTGGCCACGCTATTCCTGATACAAGCCAGGATGCCATTGGCCTTCTCGGCCAGCTCATGTTCAGGCAGCTGTTGTCCAACACCCCCAGGTCCTCCTCTGCTGGGCAGCTTTCCAGCTGCTTCACCCCAGGGAAGGAGAAGTGAATTGTCCTGCCCTGGACACCACAAAGGGGATGTTGTAGTGAGTCTAGTTCAACTATTCTGTAAACACACTTTGCTTCATTTTTGCTTTTTCTAGCATGGTCTCAGGCAGGCAGATTCATGGTCACAAACAGGAACATTAACAAAACCATCCTGCAACCTATACAGAGTGGATTTGACAAAAGCTTTTAAGCTTACAGTACAAAGTTGATGCAAACACCACTTCTGACTCTGTGTATACACACATACATATATATATACAACTTCACATATTTAGAGTTATTGTAGTCTAAGGAAAACCTACATTAAAAAAAGACACTCCTGATTTTTACCCTTAAGTGGCACTCAGATGAGCTTCATAGCAAAGGTAGAAACGCAGCTCTGATACCTACAGCATCTATACAGCAATAATAGAACTGGTTATAGCAACAAGATCAGACCAAACCAGTCCCCTCCCTTTGTGAAAACTGGATGAATAAGGGAGAGGGAGTGATCTGCCCATGGTCATCTGTGTACAGGTTTGGGGGAAGGACAGAAGGGAGGATATGCCAGGTCACCCAGGTCATCCTAGCTCACCCGCTCCTCTACCAAGCTCATCTAGTAAAAACCTGCTGCTAGAACAGGGGTGTATTTTACATAACACTGTGCGCAGCACAGAATTGTCTTTAAAATAGTTTTTTATTTACTTTGAAAATAAAGGTTTCTTTATGGTAGACTTTTTTTAGAGTACATAGGCGACTTTCTTTCAAGGACTGAAGGGAAAACTCTAATGTCTGTTCATTAGATCATGCTCTGATGCTAAAGACTTTGATCTCTATTTTAAGTCTGATGATGAAGCTGCAACACAGCACATAAGCAAACCACATTGCCTGTTTTCACTTAAACACTAAAATTTAGATGTATGAAGTCCTAGACCTGTACACTGAGCAAGCAGTTGTTTTGAAAGGGGCTCAAACACTTCAGAAGCCCCTGAAGCAAAAAGAACTGACAAAAATGTTTGTACTAGCTGTGAACAAATTTTTCAAAAATACCATTTAACTTTCAGAGAGTACTTATTACGAAGTCACTCTCCCGTTGGGCAAATCTCATACGCTGTTCCGCTTGATTTTACTCAGTGAATATTTCCTTTTTAATACCTACTCTATGGTTACTTATCTCTTCATGAGTTATAGGTATTTTTCATACTACATATCTGAGTAAATAATTGTAAGTATTTCCACAGAGGCTTTATCTGTAAAAATTAGTATCATCTATATATGACTATTACAAACTCAGCTCTCAAAATTATGTTAAACTTATATTTCCTTGACATCAACTACCCTCCCATTCAATTATCTAGCTATCAAGTCATTTACGCACACAGAACGGAAACGACAGCAAAATCTGGTCAACCACACTGAGCTCAATCAACAACCTACAATCAATTAAAACTAATCAGATCATAATTAGTCTTACAAAAAAAAGTTTCCACTAAATAATACAAGTCCATCTACAGAAATACAGGTGTAGACATAGTATATTAAGAAACGTACTCTTTGAATAAGGTCCCCATATACAAAAGCCTTTACAACACCACTTTGAAGTCTGCAGCACTGGAGGTGCAGAGGACTGATGCATGAAGAAGAGGTTGGCTCCTGATTGATAGCAAAAAGTGCCCATAGGCCAAAGATTTAACATGCTCCAATTATGAAATACTGGGTAGAAAGACACAGGTCACAAGCCACAAAAGTTAAGCCAAGTGTGCCCGCGTTTCCTAAGGGCTAAACAAACTATTGAGAAATACACTCACAGAATAACATGACACAGTAACCCCATCTTAGTCTATCTCATGCCTGAGAAGAACAAATATCAGAGTGAACAGATTCCCCTGAAACCCTGAGTTATGTCCCTGACATTACAGCAGCCAGCCACTTCACGGAAACTGCAGCATGAACCACAAGGTTCTGTTGAAAAAGGGACATTACCTATTTCCAATTAAAGGCAACAGGCACATGGTTACAAGCACTCTAAGTTTTAGGTCAGAATATGATACATTTTATTGACTCGTAGAAATCATAACAATTTGAAGGTTCTTTGGCACCACTAAACTGAACAGACTCTCAGCTTTTTTTTACCTGAGGATACAGGCAAGAACGAACAAATACATTTCCCTTTTTCTGCAGGCAGGCTACTGATTTATTGTTACTATTTGGGCTTTTACTTCCAGCCATGCTTTCCTGTAAAGCTTAAACTACTTCTGGTGAGCACTATTCACGTATAGTCAGGATTTATACAATAATGACAAAAGTCTGTCCTAACCAGGATTTAAGACGATAAGCAACAGTGCCTACCTGCTGCCCAAGCCCTGTGAACTGCCAGGGTTAGATGCTTTCAGCAGCACCACCAGCGTTCACTCTTTGGATTCAAGACCATGAAGCTTAAACTTGGTATCTTTCACCGCATGCCAATAGCTCAGGCAGCAGCAACTACACTGTAAAGTAGCCTTGTCAAAAAGATTAGTTTCCATATAAAATGTCTTTCAAAATGGCAGCTAGTCACAAGCAAAACCAAAATCCTCTACTAGGATGAGCCACAGACCATCTTAATCAATCTGCAACCAAGTGTTACAACTGCAAACTTAGTTTCCTTCCTATTTAAAAAAAGTGAATAAGAATAATCTTATTCAGTGTATTATTACCAGTTCTTTGTTACACTGGACATGCAGAATAGCCTCAAAAGAGCCTCCAGCATGCACACACATACACATGTAATTGGATATACAAAAGTACAGAAGAAACCAAACACCTCTTGCCATGAAATAAAGGATCCATTTTCTCCAAGTCATTCTCGGGGAAACCATTACATGTTTGACATCTAAAGTAATCTCTCAAGAGAATACACTGAAAATCAGTACTTGCCTAAGGCTTCTCAACAGCAAGCTCTAAGCATTTTACCTAAAATTGTCTGCAGTTTCAGTCAGGAAAGCTTAGGCACAACGCAATTAATGTGAGCTACCCAGTGTCGTGAGTTTTGGGAGGCACAGTCCTGGCCCAAAGCCATCACTGGCAAAGCTGCCACCTACCTTGCAGGGCAGAACCTCACTCCAGCTTTCCACCAAGGGCTCTGTAGCTTTCTCCATTTGCAGGAGGACAGTGGCCTTCTCCTCCTACTCCTAGCCTCAAGAGGCACAAATCACCCACAGCAGATCACGAGGTCTGAAATAGCACAGAGTAACTCCCTACTCCAGAGGCAGCAATACGGATTTTCATGGAACTACCAAGCACATGTTACCAGGTGCCAGAGAGACTATCACACAATGCCATTATCACGTCGATCAGACATGTACTGATGCTGTACAACAGTTTCCCTAATGTACTTGAGTTCTGCAAACTCCTGAACTCCTCGTGCTTCAGTCTCAGACTTCATTAACCATTCCTCAGTGTTCAGTACCTCATCACACAGATCAGCCAGACTCAGTCAATCCTACGTACACACCATGGAATAAATCCTACTCTCTCCTACGTGTAGTCTGAAGAGTGCTTGACCTGTAACTTCGCAATTTTGTAGAAGAGGTGGAAGAAGGGGTGCATACTTACACAGCTTAATCTGTGAATTTCTCCTTGATTCACTCGCCTAATGGTCCTTCTCTTCCTCCGCAGTTCACTGGGCTCCCTTCTGAATCTCCCGCGAAAGCTCATTGTATCCGTAGGAATTCAAGCGGCAAACAAATCTCTCTTTAAGAAGTGTGCCTTTAACCTCTTTCCTTCAGCAGCTTCAGCATAACTGGAAGCTGCGTATACTGTTCAAAGGGGAAGTATGTCTAAAACTTACATGCTGTATCCACAGTAACTGAACAAAAAGAAGAAAACCAGCAATAACTCATTTCTTCCTGTGAATAATATTCCGCTATTAAGGCGAGAGTGTCTCATTAAACCATAAATACACCCAGCTCCCGCCTCTAATGCAAATCAAAATAGGAAGTTGTAGAAAAAACACTTGCAACTGAACATCTATCTTTGTCTCAAAGCCCATTACATCCTTTCTCCTCACCACCCTCCCCAATTCGACAGCCAAAACGGCTGCACTCTTACTTCATGTGCTCGTATGTCTGCAAGCTAAAAACA
Source organism: Phalacrocorax aristotelis (assembly GCF_949628215.1). Lineage (NCBI taxonomy): Eukaryota > Metazoa > Chordata > Aves > Suliformes > Phalacrocoracidae > Phalacrocorax > Phalacrocorax aristotelis. Next base: position 20,532,405 of record NC_134282.1, on the reverse strand, counting down.
GGTATTCAGAGAACAACCACCTCCTACTAAGCCCCTCGACAGCAGACTTCAATCACAGAGCACACAGCAACAGGTTTGTTGTGCTGCCGAGGCCCATATTTGTCTCTGCTTTTGGACCAAGTAACAGTTCCCCTTTCAAAGTAGTGTGAAACATCAATAAGAGGAAGCACCCTGCAAACTCCTAAATCTGCAGACAGTTATAAAAAGGGGAAAATAGAGAAATTTATAGCTAATATCCAAAATACATTTTGGCTTGCAAAAACCTGGTTTTAGAAGTGCTTGTTACCTGCCAAGTAAGAAAAATCACTGCTTGCTTCAACCCAGGCAGAGCCAGCTCCCCAGATGCCCCAACACAGGCAATCACAGCAGCACCCCAACAAGTTAGAAGCCCCCCACTCTGCAGCAGTGCCTCAGAACCACAGAGGCAACTGCAGATTCAAACTATTCTGAATTAAGGTAAGGAGACTCGCCCAGTGCTTAGCTGTCTGAAGGCTTGCAGGGCACAAAGGTCTTTTAGAACTGAACAAACCCCCTCAGAGCCCACACATGTGCATACACACACAGAGTCCCTTCTCTTCTCCTCTGCTCCAGCTGAGGATTAATCCTGCTGTAGCAGCAAAGCTGCGTTCCCCTATGCACATATTCTTTATGTGGTGTGCATTAGGTTTTTTATTTTTATTTAGTGTGCGTAACTAAGACAAATCGATATTTTTCTGCTTTTTCATTCTGGATTTTTTGCAACTTGGATGATAAGCATCTTTTTCACAACTTGTTTCAATTAAGTACTCTGTCTGAGATCTGCAACTTTACCCTGAGTGCCATTTTTTTTTCTTTTCCTTTCCAGCAGATAATTCTGAGTTCTGTGAACTCTTTCTGGCATTTTTCAGCATTAGTAACATTTGATCCAAAGTAACAAACCTCTGCAGAATTTCCACATGATTGTTCCACATGCCAGATTTCCGTGCCAGGAGAGCGGTCGCACCGAGCCCAGCATGTCTGACCTCAGCACTACAAAACAACGCATCGGTCTGATTAGTTTGCTTTTGTCTTCCACAGTTAAAATATGGTGCAACTTCATGAATTAGAAACCCATCTCATTATCTTTGTGATTTAGCTTTGCCTTTGATAAGTGTTACCAGCCTACTATGCAGCTGCTTAAAACAGATTTCACTGTACTTCTACTTAGTGGTGAAAAGCATCTGGGCCTGGCACTAGAAAACAGAAAAGACAACAGAAACCTTTTGCCAAGGTATGGAGACATGTCAAGTGGCTACCAATATAGCACCACAACATTAACTAAGTTGGATTCACCCTTGTTTTCTCTCAAACCGCCATGCTACCTATACCGAGTCCCAAGTGCCTCTCACATAACATAGTGAACGCAGCTGCCAAGAGAAGAGGTCCTTGCCAGAAGTTAAATTTAATGCTGGATCCATCAGCTCTACCAACTTAACTTTACGCAGGTTATCAATTCCTCCCGGAAGCTCCTTTGCCTGTCAACTCCTTTCTGTAACAGTCACACAGAACGGGCTGAGCTCCATCTTTACTTTCCTCCGAAGGCTCTCTCCCAGCTTCCTGCCTCCAGCAGAACTGAGGAACTCTTCCAGGGCGTCCTTTCCACTGAGATAAGGGTCACCACCACTTCCTGAAACTTTGATGAACTTGTGTTACTCCCAAATAATACAAACATTGAACTTGGGCTCAAGTTTCCAGCTGGTCCCTATCCAATTTACTCCCCTGAGTATGTTTTGTCCAAAGGATTTTCATTCCTCATATTATTAAATATCATTTATATTTCCATATCTCTGACAGCCAGTTTTTCAGACTCGATGCTAAAGGCACTGAGCATTATATTTTCTCAATACCAAGGCATTAAAAGGTCGAAGCAATGATATAACAGACAAGCTACAGCATTCACACAGATATAAACAGAACTAATAAACAACTGCAAATAAAGATTCCACTTTCTTAGCTCCATTTTGAATGCAAATACCTCTACACTTGTAATGGGGACTAACATCACTGCTCAAATGTCTAATAATACTTTGTCCTGTAGCAGAAGTACAAAGCAAACTTCTTTAGCATCAGTGTGACTGTAAAAGATTTCCTAATTTTTCCTCAAAGACTTGTCTCTTTCATTAAAGATAGCAGGTACTTTAAGATGATCATAAAATTGGTTATGTTAATATGAATAAAGCTCCTGCACTGCTTTTACATTCAGAACTACTATGCATAAAGCGAGAAGTATTATCCATACCTCAAGTTACCCCAAGAAAAGAGATATTTGGTCACAGGAAATCCACAAGCCCTGGTTTACGCTTGTGAACAGCTGTAACCAATTCATATAGTCAAAATAAGGATGTTGAAGCACTTAAAAAAAATTATAAAAAATCTAAGGTAGTTAATTCAGTGTTCAATTGCCCCCTGCTCTGCTGTCTTGGCTGAGCATTTTCATCTGTTCACAGCATTTTGAAGTAACTTTACTAATATCTAGATAGGAAAAATAATAACATTTGATATCTCTACTCCTGTTATGGAATTGCTATGCATTCCCCTTGCTTCAGAGCCACTAGCACTCGGTCTTCTGATAGGGGTCATGAGTTCTTTAATAACTTTTTAATTCTCTTTTCCTATGTTTCTTCTAGAGCTTCTGCCCAGCTTAATTTATTTCCCTCTTAAATCTATTCACTCTCATGCTACACTGACTTCAGTTTGAATCTATGATATACAGCAGTATGTTAAAATGTACTGCTGTACAAAACTAATCCACCGCTACAGTATGTTGTGCAATCACTGGGAAATGAATTTCATTAGTGCTTTGCTAGCAGCCATATGAAGATACAAAACTTCAGTCCCTAAAGTGTGTATCTTCAACTAATATAAAAGACACTCTAAAATAGGCTAAATATTTGAGTTACTACGTAGAAAATACTGAATTCACCATACTGTCTTTCTGAAATAATATAACTTACTACCTCCCACCAAGAAGTATTGGGAAATGAAGGTTATGGCTCCCCCCCGGGGCCCCCAAATTTAGAGGAGGGGGAAAAAAAATTGAATTCGTAGCAAGTTTCAGGGAATTAACACTTCCCTTCAGCTCAGGACTTCTGTCCAGGAGCAATGTTGACATGTACAAACAGAGTGCAAGTGAAAGACATGGTCTTGAATCATGCCTATGTATACATAAATAATTGCACATCCGTAGTCATTATGCACCAAATCCTGACTCAGGCCTTTTGTTTAACAGATTCGAGGAAGATAGTTTAATTAACGAGAAAACTCCTTTTGCTGGAACAACCTGCATCCACTATTATGCCTATTCTGAAATTAAATTCTCAAACGAAAGTCAAACCTCTCATGACAAGATTTGCTTAATTTATAAACTAAGACCACTGCAATGATAGTGACACTACCATTCAGGCAGTCTCTGCAGCGTAGATCAGCACAAAGACATTTGGCTGACAAACTTAACGCTTCGCCACTTGGCAGAGTGCAGGTAAGATACTGTCATACCTCCCTTGAATGGCTTGTGGCATTTCCAGCATCTCAGAGTTCTTAGTAGAACCAAAGAAATAAAGTCATTAAAGAAAAATCAAAGGGTGCTAGCCATGCCCAACACCCAGCCCTCAGAGTACAAGCAGGAACCTTTTTGCACTTCATGACCCTGAGGTTAACATATGGCCAGCAGGCAGCTATCAGCCCAGGTATTAGTGAGAAGAAGAAAAAAATATAGTATCCTGGAGAGGATCACAAAGGGCTTTTTTTTTTTAATTTTTAAAATTATTTTTATTTTCTTAAAAATCTTACTCCATATAGAAGGCCTTCCAGCCTTCTATATCCCATATTATGGATGTAGGGTGCAGAAGTCACAAAACTTGGAGACCTTGCTGGTGTACTCAACTACTGAGGCCAGTAACAAGGAGATTAACACAGTTAAGATCCCACAACAGGGAGGCAGTGCCGGTAGATAAACTATATTAATACATACTGATGCTGCTTTTCATATATTCCTCACCTGGTCTTCCATTTTAATCCCCTAGCAAGCCCACCATCACTGTGTCACACCCCAAAACAGTGCAGCAGAGCAGCTGCTAGAAGTCAGTTATGCATGTCAACAGAACAATCCATATCAGACATTATTTGCCATCCTTTCTGTGGTCAGAATGCTTGCTAGGAAATTGACTGTAGCAAGTGGCAACACACTCGTGTGTTTTCAGATATGACTGCCAAAAATCTACTAATGGGACTGTGAGACTGAGGTGACAATGACTGGACATCACATGTTCATTTTACCTGCATCTTCCAGGCATCGGGAACAGCATGTGGTCTGCAGTGGTTTGTGAACGGATGTAGAAACTGCATTTCCTAAAAGCTTCATATTGGACAGGTCAAGCAGATTACTACACTGGCACCAGAAACAGACACATTTTTTACTAGCGCCTAACAGACTATGGAAAGCCCTAGTGACCTCCGTCCCAATCCCTTTGTCAAAGGTTGACATTACCCTCCACCCTCCCCCCCTCAAAAAAAAAAAAGAGAAACCACAAACCAAACTAAGAGACTGTCTTTTGGAATTAAATGCTCACTATTGATCCATGCTTTGAAAATGTCCTTCAAAAAAAAAAAAGGGAAAATATAAAACCAAAACAATTTAAGCAGAAAGGTAAAACAGTTTAGTTAGGAAAACCTCCATATGAAGCAACCTTTTGCAAAGTCACTCTGGTATTGAATCAACTGGAAGTGAATGACATTGTTTTTTGAGAAATACGACTCCACCTATGGTCTAACAACTTAAGCTGAAACATCAACATTCACATACAAACACTCCATAAAGTCCACAGAACAGCTGATGCTTGCATTCTGCCTGCACATCCATACAGCCAGCTCTGACCAGGCAAAAGGCCGGGAATCCATCATGGTTAAAATGACATCAGCACACAAGGTGAGCTTTCCAAGGCGGGGGTACAGCATCCCTGCATAAATACCCATGAAAAGAAGCCCTTTATATTTGTCAGAGCTCACAGATCTTTCCACACAACAGTCCCCAGTGTCAGCAACTCCACCTATGCCAATCTATTTCTTTTCTTCTTAGCCTGACAGCGCAGTGATCTCATCTATTCCTTCACCTTCACTTCATGCCCCAGATATTAGTGCACTCATGCAGAACAAATCTGTGAGAGGCTGCTGTAATCCTTTGCCCTGTGTGAAAGGCTAAAACACACCCTCTAGTTGAACTGGTGGTGTCAGGAGCTGTCCGCAGGCTGCACTTGCCAGTCTCTTTGTGTGTTGCCAGAGCCCGTAAGATTCATCTGAGGCTGAAAGTATCTCCTGGGGGGCGTGTGAAGAGAAGGGCTCAGGGAGGGCAGTTTGGCATCTCCCAGCCTGATCTCAAACACAGTGCTCAAGGGCCCTTACAGCACGCGTTTCATCACCTCAAAATGGTCTTGTAAGCACTCGCAAGAACTCGCCAATAATGTCCACACTCCAAAAGCCATTTACTACCCCTTCGTTGATTTTACAGCCCCTAAAGAACATCTCGCTGTTCTCCCCCATAGGAAGCGGGCTCAGCTGAGCCAGCATCAGTCCCTCCCTCTCCTGCAGCCGGGGAGCACCACTCCGCGTGCACACGCCTTGCCACTCTCTCCTTGACACAGTAACATTTATACCAACTAACCCTCCAAGAATATACTTGAAACAGCAGTACCATTTCAGCAGATTTCCGAACTGGAAACCCAACCACACCTGGCATGAATACAGTATATTCCCTTGCCACTAAATGGAGACCTGCTGATGCAACCCCAAAGGTCTCCAGCTATGGCCACACAGTATCGCTTAAGAGAAAAAACAGTGTCGTGGATCTCATGCTTGTGGCAGTTTCTCACTACCCTTTCAGCCCTCTGGAGACAGCAGCCACTGGGGGAGCAAGAAGAGAGGAGGTAGTGTGCCGTGGTGCTACCAGCCGGTCCTCTTTGCAAGTGTGACAGTCCTTGTTGCACAGCAGAGCTGCAGACTTGCGCATAGCACAACTGAGCACGTTACCCATGGGCTTTTTGTTCCTGCTATCTTTGCACAGGTTGGATAGAAATAGGGCTATACTTATTCTCTTCAGCAAACAAAATGCTGTTTCTTACATCAGCAATCAGGTTGGAAGAATAAACTTTCCATTAGCAATGTTGCCCTGCTGAAGTGTACAAAAGCAAAATATACAATTACTTTAATTTCTTCCTTAGTTTGATCCATTGGGACATTTCAAACAAACATTACCCTTTTGTTTTCATCTACTTGGACTGGAATCAGCCCTTGATAACAAAACAGATAGTGATGAAAGGCCATAAAAAGTGACTAAATAATTTAATCATCTAAATTTACTATCTCCAGATAACATTGATGCTGCTGTGATTTTGGCTTCCGCTGCATGCTTTTCTGATTGTAATTCTAATACTTGCTATTCATGTCTGTGCTACATTGCAGAAATGATTTTTCTTTACCAAGAAAAGCTCAGCTCAGACAACATCTGGCTTATAATGAGAATCCACATTTTCACCCAATTTTCCAGCTGGAATAACTGAAGCAAAAGGAGGTCAGGCAACTCACGTATTTACTCAAGGTCACAATCAGCATCTACAGTACCATAATATTGATATAAAATACTCTGGGATCCTCCTTACTGTCTTTGCTAAGCACTAAAATATACTCCCCTCCATATGTATGCAAGTTGACTGTATGACCCCTATTTTGTTTGATATCCCATACTTGTAACATATATTCAATGTTACAAATTCCTGTACGTTCTCTTCTAGCACCTGTGGGTATCTTAAGTAAGGAAGCAATGGCATGTAGCAATTCATCACCTGGATCGTGTAATTGAAAGCTAAATAATGGCATTTTGGAAGATAGAAAAAGCACAAAAATTTGAAAAGCAGATAAGCAAGATTATTTTCTTCTTTTAGCACAAAAATGAGTGAAATATAAAACCCTGCAAGTCAGATTTACATCAGTTAAGTGTGGTATGTGGAAGAAAGAGAAAGACAACTTACATCCTTCTGACGTTCCCCTTCTCTTACTGATATCTCAGAGCACAGAAAGCAAAACACTGTAGTCTAATGGATAGCATCAACACCTCATATGGCATTTCTCGCTCCGACATAACTTTCTGTACACCCAGAGAACTGTTTCACCTTTCCAGGCTTTGTTTTTAATTTCTTAATTAAAAATTGCTAATCCTAATTGAGATGTGTAACAAATACCCAATCTTCATTATTACCAAAATAAGGTAAAAAACTCTAGGAAAATGCCGAAGTGGAAGTCGTTACAATCCCAGAACGAGCCCTACAGTTTGTGAAATCCTGTGTAAAGTTATTAAAATTAAACATAACCCCAACCTTGGTGAAAAAGACACATAATCCATCAAGTTCTGCTCCTTCAGTTATCCTAACCTCACAGCAAAGACTACCCAGTGGACTGCTGTGGGTCCTGATGCACAGACGAGGTATCTACCGCACATCAGCCGACTCACAATACAGGCCCACGCACAGGGACCATAACCTGCAACGAACGCAGACTAATTCATGGCAGCAGAGTCAATCAAGCTGACGCACTGCAGGAGGAGGAGGCAAGACAACATCGGTACAATACTATCTCAGTAGCAAGTGAAGTACCAAATGTTCACCGGGCAGGATGAAAGTTCATTTAACCCAGATTTCTGCACCTATCAGAATCTACAGACGCTTCGGCAAAAGTACTGAGAACAGTCAGTATAATAGTATTTCTCATGAATATTCCTCCAATTTCCGTTCATGCAGGTTCCCAGCCTGAGATGACATCTGCATATTTACTAGCTCTCAAATACTTTTCTCTCAATTTTTCCAGTCATTCTTCAAACCTACACAGACCCTATGGATGCTAAACATTTTGTGGCAAGGTAATCCAGTTTTAATATTCATTCTGTGATTTTTTTTCCCCCAACCTTGCCCTCCATTAGTTTCATTTGATGATCCCAACTTCTTTTGTTGAAAGAAGTAACTGCAAAGTCTACATGTCTCTGACCATTCTTGGTTTTTATTACTTCCACCGTACCCCCTCATAGTTATTTTTCAGGCCAGTCTAGGTCCAGTCTTTGCCTACATACATAGACATGGACTAACTTTGCTGATCCTCCTCACCCTTTCCTGTGATTTTCCAATTCCAGTAAGTCTGTTTTGAATTGAGAGGTATTAAAGCCCTCCCAAGAAGCTGCTATGGAACTCTGCTATCCAAGGATAGATCAAAAGGCAAAACTTATTTATGATTTCTCAGTGAGCTGAAAAGCAGGACCAAAATTATGTCATTCTTAACACACTGAAGCTGCCTTAAGCTTCCAGGTCCCAGCCTCTGCAAGGCAGAGCGCTGAATCATAGTGATTCCTCTTCCTTCACCTTCTGCAGTTGATTTTCTCTGATGGGATGAGCATAAACCAGTATTCCTGCCCTTGTGTTTCTCCCCATTCCCACATCTTGCTCTTTGCATTCAACATGCACAGACAAGCCACATTCAGTCTTGCTTTATCATCAAACCTAAACTGGTCATTGACAACCTCACTCTGTACCAAGGGGGTTTTTTTTAATTTGGAAATTCTGGGTTTTTTTAAATTTGGAAATTCCGGAAAGTCCAGAAAATTCCCTTTTACTGTAGAAACAGCTGGAACATCCTGACTCTTATTTCTATTAAGCACCACTTCAGCTGGATACAAAAGAATCGGTCAGGAAATCAGAAGCTAAGAGGTTAATTTCTGATTTCCTACAAATACACACTACAACCAGGCATAAACATGTGCCAGAAAAGGATGTGGATGGGAAATAAAGTAGAGTTTGCTGCAGTTCCTCCTCATTCAGCTCCTTGTTCTGCCTGAAACACAGCAGACACGGTAGGATTCAAGGAGCAAATCCTTTTGTGAAAGTATTTCCAAGAAATACAGTTGTCTTTTGAATGCATTTTACAAAAAAGATTGTTTAGCCACCAATTCAGATTCTTTTTGCAGGCTTGTGTAACTTAAAATTGCCTTAGATTTTGTTTAAAAAAAGGAAAGTTGGCAAGCACTTAGTATGTGCAAAAGCTTTTGGCAGCTTAAAAATACTGTGTAAAGAAACTTCTCAGTGTGAGCTGGTACAAACTTTTATGTCAACTCATCTCAAACATTTCATTTGGGCAGGTCCTTTTCAGTGCATTTTTCAAGAACTGTCTTTATATAGCGAAAACATTTTAGAATTACGTTTTATTAACTGTTATTTACAGTTTCAATTGGATTCGAAGAAGTAAGTCAAAACCATATTGGTACAATTCCAGGCTTGGACTTGCTTTTATCTTTTAGATAAAAAACAGCATTAAACACATGTTAATAAATAGTTCTGTTATTTTCAAATAGTTCTTCAGTTCAAACTATGTTCATGAGTTTTCTCTATACTTCCAGACATTCTGCTAAAGTATTTACACAAGTGTTTGAGGAATGAGCATGCTATCTGTTAGAGCTGCCTGGTCAGAGGGTTTCTGAACAAAAGCAGGTGACAGAGGCACAAACACTCCAATCAGAGTCCTCCCCCAGCTGATGTCTTTGCTGCATTGTTGGCAGAAACAAAATCAGATGCTACAAGGGGCAAACAGTCATCACAAAGATTCAGGTGCATCATGAACAAAAGAGTATATCTCATATCTTATATCTTAAATAGCAGAAAATGTATTCATTAAAAGCCTGCATAGAAACAGTAAATGTTTCCTATTGGATGTACCAGATTCAATGTTAGGATTACTTTCCCTGTATCTTCCACACAACTGCTGCTCATGTTCATCGGAAGGATGTGTTATGGAGCACGTGTCTAACACCCGGGAGCAGAAGCCAGCGAGGGACTCTGCTTCTTTCCTAACCGGCCAGTTAGGGGATAAAAGGGACCCAACTGCAAGGTTGTAAAGCCAAAGAAACCAGACATTCCTGGCAACAGACAAGCTTTTAAATAACTGCTTAGATCACCGCATCTCCTAAAGGGCTGTGCCCTTATTTAAAACCAAAGATCTAACGGTGGTCAATAGCCAGAGGAACTCAAGCACTACAAAAGCCAAAACAGAGTCACAGCCCGAAAGAGCAAATTCAGGCACAAGCACCAGGCCAGCTGGCAGGTGGAGAGACCAAACAGGCAGCTGGATGCTCTGTTCTTGGTTGCTTCTTCTAGGGAGCTCTAGAGAGATGAGAAAAGGCTCCTCTAGCACGTGGGAGAACAGGTTAAAGACAGGGAAAGAGCTATGCCACTGAAAAGAACAAACTGCAGATCAGCTGTGTGAACACTTTTTATTCTTTACCTTCAAGCCACAAGTATCCAGATGTGAGATAAAATAGACCCAATTCCAAGCTCCATTTCCCCCAAGAACTTGTGCTCCTCTGTAATCCCATTAAGATCAGACCTCCTATAGAGAGAGCTGCAATGCATGTTTGCACATAGTATATTAACAGAAGAAACATCTCAAAAAGGACAGTGAAGCATCTGGTTCCAGAAATTTACACTTCACTAATTAATCTCTTTACTGTTAAGGCTTTCCCTCTGAAAGAGCCAATTTTAACACATAAATCACAACCTATAGAAAACATCAAGGTAACACCAAACGCTTATTGAAACACCAAAGAAAGTTATGAGTGATTAGTGACATGATATTTAACTCCCGACATTCTAGTTTCATGACTAACCACTGATCCAGCAAGGCCACACACATTTTCCACTCCAACTTCATCTATTTTTTTTTTTTTTTGGAGAGAAACATGCAAGCAGCACAGAATTATACTTCTGATGTGTTTTACTGCATTAAGTAAAAAATTTGTTCTGCTGGATTTGCACACATAAAACTGAACTGAATTTGTCCATCTCATCTTCAAGCAAGTACCAATACAAATGAAAAGAAAATGAGCACAGCAGTTGACAGATGAGAAGTGAGAAAAAACAAACACCAAAGGCATGAAGTGTTCAATTCAATTGGTACCATACACTGTATTCAGTGTGATCCCTGAGGCAGAAAGAAGTCTGACAAACATTACAATGGCTATTTTTTCATTGAAAAACCACACACACAGAATCTATTATGTTTTAAGCTAACCACAAATTGGCAATAATTATTAACAGACTGCAATTGTAAAAGTTCTTGTAAAATTGTAAAAGTAAAAGACAAATTCTTTCTGTTTGGACAGTACACAACATTTTGTTCTGAAGAGACACCAAATTAATGGGATTTTAAAGAGTACATTTTGAATAATATGTATTTATTTACAGAGTTCCCCAAGTTTAAAATAGGAGTCCTAGCGGAACCAAAATAATTGAGCCCCAGAATAACAAAGGAATCAGTTTCCTTCAGACTGGAAATGTGTGCGCGCACGTACGCCTACCATACTTCAGTGTAGGAGATGGTCTGAGCCAGCTTCAGCTGGACTAGACTTGGAATAGCACCCTGAAATGATGTCAGACCCTTGCTACCCATAACATCCTGAAGTATTCATGTGACATGGTTTTTGGTGCTGAATCCTAATCCTTTCTGCACCATTCCTCACTCCAATCACTAATTCAAGCTGGAAGCCTGAATTATTCAAGGAAGGGATTCAAAAGCTAAAAGACCAGGAACTGTTCCTGTATTTCCTAGACACTCTGTCTTTCCCCATCTTCCTTAGCTCCAAACACTCTGAAGACACCATGCCTGCTTCTGTATTCCTGAAATAACAGTACTGCAGTGAACAAGAACTCAGTTACTTGAGTACTTCAGCAGAGAATTAATTTCTTGCTCCACTCACAAAAGCAGAACGGCCAGTTGTACTACCTGACAGGCTCAAATATGCTGAAATGCTGCTTAGCCTTAGAAATGAAATCCCATGCTTTGCCTTTACAAACCTTCCTTTGGTTAAAGGAACATCAAAACCATTTGCCTGTGTTTGTCCAGTTCCTCTTGAGTTACAGGACATATTGCCACCTGGACCTAGTCTGTGTTCACCCACACATTGGCAGTAGTCATCTAAGTCATGAAGCGGTGATGCATTTCATCAAAACCTTGTATGATTCAGGAAATGTAATCTAGAAGTCAGAATCTCTTGAGAGTTTTTAGAAATCAGGCGGCAACCCCCCTGGGATGCAGAGAAAAAGATAAGGTCACCAGTGCTAGCCACACTAGGTTTTATAGCACACAGTAATCATGCTTTGGTTTACACAGTAGACATGCTCACAGTATCTACTCCTCCATTTATGTTTCTGCCACAGCTGATGGTGGAATCGTTCAGCAGCTGCTATTAAGTGAAATTACTCCTGTTGCAACTGTGCCACACTACCCTGCTTTGCTGGCCAGAGGTTGCTGGAGAAGCTATGGAGCAACACAGACTTTGCACATGCATTAAACCAAATGATTGAGAGATGGAAGAGTATGAGGCGTGAAGATAAATGCTCAGAGATGTGTCTCTCATGAGCAATGAAACTTTGCATAAGGCTTTTTCCTGAAACGTTAGAACTGGTGTTCTGATTTATTTAAACTGGGGTTAGACCAAGTGTGTTAAGATTACTGTTGTAAAGAAGAAAATTCATGGAAGTGAGAAAGATCAGAAACAGTTCTGTCACAGTCCATTCAGATTTCCAATCCATACAGGAGGGGAACGGATTGTGTTTATCCTGAAGTCATAGCAGAAGATGGCTTTCCATGTTGGGAAGGAAGGGGTGGAAAAGAGCAAGGAAGGAAGGATTAACATCAGTGGGAAGTATACTCACTGTGAAGCAAAACCAAAGCTTTTGCTAAGAACAAGGAGGGAGGAAAAAAGCAGCGTCAGAATATCTTGATGTGTCAACACAGAGCAGTGGTGGCTTGCTCTCAAAAATCAAGCCTTACCACAGTTTAACAGCAGTCTGCCTAATTAATCTCTCTCTTTCTTGTCAATGAACTCTTCCTCTCTTACACTCTGCCTTTGCCTCAACAGCTCTGCCTCCCCCGTTTGCCTCTCCCAGCAGCTTTTACCTTGGCAGTACTTTCAGTTGGCCAGCATTCCGGGAGGGCCCTAGTTGCTTTATGGCTCCCTTCCTCACTCAGCATACCTCTTACAGGGCATAGTTGTTTCCAAGCTAAATCAATATCCCCATGTTTGTAGCCAAAGGCCTGAAATGGACTCTGGACTCAACTATATGCATTTAAATCCAGATCAGCTCTACTGGGAAAATTCTGTACCTACAACAGCATGAAAAATAAAACCCAGCCTGTCTCTCAGTGCTGGAGACAGTGGTGAGTTAATGCCAGTGAGAGGCAAGGGCTGAGGACTGGCACTGATACTGTTTTTTTGAAAGCATGAGTTTAATTTATTATTCCTTTGTATGCTTCTTGAACCAGCTTCAGCCCACCATACTCAGAAGAAGAAAACCAGTCTACCAGAGCCTGGGCCAAGGACAGTGCATACAAGTTAAGGTGACAAGCACTGCTGCCACCACGCTGCTGCTCACCCTCCCAGCCTGAGGCTCTCCAGCTGCCATGTGCAGCACAGGTCAGCGCTCCAGCTGCGGAGCACATGCTCACTGGTAATGCAGTGCAAACACCTGAGCCATGCTGGGAGCATGCAGAAAGCACTACAAGTGGCTTTCTGCATCCTTCTGGCTTGTATATAGTGCCTGTGCTGTCTCAACCCATCTCCTGTGAGCTGTGGACAGTGATACCGCTAATGGATATGTGCTCCTGTAATGGAGCTTGAGCAGCGTGGGATGACGTTGCTTCTCAGCTGAGACATGGTAGCAGGCGGTATCACTGCTTCCAGTCCATTTCTGTAGATATTAACTGCCAGCCTAACCCCCCCATACAGCCTGCTCAGTATAGTGCCACGAGTAGTCAACATCCCGTTACCAAAACCTCACTGTGGGAGGCAAAAGACCAAATTATTTGAACTGAGTTACGAGTCTGGAACTATTTGTGCAGCCCAAGATGCGCATTAAAAAAAACAACCCAACAGAGAGCGTCTCTGAAAATAGACCTGGAAGCTGCTGGTCACAAATACATATCTATAAAAAAAGTTTTATATTTCTGTCCAACGCTTCACTGTCTACTGACAGCATGAAGCAAAATACGTCTACTAAATTCTGTGTTTCCAAACAAGAAATACAAAGTATTTTATTGTCATTTCCAGAACTTCAAAGATATTACTGAGGTTATTTTAGATGGTTCATCCTGTGCCTAGCACTTGGCATTTAAATCTATGTTTGTGTCTTTATTATTATCCAGGGTTTATCTTTTCCTTATAACTTATTCAAGTTTTTAGTATTTTAATAAACACAGGAAAGCCGACAAACATAAATGCAAGATCAGTACTCATGGCTGATTTAGTGTATGAGGGCATGACACCATGTCACTAGCTTAAAGTTCCTACAATCCTAGCTCACCCAATTCCAAAATCCCACACCAATCAGATCATTGAGATTTTTTAACTCCCCTACCTTCCTCTGTAGGACTGGAATACTTGGACAAAGAAAGCACAGAGAAAGATCCAAAGAGCAAAGTGATCAAGGGAAATATGGAAAGCTGGCATTTGCTACAGACCATCAGAGCTAGAGCCAAGCAGAACTGCAGACAGAGCATCAGACAAAACTGCAACAAATCAAGCATGTGTGCATATAGATTTGTTTATAAAATGTGCTTATTACAAAGCTGTATGGCTGCAGATGGCCAAAGCCTAAAAAACCTGAAGTGTTTTTCCTTGTGTATGTTTGTTTCTTTCTTTGCCTTCTTTGCTTTAATCAGGTTACTTTGCCTTTCTATAGGTCAATTTTCTTCTCTCCCAAGATGATTTTGAACTTTTGAACACATCTTACATTGGGATTATTGTCAAATGCTTAGTCTAAGCCTTCCCAAAGCACTCCCAAGGACTGCCACTTACAGAGACTTTTGTGTGTCCCTTTAATTCATACCCTACTCTCTCAGACATGCATTGCTTACAAATAAATAGTTTGCTTCTCTTTAAAAAAAAAAACTCCTTTTATGTAAGAGGATGTTTTCATTACTTTGTTTTGAGTCCACCCTCTTCATAAGTTGTCGTAAGAATTTGGTTAACAGATTCATAATGATTCCATTCCATATACTGTCATACTACACATGTTGCTGCAACACTAATAAGAAGTGAAAGCAATATAAAATGTTGTTGCTCAGAGTACTAAAGTCAGATGGAGAAGATTTGCTCAGTGGAAAACACCATGTCTTTTTCAACCATATGCGTACTTTATATGCTACTGCATCACTCTGAAGTATGAAAACAGATCCACATCTTGGGCTCATTCTCTGTGTATAAGAAACTATACCCAGAGCCACAGCTGCTGCCTAAACTGGTAAAAGCCAAAACCAAACTAAACGTCTTTCAGCACAGAAGAACAAACACTGCTCTCAAGAAGAGAGATGGACACTGCCCCTCCTATGCTGCTCTGCTGATGGCAGCGCTGAGCCCACGGACCCCACTGGAGCACACGCACGGAAGGGAAGAGGCTGCCAATCACTCTGCAGGTACCAGCAGGCCTGCTGAGCATTAGGCACAGAAGGCAAAGAAGTCACAAAGGTAACAAGAACAGTTCAAAAACAGCCCTGAAGTAGAACTGCATTTTGAGCATCACTTACTACTTTTCCTCTTTGTACTCTAATGTTATTCGTTTATTCAAACACAGGCCTGTTTCTGTTCCTGCTGAGGTCAAGTGCTGAAGTGGAAGTTGTTTAAGGTCAAATAAATCTACATATGTTTACAGTGGCTTTAAAATGGACACAGTGAAGCTTCTGACTTGAGCTAAAAGGTATGACTATTTTGAATACTTCTGAACTTTACAACCCTGGGTAGCCTGACTTTCCAAAGACAATCTCTCCTCCAAGACAGAGGAGAGCTCCCTTTCCCAGAGCTGAGCCTCATGCCGATCTCCAAAATGCAACTGCAAGTCCTCCCCATCTGTGTACACACAGACGCAGTCCCAGCTACAAAACCGGTAAGTCAGGAGTCAGAGATCTTGCAATTCTTAGAGCTGCCATCTATTGAGAGCACTTAGTATGCATATGGTACAAATCTTCAGTAGGTAAATGCATACAAATGAGGAAATGAAGGCACTGAATTATTTCAGCTAGAAACAAAATAAACACAGATCGTGCAACAAAACTTAAGGAACACAATTCTGGAGGTAAGCTTTAGTATTAGATGAGGAAAAATTCTCAAAGCCATGCTTGCATTGTTTCTACTGCTTTTAGAAGAGTAAAATCCCATTTACAAACTAAGTGACCTGAGAAGCAGCACGGGCAGCACCACAGCCCTGCCTGTACGCCAGAGCAGAGCAGCCGTTCTGCATCTGTGCAACAGGGTGGGGGGTTCTCTTACTTCTTCTGTAACTGGAAAGAGTAGAGGAAAAATCTCTGCAAGCTGCCTCTTTTCAGAGATGAAAAACTGAATAAAGAGAGTAGTATTGTCAACCTGCCATTGCTGTGTTCACACTAACACGTCTGTTCAATTTATGGTATTTTATTCAAAATTCAAAGCATTTTACCACACTTTTGTGCAGCTGGTTACCAAGGGCAAGGGGGGTGGTGGAGAGGAGGATCATATCCTGAAATACCATGCTTTGCTCTTCTCTTCCACACAAATCTTAGCTGCTACAGTTCATAATAAATCACATGAAAAAACAAGGAATGACCTACTAGATAAAGCTCAACCTCTTTCCAAGTCACAAGTTCCAAATGGAAAGAGCATCACCCTAAATGTTAGTGCCCCCACTCCAAACACCAAACAGTACCACGTAACACCATGCACTGAATTTTGTTCCTTCGGGCATCTTCCTCTTCTCCCTTTTCTTGCAGAAACAGCACCTACAGTCATTTGCATTCACTCTACATAGGTTTTTACTATCTCAAACCTCACCATCTCATGGACTTATTTTGAAAACTAGTTCTTACAGACATACCTTAAAGGTACAGAAAACAACAAGTGGTCTATTAAATGCAGAGTCACTGAACACATTGTACATCTAATTAGAAGTTGTTGGGATGTTTATTTTGCATGTCTCTGGCAAGTCCCAGGATTGTGTCCAAGAGAAGATGACACACAATAGTCATTGACAAAGAATTTCCAGTTTTGTCATTCTGACACATCTCCCTGCTTCGTGGATCCAGCCAAGATCTAAAATGGATTATTAATTTGTCTTGCCCAAGGATAAAATCAAATTTCTAAACTAACAAACTGAAGAGGAAAAAAAAAAAGATTTATGTGAATAAAGACGTCAATCTTCACTTTCTGCAAAGATTAGAATGCTAGAAATACCTGCTGTGATGCCTAAAGGTTTCATACCATGATTAGTAAGTGGCCATTAAGCAACAGCTGGAGGCTGCACTCGGGCCTTCTCCCTTTCTTTTCTAGTGGAGTGCTCCCACAGCATCTCTCACTTGGAGTGCCACTGGCAAAGGCACAATTCCTAGAAGAATATCCTACAAGGATGTTCCCCTTCAGGGATTAACAAAGGAAAATGGGGCACATCTATAGAGCTGTATACTTAGTGGAAGTATTATAGGATAGACTGCTGTTCTCTCTGCCCCAGGATTGCTTTCACAGCAACACTGAGTTTTACTTTTGCTTCACACTGGACAGGAAAACTTGCAAGAACATGCAGCAGAGCCTTGGGACTTAAAAAAAAAAGCCATTCAAAAAGAAGGCATAGTTTATCTCCTGAAATCAATACCAAATACTAATGCCCTCAGTAGGGAATGTACAGCCAGTGGCGCACAAGCTGCAAAGAGGGGGACCATTTCATCTGAAGCCATGAAAAGATAAAATGCCAGATCTTCAGCTGACAGGAGCCCACAGCCTCTGGCGAACACTCCCAGGCATGTCAGTGTATTTTAGATATTTTGTATTTTGAGATTTCCTTGCCTCTCTTCTTTGGACACCCCAGTCGCTCACTGCCCTCAGACATGAAAACTCAGTGATCTCCTTGGGATTAGTTCAGCTCCTGGCATCTGCACAATGTGCATAATGACATCGTGAACTAAACACTCTTTTGATTGTCTACATAGTTGTCTCCACTGTATTATCCAGACGTAAACTTCAATGATCTACAACAGACCAAGGAGAAAAAACATGATCTGTTAGGACCATAACACATGTTTATTAAGTTCCAGTAGCCTCCAGCCCTCTTTATCATGCTGCTTTTTCAAGTAACATGAATCCTGGTGGAAACAGGACTATCCATTTCTGCTGCAGAAGTGCTCTGAAGCAGGGTTTTCTTCTAACTTGCCAGGTCTCTACACCATTACTAAGCTTAACTGCAAAGCTCAGAGGCAAATTATTTTAAATAGTTACATAGTTCACTGCTTCTAAACGAAAAGGTCCAGTAATAATACATATCCAGAAGAGAAAGAAGGATGTGTAGGGAAGGCCATTTTCCCCAAGTTGTCCCCTGCCCAGCATTTTTCCTCCGAAGTGCCTGCCTGCACCTACACCAGACTCATGGCAGGGCTGAATCACTCCTCCTCTTCTCAAATGGACCAAAGGGGAAAAAAATGATCCCATGGATCTCCTGGGGAAGGGCTGCCTTTGGACAGGACAAACATCAGCGCATTAACTGTTGCTGTAGAAAACAAAGCCCCTGTTACTCTGATGGGTGGATGCATCTGAGACCAGGAGGGGATCCCTGAAAGCCCCCATCCAGCAGCAGGTAACAGACCATCTGTCTGACCAGCGTGCCTCTCCTTTGGGCATCCCCAGCTCTGCAGGGTGGTGGACAGCTTCCATAGTTCCCTCCACGCTGCAGTACAGCCTCAATTTAGTGAGAGCCTAGGGACCTTTGCTGTAGCTCTCAGAGCCCCACTCTCCCAGGATTTATGGCACAAAGAACTGTATATCAAGCTGCTGATAAGTGCATCTGGGTATGGGGAGGTTCATACGTTGTTTGCTGCCATGACACCCAAGACCGCCCTTTTCTTCCAAGGACTGAAGCAAGTTGCACTCATGATCCATACTCGGACATGCTGCAATTTCTTCCAGACCCTTCTCACATCATTATGCTTGAAATTACTACCAGGAAGGAGACGGTTATTTGTTTCAATGCTGTTGAGATTGTTTATTTAAACATTAAGTGGGAAAAAAAAGGAAAAAGTTTGTTTTATAGATACTGCATTTTAAAGCAAAAGAAACTTAAACATAAGCTTCACAACGATGAAATCCATCCCCTTGCTCCTTATAACCATTAGCCTCCCTTATGCACTGGATAATACCCTCAGCTGATACAGAAAGCACCACTTGGATTGGGTCCTAGCTACTATAGTTGCCATGACTGCACCACACACCCCTCTCTGGGCAGCACCACCATTAGTTCTTACGACAGCTATTAAATTCTCTAATGTTACCATCACTCACTTACAACTAAGTTACTGCTCTGTGTGATACAGTGGGGTTTCAGGGGGATGAACTTTGGACTTCACGGCAATATACTTTATAAGAAAACCCAAAACAAAACACAAACAATCTCTGCCACTCAAATTATATACACAAGTGCCCTGACAAACTGACAAAAACACTATCTGCAGTGTCTTGGTAATATTTTTTTATCAAGTGAGAGCCACACAGTACCAAATCATTGCCACCTCAGACCCAAACCGCTCCAGAGTTCTGGAAATGCTCACCATATGTGTATTTGGCAAGGAAGAGCAGTAACTAAGAAGTGTATTCCTCATTCTGAAACAGTGATTTATAATGAGGACAAGCCTATCACTTATTCATAATAAACCTATAGTGCTTATTATAGTCCCACCACAAAATAAAAATAATCCAATTTAATTCAGAAAGAAAATGACCCTTGAAGACCGAGAGCCTTTCAAAGCCCCCCTTCATTAAAGAACAGAGGCAACTCGCTAAACCGGAAAACAGTGATCCAGCAAACATTTTACTGCTGCAAACAGTTTTCAGCAAAGATATATGGGAGTTTATTTGCATATAACTTAATATAAATTCCAGCTGCATCCTGGGTGAAAGTAAAGGTTTTGTTTTGTTTGGCTTTTGGATTTGTTTTTGTTTTTATAATGAACAGACTTAGTAAACATTTCTTAAGCTGTCTGTTTGGAATTCCAAGTCTGAAATAAAACATAACCACTCTAGGTCTCCAGTGCTGCCTATCTCACAAATAGCAACAAAACTCAACAACAGTTAAATAACAGAACATTTACTTTATATAGAGCTTATGTGTAGCTCACAGCTTCACCTATAAAGTAACATTTCAGCTCCGTTTGATAACAGAGGCAGCAAATCTACCAACAAAACGACCTACAGTGACAGCCTGTCAATGCTCTTTCTCTACAAATACATATTAAAGGAAAAAAATAATCATGTAACATCTGTAATAATAATTCTGTCACCTCTCTACTGATTAAAGTATACCGTACCATTATGATCAGAGTCCTGGGTCTGCTCATTTCATCATCGCTATCCAGCGGCACAATTTCATGTGACAACTCCTCTCGTCGTCGTCGCCTGCAGATATGTGGACAGTTCCTCTGTACCACAGCACGAAAGGCTTGGAGCAGAACAATGCTGGCAGCACAACCCATATCTGCATCCTGAAGCCTACTAAATAACTTCTATGTTTATGCTATGTTTGAAAAACAGTGGCTCCTTGTCCCTGAAAACAGCCTACAGTGCAGCTGCAGCCAGCTCGCTCTCCAATCGCTTCCTTGAGCTCTGATCATCTGATCACAACCAAATAGCTTGGATGCAGATAGAGGAAAGATTTGATCCACTGAAACTGAAACACACGCAATATTACGATGCTTTTTTTCTCCCTCCCTCCCTGCTTCTGAATTCACATGAGAAAATGTGCTCCCTCTCTTGTACAATCAGCCGCCTCCTCTGATTCCAGTTTCATGGAACCGAAAGTATTAAAATTCCTAGTTCAAAAGAGCCAGCTGTTCATTAGGCACATCCCGCCCACCCCCCAACAGCAACTGGCAGGATCAGTTTAAATACCTTTTAAAAAAAGTCATATGTAGCAAAATAGCAAACAACTGGAAAGGTATTCCCTCTCATTATCTGCACAGCTGTTTTTAAAATATTTTGCCTTTGGGCGTTTTGCCACAAAAAGAGAGACGTATTTAAGCTCAGTGAAGGATTTGGGTTGTTCTCTGCACTTCTTGCAATTATCTGAAGCACATTTGAGTTGTAAATGTAACAAGTGGTAAAAAACCCACAGAAATCTGGACAGCTTCATCCAGCTTATGCTAAAATAGCCATAGCTCAATGGGAAACAGCAGTGCGTAGCTCCGAAACGCCTTTCAATAGCGTAGTTGTTGTGTGTTCCCACACATGCGTGCCTTCTGCAGAGTAACACATTTTTACATCTACACAGAAGGCTTGCATTGAGAAGGGTCTCTGCTGACAGGTCTCACACTGAACCAAACACCAATGACCTTCCAAGAAGGGTACGAGGAAAGCTTTTTAGTGTTTTATCAATCGGGATCCAGGCAGGGAGAAGCAGCTGCTGGCAGTCAGCAGTAACAACTTGCCTTTCTGGCTCTTGCCTGACAAGTCATTCAAAAAGCAGGCAGGGATGCTTAGCAATCACATGACCGACCTGGAAACACAGCAAGCACTAATGGTAGAGAGTGTAAGATGATAGCACTTGAGAGGAAGTTAGCACTAAAAATATCTACAGAAAAATGGATTTCTCTTACACATTAGGAAAACTAAGAATTTCCAACAGGGTTTCCAGAGAAGCTGCTTTTAAGTTAATAAGTATAACTTTATTATAAGTGCACCCAAAACCATATTTACCTTGCATCGAAAGGCTTTGATTTCTAATGAAGGCCATGAGAGTTTTGTCATCAATTCCCATGGGGGCATAAGCAGCCTTACAATGTCTGTTAATGAGATCTTTGTAAATAATACTCCTCCTCACAATTTCAATCTGGAATTGTCCTGAAAACATTCCTTGGAAA
This sequence comes from Phalacrocorax aristotelis, assembly GCF_949628215.1. NCBI lineage: Eukaryota > Metazoa > Chordata > Aves > Suliformes > Phalacrocoracidae > Phalacrocorax > Phalacrocorax aristotelis. The sequence goes on along the minus strand of NC_134282.1, from coordinate 20,510,445 downwards.
TACTTTCTTCTGGGCTTGATTAGGGTTTAATTGCTCAGTGATCTGGCAAAAGACATCATTTTAATGAAAGCATTTGCCAGAAAAGCCAAATTCTTTTAATTTGTCCTTTAAAAGTAACCAACTCATTGCCATTATTTCTTCCCTTTTTTTTTTTCTTTAGAATAAGCTGCTTTCAGTGCATATAAAAAAAATTGCTAGGAGCACTGGCAGGCACTGCACAAACTCACCCTCAGCTCTGCCAATGCACCTACCAGGCTCTTCCCCCTTAAATCTCACTGGGCACAGACTTCACACGCTTACATGGATAGCCCTGCCTGTCCACCAGCATAACCTACACAGGGAGCCTCATATCATGCTTATTAGCCTGACTTTTCTAATGCGATTACAAGAGCACAGTGGCACAGCTAGGTAGCTTCTGCACCAAACTAGCAATCCTGCCTGCTGCCTCTGCTATTGTTTACGTGTTCATCGGTCCCCCACCAGCTCCAGAACTGCGACTGACACCTTGGCCACACAAAAGATGCACTTGGCAGTTGGGAGCCCTACATTCCTACTCTAATTCCAGCAGCAGCAATACAGGCCTGGATAACGTCTGTTGCTGGCTGTTATGGCAACTGCTCTGCTGCCTTGGGGGCTGCTAATGCATCTCCTGCCTGTCTGTACAGCATCTTCTTTTATTCACCAGTGTTCAGTTGGGAGAGCTGGCAGGCAGTTTTATGAAATTTGGTTTCCATAGCACAGCCCAACACTGTCACACATAGGCGCATGCACACACACGTATGTGGAATAGCACCCTAGGGCTTGACCCAATGCTTCACTTCACTCTCAGTGAAGAATCCCATTCATTTCAGTGGTCTTTGGATCAAACTATTCTCTGCCAGTGTCCCACGTGACTTCATTACAATTATTTGTGGATTAAGCTATTATTAGATACAAATAGGAGTGAAATAATCTTGGCATTTCATCTCTTCAGAAAGAAAAATGACGCTTAGTCCGAAAACAAGTAAACTAACGAGCCAAAGCCAGATAAAAGTAGCCTCCAGGCCTTGATCAAAATTCAAGAATTGAAAAAAAAAAAAAACCAGCTAATGCACAGGGGAAAATAAACGACAGAGCTAAAAAATCCACAACTTTCCGTGTTAAGGAAATCTCACAGAAGCATGAGCTATCATTGGAATGGAAACCTCCCAGCCCATTACAAATGCCTGGACACACACACAACATCAACATCTTTGTTTTTCACATGTAGAGGAATCATTAGCAGACATTATGCTTATACACCAACTATCAACAGCGTTAGTTACTCCTTCAGTGAAGCGTCAAGTACTATTTTGTGTAATTAGTATTTTAATCCAGAAGACGAATTCAGTGAAACCCCCTGGGAAGCAAAATACTCCTTTGTGCAAGCAACTCCTTAATTCCCCATTACAGAGACTTTGGCAACAACGCTGGGCTAAAGAATATCCACACTGGAAGCCATCCGCACACTGCCCACAGCCATTCCATTTTTAACCCCCGCTCATTTCAGCGTGCTAAGTAGCCGTGTAACAGCAGCCTGATGGTTTACGGGAACAGGCTGGGAAGCAGAGCACTAAAGGTACCACAATGACATGGGAGTTGCAAGACACTTGTTCCAACCCAGACGATTTTGGTGTCCCAGTCCTTGGCTACTCCAAGGGCTGGGTCTGTGGAGCCACAAAGCTGTGCAAGAGCAGAAGTGGGTCACGCTTGCATTGTCTTATGAAGTCTGCAATAAGAAAGCCGAGTTCAAAGGCACCTGGATCATCAAGCTAACAACTATCCAGCATTCAGCCTCAGATTCCACAGGAAAGAGATGCCAGCTCTGCAAATGGGCAGCCAGGGCCTGAAGAGAGAAACTGTCTCTGGCAGGAGGTCTGCAGCAGAGTAAACCCCTCATCTTCCAAGCACTGCAATCTTCTGCAATATTCATGCATTTCTGTTTCTGCAGGCTGCAAGACTTCCTAAAGATGCTACAAAACATTTTCTAACACTCCTATTTCATACCTCTCTAGCACACCACATTAGAAGTTCATGTTTCCCTCCCACAAGCTTTCTTTATTCCATTACTTTTCCTTTCTCTGTGTCATTTGAATTCATGTCATCTGAATAAACAGGATATAACCTATCAGTATGCTGGTCTTCAGCTGAGGGCGTTAAACAGGAAGATAGAAAGGCAGCTCTCAAAGGAGATCCTTTAGTGGGAGAATGCCTTTCCAAATGAAACACTGACCCTTCCTTCCAATGCCAGAGGAGGATGCATTCTCCTCAGGCAAGGAGGATGGCTGCAGGTTAGGAGAACCCTTTGCCCACACCTGCTTAGCTGTCAAGATGGCATGCACAATTTTTGTGTTTTTTTAATGTTAATTCTCTGGAAAACAAGTCCTCCTCTCCAATAAGTGTTTGCATGACCTCCATTGAGAAGTTACGGAGAAGCTCTTGAAGTGTAAAGATCCTAAAGCAGCAATGGCAGGTGACTGCAGGAGCCACCCACAAAAACCAGGAATGCCTCTGATATTGCTTACAACAGTCTGGCCCACAAAAGCCCCAAGCCATTAACAGGAACTAAAGACAGCATAACAGTACAAATAACAAAATTAGCGTTGCTGCAGATGATGATGCTCATGCCACTATTACAACTTACCAAAGGATGCCCGAGTATCCCACTGAGCAAGGTACTTGCTGGTGTAAAGTGGGTTTTATACAAAGCTACTGTCACAGTGAGCAATTCACTGGCCCTCTGAAGCCAACTTGTAACCATTTACCTAAACTCAAAGTGGTTAATAAACTGGTAAAACAATGTCCATTCACTGAAAAGCCTTCATCAGAGATAGTGCAAAAAATTGCCAGGGGAGCTATTTACCTCACATAGCTCAATTAAAGATAGCTTGGGATAGTTCTAGTCCAAGTGATGTACTGGTGCACACGGACACGCACAGCACTCGGCCGAGCACATCTGAGTGCTTCTGGAGTCAGACTCCCCTGTAGGCCCCGTCCATTTTAGAGAGTGAATTGTTCTCCTGGGAAGAGTCAAGGGAATCTTTCAGTTTTTCAAGGCTATCCTATATGAGTTACTGTTCCACATAGATCATCCTAGTACAGATGGTAGCAGCTTCCAACATGACATAAGCAATGTGGCCAGTGGCTGTCATTCACAGCTACACACACAGACCTACAGTTATACTAAAACTTCTGTAAAGGTCTAGCCTATACAAGTAGCAGGCAAGCCCCTGAAGCAAGATACAACAACAAAATTATAGTCTCTACTTTGATGCATACGAGCATCACTCACATTCTAGTGAGCTACTGTGTCATCTCTCAGCACCTTATAATTTATCACTCACATCACCCTTCCAAAACAAACAAAAAGGAAATCTGAGGGAAAAAACCATACCCGAGTTTGAAAGTGTCTCTTCAATGCTCTGCTACTTCAAAACAGTGGAATCCTGACCAGCTCCCAAGGAACCAGCATTAAGACCCAGATCGGAAGGGTGAAGTACTCCAAGAGGTAGTCTTCACGGCAGTCTGCTTGATGACAGAAACCCTCATTAACATGCCTCCTTTCCTTGCACGTTTTACGCCTGAGGAATACTATAAACTCAGCTCTTTTAGTGCACTTTCCCCAATGGCTGTGTCCTTAAAGCAACATGGTGGATACCACATTATAGTGGTATCTCTCACTGCCACAGAGGCAGCATTTCCAGCACCATGTCCTGATCTCTGTACGCTGCCAGGTTGCTAGTGGAGGTCTGGGGAACTGAGAATCCATCTTCAGGAGCTACCCTGTCTTTTCTTCCAAGACAGTATGCCCAAAGCTTTCACATCCAGCCCAGTGGCTTACAAGAGGCTGTGCAGTGCTAGGCTGAACCACTGCTATAATATATTTTGATGAGGGGTTAGAGAAAAAAACAACTTTAAAGTGCACACAGTGACCATTCACATATTTCAGAGAAAGCTTATGTACTCACAGTGCCTTCCACTCATAACATACCATCTTAGGCTCATTTAAGAACATTCATGCACTGTATTTCAAAGCATTGCTTCAAAACAGTTAAATATCAGAAGCACTAAGGTCTCGAACAGCAGAGCAGGCCCAATGGTCTTGCCAAAGGTGCCTCAGAGAATCAGAAGTACACAAGCTATTTCTTTAGTTTCTACCGGCTGCCCCTTAGTGACCTAGGAAAGCAGGCATTTACTGCAGTAACTGGTCAGTACAGTTCCTGAATGACACACAGCTTTTTCATCTTGAAATTGTACTCCTTCTCATGAAGCTATCGTTGACCAACAAAAATGATTCTTAACCATACTAAATTACAGTCATTGGAAACTCCCCAATTAGTAGTATACGGTTATAACTATGCAAGAGGGGCTTAAATCATTTTACCAGCTCATTTCTCATCATCGTACCGTACAGCAGCAAGCAATGCTTACACTAGCGCAACATTCAGGAGGTACCTTCCCAGTGCCGCCATCGCAACGTCACCTGGCTACAGAGCAAACAGAACTGCAGAAAATAAGTGTATGGCACCCTCTAGGGAGTAGCACGTGAAAGACAAATTCACCACCAGACTCAGCTCTCCTTGCTGCATATGACAAGTAACATAGATTAAATGGCTGTTTATAAAATCTTCTCTTTACATTAAAGAAAAAAAGGTAACTGCACTATCCAAAACCTTTAAAAATCTGTCAGGTATTCTCCACCATAGCTAGGGAGACAGCTCAAAGGAAGTGCTGCAGGATTAGGATTCCTGTTTCTATGCAACCTTTCAAAATATTGCATGGTTCAAATTGAATGACAAGTTTTGCACATTTACCTTTAAAAAAAGTGACTACCTGAAGGCTGCCTGTGCAGCATTGTGGTACATGTGGCACAGAAAGACAGAGCAGGCTACATGAACCCGTGCCTGCTCTAAGAGCACCACTTCTGCAAACTACATGGCGGTGTGCTACCCAACAGCGGGCTGCTCAATGTGGGGTGTGGGCCTGGAATGGGGAGCCCAGCGAGGGCTGTGCATCAGCAGACACTGGGCTCCTGGACAACCAGCAAGCCCATGGGAGCTCATGCTGCAAAACGTTCTTACGACTCTGCTGTTTCTTGACTTCACCTGCTGAAAACGGAAACCATCATGTACGACAATAGCAGGGGCAGGGAGGAGTCTAATAACCACAGTAACAGGCTATCCAAACTGCGTGTGCCAACGTCGCCTTTCTCTCCTCAATATTGCTTTTTCCCCTCTTTCATGTTGAGGTCTGCTGAAGTTGTGTGGAGTGCTCTAATTACTACCACACTGCACATAGCCAAAATACAGAGGCTTCCCCCTGTCAGAACCCACAACAGTTTACTAATGCCATCAATTTATTGCAATGGCTTAACAGATAAGGAAACTGTGAGAAACTACTGAAGCAAGGATTTCCAACAGGCTAATGACAGAAGGCGGGCTAGAACCCACATCCTTGGAGCTCCAACCGTAGTCTGCCATTTTGAAATGGCAGTTATGAAAACCTCTTCATTTCAACGGACTTCAGTAGCTTCTAGATGTAGCACTAAATATTCTAAAGAGCCACTAAGAACATTGTTGTGGTTTCCTTAAACATCTAACAGGAAAAATAAATATTTAACTTCATACCAGGAAAAAGAACTACTTAACTTATAAAGAAATATTTGTTTTCTAAAAGAACATCTATTTTCCCATAAAATTAGAGCTACCAAAACTCATCCTTTCTCTGGCACAGTGTTAAATAAAAACATCTATTAAAATAAACTCTGGAAAGAATTTTCACCAGAAGTAACAACTAAAGCTGGGGTCCCACTTTTGAAGCTATGACTGTACTTATGAGCCACAGCATTAAAAACAGGCTCTACCCCGCTAGTTCCCAAAAAGAAAAGGTAGCAAATTTTTACCCTCTTTCAGAAAAATCCACATTTAACTTGCAGACAACCCCTCAAATGGCATTATCTGCAGCTGGTCCTGCTTCCAGCAGACTTCCATTTCACCAACCTAATGGGAAAGAGTCTGAACTAAAACTGGCATAGAGGAAGAAAAAACCCACCATACTACCTTGTTTTCACTCTAACATGTTATTTTTTTGTGACAGATCTTACAGCTCCAACCAAGCACAACTGGTCTGTTACCTTGCCAGGGTTCAAGATTTCCATGACATGCAAAAACCTCCAAAGACTTTTGTCTAGATGTTTCACAGATTATTTTTTAAGAATGAAACACACTCAGCTACATGGAAAGCCACTGTTCCCACACAAGAGAAAATGCATCGTCCGTTTGCTGCCCTGGCACCAGCCCTGCTGCTTATGGGAATACTGGGAAGATAAATGAGCAACTCTAGAGACCAGGGAGGAACACCCCTCAGCCCATTCTCCCAATGGCACACTACAGGGATCTAAGAGAATTAAGTCATCAGCTGCTAATGAGGTTTCAAGAACAACATGGATTTGGATGAGGTGCTGTTTGTACAGCAATGTTCTCTATGTGATATGGCCTGAATATGGGTTAAATAGCACAGTGCTTTAATTAACTACTCTTTCTCCCTTAAAATATGATCAAAAGCCCATCAAAACACTGGGAAAACTCTCACTGACATCAACAAACCTTGGACAACAATCATAAAATTTTGTATTTGTATTAATGACATATCTTCAGGATGTGCAACCTAATCTCTATTTCTCTAACAGCCACAATCCAAAACTAGCATTTCTGTTCGAATACAGGCTAGAAATACAAAGTAAGGACAAATAGAGACTAGAGTTACTTTCAAAAAGAAGCCACCCAAATCTGGAGTAAAGCAGAATTTCAGCACAGTAATATCCTGTTAGAATCTTATTCCGTTTGTATTCCAATTTGCCTCCAGTCCAAGCCAATGACATCTTTCTACTCACAACCCAGCTAAGATCAGATAACAAAAAATAGAACTGCTCCATACCTAGAATACTTGCAGCCTCTAGCTCCTTGAAAAGATGATCTCTCTCTCTCATCTCGGGAGAGAGCTTGCAAGGGAAGGTATCTCTTGGCATGCTCCTATCTACTCATACACTGCTTTACTTTTCCAACAACTCACCTGAGTAGGAAAAATGATACATGGCTCAAAATTTGAGGTAGGAATTTAAATGAGATGGAATTAATTCTTTCTTTTAATGTTTCTCATATTATTTAACAGAGAAAAAATGTTAACTGTTTACCATCAAGAAAGAGTGGAATTTGATACTAAATGGATGAGTCTGGCTTCATATACAAATCCTAACTGCTTACACAAGACAGGTACAAACACAGGCCTTACCAGATAAGCAGGACTCTGAAATGCAAATGAACACAGGATAAAATATTTAGGGAACTGGAGTGTGGCAATCAATGGCAGCTTGCATGGCATGTGTCAAGGAATGGCCACAAACAAGATGCAGAGGCCACAAGCTTTGCTCTGATCTCCTTCACTAGGACCCTGAAGTCTGCACACGCAGAATTTCACCAGCTCCGCGGACCTGTGGTCTCAGTCTCAACCAGGGATTGCAGTAACATTTTTCCCAGCACATCACTGCATCTCATGCAGAGACATTTAACTTTGACGGAATCTCCATCTAGGTCACAGCTTTCCAGAGCAGTCTCACATTTTTAGTATGTCAGCCTTTAGAATAAGCACCTGGGAGCCAAGCACGTTTTTTATTTGTCTACATTAAAAACACCCCACACTTTTTCCTGCATATGAAGTAGGGCCAGAGAGGTTAAACTGGTTTGTCTCCTGCCTCCCAGTTTTGGTATCCTTCCTCTCTCCCTTCTTTCTCTCAGAAGCCAGACTGACAGGACAAGAGTAGTATCCCACACCTCCTGTCTCTGATTCAGACTATACACGTGATAGAGATCAGCAGCAATTCCCACTTGGCTCTGCACAGGCCATTCACAGGAGGCTTTTGCATTTTCAAGCCAAGAAACCCCTTTCCAAAATCCCTCATAAGAAAGATGGACTGTCCCAAGGAGCCAGGAGTTTAGCTGCCTAAAGCACTCCAGGTTAATTTAATGCATTTTTAATTCAAACCACCAAATGCCTTGAAGACAATTTCTACTGCAAGCTGCAAGTTCAGCAGCTGAAAGTGATAGGAAAGGGGGAAGAGCTGGAGACAGTGGCCAATGCTAGAATGATCATCAACTACCAATTCAGCACCAGCATGAATAGAGTTCAGCATAGTTCTGGACATAATGCAAGGTATCTCTAGCAATGGAAGTACTTACACTACCATATTTAATGGTAACGCCATGAATACCCTGGTGAGGCATCTCCAGGAATGTGTGTACAGGTCTGTCCACCTTGAAGGATGAACCAGTTGCAGAAAAGGCCTGCTAGCATGACCAGGGAATGAATGTTTTGCAGAGGATCAGGGTTGATGTAGTGGGTATCTGAGAACCAGACACAGGACTGACACACTGGATTGGGCCCTGTAGAATGTCACCAAGATAGACTGGGGCTGGAGGACAGCATATGAGGAAAGGCCGAGAGAAATATGTTTGTCCACTCTTAAGAAATGAAGGCCAACGTGAAATCGTGCTGCTGTCTTCAACTACCCAGCAGTAGGGTATAGAAAAGACAAACCTAGGCTCTTCTTTGAGATACACTGGCAGGGGATCAGACAAAATGGACAGTAGTTGCGACAAGGGAAATTCCAATTAATTACAATAAAAAAAGGTTTTTCACCATGAGGGTGGTCAACACTGGAACAGTGCACCGCAGAGGTTGTGGTATCTCCACCCTTGGAGAGTCTCAGCACTTGACCAAACAAGGGCATGAGCAACCTGGTTTAGTTGGACTTGCTTTGAGTGGGGAGCTGGACTTGACAACCACCCCAAGTTCCTTCCAAACTAAGTTATTTCATGACTGTGTAAGAAGACAGCTTATTCAGCATAGCAAACCAGAGCCTGAAATTGTGCCCTGCCTGGGAGAGCCCTAAACATAACCAAAGTGGAAGAGCTACCTAAGCCAAAGGCTAACACAAAGACAAGAACAAGATGCTATAAACTGACCATTTAGACTATATAATTTTACTTTGCAGAAGGCTCTTTTTCTAACCTAACATAAAAAGGAGCAAAAGAGGCTCCCAATCAGGCTTCTTTCAACTCAAAGTCAGCTGTATAATCCCTGCTTATTATTTCAAGGCAATTTCACTTTGAGGCAAACTCCACATGCAAAGAGTTCAGCCAGGAGCAAGGAACAATCTCATTCAATTTCTGAGCATAAGCTTCTGCAGCTGGAAGATGGAAAAGGAGGCACAAAACGTGGATAAAGTAAGAAAGGAAATGCGAAGTAAAATTTCTACATACAGTGGCCAGCAAAAACTGTTGTCTCAGGTGCTGATGTCCCATCACCCCACTCCCCCAAACAAAGCAGCTGCAGACGTATTCTTTTATCAGACAGGAAAGATCGCACAAGAAGAACATGGATTACTTCCACTAGCAGTATAATAACGTGGCTTCAGATCCCTTTTTTTCTTATCAGTGCCAAGAATCCAATGGCAGTTTTTCCCAAAAAAGAGAAGTGGGACTCAAGAAGTTTTTCAGGTTGTAAATATTATGGAAGAGTCTTGGGGTTTTTGTTTGTTTTTTAAATGCTGAAAAAAAACCCCAAACCTGATGGCTCCCAGGGGAGCAAACCAAGCAGTCTTTTCCCATTTGATCAAGTCAGGTATGTCCTAACCACAACAATTCCACAGCTAAAGCACTTGGGGCAAATCATTAATTTCTACACAGAAATCCATCTACACAGAATCCTACTGGCATAAACACCAGTCTCCACAATACGAGTCATTTCACAGAAAAGGGATCTGTGGGTCTGTAACGCCAGCTACTATCATACAACAGAAGTTATCCTCTTAATTACAACAGGGAGTTGTCAGCAGATCTAAAACTTAAGGGAGGCTCATATACCCCCTTCTTTTATAGTAGCCAGAAAGTCCAACTTGCATAATGCAGCAGTGAGACCACCTGTACAACGACATGCAAAAAATACATGGTCCCTCAGACCAACAGTCCTCCGCAGCATACCAGAGCCCTTTCAGAAGGGCTACACCTGGAGCAACTCACACACAGCTCCTCTGCTACCTCTCATGCCCCAACCAAGGAAGAGCCTGAAAAAACAGTTTTGCCCTTACCACCATGGAAAGGAAAAAACCAAAATGCATCCTGCGCTTTTTAGAAATGATCTTGCTTTGCTTTTTTCACAGCACAAGAATGTGCTCACAATATCAAACTGAGTAACAGCTATTTTAGCGTCTAATGAGCGACACTGTGGTGTTCTGTCCCCTGGACAGCTTTTCTGTGCAACATGTGTTTTTCATTTCATGTCTCTTGTCAGGGTTTCACTCCCTTTCTTTTACTTGAACTCCAGAAGAGAATAAAATTGTACAAAACCCAAGACTAACGAACCTGCATTGCTGGTATCAATTAACATTCACATCCACAAGGCTCTTCATTCAATTAAATACAAAATTAGCAAAACCAGCCCAACTATAAGTTGTTTGGTCTATATTTGTTAAGCTGGAGCGCAATCTCTAAAAACATATGTCTTCTGGTTGGTATTTCAGGCAAAAATCTTTAGAATAATAATATTTTGATTAGTAACATGTGTGCTTTGAAAGATTAATATTGAACTCCAAAAGAGATTAAAATATGAGTAGAAACAATGATCTAAATACACACACGTGCAGAGTTTTCATCCTCACTGACTGAAATGGCTGGTTGCAAGTAATTTGTTTTTATTATTAAAGTATTAATCATGTTAGTTTTTATTAACTGATATTTATTTTTAAATCCTTTCTTGTAGAACCATTTCAAGAGCATGACTAAGAAAGACTTGTTCTAGTATAGAAGTGATGTCATTCTCTATTTTATTATGACATCTCAAATGTCCTTCCAGGGGATCCTAATAATTTTAGATAGAGAAGAGGTCAGTGTTGGTTACTATTTAGTCTTCCAGGATTTCTCCCCCCAAGTACGAAACAGAGAACAAGGCATCCAGAGAGTGCTTTTCAAGAACTGGTAATTATTTACACTTACAAATGTATTAATTTATTTCAGGGAAGCAATCAGTTCTCTAATTGTGCTGAACATGCAATTAAGATTTTTAAATAGATGACCAGCTTCCTGGACCACCCCCTCATTCTTCTGCTGGCAGCTGGGCATTCAACAGGCTACATTAAGTAACTCCAGCTGCAAAAGTGCAAATGCATAAGTAAATAATTTAAATGTTGCAGACTACACACTGGAACTTTACCTGTAAAGATTCTTTTGTTGTTGTTTTTAAGGAAGTAAACACTCTGGTTGTCTATGCTTGCAAAGCTTTCATTAGCACACGCGATATCCAAGTGAATATTTTACAACACACAGATTTCCTTTAAACATACTCTTTTTTCATACCAAGGCGGAATTTTCTCAGCTTTCTCTTAAAATTCAGGTAGAAATTAAGATACAGAGGTAGCAACTATTCATTTCTGCTGAAATTTACTCCAACATATAATTAGTGCTCTAATTAGATTCAAGCCAGAAGCTAACAATCATTATCACTTCATATAAGATTTTACAATGATTTCATGCTAACAGAGTTGCATCCAACAGAAGAGTTCTCAGCTTGCTGTTGTTTATGTCTTTATCAGCCAGCTGAGCAAATTAGGAACAGTTACATCTAAATAAAGGTGTACACACACACAGCTAAACACACACTGTCGGGCATAAGGGTGGAGCTGGTTACGATTACTCACTCTTCAGTATTAGTGTCTTGCTCTTGGTGTAGTAATGCTAAATACAACATGACTACTCTTCACAAAAGATCAGGTTGGCAATTTATTGAGGTGAGAGCCTGGACAGATTGTTGGTGGCATACATAAGCACTGGGAAGCCACAGCATTTCAAGTGTGACACCTAACGTCCTCCACCCAGCACAAGCTTATCAGCAGATCTCACCACTCTGAAGCAGCACTGTCTGGCTTTCAAATGTCACATATCAGCATTTGATTTGAAAGAAACACAGGCTTAAATGCCAGCCATAAAAGACTGCTACACCTTGGTAGGAGGTACCACCCTAAGTAAAGACATCTTGCTGTACCAGCGTTCACACAACTGTCAGCCAAGAGAAGCAGCCATGGTGAAAGGATAAGGGAGATTCACCTCTAACTTGCTTGTTGTATTCACCTAGTATTGCTATTACCCCTGGACTGTAGATAGCACTTGCTTGGGGTTTCAAGAGACAAGGGAACACTTAATCTCAAGAAAAAAATGGAGAAGATGGATCCATCATTCTATTCCAGATGTAGATTTATCTAATGATCTAGGAAGGACAACAAACGGCACCACAATTATTACTTGACTTGGGAGCGCTGAAGAACCCAGCATCCGCCTATGAGACATGACTTCTGGAAGCTCTAATCTGTTCCAGAAGATCAAACCACACCAGTATGAGCCCACACTTTAGAGGTAAATCTAATCCCGCTTTCCAGCTTGACTGTGCAGATAGAAGTCTGAAGACATTCCACTGCAACCAAAAGAATTAATGGGAATTTTTTATTTTTTAACCAGAATCCACTCAATCTATTTAAAGCAACAGAGATATTTAAATTTGACTGTTATTGACATTATTCATACCACTGTAGCAACAAATTTTGAAACTCCAGGTGGGTCAGTATTTATGAGAAAGTCAACAGAACATCAAACAGAACAGGAAACAGTGTTTCCTGCCAAACTGTCTAAAAGCAGTCACACATCAACTCTCACACTTCACTAGTTTTCACTAATGCCGTCTTGGAGATAGATATGAAAAAAACTAAAAAAATCTCCTAAACTGAGCCCATGCTAATAGCAATGAGGAAGTATTATTCCTTACTCACAGTTCAATGTTCATACCCTTAAGACAGAGAAAAATATTTTTTAAAAGTCCTTGTCAGCTAATGGCAGCAAGACGTGTTTGGCACACTGGTGACAGGGAACACCTGGAGCTCTGACATAAGCAAAAAGAATCAGACCATTATCATGTTGCCTTTTTTGCCCTATAATTGTTAACAGCAGTTAACTGAACAAAATCATAAGCTGCTCATTACTTACATGCTTTTTTCTTCAAGAAAGGAAAAAATCTTCCTAAACAAGGATGGGAGGAGAATGGTGTGCTAATGTGCTAGGCTTTTGGTACTGAGGTCACCCCTCTCAGTGTGACTCCCCTTGAGGCACAGTTGTGCCTGTACACTAAGGTGTGAAATCAAAGTCTAACATTTAACTGGACTTAAAACCAAACAAAAATAAAAACCACAAAGAAAAATTTCATGACAAATCCTGGGATGTTTTCCTCTTAGGAAGAGTGACATGCTCCAAAACATAACACACACCCCCAAAGAACAGCAAAAGAAACACAGATAGGCAGATTTCCAGGCAGCTCCAGACATTAGTGATCCAAAGGCTCACCCTTAAGAGCCACACTTAAAAGACAAGGAAAAAATTTATCTTCTTGTTCCTAAATATTCCTGTTTAGTATCATCTACCTAAATACTGTAGTATTACATGAAAGTACATCTAGTTCCACTGATGCAAGCTTCCATGCAAATAAAGAGGGAGAAAGGAGGGGAAGAGAGGAGGAAAAGAAAAAGGGGAAGGAAACACGTGAGGGGGAAGACTCAGATTTCTTTTTATTTCTTTAGTTTTAATTCCTGTAATTCTCATATTTAAAACTATTAATAACCACAGATATAAGGACTTCTTGTTTTTGAAAGTTTCATCCTTTTAACTGTCAACAGGCAGCTGATACACTGCCTTTTGTAAAACCGCCGCTGTTTTTTCGGGGCAAAACAGCAAGGTCCACTTTGCTGCTTTTCCTTCACAGACATCTTCATCTTACCACTGCTCTTAAAGCATGCTCAACTCCACCTCTGCACTGATAACACAACTGAAGCTTACCAGGGGCAATGCAAACTAGAGATGAATCCAATGTCAGACCCAGAGCTGGCAGCATGGTACACAGCTGTGCTGCCAGTGCACAAGGAGTGATGGCTGTGAGCATCATTTTGTGTATCTCTGAACATCACTGGTGTGATCCTCTGTGGAGACCATGCTATTGAGGACATCTGGCTATGCATGTCCAAATGCTAAGCACTTGCTATTCCTAGTTACCACATCGCTGAAGCCATGGGTGAGCCACCACATGAAGAGGCAACCGCTCATTGCTGCAGCACACAGGTTTTATACCTCAGCTTTTCAAACTCCGACATACGAGTCATTTGCTGACTCTTGTTCTTTAACACACACAGACTTCCCCAAAATAAAAAAATTCACATTTTCAAATCTGAATCCCTGCCAGATCCTTTAGAATTAGGAGTTGACTGTTCTGAAAAACACACTAGGAAATAGTGGTAGGAAACAGAAACCCAGAAGCATCGGGCCACAAAACCCAAGTATAGTCGCCCTTACAGGTTATTCTAGCACATCTCAATATCCATCAGCATGGAATTTAAAATGCCAAGTATCTCTGCTTAAACCCCAAAACCATGCATGCCACATTATTCCAAGGAAACACGTTAGCCCTGGCAGCTTCCTGTTTACTTATATGTATATATTTTTAAATAGACTTATCTATTGATACATACATCAAGATATTCCACTGTCCTCCGCACTTTACTGAACAGGGAGCTGCTGATGCAGAAAGTCTTTAAGGAAACAGACAGAGCTAAGAGGTTCTTTTCTCAAGAAAAGTCACTACCTATCATTTGAACTATATTTTATCTCATGAACAGTCATTCAAATAACAATTATTTATACAAAACCATTTGCTTAATGTAGAACTTTACACTAAAGCTAGGAGAGAGGCTTATTACCAAACCCAAAGACTTTACATTGACAGTATGGGAGTGAGAGGCATGGCTACACGGAACAACACAGGATAGCTGTTCAGTGAAAAGAAGGAGCAGAGAGATTATCAGTTTGAAGAACCGGCAAGGAGAATTCCTGGAAGAAGAGGGGTCTAAAGATGGTGTGGATGGCAAGCAAAAACAGGGTGCCTGACAGACAACTGACATTGTTCCCTGCATACAGAGAGGCATTAATGAAGCCTCAGAGATGAGTGGGAGAAAGACACAAAGAGACACAAGGACTGAGGACTGGAAGGGGCGAGGGCAGCAAAGCAGGGAGTGGGTAGATATGAGAATGAGGAAGTGAGAGTAAGATAATGCTTAAGTGCAACACCCAGGCCATGCCTAGTAAATTTGAAGTGTCCTCGTTGCAAGAGCAACTTTAAAAAGAAAAAAGCAGGAGATAAGCGTCACACCAAGGCACATCGGTTATTGTGTCCTGCTGTACTACTGTTCATCCTGCTTAAAGCAATGCAGGTACCTTGTAACTTCCACCTGAAACCATTCTGCAAACAGTTATCCCCTTACCCTTTCTGAAGAAAGAATACATACAAGGCAAAAAGCGTTTTACTGCCAACATCCACAGCAAGCTGGAGCTAGCATTTCTACATTAAAAAAAATCATCCCATCTTCTTCCACCTCCAAAATGAGCAGACTTAAAACACTTTGATTCACTGTGTTTCATAAGTTCCAATTCTTTTCCAAAGTCTGTGGAAACACACAAACTCTTGGGTAAGTATTTGAAAATAAAAAGGAGCAGGAGATTTCTGAAAGACACCTGAAAAGTTAACATCTATCTAGACTACAACTTTTTTGGTGCAAATTAGGGATTTCCTAACATTACTGTTAAATGAGAAAAGAGGATAAGCTAAATTTCTGCTCATTTATCTCCTGAATTATCATTTGGTAACTTCTCCTAACCAACCTCCAAAACAGTTCTCATCGGGAACTGGGGAAGTTATGAGGATAAATTCACACAGCACTGAAGGGACCAGTGTAATTCAACTCTACTTAATGTTGTATGACTTAGTTTCCACCAGTATTTACAATTTTAGCTGTTTAATGAAATAGTGTCAGCAGAACAGAAGCACATGCAATCACACAGGTCCAAGAGAAAAACAACTGATACGTGTGTAAAAGGAAACATGCTTCAAGTGAGATGTGAGCTTTGGAACAGGCAGATGCTTTCTAGTAACTTGCTTTCCGATGAGAGCTGTGTATGATGGCATGGGGCATCGTTTAGGAGGCATGGTGGTGTTGGGTTGATGGTTGACCTTGATCATCTTAGAGGTCTTTTCCAACCTTAATGATTCTGTGATATTTCACTTTTGCATTGTTACTGTAACTGCTCTTTATCCACCGCTGGAAGTCTACCTGCTACACATGAATGGAAGGGGAAAAAAGTGTGCCTATATACTGACAATGGAGACATGATAGCTCAGCACGTATTTTAGTATGCATTTCAAATATGTGAATACAAAAGATACAGACCACATGATATTCTGCAATAAGTATATCAAAGTTCACTCATTACTGTTTTTAATACCTACTCATTACTCCCTTTCTCTCCGCATGCAGAATCAGAGGTGAGACCCAGGACTTGGGTTCCCAACGTCTCTCCCCATCAATGCACAGTTCTGTACCATGCACTTTCCTGTATTTTTTTCAGCATAGCTTACAAGTTCAAAGCCATGAAACAGTTCCATCCCAAGGATGGCCAAGTTTTGGCCCCTGAACCCACTTTTGAGACTTCAGACCACTTTTGAGACTCTTCTAACTAACAAAAAAGAAAAAAAAAGCCACGAAGATGTCTGTACACTTCTGTCTTCAAAGAGAGACTGATATTGCTACAAACACCACAAGTTAATTTATGGCCTGTGAAAGGCAATGGAGGCATTCCTAACAAAAGACATCAAGCCTGGCATGTGCCATGGTACTTACACAGCAACGGAGGAAGTTTTTTCATGGGACAGCTCCAAAGACAATTTATTATCTAAACCAGCATGGTCTAACCAATAGCCCCCAGGCTGACTTCAGCCCATCACTTTCACTCCAAAAGACTCAACAAGCTCTGAATACTTTCTCCAATGCCTACTCATAACATGGAAAGGAGTGCTGTATTTGCTTCCACATGGGAGAGAAAGGGGATATGGAGGACTGGCCTCCTTCCCTCCCTCAAACCGTACATACATTTTACACAATATCTGGGCATAAGCAGCCTTTTCTTTCTCTGTCCTGCTGACTTTTGGCTTGGACTCTCTGCTGGGACTGCCAGAGCTTGCACAGGGCTAAAAGGGCAAGAAGGCAGGGGGTGGAGAGAGAATGAGGAGGAAGCAGCAACAAGTATCTCACAGCAGAAGAGAGGGATGGAAAAAGTAGTTTCAGGGTTAGAAGTCACTGAGGCTCCGTTACACACCACCGTGTGCGCGTGTGTAGATACTGATCACCACTGTGGCCAGAAGATACAGTAGCAGTTGTCCTCCTGCCTCTCTTATGTCCCTTCTCCCATAATACTTGTTCTGTCATGCACCTTAGGGGACACATCACCTGCAAATCGGAGCACCCCAATGTGCTCATTTCCCCCACCTCCCAGCTGCAGCAGCACCAAGCAGGGAGGAGTCAGGAGCCTGCAAGGGTCAGACTGAAGATGCTTGCTTATGCGCAGACACCCAACAAGGGAGTAGAAGGTCCCAAATTTCTTCCCCCATGCTACTCCCTCGCAAGTGCTTGCACAAGTATCAAAGCACTATAAACACTCTATGAACACATTTAACACCAAACAATACCCTCCTAGACGTTGATGATTAAATAAGTCCAGTGTCCCCCAGGGACACTAACTTTAATGCTCCAGGAACAGACATACATCATGCTGCTATCAAAGCCGAGAGGAAATAAGGAAGATTGCATTTAAAATAGACATGAAACTTTTTTTAGGGTTTCAAACCATCCACGCAGTGGAGAGGATCTGTCTAAAAATCCAACATAAATAGACATAAGAGAGCACAGAGAGAGGGTATGGGGCAGGAAGGGAACAGCAGGGAAGCAGCTGATGGGCAGGAGGGAAGGGGACCAGGGCAAGAAATGGGGAGGTGCAAGAAAACCAGGGCTTGTGCCTGGTTTTCACAGGGAAACCAGGACAGTGGCCCATGTTAATCCCAATTAGGCTGTACTTCAGAGCTTTCAGGTGATAAGCTTTATACTGGTCCTGTATCGCATTAATTCTAGTCACAGAGCAAATGTAGAAAATGGACCACGAGAGAGAAAGGCAAGAGGAATTAATCCTAATATCAAGATGAAATACAAAGAAATTGGCAAAGGTGTCACAGGAAAACTGCCAGTAACCACCTGCAGCCCTTAAAGGATTTGTCTAACTCATGCAAAATACAAAACTCTGGTTTGAATTTTAATGAATAAATTTTTGGCAGTCAGAGGAATTTGAATGGGGAGGGCAGGACTTGAAATCTAGTAACGTTTACAAACCCCTCAAAATTGTCCCAGAGCTGGCAAAAACTCAAATCACAGGAGAAGCTTCGCACTTTTTAGAAGTATATTTTCTTCAAACCATGCCAATCCCTCCCCCAAAACAAGAAAAAAAAAACACGATCTAGAATAAAGATCACTGAGGAATTCGCATCAAAACACAGACGCGTTTAACCTATAGTTAAAGTGTGCCAGACACCAATTGGATAAAAGATGTTTCTAGGTCTTGTCTCTGCAGAGCCATTGTGCTCCCCACATGGTGAACCTGTAACTTAGTCCTCAGAAAAGCAGAGGCATGTGTCCCGAGACACTTGAGAGTCCAGAATTTCATTCTTGCCTATACATTAGAAGTACACTCCTCAAAATCAGCTGACATACATCAGCCTACTCACAGTTGCAATAGCAGGTACAACTAGCAGAAAACATACATGGGCAAAGAATGCCTTTAAATTATGACAGTTTAAAAATTAAAATCCACTATGGTTAACCAAAACCAAACAAAGATTTCATCCTTTTTCATATGTGAAACATATCTAGTCATTCCAGTTTCAGAGAGAACATTTCTGTACTAATCTTGCTGATAAATAGCAACACTCAAAAAAGGAAACTTTCCCCCCCTCTATCACATCCAACTCCATTGCATTCATTAAATTTCATTATATCTACATCATTTAATTTAGGTCAGTATGTCAAAGTAACCTAGAATCATGTTTGCTTTAAGTCAGCCAATATTACTCTCAAAACTGAAAAGCGCCTTTCAGATCAGTGACAGAATTGCCTTGTACTTCCTTCATACAACATGAAGTCAGAAGTGGAGAACTCACTCGGAATTAAGAAAATCCCTACAATGTTGACAGCTTACTAAATTTCTGTACAATGCATATAATACCAACTGCACAACAGCAATACTGGGAAGAAAATATAGTAGTAAGCTAATTTGTTAATAATGAAATAATTAATAGCATAAAATGGAATGTATTTTTTTTCATATTTTGAGGGTAGGTTTTTTTGGGTTTGGTTTTTTTTTTTTTTTTTTGAGTCTGCAGAGATAAAACATCGTTTCACAGAGGCACAGCAGAAGACTCCTGTTGGAGGGAAGCATCCATCTCCATTTCCCTATACTTGCCTGGGATCCTAATGAGAGTAGCTACAGTTCACAATGCTGTCTGCACAGCATGAACCCATGCATGTCACAAATGTATCCAGATTTCCTCATCTGGTGCATTTTTTTTATACAAGCTTAAAGTACATCTACATTAAGTCATCTCAAAACATTACATTGTGTTCCAAAACATGCAGTATTTGGGTTCCAGCTGAAAAGTAGCTGGACCCCAACAGTACCCAAGCAAAGAGGCTCAATGTTAACTCCCAGAGAACAAGTTGAAGACCAGAGGCTGGCCAGCACCATCCTCAGTACTCCAAGGGAACTCTCTCCCTGTAACTGTCAAGCACTGTCTAAAATTTAAGAACAAAAAAGCAAAATTGACCTCTTGCCTCTGTGTATCACAGGGAAAAAAAAATGGTACCAGAGATGACAACTGAAAAAAAATATATCTAAGCAATGTGTTTAGGTTGTAATTATGTACCATTGACATGGAGGGGAAAAAATAATAGACTACCACATTGTCAGCCCAATATAAATACAAAGGGGAAGGGAGGGGTGGGAAATAAAAAGAAGAAAAAACCTCCTGAGTTTCTCCTGTAAGAGAATGGCTCTGGAACGCTTCAGTGACACACGTTGCCATTTAGCACTAATGCAGCTGGTGCTCTCTTACTAGGTTGCTATTTGGAGCCTGTTTGTGCTCTGCCCAGAAAGGGACAACATGAGCAGAAGTCATTTACGCTAAGCAAGCACACAAAGGGCAGGCAGCTCTCAGTTTTTTTACATTTTACAGGAGAGGGTAAAAATTGCCCACATCAGCAGCCAGAGTAGTGGGGCAGACTACGAAACAGTCTTTAACACCCAGGCAAATTATCCAACCACATGAGGCAGGATGGCCCATGATGGGCATGAACTTGGAGACAATTGTTCTGAGGCTCTTACTTGTTATGTCACTGATACATAATTACAACCTAAACACATTTCTTAAGATTTATTGCATGATCTTGGGCAGTTACATCCTGGTGTTTTGTTCTTTCTTATCAACAAAAACAGGGATAAAGTTGGCATTTGCTAATATAAGAATGCACAGTTGGTATAAAAGAGACAGCAAATATAAACTAGCTTCAGAAATTTATTGTTGAGTTCTGTGAAATGCAGGCAATCCTAAACTGGAAACACTGCGCACACTACAAGTAAGGCTTTATTATTTGTGTAATCATCACATCTGTGTCACTATTTCATAGCCTTTTGACCTTGTGCTAGAAAAGCTACAAACATGTTTTGACTTCTGGAAGTGACATACACACTGCAGAACTGCCTGTTATAAACCACAGCAACAGTAAACCTTCTCTCTGCACAACTGTCCTCCTCCAAAGCCAACAGAAGGCTTAATTTTCCAGATTCTCCTTCTCTTTTCTACTGCTGTTCATTCTCTCCCTCCCCAGACCCCTTATTTAACCTTGAATGCAAGAGGGGAAAAAGTTAATGCAGCTTCTATAAACTGAGAGCATTTTGAGTTACTCAAGCTGACTCACTTCCCATGAATTTAAAACAAAGCGTTAGTCAAGTGACAGACTCAAGACAACAGTAAAAACACTGCATTTAGAACAGAGTGCCTAGGTCTCCCTACCTACTAAAAACTGACTGCCTGGGGTTGCATATTAAGGACTCATTTGCACGAGTTATTCACCAACCTGACGAATCTTTCTTGCATCTCTCTTCGTTTCTTTCCTTCGTTTTATCGTCTTCTTCAGCCTGTCTTTCCGCACAAAGTCTTTCCTCTTTTCCCCCATTTTCTCAAGTTCTTTTAACTTTCTAAACCATTTTCTTCCCTTTCCTGTCTCCACCCTCTCTGAGGCTCCCTTCCCTTATCTCCTTTTCTTCATTTCTGCATCAATTTAATCACTGGTCCCAGTCTCAAATGAAGTTCCTAGAATTGCTCAGGAGAATACTTCGGCCTTTTTGTCCGCCTGCAGAGGAGGGAGCCTGGCAGCTGGAGAATGTGCAAGTGGTGCATTCTTGCCTGTGCCCTTGGCTTGGTTTGCCCTTACATCTGGGCTCCAGCAGCCAGCTGAAAATGGTCAAATCCTTGTCAGGGCCACACTACTGCAAGTGTCCTTGGGATACCCAAACTGAAGAACAGCTACAAAATTATTCACCAGACACTTCAAAAAAAAAAAAAAAGCTGAGAAAAGAGACTACTTGCAAATAACATGGGTCTGGTCTTTGAACAGGTAAAGGATGTTGCATGGGATATTAATTAAAGATAAATTTTGGAATAAAGATTCGTGAACAAGATTCACAGGTAAAATACAAATATAAACAAGTTGTTTAACACTTTAGTGATACACTGCATTCACAGAAGGTTGCTAATATCCTAAATATGCCTGACAAGTTGTCTGCCCTGAGCAAGCTGTCACTTATCTCAAATGCAAAGGCTCACAAAAGCAGAGCCTTCACCGGCTCTAGACTTCAGATAATACTTTATGCCTGTGTCGTGAATAAACTCTCTCTTCTCAACCACCAAAACGGGATGAGGCTTTTACTCTATGCGCGTACTTTTAAGTTTACCAGGCTATCACCTCCACCTTAACTAAAGAAAACACAAAAATAAGAAAGAACCAACACATTAAGAAGTGTGCAGGGGAATAGACAAGTATCTAGTAGCTGGCCTGTGAAGACTGTGCATGTACATGTACATACAACCACACAGAGTCTGTTTTGTATACAACACCATGGTATATTCACTGTCTGTATAAATGCCTTACTTTGGTTCCCCCTGGACAAACTGTAG
Organism: Phalacrocorax aristotelis; assembly: GCF_949628215.1. Classification (NCBI taxonomy): domain Eukaryota; kingdom Metazoa; phylum Chordata; class Aves; order Suliformes; family Phalacrocoracidae; genus Phalacrocorax; species Phalacrocorax aristotelis. Next base: position 20,488,176 of record NC_134282.1, on the reverse strand, counting down.
ACATCAGAATATCCTCAGAAGAAAGGAGCCTTTCGCTGTCTAGTTTCTGTCTCTGGAATAGCTCAGTTAACACTGTGCCTTCCAAAGAGATAAAGTTTTCAGTGTCATTTCATTCACTGGCCTGATTGTCAGCATGGAAGTCCAATTCATGCATGGCCACATAACGAGAAAAGGCCATACAACATGACCCTACAGTATAAGCACAGTCAAAGCTCTTATTATTATCCAGGGTACCAAGGCAGTGGGTGCTCTCTGTGAGGCTGTAAACAACAAAAATTACTCTTCTTGAGAGACTACAGAACACCACTGGAGTCACAAAAAAACCCCCAACAGCAGTTCATTACCTACCCAAAACTATACAACTACAATATAAATAGAGATTTCATTATTTGTAAAGAACATACCACATAAAATACACATTGGAAACAAATGGTATCTATTCTTTCAGGGAGGAATTACAGTGGCCCAAGGTAAAATAACAAGGAGAGAAACCTATTTTGGGGGAAAGAGAAAGCCATGTAATCCAGCCTTCCACTCAAGAAAGACAGCCAGTACAAGGTCGTTGGACACCACAACTCTGTGCTTGGCTGCAGTGCGATGGAAAGAAACTGCTGCCAAAAAAAAGACACGTGGAGCAACAGCCCAATTCCAGACTTCTGTTAACTTATTTAAGGATGGAAGAGAGATGAGGAGCAAGACCCCCCACAGCTCTTTTATAAAAAACAGTGTCACAATATGTAATTTACACAAATGTAAAGGATGAGCGCTGCAGCCAGCAGTACTTCGCCAAATTAATTGAGATCTGGAAATAATAGCATAACACAAAGTTTAATATTAGCTAAGCAGCTAGCAAGCTGACTTCTAGGAGCACTGACTAGCCCATTCCTATTTTAAGAACTTCCATTGAAATATTGCAGCTACAGACACAAACGAAGCAACAGACATTAATTTCCCTTTCTCATGCACAGCTATTCAGCTTTCCCTGGCAGTGGCAGCAAGCATTCATAAAGCAACTTTCAAACAAGTCTTTTTGATTAGAAGAGACAAAGAATTTCACAACAAAGTTTCCAAATACAATAAATTATTTACCTTCTAGATGATGCTGATCTATTTCACTGAGTAGTTTGGTGAATTGCCTTTTCTACATGAAAGCTTAACTAGGCACTTGTGGAAACAACGTAAAGTACTGCCACACACCATTAACACCTGATAGTACCCCTCCCTCCACCTGCTGAAGAGTTTGGTAATCAATGGAGAATGTGTTACTTGTGCTGAAGCACTGCAGCTACTACCCCCTACCAACCAAATATGCACATATATTCCACCCTCAACCTCCATTTCCACTTTCTATCTCTCAGGGCATTACAGAAGTTCCTCTCTTATACCATACAAATTAACATCCTTACTTCTGCCACCCCCTTTCCCCTGCTTACACTGACTTTTTTTATTTCTACAAATAGATTTTTTTGTTGAATACTAGCAACTGTTTTTCCCATATTGAATTAATAAATATGAGCAACAGGAAAGGTAACGTACACAAAAGAATAAGCAATATAGGTGAAGACAGCAGAGAGCTAGAAGACACAACGCTCCACTTCTCTCTAAGACAGTTAACGTCAAACAGGCATTTGATCCCTAGGCTCTTCCCAAATTGCTAAGACATGAATGACCCCTCCTGCAGGTGCTGTTACAGCTTCTGCTGTCAGAGGCCCAGCTGCAATTCCACCAGGACAGACACAAAAGCAGTACCAGAAGGCTTAATTGTTTACACTTTGCACTTCCACTACTTTGTAGCAGCCAGTTATTTGCAGACTCTGGGCAGCAGCTGTGCGAATTTTCAGGACGCTCCAACACAAGTCAAATTTAGTATAACTGGAATAGAAGGTGCTGATACATCCAGAGTGAGATGCAATGAGAATCAATGCACCTCACTGAATACACCAGATTTTGATCTTCTGCAAGAATATTCACTTCTGGTACAAAATAAGCCAGCAGAAGTGCTGCCAGAAATTTCAGGTCCTGTAGGACACTTCTGCAACAGCAACACAACAGCCTTACTGCAACGGCTGTCCCACCCCAGCGTCCCCCATAAGCAAAGGCACACAGGCCAGAGGAGCTTCTCAGCAGACCTGCCAGCCCCGGCACTCCACGTTACGGACCCAAAGGCAATGATTGCTGCTCTGCACAGAACATCACAGCTCCACGCGGTAGCCCCAAACCTGGCTATGGACAACCAGCAACCCTGGTTACGGCTGCCAAGGGATCTTCTGCCTGTTAGCCAAGATAAAATGGTTAATTCTGCTCATTCTTAGTTGATATAACTTGAAAACCTGATTTAACCCTGAAGATAACAGCTTTTTACCCCAGCAGGAGTCTTCAGCATAGGGTATTTTATGAAAATTTGCCTTTCACAGGCAACTTTACTGGCAGCCCAAAAAATATGGTAAGAAGATGGCAACTTCATTACATTTCCCAGAGCCATACGTATTCAACACAGCAAGCGACCCAGACTTCAGAACCAATTTGTCTGATGGTGAATAAAACGTAACATCTGGAAGTCCCTAAGTGCTCCCACTGAGCAGTATAACTGAAACCAGAATTTGGCCTGGCGTCTTCCAATCTTAACTTCAGTATCTTTGAAAGACCATCTTTGCAGATCTGACTGCATTTGCCTCAGATATTGGATCAAAAGCCCTGATGAAATCCAGCACCAGTATGTTTCATCAGTCAACAGGAAGTCAGACTCACAGAAGTGGTAGACGATTTCTGCTGCCCCACAACTGAAGTCTTGATGTTTTAAACATAGACTGAATAAAATATAACTCAAATGCACAAGCAGTAATTAAATACTGTATTCTTAAGTTAGCAATATCAGATCTGTTAGCGACACCTTAAAAAACCACTCTCCTCAAGGGAACCAGACCACCAAATTCAGATTTGCTTCATGATCTCATTCTCTGGGTTTTTTTGCATTCGTGCAGCAGAGACGCAGCAGACTAAAATATATTTCTAATAAAACTTCATTTAAAATACTTTAAGATGCAGTTAGCCAATACAATAGTTTAGCTGGTGTATGGCCTTAAATACTCTCACTTAGGGGAAAAAGACTCAGCATAGCATCTGGGCAGAGCCCAAACCAGCCACGATGGTCCCCAAAACTTCATCAGCGCAGTGTGCCTCATTTGGCAACGGGCCAAATTCTGGTCTCCGTGTGCCCAGAGGGCAGGACCATGCAAATCTGCAAGTGGTACAGTTATAGAGACACCACAGGATGTGACCAGGGCTGACAGCACCTACAACCTTTGTGGGAAGTCAGGAGAGGCAAGGAAGTTTCTCCTAAGCTTTTCACATATCAGAAGCTTGGAAACACTTTACAAAGACCTTCAAAGCTGACTGCAAATCCAGTGAGGTAAAGAAAACAAGTTGCATTTGATATACAGATAGATGGGAAGCATGAACTGGCTGCTGCCTCCAAGCAGAGCAGTTGTTTTAGCATTGCTCCCCATTTCTAGTGGGCAAGGCCCCTCAGAAGACAGAAACGGCCCACTAACTTTATGGGAACAGAGTTGCAGAATTATTTCCCGTTTTATGCAGAGAGGGAGGGCATTGCATTTAGGCACTGGCATGGGGTAAACTTTGATGAGTGATGACATTTCACTTACAACTTTCCCTCTTTCAGCTTTTCAGTCTACTACATGAACAGTGCAGCCTGAAAAACTAGAAAAGGAAAATATTTATCTGAGTTACATGATTCACAGAAATGATATGCTTAATCATCTAAGGAGTCATTTATCTCTCATAACACATAGCTTTAAGTCCAAAAGGATCTTAATAAAAAAATCACTAATAAATGAGTCATAAATGGCTAGTAATTCGAAAAGGCTAGTGGACATTTCTCTGTGAAGCCTAACAATTTGCCGTTTATGCCTATCAGCTAAGTTCTTACTTACAGCCATGGAAAAGGAAAATACCGTTTGAGTAGTGTGGTAACAGTTTACAGCCTTTTTGTGCTACTCCGCTGACAGAGAGACACGGGGATTGAAGCCTCGTGCAGTGCACTTTAGAAGCAAACGCTATTAGGAAGACTAGGGTCTGCGTTTCTGCAGCACCTTAGGCCCACTTTCCCTGGGGTTTCCACTGGAAATCACCAAGAGCGCACACGCATCTCTGTAGTTATGGCTATAGACAGACATACGGGCTGTGAAGTACCCAAAAACCAGGTGACCGACAACAACTGGGACAGCTGGAGTGCTCGGGCCCCGTCCGCCCCGAGCGCACCAGGCGTATTCTGGCACCGACAGTGAGGTCTTCGTGTTTCACTTCATCTGCCCGCCCAAGGCTCGTTCAAAAGAAAAGAAAACCGGCGAAACTCAAGAGAGGAAGAGAGCCGGCTCTCTCCCGGGAAGAGAGGGGCATCAGCAGCCGGCCGTGGCACTGAAACGGAGAGGCGCAGACGGGAGGCGCGGCCGCACCGGCGGCGACCGAGAAGCCACCCGGGCCGGCCGGCGCTCGCCCGCGGGCTGCTCCGGGCCGGCGGGGCCGTGGGGGCCGGGGGACCCGGGGCGGCGCCCCCCTCCCTCCGGCCCCGCCGCGCCGTTCCCCGCCTCCCCAGCGCGCTTCGCACCTGGGCCGGTGCCCGCTCCGCGCCGCGCCCGCCCCGCCCGCCCGGCGCTGCCCCGCCGCGCTCACCCGCTGCTGGAGCCGCCCGCTGGCGGCGGCGGCGGCCGAGGCCGCGCTGTGCCGCAGCTCCGCCGCCTGCCCCGGCCGCAGCAGGCTCCGCGTGAAGCGCCGCGTCCGCTCGCCGGCCATGGGCGCCGGCAGCCCCGCGCTCCGGCCGCCGCTCCCCGCCCGCGCCCGGGCGCCGTCAGGAAGCGGAACTGGGGGTTTCCCCGCCGCTCCCCCCGCGCGGGGGAGGTGTGCGGGGCGGGGGCCGCCCGCCGACGGCAAGTTGGCAGCCCCTCCCCGCAGGGGCGTCGCGCCGCCGCCGCCGCTGGCCATGTGCGCCCCGGCCGAGCGCCGGCCCCGGGACGGCGCGCAGGGGGCGGCCCCACTCCGGCCCCGCCAGCGCCGAGGCGGCTGCGCGGCGGGGGGGTGGCAGCGGCGGCCCCCTGAGGGGGCTGGGGCAGTGGGGCGCAGGACGGAGTCCCGGGCGGGCCGGAGCAGGCGCAGCTCTTTGAGCGCAGGTGGTCACCGAAGGATGCTCTTTAGGAAGGCTGCTGCTTTGGGTTCGACACAAGAGCTGCTCTCGGTGTTAAGCACTCGCCTGCGTGGGCACGACGGCTCACCGGGCGAGCCCGGAGCCTGGCCGCCGGGTTTCTTGAGAAACGAGCTCTCGAGTCGTCCCCGCGGCCGGTGGGAAGCATTTCCCGAGCAGCAAGGGCTGCTGCGGCCCTTGCACCGAGCGGGGCTGGGTGTCTCCCGGTCCTTCGGCCACTTGCCATGGCAGCCCTGGATCTTCACCGCGCAAAACTCCGCCGCTACGCAATTAAGTTTAGCCATGTGAGCCCAAAGAAGTTACGCAGTAGTTGCAGCAGTCCCCCTGAGCCGAATGCTCCTGTCTTCTGTGGTCGGAATAAGGCTCTATGCCTTAACACCACGCGGTAATGTGGAGAGCACAGGACGGCTGAGAGCCGTGTGTGAATTTCTTTGTACGAGAATACTTAAATTCTCGTCTGTGATGCGGAATTTTCATAATTCAGTTATTACCCTTCAACAGGCGTTATCATCCTGTAATATCTTGGAGATAATACTTGTTTGAATATAAAGCTCACTAGGCAAGTACTTCTGGACTGGAGAAGTTTTCTTTCTCTTGAGAAGTTTGACACAAAAAGCCACTGAGACATGGAAAAAGAAAACTCCATTAACTTTGCAAACAATCCACATAAGGCTCCTTATAGGAAACCGCAGCCTGATTTTGCAAAGAAAGAAGATTAGGTAGCCTCAGTGACTCTAAGGAAGCATTCTGCCTCAACACAAAGATGTTAATTTATGATAAATTTGACTGCAACTTGTTGCAGACGGCAAAGAAAACACACTGCATCTGTGAGAAAAATAATGACAATTAACCGTTTCTTCCATTCAGTATGTGCATATGCATTCTGGCAAATGATTTTAGGAAAATAATCACCATAATTCAGGCCAGGGACCTGCAGCCATCCCTGGCCTTGGGCACAGGACTGTTGCTCCTGCTCAGGTGTGGTCAGCTCTGTGGTCAGGCAGTAACAGCCTGTGTTCCACATTACTTCTCTTTTCAAAGCTATATGTGGGCAAGCTTGAGGTTGAGTGAATACACAGATACTTGCTAGTGAGCATTTGGCTGCTTAAATCTGTTAGTAGCCATCAAGAAATAAAAGAACCAGCTGTTTCTGCATCACAAACATTTTCAGGCCTGCAAGAAATAGCCACAAATACTGAAATAATGAGCAAAAAGGCAGTTGGATTAAATGCAATACATATTTTTTATTATCATCATCTTAAGTAAACATCCAGCGATTGTCTGGGTAGGGCGGTTTGTCAAAGATGAGCCAGGGCTGCTGCCGCTGAAATTGTCATGCACAGTGCAAAGCGCAAGTGTCCAGGATTTTTCATGCATATGGTTTTTTGCCAAATAATGATTATGCAAAATTAATTGTTTTGGTTTGTCTCAGAGTTCCTCTGTGTTTCCGAAATCTTTTAGTTTTCGGATTTCAGTCAGTTGTTACACGGGGCCACCGCTTTGTAAGAGTCTTACCATTTGATTTTTAGTATCCCACAGTGTAGTTCTAGCATGACTGCTAAAAAAAAAAAAAATAGTATCTATGGTATATCCTGTTAATTCTCCACCCTTTAAACACTGTTAACTTGATACACGTGTAATTAGCATTAGTAAAATAGCAGTAATAGCAGAGCTGTCAGTTTGGATATTCAGTAAGTCTTAGGCTGGAGATCTGGAGATATAGAAACAAATCATTCTTAAAACATGAGTCTGAAGTCTAGTCCTACAACTGCTTAAGACTGACCCTACAAGTTGGATGATTGTAACACCACAGGTGGAGAGCAATTCTAGCACTGCATACAATGGCTGGCTCTAAGTGTTTAGACTGGGTTTCCAACTTAACACCATCTTTGGATGTGGAACACTTTCTCAAAGTTCAGGAATGTTTGGAGCAACTTTGTTTCAATACCACTGCTAATCAGAAAGCAAAATCTTTAGTTCGCAGTTGCATTAAGTAGCAAGGGCATATAAGCCTTGTCTCTTTTTAGCAACAGCATGAAAACAATTTTCATTCGCAGCTGTGTGTTAGCTCAGATAGACAGTACTTCCACTTTCTCACAAATGCCACAAAGAATCGCCTCCCCCAGTAGTCACTTCCTACAGGCATAGAGCAAAACAAAAGTTACAGCAAAACTCAGATTAGGTTTGCTTCTTTAACAGGTCTGGTAACCTAACATTTCTAGTACTGGCTTTTGAGGCAGATTGTAGTCTGGAATCTGTCATTATATAAACCTGTGCTTGCACACGTAGCCAGTACATTGTCTTAGTTTTCTAATGCAGAGATCTAGCTTTGTTGTCTGGGGATTCCAGGTCATGCCAAAAGGTTACTCAGGAGTGTGTGTGTTTAAACATTTTACCTAAGTTTTCCTTTCCACTGAAATGTCACTAATTTGATTACTGAAAAAATAATTATTTTTCTTATCACTCTAAGCTGATGCACACAAATTTCAATGCAAACACTTTCTTCATTGACATAACGCCTTCCCTGCCTCCCCTCCTCTTCCCTTCCCCCTGCCTTCTCTGTCACTCTTCACAACTGTAGTTCTGTACCATTATCAGCACACGCTAACTGCAAAGTGAAACTAACTGATGTGGTTTTTTATTATCTGAGCTGCAAATCCAGCAAACATACTATAAAATGTAGCTTCATTTTCTCTTGGGCTTTGAATTTCTTCCTGTGTGCATTTCATTGCAATTCATTAAATGAATTCTTCTGTCCATGCAGCCTTCCATAGCTTCTAGTACAATTTTAAGTTGTCACTAGCTGCAGCCATTTACAAAACATAGAATTTAGCAATCTCTGACACTAGAAAGTTAACTTTTTAAATACGATTTTAAATGCAAGTGCCTTTTAATTGGTCCAGTAGCTCAGAGACTTGTAAGACCTCACTATTCACTTCCCAACTAGTTCCCACTCCACCTGATTTATTACAAATGACAGCATTGCACAATCTTTAATGATTCTGGTACCTGCAGCACACGGCACACAACCAGCCCACAGGCACCTACCCTTTACAGGACAATTACAATTGCTTTTGAACACAGTTCATTCTACCAAGGCAGAACGCACCCTCACAGGACTGAGGAGTGCTTTCTCCCCCTGTAACTGCTACCTGCCCTGTGTCTGGGTTACTTCTTCAAGACTTGACTTCCCTTGGCATTTTCATGTGACAGAGGGTGAACTGCCCAAATTCAGGGAGCCACATCTGTTTGAAGTTTTCATGCAGAGCCAATCAGGTCATAACACAAAACAATAATAGAAGGAAATTAAAACATGCAAACACAAAATATTTCCTTCAACACTCAAATCAAAAAAGTACAAAGTAGTACTCTTGCAAATGCCTGTAATATGTACTCTCACAGGTCCGCTTTACTGCAAAGGTTATACTCTGTAAAAACAGACTTGTAGCTTAAAGGATATTAAGAGAAATAAGTTTCCAGCCCTTCAGCTAGCCTTTCTCTAAAGGACCAGATGGGGTGTAGCTGCTTGAGTAGAAGCATCATTGGCATCAGTAGAGCTATTTTAGCAAGGCAGGTAAGAGGGTCACAGGGTGGCTCTAAATATTTCAAGGTTCCTGCTATGGCCTACTCTATGCCTGGTTTCTATATAAATTTAACTATTTCTGCTAGATTTTAAGGATGCAGGCTGATCATTGAAGAGCTACAACTGACTGATCTGAGTGGAACTATTATTATTAATCAATTAACATATGTGTGTCTTTAATGAAGCAGAACCAAATAGGTAATTAAGTGTAAAACTCAAACACCAGGCAAACATGTGTTCTTTTTATAAAGATTTATAGAAAGTCTTGAAGACTAGAAATCATACTGCTTGTAGAAGACAGGCTTTATGCTCATTTGACAGGCTCATCAAGGTGAAAATATTTTCCCTTAATTACAGAATACCAGATCTCACCTCATATTTAGTTACATTGCTGGGTTGAAATTCTTGTCCTTTTAGAGTGTTAAATACATGAAGTTGAGGAGAAAAGCACACTGCAGGAAAAAATCTGCTATATTGAAAGAACACCATAGTATTCAAGTACGCAATTTCAGTGAGAACAGAGACGTGTACATATTTAATGGTATCCCTGACCAGGGCATGCAATCAGGTAAGTGGCCAGAAAAATGAGTGTGTCATGTGGATCTGACCTCATCCATACTTTTGAACTCTAGAGATACACTCCTCCCCCACCCCCCAAATTTTATACTACAAGAGATATTTATTCATCCAAACCAGTTGCTTTTGGGTAACTTGTCTTTGCCCTGTGAATAGAATGAGGCATAAATTGTGCGTTGAAGTCAGGAGAAAAATCCTTCTCCCTCCATTGGACCAAGAGGAGGCATCCCCCTGGGAAAGAAAAGGAATTATTCCATCGAGGATCATATATTCTTGCAATAACACAGCAAGGAGTCACCTGCTAGTTGTCATGTTGCAACTGTAGCTTCAAGTGAGCTAAGCCTAACTGCAGGTGACTCATGGGACAGGTGGAATTTGTATTTTAAAAGATAAAACTTTTTACTCTATGGGGCAAACAAGGAAATAAAAAGAATTAAGGGAAAATTGCTTTATTCACAATTACACTTGGTGTAAGAGATCTAAAATGCAAGGTTGCCTTGCAGTTATTTAATGACAGGGAGCACATTCAGCTGTATGGCCTCCAACTTCCCCCTACAGAAGCTATCATGTTAGAGCTGCATCTGTTGAAGACATAGTATTTAACCCACAGTTTTTATGCGGCAGTGTTTGCATGGTCTTAAACTTGTATAATGTTAAATGTAAAGGGGCCACTCCCTAATGGTTAAGGCAATAGTCTGGACACCTGGGTTGATTCCTATTCTGCAGAATTTGTCTGACTCTTTTGTCTTTCCTCTGAAAGATGGGAAGAATACTGCTTTTCTACCTCACCGTGGACGTAGTTTAAAGGTGTTCAAATGTTTAGGTCACAAGGTCCAAATGAATAACAAGGCTAGATATGGCTCTAAGTAAAAATTCTTAAGAACAAAAGGAATGAATACTAATTTAATGTTAATTTTTTTAAACTCTTTACCAGTCTCATTCACATCAGGGGTTTCACTAAAAATTTTCATCTAAATACTGTATTCTGTTTTCTGGCCAGCTGTCTAACTCCAATTAATCATTCTCCCCATTAAAAAGGTGTCAATACTTTCCCCTTCAATATGGTCCAAGTGCAAGATCAATACAGTTTATGAGACATTCAGACAGTACATTAAGAATAGCATTATAAACACCTAGCTAGAACATGAAAAAAAAAAATGTGCTTTCCACTTCAGCTGTGCAAAAGTAAACCCTTGAATTTGCAACAGCTGTATTAAACTCTTAGGACAAGATTCACACAAGTATTTATGCACCTTTATGAAGCAGAAGTGTTACTCAGTGATTCATGAGATACTCGTCTTATCCTGTAAGTGCTCTCACACCTACAGGACTACCGGCATCTTTAAATACAGGGTGCCTTTCTTAAGTATGCAGTTTGGTGTTTACACGTTCCACTCTGCAAAGCTGTTACAAATTCTCAGGCATAGCAGCACTGAGCAGCACGGCCCTTCTAAGACACATTCTTCACATCCTCCCTCTGCCATGTCATTAGGTCCATTTTAGAAATTCTCGTAAAATTCTAAGATGGAAGCTGCAAGGAAGATGATGCCAAATCAATTTCAAGTTTATCTTAATCACTGGATGACTGGTGTGTCTTAATTTCAGAATATTTCTGCATTATCAATTACATTAAATATACATTGCTGAGAGACTCTATTTGGTATGACTGATAAAATTTTGTTCTTGATTTAATTGTGACACCGAGCCACTTGTAAATAGACTGAGGTCAGTTGTCATGACAAGTACATATCCATGTCAGATTTTGCATCAGTGAATTTGCATATAATCACACAAATAAAACTATAGGTCCAGGCAGGCTTTACCTTTTAAAGTAGAAATTCTACCTGTTCCACATAACACTTGACAAGTGTGCATCATTATAACTATCTCTCCAGTTTGAAAAACAGGCAGAAAAGTTAAATATAAAATAACAGAAGCATAAGGTAATTTCATGTGATCACAGTCTTCATTTAGGAATATTCAAAGCACCTTGAAACTTCTAGTAAGAGCTCCACCTGCACATTTTTCACTGTCCTTACAGATGATACTAAAGGCATGATTAATTGTCTTCACGCTATTACTTCTCACTTTCATGTCCTGTACCACCATGGCATATATTCTTCTTGCACAGTAAGTATATTTTCCCATGTGCGGAAGTCAAACAGGTCAAGATCCTGACCTTTCCAATTTTAAATGCCATTTTTCCATGGTACTCTACACAAAGTGTACTTGGCATAGATGATTACATTCCAGGAGACTTCTTTTTCTTTTTCAAACACACAGTCTGCTTGATTTTTCTACTGCCTGAAATGATTAGTGGGATGGGTCTTATGACTTCTAAATTTTCTTTTAAAATGTGTTTAGCCTGCTACCTCACAGGTACAAATTCCCAGTGGAAATGAACCGGGGTGACTGATGAATGCAACCATAATCTAATGGGTAATCCTCTTGGGTGAAAGCTGAATGCTTTGCCATATTTTCCTTTTTACAAGCAGATACTGCACGAACCTCTTTTCCTTCATGAGCATATAGACTATAAGGTCAATGGTATAAAAACAAAGAGCAAAACCAGCCAACCTCTCTTTACCTCTGCCAAATTTCTTGGGCATTGCATATACACAAATGCAGTCAACTTCTTTGAAAAGGGAGACAATAACCATAATCAAATAATGAACCAGACAATACAAGTAAGGCAGAAAGGCCAGTATATAGTTCAGTCATTTTAAAAAATCTGGAAGCAGGTTTCAATAGAGTACAGGTCTAGCTCAAAGCAGCAGGAAGTAAAGCCTGAGCCTATCATCACCCACTTCATGCGCTGGTTAGTTGGGGTGGAGAAAGGTGCCTATAGTATTGTACTGCTGCCAGGGCCAGGAGCAGCAGTGGGAAACGGCCACCCTGGAGACTGCAAATGGCAGAACATGAGTGAAAAGAATAAATTTATAGGATACAATTCAGTACCTTCTTCTGGGGCAGAGAGAATTTTTTTTTTGCTTTTTTGCTCTAGTTGAGTGAAAAAAATGGAAGAGTGGATACAAATCTGCCTTCTGGATTTTGCTGGATTTTTGTTCTACTGCCATGCTAGAAAGGAACTGGTACCCACTGCACCAGCCCAAGCCCTCCTGACTGTCAGGCTGTGCCACAGCAGGCATCTCTGCCTTCAGCACACAGTCTAGTCCCTACCACAAACACACACATGCCGGCTCTTAAAGCCTGCTTTTCGAAGTAAAAACATGGCACATCATGTGGTTTTGGGGTAAGTTTTGTTCTCTATTCTCCTCCTGCTTCTCACACAAAGTGTTTGAAAGCACTTCTAGTTTTGCTACCTGCACAAACATTGGCTGTGAGACCAAGTATCCCCACTCACTTTGCCACCAAAATGCAGAAAGGTTTAAGGTGCCTCCCACAGCCCCTCTGGAATTTCCTCTGGATGTTGCCAAAACACCATTGCCAGAGATGGCTTATTTGTGGAAAACACTCAGAATAGTTTTGAAAAGCAGATTGATGTAATCTTGTACTCTGTAAAACATCCAGAGACCTGCATTTTGCAAGCTAGAAGGCTCTTGGGCCCACCCCCATTTCTGAGTCAGATGAATTAAACAAAGTACCACACCATAAACATGTGTCAGAAAAAAACAGTAAACAGGCATTCTGAAATTTACTTTCTAGAGGTTTTTTGCCAAAGGTTGCTGCTTTGTCCTTTCCTTACAGGGGAACTTGTGGAATAAAAAGGGAAATAACCAAATTATCTTCCCCGTCTCCCTCATATCCAGTCACAAACAGGACAAAAATTAAAAAAAAACACCCTCAACAACTGTCAAGGATGCATTGACAGGGGAAAATATCCTCACTGAAGTATAGACCTTTTACCTATCGGCTGATTATAACTGATTTATGTAAGTGAAAATCTGGAGCTAAATCTAATTTCTGTGAGTTTAAGAGCTGCTTTTGTGTCCAATTTGCTTTCATCATATAAATATTTAAGTTTATATGCCTTTGAGCAATCACTTGCTATTTATAAACAGCAACACTAGAATGGCAATAGGCTTACTTTTAATTTAAATTTAGATATATAATAAATTAAAATGACTGATTGTATTTTAAACAAAAAACCTTTTCACCTATCCAGCAACAGGGTCGATGTGAGGTCAAGCTCAGATTGTAACTCAAATGATGTAAATGAAAACAGCAGGCAGTGTGAGCATATTACACACTGGAGAATCTAATGTCTTCTTTTTGATGGATTTCTTGAATCTTTGGGGGTATATGATAACCTCTATAAATAGAAGTACTAATACAGTATCAGAGTACAAAAATATTAATAATATTAGAAAGTGATTTGTTAAAAAATGAAAGCACAGATGGGCATGATAGCTGCATCACTTCTTATGGAGACAGCTACCCAAGGAGACCAGCTGAAAATCCAAACGTGAGCTTTTGCCAACATCAGTAAATGTAAAATAATTCTGTCCCACTGTCTGTAACAGTGGCAGGTGCCAACACCTCTCTCCTTTTTCTGTGGTCATAAATAAAAACATTCAACGAGATGGATTAAGAAGTACTCTGCTTAGGGTAACTCTATATACTTAATGTAACTAGAGAAGAGTGTTAAAAAGAGTCTTGCAACTGTACTCGGAAGCTGTTATCAGATTCTTGATTTTAGTCGATAGCAACGATACATTATCAAGACTGATCAAATCCCATTAAAGTTAATGGGACTAAATCCACTAATTTCACTGGGCTTTGACATTCGCCCCTGCATAAGCAAAAAGATTTCAACTAACTTACCACTGAAGTACATTTTTAGTATGAGGGTCAAACTCCCTCCTGAAATGTATATGTGTATTCTCATTCAAGTTCCACAAAAGTTAAATTAATGTGGCAGGGAGTAAAGATGCAGCCATACCATTTAATAGAAGATTTTTACAATAATTACCATCTCCTCTTAGATATATTCTATCTTTTATTTAACATCTGTGCAGTAGAACACAGACACCCTCATTCTACCAAGTGCAGAAAACAAAGTAAGTTCAAAAGACAGCCTCCACTGTTACCTCCTACAGTGAAAACAGTCATACAGAATGTTTTTGGCCCAGCTTTTGCCCTCAGCACCTGTGATAATAAGCCACCTGGTTTTTTACATTTACTTACTGCAACATTTATTATCAACTCTGACAGATATTCCCAGCAGGTCAAATGAATGTAGCATCAAGGTCCAAATGAGATTCCACTACAGCCCCACTGTCTCTCAGCAGTTTATAAGGCAACAATCAACTGGGAATGGCCCATGGGTGGATCAGAAACAAGGGAATAGAAATGAGATGCTTCCCTCCTACCCACATCTGGAGAGCTGATGGGACTGGGAAACTGAAAATGGTTTGGCACTGCAAGCAGCAGGTGGAGTTCACAGAAGTGTAAAAAGCAGACCTAGATACTGAGAAGGTGCCATTTTCATAAATAATTGTTCATAAAGGATGGCTACATTCAGAAAGCTGAAAAAAGATGCAACTTTAAGTGTTGCACATTTTAAAAGCACTTAAAAAAATCAGAGAACACAAGTATTACAGGCTGCATTAGTGTACTACCTGGGATTTGATAATGCGCACGCACACAGGCATATACTGTGTATGTATTTCTCCAAGATCAGTGGGCTGAGCAGCCAGATATCAAACTAATAAAAAGTCTCTAGCATCAGCATCTGCCTAGATGGTAAGCTGCCCAGGTGGCTTCAGTTGTGCCTCTGGGCCCGTTGCAATTATACAGACTGCTGCTCTGTTTTCTGAGTTGCTTGGTCTTTTCTTCAACTTTCTTTGGAATAAGATATTTTCTCCTTACTCAGCCGTATGATGACATGGATCTGTGACACTTAATAGTTCCTTTTAGAGATAATAGCAAAAGCATCAGGGGCTAACATCAAGATTACTTTTATGACTAGAATGTAATTATTTATCATTAATGGCACATTAATAATTATAGTTCTCTGAATTCCCAGATTAACATGCAGGGAGTCCCTGACTGTGTCCTTAAATGTTGTTTTTATGTGGACCCCAACAGCTTAAAACTTCTAGGCCCAATTTCTCATCACGTTACACTTACACAGAAGTGGAGTGATGCATGCAAATCAGGCATAACACATGCCATAAACAAAAGCATGGATATTAGCAGTTCCTCCTTTCTCCATAGGCTCACACTGTAAAGTCCCTCTTTAAAGCTCTACCCCGACCCAGATTTCGCTTGAGGTGGTGACACTTGAGTTTTTGCCAGCTGATTAGTCACAGGTGGGAGATAAGCTCTGCCCCTGTAAATGGTTTCCCACCTATAGTGCCAAGTTACAATTAGATGATTAAACCAGAAAGAATATTAATAATCCATTAATACTAAAAAACCCAATTTGCTTGCCATTATTTATTCCATTTTACATTCTGTCTTTTTTCCTCAACTAGCCTCAGGTTAGGTAAGGAAGTCTTTATGTAGAAGACATGTATGGTCATTGGGTCGTAAGAGTTCATCTAGTTTACCTTCCTTTTCAGAGGTAGGGTCAAGGATATCTCCAAGGATTGGTATTATGTCCCATCCCTCCACATCCCTCTACTTTCTTTTTTTCCTGGACTAAACTCTCTAGTTTTTCTCATTACTAACATATTTGCCTTTACAGTAACATCACCATCTTGGTGCTCCTATCTAGGTGCCAGACACTCTTGCATCTTTCTGCTGCTTGGCTACGTACTCTCCCATTTCACACCTGTGCGTCTGATTTCTCTGAAATGCAATGCTTTGGACCTTGACTTAATGTCAAGTGGTGAATTTCAGACCATTTCTTAAATTTTTGAATAATGTTATCTTCTGCATCAAAGCACTTGCAAGCCTGCCCTGCACAGCATCAACTACAACTGCTACTAGATAATCTTTGTTCTATTCTTATGTCGCTAGTGAAAATCATAATCACAGTTAGGCTGAGGACAACTGTGTCTTGAGACTTCCTCCTGTTTTAGCAAACCAGTTGATACCTAACCTTTGGACAGTTTTCAACCAGTTGTGTGGTCAGCTAATGATGGTTTCATCTAGACCATGCTGCCTTAGTCTGTTTACAAGAATGTCATGTGGGAATGTGTTATGAGTATGACTCACATCAGATATAGCACAACTCTGCTCTGGAAAGCCAGTTGGTCTGTCAAAGAAGAAAATGTCACTGTTTGAACGCAAATGTTTTGACAAATCTATTGCTTAGGCAATCTGGGCTACACAGTGCACAGAGAAGAAACAAGATGCAAAAAACTCCGCAGATTTATATGCCTCTCCTCTTCCGGGTAGTTGCCAGAACCTCTGGTTTTTCATACCCTCTCTGTCTCAGTCCTTATTTGATTGCTGCACACACCAAAAAGGCAATAGTATTCCAGCTTTCTATTGCAGCAGCAAAACAGAGAGACCTGAGGTCATACACTCACGCCTTTCCCATGTCCTGTGACCAGCCTTAGTGCAGCTCCAGAAACTCCCTGCTTTTAAGTGACAGACACACAGTCACATAGTAATAAGGGACTGAAGAATCCTCAGGAAAACTGGAAAGGTGCCCCAGACTGGCTGCGATGACTTGGTGTGCTGCAGACACTCCAGTCTGTAAACTGGGTACCTCATCCCCATAGCCAGAGATTAAGGGCATTAACCTGGGAGAAAGGGATTCAGATTAACCCACCTCAACAGTAAGCTGATCTGAGAATTCCAGCATTTCAGATGAGTGCCCTAACCACTGAGCTGCTGGATAAGGCATGCATGCTATTTCCTTTCACCATTGAGGGATGTTCTCTACAACAACTCTGCCCCAATCTGTCAGGCCGAGTTGGAAAGTATCAGACTGTGCTCTGCAGATGGGTAAGTCAGAAGGATGCAGACTGTGATCCTAAAAGGGTTTAAGCATTACTTTTGTGCACTGATACTTAATACTGCCTAGAATGAGATACTCTGGGGAATCTCAAGAAATGTGATGGCTTAGGACACTGGTATAAGTTTAGACAGCAGCAGGAGACTAGCAGAGCCAAAGTCTTCTGTATTTTAATTTTGTAAGGAAGTAACAGCCAGATACTTCAACTTTAAATGGTGTTAAATCCTATAGTCAGTCAGTGAGATTCTTATGCTGTGCCTTCTTTGTCTCATTTGGCGGGGGCACACAGCAGCTTTTGGTAGACACTTCAAGAAATCAGCATTTTGAAAAAGAGTGAGGAATTTCAAATAACAATAAAAGCCAGTCACATCCATATCCTTCCTAACACAATGCAAGGTAAAGGTTCAGAGTGGAAGCAGAGGCCTGGATTGGGGAAGAGAGCTAGGCACAGGTTCAAAGTAGTAAAACAGGCAGAAACATCTAATCAGAGATGTACTTATGCAAAGTAGCTAATGAAGGAGATACAGCAATAGACAAAACAATTCCTGTAGAACTGTTTTAAGGAACAGTATCAAGGAACATACAATACAAGTTTGTTTTGTTCTTGGTAAGGTCAAAGTCTGTCTATGTTACAGTGAAAACTGAGCATGTCTCCAATCTAGACCACTGCATACTCTTTATTCCAGATAGTTTGTAGCTAGCACTGGCTTTGCACAAGAGTAGGAATAGCACAGAAGGACTGAAAGGAGTCTAGTACAGCTCAGCCACTCAAGAGCTAAAGCATTGATCATAACAGTGCTTCAAATTAACAGGTGTTCAAGTTCCTAGAGACACTATTACTATGCCTGGAAAACAGTGGGATTTAGTATGCTGGTTGAGGATTTCTATACCAAAAAAAGAGTTCTGTTGAGAGATGAGGGCGATAGGACAACAAAAGGCCTGGAGTCAGCAAACTTCTATTAACAGTGGAGAATTCAGAATTATGGTGGAAAGATACCACATTCAGAACTCTTGCATGCTTAAATGCAGGGGTGAGATCCTGTACTGCACCACCAAGAGAATGTGGTCTGTTTCCCAAAGATTTTCCACCATATGATTTATATACCTGTGCAGTTACCCTTCCAGAGAACCACATCCAGTTTGTAGAGGCATGGTAGAGATCAGGGTTTAAACATGTGTTCCAGTACTGTAACATTAGCTACTCCTGTACATGAGTTTTGGAAGATCAAGGATTTTAAGTCAGAGCCTAAAAAATATACTCCCCTCCCAACCACATCGTCTTTATGTCTATATAGGTCAGTAACATTCAGGAGTTGTCCTGCAGGCAACACAAACATTGGAGAGTAAAGTAATATACAATATGCTAGAAATGAATAAAAGGTTAAAACCTCCTTCCAGTTAAAGCTTTTCAAATAGAAATATCGTACACTTTAGTGTTTTACATCACTTTCATTTAATATCAGAGGAGAAAATTCATACTGGTCAGAATTTGGAATGTTCTGTGATTCCTTATTTCACATTAAACTCAGCATATCATTGGGTAAATTAGCACTGTTGATATCATCTTGCTGGTGAGGACATGACATGTTTCATGTCTGGTTTTATACTAGATACCACATATTAGTCATGGCACCCCACTTCCTCCCAGCCTTTACTTACATTTGTAATTGACTACTTTTAGTCTGTATTTAACCCTCCATATTGTTTATTATAGTATTTAAACTGGTTGTCCACCCTATGGATACAACAAATTGCCTTCTCAGCTTCTCATCTGATGTTTTAGAACTCTCTCTAAAGATCTGAAGCTATGTACATATAAACACAATTGCCACATGCACACACATGCAACAGAAACATCAGTATTTAAGTCAGAAAATAACATCAACAAGGTGAAAAATAAGTGCATCTTGTTCTTCAGTGGGGCATCTTCTCTTAACATGGATTTATACGAAAAAATAAGCAGGAAAGTACTTTCCCAAATGGTCAATATCAGAATACAATACTTTCAGGTATGAAGGGAAGACTTGAAGGAAATTTGGGTTGGGATTCCAGCCTTGGCATGGATTTTTATTGCAAATGCTAGTGAATGACTTTGGATCAGATCAAAAATCTAGTTAAAAACATAGCTGCGCTACTTGACATAGAATACTTCAGCATTCTTGCAGAATGCCAAAATACAATTATATGTTCACTCTTCTGTTGTGTGTTCTCTTTCTGTATTTCCACAGAGATCTGAATTATTTTTGTAGAGTGGTAGGTCTTCACCGAGAGAGAGAGCAGTTTCTGCTGCTTACAGTATAGCCAAAGGAATGGGAAGCATGGGTTTGAAATCTCTCAAGAACGAGAAAAACATTTCCAATCTACTATTTTATACACAATCAGTCCAAATACAAAATACCAAAAGGCAACATGGCTTAAAAAGGACACTTTAGGACAAGGAATTCCTGCACACCTTTTGCTTAAGAAATGTGTCTTGAAACAAACACTTAGCCACATGCATTTTGTGTGCTCTGAGAAACGTACTGTTAGACAGGTGGGTATTATCAAATTAAGCAGGGCTGTCTGTGTTGCTTAGATGCTTAGGCAGCAGTTTGGCAGGGTTTGCAGGATCACAACTTTGCACTTTAATCACCTGAGGTCCACCTGGTTGCATGCTGGGTGGCAAATCCCTTTTTTGGGAAATAGCTTTAAATTCCTGCTGTGTTAAAACACAGCTCATGGTTAGCAGCCCCTCCAGAAAGGAGCCCAATGGCTTGGATTTCAACAGGCACAGTGGTGCCATCTCCTGTTAACTCTTAGTAGCCCCCAAACAGCCAGAGATTTTAAACTATTTGGCACACTGTTTTCGAAAGAAAAAATGGTCTGTGGGATCACAACTGCTAAAAAGCAGAATGGCAAACATTAGAACATTGATCTAGAATCATTGGCATAGAAAAATACATACATGATCTTCTGTACCAGATTTGCTGCATATTCTCAAGGAAGGTGTAAGCCATTTCCAGTCTACCCACAAGCTTTGCATTTATAGGACATCTTTGCCTCCTATGCACCATTTGCAGGTATTCTTTTTTTTCACAGACTTTAATTTCTACCTATTTCCAAACTTAAATTCTATCCCTCTCTCAGCTTTTCAGTAGAAGTCAAAGTAATACATAATTTTGCTAGCAAAATACACAGATCACATTGGTTGGGAAAGCTGGGCTGGGTGCAGGGCTGCCACAGTGGGGGAAAGAGAAGTCCTGCCGCCTTCAGAAGTAGGAAGGGAATGACACTCGCCACCGCTGCAACTGTGGGCTGGCACTACTCTGTGCCTGGTTGTGACCTGTGGTTTCCCATAAGAACAGTTATTTTATAAGGAAAAGAAGAAAAGAACAAAGGCATAAAACATGAATTTTAAGGTCTCTCTTCAGCTTCAAAGCTTCCATGCTTCACAGAGTACATTTCTTCAGATTCCACAAGTTTGATCCAGCTATTTCCCCCCTTCACAGTCTTAAAATGCTTTCCATATGTTTTACATTCTTCTAGTATATTTTCCATCTATATATTACATTGTCTATCTTATTTCTATTCAGCCATTTTGTCTAATCAGTGGGACACTCTCTCTGATCCAATAATTAATTTGCCAGCACGAGGCTCAAAGTCCTCTGTTATCTAGGAGTACTCCTATTACTAAGAGTAATTTGGTAATATACTAAAGGTAGCATTGCAGATGCTGGTGTCCTTGCTTTTGCAATATTAATTAGGAAGAATCATATTCCACAATGCTCTAGGTTACAGCTGCCCCAAAACATATGCTTATAATTTCCTCCTGGGTTGAAACTTCTCCAGCATAAATTACTTTCTTGTGATCCCAATCTGTGTAAGTGTTCTGGTGCGCAGGACAGTCTGAAGTATATTGGATTGCATTTGTTTCAATTTAGCAGTCCTTGTTGATTAATAGCTCTTAACTCATCTCCTCACACAATTTCCTCCAAGTATTCAGATAATCCATCTTCCACTGCCAGTCTTAAATAAAAGCATCATCTTTCCTTTAGAGAATATCATGGAGAGGTTCCCACTCCCCAGAACTAATGCAGTATTTCATACCTCTGTCTCCTAGCTGTCCTTACCGAAGCCATCCACAGCCTGATGAAATTCTGCTCCCAGGTCATTCCACTTTGGGAACTTTCCATCATCTAGACCATTCTATGCAGAACAGATGCTTAGAGGTCCTAACAGGGGAGTAACTGGCTTACTCTGGTTTGGTTATTGGTACCAAAACTAACAGGCAACACCTCAGGCTGGGACATAGAAGCAGGTGGCAGGGCATGGAAGTACTGTGAGAAGAACAGGACATTTCAACCATGTCCTGCCACCCCATGGCTGCCTTCCAGACCCACACCAATTCTGCAACTACAGGCACATGAGGTCTCCCCTTGGAGCACATGGTCCACCAACCACTTCCTTGCAATTTACTGCTTTCCACACTTAACACAATGCCAGGTAGACAACCTCTTCATATAATGTCTCAGACAGGCACAGGCTGCTGGCTTCAGTTACCTGAACGCAGTCTTCAGAAAAGGAATAAGGTTATATGATGTATCTTGAGTGGGGTCAGTGTGTGGGCTGAGCCAAATACCAATTAATAGTAAACCTATCACATAGGGCTCTCCCTGGGAAATCACTGCTAGGCTGGCAGCGAGGTTTGATCAGTGTGAGGTGGCTGGTAAATCACAGGGTGTGAGCACTAGGTCTTGAGATGTTGAGCTGGGCCTGTATGAAATGCTGAACACCTGCATCTCTGATGAACCCAATAATCAGGGAAAACTAGTGCAGGTAAGGATCAGCGGAGGGAAGGGCCCGTGTCCCCTCTCTGGTGTGGAGGCAGACTGTGGAATTCTCCTTTCAGGCTAAACCTAAAAATGCTTCTTCCCTGTTTCTTTTCTGATGTCTGTTATAAGAAATACAGAAGCATGTTCTCATTCTCTGACTAATGCTGAGTGTGTAGGAACATAAATTGGCTCCAGATATGGCTCTGCTATTCCAAAGGTCTTCACACAAAGGCAGCCATTACTCAATAGCACCGTGGTGGATTTAACATGTAAAAATTAGACATGGGGCAAAGACCTACGTTTTAGATTAGTGATCTGTGTGCCCCTAAAATGAGGAATTTTTTAGTTCAAATGTAAAGGACATAATAAAGAAGTCAGTAGCGTACTTATGAGCTCCCCCTTGAGGTCTGAGGCTTGAACTTGGAGGTGGCTCAGTAGGTTGGTGAAGTCAGAACACCATGAAAGCAACGCTTAACCTTTCCAGGTTTTTTACACTAGTTTTTTTCCTCAGGTCCTGATTAAGTACACTGAACTAGAAAGCATAGCACTCTCTGGAATCAGTTTCTTAGTCTGTCATTTGGGAACTGTTTAAAATGCTAAAAATCCCAGAGAAGTACACTAGGACAGCTTCTGGGAGACTGTGAGCCTCCCCAGATCCTTTGACTAATGTGATCTAATTTTAAAAAACAACTGGTGTTCTAGGCTGATCCTGGCAACGTGTGATTACCCTCCACTAGCAATGGGGATGAAGACCAACTTGGTGACTTGCAGACTTGCATATAAGAAGATGTGCAGAAACACTGGCCATGAGTCACTACTTCCTGCCAGTCTCTGCCTCTCCTAAGGGCAGTGTGGGTGTGGTCCCAAGGATTTTCCAAGTGTGTCCATAACCCACAGCCCATGAACTATTAACAATCACCTCTCCAGAGTCCGCCCCCTCATCAACTGCTTTTCTCCCTGCCAGGGAGAGCCTTCATTCAGGGATGGAGTCCAGCCAGGTGCCATATGCAGACAGTATGTAAAGAAACATGCACAGGACTGCTGGTCTAGCTATTCAAAAGCATGTGATAAAGTACCTAGGGGTGTAAACCTGAAGTGCCAAGTCCATGGCTGCCCTTTCCACTTATTTAGTCATCATTCTACACATTTTCCTCATGATCATACACTCAGACTCCCATCATCACCTGGACCTATCAGTGTGATTAGTATAATTTTAAAGTTGAATTTGGATATTTCCCCATCTACCTATCATCTTTGTACAAGTGTCTGCAATAGATCTTTGCTAGACATCCTCCTTGTTAGTCTTATCCTAACATTTACCAATCATATTCTTAAGCACCCTTCATTTCAGATGTACAGCTATAACAGTTATTGTCTCTCAGGCCAGCTCAGTGTTGGGTTCTTCATGTCTACTAAAATTAACAAGATTTAACAGCTATGTGCCTTTGAGACTTCCAGTTTATCTTTGCACAGCTTTTTGAAGACAAACTGCTAACAGGGGCACATAGCTATTGCCATGCTAGAACAAGTGAAAATCCCAGCACCTTGGTATTAAGGCATCTTATTAGAGAAAAACTCTGCTACCTTCTATGCATATATTCATTCTCAGTAGCTTAATAGAGCAAGTTGCTCCTGAACAGTAAGTGCTTACTAACTGTTATCAAAGCTGATTTTATTAATCATTCTGCATAAATTTAGGCAACTTACTGAAGCTCTGAAAAGAATGTAACAGTGAAGGAAACAATTTGTCATGTTAGTGACTTTACAATCTGTTCATCCTGCTGTGCTCGTCAAACTTGACAGCCATTTTCAGAACCTGAACTCATTTTAACTTTGCATTATAGGAAACTTTCAAATATAGAAATGTCAAAATAGAAGAGCATTCCCCTTCAAACAATGATGCCACAAGTGCTGAAAATGGAGTGTGTAAATTATTTTAGACCTTATGCTTGGGTGGGGCTGAGGAAGAAGCTTAGTGTGAAGGATTGCCTAATATGTAGTTCCTCAGAGCATCAGTAGGTTGCAGCAGAGTGTTAAATACAAGGACAGGAGCACCACAGGATACTGTTGTGACAAAATATGCTTGAAGTCAACATGGCGATACAGAGGTATCTGGACAATTTTGCTGAACAGGCTTGAATAATAAGAAGATGGGCTTAAAGTACCCATACACCCAGAGCTTGTTTTTTCTTAGGATACCAATGTTAGTCTTTGAGCCGCTTCACCAGCCAGTGACATGATGGAATGACATCACTGATTTGGGAAAGTGATGCTTCCTTCCATTTCCGTGGTACCAGCTCTGCAGTTTGGTTTTAATTAAGGAAGGTGATGCTGGGTTTGGATACTTTTCTCCTTAGAGTACCACAGTGGAATCCAGCAATATATGAGAGGAAGAAAATAAAAATAAAAGCAATGGATTAACATGAGAGAGTAGTTGTATAAAATGGTGAACAACATAGATAAAAAGTAAATTTTGGCAATGAAAAAATAACATTATCCAGTATTCCAGTAATAAAGCTACCATACAGAATTGTTTCTCTCTCGATTATACATTTGGATATAAGAAAAAACATTTCAATTAAAGCTTCCAGCAGTTATTAGCGGGGTCTCTGTTCCCTCAATTGTTCTTTTTCTCTAATTTGATTGTAAATAATAACTCCACAGCTGTGTCTTCTGTAACCAATTGCATTTCTATAGGTTCCTATATTTAGATTGCATACAAGCATGAGCAAAAAGTAACAAAGACGTAAAGAATACTGCTTAGCCTTTAGCAACATCATACAAAAGAGCTAATGAAGTGCACTGTAATAAGTTTTACTGAATGACCAGCTGTAAACCTTCATTTGTATTCCACAACAGGAATACTCAGTGCTGAGGAGACTGTCACCCTTCCTCTAAAGGTATCGAGTTATTCCCTTTCCAAAGTATCATGCTTCAATGGGCAGCACAGATTTCTTGCAAACTGAAAGCAATGCCATTGCAAGAAATGATCCTGTGCAACTGGTCAAAGGCAGATACTTCTCCATACAAAGAAATTTCAGGTGATTAAAGTTTTACTGGTCTTTCTAGTTTACACCAACGAGCAGGCTACCTAAAAAAATAAACATAACCATGCTGGTACTGATAGCAGCCTCTTCCTTTTCACAATTTCATCTCTGCATGCATCATATCCTCCACTAAAGTCACCATTTCTGTGCTGCTATGCTGCCAGTAAAGACAGTGGGCAGAAGAAATTCCAGTCACAAGGGAAATGGTCAAGACTTAGTGGCTCGTGCTTCTCTACTGTCAAAATATGGAGCCTCTGGCCAACATCATTTTACAGGAACCTTGGCACATTCCCTGTCCCAATAAGCAAATGGTATCCAGAGCAGCCATGCACCATGCTATTCAATAGTTTATGCAGCAGTGTTACATCACTGACACCTGCCTGAAAGCAAGACAAACACAGAAAGGTACAAGCTCCTCTAAGGAGCAGGTGAATTATATCTGTCCACTACCAATATTGCCTATTCCTGCCAGAGCATGGGACCAGAGCACACTAAAGGAATGAAGGCAGAGCTGATGGCTGCCCTTCTTCCAGCCACTCGAGAGAGCAGCTGCCAGGTATCTGCTACTGCAGACATCTGTTGCTAAAGACTATATGGCAATATTTGCACATTGTATTGTAGCTTGGAGGGTAGACCTACCACAGTTAGCTAGAGTTGTTATCTGCAGCTGGCTGGTTGTTTAGGGTGCTGTCACAGCAAATTAAATACACTGATAAAATGAAGTGAGTTCTGCAGAGGGCCACCAAAATGGTCAGGGGGCTGGTGCATTTTCTTCCTGTATGTTCTGGGGCTGAACATGGACCGTCTTGTGGAGCAACAGGAGGGCCATAATTGTGAGATATTTGCACAAACTAACCTCAGTTGCTTAAGCTGGCTTCCTGAGTGAGGAAGTAAAGAGTCCTGAGTTAATGCACTTCTGTTTGCTAGTTAGTAATGCATTTTGCAGAGGACAATGCTGGCCAGGAGCCTACCAAGACATTCTGGGCCTATTAAATGCTGAGGCAAGATGGGGAACATGAGGAACAATCCTTAAATAAGGCAGCTACATTTAGATGGTAGCAGTTGTATTATTGTCCTCCACCTGGAGTTATTCCAATTGTGCATAACAAGAGTTGGAAAAGAGCCTGGACAGAGTAAAGAATATAAAATAAAAAAAAAAATCACATACTTCTCTGGAAGTTCCATAGCTACTATAGCAAAAAAGTGAATACTCATGTCCAAAGAGTCTTGGATAAGTGGTTGATTGGAAAGCACCAGTAAGCAAAAGTTTCCAACCATGTAGGTAACCTACCAAGCAAATATATCTTGAGGAAAATATCTAACCACTCTCTTTTAAACCCAGAATAAATTTTTATTTTATTATTTTGTATCTAATTTTGTTAGTTCTTCAATGCTAAATGCTAAGAGAACTAATATGGATTTTCTGTTTCTAATGGAACTTTTTTCCTCTGGAAAATGTAAGCTCTCCAAAACTGGAATTTTCCCCTTAAATAATAGCCCGGTGGAGAGGAACATGGGAAAGGTAGGTTCATGTCCCCTTCTGTTTGGGTCAATGTCCTGAACATAAATTCACACAATTTCCCTTGCTGTGTAGAGGTTCTTACTTGTATCTGTGACGTGGCACTCAGTAGCATAACGTGATTTAGTTCAAGGGCAGACTAAAGGGTCCACTTCTATATTGAAACAGGAGTAAAAACTACTGTCCTCCGCAAAAGGATTTTAGCTGGTGAAAGTTAGCAGGGGACAGAAAACGGGTAACAGGCATTTGGGAGGGAAATATCACCTTTGTGAGTCATGGTCAAGCATGTTTTGCTACCACAATTATAAGTTCAATGTATTTTTGTAATAGGAAGCTATAACATTAACAGTAGACTTTATAGGGTCTGTCTCTCCTGCTAGAACTGTTTCATTTTGGATAGATAATTAAATATTCACTGAGCCAAAGGGGGCTACAAAGAAAGAGCGAGTGGTGAACAGGAAAACCAAGGCAGTAAAACTCTTTTCAAAAAAAAGTGTTAACGGAGTTAGTTTCACTCCCGTGCAAAAATATGACAACATTCAGTGTTTTTTTTTCTTTAAACAAAAGGATTATCCTGGCCCTGAGGCCCTCATCCAAAATCTTTACATTCTTGAAATTCAACAACCACAGACAAGGTAAAGAAACAAGAGGAGCAATATAAACTTAGTCATGGTAGAGTACTCAGTTCTGGTTACCATAGCAGTATCTGTGTCATTTTTCTGGATTTAAAGTAGACAGGGAAGGATCAGCTAGCATCCCTTTTATTTTATATAGATCTTTAATAAAGCTATACTCATTATTTCATTGTGAATGTTCCCAAAACCACATTTGAAATTAAGAATAAAATTGTCCCCTCTCTACAAGGTAAAGTGAATACAATTTAAAGCTAAAAACCTACTTCCTTTCATTACGAAGGGCAAAAAATAACAATGTTAATAGAATGATTTCAAGAGATGAGAGCTTTATTCCATCTCTTTCAAAAATAAATGATTTATTCAAGATGTGCATGTTTTCAAGTTACATGGTTTCCCTTGATGAATATTCCAGTATGTTCCTCAAAGTCCTGGTTTAGTGAGTATGACAAGATGTTCACACACTTTTTACGGTAAGGAAGAATGCCAAGAATATAGCTGAAGAGGCCAGATTTGTAATATGGTAGGAAGAGTCTGGGAATTCCAAATTTCTGTCTTATTTGTTGGCAGCCAATACCAGATTTTCAGCAGAAAAGACCTTCTATCCAGAATTAAAACAACTCTCCCATAGCTTCATACTGAGAACATCTTTGTGGCCAATAGAGGCAATGGGAATTCTTCAAAGGCTCCTTGGTACCCACACAGACCCTTGAGAAACTTGAGCTCATTGATGTTTAATAGCCACATTAAAGTAATGTTACAAGGAAGATGGCCCTAAAGTTTGGGGATCTTGGGACCACATGCCTCTCAGGAGAGACACACAGCTGTAGCTCAAGAAGAAAGCCTGCATGCTGGCAGACTGGAAAATGAAACAGGAGAGTCAGATACAGAACAGTGCAGGTCAGAAGGAAGGCTTCAGAAACACAAACCAGACATTTGCCATTAAAATACCAGATAGAAAAAAGAGAATGAAAGCCAGTGAACCACATTTTACTCTTATCTTCAGTAACCATTCGGAGTGGTAGCAGTTCACTCCATTTACCTTGGCAGTCTGCTCCCAGTAATAGCAACACCTAGCTTAGGATACCTACTGTTGAAATGTGCCAAGAGCTTTACAGTGCACATTAATATCTTTGTAGTTAGTTTCAAAACTGGGAAAGTTCAGCCTGGGACATAGAAATGCTTTGCCCTACATATTGGGCAAGATACTACAGCTGGAGTTCAAGTTCCCCCAGCCAAACCTAGCACTCTCCTCCCTTTGCCTACATGCTCTGTGAGTGGAATTGCTTTGAGTGTACAGAAAGAAGAAAAATCCTGGCAATGAGTTAATCTTCACCCCTGCATCTATATTCACCTTTATGTGAAACCACAGAACACTGAACTAGAAGGCACTATGAGAGGCTGTCTCCAGGTTCAAAAAGGTAGACAGATGCTCCTTGGCCTGGCACCTAATCCCCTCCCTGCCCCATGCAGGATCAGTGTGATCTAAACCACTGTGTGCTGAGCTCCCCTGGGGTAAGGTGCTCTCCCTCAAGAACCAGACATTTCAAAGATCCCACAGACCTGTCCTTGGATGGCCAAAGGACATCTTGGGTTCCCTGTTGTTTTTTAACACTTGTGAACCTAAGGCCTCCATACAGATACATACTTTAAACCAAGCTTGAGGAGAAGTAGAACAAGGATTTAATTATTACATTACACTCTTTGGACTGCAGAACACTGAAATAAATTGCAAATTCCCCTTAGCAAAACAAACCAAAAGAAGAGGCTACACTCTTTCAGCCATAGATAGCTTTTACCCACATACTGGTACAAAGTTTCTGCCAAGGAGGTCCACACTGCAACGATTACCTTCAGAGGTGTGCAAAATAAAGAATACATAACAATTAATAGGTCAGATACTGTTCTATACATAGTAAGAAACCTCCGTCAAAATAATAGTTTAAAGGAGAAATTTATTTCTCCAGAAACAGCAGGAAAATTACTAAACCTTTTGGTACTGTATAAGACAGAAGGTGTCATATTTCCTCTTACTGATTGTTATAGGTTCCAGATAAGGCAGTACCTGCAATCTACAGTTATAAGTCTAGGAAATTAGACATGCAGCAGCTGAAAGCCACAGATCTTGTTCTAATAGTTGCATGCATATTAGATATATACTGGAAGCTGGCATACATATCTTGCTCAAATAATTGATAAAATATACATCACATTTTAAACATATTGGGCCAAATTCACTCTGAGTTTAACTCCATTTCAACACCTTGTTCAAAACAGCAGGAAGGATGTTCAAAACAGAAGGAAGCATGCTTTTGTATTTTATGTGATGCTGTGTGCTATAGAGGTATGTGTAGACAGGCTGATTGATAAAGAAAAGAATTTCAAAATAAGAAACTTGTAGGAGCAGAGTGGGAAAGGAAAAAACAAATACTGAAAAATGCAGCAGTGAAGTGCATCACATCCATACACATTACTTTCTTATTTAGAGAACAGTCTACACTATTCTTATCACAGATATCAGTCCTGCAACCCAGAGTACTAATGGTAAAAAGGTGAAGTAGGACAGAATAAAGAAGACGGGACAATCAGCAGCAAAATTAAAATTACTTCAAAACTCTGTAGTTTCAAAACCCCAAATACATGTTAGGATCATAGGTTCCCCTTCTTGGGAGCATCTTTATAGGTGCTCCTAGGTGAATCAGAACTTACCTAATTTGGTCCTCAAAAATGCAGTTGTGAGAGGGTAGGGGAGGTATTACCCTATACAAGATCTTCTATGCCAAGTGGATTAATTTTAGCTTTTCTGTCCTTGCAAAAGTCTGCATGAAATAAGAAGTGTGTGTTGGGCACTAAGGTCTCCAGACTAAGATGCGGAAAGATTTTATGTTTGTTTTGTTTATGGTAACTTCTTATGATAGTTTGTTGGTATTTTATATTGTTGGTATTTTATATTTATCTGTTATAATATAGCTATAGCTATAACTAAATAAATATAAAAATAACCATCATCCAGATGAAGCCCCCATGTCAAGAACCTGGGACATTTCTCATTTCAGTCCTTGCAGACAGAGGATACAAGTTTTCCCAAACCTTCTTTACAAAAAGCTTTTGAAAGGGCTGCTTCTTTTTTTTCAGGGTTTGTTTGTTTGTTTTTAAATATCCTAGAACTGTGCACAATGGCAGAGAGGAAATTATTAACCTCTCAAATTATTCTTTCATTAGAATTTCTTTTGAATTGCTGAGCTTTCTGACCACTCCTCAAATTCCCATTGAAGTTGGCAAGAGCTGTAGTTTCTCAACTGGCTGGGAAACAGGCCCTTAAACAGTGCAGAGAACAAGAGCGGAGCAAGGAAGAGGAGCAAAAGAGAAGCGTTAGGATCCTGATTTGGTTCAAAAGGCAACAGGTACTATGGATGCTAAATGTCTGTATGGATCTAAAGAGAGACAGGACAAGTTCAGAGCAGAAAAATCCACCGAGGGTTAACTAAAGATACAGAAACCACTTTTGCCTCAGGGGGCTGCAGTCTGGGCTAGGTGGACCTTGGGTTTGGCTCTTTGTATCATCTGCTCATTTTTAGTAAACACTGGCAAAAGCATGTATTTAATTTCAGCCCAGTCTTTTCCTGACTTAAAGATCTGCCTACTACTTTCCAAATTTTGTTTTTAACTACCTGTTTGATGTATTTTTCTTTTTTTTTTTCTGGTTATTCACCTTTCCTCCCTCTTCCATTCTCATAAATTTTTTAAAAAGTAAATACTTTATCTTTGAAAGCAGCAAATTGAGGGACCATGCTGGGTTAGTTTCAAAAAGGTGAACAACAGTGTAAGGCAACGAAATGAGTCATATGGGGAAAGGATACCAAAGGAAGACCAGGGGGAAGTTAACTCAGAAGCAACAGACGGAATGAGAAGAAGAGAGGGAGGTAGAATCATTAAGGTTGGAAAAGACCTCTAAGATCATCAAGTCCAACTGTCAACCCAATACCACCGTGCCTCCTAAACCACATCCAAATGTGCCACATTTACATGTCCACACATGGTGCAGATGAGGGAAGTGGCCAACCTAATGCTATGTCAAGTTAGATGGGAAAGAATTGAAACAAAAGAATGAAAAGTGTTCAGTTAGAAAGAGAAAGAGCTGAGATGGAGCCTGTCCTGCCTGCCCGCCTGCTTGTGGGCAGCGAAGCTGTGCTCTGCCTGCATTGAACACAAACTAGTTTCTCCAGACTCCTCCAGCCTCTCAGGAGCCTGCTTTCCCCTCTCACCTCTTGCCCTCCAACAGCCAGACTCCTAGGAGAAGGCAGCTTTGCCTGCACTCCTTGATCAAGACACATGGAAGCAAGCAAGGTCTGAAATGTTTGAACTTCTAGCATTTCTCCACACATTCTTTACATGTTTCTCAATTCTTTGAAGGTTCTCGCCTGACTACAGCATGAAAACTAGCCTTTATAATTAAAATCAGCAAATGGCATCAGCAATAGATGAGTAGTTTGCTTGGTACAGAGATCTACACTGCACATATTTCCACATATCAGTGACCCTGTGCTCTCTGAAGAGACTGATAACTGCCTTCTAACCACTTGCCCCAAGAGAGAAATAATTTTAATTCTTTCCAAACTACTTTCCTACTCTTCCTCCTCTAGGGACTAACCAAATTCTAAGATTAACGTTTTTCAGAAAATGTCTATTAGTAAAACAGTGACTAATGATCACCTCATCCCAAATCCTGCCTTCTGCACACTATCTTAATTTACTTTGGCAACTTTCAGTCAAATATCTTTGTAAACCTCTCACATCATACTGGTTTGTTTTCTTTTTATCATGCATTTTGAATTACGGATGCCTATGACACCAGGATTTTTTGAAGAAAGCCAATGTTTGGTGTAACTGACAGAACAGATCTCATGATGATGAACATTTGCTCCAAAAATATGGCTGCAGCAAGCACAAAGGTCAAATCATATTAAGAAAAATAAGGAAGGAAAATGTATTTTTCTTTCTGCCGCTTTCTTGCTTTGCCTTCCCAACAGCAAAGAGTCTATGGTTATCACATCTACCTGCTCTCCGAGAAAATGATTTTTTGGTTTGATATCTGAAAGAAAAAAAACCTGAAAGAAATTTAATTCAATGTTAAGCATTTTGGATGCTCTCAATAAAAGGAAGATGGCTAAACCAGTTAATTTGACTCAAAATTAGATATTTTCCTTATAAATTTAGAGTTTCATTAACATACTGATATTACTTACACACTCAGATGACATCTCAAATGTTAAAACCAAATGTTTTGTCAGCTCCAGAACAAAACATTTAGTCTAACATTTTAGAATTCCCACTTCCTTTTCTTAAATGAAATATTTGCCAAATTTGACAAATGTAGTTTTGGTTTTCCAGAATTTTTCTGCTTTTTAAAGTATTTATTTAAAACTTACACCTGTTATGACAACACAAACAAATTTTCACCCAGTGACATCATGACACATGAATGCAAATAACTGCAATCAGACCAAACAAAAGATAGGGGGGGAAAAAAGAGTTAAAATTTGCTGCTGATCTATCTCAATCCTTGAGTTTTCCTTCTGCCTACAGATCAATCAGACAGCAAAATATGAAGAGTGGCAGCACATGTACCTTAAGACGGTAAAGCTGGCGCAGAGTTTGCAGACAGGTTCTGTGCCTGTAAATCTCAGCAACCACTTTAGAAAACATGAGCTGAATTTTAAATAGGTAACGAAACTTAACAGGGGCGCTGGTCTCGCAGCAGATGTGGTCTGTAACCCACAGTGAATATTTTTCTAAAGATGGCCTTGGTTTCAGGATGATAAGAAAAATCAGAAACAAGGGAAATTTCAGGTGAATTTTAACTTGACTTGAAAAAGATGTTCTAGTCCTAGCTCTAAGCTTTTTGTTCATGGCAATTCAGATACTCTGTCTACAAATTTAAGTCTATTAAATAATTAAAATAACAGAATATTGCCCAGAACAGAACAAAGCTTAACATAAGACTATCCAGTGAAGCCCCATCTGTTCAAGAGGAGAATGCTAATGAAGACTGAAAAAGGAAATTGGACTTTTACTTTGGTTTTAGTTGCTCTTTTCATCTATTCATAAATTGCAAATGAGACAACTGGAATAAACTGCCAGCGTATTACACTCATGCCCAAGACCTCCAAAGCCAAGTATCCCACTTTTCCCTATGGGTCCTTCTAGCTTTTAGGAGAACCCTCTTACTATCGTTCCCACACTAGCACACTAATACTTTACAATTTGGCCTCTGGCTCCCTCCCCCATATCTCAAATGTCTTCGTCTGCTCACCCACCTCAAAGACAGCACATTTTATAACACTAGTTAGGGTTGGACTGTGCCATACAAAAATTGTATCTCCTCTTGGAACTCTTCTATACCCTAATAACGATTTGTTTGGTTCAGTTTTAAATGTGTAGATTTTGACTGCACAGCAGGAAAAGATGGCCTTTCTTGAGTTGGAGCCTTGCACTAAGACACCATGAGGCAACACTCCTGGTACAATATGGTCCTGTTTTGTTAAGCAGTATCTCTAGAGTGTCTCTCACGAAGAGATTTTTCTCCCCTTTTCTCTTACGCTCATCTAATGGAAATAAGTTTTCCATTCCATCAGTGGTACTACTTGTGTCCAATTCACCTCCAGAGTTTTATGTCCCACTAAACCAAAAATAACAGGGGAATCAGATGAACATTTCAGTGGCATAAAGACAGAATAAAAGAAGACAAAACAACAAATTCACACAAACAGATGCTCAGTCTCAAGTTCTTCACATTAGTAGTAATTACAAAGTTTTGAGTTAAATAAGATGTAGGCAAAGAAAAAATGAATGGGTATAAAGCTGTTAATTTATAATTAAAAGGTGGGTTCACAAATGTCACAGAGTTGGTGGAGGGTGCATTGGCTACTGCATCTCACCTGAACATCTGAAGACATGCTGCAACTAGCAGCAGGTCTGGGAGCAGCATCTGCTTGGTCTCCTTAGTATTCTTTATTTGTATTGTCTATTTAAACTACAAACTGCACCTGTCAGGAGCCCTCTCTTTCAAGCAGCTCTTCGGCTCAGCACATTGGATTCCAGTCTTGGATAAAATTTGCTAGATCCTGCTATTACTCAGACTACAATAATAATATGCTACATTCTCAAGATTTTATGTTAATGCAATAGAAAAAAATTAGGTGCCTGTCTTGAACTTAGCCCATGGCTTTGCCTGAAGCTAAAATACATGCTAAGTGAGCTTGAACTAATAATGTCATCTCTGTGATTGCTAATGATTTAATTAAATGACTATAGTACATTCAAATAAATATCTGAATATCATTTTCTGAAGTACAATAAATTGTTTTAATTAAACCTGATTACAGAAGTCATCTAAGGAAGCATTCTCTCTAGTACTTCTGCAGTGAAGTGGAATCCATTAATCACTTCGATCTTCACATTTGAAATACTACAAAAATAAGTGCCTGTAAAAGGAATTGTTGTCATGTTCTATAGAAATACATTAGTACAAAACCCTATCTTAACGGGAAATTATAGATGAGAAATGAAAGACTCTTGAAGCTCAAAATTCAATAATGCAGTACTTTCAAAAATATATATCTCTCCCAATGCATGTGTAATTGCACAGATATTTTACAGACCATGGCAGATTTTCAGTTTTAGAAGAAAATATAAGAATATTGTTGTGCATACTATGGTGGAACTACAGTTGTTGTGGGAACCACTACGCTGAATTTCCATACAGCTGTGTTTATATCCTCAACCAAACAGTGGAATTAAAATAGTTTTCAGCATTCGTATTTTGTTGTTGTCATTTTTTTTTAAATCCATGACAGTAGAACCTTAGATTCAAATAAACACAATACTTTAATGCTACAATTTGAGTTTTTTTCATGGTTAACAGGTCTTCACCCAAAATAATTGCAACCTAAAATAATTTAATTTCTTTGACACATTGACCTAAATAATCTTATTTCAGAAAGCCGAGTTTTCTGTCTGGACTGATGTGCCCCAGTGTATTAAAGTTACTAGAAAAATATAAGGCATATGTGCTGGAACAGTCCCACTCTGCAGGGGCTGCTAGATTCCTCTTACTGCCATTAGGAGAGTCTGTGGAAAATAAAGTTTGTAAGATTTTAATACTAAACCCTTCCAAACTGGAACAGTGTAATGCTTTAGCTTCTGTACAGTCTTTTTCCTCCAGGATAATTATTGAAGACAAAGGCCTACAAAGTTGTGTGCAAGAATTGCTATTACATGAAAGAAAGTATGTTTTATTCAATTATATATAGTAGTTAATTCCTAAGCATCTTCACACAGAATCACACAGAATCCCAGGTTAGAAGGGACCTCAGGGATCATCTAGTCCAACCTCTCTAGGAAGAGCACAGTCTAGGCAAGATGTCCCAGCACCCTGTCCAGGCAACTCTTGAAGGTGTCCAACATGACTGAGTCAACCACTTCCCTGGGGAGATTATTCCAATGGTTGACTGTCCTCACTGTGAAAAATTTTCCTCTGGTGTCCAATTGGAATCTCCCCAAGAGCAATTTGTGTCCATTCCCCCTTGTCCTCTCCATGTGACTCCTTGTAAAAAGGGAGTCTCCATCTTCTTTGTAGCTGCCCCTTAAGTACCGGTACATAGTGATGAGATCCCCTCTAAGCCTCCTTTTCTCAAGGCTGAACAAACCCAGTTCTCCCAGCCTATCCCCATATGGCAGGCTTCCCAGTCCTTTGATCATCTTGGTGGCCCTTCTCTGGACCCCTTCCAGCCTGCCCACATCCTTTTTGTATAGCGAGGACCAGAACTGTACACAGTGCTCCAGGTGTGGCCTGACAAGCACT
Organism: Phalacrocorax aristotelis; assembly: GCF_949628215.1. Classification (NCBI taxonomy): domain Eukaryota; kingdom Metazoa; phylum Chordata; class Aves; order Suliformes; family Phalacrocoracidae; genus Phalacrocorax; species Phalacrocorax aristotelis. Next base: position 20,452,057 of record NC_134282.1, on the reverse strand, counting down.
GAGTAGAGTGGGATAATGACTTCTTTATCTCTGCTGGAGATGCCCTTTTTGGTGCAACCCAGCTTCCTGTTGGCCTTCTTGGCCGCAGCAACACACTGCTCGCTCATGTTGAGCTTCCTGCCCACCAGGACCCCAGGTCCCTTTCCACGGAGCTGGTCTCCAGCCAGGTGGATCCCAATCTGTGCTGCACTCCTGGATTATGTTTTCCCAGGTGCAAGACCTTACACTTGTCCTTGTTGAACTTCATAAGGTTCTTGCTGGCCCACTCTTCCAGCCTATCCAGATCTTCCTGCAGAGCAGCTCTCCCTTCTGGAGTGTCTACTTCCCCACTCAACTTGGTGTCATCAGCAAACTTCATCAGGTTATACTTGATACTGTTATCCAGATCACTTATAAAGATGTTGAATAACATTGTGCCCAATATTGATCCCTGGGGGACTCCACTTGTGACAGGTTGCCACTTGGAAAAGGAGCTATTTACCCACACCCTTTGGATGTGGCCTGTCAGCCAGTTCCCCACGCACTGCACAGACCACTTGTCTAGGCTATAACGCATTAATTTCTCCAGGAGGAGACTGATTTTTGAATCTGGACTGATGCAGCCATGATCTGGCTGTGTATTGATCATAGCTTGCTTTATGATCACATCACCCTATAGTTTCTATTACCTCTCATATCATACTTGCCTGAATTTTGAGTGCTCTTCCTGTGCTGTACCTGTTATGGTTTCACATCTGGAAGATTCACATTTCCCTGGCATAATTAAAGTATGTATGCTCCTTTGTCTTGAATTCTGCTAAAGTTTTCCACAATTATTTCTGCAGCTACAGACCATGGCTGGATGCTAGATAACCATATTGCATCCTAAATTTCTCTGAAGATACAGTCATCTGTAAGCTTTCTTTTTAAAATAGAGTAGAAGCAGATCATGACCTCAGACATGCTTATTTTTCTGCAGACAAAACCAGTAAAACTTTTTTTCAGAACAAAGAATGAAGGCTTTTTGACATGCTATAAAATGAAATGTGAAATTTCAAACTTGTGGGACAAGATCTCATCTGGTGCAAATCTTTTCTGTTCACACTAGTCTACACAATTCAATTTAGGCTGCCTAAGAATCCAGCCCCAGGTTTCCTTCTCTTATTAATAGCTATCAGATGAGGTCCTGCAGAAGGACTGATATGTTCCTACTGTTGTCCCCTTGGATTTTTTATCTGTCATTTACAATTCACATTGACATAGTTCCTCCAACAATAAGATTCTACTTTGATTTCCTATACATTGCCTGGTTGACCTGGATTATATGCAATTGCAGCTATGGAGGCTAAAAACCTGGTAATTAGAGAGATTGGTAACGGAGACTTGTGACGATTACATCTTGAATACTTGTTTTGTACCTTTTCTACTCTAACCGGATCCCACTGTTAACATTTCTGGCAAACAGTTTAGACCTTTCCAAGTATTTAGATAATATTTTTACTAGACAACCCATCCTAATCAGACCATTAAAATCAAAGAAAGGAAAAGGCTTATTGACAAACACAACCAAACCCCTCCAGACATGCGTCTTTCTATGGCTTCTCTACTGACATCACCAAGTGAAGCTGGCAGACATGACAGCATAGTAAAATTACAGAATTTATAATCTTATTTTAGGAATTTCATGTGGCCTTGTGGCTGCTATGTATTGAAATAAGAAATGTCATAAAATAACCCCAACGAAGAATACTTCATACAGTGTCTTACGGACAAGATATTTTAACTTTTTCCCGCATTTCACTGCTACACTGTTGCCAACCGTCTGAAGACATTGCAGAATTCATATCTAGACATTCCAGGGTCCTTCTGTTGAGCTTTCCATTAGCCTGAATCGCCTCTTGACAAGAGCTTATCAGCCACTTCCCCCTGCCCAAACTTTAACTTCTGACATTGCAGTGATTCTGAAATAATTTCATTTGTCCATTTTCTGCCTTTACAATGAATCTTGTAAATTAAATCATCCTTCTGATACCAGAGCAGCACTTCATCTATTTGAAAAATTGCAGCTTTGGCCCTTCCCACCACAGACTGAAAAGCCATATGATGTTTATTAGCATGCAGCATGTGTTACTTTGAGTTGGCTGGGAGGTTGATGGAGTTAACTTGAATGCCATACTGGCATTCACACTGGCAGATCTCCAGTTCCTCTTTGCCACCTGCAAACCACATCCTTCCTTGAACAGGATGCTCATTTCACCATTCCCTGTGGGAACACCAGCTTCTGCTTTGCCTTTATTTTACAGGTACACAAGGTGGTCATACACAGATGCAAGGGCTTTGTAGAGCTTTCCAGCTGAATATCTTTGAACTGTTGAATAGCTTACCCAAGTTTACCCCTCATTTAACTCAGCACAGCCGCTTGGTCTGTTTTGAACAAGTCCTTTTTGAACTTACTGTTAAGCACAAGTACGCCTGTAGGTTTTCATTCAGCTTATAACAGGAGAATCAGTGCTTAATCTTACACTTTGAGTTAAAGAAATTCTTTATGAAAATGATGAATTTGCTGAAAGATACAGATTCAGGTCAACCAAAGTGATTGGAAATTTGAATTTGTTGAGTGTTTTTTTAAAAAAAGGGGGGAAGGAGACTAACAACATTTAGGAAACAAAAAGGGGAGAGTTTTCCTTTCAGAGGGAAACAACTTGATACATAAAACCAGAATAAACACTTTCCCAAACAAATCCATTCAACAAAGTGCAGGGTTTTTTGTTTTGTTTTGAATCCATACTTTTTTCCCCCAGTTTAATCAGCAAACTGAAAGCTCATCACTTAGGACAGCTCTGCACAGCCTTCTTTACTGTTATTTAACTAAAAGGTAGGAAGTACTTTGTTCTGAAATTTCCAAGCTTAATATTAGTTTGTATTCCTCCCTAGCAGTAAGTTTTCCTCTCTTTTTTTATCCAGTATAGCAATCTTGCCATTGAACTGCTTCCTTCTTCCTTATGATCTGAACCTACTCTCACTGAAAATGGGGTGTTCCACATTCAGGCAACTGGATGACTTAGTATAGTCTGAAAAACTTTCACAGAGAGAATAGCAAGTATTCCTAAACAATTCTAAGGGTTTTCTGTTAATCACTATTTCAGCCCTTAGATTTAGTGGCATTTGTTACAAATTAGTATACTGGCAGTTCAGCTAAAGATGTTGTTGCTGCATAACTGGTTAGCAAGATTTTGTGAGAATGGTAAAGCAAGAATGCTTCCTCTGAGATGACAGTGGAAAAACCTCTATGATTCAATTAGCCTTAACAAAAGAGGTGCCTAGAATTAGAAAGAGCTACCTGAATCTCAAGTTTAAACAGCTCTTTATAGGCTAGTACTGCTCTATTAGGTTAGTTTAACAAGCAATTATAATTATTGGGAGAGCAACTTCTCTGTTAAAGGTCAGGGAGGAATCACTACAGCTCTAGCTATGAATATAATTGGACATTTAATGAAATGTGTCTACCCAGTGCTCTCTTACCTTTTTAACAAATGCATTTTAGAGTTAAAATGCACCACAGCAGAGCACTTAGAGATATTTCAGGGAGAAAGATGACTATTTTATGCTAAGCTGTTTTTTTTTTTTTTAAATCTGTCAGTATAATTAACAACTCATAGGAGTACAAGGGCAACACATTAAAAAACAGTATTAAAACAAATTATGTACAACACACCTTAAGTTTTAAAAAACTGATGACTAAGTTGATTATTAATTCTGTATTTGAACACTCAGGTAATTTGAACAGGTGGAAACCTCCCCATATCAGTAATTCATGTACCTCACTAAAATCTACTGTTGCTAATTTTAGGCTCACAAAATTAAATGTGCTGTAAACTTCCAGAAGTCAGGTATGCTGGAGAAGCCTCGGCCATTCTCAAATCTTTAGAAGGAGAATTCTAACACCAGAACTCCTGTCTGCTGCGAACCAGAGCTCTTGCAATGCTCTGATATCTGAATAACCAAGATTCTTACTTAGTATTTCACTGTATCTCAAATGATGTGAGAGAAAAGTTCATCCATCCCAGGAATACAGTGATATATCTTTTGTTAACCCTCTCATGGTGCCATGACAGATTGTGAAAGAATATGAGAGTGAGTGCTGGAATCAATAGTTATCCTCAATCAATGCAAAGTAAAATTTATATGTGTCCCATACCCAAGGTTAGGTCTACCTCCCTCTAGAAGGAGAGGAAGGGCTTATATATTTGAGTGCAGTTTGCTGTATCCTGGATTCAAGGCAAGATTTTTAATAAACCATATTCTGTAAGCCTAGTTCCTCATTTTCACTGTGGTCCCATTCCTAATGTGTATTGTTAGAAAAGAGGAAGAATTGAATTAATGTCTTACCTGGTAGAAAGAATTATTTTAATTTTTAAAAAGAAAAATATTTATAGCTTCTTTGCTGGCAGTTTTCTTGATGAAGGAGCTATAGCAGATAGTACTATCATTTACACATAGATATTCTTGAAATCACCTCTAACTTCACTGGAAGTTAAAGGATATGACCTCTAAAAGCTAGTGATCACAGCTGTCATGTGAATACACCCACATGCTCCACCTGGAGACAGAGACAGGCAGGACAGATCAGGCAGCAGCAACCTTGACAATTCAAGTCCAGGACCAAGGGTAACTGAGCTTGCTGACACACCATCAAAGACCCCCCAGGCTGCTGGTCTGACCCCCTACACAACACAACAGAGTGCTGACCTGAAGCAAGGTTTCTGCTCTGACTCCAGCCCACTTGGAAAAACATGGTCTGGTTGTACATCTTCAGTTTTCTGTGAACATGCTCATATATGGAGAAGAGAAGGAAAATGCCAACTATGGAAATGGTAACAAAGGAAATGGCTTTGCATACAAGTTTCAAATGACAGCTGCGAATGTTTTTAATCAGTATAACTGAACGATGTTCTTGCTACATAGTTTCTTGGCAGGACACTTTTAAAATAATCTAATAGTGTAAAATAATACAGCTTTCCTGAATAAAATTGATCTCAAGCCTGCCAAATATGCCACTCATTATGCACTCTGTGGAGCCCATAAATACGTTTGTTTGATTTATTTATTTTTTTTTTTTTTTTAAAGCTCTTATTTTGAGCCAGTAGTCTAAATTTCAGGCTTCAAGATTCAAGAGCAGATAAAACTGAATCAAATTCTTCTTTTGGCTATCTTCATATTCTTAGAGAAGACAGAATAAATTGTCCTTCAGTCTAACTTCAGTAAATATGTAATGTGAGACAAAAAAAAACCCTGTAGTAGATCTGTGCAGATCCTGAGCTGATCCTCTGCAATTCATGCTGAAGTGGATTAGTAAGTGCTCACATGTTCTGATCTGCTGATAGAGCTGTGGACTGAACATTCAGTACTATATAAGAAGAAATAATATCTTGAAATACTGGAGCTGTTTACTAAGTTAATGTGTATCTACAGCTTAATGCTGTCCCTAAACAATTTAAGCCTAACCAAAGTGAAATTAATTTAAACCAAATGAAGTGTACTACCAACTTGTGGCATAAATTTATGACAAACGACACCTTATACTTAAAACCACCCTAAATGGAAAAGTCTTCTGTGTAACCTTTCCAAATTTACATCGCTGTTAATAACTGAGAACTTATCTTAATATAAGCTTTCTACATCAGTGGGCAGAACTTTCCCCATTCAAGTTAATTTTCTACAGATATATTACTTTGGGGTGGACAAGCATTAAAGAATGAATTGGTGCTTTAAGAATAAATCAGATTGTGAACAGCCATATTAAGTTTGAAGCATGGGAATGAAATATCTAGTCACGCTAGACAGAAAAGAAGATTCTCTAGCGGAACTGAAAAGCCCAGGGCAGAAGCAGAAGACTCCAAACTGGCCTGGCACAAACCAGATGGAAGTAAAACACTCAAGCATGCCCTCTAGGATGGGGTCGGGGGAGAAGTGGGGTACAATTCAGTCCAGTAATGTTTTTCTCCTTTGATTAAAATATGAAAACAAAGGAGCCACAAAGTTTAACAAGTCCTGTTCCCCATGACTGACTTACACCATGCTCCTTTCTCCTGTGTCTTTCACTTCTGCCCAGCACTTTAAGTGACCTACTAACTCAGGTTCTCTAGATCCATTGGGAAGGCTGGACAAAACAATACCTCACAGCACAACAACTTTATTCCACTTCTGTTCTTACAAAAGGACAACTAATACAAGCGTCTTCATATTTGAAACCATATGATACCAAAAATGCTACACAGATGGACAAGGAGGTCCTTTCATTTGTAAATAAAGTGAGTCAAAAATTACTGAACAACACAGACATAAACTGTATGGAAAATAAATAAGACGCTTTTCTTGCTGGGAGTGCTTTACTCTTGTTTGATGGATTTTTTTTCTGTCTTAACTAAGGCAAAATTATGTCTGTGATGCATTGAAATATTTTGCATATTGCTACCACAAAAGAAAGCCTTAAGGGATAGCATTACATACTGTTATCTAAGGATTCTCTTTTCATTTCCTGTATGGGAAAAGAACTAGGATGCCATCCAGTTGTCTATCAACAGGATTCCTTGCAGATTTAACTTCTGATGTATAAAATAATCATGATTTTGTACATATTCTGGAAAGAGTTTTTGTTTAGGATCATCTTCTGTTTGCAGACATAGAGCTGTTCCACATGCACACTAAGAAACCTACCTTACCTAATCTGTGTTTCTAAATTACTGTTATTAAAGCCTATGAGGAAACTGTTATTTCTTGCCTTCCAATGGAATACAAGCACAGTGAACAAAATTTGCATCTGCTGTAGCTCCAAGTTAGAAGAGTCAAACAAAAGAAGAATATATTAATATTCATTTGTATTTATTTAGCACAGAAAAGAAGTGTGACATTGTTAAAGAAGGACATGCTGGGCTAATGAAATCTATAAAAGGATTTGATGACGTGTAGGAGGAAACCAGCTGGAGCAGTAAGTGAGGAAAAAGAATTTGGTGGTTGCATTTTTCACAGATGAAAAATCCCATTCAATGTTGGTAAATCAGTCTGTATCCTTGCTTTTTTCATTCAGTTATTTTTTCTTTGTAAGAAAATCTTGCATACGTTTATAATAACAAGAGATAAACCTTGTCTGCTTCTGCAGTAATTATAGGAGTGCTCTATATTTCTGTACATTAAATCCTCTTGCAGTACCAATGTTATTCACTTGTTTATCTGATGCTGACTGCCATGGTATAAATGTTAGCTTTCTGAAAACCCATAGTAGGTTTTCATATGTCCAACATGGTCTTATGACATTTTGGGATTTGAGTTTTTTGTTTCACTTTTCTGGCTCTTACTGCAGTGCCATTCACATCCAAGATCTCTAGAACCATAGGCAGGAAATCTCACGATATCTAGATTTTCTTCTTGGTCTAGACTTCATACAAGTTGTCTTGGTGCTCTATGATTATATGCATGACATCTGGCCTTTAATGCCTTTATATTTCTAGGAGTTAAATGTCAGGCAGTTTGAATGGTTATTTCGTGGTCTCTTGCAGAACCCAACTGACTTTCATCCTTGAAAAACTTTGAAAAGTTGCTCTGTTCTGCCTGAACAGAAAGCTCACAATCTCAGGCTCCATTAGAATTCTCTTGTTGAGAGACTCAGTGGTGCCCTACACAGACTTCACTTCAGCTGTATTAAAGACACCTGGAAAGTATCCAGTTCACTTGAAAACCACATTTCACGATTTCCGTTTCTTTATAATCACTGACTGCATGAGAATTAGCTTCCACCACGAAAGCAAAAGACTGCAGTGCTTTATTACTAGGAAGACAGTAACAGTAATACTAAACACTTTAATCATAAAAAATAACTCTGAGTGAAGTAAGATAAATATCATGTAAGTTTTGAGATTTATGATGGGTTTTTATCTGGTCAGACACCAATTCAGTCATACCTCAGTTTTCCTTTTCTCATCTTTCCCCTTCTGTTCAGGTATCAGTGTATATCAGCAATGGTAAAATAAGGTCCTTCCTTCCACAAAAAGATTAATTATCCGAAAGATAATTAATATTTAGAATAATTGAAAAAGCCACTATCTTTTCTTCAGTCATTTAAAAGGAAATGTTTCAGTCAACTTCCACTCAGCATAGTTTTGGTACCAAATCCTTTCCAAAATAATACACATGGGCTTTTAAAGACAATCCTGAATTTCCTCTGCTTATGCTCCCACCTTGCTGGATAAGAGGCAGATCCAAAGCGTTGTGACATCTGGATCAAAATTAGTGCTTCTACCAGTTCAGCACACAAATCCAGTAAGCTTGACACTGGAAAGTTTTCAGAAAGAGTTGAAGGCTTCAGCCTATACAGTCTGAGGTTTTTGGTGGCCTTTGACAGATGGACAACACTTTGTTTATGCTAATGAGAGTGGTCTCAGATAAAACACTTGCATTACCAAAATTTCCAAGATTCATTCGCAGGACAATTACTCTGGGGGAAATTCTTTCACCAAGGTTGGCTCAATTATTGAAATCATTAAAGACACTTTTAAAAGTGGACCTGGAGGAGACTCAACAAAATTTGACAAAATGAAACCAAAGCTGGTGTTTCTGCCAGTTTTGACTCAATTCAGTTACTAACCAACTGGGGGACTGGTAGTGAATGCATGTTCTGACTGTTTAGGAACAGTGCTCCCACAAGACCAGCCAGTATTCATAAAAATACACCTTACGCAAATAGATCAGGAACAAACTCTAGTGGAAGAAGAAGCACTAGCAATGACTTGGACCTGCAAACATGCCAGTGAATATTTGACTTAGCTTCTACTCAAGATGCAGAGCACAAGATCCCAGTGGCATTACTGAGTTGCAGGTAACAAGTAACTTTCCATTTATAATTCAAATATTTTGACTACCACTGATAAGATTTTCTTTTGCTTTTGGACACATAAAAGGACAAATCACTTGCAAGAACAAATACTCCATCTAGAATTTCAATAAAGAGCTACAGGGATGTAACAAGGGAGAAAAATCCCAAGCCTTTAGAAAATTATTTTCCATAAAGGTCCTTGGCTCACGGTCCTTGGCTGCAACTAGTGCTGGAAAGGACACGTACGCTATTGTAGCTGATTATTTTTCCAGATATATTGACTTGGCTCTACTTAGAAAATTATCATCAGCTCTCTAATGTCCATGATTAGAAGACAGTTTCTAAATTTTTCATGTCAGGTGTAAGGCCCTGATTTTACTCTAAAGCATTCCAAGTGTTTTTCCAGTATTTGGGTTTTCATCACTGGTTCTCCATGTCATACTCAGAGCAAGGGAAAATAGAGACAGTAATGACGATATTAAAAAGACTTCTGGAAAAAATCACTAGCCCCATTGTGATATTCCTTGCACACTGGTCAACAGTCCCCACAGTGCAGAAAAGAAGGCTGCATCTCCCTGTAAAATCAGTGGATCCCAAACATAAATGATCTGAATGGAAGGAATGTAAAAAACAAACAAGAGCTGCTCAGAACGGCACTGAATCATGGAGCTGGCACCAGGGAACAGACTGAGGAGGGAGTACCCAAACATTGGGAAACATTCAGAATTCAGCACAAACTTCCATTTCCTATATAGTAGGATCATTTAAAGCATTGCTCTGGATTAATGAGTTTCACATTCAGTATTTCCTAACAACAAATGGAGAGGGCAAGAGGCTTTGAATAGCTCTTAGGAAATTAATCTCCCCCTTTATGCAGCCCCACACAAATATTTACCAGAAACAGAAGTCTGTCTGTTCTTATCACAGGTTGTGCTCAGAACTGTAGAGCAAATGCTTGCAAGCCCACCTCTCCCTGTGACAGTACTACTGAGCCATCAATGTACTGAGTAGAACACGAGATAGTAAAAGAATAACATCAGCTGAAGCTACAGGAATATAGAGAAATCTGTAATAGCACAGACTTGTAACCCTGCACCAAGGAGAAACTACTGGGTCAAAATCCTGAACTGCAATTAAATACACAGTCTGTATTTAAAACAAGGTAGTCTGATGCTTCTTAGTAGCACAAAGCATCCCCTATACCATCATAAATTGTAATTAGCTGAATTCTGCCGGTTGCCTTTAATTTATGATCTCATTTGGTCTTACACAAAAATTTATAATATACCACTTTATAAAGTCTCCTAGTCCCAACTCTACAGATTACTTTATACTTATTGTCCAGTGACCACACTTCCCATCTGAACCTTGAAATATCAATATGCTTTAAGAATTTTTTTTCTTCTGAATGTAAAAGCAAAATTACCTACTTTGTCTTCCCTAGTTGTAAGCCTCACCCTCCCAAACCTCCATGTTTCATATAATACCACAGTAACTACTATGTGCTCCATGTGACACAACATGGCTAAGTGTCCTTCTCCTCAACCCTGTGCTGCTCACAGCTGATGGAAGAGCTAGCCAAGAAATCATTTTAAGGCATGCCTACACAAAAGAAAGTATTTTAGAAAATCCAGAGCTAAGTACTGAGACCAGAGCCAGTACATCTATGCAGTGCAGTGCCAAACGGATTTATTTACTTCTGATAGAATGTCTTGGAATGGCTTATTAGGTCTATGCAAATATGGTGAATAATATGCAAACCCAACCTGACTTGTATCCAGCCCCATGTTTCCTTCTGTTTCTGTTTTTGAGATCAACATGAGCACAGTCAGCGTGGTTTCTCTTACCCAACTCCATACCATCCAAATCAACTGTGACCCTGGAACATCATAATGCATTCTTCAGCTCCAACTAATTGTTCTGTTAATGTTGTGCTTTATACCTCTTTACTTGTCTCTTTATCCTGACATACCCTTTGTCTCCCTTTAAGCATGCATTTGTACTTGAGATGTATTAATGAAAAATATTAAGGATAGAGTTCATCATTATTATAACAAACATAGTCTATCTCCTGAACGTTATGTATCTCCTGTATGGGAATGTATGAAACGATCTGAGAAAACATTTTGATAGTTGGCAGATCAAGAAGCTTGGCAAAAAAGCAGAATAATTGTGACACTTCTCACAGAAGCACAATTACTCTATTTAATAAAACAGTTTCAAAGGCTCAAAGTCTTCGTGGCCAAAAAATATTGTACATCTCACTGCTATTATTATTTTTTATTATTTTGTATTTTTAAATTACAGTCCATGTGACTTCCTTATTTTTTCCTCAATATGTCAAAATTTGTAATGACTCTCTCTCATCCTGAAACAGTACTCAGAGTGCATGAAAATACATAATGCCTGCAGCTATACTATCTCCAGCTGTGATCTTGTCAGAACTCATAAGAGAAGTGGGTCTGTGTTTGAAAGGCAGGTCTCTAAAAGAAGTACAAGTGAAAGTTATACTGGTAAAGCAATGGGTGACCCTCTTTTTAAAGGGATGCACTATGCTCCATTGCACACCTCTTGCAGTTCAATTACATTGAGTAGGTTAAAGTTGGTCACGCAGGTCAGCAGCCAGGGCGTATCCTCAAAAGACCACCAGCCGTACAAAGCTGACCAAAATCTGGCAGAGTGGCAAGGCCAAGTTCATACCTGAGCGTTATGTGTATGTTACTGTAGTTGGAAAGCAATGCTTCCGTGGGATTGGAAACTACCATTGTCAGACTGTTTGTAGCCATTAAAACCTCAGAATATTATTATTTTGGTTAACTTGCTACAAAAAGGTGGTAGTCCAGAGATGCTGAATTCTAATGTGGGCAACTCTTCTCCCTAAAGTCTATTACTTTCAGGTGACCTTGTAACTATGCTTGAATAAATTAATTGCTACACCTAATTTGCTGCTTTGCTTTGCCCTCAATTTGTTACAGAGTGAATTCTGTTCACATTGCAGAGTTTGTATAAATCATAAGGTTAAAACTGCAATGAATTTTAGAATACCTGTTGATAAACGATGTTGAAGAACACGAGATATTTGTCATTGTTAATACTCACTGGCTGGGCTAATCCATATTCATAAACAAGTACTTAAATATGTGAAGCATTAACATATGTAGTTTAGATTTGTAATTATCTCTACAGACATAGACAAAAACAACATCTCCTTTGCTGTAATACTGCACTAACCCAAGGACAAAAAAAAAGGAGGAGACAGGCTGCTGTCCCTGTGCTGTGTTTGGTTTGTAAGCAGCTCAAGTGCTGCTCATCACATATGCAACAAGAGCCTCTGCACGCACTGTCGCGACAGATCCTGTCAGTCCCTGAGCTGGGGGTACTGACTGTGGCCTTCAGTGACAAGCATACATTGTTGACATTATGCTTAGAGTAAAGTATGTGCTAAGAAAGAATTATTTCACCAGGAATAAGCTTTTTATTTTTGTTTTTAAACTTACAAGTCTATGATCCAGTGCTTTGAATTTGCAAACAGTTTTCTGCACTCCAGATATTGCTTCTAAACTTCTGCTTCTGTTACAAAGTATGAAATGAAACCTAGAGAAGATGGAAAAAAAAAAGAAGAAAAAATGTAAATGAAGAGCAATTTTAATCTGTTTTTGCACACTGGCAGGTTAGACAGATTTTAAGCCACTTCTCAGCAGTGGAGCGGCTATACTGCGTGGCTCACACTGGCTTGTGTCTACAAAGATCTACAGAAATACAAGGTTACCAACACAGACCCTGAGCCCAGCCACAGTGCTAAAGCTATGAAGTCAGTGTGCAAGCTTCCTTGATGTCCCTGCCATCTGAATACTCTCAAGCAGCTAGAATCCTCTTCCCATGACTGTCAGCTTCACAACAGCTTTTCATCACAAAAAACCAAGCACAGATACCTTAATGTCACACACAAGTGGGCCCAGAATATTTTAGTCCTGTGCTTTGTGACAGAAATGCATGTAATATGTTCTGAAAATATAATAATGCACCATGCAGTAAACCTGTTAGTAATGAAAATGTGCCTGACATTTTAAATACTTAATAGCATTAATTCATATTAGGGACCAAAAAAGTTTCTTTAAAAGAGTTGTTGGGGTTTTGTATGTTTGTTTGGTTTTGTTTTTTTTTTAAATTATTGTTATATGGCAGTTCTGAAAAAAAAATTTCCTAGATTAATTCAGTAAATGCAATCACTAGTTAAGTCTTTATGCCAGTCTTCAGTCTAGAACATTTTACAGCCAAATGATAAATCCATGAAAACAGGAATTTTAAACCGAAACTGTGATGGCTGTTAGGGTAAGAATATAAATGGTTGTTATGTAACAACTATTGAAATATTCTTTTCTGAGTCAATAGTAATGTATCGAAGACAGTTTATAGTTAATGTTTTAGATAAGATCTAACAGAGAGAAATTTGCATTTAATATTTTAGAGTTTCAAAGTCATTGGGTGAAATTCATTCCAGGTGAAAGAGACCTCTTCAAAATCATTAATGATATAGTTATTCTGTCCAAATTTCTGTTTGTGAGGGACTCACTGAGATCTTTCCTTACTTTAGTAATGCAGTAAATCTTGCTGTGGCCATGATGATGAAGGCTGTGATGTCATCCATATCAATCCCTTTCATTTAATTTTCCACTGCTTCTTACAGGGGGTCTCGAGGCATATCACAACTGCAGTGCCAAGTGCCTTTCCTCTTTCTTCCTTCTAAAAAGGTAAAAATTAAAGGTGAGGAAAATGAACTCAGCAAAGCTGTTGGCATGTTCAGAAATGATTCTGGAAGGTGTAGTAAACAACTAAACTGCGCAGGTGCTTCAGGACTGGGTATTGCCTGCTGCACTGAGGGCTCATTCCAGAGCTCATCATCACACCTATTAGAGACAATGTTCATCTCTTGTAGCAGACTCTGTCAAAAGGGAGCAGGCACCCACCAGTTTGTTACCTTTAACACACTGAAGGTCTGGCTCCTTTGCAATTGCCTGAAGTCTCACTGTTAGTAGTTAAATTTACAGCCATTTCCTTAATCCGCCCCCCGCCTTTTTTATTGTAGCAACTGTTATTTTTTAGGGGAAAGAGGAAGAAATTCCAGATATTTTTTTCTTGTGTATTGTTCCAAATCTTGCCCTGACTGTCCATTGATACTGTCTGCTGTTTATGCTGAGGGGTATGACAACTGAAGCCTCCCACTATGGACGCAAAGCCATAATAGGTAAAAGAACCATGGTCAGCAAGGATGAAGGGGGTGAGAGGGCTGGATGCTACCCTGCCTGCCATCTTGTGTGCCATAATCACAGCAAATGGCGTATCTGGTCTTCATCCCTCTAACAAGGAATTTGACTCTGATCTTCATGTGAAAATTAAAAGCTGTACTCTCTGATGGTGCAAAACTGCTTTTGCAGTGACCTGTTTATACTGCTGTGGCTGTTGTCCACAACCACACACCATGAGGACCAGGAAGAGATATCATCCTGGACTATATAAATCAATGTGTCAGCTACACTATATCACACTATTTGCTACAGGAAGAGTTTGGTATTTAGCTAATTCAGAAAGAACATATCACACAGTAGAGAAAGAAAAGGAAATAGAGCATGGCAAAAATGGGAAAGAATATAGGAGTCAAAGCAGATTGGCTAAGGAACTAGGCTATAGAAATGACCATGAGTTGTATAGAAATAAAACTCAAATGAACATATTGCATTGAGAATATAAAACAGGCAGAACTGAGTTATTTCCAGCCCCAAATTCTGAGTGCGTTGGACAAGAAATGACAGGCCATATCAGATTAGTCTGTCTTCATCCAGGTTTCTTTGATAAGATAACTGATTTTCTAACCAAAGAAAGATCTAGACTATCTGGAGGTCAGTAGAACACCACATTGGAATTTATTAGCTGAGATGAAGAAGATGACCAAAAAAATAATTGTAAGAGAGCAAGGGAAATGGATAAATAGGAGATGACAATGAGCTATGCTGACCAATTTTGTTTAATATTGTCAGTGACCTTACCACAAAAAGCATACTAATGAAATTTGCCAGTGACACAAATTTAGGCTGTATTAGCCACAGAATAAGATTGAAGGTTAGACAGAAAGAATTAGAGTAACAGAAACAGTATGAAATTCAGTATCATAAAACACCAGGTCATAATGGGCTAATAAAAAAAAAAAAAAAAGCCTCGAGTTATAAAGTAGGAGCTCATCAGGACAGAAGTGACTGAGAAGAATATGGGTATATGATCTGAATGCAAGATGACAACAAGCTGCCACAGTGACACCTGTGAAAGCAACAGAGACATCATTTTCTACTTCATTAAAAGCATGCAGGTAATGCTTGGGGGAAGAACACATGACACTGAACAGCTTTGACTACAATACTGCCTATAATTTTGCTCAAATGAATGGGCTGGTGAAGCTTGACTTGTTTCTGCTAACAAATGAAAGCTGAGAATGTACAGAAGCCCGTTAGTGTCTATAAATACCTCACATGGATAAATGCCAGGAAGTGGGAAAGACCTCTTTGTGTGAAAATAGAAGATGCTGGCACAGGAATAAAGCACTGTGAGCTTTCCCTAAATAAACTGGAAATTGGATGTCAACAGAAGGTTTTTAACCAGAGGAATGACATTCTATGAGGAAGAGCTTCCCCATAGGCACAGCAGACCCAACCTCCGAGTATTAAGAGCTTGCTGAGTTCCTAGAAAGCAGTAACTGGAGCCTGCAATGGCTGGGAGTGGAACTTCATCACCTTCAATATCCTCTCCAGTTTTCTTATTACTTCACTACAGACCTGGTGAAGCCCTTGGTACTAAATTCTTCATTTAAACTCAAGACATGCTGCGTGCTACACTAGCGATGCCCCACACTTCTGCTAGCATGGGGAAGAGGTTCTGCCTTGTGTCTTCCCCTATGCCTACAGCATGACCTTGACTTGTTTCTCAGGGTATGCGTTTGTCAAGTAGAGGCTGATAATCAGATCACAGACTTTGCTGCTGTAGGATGCAGGCTTGGTGTGCCATTTTGGTTTTTCAGCTAGAGCTAAGTCAAAGTATGCTCTTTGATCTCACTCTGTCCCTCTGGATTTCTAAAGAGACTATCACTGTAGTATAGGAGTTGCAGATGCTGTCAGCCCATGGTATATTTGTCAGAACTGAGTAGTTACCGTATTTTTCTATCTACTCACAGTAACTACTAATCCACCTTAGGAAATGTCCATAAATATAGAACATAGTGCTGTCTAGTGCAAAGACAATTTTGGGGGCACACTCCAGGTGTTGAATTGGAGTTGACATAGTAAGCTAATAGTAAGCAATAAGACCCTTCAGACACCTTAGAAGCTGAACGTGTGGTCCCAGAGATTTAGCTTTCTCATTGCACAAATGTTAACATTAATCTCTCTGGCACATAAAAACAGCTTTGTAAGGCTAATAGGAGATGTATTTGTGGGATTTCTGACTTCCTCAGATTTCTCAAATGACAGCATCTCACAACACACAGTCACACCCCAAATTCTTCCTAATGCTCCTATCTCAATGATAATAACTAGCAGAAACTAGAGCTGAGCATGTCATGGAAGTTTGCTGACATTGACACAAGGCAGAGAGACAAGAAATAGTTTACAGGTCTAAAAATAAATCCAAACATATGTAAGTCACTGAGTATTTTCCATAGACCTCTTTGCTTTCTTTTTTTTTTTTTTCTTTGTAACCTCATATGTAAGTGAATGGAAATTTGATAAATGGGAGGAGGAATACTCCAAGTCCCACTAAGGGACACACTGAAGTCAGACACTCCCATTCACCTTGCATTTCTGCTTTTGGCTAAATTGTTAACTGGACACTGAACAATTTCATCTTTTTTATTGGAAAAGAAGGTAAGTGGATCTTAATTCTTCAGACAGAGATATATGATACCAGTGTATCTGGCTCAGTCCGAGGAGCGGCTCTTTCAAATCTGCCTTCCTAATCAGATGAGTGACTTGCTCACCTCCCCCGAGCACCCTGTGAGGGGCTCCCGTCCCCATGGCAACGGTGGCCCCCCCTCCCCACCACTGTCCTCTCCCATTTGACTCAGCTCCGCCTTTGGGTTGACCCATATCCCAGAAAATACTGCCAATGCTGGAAAACGCATGATACCACTCATCTTCAAGGAAAAAAACAAGCCCTAGTCATTGCATTTTTAAGTTTAAGGAACGGTGATTTAAAAACAAAGCACAAAGCCCAGCAATTTTTGTCAATAATTATGTATAATAATTACAATTATGTGATGTTCTTTACAGAGAAATCTTCAGTATAAACAATACTTAGAAAAACAAAGTGTGAATTTGATGTAAGATATGGGAAATTCGGTACATCACATTTTTTCAGCTGAAATAAGAAAACTAACAACATTTTGTTAGGCAGATGTGCAGAACTCCACTTGTGCTACACTACACTTGTGTTTTTTGGCAGCAAGTAATGATAAAAATGGGATATAAAGAGAATATTAAAAGCTATTTTAATTGTAAAAGGAACCTGGGTCTGTGTTATAATGCCAACATGCTACAAAACCCATTTTATGTTTTCCCAGGTAACCAGCTGCCCTGTGCGAGGCACACGTGTCCCCAGCACCGCCCAACCACACTTGGCTCCCGGTGCTGTGAGGTGAGCTCCTGCACCCTTTTGGAGCGCTCCCTCGGCTCTGATGCTCTGAGCACAACTGGATTTACCAGGCCCTCGGATCAGCCACGTCACTCCCCCCGTGCCACTACCACAGCACCCCCCGCAGCTCTCCCTGCCTGCTAATCCCTTCTCGGGGCTGTCCTTGACAAATTTCCACATGGCGGACAGACTGTGGGCAGCAAACCCGGAGCTTAATCTGCTGAACTAGTGGGAAAACTGCCACCGGCGTTCATCCACTCTGCATTTTGCCTGTTGTTCTTCAGGGTGCGACAGGGCAGGCAGAAACGGCAGTGGGAAAACTAATTTTCCTGTGCACTACACCTTCCAATTTCTAGACAATCTTTAGCTCTGGAGCGGAGCAAACTGCAGTGCAGACTGTCAGAAGAGAAATACACTAGGGCATTCTTTCAAGGGGACTTTTTTTTTTGTTTACTTTGTTGTTCTCTTAATCAAATAAAACTAATTCACTTAGAAAGTAACTGTTTGCTCTTTGTGTCTGGAAAAACATAATTACAATGTTAACATTTCCAAATGGCAAAAAGTGAAATTCAAATAGCTGGAGATGAAAATGCTTGATAAACACATGCTGGCTGAAATTCACTTCTCTTTCACACCCACCATGCCTGAACCCCATATTAACCATATGCTTTTACAGATTAAGTTTAATTCTTTGCATAGTTTATAATCTGCTTTGTTACAATGTGGCTGTAACAACATAAAGTTCCTGAAAATTTAAGATAAAGTAAGACAGAAAACTGAACCGGGAGGTTTGCAAAATCATGCAAGAGACAAAGCATTTGTCATGTATCACAAACCACTTCCAATACTTCAAGTAAGTATTTGGTAGTGGCAGTATTTTCTTGAGCCTCATACTATTTAACACTAGATTCAATTTAATTGATAATTTTGTATTTATAAGTGTATAAATTCTGTGGTTAATATTATAGAAAATTAAAAGTAGACATTGCAGATGTTCACTCTATGGACATAAATGAAAGTTTGGTAAAATTTCACATTCAATTTGAGCCTCACTGTGTGTTGAAAATTATGAATATGTACCTTATTTAGAAAGTTGCCTCATGAAATTGCTGGTTCTTTTTGACTTGGTTGGAACTGGCCGCCTCTGATCCAGGAGCTGGACCAGATGATGGTCGCAGGTCTGTTCTGTTTGTATCAACTTGTCAATGGCAACAGTAACTTGCTGGATTTAGTTAGAGCCAACCTTGTATGGGTTATTATTAACTGTTAAATGGGTTATAACTATTAAATAGGTAAAACTATTATATGGGTTATAATTAACTATTAAATCACTGGGCCTCTTAACCAATCAATTCATTAAAGAAAACCATTTCCATGTAATGAAACAGTTTTTAAAAATCCTTAGCTCCAGATATAATGCACAAATTTGCATGCAGCAAATAAAGCTACAACGACTACTGGGATTGTAATTGGTAGAGTTTGCATCCTAAACCTACTTCCACTAGGCCTACGAGCAGGGAATTCTCCTCCTTCAGGCTTTCGGTGGGGGTTCAGCTGGGCGCTGGCAAAGCCTGGCTGCTGGGAACCGACACAGGAACTGTGGCTGCAGCAGAGCCCGCCCAGAGCCTTGAGTCAGCACGGGGCTCTTTTGTGCTAGGGGCTGGACATTCACAGAATAAAAGAAGCCTCTACTCCAGAGACCTTTCCATCTTAACCTAGAAATAAGCAGCCAACACGTAACAGGCAAACCACATCTGTAGAACATACCACACTGACAACCTTCACCGCTCCCTTTTTTAAGAATTTTCTTAATCCAATTCCCATGACTCAGTCCCCGCTCACACAATGAGAACATCTTTCTGGCTTGCTGTTTTTGAAGGTAGAAGAAAAACATTGTACCTCTTCTCCCTCCTCCCCTCCACCAAAGCATACTTGTAAATTTTCTGATGCAACAGTCTTCTGAAAAATGAAGGTTCATCAAAACAGAAAAGTTCTGAGGAGCAGAGTAAATTTTGTTGACTCTTCACACCTCGATTTCTTGCCAGTTCAGCTTCTCACAGGCTGAGACGTGCCAGAGCCTTAGAAGCTGGGGCTGAATCAGTCTCATCAAAATCTTTTGAACTCTGAGCTTCTTATTAGTCCAGCAGGCAAACACCCAAAGCTCCGCGCTGCAAGAGGAAGCTGGTCAATTGTTTTTAGACACTTCTATTCTACTCCCCTTAGATGAGATCTTTTGTTTCCAGGAAATTGTGTAATAGTAAGTTTCACTCCAATGCAGAAAGGTTTTGTTTTGGTTTTCTCTTTGTACAGGGAAATCTCAACACTTTAAGATCTTTCACAACATAAATAAGCATGTAAAAGCATGAAAAGGCGATCTTCTAGCTGTCTACTCAGCAAAAAAGTAGGCAACAGCAGACCATTTGGTTGAGAAGTGTCTTCAAGCACTCAGGACAAAAAATCTCAAAGCATCTGAGAGGTCTGCAGGATCTATTTGCCTTACCTTTAAATGGAGGTTGCTGCTGACATATTAGTCTTTCAATAGAATATTTTTCTACTCCCGCTTTTTTCTCAAATGTGCAGTATCTCTTTTATCCCCCCTTTAAGTTACACAGCCTTTTCTACATAAAATAACAAATAATTCACCTAGAAGGGCATTCTCATAGAGCAACACTCTTGACATCATCAGGACAGATTTGTAAAGCCCTTGCAACATAACTTTATTCTGAATTCACTTCCAAATGCAGCTGTACCATACACATGGCAGTTTACTCGGTGTTTGTGGAGGCCACAGGAAACACCCCATCACACAGTGGTTAACACTGGTAAGCAAAACCTAGATAAATCCATTTTGTCCTCCCCCCGGTACCAGATGCTGGACAAGCTAATTTGCACAGTTAGCTTACCCGCACATTTAAAAAGGGACCTGGGCCGAGGAAAGACTCCCTGTTGAGCTCCTGATTTGTTCCTGCCAGCACAGCTATTATTTCTCACATTATTCTGTTACAATAACATCTATGACCTCCAGCCTTTGATGGGGACCCCACTGTTAGCCAGTGTACAAACAGGCAACAAAAAGACTGGTCCTTGTAGCAATGGAGCCTTACTACTGAGCTTGAAGCAAACTGACAGAGAAAAACAGGTTTTCCCTCTTATATTGATGGTAGCTCCCTGCTGACAAACACAGAATCCTGGGAATTCAAGGTCAGATCCTATAGCTGGTTTTACTAAGACAAGGAGCAAAACAACTGTGTAGTGGGGTCCAAGACAAAAAGAAAGCAAGGAAAAAGAAGTAAGATGATGGCTTTCTTTCTTACGAATTTTAAGGGATTTCTGAGCACTTCTACAAGTAATAGGATAGTGCTGAATTCGCACAGGAAACTATGTGACCTGGTGGCTTTGTTCACCAACTACTGTGTGCTGCAGTCAGTCAGCTCTACCAGATGCAATGCCATGTACATCTGTTGCATGATGTCCCTATTCACTTCTTGAATTCTGAAGTTTGCTATTTGCAATATTATAAAGCAAGACACCTAGAAGGCCTTTTGATGTGATTAGAAAGGAGAATCAGAAAGGAGCCTGAAAGAATAATCAAACCCCATGTTATTTATTTAGTAATGTTACTTTAAAAAATTGCCTGGACATGTTCTCAAAGCTGATCCAGGAAAAAGCTGTCTCGAGCGCTCCTGAAATCGGCTAACTGGCAAGATCAACTGATATCAAGGAAAAAGCTTTCAAATGACTGAAAGTATTTAGGAATAAAATAAATGAACTGTCTTCAGGGTTGTTTTATACAGTAATACTTGTATCTAGATTGGTACAAATACCTCTACTGTAGACAGAGTCCTTCACTGGGAGATCTGTTTTTGTTTAAATAGGATTATCAATTGTATTTGATGTTCCATTGCTGCGTGTTACCCAAGGCCCTTCATGCAACCACAGACATAGTCAATATTTCTTCCTGATTACAGCACATGAAAGTTGCCTGACAGAAGAGGTTCTGTGGCAACAAGCTCTGTGAAAAGGGAGTATTGGATCTGTAGCAAACATCTGAGTTTATTAAAAAACAAAAACCATAAGGCCATGTACAATATAGAGACATACTGGACATACTGTGTCAATAGTTGTTTTAACCCAGCCAGTATAGAAACTGTTTTAAACAATTAAAGGACACCAGCATCTTCCTAAGTTAGGGGAACCAGTGTCATGAGGACAGAGCAGAGCACTGGAACAAGAGTGACTTGGAATCTCAAGGAAAACAGGTACTCCCTTACCCAGCCTGTCATTCACTGGACAACACCAGGCGATACGATAGCACACGGCATTTCCTCTTCATTTTGTCTGTTTGAATCTACCTCAGATCAGCAACGGCCAGGAATAGCTGATGCTTTAATATCAGTCTCGACTTCCCTCTTTACCCAACACCAAAATACCGATCCTGCTGAACACCACTAACTGCTGAAGGGTTTTCTAAGTAAACAGTGCTGGCAAAAAAAGCCCCACAAACCAAAAGAAGTGCTTCTACTTTCCTCCACACAAAATAGGTGGTTTTTTTCCTGAAAGTTCTACTAGTTCATATTCTAACTATTAATTTGTAGGATTCAATCTTATAGAGCTACATTTCAAGTTATTAAAAATATAGAATTTAATTGCTCCAAAATCATATTTTTGTGAAAGGAATATTCTTATTATTCTTTCCATAGGAAAAAAAGCGCCTTTTGTTTTAAATCAAAAACAAGTACAAATTTAGAACATTCAGAATATCCCAGAGATGTTCTGTTAGCTGCAAAAATTCATGCAGAAATTTCAGTCTATCTCAGGGGGGGCACGTTGTCTGTAATATGACATAATTGCCAGATGCACTTAGTATCCTGAAGAGCAGTCTCGTTTGAATAAGTACGAACTGAAAACATTACAGTCTTTGATGTTCCGTCATCTCTTTGCAGGTCAAGACTGAGACTTGCACTGCCATTTCACAGGCAATTATCTGCTTTGTGATTGGAAAGAGGATTTTATTCTTGAAGACTATCAGTTGGGTACCTGTACAGGCAACAAAGAAGAAAAAAAACCAATATAGCCTAACCTTCTTATCAAGGGCATTGATGAAGTGGAACAAAAGTCCAGCAGCTCTGCAATGGTTAGTTTTGGACCAGGCAGGGGTAACTTAGACCTTAACTTACAAGGATCCTGATGCAAATTATGAACATCTCCTTTTACAGTCCAGCAGTACCTGAAAGCAGTGGGGCTAGGGAGGGGTAGCTGAAGCTGCTCTGCTCTAGCCCTGTCCAAACACCATGCAGTGCAGCCTTCATAACCACACAGCATTGACACAGGCAATCAGACTTGATGTGGATTTTGTTTGCCAGTTGACAGATTTCACTCCCAGTCACAATGACACTTGTTTCTTGCACGTGCTGAACTACGCAGAAGTTAATTAGTCTCTAACAAACAAGGCTAACCCATGTATATACTGCAGTTGGGCAGGATGACTGCAGGGGGTGTAGACACGCAAGCAGTAGTTAGCTTTGTTACCAACAGCAACACAGCCACAGCAATGTGCCTTTCAGATAGGGCACACGAGATAATCTGGTATCGTGGGTACAAAGCACAGGTCTACGAGGGTCAGAAGTGAAGGATTACATTCAGCCCTGCTCAGCACAGCTTTCTGCCTGACCCCTTCCCGGAATCAGATCTTTAGTGCCACTGGTATCTAACCTCAGTGAATTGAACTAGACTGAGCATGACTGCACAGGAATCATTGCAGGGTATACATATTAAGTATTAATTTGTTTTGCTCTAGTACTGAAAACTGAGAACAATGCTAGAGGATGTGCTTTCTGTTCTCAAAGAACATAATCTAAAAACAATCTCATTCATAAAATGAAAGGTCTGACCATCCTTTCTTCAAATAGATATAGAAGATATTACAGCAATTTTGACACTTTCAAGTTTTATTCTAAAACTTTTCTTATAAGAGTGGTGATTTTTCTTAATGTTACTGCATATTTTCTTTCAAAAATGTTCTGCATTTGTTGCTGAGAGAGGAATACTAGTAGATAGTAGAGTGAAATTGTTGCCTCAAGACAAATTGACATTCATCATTCAAGCAGAAAAATAAATTAAGTGCAACATTTAGGCACTCTGCATTAGGTTGTTAAAAAAGAATCAACAAAGGGAAAGCAAATATTATGCCAACTATTGACTGTAGAAACTGAATAAATGAATGAAGTATTTGACCAGAACTTAAATAGCCATGTAATCCACTAGGTACTTAGAAGTATGAAGGCTTTTAATAGCTTTTGTTGGAACCAGCAATGAACTTTACATGTTTTGGATAGAAATCTGTGGCCTTGGTAAATCCTAAAAACTACGCCCACCCTTTTAATATTTCAATTTGGTATTTAAAAATAGTGATAGAAATATGATTACTGTTAAAAACTTTTAGGCATGATAATGATTTTTGCTATAGTGTGGTAGACTATATTGCTGCTTTACCTTGCCTTTCAAGAATGTCTTTCATCCTAAAGGATTCAAGAATGCTTACACATTTTATAAATGTACAAAGCAGACTAAGACAGATCATTTCACACACCAGTAGAATGAGGCCATCTCTGCAGTGGAGAGTGTCGATTTTACTTTCCTTCAATACTGTAGGGCAGGAAAGTGGATGGGAAAGTTCTAATATAATGAAGTTCACTACTGGTATATCTGTCACTTGGCACAAGTCTTATCAACATTCACTACAAAGCACATACTCCTTGTCACTTGTACCCCATGAACAACAGGTATTACTGTTGTTGGATTTTTGCAGCATAGAAAGGTGTTTTGGTAAATTTCTACCATGAAATAAATGTGCAATTTGCTAATAATTCTCATAGTATCATTTCCATCAGTACTGATTTTCAATCACTATCACTCTGCCAGGGCTGTCAATATTCTTTAAAATTCCCTCGATCTCCCACCCTGGATTGACGTAATTTTGCATTCTTAGAAAATTTTGTCACCTTTCCACTCATCCCCTTTACCTGATTACCAATAAAAACATTGTTTCACTCCATGCACAAAATTATAGCTCACCCTGCAGCTAAATCCTGCTCTTGAAAACTGACCAGCTATTCCTCATCAGAGACAAGGACCTGCTCCTCCCACCTTCTCCATTATTTGACTCCTATCCAGCATCTCTGAAAGCTCAGGTTAAAACTCTTTCCTGCCTAGGACTCAGTGCAGTAACCACCCACCCTTCTTTCTCATCAGGAAATAATAATTTTAAGAACAGAGTACTTAAATGTAAGCAACTCCATGCATTCTCTCTACATTTCATCAGGTCATGCAATGAGAGGACAAAGCTTAACAAAGAAGATGGTGATGAGGTGAGCTACAGGAGAGGGGAAGAGAGAAATTAAGCTTGCAGTAGCTGAGCCTACGTCTCTCTAAAAACAGAAAGGGGCCAGAATGACAGAGTCAAAAAGAAAAGATAGTCTCATCTATCAAGACCTCATCTCTTTTCCAATCCGTTGTGGGGTCCTGAATGATAAAATTAAAAAAAAAAAAAGATAATCTGTGCCAGAAGACATCTTAAAAATATGAAAATCCCCCCCACCTCTGCAAGTGTATGGATTTGACTTGTCCTCTCCATCTGCTTCCCAAGTTCTATTACAGTGGGGCTGTGCTTGCAAAGTCCAGTCACATTTTACCAGGTCAGAAGCACTCATTAAGCATTCGATATTCTTTTAAAGGGAGCCAACAGGTGGGAAAGCTACACCTACCAGAATGTATCAATAGCCTGCAAGGAATTTGGATAGATGCCACTTTTTGGCATGAAATAACTGAAAGAGACTTGCTGGGCTACTAAACAATGCTGATACAAAGACAGTGTTGTGTGAAAACATTGTCCTTCTGCCACTTTGCCTTGTTTCCTTTTTCATCTTTTCAACCTTATGTCACCATTCTTCTTGTACTACCTTTTGCTGGCAGCCTACCCTGGGCAATTTCTCCACAACTAGCCTGACACATGGAGCGTTGTGGCCTTCCTCCATGTTTTCTTCTCCCTGTGCACAAATATATACTCATACTTTGCAGAGAGATTCAGGAGTCAAACAAAAAGAGTTCCGTTGTTAACTCTTTCCTCTTTTGGTCTCAGGCAACTTGACACAGACCAACACAACCTCCCTATAGCAGGGGAGAAATTACTCTGAACCAGAAGAGGTGTAACAAGCGTTAAGGTCGCACTGCAGCTGTACAGGAAATCTGCTATGCTGTTTTAAATGGGAAGGGTCCTATAATCTCCCTGCTTCAAGGGGTTTATCCTAAAGCAATGTATGGTGAATGACAAATACTTGGTTGATGAATAATTTGAATATTTTCCTTTGCATGTAAATCTGACCTTTATAATGAATATTACTGTACTAAAAAGGTTCTGCATAACCAAAATACTGTACAGCCAACATCTGTTATTCAAAAGGCCTGAGGGGTAGAAAAAAATTCACAGTAAATCATTTGACCTAAATTTGTTTTACTGCGTGATATAAAATATACTTTTACTGTCTGTCTTGCCAAATTCTTCTTGCCTTAGTGTGACACTGTTTGTTAACAGAAGTATGCAATTTATGTAACCTTTATGTTTAATGTTGTAACTAATTGTTATTCTTTAATAGTCTATACGTCATTTGTCACATAGTGAACTGTAGATGTTGAAGACAGATGGACCACCAGATGGACCCTGGGAAGGATTGGTTAAAATGTCAGTGATAAGCTAACAAAATGAAATGCAGTAGACTGAAGAGATTATTCAGCTGAAAAACCTGTCTACTGAAATGGGTTTTGTGTTATTCACATTCATTAAAGTGCACTTCAACCAAGTTGTTTTGACATTTTCTGTTTTGAGACTTTTCAAGGCAGCCATAGCTTTTTTTTTCCTCCCCTAAATGCTTGTTTGATGGTATAGATTGGCAAAAGTGGCCCTAGCTTTTAGAGGTGATCGCTTTCACCATCAAGGAACTTAACCACAGTCGTGTTCAGTCATCAGATTCACAAGTACACCAATTCAAAGCTTGAACAAAAAGTCATTGTGTGCATGAATTGCATTGACCAGAAGTGAATGATTGCTTGCTTCTGGTAAACCAGTATGACTTAGATTCCCTCATTCTGGCCATGCATACATTTTGTAATACTAATTACGATAGCTTCTCTGGGTCTACCCATGAAAATTTCATTAAATAAATAGAAAAATCATCAGTGGGATCAGGATCTTAGACAATGCATATACCTTCTAGTAAATCAGCAGCAGGGAGCAAGCTAAGATTGGTTAGGGAAGACCCTAGGCAGAAGCTCTGCTGCAAAGCAGGAACACAAAAAGTACAGAGATTTGCCCATTTCCTTATTCCATATGGTTCTTCAGCCATTGTTTGAAGAAAGTAGCTTTTTCTGTGGAACATGGGCATAAAACAACAATCTCTTGCCACCCTGGCTGTGATTCTTTACCAATGCCACATGTCTGATCTATCTATGACTTCTTAAGGAATATTTTTACGGTCCCAAGCACAAATCAGTTGTCACCAGAGAAACATGAAAATCTCATTTTTATTGAGTTACTATATATGTAAAAGCTACCATGAATATTGCCATATAAGTGAATCAGGAAATGAAAACAAATTATGGGAAATTTGAGCATTGAGAATAATTCTCCATTTTGCTGTAATTAGAAAGAATTCCCAGGGTTAAACAGACACTTGTAGAAGAGCTTTTGACTTTTAATTTTTTCTTGCTTTACATGTGGAAATTTTTGAAATTAGAATTGGTTTTACTGAAAATGTTTTAAAACTGGGAAAAAATACCCAAACAAAAAAATTCTGCCATGTTTGTCATCTGACCTAACAAATCTATTAAGGCCAAAAAAAAAAAGAGAAGCCCCATTTCAAAGCATGACAGTGAGGTAGGCTAACCTTATGGATATCTTATCTAGGGATGCACTGTTATTTCCCATCACTTGAGATCTTTAAGTATTTCTAAAAGGCATGTTGCACCTACAAAAACAATAACAGGCTAGGTAATGGGGCAAAATACATTATGAAGCAGTTTAAAGAAGATAGTCATAACAGCCATAACATTCCTTTTTGTTAAAAATGATCATAAATCAATCTGACATTTTCTACCAGCAAACAATAAAGTATAGAATGAAGTTACATGCACACATGTTCATATTTCATCAAAATGATGGAGTGTTGCAAAAATACTAATGGAAGACTGTGCAAAATCCAGCAACATAAAATATGTACCACTCTATGTCCAAATGTATTGAAACCGAAAATGATGGAGGTGGTTTCCTTACGATCTAAAACAATTATGACTCTTAAAATACCAGCATTTGCATTTTCCACATGTTGCATTTACATAGAGTATACACTGCTCCTTGGGTTTTGTGTCCTTAAGTTGTCACTGTAAATTTATGACATTGTACTTATCTAGTTTACATAATGTCAGAGTCACTTCATATGGCAGGAATTTTGATTATCATCCAGGGACTAAAACAACTGAGATCAAGTTCACTGATGTCAGTGATGCTTTCTAGAACGCACCTGCATTCTGCTGAGAAGCGTAAAACTGGATCCAGGGTCAAAGGTTGAGACTTTCAAACAAAACACAACAAAGGTATTTCTCATTGCTTTGAAGGTAGCCATGAAAGCTAACCCTGGGTTTACAGCAGTAGCCTCAACTCGTTTGGCAACCATCAGAGTGCCACGTGGGTATGGTCCCAAGTCATCTTTATTGACCTGAATAAGCCACCTTGGGAAGTTCCCTGCTTCTACCTGTGCATTCCCACTCACAAACCTGCAACAAACAAGCTAAGCAAATATTTTTTGAGGCTGTTCCTTGTTTTGTTTTGCTTTGATTCTGTGACCCACCTTAAAGTCCTGACACCTAATAGGACAGGTGAAACGGCAGTAAACTAGGGCATGGAGCAAGAAGTGCTTTCACAGTATTATCATCCTAGAGGATACCTCAGAATAGAGAAGTTTTATTATGCTGACACAAGAGTAGAAGGACATTATGGTATTCAACACAGAAAAAGAAATACTATGTTCTCCAGAAGAGTTGTTCTGTAATAATATCTCCATTTTATCTGTTCACTATTACCAAAGTGGCTTCAACCAAACCCTTATCACCTCAGAATTATTTCTCCAAAATTTACTAATTATTAATATTCAAAATTATCTAAGCAGGCGTTTCTTTTGCCATAGCTGGGATGAATTCAGAACTCAGATCTATGGGATTTTGCAGCAGGGACGACTATATTTTCCCTCGAATGTAGCTTGAAGTGTCTGGTATCTCATACTGTTAAATGGAGAATGTAAGAAAGAGTGTGATTTTCAATCAGTAAATCAGAGTCATATTAGACGAACTAATAGAATTTGAGCATGATTCATGAGTTGTAGTTTGAAGTTCTTGATTGCTATTTTGAAGTGTCAGATTTTTTTGAAGCAAAAAAGGAATTAAAAAAGTCCTCTGATAACAGCTTCTTCTGAAGAAATATACAGGGAAAGTTTAATATGGCGTGAAGATTACATTATTATCTCTTAAAATACACAATGGAAACACTTGGAAGAAATCACAAAAAATTTATTATAAAACAATCAATTTAGATTTATAGCAATAGACAGTAATAGTACAGATTGATACTACAGAGTTATGGCAATAATAATTTCACTTTCCTTTCATGTGTTAAAAAATGCTTCACACTGACAAACCACCCTGACAAACACCAGTTTCTATCTGTGTGTATACATACATACACATACAGGCATATGCAAACTAGCTGAATATATGCATGTATATACATTCATACATGCATACAAAATAATCCACTGTGGATCCAATTTACTGTACTGGCAATGACAGCGGGCAGCAGCTATGCATAGTGACTGATAACATGACATAATAGTAGCGTGTTCAATAATACACATCACAAAATTAATTTCCTAGTCTTAGGGAGGTAGAAAAAGGATAACTGTTTTAGAGATATATAGCCATGCATACCCTCATGGTACATCTAACCGCTCTTCAAAGGAGATTCTATATTAGCTGCAGATTTTGAAAATATAAACTCTTCTAGTTATTTTGTCACATTTCACTAGTAAAGATAATTATAGATTCATCTTGCAGACAAGAAAAAGTTACTCTATTTTAAGGTACTGAGATCAAAAAAATTAAAGTAAGCAACACTTCAATACTCCTCATTGTTTTCAGTGGCAATCTAACAGTAACAACAATGCTCTGATTTTTTCTAATCCTTAACGGCCCATCATAACAAATCTATATACAGAAGCATCAAAACCAGTTCTGTCTGGGAGAAAGTTAGTGCTCATTTTCCTACCCATTTCTGTTAGCAAAGATACCACACTGTGCAAATCACAACTATCTTGCTCTTGGCTTGCATAGCATCCATAAGAACATTGTTTCAGTGCTTTAAAGGGAACAATGGACACAATTTCAAAGCTGCGTCTGTGCAAGTTAAGCCCTTAAATGCATAGGTCATTTTCAAGAATATGATCTAGATTTTTATGGAAATTGTATTCTAGATCTGACTTCCTGTATGTGAATAGAAATGGATCTCAGTAATAGCAGGGTTTATAAAAAACTTAGTTTTAAATCTGAACATTGATATAAATTCAGAATCTTCATGAAGTCACCTCTTTATGCAACTTGCTTGTTCCTCCAGGATGCACACTTTATAATCATGAACTCTTCCAGAGTAGCTATCTACCATGTGCAAAAGACCAATTTACCTACAAGGTGCTTAATATTAATGCTGTATGAGTAGTTTGTCAGGAATAGTAGGAGAATAAGACATGATATGACACCAGATAGAACTTTTTAGATAAGCATAGGTAGTATAATTGCCAAGACTGAAATGTAGCCAAGAATATAGGATTAATAGGATACTTTTAACACTGGACAATAAGAACTTCAATTACCATACGCACTAAGTATTAGCAATATGCAAGCTTTCCTATTGCAAATTAGGATGCATATGAAGCATTTATGATATACACATACCCGGGAATAATTGAGATCCAAAATATAAATAACATGCAACATATAGCTCTGTGGAACACCTTATTTTCCCCCAGTAGACCTTCCTTTCTAGGCTCTACTCTACTGACTCCACCAAAGGCCAACTTGAAGAGCCAGCTGTCTTTCAATCCAGCAGCAGCAACATCGTGGTACAAGAATGTGTGTCGTATGCAAGATCTAGGCTCAGAGTTTTCAACAAGCTTTTCTCGCTGTTTCCATTCACATCTCTCTCTGACCTCCCTTTTGAACATTTACCTCAGTGTTCAAGACACTTATCCCTATCTCAGTTATAAATCCACTTTTTACACTCAGAATAAAAATCTCATTGCTTCTTCCTATTAGCCCATTCTAACCCAAACACCTGGGCATTGTCTTGTCATAAAGTAATACTTGGGTAATATCTTAAGTTGCCCCAAGCTTTTTGCATCTTAAATATATAAACCTCGGATCAGCACCAGTCAGGAGCACGAAACACTCTTGCTGGTTGCAGGCTGACCCCCTCAAAGCATGGCCAAGGTGCAGTAAAGACATTATTTCTAAAGAAAATCAGAACCAAATCAGAGAGCATAAAAATGGTTTTCTTGCTAATCCCTGGAAAACCCTACAAATTCTGCAACTGCTATGAAACAGCAAATTAGAAACCAACCTAAAATGAAAATTTGTAGCCTCAGGTTAAAATTTCAAGGCTGTGTAGAGTCAAGGTTTTCATTTGCATATTCAGTTTTGCAGCTGGGTTCCATTCAAACACCAATAAACCCCCCAAAACTTCAAGTTTCAGGATTTTAAAAGCCAGAACAAAAGACCAATGAATCATTAAAATGAGTTTAAAAAAATCTCCTTCGGTTCATCCTGGTTCCTTCCCTAATCTGTGAGACACCACAGTGCATCACTGGAGTCTAAATTCACCCGCAGACATTCACTCGGAGAGTGGGTCATTGCTGTGTTTCCTGAAAATGTGCAAGGGGAGGAGGAAAGAAATCCATGACTGCTGTGCCTTGCTACAGATCAGGGGCATGGTCAGGAAAGATGGTAACCCTCTACTGTACACCCACACACAACCACCTTAACACATGGTTAATAGCAACAGTGAGCAGGGGGCTTAGCTTATGGCTCCAGCTCATGATATAAACAACTCAGCTAAGCATTTTCCATCAGTACAGAATGCAAAATGAGAAGTCTCCCGCTGTTCATGAAGTAGCAAAGATAATGCAGAGAGACTGAAATCCCTGAAACCATCTTCAAAATCAGTAGAGTCAAGCGGATATAGGAGAAAAATTAAATGGCTGCTGAATCCAGATACTTTGAGCAGTTATCAGAATTAGTCCCACAAATATATTGGGAAATGAACATACTCACTAATGTCACTTGTAAAATTTCTCTGATATTTGATAACATCTCTAAAAATTTATAGAATTCTAGGCTGTGTCCCTAAAAATAGCATCAATGGCATTGTTATCTTTTGCATTAACTTATAAGATTAAATATATTATAATTCCATGGAGAGCTCTACATTTGCATTTAGTCTAATTCTTGGAATGGAAATGTAGTAAAGCTTTCACAAGCCTAATAGAAAAAAGATGATGAAGTTAATGTATCGTAGTTCAGCTGCTGCCTAGACTGGGAAATAACAAAAATGGATAGTAAGAAAAGACAGTGGCTTTCCCTTTAAAAATATAAATTATTCTTAATTTTTATTATTTATTACATATAAGCAGTAGTGTATGCAGGCTGCAACCATAGTAATGCCCATTGTATGAGGGACACTGCACAAACAGGTAGAGCAAAAGGGTCTCTGTCCTAAAGAGCCTCCTGTGTAAGTGCATATATAGGTAGTAATTTCTAGATGGATGTTAGTGAACACGCATCACACTTCAAACTGGCCATTGTACCAAACCTAAGCTATTGAACTGCAATGAAGGTTAAAAAAGCCTTCTTAATGCAAGCTGGTGTCTTCTAGACAGGGAATTGACAAATCTTGCTTACCCTGAATAGCCAAAGCAGGAAAAGCACAGCAAAAAAAAAAATGAAGTGCCAAGCCAAGTTGCTCAAATTCATTCAGTAAGTCAGTAGTAGTCATAAACAGAGCCAGTTTTTTTTTGTCTTCCCACAGTGCCCAAGCTTCCACTGCTGTATAGTGAGACTAAATCAACACTAAGGAGAAACACTTCTCAGTAGCTTAACAGGCCTTCTTCCTGGACATGTGAACCTACTGTGTCTTGGACTGCAGATAAGGTATCCTTGTCCTCTAAGTAACCTATCTGGAACCTAACAGGGTACCACCACCAATTCTCTGCCCATGTGCCCAGGTTTTCTGCAAAGCAACACCACTTGCTCTGCTCCCATCACTAAACTGAGACACAGCCAAGGTGCCCTCAGTGACAGGTTGATGTGCAATCCTATGAAAACAGGCTGAGAGAGTTGAGGTTGTGCAGCTTGGAGAAGAGGAGGCTTTGAGGAGACCATATAGCAGCCTTCCAATACCTGAAGGGGACCTACAAGAAAGCTGGAGAGGGACTTTTTACAAGGCCATGTAGTGATAGGACATGGGGTAATGACTTTAAACAGAAAGAGGGTAGATTTAGGTTAGATATAAGGAAGAAATTCTTTGCTGTGAGGGTGGTGAGGCACTGGAATAGGTCGCCCAGAGAAGCTGTGGATGCCCCATCCCTGAAAGCATTCAAGGTCAGGTTGGATGGGGCTTTGAGCAACCTGGATTAGTGGAAGGTATCCCTGCCCATGGCAGGGGGGTTGGAACAGGATGATCTTTAAGGTCCCTTCCAACACAAACCATTCTATGATATGATAAATACCTTTCTCCCTTTCCATAGGCTCCGCACCCACTTATGGGAATGCTGTATCCGCATACACATCATACAGGCAAATAGAGTACCACTCTCAAACACAGACTGAAAAATTTACTGTCATATCTAGGTCCCCAGGATACTGTAAACAAGTGCTTATGGATTATAAGACCAAAGGTCCTTCACATTCAACATCCTATCTCCAACAGCTGCCAGCTGCGGGGACTTCAGAAAGACTGTAAGAACCAGGACAACTGAAGTGTGATCCTTCCCTTGCTAGGGAGGCTTTGCCATCCACTGGGAAGCAAATTTTTGCACTGCACCATGATGACTCAAGGCTACCAATTGTTAATTTTACTTTTTTTTTTAACTCATTATATCTTGTCTCTAATATGGTGATGATCTCCAAGATTTAATTACCTGGTGTGCATAAATAGTTCCCTCTTCTAGTAGTTAAATCTGATAGCTGGTCATATCATTGTTCATTTCTTTGTCCTCAGTATTGTGAGAAATAGTAAATAATCACCCTCTCCTATTCACCTCTTATTCTCCTATTCACTTTCTCTGAATGCAATACCAGATCATTCACTCAGATATCCACTGCTTTAAGCTAAAATATCATTATTGTTAAGGGTGAAAGTATTTTTTTTTTAAGAATTCTTATGCCAGAAACATTCACAAGGATTTTTAATATCCTTTGCGAGATTGTCTCTGCATATATTTGTAATTCACACATTTTGACTTTTAATAAAAATGGCTAAACCATCCCATCTGCATAGCACAGATATAGCCTAGTTTCAGATCTCATTCATTATTAACAGATAGAACTCAGTTATTTATGAGAAGTTTCTTATTCAGTTCTGCACATGCCTCTTCAGCTTTTCTAAAAAAAAATCTTTGTAAAACTATTTCAAGGACAATAGTTTTATATTTATTTTCAAGAATTTTAATACTCTGAAAAAGTTACTTTTGATAACTGCAAATATAAAAAGATATTCGTGGTCTCAGTTTTGTTTTTCTTCTGCTTTAGATATTCATCTATACTCCAAGATTAGGAAAAGATTAGATGAGATTAGACTTTTATTATTCATACTCTGATCAGTTATAACAATTATTATTTCAACAATATCTGTATGTTGGCAATTCATCTCAGTCCGCACACTGCGTAATTCATTAGAGGACAGAACAAGGTGCTACCTGTCATAGAGGAATTTTTGCACAGTTTTTCTTTAAAGGTCATACCAGATTACTAAAGATCTCCTGATATTGCCAAAGCCATGCCCTTTTATAACCTGGGACATTTTGGCTTTGCAGGGTCTTTAAAGATGCTCAAAAGATAGGTGACATACTGTAATGAAGGTGGCTGATTTTAGGTCCTCCAGCATGTGTGCTGAGGAACTAAGCAATACATGGTTAGACAATTCTGCTCATGCTACAAAGGGGAGTCTGCAATGGCTAGGTCTCTATAAACGTGATGAGTTTCTGTTTTCAGCATCTCAATAAATATCCATCCCACAGCTGACTTCCCTAACTTTGTACCTAAGAACTGACTGATGTGGTCACCTGCAGACTCTAAGAGTGTTAAGGTTGCCCATAATCAGTTCATCTAGGTCAAAGTCCTCTCTTTAGCAGTGGCCAAAAGTGAACATGACACAAACAACAAATATATATGGGATGTTTACCAGAAGTGTTGTCCCAACTTTCAATAATTCTGAGACTCAGCGGACTTTCTGACTCAGACATAGCCTTCAGCTTTGTAGTTAATGCAGCTATTCAGTCTGCAAACATTTATGCCAGCATAATAAAGAATCTTCTATTGATACAGATAAGAGAATGGGATTCACACTCCATTGTGAATGTCACTTTAACAGGTCACACAACAGAATCTATAAAATATCCTAAGTTTTTTATTTGAATAAGGGGAAAGGAAGCATGAGTTGCATCGAATGACAAAAAGGCATTAATTTATTACAGTGACCTGATGGTTTCAGCATCAGAACCATCAGTATGAGAGGATCTGCTGGCCTTATGAAAACCTAAGCAACTTAGCCATCACCTTCATCAAGTTCCAAACCCTGAACAAGGCTTCCAAATTCAGCAAGGTGAATATTCTGACAAAGCATTTTTTCCCATGAGAAAAAGCTGGTGAGTTGAAATGGAAACATTTTATTGAAGTATTGATTTTAATAACATTTTTAGGGGAAACAGGTCCTTAGCCCTGATGGGATATTAAGTCCAGGACAGCCAATACATTCTGACCACTAGAGCTTAACCTAGTTTCTAATTAACCCACATTGCTCTGGCTGAGTCTGACTGGGAAATTAGACCTGTTCTGCATATCCCAGTAATTATCCACTCATCCTATTAACTACTCTTACATGTTTTTTTCCCTATTCTGTCACAACTTTACTATTTTATATAAATAAATATTAACCCATAGAAAGAGAAGGCACACCTCCAGATGCAGTTGAAGATGAAACACTGAGGTTCAGCTCCATACTCAATGACTGCCCATTTGTATCTACTAGGAAATTCAACAAGACATCAACAGGATAGCTGAAACAGCCTTGGGAACACAGCCCTCATCTTGGGCCATGGCTACCCAGGGTCAAACTGTCAGTGCGAACCAGGCAGAACAAAGGTTTGGAGTGCAGTCTCTGTGATCCCAAGGGACTGACCTGTCCCTCAGAGCTGTTTCCCTAGAAACTGAGGCAGGATAAGGGTGAAAAAGGAACTGAAATCAGGAAACATTTTGTGAGGTAGGAAGGTTGTGAGAAGGGAGGAAAGAGCCTTCTCCTAGGGGAAATGCAGTGTTCCTTGGGGACACTGGAATTTGAAATCAAACGTTCACAGATTGATTTGATTTCAGCTTTCTGTCCATTGAAGCAGGCACTTCATTTAATAGTATCCGTAATGAACTGACCCCTGCAGGACTCACACAGGTCATGTCCTAAGGCTGTTTTCTTCTGTGGCTTATCCTGAACGTTTTCAGGTCCTGATCCAGTGAGATTCAGAGGTAGGTCTTCAGAAGGTCCAAGCTCGTTGAAAACATGCTGCAGTCAACAAAACTGAAGGCACTCAGTGTCTCTTAGGAACAGGCTCTTATACATTAAGGGCTGCAATAATTTCAAAACATGAGGGAGTTATATACTTAGTTCACCTGCATATTGATGCAGAACATAGACATTAAATATAAGGCAGCTAAAGGCAATTATTCTGATAATTAAAAATTCTAATCAGAATAACTTTGAATTTTGTATTATGCTACAGATATGAGAGAGACACATAATCACAGAACTAGTCACGTTCCCATTTTCAAGGAGACTTGTATATTTTGAAGCGATAAATACTACCCTTCAGCTACTTTGTGCAATGCTTGAAGCACACAGGGTTTGTTTAGAAAAAACAGTTTGATTACACATACAAACAGGAAACCTTGCAAAACGTTAAAGCAGTATTGCAATGACATGTCCTTCTCTATAAGGCTAGGGAAGGAATTTCTCATAAAAACAGCCACCCATTTTCAGCATAAAGAGCATTAATTAGAGAGGAAGGCAAATTAGAATCTTGGCTTTAAACATGCCCCTTTTCAGGTGGCCTTTTATAAATATCTTCAGTTATGAAACTGATTTACCCAACTACATCATTCCTTTGGTACTGTGGTCCACCTTTGGGTTTCTTTAGACCAAGCACCTGCAGTTGCTGCACACTGGGGAACATAGCTGCAGTGCAGAAGGTCATCTCAGAAACGATCTACTTACTGAATGACAAATCAGAGGTTAAAAATCTGTTCTACCCATCAGGGGACATAATACAGGACAAAGCTGCCCACTCATGTTGATGTCCTGTTATGATGACCTCCATGGGGTTAAGTAATCTGTACCAGATGAGGATCTGACTAGTTATTGACTTAAGACAGGGCTCATAGTATCCAGTTCGTATCACTTTACTGTGGCAGGCTTGACTGAGAGTGACATGCCCCAAACCTTATTTTTCCCTCTTTCATAGATTAGATTGGAGGGCAGGGGAAGGCAAGGGGTGGGGAGGAAAGCAGTGCTCTTGCCCACAAACTCAGCTGAAAGGCTAGCTATCTCATGTGATGGTTATCTAATTGATTCAAATGTCACCTTCCTATACAAAGTCTTGTAGCTTCCCAGACACAGACTGCCACAGTCTCCTCTTTCATTTATATTTTTCAGAGGCTTTTCTTTTAGTGTATGAAAGGAATAAAATATCATACAAATTATCTCACTAAATCATACTTTTAAAATGTCTGCCTTCCTTTTCATGTTTGTCTCTGACCTACTGTCGATCCCATTTACATGAAAAAATTACTGGAGCACTTCTCCTATATCAGCATTCATTAGCAGCTGCAAGTGCCTGGCACACAACAGGGGTTTTGCCTACTATGCAGTTTGGGGATGTTCTCATCAGAAATAGGAGTAGATAATGAGGAAAGAACACAAATCTGTACAGTTTCTGTCACCAGTGCTCTCGTTTACTTCAGCAAGAAGTAATGGGGAAATATTTTCACATGCCAGCCTTTCTCCTGCGGCTTCTGCAGTCAAAGGCACTTTTAGACCTGTTTTCTCCATTGTCTGCTGTTATTTATTGTCCTTCCCTCATCCCATACTAGACACAGCAAGGTGCTCTGAGCAGCGAAGTTTAAACACGCATGACTGTATAATTCTGTTTCGGGAAAGTCACCTGTATGTGCTAAGTTTGGCAGGACTCAGCTTGAAATGACTGTTCCAAGGACAAGCATGAAAGAGGGTTATCTGCTGAAAATGAAAGGTAATTGTACTCAGGATTCCTGGAAGTCTCTATAGAAGTCAGGTTGGCTGACCAGCAGAATTATTAAATAAGTTTATAGATAATACACACCTTTCTGGCTACTGGCCTGTGGCTCTGCTGCAGGAACTTACACAGACAGCAGTCTTCTCTATTTGAAACATTTGAAAATTTGAAAAATTTCCAAATGAAAATTTTCTGAATCAAAACATTCAGTTTTCTTTCTGCAGTTTCCGTGCTTGCCTCCCTCCTATGTCAGCTTTCACTTGAAGGCTCATCCACTATGATTTTATCCTACCTGTGGCTCAGTACCTATCAATAACCTCTAGAATCCTGTTTTTCTTAGATGTCATTATGATTTGACCATATTTTACATGTCATATAGCTATATATCTATACAGCCTTATCCAAAAATGGAAGAGAAATATTTCTACTGAAACATCATTTTCTGAATTTACTTTCTTTTCCAAAGCAGACTGTGATCCTTTGCACATGTGCCATGGGAGGTTATTTAACCACTATTTTTAAATTACTTTAAATGATGCTACAGTTAAAAAAAAAAAATCTTTGTTTAGGTAGATTAACATCTGAGCCATATGGCTCCAGAACTGTATCCTGTGTGTAATACTTAGATTTGTGACAGGAATGATTTGTGGGAAAACAAATTTAAAGTTTGGTCTTTAAAAGTTCTCACTGCCAATCACAGCTTATGCTGCTAATCATGGCTTCCATAAAAATTCAGAATGCCAGCACAAAATCATGAAAAGAATTTCCATTTGACCTAACCAGAGATCACGAAAATAATCTATGTATTAAAAGCAAAAGATCTGAGTGATCTCCCGGTTTTTCAGTATGTAGCAAAAGTTAAACAGCACCAGTGAAATTTATAGCCCACCACCACTTGCTAAGGACAAACTTAGAGATCTCCAGGACCATAGAGGTGTCTGTATGAAGCATATTCAACAGCCTAATCCGAACAAGGGCAGTAGAAGCCAGACATTAAATCTTCATGTATAGTTAATAGGCAGAGGAACAACACTTCACAGGAAGGAGATGCTTGAGTAAAAGTTGCATTTGAGAAGATGTGCCAAGTCTGACCATCATAAGGACGTTAAATGTGTAATATGCACATAGAAATAGTTTGTGTTTACTCATTAATAAGACAAAGAATTCTGACCACCACATTAAGAGACTTGCATGTCTGACTTTTGTCCCAGGCTAGTGGGGGACTACATATCCAAATTCTCTTCCCAGTCTTTTCATTAGTGATAGATTAATTTGCCAGAACTTTCCTGTTAAACTTTATCACAAAAAGCTACCAAAATGTAAACCCTTTGTACAAAAGAAACAAATTTGGGAAAACTTA
Organism: Phalacrocorax aristotelis; assembly: GCF_949628215.1. Classification (NCBI taxonomy): domain Eukaryota; kingdom Metazoa; phylum Chordata; class Aves; order Suliformes; family Phalacrocoracidae; genus Phalacrocorax; species Phalacrocorax aristotelis. The sequence continues at coordinate 20,412,510 of NC_134282.1, read as the reverse complement.
AAAAAAACAATCTTCCAAAAAAGTAGAGCTTATAATGCTGATCTCGACAACCTCTGCTTTCAATAAAAAGTTAGTATTGAGAAGGAGAGAAGGAAGGAGATATTTCTGTAAGAGTTTGCTCTATAGTGATGGAAATTGTAGATCCATTGCCTGTGCAGTATTCTGCCTTCTATTCTGGTTTATGCATGATACCCAACAATAAAAAAATAAAGGTGTTTAAAAGATGTATATTTTCATTGCATTCTGATTCTGTAATCACTTCATACACATTTCCTCTTTCACAACCACAGGTGATCTTTGCATAGTGCTGCTTTGCAGTCACATTTAGCTAAATAACCTCAGTAAAAGGACAAGAAATGTTACTGTAAAATAGCTTTCTCCCCAAGCCTTTCATGCACTTTCTCTGTGGTGCCTGGGAAAACAGATGGGCTGTAAAATAGTCCCGAGCCTAACGAAAGTCCTGTCTCACGTGCACAAGTGGGTATTCTTTAGCTGAGATAGACAATTACTAAGATAGATACTTGACCCAAGCAGCTTGTCACACGTGTTGAAGATTACTGACTCCATAGTAGAGAAGACTGAAGAAAATACATACACATACTTCTGGGGAGGCTTGGAAGCAGATACACACAGTCTGTTCAGCTGTCTCTTCTAGGGTGGAGAGAAGGAGAAAACGGATATCTAGGGTAGCAGTTGTTTCACCTGTCTGCTAAATTTGCTTTCACTTTCCCAAGCATGTAGGGGAGAAACTAGGATTCTTTCAAGAAAAAAAAAAAATAAAAAGGTAAGGGTATTCTGTATAGTTGGTCCTGGTTTCAACACTTCTGACAGACTATCTTGCATTGATACCTAAGCTTTTGCTACAAAGAGACAAATCCTGACACACAAGGCTGTGGCAGGGCTACCCTGTGACTTTTCTCAGCAAGGTCAGAGCAGCAATTTACCTTACTGTTTCACAGTCACTTCTTAACTGGAAAACTATATACTGTGAAACTCTGAAGTAAGCAAGTTAATCACCACACTAGCACAATACAGAGCAGTATAGCATAAGCAGGTCTTGCTGAGGAGGTGAGCTGCAAGTCTGAAACACAAAGCAAGCAAACAAGTGGAAGGCACACCCAGGCACTGCAAGAGGATTTCTAGGCCACTGCAGCCATACAGCTTGGGACTGCCAGGTGTCTTTGACTTGTTGAAGTCAGTGGGAGTTATGTATGTGTAAGGATTACAGACCAGTAGGCCTTTGAAAGAATTTCAGCTTTACTACAACAAAGCCTTGCTTCCTTTAGGAGTGTCATAAAAAAATATCATTCAGTGTTTGACTTGCATTTGCCTAGCCTGTGCACAATAAATACTGGTAAGTTATCACTTTGTTTCTTGCCATTTTCAAGCCCTCTATTTTATGAGACTTCAAGTTCCTCCCTCCCTTCCTCTACTCCACTCTTTATTTTTTTTCCTAGAACAGAGCAGAATGTCACAGATTATATGCTTAAGAAATTTTCCTAATCAAATTGTTCTCTTAATACCAAGCAGCTTCTTTTTTTCCCTATCCCTTTAAAATAATATTCTTTACATTTTGTAGATTCATTCCAACACACTAGAACTGATTTCAAAAGTGACTGTCAGTTCGAAAAATTAGCCTTACTTACTGTGCTTTCTACATGGGCAAGGAAAGCTGACAGGTGCATCATCAGCAAGCATCCAAGGGTTTCTATGATTAAACCCTTGAGTTCACGTCAGAGCAGATGAAAGGATTTAAAGGCTTAAATTCTTAATTATTTTTTTTACTGCTAATGAACTAACTTTAAATATTTAATTACTTTTAGAGAGCTTTTCAGTATGTCACTTTTTTAAATGGTTCTTTAAGAAAAAATTTCCCAAAGTAATCCATTTCTTTTCCATCTTCTAACCCATTTTTTGCTTTATCCGGAGTAACCACTTACCTACCCAAGGAAGAGTTTAGACAAAACTTATTTAGGATCTACAGATAATGTTAGGTAGAACAAAAATGTAAATCAGCATTGCCAAATTTCTTAAAAGGAATATCCTTAAATAATAAAAATAATATAGCTGCATATTGTTGTTTGGTAATGAAGAAAAAAGGAAGTGAAAACATATAAGTGAATCTATTTTGAAAACTATTTTTTCTCTCCTGTATATTCTTGACTTCCCTAGTTACACCACATTATACCTTTGATACTGTCTCCCACGGTATCCTCCTAGAGAAGCTGGCAGCTCATGGCTTGGATGGGTGTACTCTTTGCTGGGTAAAAAACTGGCTGGCTGAGCCCAAAGAGTTGTGGTGAACAGAGCTAAATCCAGTTGGCGACCAGTCACGAGCAGGGTTCCCCAGGGCTCAGTGTTGGGGCCAGTTTTGTTTAATATCTTTCTCAATGATCTGGATGAGGGAATAGAGTGCACCCTCAGTAAGTTTGCAGACGACACCAAGCTGGGTGGGAGTGATGATCTGCTTGAGGGTAGGAAGGCTCTGCAGAGGGATCTGGATAGACTGGATCGATGGGCAGAGGTCAACTGTATGAGGTTTAGCAAGGCCAAGTGCCGTGTCCTGCATTTTGGTCACAAAAATCCCATGCAATGCTACAGGCTTGGGGAAGAGTGGCTGGAAGTTGCCTGGTGGAGAAGGATCTGGGGGTGTTGGTTGACAGCCAGCAGTGTGCCTGGGTGGGCAAGAAAGCCAACAGCATCCTGGCTTGTATCAGGAATACTGTGGCCAGCAGGACCAGGGAAGTGACCATGCCCTTGTACTTGGCACTGGTGAGGCAACACCTTGAATAATGTGTTCAGTTTTGGGCCCCTCACTACAAGAAGGACATTGAGCTGCTGGAGCGTGTCCAGAGAAGGGCAATGAAGGTGGTGAAGGGTCTAGAGCAAGTCTTATGAGGAGCGGCTGAGGGAACTGGGGTTGTTTAGCCTGGAGAAGAGGAGGCTGAGGGGAAACCTTATCGTTCTCCACAACTACCTGAAAGGATCTTGCAGTGAGGGGGGTGCTGGTCTCTTCTCCTAGGTCACTAGCAATAGAATGAGAGAAAACGGCCTCAAGCTGTGTCAGGGGAGGTTTAGATTGGACACTAGGAGAAATTACTGAAAGAGTGGTCAGGCACTGGCACAGTCTGCCCAGAGAGGTGGTAGAGTCACCATCCCTGGAGGTATTTAAAAGACATGTAGATGTGGCACTTCAGGGCATGGTTTAGGAGGCATGGTGGTGCTGTGTTGACAGTTGGACTTGATGATCCTAGAGGTCTTTTCCAACCTTAATGATTCTATGATTCTATAAGTGATTTAGTAAATTATGTAGCTGTATAGAACTGTTCATCACACACTGTAAGCCTAGGCATTTCCTTTGATCCGTTCTCAATTCCAAGGCATAAACTGATGGACTGGAAAGTAATTTCTCCTTCCTCTGTGTTAAAGTATTGCACCTGCAGCCAATGAAATTAGGATCTAATCTGACTGCACTTAAAAACCAGTGAAAAACTCATCAATTTTAATGATTGTAAGACTGGAGCCTTCCAGTGCAGTATCAGGCGTCTCTGTTAGGGTGAGAATACTTTTTAAGACAAGTAAAAATCCTGACACTGTCACATGCATTGAGACCTTGGTGCCAGCACCAAACATGAATAATAATTTCATTGCTGAATGGTAGTTTTTACAGAAGTTAGGTTATCAATGTGCATAATTTTAATGCTACTGAAAACAGTGGGGTAGGGGTGGGGGGGTGGGGTGGGCCAGAGGGGCGGGGTATATATGAGAGACATTGATTTTTATACAAGACAGTCTAATTTAAAAATAAAGGTATATAATAAAATAAACTTGTATAGTGAAACTGATGCCCAAATAGCTCTCAGACTGAAGCTTCTACCAAACAGGACAGCCACTAACCACATGTCTTTCTGCTGCAGAATGCCTCACTAAAACAAATGGTGCAGCCTTTCTCCCAGTTTGAACTGGAATTTAAGAAGTACCAAACATGACTTAATGATATTGTATATTAAGATGCAGTAAAATAAAACACGTTGCCAAATTTTTTTGCCAACAACCACTCCTCAGAATCTATGAAGGCACACATTCAGTTAGGAGAAGCCTCCTTTCCTTCAGTTTATCCTTTCACAAATGGAACAAGAAAGGAAATAGCAAAGTCCCACCATGCATAAAACCTACCTAGCACCTCTGGAGCTTGCACCTGGTGTGAAAACTCTGGGCCCTGCCCATAGGATAGCAAGACTCAGGTGCCAGCTAATGGAGAAAGCAGAAGGTAGAAAGAAATATCAGTGTTTTGCTCACAGCAAATCTTCTGGCAGAGCAGAGGACTAACCCACTTTCCCTCCTGTTGGTGCTGCCCAACATGGCATACACACTTGGCGTCACGTGCCATAGAGATTGATGATTTCCTCCCTACACTGCAGCTGGTTTACTCTCAGGCTGGACAGGAGAGACCATTTCACATGGCGTGAGGTAGCCCATGCCAAATACGTTATGCCACTAGAAAAGCACAGCAGATGGGCCAGAGCATCTGCTTTGCAGCATACATACCGTATGGCTTAAGTTCAGTGCACTTGAGCTCTTTAGGCTTCCTCTTCTGGTTTACAGGAAGTTTTGGGTTGTGCTGGTTATTATGTATCCTGAGAACCAAGACGCAGAATCTGCACAAACTTTTCCCATTATGTTCAGTCCTGTCTCAAGTCCAGCTCAGACAGAAAGAAGAATAAGGGCGAAGAAATACAACAGAAAGAGCACGTAGGCTTTGAAAGAAGCAGCACCACTCATGAGGCACAGCATATTTTCTTCATATAATTACTTTACTTTCATAGTTTTCCTTCTTTTCAATAAAACAAAGGATATGTGTTCACCCAGAGTAATTAGATTTCATTTAATAAAATGTTTAGGGCTTGATTTTGAAGGGGAAAGAAAAGAAACATGGAAAGAAAGAAACGCCAGCTGTTTTCACAGCTACTAAAGTTAAAGTCAAACACACAATAGAAGCGCAACATTTTTTGAAGCCCCATCCCATCAGGAGCTCCAGACCCTTGCAACTCATGCCCATTGTCTCCCACAGACATGCAGGATTTGTCATTGGCTGTGCTCATGTTTTCAGCTGCTGGCAGACCTGGAACAAAGCTGTAGTCCCCAAAAGCAAGCTACAAATGCAAAGACAAAGAAATTTTATGTCACAGATCATCAGCCAATCTAATTATTTGGCTAACACGATGTAACATTCCAGCAGAAAAGTAGCACTTAATTAGGCTGGCATGAGCATTATAACCAGAAATAAAATGAGAATTCAAACAGATGTCATATATGGGTATAACTTTACATAACAAACAGAAATTTCAATAGTACAGGTAATTTGTCAAAATGTTATCACCTACAACAAAAATAAAGGAAGAAAAGTAAAGTCATGTTCCAGAAATGTACTTTTTGCCAGGGCCCAGGCCTGGAAAAATCTGCAAGAATTGTGGATTAGTGGTCAAGTCATCCCAAGAGCTTTTGGAGTCAAGCAATAAGAAAGGGGCCAGAAAGGCTCAAGGAATAAGGCAACAGGAACCAAGCTCCCAAAGCAATTTATTTAATTTATGCCATGTGCACATCCAAAACACATATGGGAAAAAGGATGGCAAAAATTGAGCCAAATGAATTGGGCTGGTGGCCAACTTTGGCCCACAGGCTGTAGGTTAGGCATTCTCACTCTAAACTACAGGGAATTACAAGGTGAATCTACCCTTGGCTGCCCTGGTTTCAGGATCAAAGACTGGATTTTACCCATTATTTCAATCTCTTGTGAGCCACAAAGCAGCCTCCTGAGAAACCAGACCTTTCCTCAGCTTTCCTTGGTACCTCATCCCCAAGTGTCTCACTGTAGTGACTAGGTTAAAGAGCTTCCTCTGGTCCCTATCTTCTAAGGCTCTTTGATTCCCTATTGCTGTCCCTCCTCTGTCTGATTTCTCAAGGTCAGATCTTACTCTGTAGGCAGTGCACAAATGAGTGACAACTTGAGAACAAAATAAAAAATCAGGCTCAAGTTCACAACAACAAAGTACCCTGCTCTGAGACGGAGTCAGGCCCTGAGATTACAGACAGTAATCTCAGAGGCCTGAGTCAGTCAGTTGAACCTGACCTGAACCAGTTCAGGTCACAGAGAAGCTGGCTGGATAGTGGATGGAGGAGCTGCAAAAGGAGAGAGGGGAGCTGTGAATGCAGCAGGGCACCTTGGTCTTGATTTTCTTAGCAGGTAACACCCCCATCCTCAGAGGAGTTATCCTCAACTTACACTTGTGTAAAAAAAAAAAATTGGATCCTTTAGGACTGCCAAGTTCCAACAAGCAAAGATAGATGAGGTGCTCAGAAGCAACAGGATTTTCTATGTACAGTATCCAAGCAACCTGATGAGGAACACCGACTGTGCTGCTTTTAATACACAAAGATTGCAAAGGTAGGGAAGAAAAGGAGGAAAAAAAAAATAGCAGAGGCTGGACTTCCACTTGAAGCTTGAGCTTACTTCAGAGGAAATGATGTAGTCAGTCTGATAAGATGACACAAGATCAAAGCATGAGGAACCCAAAAGAATACCTGAATTCACCTGATAAACAGGTGACAAGCTCTGAAATGTAAACATCCACAAAAATACAGAAGTAAGCAATCCCAATTCATTGTGTGTTTATAAAACAAAGTTACATGTTCTATTCCTCATGTACCAGCATTACTAAGAAGGTGTTTTCTGGAAGCCAAACACATTGACGAGAAGAATCCACCAGCTGAGAACTTGGAGACCAATCAGTCTGAATCCTCAGAGGCTGGAGGATCCCAATCCCCTTCCCACCATTGTGGGCTATCGCTGCAGGCACAGGACCAGTGCTCCTGGGCTCAAACTCCATTCTGAGACTCAGTGGCTCTGCTCTTCTGTGTTCAGAAATTTCTATACGGACTATGGATATTTTGTATTCATACAAAACAGGAATATTTATATGGAGTGTAAAAATGAGTGTTGTTCACATTCAAGATACAAAAAACCTACTTTCAGGTACTGTTCTGTCAGGTACATATGACTTCATACAACTGCCTTTAAGTTCCTCATGATGCATTAGAAATGTGCAGCTATGCACTTGTCTAGGTTTCCCACTCATTTTAAAATGCATGGTACTTTATTAGTGCAAAAGTGTGAGTTTGTTGCTTCCCTTAAATTATCTCAGGCTTTTAATGTCAATTCGCATTTTGCACAGCTGCAAATGACTCAGTTGTCATAGGAGACAGATATAGTTATGATTTCATTTACAATGATTTATTTCTATAAAGTATATAAAAATTATTTTGACCATATAGGTTTAGTATTCCAGTGGTGCAGCTATGGTAATAAAGGAAAAGATCATAATTTCTCTGAGCAATGAAAAAGAGAATCTTGTTTTGTAAGAACTATTGATAAACTGCTTCTAGGCTTTCTCATATTTTTAAAGGGATTAAATAATCAGATTGCTGAAGGGGGTGGAGGAAAAAACCACTACGTCAGGTTGGACTTGCTATTCATCATGTCTGATGTCCCATGAAAACCAATCAATCCTTGATGATTAAAAATGGAATTTCTCATCTTTTACCAAAACCAAACAAATGTTTAAGTCTTCCTGTAGGTCTCAATGCACTAAGTCAGCTGGAAAAATGTTGTGTACTACCTTTGAGGTAACAGAACTAGATTAGGCTTTTGACCGTTTAAATTATCCAAACACTTCACTCTGACTCCCTGAGTTAGCTCTACTAGCTTACAATTCACCCATTTCCCCCTTCTATCCTTCAGTTTCAAAAACATCAGCTCTCTGGAAGTAATCAGCAGTTGCTGAATCTAAACATATTTTGACAACAATGCAAAATGCTCTCTCTTTCTGGCCTGAAAGAACTTTCACATTTGTGCCAGTTTTGCTAATCTGGGAAATTTAGTCCCTGGTCTCAGATCTTTCAGGATCACTGTTACACAACACAACCTGATGTCCCAACTGTTACACTGCAGTGCAGTGTACCTTCTTCAAACCCTCAAAACCATATCATTTTTCTTATGAGCTCAGCAGTTTACTGGAGGAAATCAGTGAGTAATTACTCATGGTCTACTCTGCCAAAAGCTCATGGTGAAGGCCTGGAAAATTTCCCAGCAATGAAAACAAAGGCATTTCCCTTATAATACCACGGAACGTTTGTCACCAAGGCTCCTCATTTCCTCTAACCAGCTTTCAAGTTAAAAGGTGTCAGTTTGACACCATATGTAAAGCTGCTAGGTACCTAGATTGGAAGTTAGCACTTTCATTCCCTACAGATACAAGAAGTACACATGAAGGTTAGAACAGATGGTGGGAAGTCAGGAAACGTATGTTTTTATCTGGGCACCTTCACACTAAGAAATGAAAGAAATCACCTTTCCTCTGTCTGCTTATAGCACTCTTTGTTTCAAATGGTTTCAAGTTTGGCAGGGAAGGAGAGTTCATTCTTTTTACTTTTCTGCTTTTCACCGAATAAACTGGTTCCACCTCTCAGGGGCAAACTGAGTGAGCCCTGCCCCTCCTCTGCTGTTTTTCATCATCCTTGGGAGGATGTCACAGCAACCAGGGAGGGAGCTCTGCAGTTATATGCAGTGCTGCATGAAACTCTTTAGCTGTTTTATAAAATTGTAAACAGCTAAAAATGGGAGCAGAGGAATCAGAGATTTTTCCTGTTATTGCTTCATGAGTTTTAATTGCTCAAATACCGATTTGCAGAGAGGCCCAAAAGAGATACAAGCCTTCTACTGGGACAGCAATAATAGAGATAAGGAGGGGAGCTATCCTGTGCTATAATACAGAGAATTCAGAAACAAATATGAATGATAATTGAGAAAAAATAAAAAAAATTAATTTTTGTCAATCATAAATATTGTACCTTGAACAAGATAAAAATTTTTAAAATTACCTTTAAATGAAAAATTATTATTCTTGATTTATCAATTTTGGTCTGCTGTTCTTGTAAAATTTCAACATTTTGTTGAAATATCAGTTGCACAATCACTGCATGACTTTGATTCAAAAAGACATCACAGAAATCACAGCAGAATTGCTCCCTTTCTCTGTGCATTGGGTTCTCTGCACAGATTCTGTTTTTTACAGTATACCAAAGCCCATGGTATATCACCCTTCCTCTCACCTATGGACAGAAAAAAATGGGTAGTGTCATAAAGATTATCATCACAGTACATTGCCTCTATGTTGCCCCTAATTCCAACCTGTCTCTGTTTCAGCCTCAGGAGGCTGAAAGGCAAAGGTAGAAGTGTTACATTTTACATGCACAAGGATCAAACTGCAATATGGCTTATTTTAGATGGAAAAAAAATGGGGAAGAAAAATGTTTGCATAAAGGACTACAGCATTTCTGCTGACCATAATACACACTAAGAGCAAAAATATTTTTTGTCTCTGCATAAGTGTTCATAGAAGTCTGATTCTCCTTCCACAATCCTCTTCCCAACACACAACAAAATTTCTTGGTATTTTAAACTATTTCCCTTCATGCCCTACTCAAGTTTCAAATACCCTTAGACAACAGTCAGAGCCTTTCCTTTGTCACTGCTTAGTTGTTTTATAAATGCTTAGTCTTTCCTTGCAATTTCATCCCAGCAAATCATTAATCATTGTCTCCTAATTCCCTCTTCATCGGGTTGGATCATGAATGCTTGACAACCACACAGAGCCGTGCTTTAGAAACACAATATCAACAATGATCTGTTTACCAGCTAAATACTTTCTTACTGGACATAATGGGATTTCAAAGGCAAAACTTTTTGGAAATATATAACTCACCTTAATGTCCCAGGTGGACAATTTTTTGGGATACAGGTAGTTTTCTACTACGCAACTGGTCTGCAAAGGGTTACAGACAACTAACTCCAGCTTCGTGGAGATCAGCAAGCTGTCGAGCCAATGACACTTCGCAACCTGTAGGTTTGGTGGTGAATTCTGTAATTCCAGGAATGTCTGAATGTACAAAACTATGCAAAACAGAGATCCAAAGGCAGCTTTCATTCTAGCCAGTTCCGCAAAACTTGAAACCTTCCAGTGGACTAATTTCATCTGGACAGGAGCCTTCTTTCACCAGGAACATGTTATCTGAAAAACACTCTAAAGCCTAAATTCAGCAGGGTAGGTGCAGTGCAATCCAAGGAAGTGTACATGGCAAATCCTCACAACATAAATATTTGCCATGCTGGAGACTGCTGTGATGATACTGAAACTGGGGAAGGATTTCTTGTCTGTTTTTGCCATGGGTTCTAGGAAACTGTGTGCCTCTGACAGCAATAATTATGACTCATACACATATACTATATCCACAGGACAAAGATCAAAACAATTTAAAAGTCCCAAGATCTTTTAATTAGAATATATCTTTGTCCTAAGATGTAAATATCTCTAAAAATCACTTAATGATTCAATGATCATTGTTCTTTTGGTTTTTGGTTGTTTTTTTTTTTTGCTGTCTGAAGGGAAGAAAGGGTAATTAAAAAAAATTACTCACATATATGTGTTACTCATCACTAGCTGGAGGGAAAAATTCTATTGATCACATTTAGCTGTTACTACAACATGAGTAGCTGTGACATTTCATTGACAGTTGTATAGAAACAGACTTTGTGATCATGAGGACTTCTGAGTACAAGCTGGTTAAGAATCTTAACAAAAACACGTGAAGAAAAGGAAGTACACATTTCTTAACCAAAAAATAAGTTTCTGGATGAAGGGTGTTCTGCCTCCATTCAAGAATGCTTGGACTTCTTAAAACTCAAATAAATGGTTCACAATATTTTTTGAGGATGTGTTGCCTAGAAAAATTAATGGCTTTCAATTTTTCATTGCTGCCTCTTGACAAACTAAAGGTAAACTGAAGTATTCCCTCAGATGCATTAAGGTAGAGCATGATTCTTTATGCTCTAGTTACTGGAAAGACCAGAGCAGTGGAAATAACCAACCTAAAATATTCTATGAAATATACAGTTCCTTTAGCTCCATAATCTGGGTGGCTTTTCTGAAATCACTAGCTTCAAATCCTATGAAGAATAGAAGATGATACTCAGAGGCCTGTGTCTTAATAGGCTGCAAGGGAGCTATTATGCACAAGTCCTTTTGCAAGCTTAACTGTTTGTTTGACGGGCATATTCTTACTGCCTACCTTAAGAAAATAGCTTATTGCAAGAAAAAAAAATAGATACCAAACCCAAAAGCCCAAAAGTACAGAAGATAGGAATTTTTTAAAAATAGTGAGTATTCACCATCGAAGAGACACAATCCTTGCTGAACACTGGTCAAGCAAACAGGTACATTATAGCAAAAAGTGGTTTGTGGGGCACTTCCTCCTCCCCCATTTATTTCTGCCTTGCATGACAATGCCTATCTAAATTGCCCATTCCAGTCTACATGTTGCAACAGTTACTGCTTTCTCTTTAATCCACTGTTTAGAGAATATCTGCCGAGAATAATACAGATCTATAACTAACTCGTTCATTTTTCAGCCACTGAGACACTTTGAAAAAATAACTAGAATTTGAATACAGAAATGCTGAGAATCACTTCTCTGTGGAGTAAAAGGAAGGCAGAGTTTATGTGGGGCACAAAAGTAAATATAAGGCAGGCAGAAAAATGCTACATTTAGACTTACTGGGACAAAAAAATAGCATTCGACTTGAAAAGCTGCCTGTCAGTACATAAGTGGGACAAGGATTTAGGGTATATATCGATAACAAAACTGAACAAGAACTGAGGATGAACACAGACTATGAGCTAAACAAGAGTATGCAACAACATTCACACAAGCAAAGATGGCCATGATTCTGGGCTGCATAGGCAAAACCCACTACCACTAGGCAGGCACATGAATCCTGCTCCACATGACCCAGATCTGACAAGGCTGACAATATCATATCATCATAGCCACCACTTCCCCAGCACAAGAGACAGAGAAAGGTTTCCTAAAATTAACAGAAATGAGTGAAGGGTTAATTTATCTTTGAGTGGAACATGAAGAGGGACACACACTAGGAACTAACACTTACCAAGTTAAATAAATGTATTAAGCAGCTACAAAATGGTCACTACGGGCATAATGCAGCTCAGCTCTGCTAAACTTAAAGGCTCAGTCTCTCAAATAACTTGGCAGGTTCACGCTGCGTCAGGAGAATGCTGACAGGCAACTGAAAGGCATATATATTTCTCTGTATGTGATGTCATACCTCAGCTGCAATGAAGAAAGGTTAAGTACACTAAATGCATACAGCTTGACCAAGTGAAGGCTGAAAAGCAACAAAACAAGACTGCATAAATTAATTATTTGCAATAGAATAAACACCACCATGGACAAAAAGATATGTATTATTATAGTATATATTATAGAATATTATATCATGTATTTATTATTATATTATTTGATTTATCACATAGTTTATAATATTTTAATAAAAATTATTATAAATATTGCTAATGGAATGAGAACAAATACATATTTGAAATATCAAGTAAAATTTTGAAAGCAATAAAATTATGGTTTCTTGGGAAGCAGCTGAAACATAGTCATGTCGGTCTTATGGAACTAGACTAAGAAAAACTCTTGGAAACACATACAGGTAAAGCAATTCTCTTCCTGGATATTCCAGGAGACCTTTCCTACCTTTAACATCCCTTAGTCTGTGACTCTTCGTGTTCATGAAAAAGAATTACAAAAACCCACAACCTCAAAACTCAGAACACGTGAATGAAATACAGAGAAGAAAAGGAATCACTGTAAAATTTGACTTCAATTCCTGGCACATAAGTTTGGGTAGTTTAAAAGTAAATTTTATTTCACGTTTCTTTTAGCAATGTAATTTCATAAGTATGTAGCATAAATAAGGTACTCCTAAGACTACACATCTATTTGCTGATGGTTTGCATCAGGCATAACATTAATAAAAACAGATGCGAAAGAAGCTGGAAAAAAATCCAATCATATCTTATGCACCTGGTCACTGAAGGAGGGTTTTTGAGTGCTCTTTCCCAATACAGTATTAGGTCATAACAGCAAACAGCTGTAGCTACTAATATACCCTGCACGATAAATAATAGTGTCTGTCAATTTCTTTTAAGAAAATAGACCTCTCTACACATCCCTATATATTAAGCACCATATATAAGCATACGGTGTTATTATATTGTAAAAAATATTATATATGGTAGAACCTGCAGCAACTCTAAGTAACAATAAGTGTACCAATACAAGAAACTGGTACCTGCAATACACAAAACAAGTTGGTGTAAATACAATTATGATTTTTCGGAAATCAAAAGGCATTTAATAATACTGGCTTCTTATAAGTAGATTACACAAGTGTTTACATTACAATAGCATTTTCTTCCTTTTGCAGAAGCCAGAGTCATAAAACAACTTCCTGAAAGTATTTGACCAAGCCTGTAGCAAAACAAAGGTGCGTAATGCAGAAGCAGTGCTCCTACTGCTAGCCAGAACAAAAAGGCCAAAGGCTGAAGAGAAATGAAAATTGTCATTGTCAATTGTAAGGAAAGAGTAGAGGGGGAAAGTATGATGAAGTTGCTGCAGATTAGAGTGGGTCAGAACATACTGCTCTTTTCAAGCCGTGCTGTTCAGAAGGCTCCTGTGAAAGAAAAATTTTCACATATGACAGGCTTTTGGAGAATAGGTATAAGACTTTAAGTCCCTTTTTGGCCTGACTCATTAAGAATCACAGAGTCTTCTATGCACCTGCAAGTCAAAAGAGGTCCTGACTAAACCAATTTTTTGTAGCCATACTATTCAAAAAATTTTTAACAGTTTCTGTTTTCATTTCAGAGAAAAAGAAATGGATATTGAAAAAATCAGAAGTACTTTAAAAGGAAACACAATTGTTATAACAGTCCTCTATAAGACTAAGATCTTCAGACCTGCTTCATGAATTTTTGGGTGTTTGATTTCCCCCCAAGTGGCTTGAAAATCCCACTCTGTTTACTGCTATAAATCTGTCACCTTTCATAAGCACTAAATTCATTTTAAAAATAAATAAAGAATGCTGTCACAAGACAGGCTGCAATATGTCTCACATGTCATAAAAACTGATCAGCCAGTTTTTAAGCAGCATGGACAGGCATGAGCCAAAATGCCTCATTAAAATGTTCTACTGCAGTTCCACATCTCTCTCAGAGACAAATTCCTCATCCCCACGACCCTTTCACAAAAAAGGTCTTTCTCTGAGAATCTGCCTTACAGCAAGAGCACTGAATAGGATTCAGAGGAAGATATTTTGCACATTGTGATACTCATGATCTTTTTGTCATTTTGCAGAGGTAAAGTTACAGTTTAAGCGAATGAATTCCAAATCTAATACAATAATTTATTCTGCCTGTATGGAGCATGCAGGGATTCTGTTTCATCATGTTTCTTCTAAGAGGTCTTCCTGTATAAATAAATAACAACTGAAAACATTCCCCCTAAGTGCTTTGTGTTTATAACCTTGTAAAAGAAGGTTACTGACTATATGAATATCTAGAATCTTCAGGTAACTTACTGCGTGTCAAATGCTTTGTACAGGAGCCTATTGCTCCTGTCATCAGAGGAATAGTAAGTTTACACTCTTCATAACTCCATTCAAAGAAACTCACACTTTATCAATAGAAAGGAATTGGGCTTGCCCAGTTTAGCCCTAAAGTGAGAGTCCTGACCATTGCATCTCAGGCTATCCAAACCCCTTTGGATCAGCAATAATTCCTGATGTTCACAATTTTTTTATTATTAGCATATGGAAAACATACTATTCTTGGGTTTCCCATTATGCTATATTATAATCATTTCTGTTACAGCTGCTTAAAAAAATGTGTGCTACAGAACCCAAAAACCCCCTACGTTTTTACTTAAACTAGTGCTCCACATTTTCGATTTCCCTTAAGGGAGCAGGACAAAGTAACAAGGTTGTTCCATTTCATTCATGATTACCAAACCTTTCAACTGCATTTATTGTAGCTTCTGCATTTTTAAACACATTGAAATACTGACTCCACAGTCGAGCCCACAGCCACTTACAGGAAAGCAGCGTTACACCTGAAGCAGACAACAAGCATAATCTTCTCCACCTTAACCTCTATGGAGAAGCCACCACGAAAAAACAGTATAAAAAAACAGTAACTGTAACACCGAGGGAAAGGAACCATGAAAACAATTGCACAGCCCTTGCCTGTATTTTTTTTGCCAATGAATATCCTCAAATGGTCCCAAGAAA
Source organism: Phalacrocorax aristotelis (assembly GCF_949628215.1). Taxonomy (NCBI): domain Eukaryota; kingdom Metazoa; phylum Chordata; class Aves; order Suliformes; family Phalacrocoracidae; genus Phalacrocorax; species Phalacrocorax aristotelis. The sequence goes on along the minus strand of NC_134282.1, from coordinate 20,397,242 downwards.
TGAAGCAGAAAAAACCCTTAGAGGAATATAACACTTATTAAGCAACTCAATTTTCAGTAGCGAGTGAGGGGCTGTCGCAAGTGAATTGTTCCTTGTATTCACTCTTGGGACATTCACCACCTGTTCATTTCCTCCTCCTTCAAGCCAGAGGAAGGCTTGGAGTCACTATAAAGCAGCAGCCTACTGGTATTACAGCCTGCAGCTATACAACCTCAAGCTGTGATCCCATGAACTGTGCAGGGTGAGGCTGGGTCACTATGCAGGCAGGCCACGGCAAGGGAAGTCCCCCAGCAGCAGCATGCGATGCTCACCATGCAGTTGACTGAGGTGCTGCAGAAGAGGTGCACAACAGCCAGGCCTTGGGTCTGGGCACTTGTGAACACTCCCAGCTGCCCTCCCAAAATCAGAAATTACCAGCCAGTACCTGTCTGGTACTAATGTCTCCTTCAAGCAGCCACTACCGAGTGTGCATGTGAAGCCACGGCTAATGGGCACACACAAATGCACAGATTCCTCACAAACAGACCTCAGCTATCCGGTGGTGTTTTTCAGAGAGAAAGAGACATGACAACTCGGCTGTCTGCAAACCCAGCTAACTGCACACTGCTGAATGAAAACTCCTGCTTCCAGGTGTCTTTTACTGATTGTTTTCCCTATTTCCCAGGGCCTGCTCTGCACTGGTAAATACCTCTGCTTCCAGCACTCCTGTTTCCACCCTGTCCCTCACATACAACATAGCAGCAGGCACACAATGGAATGGTGTATGTACCTGTCCTGGTTTCAGCTGGGATAGAGTTAAATTTCTTTGTAGTAGCTCGTATGGGACTATGTTTTGGACTTTTGCTGGAAACAGCAGTGATAATGTGGAGATGTTTTGGCCGTTGCTAAGTAGCGCTCACACTGGTCAAGGACTTTTTTAGCTCCCCGTGCTCTGCCGGGTGCACAAGAAGCTGGGAGGGGACACCGCTGGGACAGCTGACCCCAGCTGACCAGTGGGATATTCCATACCATACGGCATCATGGTCAGTATATAAAGCTGGGGGAAGAGGAAGGAAGGGGGGGACATTGGGAGTGATGGTGTTTGTCTTCTCAAGTAACTGTTACGCATGATGGAGCCCTGCTTTCCTGGAGATGGCTGAACAACCTGCCTGCCCATGGGAAGGAGTGAATGAATTCCTTGTTTTGCTTTGCTTCTGCACGCAGTTTCTGCTTTACCTATTAAACTGTCTTTATCTCAAACCATGAGTTGCCTCACTTTTACTCTTCCGATTTTCTCCCCTGTCCCACCAGGGGGGAGTGAGCAAGCGGCTGCGTGGTGCTTGGTTGCTGACTGGGGCTAAACCACGACAGTACCTAAACACTTCTCCATTTCTTTCAGGCCATTTGGTTTAATAAGAGACACAACCCCTCTGCAAACCTTGTCTCCCTGAGGCCCACACATGATCCCTGATTCTCAGTGATAGATCCCACTGGGTGTGGAGCCGCTTGCAAACAGACATGCGGCAACACTTACCAGGCCACACAGGACAGTCATCCTCCCTGTCAGCCAGGCCCTGCAAGCCAAGGGCTGTAGGTAGGAGCAGGACAGCCCACACTGAGGCAGGGCTTGGCACACACATAGCTAGGGTCCCCGGAGAAGGCAGTGGCTCCTTACCTGGCTTTTCCTCAGACAGGATCTGCAGAGAAGAGTGCTCAGGGGATGGTGGGACCCCGTCTCCTAGGTAAGGGCCATGGCTGCCGCCTGTCTTCCCCTGAGGTGGGGGTGTGTGCCCTCACAGCAAATAGCTGCCATGGCCTGCTGAGGCAATGGAGGCAGCTCGGGCCATGCTTCCCACTGCTGTGTGCCCACCTGTCACCACTGAAGCAGCACTTATCACCTTGCCCCTTCCAGGTGCAGACAGGGCTGGGATGTTAAGTCCTGATGGCTGAAAAGATGGTGGCTGCTGAGCTGCAGTGGGCTGCCTGTGGTGTTGAGGTAGGTCGGGCATCAGTAGGGCCTGGGGATAGCCAGAAAGGCTTATCCAGCTTGACACCCATTGAGGACTGGTGAGAGAAGGGTAGCCTGTGGGATACGGAGTGGGGCTGTTTGGTATGTCTGGAGGCTTCACAGAGCTGGAGGCTCCGCAGGAAAGCCCCATGCGGGGCAGGTGCTGTGGTGGGTGCACCTCTGTGGGGATGAAGCTGGGTGCGTGGTGTCCTCCAGCCGGTGTTTACTGGAGTTAGTGTGCTGTGTGGTGGCATTATGATATGCCTCCCAATTTACTCTGTCCTATTTGATACATCTTACATTTACAAAAGTAATATGTTTAGGGCAGGGTAGCAGGAGAGGCTTGCAATTAAAAATCCCTTCACACAGAGCAGCAGAATAGCACTGGTGCTGGGACAGCTTCATATATGGAAATGCAAACAGCTACTTTTTGCTGGTCCAAATGCCAACCTGCTTTTCTGGACTGTGTTTTTTGGCAGCTTTTAGGATCAAAATATTCAGTTTAGACCTTAGCACTTTCTTCTTGTTGGAAAGGGCTCCACCCTTTTTCATGAGAAAACCTTTTGTGCTTGACAAGCGTTCAGGGATGAAGGTACTGTCTTTATACTGTCAATGTTATCACCTTTTTTTGTGTTTGTGCTGCTCTCCGTTTTGCTTTTCTCCCCACAGCATATTGTTATTCTCTTTGTCCCCTGAGTAGCAAGCAGCAGACCTGGAGCATGGGCAGAGGGTGAAGGCTGAGGTATGCCACCCAGAGCTGGAGCTTTGCTCTGAGGAACAGCCCCTTCTTCTTGGCTGGCAGGGGCTTACAGCACGGGACACTGGAATAAAATGTTAGCTGTTTTTGTAAAAGAGTGTCTCTGATGGTTTTAACCATGTTTTTTGCAATTTGTTAGTTTTCCTTGTAAGACTGCAGAGTACCTGGGGGGTCTGGACTACCTCACTGCTTACTGCTCTCCCTCCAGTGTCTCAAGAAGTAGTGGAAAGTCTGTGATGTTATTGTCCTTTTGACTTGTTCTTCATGTGACCTTGACACACACCTCTGCTTTTTGCCTGGAAGGACATGATACCTAATAAGTTTAAAAATAATAATAATAAAAGATATCTTGTATGGGGGAGTGGGTTATGTCTAGGGTTTTTTTCCTCCTTCTCTCTGATTCTGATGGGCAGGAAAATAGCATTCTATTGACTACAAAGGGAATTTGCTTCATCCTGTGGGAAGAAGTTGGGTAATCAAGCTTTAAGGTGAGTTTGGAGTAGAATTAGGGATTTGACCTTCTTTGAGAAAACATAAAGGAACACAGCACCTACTTTTCCTGGGTTAGAAGTATTTTCTTTATGTAAAGGTCTCTGTAAGGGAACATATCTCCCAAGCCTATTACAAGTCCAAAGTTTTGTGATGGGTCCACGTCACTGACATTGACTTGCCTGGGAAGGATCCAGGGTAGCTATTCCTATGCTCTAATTGAGCTAAGTGCTTAACAAACTGTTTCTAATCCTGTATTTATTGTACCGATCTGAAGTCTTCATGGAGATGCTTAGTGAAAACATTGCCAGTTTTCAACACTGTGCTGCTTTTTTCAGTAGTTCTGAACATCATGCTGTGTGTCTCTTGCCTCAGGTCTATGAATTAGTCATTGTAAACACCATTTTTCTGTCCAGTTTTCCTCCCTTTGGTGCCCTGCCCTTCTTATTTCCAGTGTTTCTCAAAGACTATGTTGCTACATGTTACAGCATTTTATAAAAAACAACAGTACTACTGTTGTTGCTGGCTGAAATATCAGGTAAACCTTGACAAAAAGGGACTAGAAATCCAGACTGGAGTAAGAGACCAAATCAGTTTTTTGTAGGTCACGCAGGTATAATGAGGAAATTGTCCCTCCAATACAAAAAGATAGAGCAGAAGTATACCATCTGGAAGGTGACATGCTGGTGAGCATGCATTTGTGCATTACACTTAAATGGGAGCAGGAGAGAAATGCCTAAATGCACTATTCAAGAAGCAGCAGGGGGCCCAGTCCTCCCACCTCTCTGGATGCAGAGGTCCCTCTGGAAGCTGATGAGGGAGCATCTTGGAGCACAGATCCTAACTGTGTGAATTCCTCTTTCCTGCCTTTTCTCTGACTTCACTATTTGGAAATTTCTGTTACTGCTTTTCATGCTGTGTCATAGCCTTGATGTCTGACGCTTCATGTCAAGGCCAAATGCTCAGTCTTGGTAGGCTACCATCAAAAACAGGTGTGAAAAGAAGGTGGGTGGGGTGTGTGAGTATCCCCACCCACTGGGGAAGGTGAGAACATCAGAGGTGCTTTCTGTGGTTCATTTGTGTTGTCTTTGTATTTATGAACACACTCATACTGTTTATTTAAATCTGTAGCAGGAACTAGGCAGGTTTAGTGTGGGAGCAAATGATACTGAAACCTTGCAGTGAAAAAAGGGAACTTTAACTTTCCAGAGGAGGCAATTTCTAAGCTTTTACTGTGTAAGCTTGGTGTCTATGATATACTATCTGGAGCTGACCACCAGGAACCTTTTCAATTCTTGTTGCTACTGAATCAGTTGTAATTGTGCCTCAGAAAAAGATAAAATATGGATAAGCTTGACACTTTTCATTTTTGGAAAAATATCAGGAAAAAAGAGACTGGTTGGAAGTATTGTTCCATGGTTTTCCTGAATATTAAATTTTGTTAAAGAGGATTTATGGATTAGTGCTCTCAGGGTACATGATACAGGAGGAAAATTCTCCAGGTAGGGTTTTTTAAATTACTTTTTCTTCTGGGTCAGGAGGAATGGGGACAAAAAACAGGGAAGGACAAAGTCAGGTGTGTGAGGTCTCAAATGTAAAGTGTGAACCAGCTGTATAAATGATGAACAGAAGAGATGTGTGCACTGAAACTGGAGATTTATAAACAAGGGTGGTGAGTTTGAATAGGCTAGGAAGAGAGACTAAGATTCAAGTCAGAGTTTCAAGGAGAGTCTTGGTAGCCAATGAGTTCAACCTTTCTTTTGTGGGTTTTGCTGCTGTTGTTGTTTTGGTTTTGTTTTTTTTGAGCGGCTGCAACATAATGATAGAAAGGCAAAGGGCTTAGGAGCAAGTCTTTGTCTGTGGGGACTGCAGTTAATTTCTGCAATTTTGTGTGTGCTGTTGTTATTGTTGGTATAATTTCCTTGTTCAGTGGCTCAGGTTGAGATGCATTGTGGATAAATGAAGATGAAGAGCTGGAGTTAATAATAGAAAAGACCTTAGTTTCCTTACAGACCAACCTTGAAAAGTTGATGATGTTGGAGCCAAAGGCAGGACATAGGCAGGACTTGTGAAGCCAATACAGCTGTCAGTTGAAGGAGTAACAGTAAGAAAGTTAATTTCACTAGGTGAAATGGGCAATTATTCTCTCCAGTAAATTGCAAGTCATTGAAATGATTTCGTAGTACAGACAAATTTATTTTCAGCATATGTTGCATATTTCTTCTGCAGTTTCTATTTTCCTTTTATGTTTGTACTGAGTTTCAAATTAGAAAAGTAGTGTTCATTCTGAAGGAATAAAATTATTCAACATATCTTCTAATTAATAAATGACTAACCATGCTATATTAACCTTAAAGCGTACTTTATGTGGATAGCATGCTCATGCAGTGTATTGTAATTGGTAATATATGGATTCATCAGACTACACTGACCCTTACAAGCTATCTAGCCATGTCTATCAGTAGAAAATCAAAAATCATGCAAAAGAAACCCCTTTTTCAGAGTTCAAGTGCAGAATACACTTTAGATATAGTTAAATATATTTTTATAAAAAAGCCTTGCATTGATCTATTACTTTTTTGTTTATATAATACTTCCTCTTAAACAAATTTCATTAATATAATGTTATTAACACATGCAATGAAAATGTTTTCTGTTGGACCCTTGTAGCTCTCTGACTATGTGAAATACTTAACCTTTGTAGAGTAACGGGCTTATGCTTTTCCTGCTGGCAGATAAATGGTGAAGTGAAACTCAGGAATCCCTTAGTCACTGGAGTTTTTTCCTGGCTTTTTAAAACTTTGAGGGGTGGAATGAATCTCTGCCCTGTACTGCTTTCAATCTTTCACTCTGCTTGTGAGTTGGTGTCCTCAGAGTTTCATCTCTTCTCATTTAAAAAGCTTGCCAGTCTGTTATTGTTCCTGCAGTCACTGTGATTTATCCTCCCTAAAGTCCAGTGACTGGAAGGTTTGAAATTGCTTGCAGACACCTAGCAGCTCGCAGTAAGAAGTGCTGCATTCCAGGTCTCCATTTTCAACTTTTTGCTTTTTAGACAGATGTCATGGACTGACATATTTAGTTTCAGAACAACCAAACACTCTTGTTTCCCACTTCATTCACTAGGATCCTTTTTTGGATCCTTTTTCAAGCTCATACAACCTTCCCGGATTTTTGCTGCCCAGTTATCCTCTGTCACCAGCTGTAGTTACAGAACTCTGCTTTGAGACTTCTGAGGAAACATACAAGATGTTGTATCCTTGAAGGCTGCATGAACTGATGACATAAACAGGGTGATATTATGAGCTCTACAAGCACTGTTTTTCCTCCAGAGATGTAAATGACCCCTGTGTAATAGTGACCTCTTACCAGCACAGGAATAACATAGTGTAGCATCTTTTTGTGTTTCCAAAGGATAGTATTGAGAGTTTGAGGTGGTTTTTGCTTCACAGGCATAGTTTTCTTAAATCTGGCACTGGAAATACATGATTTCTTTCAGTGGGACAGATATATCAAGGATAACAAATCACTACATTTCCATGTATCATTGTATATTACCTTAAATTACGTCTTGTTCTAGAGCCCTGTTTAAAGAAATATCGGAGTGTAATTTTTTTTTTTTAGGTGTGCACTGTTTTACATTGCACAGCTGGTAAGTTTAGGGGAGAAGCATTCTTGTCCTCATGAGACCCATCAGATAGGTATGGGAAGACAGGAGTCATAATCTGTGCAGATTTGTATCACTTCTGAAATCATGTATGCAGGCATCCTGCTTGCAGTGTGAAGGGGATACGTTCATCTCTAATGAATACGGCTCTAAGGCTGCAATTAAAACTGACTTGTGTTCATTTCTATTAACCGCTTCAGCTGTGCAGTTGTTGTTCCTAATAGGCAATAGTACTTAAAATGACATTAGGAAATCTGAAGCATGCTGCATTTGCAATTGTTTGTTTTAAAGTAAATTTTGCTTCATTGTAAGTGGCCAACATGATTATTTGGGAGTCACTGCTGATAATGGAATGCTTAGAACTGTTATGAAATAAGAGCTATCAGCTTTAAGGAACAGATTCATGGTGAGATAATAAAATATTTTCCTGTTCTGGCCAACTAAAGAAGTTTCATTTCACAATAATGATCAAAAGAAGCATTTTTAAAAGATTTTTAAACGAAATGAACTTGGAAAAAAACTGCTGAGAAGCTGTTCATGTAAATCCTTTCATCTGTAAGGGTCAGAGCAACCTCTAGGTCAATCACTTTGCAGTAATTTGCAGAAATATAAATGCTTCAATTAAACAAGTTTTAAATAAAAAGGGAGCTAGAAATTGTTGGCTTTAATGTACTTATCTATGCTTTTCAGCAGCTGGGGGGGAGAAGGCTGTTAATCTCAAGAGTCAAAATAAGATTGCCATTATATCCTCAAAACTTCTGTAGAAATTTTCACAAATTCATCTGCTTTGTAACTGCTGCCACACGGTGTTAGCATAACTAGCTAACCTGATGGAAGCAGGTACTCTGTCTGAGGCAATTTAATCATTCCTTATGATTGTTATCAAATATGTTTTCAAGGGACCATGTATTAGCTCAGATTGTACACTGATGGGCAAGCAATTGACTAAGTAAGTGAAGTAATGATTCTAGGTGGGATCAAGATGTAATTCTTAGATGTTTCAGGTGAGTGCTTTGTTAAATGAAGCCACTAAAAATAGTACTGCAAAGTATACAACTAGTTACTGTTTACAACTTTTTTACTTTAGAAGATAAATACTCAAGAGTACTCTTCTGCCCTGATTTTTTTGATTGCTAGAGCATCTGAAATTACCCCCCTTTTCAATTCTCCTACCCCACAAACTGACAAAGGTCCTAGATAATTGTGTTTAAATCTAAAGCATGAGTGTGGATCTAGACATAAAAGTACATAGAGCAGCAAGATAACTGGATATTCTGCTGTTCTCATGGTGTTTGTGAGTATATAAATGAACAGAGGTGTTGTGGGTAAATGTGTTCTTGTAAAACAATGATTCTTCTTCCCCTCTCCTCCTCTAAAGTTCAGAAGCAGCCTTTGCTACAGATACAGGGTTATGTAACCAGCATGGGTTATTGGACACAAATGTTCACTGCCAACTGTGCTACATACCTTCAATTGCTCATTGAAGTGCCATATTACAGGCAGCAAAGCAAATATTTGGACCTCTGCTGTGTCATCTCTGCAATGAGGAGCCAGATCATCCTGTTTTATGGTCCTGTTTGACTCCATGTAAGCTAACAATATAATCAGAAATGTAATAAACTGGATCTTCTCAAAATCTGTAATGATGCTGTGGGGATATATAACTCAGTAGCTACAGTGAAGTGTAAAATGCATCCTTTGCTATTCTGTTCATGTAGGTCTAAACCAATTCCTCAATTTGAATACATCCGAGATCCTTCCTGGTGTCCTCTTTTTTTTTAAAGGACTCCATGAAGCTTCCAAATTTCAACACCTGTATCAGCAGTCAGCATCGATTTACTTGAGATCTAAATGCAGCTTCAAAACAGTGATTTATTTTTCTGTATTTGTTGGGGAAGGGAGGAGGAGGAAACTGCACTGCTTTATGGCTTTGGTCAAAAGAGGCCAATGTTGTGCCCTAGCTGGGTGGGGTTCTGCATATTTTCTTGGTTAAAGATGGACAAGGTCTGTAACGGGCAGAAGCCACAGAAGCGCTGTAGTTAACATAATTTCCAGTTACTTTTGATTTTCTATCTTGAAAGACCTCTCATAACTGGGTTGAAAGGGGAAGGTTTTCAGTGCAAGGCTTGAACTCACATCTTCCTGCTATGTTACTTTGTCATCAGGCCTCCACCACAGCAGTATCAAGAGAGTAGGCACTGTGAAAGAGCAAAGTTTGTCCTCTCATAAATCTTGTATAATGCTTGGTTCTTGCCCAATGGAAAAATCAAAGCTGTTTTTATGTTTGAGGCTTCTGCGTAGATGCCAGTTTGTCGACTTAACTAGTGTGGTTATATAAACAAATATAATTAATTGACTCCAATGGACTCGTGTCTCAGTTCAAACAGTGTGTATTCACAGTTACTCCCCTCTGAAGAACAGAAGTGGTAGAAGGTAAATGCAGTATTTCCTTTTTGTGATTATCCCAGAATATAGTTTATAACTCTTAGAGCTGCCAGCCCTGGCTGTATCACTTCATGTGTTCTCACCGTCTGCTCAGGGCTCTGTTGGCGAAGACCTGAGGCTAATTGGTGCTTAATATGAATTGAACAGTAATAATGAAGGAAAAGTCATTACTAAGGCTGATGTGAATTAGCTGTTGCCACAACAGCTTTATTTCTATTATTGCTGTTTACTTGGCTGTCTGGACCATTGGCTTCTGATATAAAGTGGGCTATTTGTATAAAAGACCTATTTACAAGAATGGTAATTTCTCCCACAACATTAAAAAGGGAAGGAGTGAGCAATGATGTCACATCTGCCAGATTCATCCAAGCTCACCCAGGTGATGTTGCATATAAGAAGAAAAAAGCAGATAGGTGATCAAATACAGAACAAGGAAAAATTGGGTAGGCAGCAGCACTGCTGAAAATACTCGTTAGCTTACCACAAACTGAACATAAAGCTTCAGCATCAGGCTGCTGCCTGAAAAAAGGCAAACAAATTGCTCTTGGGTGAATGAATATGGTCTTTGTATGCAAGACATTATTACAGTCCTGGAAGCTCTCTTTTGGGAGCCACGTTTTGAGAAAGATGTAGGCAAAAAATTTAACTTTTTGTTTTATTGTAGTTTTCATTTAGATAACACAAGCTATGAGGTGAAATTGAGGTGATTAATTTACAATATGTGAAAGTTTGTTGTAAACAGGAAGATGACCTGTTATTCTCTATCTCTCACAAAAAGCAGAGTAAGAAGTTGTTACCTGAATTTTCAATTTGGAGCAGCTTTCACAAGATGGTCTCTATCATTGCAAGCCTTTGATGATGGGTTAAAAGCACCTATATGGGTTGAATTATGTATCCCTCTCTGGACTTGGAGCAGGGCAATGGATGACATAGCTTTTCTAGGCTTATTTTCTGTGAATTCTGTAGCATGTGGAATCTTTTAAAGTAATGATCTCAATGTATAGCTGAATTGTTTGTGCAGGTTTTCAAATCTTAGCTGTAAGTTTATTAAAGTAGACTTCAAGATTAAAAAGCACCAAAGATTAGATCTCTTTGACACAAACAAGGAAAAAAACAGTCCAGATTTTGCACTATCTCGACTTTGGTTTCTGGCTTCATTGCCTGAGCAGATGGGATCAGTCCCATCTCAGTATGCTGCAAGGAGAATAATGATGATTGCAACTCTCTGTTGAGGTACTCTGAATATTTCTCATTCAGGGCTTAAATTAGTTTCAAATTGTTTGTAAAATTAGTGCGTGTTATGCTTATGTACAGCTGAAGGCATGTTGTTTGAATGAGCAAGAATATTTGATTCTACATAGTTGTTATTATGGGTTTTGGGGTTTTTCCCTCAACTTGGCAAATATGAATGGAATAAATCCTGTCCTGTTAAATCTGGAAAGTATACACACTGACTTCAGGTGCACCAGGACTTCTAACTCCCTCCCGCCCCCGCATAAATCTTGAGTGTTAAACTTAGCCCAAGGCATTTTTTTTTAAAGCTGGGAAGTTCTGTAAACTCCTAACAAACCAACTTCTTTTTGGTACTGATGACACAGTAGTTGCACTAATATTGTTGCATTGAAGTCTAAGATTTTTTTTCTTAGGAGAAAAGTTATAAAAGTAAAAATACAGAAATTCTAGTACTTTAACAGAAATAAGTTTTGCGGATTTCAGCATAACTGAAATGTAGGAGTTTTTTTCTTTCTAAACAGAACTCTGCCATAATATCCAGAAATACTTCCCATTAATCATTTTGTTAAGGCTTTGCTAGCATGTAAATCTTGCCATGACTGGAAAAAATCAGTACCCAAAAAGAAATGGAAATCAGAAGCACCACAATTGCAATATATGTTGTGTTGAGTATTCAAAATGCTGAGCTATTATGAAAGGTCTAAAAAGCAGGCTGGCCAGCAAATGAGCTGGTGTGCCAGGCTGTCGCTGAAGAGCACTGACAAAAGTAGCTTGCTCCTTGATTAAATTGGCAGAGCACAAAAATGGGTGGAGAACAGAAAAGCTGTTTTTTGTGTCTGCCTGCAGAGCCCAGATGCTCACCTCCTTTGTTGCATAGGGCTGTTAGCCTGCTTTCATACGGGGTGGTGATGGAGCTGAAAAAGGCCACAGTGAGAAAATGGGAAGTGCCTGAGAGGAATGATGAAGCCTCTGCCACCCCGTGGAGTAGGAGGAAATGTTATGGACCAAGGACCTTCAAAAGCATGGCTTGAGTTGGATGGTTTTTTTCCTTGGAAATACTGAGCACTGCGCTACCAACAGAACCACCTTCTGGGTCAATAATTCAGTCTTTAAGAATGAGGGATCCAGATGACCAAAATATTGGAGTTTGTTCCCTTGCCTTCTAATCCCCTCTAAATCATTAGAGCCTTAAATGTTTGTTGAACCTTGTGTGTGTGAAACTTGTGAATCTGGACAAAAATACATCCTTTTAAGTATTCATCTAGTTTTTCATGAATGAGTTTTGTTTTATTGTGCTGCAGCTTATTTCAGTCCTTCCTAAATGATCAGTGTAAGGTGTGACTGCCTCTTTGTTCTGGGTTTCTGCAGCACCAAGTACGGTGCAGGCAATATACACCTTGCATACTGTATACGAGTATATCACACTTTGGATTACATGAAAAACAAATACCATGCATGTGTGTAAGCAATGTTTTTCACTTCTTGGTACATATTAAACTTTATAAATGCTTTGATATCTTAGTAGTAACTTCTGCAAAGTTCTGTATGGAAATACTGAAAGAATATTTCAATATGCTTTGTCCTCTCACCTGATACATTTTTGAGAGAAGAGGTACTGTCATAGTGCTTCGATTGCTATGGGAGGTTGGGTGCCTAGTGAGCCTTCTGGCTTCTTATAATTTTGGTGTTTGGAAGAGTTAAAATCTTTAGGTGCCTACATTTCCACTTATAATCTTGGTGTTTCTTAAGCATTTTCTAGAGTGGTGGCTAGTAAAATAGTAGGAAAGAGCAATCTGCAGAGTTAAGAAAAAGAAAATCAAACATGCACCCCCCCATATCAGTTTTTCTAGTAAATGCAAAAGCTGGCCAGAACTTCTGTTGCTCTTGACCAGGACCAAATGGGAAGTAACAGCTTGGTGTTGAAAGCATTTATATCTTATTACTTGTCCCTTGAGTTGTGCAGTTCTTCTGCCATCAGGGTTTCACAGAAGCAAACCTTCCAAAGCAAATAAATAAATAAAATCCCAGCTGACAAGCTAATATAAATGGTATGAAACAGAAGGGTAAATGGGGAAAAAAAAGACTGATTTGACATAAACAAATTAGAGCTGTTGACAGTGTGGGTGATTTTGAGAAGTGCAGTTCCATTAAATTCACAGATATGAATCCTGACAAATAACAAGCCATGGTAATTTATATAAACAAGGGAAGGAAATAATGAGTGGATGTGGAAATCTAACACGAATTTGGTTGTTAATACAGCACAAAACATTGTGGCAATACAGATAGAGCAAACTGAGAGCCCCTGCCATGATGAGGTAGTACTAATATGCAGTGCCCCACTGGAAATGGTCACAACGCTGCGCCAGCGTGAGAAGGTTGGAGGAATGACTGCAGTTCTCTGCCTTTCACACTCATTATATCAAAAACAGAAAGCGCATTTAATCAGCATGGTTAGATTGTAAAGTCACATAAAAACTGAGATCTCTTGTTGCTGTGCTGTAGACTAATGTTTGGGTGCAGATGTTGCCAAGGCTAATTCAAGCTAGCAGATCCCCTGCACTGTACGAGCAGTAGGTCTGGGGTTTGTTCATCTCCAGGAATGCCTTTTCATTCATCCAGCATTTTGTCTGCTTTACTCTGAAATTTCCATGCAGGTATGCAGCACTTGTTCAGTATGAATGGTCAATATCACACAACCTATTGCTTCCTGCCTGCAGGCACCTAATGAAGTTCATATCCCTCTTTCTTATTCTAGAAAGAGCTTTTTTTTCTACCTTTCATTGAGGGTTCTTAATGGATAAACCTATTAAAAATTCAAAGCACTGTATTTATTCAGATAAAAGCTGTTAATTATAAATGTCCAGCCATATGGTCATTAAGACTAACATTTAGTAGGATAAAGAGGGAATGAATATTTTAGGTAATAAAGAACTGTTTTAGAAAATAGAAACTTTCTTTATGTTTCATGTAAGATTAACAATGGAGTGGTGGTTGGTAGCCTGCAGTGGTTCACACTAAAGAACTTGGTTTTCTTTTCTTTTATATTTTTAATGCCTTGCTATTGAAGAGTGTCTATTAAAAAAAAAAAAAAAAAGCCACAAAAGAAATGCCTCAAGGAAAGCCAGATGGCTGAATTTTGGCATCTGAAATGAAAATAAAATATTCAGCCATACATATGTGCCTTAAATACACTTAGCTGCAGTCCTTTGTTTATGAGCAAGCCTCTCTTCTCTATTGCTTTTGCACTGGTAACTTTGAACTTGTTTTGCATATGTTTTAGTAGATAAAAGCTGAGCAAAGATGTGCTTAAGGAAATTTTTGTGCTTATTGGTTCTAGCCCCAAAACAAAGATACAAGGTCAGGTTTTGGCCAGATATCGTATCCTGAAGTAGTGGAGGCTATTTTGGACAGGAGAAAAAATGAGTATTTCCTGTATTGGCACTCCAGCCTGGCAGGTTTTTTTAGAGCTCTGAATGTGGACAGGGATATCGTTAGCAACTTTTTGAACGTGTCACAGTGTTTCCTGATAACACCGCTGTTGCATGTAGTTTTGCTCCTACTGAAAATCTTTCAGCTTCATCTGTAGCAATGGTGTCCTTGTTGCCTGGAACCATGTTGCGCAAAATGAGCAACAGTCCAGGAAAGCACGTGTGTAGATAAGCAGACACCAACAAAAACTGAGAAGCATAGTGGACACACATGAAAATTCAGTTCTATAGAAGCTCAGCCAGCTCCTGGAGCAATCTACAAAATTCCCTGCAGGTATCCAGGATTTTTCTTCTGATATATAAAAGGATAACCACTGTATTTACGGCATTGACAACCTCCTGCTTTGGTGGAAAAACTTCCTTTTAATATTTCCTCTACTTTCTTGTTTTAATAGTCAGGACACATATTTGAAGGCAGTGATTGAAGACTAGGGTAACATCTATTACTGCCACCAGAAATGCCATTTTGGAAAATGTGTCCATCAGATATCCAGTGTTGTGAATGGTGCCTAAACAGAACTTGCCGTTTCCTTTGTACTGTCTTGGTTCAAAAGGCCCTTGATAGAAATATGCATGGTGTATGTTTATCTGAGTTAGGTGAGAAAGCTGAAGAGATTACTGTTTGTTCCAGTCAGACCTGATTACTTTTTTCCTATCTTTGGAGATGAAGTTATGAGCTCTGGTATTTGTGTAGTCCTAGCCTGGGCTTGCTTGCAGAGTCACTTTGCTGCTGTCAGAAACTCATCACTCCTTCCTGTCTTGAGACTAATAGATAAGTTTAAAGTACCAAACTGTTGGCACTTGAAATTCAAAATGTGGTAAGAAAATTATATGGTGTAAACTAAAACTGGCATGGATTACTGTTGCCTGTCCTTCTGCACAGCCTCTTTCAGGCTTTCTTACCACCCTCAACTTTTAGCCCATCTGCTCAAGAGTGCTATGAACTTTTGTGGCATGTGAGAAGGTGTAAATACCGTTTTGTCAAGTCACTGTATCTAAGGAAGGCTGCGAGTGGGTGCAGCTCTATATACCTTGCTCCTGTTGATGTAGAGAGCAAAGAAGGCATGATCAGATATGAGATGTGGCGGGGGCTGGACTGGTGGCTTTCCATCAGGTCTTCACTGTCAGAGTTGCTGCCTACAGCAATATATTTTTAGAGCAGTTATATATTGCAGCAATACTAGATGCTGCTTTGTGTCTGAAGGAAGATCAGGAAAGTGAAAAATGAATTCAGGTTTATTGTAAAATTGCTAAGTCTGTATGAAGACATACAAGATCTGATTCTTGTTCTTCAGTACAGGGATGATTCACAAGTCTGAGAGAATATTAGGAAAGAGAGAGGCCCATCTAATAGCTTTAGATTTATGCTTCAAATAGACAAAGGGTTATTAAAAATTGTTCAGTTTTGAAACTACTTTTTAATCACCACAAAGAGTTTTCTCTAGCTCTTAATTCTTAAACTGCTGCCAGCTGTCTCACCCAGCAGCAGTAGCCAGCAGAGATTTCCAGAAGTGTACTGTAGTCACGAATGCTACTTGTCCAGTAAATGAATGGGAAGTTCAGAGTCTTAAGTTCGTATCTGACACCTGATTGACAGAAACACCTAGCACAAGGTCAGATATCTGACCTATAGAAAAACTAAGTCAAGTTTGAATTATTAATGAATAGCGGTATTTTAGATGAATAGACACAAAATATTTTAAGAGTGTTCAAATATTGGACATGTTTAATAACTCTTACTCAAAACCTCCAGCAGCAGAAGCCATGTACAATTCCTCAATATATAAAAATAAAATTAAAAAGACTGAAGTCTGCTGCTGTGAGAACAGAAAATAACTTAAAAGGTATTGTTAGAGATGTTAGCACAGGTTAGGGAAACTGCACTACACATACTTAAAGTTCCATAGATAATTAGATTGGGTGCACTCTGAGCAAAACTACTCCAAATAATAAAAAACTCCTGTTTGTCCAAGGAATCTGAAGCCCCTTGGGTGAAGTCAGTGATTTGGGATAGTTTTGTCCCACAGCTAAGGTCTTGTTTCTGAGATGGCAAGTTACAGTTCTGAAGGACCTTTCCTGATTCCAGTAAAAGCAGCTGTCTGATCTAAGACAAGCTCAGAGTAGATTAATTTCTGTAGGAATTATTGTAGTCCTAATGTTAGCAGTGATCATACTCTATCATGAGTGCTAGTACTCTGCATGGCGTGTAACACAGTGTCTGTGCTAGCAGCTTTATCCTTTACTCTACCCCTTTTGATTTCAGAGTTTCCCTAAGGGGAAAACTGGGATCTGCTGAAAGACCAGTTCTTTCTACCTAGCTGGTCACAAAAAACCTGACCAAAACCCTGGGTCCAACAGAGAGACTCCCTCACTTTCCTAGTGGTAGACTTTCTTCCAAGCCTCTACATTTTGGTCCACAAGAAGAGTGAGAAATCTCCAGGAAGTTGGTGGTTGTTAGAAATGTCTTGCTGTTCCTTAAATTTTGGTTTATTGTACGGGTGAAGGATAACCTCAAGAGGTTATCTGCAAGATCAGCAGCGGAGGGTCATGCAGAGAGCTGTAATCCAATCCACATACTTCTGTGCCTTGTGGAATATGCAGTTAAGGCAATGAGCAGGTCTCCTTGAAGGCTGGTCAGGGTGGTCAGGCTCATTGGAAACAAAACTTAAGATGGGGCTCCCAGGATTTTGCACATGATAGAAACTACGTTCCTGTGTGCTGGAGTGCAGAGGAGCATGTGTCGTGTCCCTGTTAGGATGCCTGCAAGACGATTGTTATATGCCTGTATGCCTACTAGGGGGTTTAAGATGTTAGAATGGATGTTCAAATCAGGCATTTTTTTGTTCAGAAGGAAGTCATCTTAGTGGAAAATCCATAGCAGAGAAAGGATTTCTGTGCTCTTCAGGTGAGTCAACGCTATCACGACCCATACAATTTTATTTGGGGATAGTCACATTAGACTGCTTACTGCACTATGGGGCACAGTATGGTAGTAATGCCACATCATATACCAATGTCCATATATCATCCCATGTATTGCTTTTTAAATTGCTAGTAGTAGTACTTGAGCACATCACACTGACAGCACTAGAATAAAAGGGGCTTTCTTTAGTCGGCTGTTAGTATTTCTGATTGAATCCATCATGTAATTTTCAGTTAATTCCCGCTGCTCAGCTTTAATCTAGATGCAGAGGTTTTTTGCTGTATTCCTTCATTTGTTGGGACCATTTTTTGGGCATCCTCTTATATTCTCATTTATACTTGTAAACCCCTTCCACTTTAACAGATGGAAATGTATTCACTAACCCTATCTTGCTTAATGTGAAAGTCAGTTTATTTCAAAGCATGCGTCCTTTATTATTTGGAATGACATCTCTGTTACTGTGAAAATTGGGAGCTGGACACATAATCTGCACTGGTTACGTTAACCTTTGTCATGCTGACCTTCATCAGCTAGAGATCAGGAAACAGTCAAGTCTGTTTTCAATCCTTGGTGTAACCCTCCCAGTTAATTTGCTTTAAATTGTACAGCAACAACATTTACTGTTTAAACAAAAATCCCTTAGCCCATGTCTGTCTTTGTTGCCTTTTTTTTTCCTCCCTTGAAGCTATTTGCAATTAAGCCTCAGTAAAATATGAAGCATCAGAAATGTTAAACTATCTTGGCAGTGAAGAGGCATGAAACAGATGAATAACGAGAAGCAGAAGGTAAGAAGCAGTAATGCCACTTTCATTCTGGAGTGCCTATTCTGGCAGAGAGTTCATATCACCTTATACTATTTCATATCTTATTTATGAGTCACAGGAATGATTAAGAAAAAAAATCCCACCAAAGAACAGTTCTGAGATTTGTTTAAATTATGGAAATGAGAAACTTCAAGGGCTCTTTTGCTAAAGATTAAGAAGTATGTACCCAAGATTGCTAGTGCACTTTAACTTAAAGAAGTGTGGGGATAAAGGAAGGAGAGGGAGAGACTTGTGTATTTTTCCTGGATGTGCCCATTTTGAATGTGTGAGTATAGCTGACACAACATCATAAGCTGCTTCCATTTTATTTCTTCCCAGATACCGGCCTGGGACAATTTTGTGTTCATGGAAAATGTACATTTGTGATAAATATAAAAGCAAAGTTCAGTGAACAATAAGCATGAGATCACAGGGGTCTGGAGACTTCCCATGCAGCTTTCTTAACCCTTGTATTATTTTCCTGTGAGAAAAACATGTTTGAGCTATAAAACTCAGTGGACCTGTCTCTCTTGTTTACATGAGCTTTATAGGGATGTCTCTCCTTTGCTTTCAGTGAAATTTTCTGATCATTCTCACTACTGTGAGAAATTTGAATCCTCTGGTGTTTGGCAACTTACAAAAGGCTCACAAAATTCTTCCTGTTTTGTCTGGATGACAAAGATCCTAGCCACTACTCTGAGGGTGCTCCTATGCATGAATAGGTGGTGTATTAATTTTGTGCTATTTACTTAGCCTTGTTTTTAACAATCTGGAAAGCAGGAATAAAAACCCTATAAAATATTTCTGCTTGGCGTGCTGAAGGAGCAAGTTTGCATTAGTCACTATGGACAGAGAAGCAGTGAGAGAGAAATGGGTAGGCATTAGATCTGACTTCTCAACACTATGGACAATTGGGGTAGTACAGAGATATTCAGGACACCTTCTGGAGGAGAAACAATCTTAAGGTATAACGCAAAGAACCAAAAGCAATAGGGTAGTCTTGTGCAGAGGAGAATGTAATCAGCTGAAAAGTTCCTCAAAGTGTGTGAAGGATGTAGCACAACACCAATGAGTTGTGCAGAGTGTTGAAACTTGATGTCATCCTCTTGCTACCAGTTAAACATGGTATGGGGTTAGCTTTGTGACTTTACTCTTTACAGCATGCTGTGGGATTGAGGAGATAATCAGGACTTAGATCTAAGTGCCCTGTTTACTGTGTATGACTATGTAGCAGCTCAGAAGGTTTCTGGTGATCTTTGTAATAGAAGAGATGGGAGCTCTAAAAGAGTCCCTTAAATTATGTGGTAGCATGCGTGATAACTTGTCATGGACACTAAAGCTGGTGTTTTGAGTATCTGAGTTCCCCTATTGCTTACGCTAACCTGGCAGGTTTCTACTGCAGTTTCATATTGTCTCAGAAGCTCTTCAGCTTAACAAGCTGGTATTATCTGATTTTAAGAATGCTTTGTCAGAAAATCTCTGAGCAACTCTTCAGCAATACTGACAACAGCAGCTTGTCAAAGGACTTGCAGTGAGCTTTAATTAACGTATTCGAAGTTGAAAAGAGACTTAGATAATAAAATGAATCTGCAGTTGTTTTTCAGCACATATTTCTTCTTTTTGTGTGTAATCAACTTGAATTCTAAGGAGCCTTTAAACAATATCAGCTCTTCAAATTTGTTCTCTATACTGCTCTAACATCTGTGGTATGCTGGAGACCTACAATGTACTTATTCTATTCAAGTAGGAAAAAAAAAAACTTCATACATCTAGAAGCCCGCTCTAGAGGGACTACAACAGACCCTGTGGAAATAGCTTTAATTCCTTGGGAAATGGGTTTGGAGCAGCAATTTCATCATCCTAGAAGAACAAGTACTGCTGATTTCCTGGAGACATCTACCTGTTTGGATGGATGACAGGTAGTGCTGTTAGTTGACACAGATAATTTTCAACTGACCCACGATAGTAACTGCTTGCAGTACTATACTATGAAGATGTAAAGGAAAACTGCTTGCAGTGCTGCTCCTCTTACACGCTGAGATAAGACTGTTTAATCTAGTCCTCAGCAAAGTTGTCTCAGTGACCATGCCTCAAATTCAATAGACCCTGGACCAAGTTCTATATGTCCAAGTCACCCATTTTTTTCTAATAAGTCTAAAATAGAGAATTTTCCCTAAAGGGAGAGGCAAACAGTGAATAATCTGAGAATAGGTATGCTGGGTAGGGAGGAATGACAATTGTTCAAGGAGGTTGTGAAAGAGAGGAATTGTTCTGTAAACATTTTTCACCTTTATAAAGCCAAAGGAAAATAGAGTGCCCATTGCCACCTTGTTTGCATAGCCTACAGTAGGACAATGACTTTTGAAATTTCCGTACCCAGGAAAGCTTTTTCATTTTGACTGCATGTTATAGTTTGAGTAACTGGAATATAGGAGACCTATGTAATGGAACCTTGTCAAGAACTATGCCATTGCTGCTGTTACTAGGTTAGAACAGAAGCAAAATCTCCACACACACATGTGCTTTTTATTTTTTTTCATTAGAAGAGAATTCTGCCAAAACATCAATTTGTTTAAATTTCTCTTTGGTAACTAGAAAGCCTTGAAATAGTATCAATATGGGGTTCTCCTGATAATGGAGGAAAAAACATTGCCATTACATTCCTCCAAAATGTGTTAGGATGAAACTTCTGTTAAGAAAAACATGCTCTGAGTGTTGAATGAGAATTGATCTATGTAGATCTATAGGTAGAGGCATGCAATGCCATCAGTTTAAAAAGGATTTTGAATGTTTAATCTAGATAATAAAAGGGCTAAATATCACTGTCTACTTTCGGGGCTGTGCTGCTTATTTAATTATTGGTTTTGATCTCTTAGTGGTCCAAAATGCTTAATGGCACATGAGAATAAAAAGCTCAGAAATGCCCACTGCTCCACAGCCACCATCTTTATTTTAAGTAAAAGATATCCTCGGACATGGTTTTGCCCTGCTTAAGAGATTTTCCTGGCTTCCTGTGCCTTAAGTTAGATCTGATTACATTTTTAATTAAATGCTTTTTCAGTTGGAAAATGTTGATTCATGGAAGCCAAAACATTTTGGGAAAATGTGCTGATTTCACCAGGGTGACTGTCTGGCTTTCAAAAAAGATTTTATTTTGGATCTTAGAAACCAGAAATAAATTCAGGCAAACCACAAATCTACTTCACATGCTTCCTTTTGATCCTCTTTCCCAGGAGTTACAGAAAGGATTAATTATTTAAGGTTAATATTTAGTCTTTGAAATGTCTCATTGCTGTGTTTAGGTGACAGGATCCATTTTCTGTGGAGTCATCTGTTCTGTCTCAAGTCAACAAACACTCCAAATTTTGCTTTTCCAGCCCTCTCCCCTACCCTTCCAGGGCAGAAGCTTAATCTCTTCTTTACTTTTACAAGTTGCATGTCAAGAAAGGTGGGAAAACTGAGTCAAGAGTGCAATAATATTAACTCTGCATTTCACTTCCTGCCTGTTAGCATGCTCCTTCTGGAAATGTTGGCGACTCCTCTTTTTTTAGCTTAGAAAGGAAGAGTGAGGTAGGGCCATTTCCCACTTAACAAGTTTCCCATATGGAATCTTTCATTGATCTGATTCTGTTTGGTGCCCTTTGAACATGTCCTTTGACTTGTTCTTGCAAATAAGGTAATGTTGCAGTTTCTTCATACGTGGATGGGTAAAAGCAGTTGCATCAAGTTTTTATTCTTAATGCTACCTGTGGTTTATTCATCCCACACTCACCACAAATAAAATGCCACTGATAGCAGGAAAAGAAGTCTGAATTCCATTCTCTATGGCTCTATGCATGATGGAGGCCATATAAACATCTTTTTTTTTTCTACACCCCACCCACACCCCCACCCCCACACCCCTCCCGCTTCCATAGCCTATGTCTTAGTAGTTTGGTAGGTTTTTGCTTTTAAATATTTCCAGAAAATAAGAGTAACTGGCCTTTAATGTGTAAACTCAAGGCAGACAAGGTTGTTCCCATTTATTTGTTGCATTTACCCTCAAAAATGCTAGACACACCATTATTGATATTATGTGTAACACTGAGTATTTATGAAAAAAAATATTAATTTTCTTATTGGTATGGCTGGGCAAAAAGCTAGTTGGTGTTTCAGGGCTGTCCTGCAGACAGATGATTATTTTACAGAAGGATGTAATTCTGTGGTTAGCCTTTAGTGGTGCCAGGCCCATTTTTCAGGAAATTGAGGACATTCAATTTTACAGGAATTTTACACTGGAAGATGTGAACTGTAACTTCCATTGCACCATTGATTATTATTTTCTGGATGGGATTAGTTTAGCAAGTACTTGATGCAATTCAGAAGATAAAGAGAAACACTTAAATGTTGAAGATATGCCACAAATAATGGAATTCTTAAATAAAGATTGAGCGAATTTGTTATTACAAATGTACGAAAGGCCTGATCTTACAAGCAGTTCTGTTTCTGACTTCATGTTGGAGTAGCCTCATGAATTCAAGGAACTGTAAATTCAACCAGCCTCTAAAACTAAGGACATCTTTGCAGGGCTACGAGAAAGCAGTGTTTCTAGCACTTATGTATTGGGTGGCATTGGTCTGTATGCCTAGTGACTGAGTATGAAAACCATAGTTTTTCCAACAAGTATTTTATCAGCTGTAATATATAAAACATGAGTAATTTTCAGTTCATCTAATTAGAGTTTGAAAACAGTAATTCCAAACAAAAGCTGGTCACACCGGCTCACACTCTGTTGTAACACTTAACTTTGAGTAGAGTGTAGTTTTTTTGTTTCTGAAGGGTAGTTCATGTACAAGATGTATTTAATTAGTTTTCATCAGAGCTATGGATCCTCTATGTGAGGATCATAAGCCAGGAAAACCTGGCACAGCTGAATTGCTGTGTGCAAGCTCAGTGCTCAAAATGGCACCAAGTTGCATATAGATACCAAACAGTACCATCATAAATGTACTGAGAAATCTTGTGGTGAAAATAAGGGTTAAACTATAGCTTAGGATTCATGCTGTATACCTCTCCCTTTTTCCATCTGGGTATCGGTTACAGAGTTCTTATTCTGCCTAGTATGCCAGCACTTTAACTGGGGATAGCTGATGATGAGCATGCTGTGAAATCCTTAAGTGTATTTTGAGAGTTAAATGGACTAACAAATGTAATATATATGAATGTGATACATTCGTAATGAATTTGACACACAAAAAAATACATTGCAGTAGTGTGAAGAACGTGGTTTGACCATAAGGATGCCAGGGGATCTTAAGCTATTAAGGCTGAAGCTTTGTCTTTAAGTCATCCTGTCATTTCTAGCTACTACAGTACATAGCACTGAATGTAACCCACTGTCTTGCATATTGTGTTCAAAAAAAAGAAAAAAAAAAGGTATAATGTGAAGTATATTGAGCAAAAGGAATCTTCTGTGAACAGAGCTTCACTACAATTTCCACAGTGTATATTTAGGATGGGTGTTTGCAATTACTTGGGTTTTTTTGTATATAAAATATTTGTAACACTGGAAAAAAATTGTCCTCAAATCATTCAATGTAGTTGGAGTACAGAGTATTTAGAATTATACGTTAGGAAACGCATACTTAGGAGAAGGTAATGGCTCAAGATAACACGGAAATCTGTATCTGGCCTCGTTTGAGCTGTGCATAAGTAGTGTGCAAACCCATAGAGGTATATTCAAGGTGGTTAGCTAGGATTTAGTTCTGTGTGGGAGCAGGGGGAAAGGTCTAATGGAAATGTTGACAGACCATTAACTAGAGTATCACTAATGGGTGCTATAATAGATAGGGATATTTTTAATTGTAAAGGGGTTAATTGGTATTCCTCATTTGCATTCCTTTCTTCCTGAGTGGTGGCAATTTGAGCACATCGGTTGATAGGAATGGCTATTATACTACTGAGAGAATATAAAGGATCACAATATTTTCTCCAAGAAAATAAGCAGGAGGGAAAACCAGAAATATGTTAACAGACGTATGATGATTAACCAGCTATAGCTGTGGAGAAAAATGATTTTTCTAAGAGTTTATTTAGGGAATGCCTGCAAGAAATTATTGTTTCCATAGTAATTGGAATAATCTGATTTTTTAAAATTGCTTTATATCTGAGCATGGGAAAAATAGCTCACATTGGTCAAAGTATTTACCATGGCTTACATGTTGTTGCAGATTTCAACCCTTTTCTCTGTGGAGATAAGGATTTTCTGGATGTAAGAGATGTTACTGCACTTCCATTTTGATCAATCTGAGGTGGTGAGGAAAGCATTTACACAGCTTATATCTAGACACCCGGACACCTGAAATGAGGCTCATCTTCCTAAATTGATGGGAACAAATTTGGCTTCTGCTCCCTGTTGCCCTCATGGGAGCTTAGTTGGTCCATGACCAGAGGAACTGGTGAGCTGATGCAACTGAGGCTACCAAGTTACTTCTTGCCTCATCACCAGCCTGTTCTGTCAATAAGGTCTTCCCCTCGTGCTTTTTAACCTTGGATCATTGTGCAGGGTTTAAGTCAGGAGCAGCTAATGAGGGCTGGGAGAGCCTGACCACATGCTGCCAGGGCAAGCTGCTGGCAGTGACTTCTGACAGTGCGACAGCCAGTCTCCATTGTCTGCCCACAGCCTTCCATGCTTGGATTGGTCTCCAGGGGCTGATGATCTAATGCTGGCTACCTACAGGCCATAAGGAAGCTTAGAGTCTACCCAGTACCTCACATAGTTACTGTGTCTCTGAGTGTGACTTGCTGATTTGGATGATGTGAACAGCATGAGGTAACTGGCCTCCCTCGACACTTAAAATCCTGGTAAGAAGCCTTCCTATCATCAAAGTTTATTGTTTCTTCAACTCTAGATTTAATGAGACAATCTTTGTCTCATTAAGAAAAGCAAACAAAGAAACAAACACACATCCATGTCCTCCACTTCTTTTCTGCCATGTCTGTCTCTTCTTTGGCTTGAGGTCCCCTTCCCCACATCCTCAAATTTCTTTCCTTTTCTTTACCTATTGTGTCTCCATTTTTTCCCCCTAGCATTCACTGAGCTGTACAGGCTCTCTAGTGGTCTAACAACTTTTTCATCCAAACTTCACTTGCCCTCCCATCCCATCCTGAAGTGAGTAGCAACAAGAATTTCATGCAGATTTTTATTAAGTATTGAAGACAAACACTTATTAAAAATGCATGACATAATTGCATTGTTTATAAAGCTTAAGTATGTTTTACTGAAAAAATAGCATCTTTTAGTTTCTTTATAAAGTTAATGCCTTAAAGAATTTAGCCAACAGCAACAATTTACTCTTAAATACCATCTTAATGTACATAGCACAACTACATTATTTAGTAGAGGAATTTGCAGATTATATTAATGAGTGCAAATAGGAGACTTCAATTTCGAGGAAGTTTCTCAACTCCCATTCCCAGACCTCTTGCTCTAGGCTTCATGGTGGGTTGCTTTTACAGATTTTGCTCTCTGTGGGCTTCCAGACTTGCTTGCTTTTTTTTTTCTTCAGAGTTCGGAAATGCCATGGGGTTCACTGGAGCTCCTTGCTCACAGCTGAGTCTGAGTAGCTCAGATGAAAGCAAGAACTTGGCTGCTCCTGAATGAGACCCAACTGGCCTGCCTTCCATCTGCTGGGCCGTGCTGGCTCTCTGCTGCCCACTGATTACATAGGCAGGGTGGTCCTCTCAGAAGTAATAACATCCATGTGGTGCCAAAATCCCAGGCTAGTTCTCAGCATGATCGGTTTCCCAATCTGCTTCACCACACAGCCAACCAGCATTTGTGCCAGCATAAGGCCAGAGGAATAACTGGGGGTGGGAGGAAAGCAAAGCTGCATTCTTGATTCTGTTTTTTTAGCTGCAGTGCTGGCTTACACAAATTTGAAATGCCTGGAGATTGTCAAGTGGTCTGGTAAAGCACTTTACAACTTACATACATGGTCATATTTGTATACTGTATACATACCCTTCTCTACCTGCCTTAAAGTAGTTGAGTTGTGGAGTTTCTAGGGCAGGGAGAGGACTGCCTGTCAGCTCCCTGACTGCCTGCAGGGTTTTCTTTGCTCCTGTAGGCTTCAGCAGACCAAGTCTCAGTGCAACAGCTTTGGCATGTGGGCTGCTTGGGCACTGGAGTAATTCAGATAGAAGCTTAAAGCATACTAGTGTCTGTAGCATAAGGACTTTTTGCTTTAAAAGTCACAGACTGCTTTGGCAGGGGTACCATTCTCACGCTGTGAAGTGCCCTCTGCATTGTGTAGTGCAAGGAAGTGATTTGGTTGAAAAGAACACCCTCCTCTTTGTTTTTTTTTGGATTCCCCTCATTCCCACCCAAAATTATTTCTGTTCTGGATTACTTCCATGGCCCAGTTCCCTGCAAGGCCACACAAATGGGAATGCGCAGTGCAGGGAGGGGGTGACAGGCAAGATTAAAGCACCTTGCCTTTATACTCCATAGGCTGAAGAGTGCTTCTTTGGGGCTAGCAAACCAAGGCTGCTACAGCAGAAATAGAGCATAGTGGGAGTGCAACCATACTGACACAGCTGGGTTTATCCTTGAATAATAGAACTACCTACTACCCCCTGCATGATCTATACAGTAAAAGCATAGTTTTGCTAGTACAACTACATCTATGTTGGAGGATTTTGCCAGCATCCACTATGCTATAAATACAGATGTCTGTATTTGGGACATGACCATAGAAATGTATCTTTACCCGCTTTAATTGATTTTAGCTAGGAGCTAACTGGCTCCAGAAGAACTACTTATAGCTTAACATTTCTGTTGAAAATGTACCATTTAGTAATTAATGGGTTTGGAAAGCAGCCAGAATCTTTCAATCTAATCCAGTTTAAGAAAAAAGAATCAATTGACTCTTTTTTTGAATGGTAAATATAATGAAATATTTTACAACAAATCATGGTTAAAAATAGCCCAGTTGCACCAGCTGTCATGTAGGATAAATCACTTGCATCAAGACATGATCTTTGTGATTTGTGGTCTATGCAAATAAGTGCAGGGTTTTGCTCCACATTTTGTATTCAAGCAAAGTTCCCCATGGACTTCAATGGGAATTTTGCCTAAGCAATAACAGTGAAATTAGTCCCATGTGAAAAAAATTGGTCACTGGGGAAAATTAAGAGATTTTTCTTAAAGGCACAGATGGCAGTTAAGCATTTAACTTTAATTGGCTTTTTACATGAGTGGGGACCCCTCTACTGTTGTACCTTTAAAATAATCTTCCTCAGTACTCTGAAAAGAGAAATGTGTGTGCTGGTTGTGGATAGTCAGTTGCTGGGAGGAATAGAGCCAGCGTGCTCCAGGGAAGTGAAAGGGTGCTACAGAGGGACGCGGAATAGCTGAAAAAAACGCCGAGATGGAGCAATGAGAGCTTCCTTTACTCTTACCATGTGCAGAGTTTAACTTGTCATGAAAAGACTGTATGTGTGAGGAGGAAGAGAGGGGCAAAAGGAGCCAAACATGGCTGGGAGAAGGAGCAACTGCAGAACTTCCAGGGTTTTAAGAACACAAATGTTAAATCTTATATGGGGTATGAAATGAATAATTTGGGACAAGTGGCCTCAAAGGCTCAATTTAGTATATTTCAGCATATCTTGCTGAAAATTAATTGCAAATAGATCATTAGGTTTTCACTTTGCTTAGCATGATCATAGGTGGATACAAAAAGCATGAAAAAACCCAATGTGAGAAAGTTGCTTAAGGTCAAGGTTACGGTGAGCACTGTGCTTGGTCTTCGATGTAGTTTGTTTTCTGTGCATTCTCCTCTAATTAACCCACTGCTGTTTTAAAATATTTATTAACTCAAGTTTAAATCCAAATAAAAATTTAAGCAGCTTTTTTTTTTTCACGCATGCACATTCGGAGCTAAAGTCACATCATGGTGATTGCTAAACCAAGACTTAGGATGCAGCATAGGTAAGATTGTTACTGAAAATTTCACTTGCCTCAATCATATATGAGAAAGATTATAGTATAGTCTCTGAAGAAACTATTATTCTATTCTGAAGTTAAGACACTTAGCTTGGTCCTAACAGTTGGGACTGATTAGAACCAGACGCCAGGTGTTGGATGGAGTCAAGAAAAGCCAAATGCAAGTGCTGGAAAGGTCAAGAACATTAACAAGGCCCAGGTTAAGAGATGTGGCCAGAGATCAGGCAAGGAATCCGTACTGCAAGGGGTGTGAAGTGTCTAGAGCAACTGCAGACTGGCAGCAATAGAAACTAAGAATCAGGACTAAGCACACAGGAGACAGGAAAAAATAATTGAAGCTGAGGGGGCAGGACAAAGGAGAAAGAAGCAAACCAAGATTAGGTAGCTTAGCCAAGGGACATATTGATCAGCCAAAGTCAGCCTCTTGATGGTCTTGTATTTCTAAGTGTGGGTGAACTGCCAACTCTTAGCTTTCCTTGTGATGGGTCTGGCTTGGTATGCCTTTGGTCTTGGCAAAATCTGACTGACAGGAACCATGTCTCTTTTTCTTGCTGCATGGCCAGGTAGCCTGCATCTTCCCATTCACTGGCATGCAGCATTTGATTACAGGGATGTAGGTTCATACCACAGTCCCCTCGTTAGGTGTCAGGAATTTCCAGGATTAAGTCCTCCATTTCCGGTTTTAATTTCAGGGTTTTTAGCTCTCATGGAGTCTCCATTAATGGAACTCTTCATCTATGGTCTGGAGGTCAGATGTAAAAACGTGTCATGGGACTGCCTTCTCAGAAGAAGCTTCAGATGACTTGGGGAATGGTGCATTCAAACGAAGAAACCTGCCCTCTTTGACCCTCATAAATGTAAATAATTACATAAAGGTGCCTGCATCAAGTCAGGTGTCACCAGGTTCAGACCTGGGAACAATGGAGTTTCCTCTTCTTGGAGAGCCTTCCTCCTCCGTTCCCCAGCCAAGCAGAGACTGAGTCAATAGCAGTGAACTCCAATCCATTTGTCCTCAAGCTTCCCTTACTTCAGGGACAGGCAGACAGTCTTTCTAAGTCACTAAGTGGCCAGTTAGCATCTTAAATTGAATATTCTCTCCCTCTTGAAAGCCCCTTGTCTTTCCACTGCCTGCAGTCTTCAGGCCTTGAAAATCCGCTTGTCTCTGAGCCTGAAAGGGCTTGTCATCCCCTTGGCAAAGCAGCCTCCTGCAGAGGTCTGCCTTCTCCCTGTTATGTAGTGTATGCTTCCAGCCTACTTGCTGCATGGCCAGGCAGAGACAGCAGATCCCGCAACTATTGTAAGACTGAGTGGTTGCCAGTGTGCATTTCCACAACAGATTGTTCATCTTCTCTTTTCTGTGCAAATGCCTGCCACAGGTCAGGGGATATCTCTCCCTGTCTTTATGTATATTTATATTATGTGTGTGTGTGACTGTGTACATACACATAAATAAACAAAATGGGTTCATCTATGTGCTATGATGTAATGAAGCCTTGTACAAGTTGTTAAGAAATCCAAAGTGAGTGCAAATAATCTACATCTGCCAGAATTCTGTGTGGTTGTAACCTCCA
This sequence comes from Phalacrocorax aristotelis, assembly GCF_949628215.1. Lineage (NCBI taxonomy): Eukaryota > Metazoa > Chordata > Aves > Suliformes > Phalacrocoracidae > Phalacrocorax > Phalacrocorax aristotelis. The sequence continues at coordinate 20,367,894 of NC_134282.1, read as the reverse complement.
GAAAGGATGTGGAGCAAAGCTGATGCGAGAAGAGGGGATTGGCAACTACTATGAGGAATGAATGGCTCTCCACTGCTAGCTGTCTAAAGATCAGGAAGCCAGGTGTAGACCTCTGCAACATGAGAATACAGGTAGTAATTTGTGGAGGTGCATATGTTTGTACTGATTACGCCTCTTTCATAACTAAGGATGAAAGCCAGTCATAGCTTCATTAAGGTTATCATTAAACGTGTTTAAAAATTATCATAGCGCTGTTCTATAAGAAACTTGGGGAAAAAAGAAACCACAAAACAGGCTGCCTGGGTTTTGATCCAGCTCTTCTGCCACCAACACAGAATGTCCCATGACTGATTCTATAAGTGCTTTTTCCTGGGCTGATGCTATCTGGCTGTGGGGGCCAATGAAAGACTTTTCTGTGCTTTAGCCAGGAGTGGAAATGTCAGCCTTGCAGAGGCCATGGTATTCCCCCACTGCCCTTCCCACAGTGCTACTGGAAGGAAAAACGGACATTTCCTTCTACAGCTGATATGGTTCCCAAGGAACCTTGGTGCAAGAATAAGTTGTGGAAACTGCCAAAAGGTTCAATAAAGTATGTAGTCTGGAAGATGGTTGTGTTTCAGTTAGTTCAATGGATGATCCATGTAGTGAAGTGTTCCATGCTTATGGATTAAAATTTGTAATTCTTCAAATTGCTTATGAAGTTGTAATGGCTTTAAGCAATATCTTTGTAAAGTAACACAGAAAGAAATCTTACTGGGCAATTTCTCTGTTTTTGGTGCATGACTTGTGGCAGAGATAGGGAAGGTCTTAAGTTCTGGAGGAGTATTGGAAATAAGAGGCTATTATGTGACAGGAATCTCCAGTTGGTGACAATCAAAGAATTCCCCAATTACCACACAGCCGCAGCTGCTCTTAAGGTGTCTTTCAAGGAAGGAAAAAAAATCAGAAGCCGAGCTGCGGGCTAATCTCTGGGCTAGAGAAAGCACTCTCCTTCCAGGACCATCTCCAGTTCTTCTACACCATAGGCACTTCCTTTCCAGATCTTTTTCCCTAACAAAAACAAAACCCCTCCATATCTTGAAACCCTGTTCTTTGTAACCCTTTTTAAAGTTTCACTGCCCTGTTTCACAGGGTCACAAGAGGCGTGCTGGGACATCCACTGTGACAGTGAGCAGTGTATGAGTCACTAGTGAATGTGAGAGAGAGTTTTAGGAGCAGGCTTTTTTCAGGCTATGGCTCAAATGTTAGTATTGGCCACTGCTGCGTGAAGGAGGGCACCTGATTTTTCAATGTGTCTAGCTGGCTATCTTGAGTGCTCTTGAATGTGAGGTAATACCTATATTCCAGTGAGGGGGAGTAAATCTGCAGGAAGTCCTCCTGTGCTCTGCAGGTGAGGTCTTATTTGTGTACTAGCACTGCTTTTCATGGGGACATGCATTATTTTGAAAAGACTTTAATCCATGACCTTAATTTCTGTTATTAGTTTTAGAAATAACTTCAGCTTTTACTGTAACATCAAAATCAAGATTTATGCAAGAGAAAAATACACCTCTAACTTAAGAAAGGGGGAAGAATGAAATGGGATTTAACAGTGGGGTAATGCATTCTGTGCACGTTCAGGCATCTCCCCTTGTACTGGCTTTTGCGCAGGGAGTGGACACTTTTGCTTTGTGTCCGGGCTGCAGGTTTGGGGGAGAGAAAGCAAAACTGCACATATTCTGCAAGGAGGAGCTATAGCGCAGATAGTTCCAGTTCAGAAAAAAGAAATGTTTTCTTCCAAACCATTACACTCACAAATTCTGGATGAGCATAAAACTGTGTAGTTTCACCCTGAATGCTTTTCAGACAGAATACTTCTCTCCAGAGTGCACATCTCATATCAATATAAGTAAACCAGCGTAAATGTCACGCTGGTTCTGTCCGAGTACCAGAGTTTTGTTCTCGTGCAATGGGAGCAGGTGGTGGGAGGTTGTTTTGATGAGGTTAAGAAGCTCCTCCCCTCTTCATCCAAGCAGCAGTCTAATCTGCGTCAGCAGTAATTGTGTGCCTTGCACTGCTTTTCAGTGAGGGTGAGTGCAAAAGATACATCAATATGAGGTATCAAACTGAGGCTTAGATGTTCCTTTTAAGTGGCTGCTCATTTCCTTGAGCCATAACATGGGCTAAAGGTTAACTTACACATGCTCTGTGGAAGAACAATTTCTTTTTTGGGAAGGGAGAAGGAGGGGGGGGAAGGGCGTTGCTTCAGATTCTCTCCTACCTAGAGTAAACGTGATGTACAGTGCTGTTCATGCAGAATTTTTTTTTTTTTTATCACTGGATTATTTGCTAATGAGACTTCAGTGCAGTGGAGATAAGAGAGAGGCTGCTGCCTAGCTGGGAGGCTGTGCCGAGCGCCCGAGCCCCCGCAGCCGGGAGGAAGCAGCCGCCGCCGGCCGGCCTTTGGCGCGCCCCCTCCCATGGGCCCGGCGCGGCGGAGCTGTCCGAGGTGCTAGGATGCTGGCGGCGCAGGGGGTCGGGGCCGCCGGATTGCAGCAGGAGAGGAGCCCCGCAGTCCTGCTGGCGCCCGAAGGTAGGCTCGCTCTTTGTTTGAGAATCCCTGATTAATCGACAGCAGCGTCAACAGACTAAGGCAGCTGGAGAAAGCAAGCCTGCCTGTGGTCACCGGGGAGAGAGAGAGACTATGCCACCAGCTAGACTGCCTCAGACCTTCTGTATCTAAGTGGCAATGAGAGAGCGAGCGCCTTTCCTGCTGCAAGAAACCATTTGGATAGGATGTTTTCTATTCCTTTCTTTTTGTCTCCACAGAACATACTCAAATGAGGCACCTTAGAAATCTCTGTGTTAGTGCATATGATGGTGCTGTAATCTTCTGTATCGTAAAGTGGGTAAAAATCATCCAGTTTCTTCTCTGCTGGACCTCAAAGCAGGGTGTTGTTTATACCCTCCCATTATCTGTACCCTCTCTTCTCTGAATGTGGATTTAAAGAAGCAAACACCTGTCTTCTCTTGCCACTGCATTTTTTAAAAGCCAAACTTTCCATGACATTTTAATTGTATGTTAAGAAGATCTGTAACCTAACACACTGACTAATAGTGATGTCGAATTCTGCAATCTGGACAATTTTGCCAACAAGATTTAATGCACTTTAACTGAAGAAAAAACTGAGCCTAACTGCAAATCTGTTTCTTATGGTGCTGAAATATCCCTTCCGACTGCACTGAGATAACCACAGGAAAGGGCTTTTACAGGCAAAAGTCACCTTTGATTATTGCACTTAGCAGTCCCTGTGGACTTAAATTTTGGTACGTACATATTTTAATACATTATATGAGCATGCTAATAAAATATGGTGCTAATTAGAATGAAAAATATTACAAAATGAAATAATGAGTAGTCAGACTGCATAATGACGAAGTTGCATGTATTCTTAGGAGGTATTAATCAAGCCATTGCTAAACTAAAAGCTGAAGTCTATTTGACTGCTTTTGTGTACTTCACATGTTGATTGTGCTTGTAATAGAGATATTTTGCAGCTGGATTTTTTTTGTTCATAAAAAGCTCTGTTAAATAATTAAAAACATTCTTTGTTATTTTCTGATTAATTGATCAAAATAATTTCTAACATCTATGTTAGTTACTTATCCAATCCATTAATATATTACAGCATCTTAACATGATGTTGTTGGTAGTGAAATCTCCATTTCATTTTCTTATGGAGGAGGGGAAAAAACCCACATCCATCAGCAAGAAGCTTATTCTTTCTTCTGAGTTCAGATGCACTCCTCTTTGCATACAGACTGTGTGTGTATATGTGTTTGTGTTGTGTGGTTTTATTCTTGTTGTTCATAAGTCTTCCACGTAATATTGGGATGATAAAATGTCATAATTGCACTTAAGTGCTAGTCATTCTGAATCTAGGTTTGTAACTGTCCAACATCCATGTGGTCAGGAGGAAGCATTATTTTCCTCCGAAGATAAAAGTGATGAAAGTGTTGCTTTATTGCAAAGTAAACAACAGCTTTTTACATTCTGGAGTCACTGAGGAGTCATTGTTTGAAAAGATCTTTTCCCTTTTCAAAAGGCAAAATTCAAGGCCCAAAGTATTTTTTTCAGTTCTAAAAAATACAGGGAGCATAACTTTCCCCTATGAAGGGTGGGATGTCTATAGAAATGGACTATTTCTTTAAACCCATGAAGTAGCATTCTCATTCTACTGAAGGAGCCACTTTTAACCTCTTAAAGTGAAGGGCTCAGCACTAGTTAGCTACAGTAATTTCACCCAGGTGCTACAGCTCATGCTGTGCAGTATAATGAGGACAAGGTATATAATCTGTAATCCCAGTCGAAATACAAAGTGTATTTTATACTTCCAAATGAGTGTAGTCATTCTTTTTCTTCAAATATCTCCATAAAAAGTTGTCAAATAATATATAGTGGGAGACTTGCAACCTATTTGAGAAGGTCTTTCCTCTTTGACATTAGAATTTAATGCATCATTGTGTGTGAAAACAGTAATGCCAGCTCATTGTTAAGAATCGGCTGGTAATGCAACTCTAAAAAGCATGTTTTAGCAATTTGTCTCATCACATTCACCTGTTTGGGTATTTCAAAGCTCACTTGGTATAAGGCACAGTTATAATAAGAGACAGAGCTCTGCAAAGTAGTTTCTAGTATATTTTTCCATCACTGAATTTTTCTTGGTTGCAGCGAAAGTATTCTTTGTACACCCAATACCATTAGGCCCTTGTTAGTGCTGCTGTGGTCAGCAGTTTGTGAAAATTGGATATGGCTGGTCTGTCTACTTTGCTTTTACTGCCTTGCAACAGCTCAGACTTGAGGGCTGAATGGCTGATTAGCATCCTTGATTTGTGTAGAATCCTTCTGATATACTGAATTTAGTGGAGGCGTTTGACAGGTAATGTGAAAGCAGATGTGCTCTCAAAGAGAGGAGGCAGTATTTGGAAGGGAGACAGGCAGGACTGGAGAGGTGTGTAGGCCTTTATAAACTAGGGGTTGGACTCAGGACTTTGGGCAAACCCACTCTTGTGTGTCCAGGCTCTCTTCTCCTCTGTTAAAAAGAAAAAGAAAAAAAAAAGACAAACCAAACAAACAAAAAAAAACCCAAAAAACCAACAAACCACAAAACCACCCTCTGGTGTGGAAGAAGGCAATCAGTGCCTTTGTCATTACTTCAAAAAGCTCCTTCAGTTTAATGTCAGCATTGCCAATTTTCAATGCAGCACAGCTGCAGCTTATGGCTGTCAAGCATGCTGAAAAGCAACTGATATTTTGGGGATCCTCATGTGAATAAGAGGGAGAACTGTGTGTCTGAATATCGAAGTATAGCACTGCTTTGATACTGTGATATGGGGTTGATCACTCCTCATTCTGAATTCAATATTTTTGCACACTGATCATATGAAAAGGAGGTGGTTTTGAGTTTAACCGAGAATGCTGTATGTTTGGCGTCAGAGCAAATAGTTAAATTAGAAGTAAGGCGTGCAACAGTCTTGTGAAGCACAATGCATTATTCTCCCATAGCAATTGTGTCTGAATCAATACAAAGATCTTGAATTTAGTTATGTAAATGTTTCTAGGCAAACCAGTAAGGTGACCGCTTGCCCTTGCCAGTAAACCAGATGCCCTGGCAGGAAAGAAAAAAAAAATCTTGCTTGCTTTACTCCTCCCATGCTGTCAGCCGATTGCGTGGGCCACGACAGTGCAAACTGCTCTGTGCTCCTTTGCCAATGTCCCTCTGATTTAGGGATGCCTGGAAGGGCAAGTGCCTGTGAGTATGATTGTGTGTGGTTGGGTTTTTTTTGCCCCTCAGTGAGGTTTCACACTGTTCGTTTGACCTTTAAAAGGCAAAGTGAACATGTTGGAGAGCTCCTTTGTGTCCTTGCAATCAGGTGAATTTCCAAAAATGTTCATGTTCAGTGAACACTTGCACCAAAGTTTCTCCAATCAATTTCTGCTGACTTCTCAATATGTTGGCCTCAATAGCTAAAATCCAGGGCTTTTCCTCCTCCCCATTGTCTCCCTCTATTCCTTCACAAAGAGGAGGGGAAGAGAAAGGACTGTCAGAAGAATTTCCCAAAGAGAGCAACTCCCAGTCACAATTTTCCAGGGCTGCTTGGTTTCAGAAAACAAAATGCACTGAAAGCAATTTAATTGCAAATACACAGGTGACTCTGCATGGTCCTTGTTACCAGCTAACAAAATACCTGACCATAGTGTGCATGTTAGGGGTACCAAAATGGTGGTGCCTCATATACAGCTTACATTACTTATTTAACAACTTGCATTTGCATATTTTTAATCAAATATAAATGTACTCAAACAGAACACTTGCTTGTACTTGTATGTGCCCTGGCAGATGGCTAGGAATTGCTCACTATCTGAATTTACCAGCCAGCAGAACCTTTGATCAACAGTTGATCAGTGCTGTCCACACATTTTCCAAGGAGGGTGGCAAGGAAGCTATGCATGGGACTCGATGGGCCACATATATTGGTTACAGTCTATTGCAGTTATAAAGCACATAACATAGGTAACTTAGTATCTCTGAAGTGGCATTAATACCTGTAAATAAAATTGGTCCTAGTATGGTGTACAAGGAATACTAATACTGTAAAAATGTTTACAGTAATTAGTTAAGCTTTACATTTTTATTCCCTGTTTAAGTGTAGCATGCACAACTGTCTGATATTAGTAAATGCAATGAGGCTGCAAAATACCATGCATGCCAGAGATAACACAGGTTTTGATCCAGAAAATGCTTGCTACTTGTGTAGATGCTTTTCAGAGTTAGTGCCAGAAGAGCCCATTGAAGGCTATCTGAGAGTCCCCCAGCCCCCCTCTAGGAGTACCCCAAACTGAATTTGGTGTCACGAGCATGCAAGCATCAACAGTCACAGGAAGAGTTCATTAGCTACAGTTGCTCAGTACTGTTGCAGGATTGGACCCCTGTTAGGACAAAGAATATATCTTGATCTATGTATTAAATATTGTGTACATTTTTGTCATTCTGCATGAGTTTAGTAACAGAAAACATCAGTGATAAGTATATAAAGTATCGGTCAGTGCATGCAGCAGAATAAAGGCTTTTTTATTTCAGTCTTTTTGCAACTGGAATGACTTTATCCTCTTGTATGAAAAATAAATATCATAATAAAAGAAGATTCAGCATGTCCTTAAGCATCAGCTCATTTTTGACCTCCAAAAGGAAGAAAACAATGAGCAAAGAAATGCAGTACTGTTGTCATAAAAGAGAGTGTGAAGCAGATGATGTTCTATATGTCTTGGGGAAAAATGGATCAGAACTGCGTTTATTGAAAGCCTGTTGAAGTTTTCTTCAGTATAAAATTTCATATTGTATTTCAGGAGTAAAATCTGGTCACTGGAGAAATCAATGGCAAAACTGCCATTAAGGTTGCTAGGGTGGGGTTTCTCTTGTACAGCTTTATTTGAATTTAATTCAACATATGCAGAAACTAGGCTTTACTAGAAGTCCAAAATGGAAAACATAGTAAAATACCCATCTACTGGGGAGATGGCCTAGACCTATCCATTGAAAGCAGATACCATCTGAGAAGCTCAGAGACAGTCAGGTTAGGGCCATCTGTGGTTTTAGCATTGTTTTTAATCAGAGAGGCTTCATGCTATAGACGGAGGTTCACAGGAAGGGGCTATGGTATCTGGACTTACTTTTCTTAATCAGAAAGGATAGGAACTGGTCTAAAATGATGTCTACTGAGGCATCAGTAACATTGATGGAGTCTGTTTAGTTCATTGTCAGCTTCCCAATTCACTTCTTTGCAGACACTGTGCCATTTATGGTGAATATATAGAAAGGCTCAATGAATATTCCAACCCACTGGAGTTCTAGCTACTTCCAATGTGAAAGCTGTGTGAAATTGCATGTATGCACGCTGAGCTGCACTAAGACCTCCTTCACTGGTTTTACCCTGCAGGGATTAGTAGGAGGTACCTATATCCATGCCTGAAAATACTTTAAGATCAATTTAGTGACCCTAAACATCAGGCTTATGCTCATGTTCAGGCTTAGATGATAAAAAAGGTTGTCTTGGGAGGTGGAAGAGGTGATAGGAGCAGACCCTTTGCATCCTCTGAATCTTCATGATTTTAATAGGTTACCATTGTACAGAAATAATTTTGATACAGAGACATGGAGAACAAGGGGGAAAAATGATTGGTGTGCTTTTTAAGTATTAACCACATGCAGCCAGCTGCTTTTTGCCATTGCTACTTCAAGTGATCAAAAAGAGGGAAAAAAAAAACCTGAAGGTTGGAAAAATATTTCTCTCTCTTCATCCCTTACAGATTGCTCACTTCATGGATGTAAAAGCATTTTGTTCACATGTTCAGGGCTGTGCCTGAAGGCCCAGAGTGGATTGCTAGAATCTATAAGAGATTTAAAATATTTTATTTTGGTTTTTTTTTTGTTTTTCTTTTAGAACCAGTGCCTACCCTGGTCAGAATTTTTCTTATCCAGCAGTGTAATAAAGATTAGAAATACGGTGGTATATTAGGAAATGGAGGAAAAAATTTTGTTGCTGATTACACAGGGACTCTGACCCTAAAATCTGTGTGCAGACAGGATAGTCATTGCCTATTCAATAAGATCGCTTCTAGTTGCAGCGCTGGCGTGGTTCTCAGGCTGATTCCGAGAAGTCACACCATCCTCCTTTGGGGGAGGGAGGGATGCTCTAGTAGTGAAGAAAACATGCCTTAGAGAGCTGACTTCAGCTGCCAGGTCTGCCAGCATGTCACTCAATCATTCTCTGCATCGACTCCTCATTTGTAAGGTGAGGACCGCCCCCCTCACAGGGCTGTGCGAGGATAATGCTACTCAAGATCATAACATCTAAGGACTTTAAGGTAATCAGTATTTAAAATAAGAAGACGGTACAATTCTGTCTTATTGAAGTTCTATTTTACTTGTTTAATAAGTAGTTGATCCAGTCGTATAGAACTTACATAGCCAGTATGTTTCTTGAAATTATACCTTGTCTTTAGTCACCTGTAGTATTTACTGATGTGTCCACACACCAGACTTCTCATGACTCTCAGGGTGTCAGCTGCTGAGTGGGGAGCCTTTGGGGCCTTTCTGAGAGCTTTTAGGCTGCCTGCCAAGGAGCCAGGGGTGACTAGGGATCTAAGCATGTCTGTGCTACATGCTACTTAGGTGGAGGTGCTGTAAAGCCTAGTGTCTGTCATACCTGTGGAAGAAATATGGAAGCTTGGAGAATTCAAGGGCTTTAGAGTTCTGAAGGTCCCAGCTCAACTGGGATTTCTTTGTTTGTTCCTGGAGCTTCAAGCTAACAAGCTGTTTGGCAACACATGACCAGGGTTTATAGGCTCATACCTACGTTACTAAGAAATATAAGAAAATATTTCACAATATTTCTTTCCAGATTTTGAACCTGAAGAACAGTCTGAACTTTTTTGTTCCAAAAAATGGAACAGTATTTTCCACCTGAACTTTGGAATATCCTGCAGAATAGGAATTTTTTCTGGTGACCTGCTCTGGTGCAGCTTTATCTGAACTGCAAAAAGGACCTGCTGTCCTGGGATGGAAGCCTTTTCAGTCTAATTCAAACTGAGACTCAGGGAGATTAGTGCCGTTGCAACTGAAGGGTATTAGGAAGAGGGAAAGGTTGGGAGAAAACCTTTTTGGGATTTGATCAATGTGTAACTGGATGGATCTGCTTCTCTTGAAAGAAAAGACTCTTGGTTTTTGTCTTCTCTTGTCTCAAATAATGTTGTTCTGTGTTCTGAACTGCTTTATTTATTATCCTTTAGGCAGGAGAATGTCTAAAAATTGTCTCTTACTGAGATGTTAATTACAATTGACACAATCTCGCTATCATAAACCATAAGCTATTTTCCCACTGATTAAGGTATTATGTGTTTTTTAACCTGCAGGAAACGTTGCTTTCCTTTGTTCATTATCTCCTGCAAGATGATGAGTTCTAATCAAGAGGAGGTCACTTTGGGCGCTTTTCTCCAGTATATTGAAGATATGGGGATGAAGGCCTATGATGGCTTGGTTATACAGAATGCATCAGACATTGCTCGAGAGAATGATCGCATGAGGAATGAAACAAACCTGGCTTACTTGAAAGAAAAGAGTGAAAAACGCCGAAAACAAGAAGAAGCAATAAAACGGTAAATATTTTGACAAAAGATGAGTGGTCTGGCAGAGTGAATGAACAGTGAGGGACTCAGTCTCAGATATGGTAAATATGTGTAGACCAGTTCATTTCTAAGCAGCTTGCTGGTAAAAGCAGTATAGACCATTGGCCCATGTCAGGCTGCAATTGCACATGTTTTACATTGTGTAGATATGATGCTGAATGGTTCTACCTCCCTCAACAGAAGAGGGTATTCCTATCCAAATGTATTCAGTTTGAGCATGTGTGGCATCTTCAGCAGGTGTGATTTGTAACAAAAAGTTTAGGTGTTTGGAATAAGAGATGTAGATCCAACAAAAAATAGGTCCTCTTCCACATAGTGCTTTTAGATGGACAGTGTATACTTTGTGCAAAGATATATTGGTGTGTGAGCTCTTGTAAAACAGGGACAGCCACACAGATTGAAATAAACTCTCCGTGAGTTGATGTTTCAAGTCTGATAAATTTTCAAAACTCTCTAATCGCTGTCTGAGTTTTTACAAAAAAAGTCTGTTATTTATTATTTCCTCACTATTCTGCATGCTCTGAAGTCAGTAAAAATATTGCAATCATTTAAAATAAAATGGATCAAGCCCCTGATGGGCAGAGCCCTGTAATAGCTCTTCTTGAACAATTCCATCGATTTTAATTGACAGTTAATGAGAGGAGCACTCACATGACCTGGCCTCTTGTGCCAATGGATAGCAATGAAATCTCTGCAGCCTCTTGGAGAGGAAAAGAAGGTTGAACAGCATAGGTATAACTATTTATTATATACACATTTGCATACAAAAAATTGTGTTTTCTTGAGGAGAGGGACAAATTGTGTAATACAAGTAAATAAATGTTCCATCTAAATGCTAAACTTTTATGCATAAAGGGATGGCTTGAGCACAAACTGATAGGTCCTTTGAATATTTTCCCCCAGCGTGAATATTCTGCATTTCAGTTTAAGTGATTAAATTTTATCCTATGTCTTGGGTACTGTACATCCAGGTATAATAGACATGCTGTGTTGTGAATGTTCCAGCAATGCCTTGGTAGTCTGGAAATTTTGATGAAATGTTTAAAGCAAAAGAGCAACACATGTAGTCTGAGAGAGGAGGGACAAGAAATGTAAAGCAAAATTATGGCTGCTTTACGTTCCAGGAAGTAGAATTTTTTGGATTGTCACTAATTTGGTTGGGGGGATAAGAGTAATGTGAAGTTAAGGTGAATAATGAGAGCCCATGCAATGCGTATTTTCATATCTTCTGGACTATTATCTTGTCAGCTTAACTTCTGGGTGATGTTTAGGGGGATTCAAACTATTGGAGAGTCAAAGGCATAGCTTGATTGCCGCAGGAGCCATACTATGCACAACATCATGAGAGAAAATGTTTGTCCTTGCAGAAGATTAATGTAGGAGGGATTTTTTTGGTTTGTTTTGATTTATGCTGGATATGCATTTTGTTTCATAGCTGCCATCTTTGTTTAGTGTTCACCTCTCTCTTTTGATTACTGAATAACTATATAAACTTCAAAATTTCCAAGAGGAAAGGGTAGGGAGACCCAGCTCAAAATATTTCTTAATATGATGGAGAGGCAAGTTAAGTTCCAGTTACATGAAGCAGAGGAAGAATTTGAATCTGTCTTACCTGCTAAGTGAGTGCATACAAAAGTGCTAGTCAATAAATTGCTATTTCAAAGTAGTGAGATGAAGAGTACTTTCTCATCTTACATTGCTGGCTCTTGCCCAGTGAGGAAAATAATAATAATAATAAAAAAAAACCACAAAACCAAAATTTGTAAGTATTCTGAATTTAGTGAAACTTCACTAATTGATTAATGTAAAATTGTCTGGAAAAATAAATTCCCCAGTCTTTGTAGCAACTTCTTAATTTGACGATAAACTATGTTAAGCTGTTGATGTGTACAGATGTATTTAGAATATAGTCATCAGAGCTGACAGCTAATTAGGCTGTGCTCTGGCTAACCTGTTTACATGCAGTTTAGTACATGTGACCATAAGGGTCACTAAGTGCCAGAACAGGTTTTGTTATGAGTAAGCTTCTTGAGGCATGAGAGAGTACATTGTGGACCTACCTGGTTCTTTACAGTCCTCTAGCCAAGCTTCTCTACCTAATCTGAATGGCGGTAACAGTACTTCCTACCTTGTGGTTGGTTTGTGTGGTTCTGTTTATTGATCTTGGCAAAGTGATTTGATGAAGAGCTCTGGATAAGTGCAGATGATTTAGGGCTGAGCCAAACCATTAAATTCTTGCTCTTGCTAAACTGAGATCACTGAGAACAGTGCTGTGCTCCCCAGATACAGCGTCAGAAGACACAAGGAAGATTACCAGCAATACAGTGGGTTTATCAGAGGAACAGCGTGTATATATATATATGTGGACTGGAGGCATCAACATTTCTTGGATATAGTGCTCTTCTGTGGGAAACCATGTTTGCAGTGGTGCCCTCTTCTTCCTCCCCACTTGGCTTATCTCAGTAACGTTGAGAGGGGAAACAATATCCATCTGAGGAAATGAAGTAGCAAAAACACCTTAAGAAATCTTGGAAAATGCTGTATTCAAGTCTTTTTCTCTGTCTTTTTCTTGTGTAAACTTGGAGAAGGAAGATGACATATTTTTGATCAACCCTTCATTAGGAAAACTAAAAGCAATGGCAGACTAAGGGAGAACATCTGATTTAACTACAGAAACCATGATGTCTGAAGTCACTTAGGCTGATTGCAATTGAGCCTTCTCCCTGTAGTAACCTCCAGAGATTGATGCAAGACCATGTTGTCTATTGAAACACAGGAAAGGTAAAGCAGAATTATTGATTTCTTCTTTGTTCTGTACTATTTTCCTTATGCCTTTACCTTACCTTGGTGGGGTTTTATATTATCCCTGATTCCTGATAGTGTGGCCTGGTTTGCAAGTGGTGCACATGTGCAGTGATAACAGTGTTACCAGTCTGGAAACTATCAACAGCTAAAAACAATCTCCGTAGCAACAAGGGAGTCATCCCCTGTGATTAACCACAGGTAGATTTTGAGCAGGAGAGGGACTTCCAGCAAACACCCTCTTTTGCTTGTAGGAATCAAAATAAAGCATCTATAAGTCTTTGGCACCTAGTGAAAATTACCTAATAGTCAAATTACTGAATTTTTGAGAATCTATTCAGTTTTAGTGTTCAGGGGGTCTCTTTTAGAAGAAGGCTGATCATGTATATTAACAACATAGTAATGAGTAATTTATTATCTAATAAAGTGGTGGTATTCACACACAACACTATTTGGAAGCAGCTGTTATTTACCTAAATCATCTCGTAACCATGCTGAATGACTTAAAATTTCATTGAAATACATTAGTCTGAGCAGTTTGGAAACAAGATCTGAAAAATGACCTTACAAACAAACAAAAAAAAGGCTGTTTGATTTTATGTTTTTGCCTTCCTCAGGATACATTTTGTTGTGTTTCTTCAGTAGCACTGATGTACCTTCAGTGTGATTGCTATCTCATCATGTGTTGTTCTGATAGGTTAATTGTGGGGAAAAATGTATAGAGCTATTATATATTGCAGGGGATAAAACACATCATTGGAAAAAAACCCCGAGTAGTCTTTGTCTGATATTGCTGAGCTGAGTCAGCTGATCTGATCTGAATTTCTGACCTAATTTTAGTATGGTACTTAGCGATCATGCAGAGAAAATAAGGTTAATGTGCTGATCAGTAGCTGAGAGTAAGCCACAATAAATATCTTAGTATATATCTATTTTTAGGCCTAATTTCTGACCTTTTTTCTTCCATCTTTTACTTGTGTGGTCTCACTACTTGATCATTCACTACTTGGCTGTTCAGGCAGCTGTGTCGAGACCAAAAGAACATACTGGCATATTGCCCACAGAGCTTATAAATTGCAAATAAAGTTATGAAGCAGTATCATTTTCACTGGCAATAAAGTTGCAGTACTCTGAGAAGTACATTTGCCATGATACAATATCTGCCATAGGCAGTGTTTCTGGGAACAGAAGGTAGATTTGCCTCAGCTGTTACTGGTGCCAGGGAAAAGGTGAGTATTTTGAGTTTATATAGGGCATCTGTTAGAATGAGCAGTTGCTTTCTGACTCATCCACAATTGAAATACATATATTTAGATTCTTTATCTCTATTATACATAGTCTTCTTGTGGATACTTCACCAGTGCTTTTTTTAATTGTATAAATACAAAAATCTTGTTAAGAAACAAATAATAAACCCTCTTCCTCCTTTGAAGACTGAGACATTAATCATAGGGAGTGGCTGGGGTTGTACACTTTCATAGGAGATGTATGCTTTCAAAGTTTTGGCTTCTAGTTTTAGGTGTCATTTAAGCTACTGTTTCTGTCAGGAATGTCATCATTTTGATTTATAACACTATGAAGATGTGACTGCTCTGGTGTAATGCTAATGTGTTAGCAGGCATGAGTTACTACCTGCTAAACCCTGGACTTAGCCATCAAAATATTTATTTCTGCTTCAAATGGTTTCACTGACTTGTAGCTCATTCCCAGCACCTAAAAGGCTCTGTGGAAAGCCTTGTTTCTGCTTGTTGAGGGCAGTATCCAGACAGATGCTGTCAAGAGGAGGAGCTTTTAGGAGCACTGTTCTGTGCTAAAGCTAGCAGAAATGGGCCAGCCAGCCAGTGGCAGAGTTAAGCTCTTGTAATAAAGAAGGAATTGTAATGAACAGCTGTTATCCTAACCTCTCCTTCCTTTGGCAAATCAAATATTGAAGACTAACCAATCGGCAAAAGTAAGATAATATTTTTCTCTTGCTCTATTTCGGGTTTTTTTTGTTAGGTTTTTTTTTAAAGTGTGGAAGTAATAGAATTCAGGTATTATCCGTCTGTAGTTTTCTGTAGCCTCTGTCTTTGGGTTCCTTCATAAACAAGACACAAGTTATGTGGTTATGTGTCCTTCAGCTAAAATGTTAAGCGTTATCAAGTGTGGGTTACAGCAAGCAAATAAAAAATAATTTATTTGCATGAGATTATTCATTGCCAAAAGCTCTGTTCAGCTGGGAAAATGTGTATAATCTTAGAGTATATGGGCATGCTGAGGTGTTTCTACCAAAAGATTTCTACCAGAGTCAAAAATAACCTAAGCAAAATAATTTCATTATGAACTTGCTGTTTATAATAATGTCTTGAAATCAGAAGAATAGGTAAAAGAATGCTTAAAGTAATGTATCTTCTTTTTCTTAACACTTGTCTGTAGTTGAAGTTTTGAGTAGTGAACTACACATTCCTAATTTTGGAAGAATGCCTACACTTATTAGATTACAATATGCTTACAGCCAGGCCTCAAGAAAAATGTGAAGGAAATGCAATAAGTGTTTTGGGTTATGGCGAGGGGCTAGGCTGAAATACCTGCAAGCACATTATTGAGGTGTTACAGACTTGTGAACTTGTTCTTATTACATAGGTGTGTCTGTGTGGGTCTTTCGTGGCGTTTTCTGTGGTGTTTTGTTTGGTGGGGTTTCGTTGTTTGTTTGGGTTTTTGTTTGGTTGTTTTTTTTCTGTTCTTAATTCACATCTAAGTTCACTCAGTGAATGTGATTTTTGGATATGAGGTCAGTGGTGTGTGTTCCTTTAATCAAAGGGTATGTGTTATGAGGAAGCTTAATTGTGGCACTGGCTGTTTTCCTTATCTCCCTCCTGGACATGTTGCATACTTGTTTCATCCTAGATTAAATTATTGCTGTAAATACCACCTTTATGGTGGAAGGGGCTGATGAGGTGTAATAGAGACTAATTTTAATATGATTTCAAAACCTCTCATGAAATTATCATAGGGTGTCTTTTGAAGTTGTCTTGACATAGAAAGAGTAGCATTGATAGGTTTTTTTTCCATGAAGAGTACGTAAAATGGTTGTGCAGTCAGTGACCTCCAAATGTATTTTTGTTGCATTTATAAGAAAACAGATGTGATGATCTAGCCAACAAATCCTCCCTTCCAAATGCTCATATCCATATGGCTGCCTGTATTATTGCCACACAAAATAAACAACAGACACAATGCAAACTACATTATATTGCTGTTGCTGTTATTCTGAGTTTTATTTTAGGACAGTCATACAACAAATGTCATTTAAAATTTACCATAGGGACTGATAGCCTGCTTGGTAATCCCAAGTACCAAGGAAATAAAGCAGAAATCCTTAACAGTTTACTATCTAAATCCCAATGTTATTTTCAACAAATCTTCCATGATCTTAGGGCTCCTGCCTACAACTTTTACTCTTTTGGGGGGATGTTATATGATCTCTTTCCCTTCATCATTCCACAAATTGCTTAGCTGTATACTAGCCCAACAGGTAAGCAGATGTATTTTTGCTCAGGATTCATTTGCTATGAATAAAAAAGCATAAATTGGAATGGTGGGGTCATAGAAAGCCCAGAGGACTTCTAAATAGTTTACAAACCCCTTTTCTTCTTGTAAAAATCCGGCCTAAGTGACTGTGCTATTGATATTCGCAGGCTGTCTGACCACCTGTGCGGATGAGTGAACTGGCCTTGCTCCAGTTCAATTTGGGTGTGTGTTCCCATACAGCCTACAGGCTGGTGCCTCCTTGGCAGACTGAGTCATTCTGGGGGAGATCTGTTGTACCACTGGGAGACAGTCCTTGACATACCATTGCCGAAAGTTGCTGGCAGGGGAGCGGGGTGGGGCAGTGGTATATGGATCTTGAAGTCCAGGTTTTAGTCATTTATTCCCACTCCACTTTTATTTCTAGTTGTTTGTTTGTTTTAAACTTTATTTTTATTACTCTTTAACTGTAGGATGTGGGATTGTAATTTTAACCTGGTAGTGAAAATTATCCAGCACTGCCTCTAACAAAAAGCCCCCCTTAGCAAGACAGAGATGTGTGTAGAGCTGTGGGGAAGGTGATATTTTGCACAACCCTCTAGGGTTCTGGTGCTGCTGCTATTTCTAGTCAAAGATTTGCATTTGCTTGGAAAATGTCTTCAAGTATGTTATTAAATTGCATAGAATAGAGCAGAAATAAATACAATCTGTTATTGTGAAGACTGGATTTAAAAAAAAGGAAGACAGTTTTGAAGCACGCCCAGATAGAGTCTTTATAACTAATTTAGGTTGGACTTCATTAATGGATAAATACATTCGGTAAAACAGCACAACTAATATGCCACGTAACATTAATAATGTCTAACCCAGGACTGCTGGCAAAATTGAACCATTGATCTGTTCTGGTTCAAGGCTTCCAGTAACCAGAAAGTACTCCATGCTGAAGTTCACTGACACCTGACAAATGTTTTAATTGTCTGTGACCTGAATTAAGAACTCATGTTACAACCTGAAGGACAGATACTTGTACAGAAGACATGCAGCAAGCAGTCTCATGACCCACAAGTAGCAAAACTGCAGCTAGCCACACTCCTACATGTGCAAACATGCAGGTTCAGCCACATGCACCTTGGAAATTCTGCTGAAACTGTCTGTAATAAACACTGGGAACATGCAGCACCGGTTGAGAACCCATCAGGACTGAAGGTCTGTGCTAGCGTTAAAATGATACAAGTGAATCTTCCTGTGCCTTCAGGAAAATCCATTGTTTAACAATACCTGTTCATACAGTTGAAGAAAAACAAACATGTTCTTTGAGCAAAACAGCTCAGTGCATTGCTCTTTCCAGGGCCATAAATCACAGCTCTATTTTGCTGTCGTTAATAATAATAGATTTCTTCATGCCCCACCCAGCTGGCAGGAATTTACTCCCTTTGCGTGTTCTCCTTCTCAGCACCCTTCTGACAGGCAATGCATGCTTTTATTTATTTATTTATTTTCCTCCACAGGAAAGCACAAACATAGCATGGTGCTCAAGAATGTAATTGGGATGTTTATTTTCTTAGACTAAAGAAGAGATTCTGCTCTTGGGTATACGGTTATGCCCTTGAAAGCAGAGAATACCAGTACCGACCACCTCTGCAGCAGCAGCAGCTGGTGGTGGGCATCTTTTTGCCGAGTTATGCTACATCAGTGGCTAAAATTTGTATGAAAACAGGAATGTGCATGTGTACTGGTAAGATTTTTATGCTGTTGATTAAAAATGAGAGTATGGAGAGATTAGAGAGGAAATGGATTGCAGAGACATTACTAGCTGTAGGTTTCATAGTTAATTTGAGACTCCTTTTATTTTTCCTTCTGGCTTTCCACTCTAATTTGTCTTGTAATTCTAAGTGAAGTCAATTTAAAAATATTTTTAAAAAGCAAACAAACAAACAAAAAAACCCACAAAACAAAAATCAAAACAAAAAAATCCAACCAAACAAACCCAAAACCAACCAACCAAAAAAAACCCCACCATGTGGAGTGTGTCCTCAGCACTGGGCTGTCATCAACAATATAGAGCCAGCAGCCATCTGCTGTGGCAAGAGGCTGTGGCAGAGCTGGTGTGGGTGAGCACCGCTCAGCCCTCCGGAGAGCCCCACTCAGCCGGGGGTGGGCAGTGCCCGTCAGCTGCTCGGGGTGAACCCTGCAGCTCCCCGTGCGAGCTGCCAGGAGCCTGTGAATGAGCAAAGTGAGCTGGTTTGGTCCCACAGAAGGCAGTCATTAAGTGGAATTGTTTTTTATTTTATTT
The DNA here is from genome assembly GCF_949628215.1 of Phalacrocorax aristotelis. Classification (NCBI taxonomy): domain Eukaryota; kingdom Metazoa; phylum Chordata; class Aves; order Suliformes; family Phalacrocoracidae; genus Phalacrocorax; species Phalacrocorax aristotelis. The sequence goes on along the minus strand of NC_134282.1, from coordinate 20,349,067 downwards.
TTTATTGCTCAGTACCCAAGGACCCCCAATGGAAATTAGATTCCTCTGCAACACTAACCCAGCGCACACATGCAGCACAAAGGCAGCTCACAGCGTGAGCTGAAATTGTACCCAACAGGTGACTAAAGGGACAGCTGAAGAGCTAAGGGACTGCTCATTTCCTTCCCTATATTAGTACAGCAAAGAATAAACTGACGTGTATCCCCAGTGGTTTTGATGAATTACATCCAGCAGTACTCTCTGAAAGCTAGAGAGAAACAAACATTTCCAATAGACTCCGGCAGATGCTTCTGGAACATGTCGAGATTGAGGGCCACAGTCAGCTAAAACCCACAGAAATATTCCTGCCAGCAAGCGTGTTACTTGACAAAACTGTAACATTTTAAAAGATCAAAAATGAGAGTAACTGTCGGGTTTACCATAAATTAGTAAGATTTACCTGAGTTTAATCCATTTCTCCTTTTGGTGGATTATATAGGGTGTATCTCACCAGTAGATCCTCTGCTAGCTGAGGGCACTTTAGTTATTAAGTTGAGATCACATGTTAGGAGCCATTAAGTGAATTGCTTTGTACAGCCTTTCCCTGAATGCTAGGGCAAATGCAGTATTTCATACCCTTAGCTAATTTCATGCTGTAATTTAATTTCTGAAACATACTTTTAATTGAATCTTTAAAGACAAAAGGAAACTGCTGAGTCCTTTAGTATTGCAAAAGAGATTGTTTAAAAATGTAGCCCATCTAGAGAATAATCTTCTATAATTAAACATAAAGTTTGTTTTGCTTCTCTGCATGCAGCTACGGAGAAGCAAATTCCTGCTGTCTGCAGAAAGCTCAGGGCTGAAAGAGGGGTATTGGGGAATGTGAGAAGTTATTTATCTTATGTCAGCTTTGTAACTCTGACATGAGACAATCCTGCAGCCCTCCACAGTGTGCAAGTCTGAATAAGTAACCAAAGAGAGGCTAATTAAAAAATTAGTCTGCTAACATCAAAATCACATTAGTAGGAGCTCTGACTAGTGATCTCATTTTTCTAATTTTTGGTAATGAGATGAACTTGAGAGAGATGTCAGCAATTTTGTAATAAACAAAACCGAGTAGCACAACAGAATCAGTTATTTGCATCTTGAAACTGCATCCATTATTTTAGTGGTTAGATTTTTATATTCATCTTCCATAAGCAGAGAGATTCAAGGTAGTTTCAGTAAAAATCCATATAATCTGTTATGCAATTTTGTTATGGGAGAAACATCTTGATAGGATCAGTAGTGGTGCAGGTCTTCAATTCTATGGACATCCGATTAAAAATAATTACAATCAACGCTAAATGCAGCCCACTAACGGAGAGGAAATCCTGGAGCATCAGTTTGTGTTTTAATGTTCTGATTCCTTTAAATCAGCAAGTGATTTGCAATGGAGATTTTCCCTTTTATTGCTATTGGAGAAAAATCTGTGATACACAGTGGAAGTGAGATGTGTATGGGGACATGAAGAATGTAAGTGGAGTAAAAAGCATAAGGTTAGGAAAGAGAAAGATCTGAAATTAACCCATGAAGCCCCAACACAGTGACTTCTAATAAAGGGAAAGAACAAAAGCAACATCTTGTTCTTTACTTGCTGGGAGCGCTCTGCACTTCAAGATGCCCTGAGTTGATAGTAATTACAGGCATCAATGGTGCTGCAGGTTTTGAGAGCAGCCCCATGTAAGTGATGGAAGAGTTTGGAAGCCAGTGTAGGTGCAGGGGGAATCCACTTGGCTTTAACTCAAATTTAATTTTTATTTGGTCTTCTTGCTCAAAGGAAATATTGAGAAAATCAATTGTCTTTTTCAATACAGGTTATCTCTTTTCAAGCACTTCTACAACAAGCATGGAGGCAAAGGGCTAACTTTTATTAAAACTTCCAATTGCATTGAGGTCTGCCTGGTCTTATGTAATTGCTCAGAGACTTGGGCACTCACTCTTAATGGTTAGGCTCCTTGTAAGTTTTTGCTTGAAGGTTGTTTGTTGCGCAGTATCAGAAGTTATTTCTGGACTTGGATATCTTTTCTCTTGGAGCAGTAACACACATAAAAATCACCTGAACATATATTAAATGCTGAAGGTCAAGGTATGCCAAGGTCTTTGGGTATTTCATGGTAGACCATAGTGAGGTTCCTTAAAGGGCAGAATGGTGTGCCTCAGTCAGGTAAAATGGTCCTATGGCTGCCCCTACAGGAACAGAATCATCTCTATAAACCTGGCAAGTAGCTCCAGCTGTATCCTGTCACAGAGTTAGTGATGGCAGCCCATACAATTCCGGTCTCCATCAGCCTGTTGTGTTAGCAAGCTGCTTAATTTGGTACCAGAGGTTAAAACTCTGATATGTTTTCTACCTCAGTATCAGGAACATCTTTCACACGAATCCCTTGTGTTGATTCTCAGCCTGTGGATTACCACATAAAAAACCAAAATGACTGAATTTTAGAGTTGTTTTGAATGCTTTTTGTTATTACACTAGAACAATTGTTCCCCGTTCTTCTCTCTAGCAGTTATATCTGTGTTTTGAGGGCTGAAGCAGAAATACAATTTTCTGTATATTTAAACAGAGAAGTATACTGAAATTTACATACTGCAACATGTGCCAAATACACAGCTGCTTTCAAAGACTGAACTGAAAGCATTTGTGTTACATGGCCATTGTTTTGAGATTAAAAGATTTTAATCAGCATATCACAAATACCAGTTAAGAGATAATTTAAATTGTTTCAGCCTTACATCTGAACTGTTAGGCTAAGCAAAGTGCAGCTTTTTTTCCTAGGAAATCATATTCCTGCATTGTTAATCTGAATTCTGCTACGTCTGTGATGAAGCAGATCAAGAACTGCATATATACTTGCCATGGCAACCCCTGTATCACATGACACACACTAGTTCAGCCTAAGAGCTTCATGGCTTATTAAACAGGCACGCACAGACCCAGACACACACCATTTTGCCATGTGACTGCTCTAGCCCTGGCAGCTTTTTAAAGGGAAACTATATTTAAGCATCATAGTGTTTTCATCAGCATCATCTTGCCCAAGTTCCTTCTTCTTTTAGATTCTGTGTGTTGGGTTTTTAAAAAGAATGGGTGAAGGTTGACAAGACTCTGCTTATAGGTATTTTCTTCTGTTTGTATTTCATTTAGGGGAAAAAAATCTATGTGTAAAGATTAAATAGTGGGGTAGGGTTTTATTTATTTATTTATTTTTAATTTGGAAATGAAGGGGCTTTTGGTGCAGTTGAGTGAACAATACTCTGCTTTTTTGGACACTTTTTCTGCTCTCGCCTCCTGTGGGCTTTTGCTAGATTTCAGGAGAGTAAATGAGGACAGAGTGAAAAAGGCCTTGGTCCATTCCAGTATCAGCAAAGCATTCCCAAAATATTTGCCTGAAAACACCTTTGCTCCTTGCTGTTTAAGACACTTCCTGTTAGACCTGATGATGATGATGACAATGATCTCTAACTCCTGACCCAGCAAAATATAGCCTGATACAAGTTTTTCCTAATGTTGCTTGTTTAAAAGGAGTTATTTGTGGCACTCGCTTAGCAAATCTGAGGGGCTGCAACCTCAAGGGAATGAGAGGTGGTGAGCAAAGAGAAGTAAGAGGTGGGGCTGGAGTTGAGCAAGTTTGGCTGTCTGCCCCTTAACGTCCCCAAAGGAAAGAACAACAGAAATGCAGTCTTGTCTCGATTCCATTGCTAAAGGGCAGGCGCAGAGAATGCTGCTGCTACTGGTGTCACCTCTGCTGCCCACTGGCGCTGTTTTTGAGGAGGAGCACACTTGTAGCTCAGAGAAGAGCTGCTGGGAAAACAGGTTCTTTACCAAAACACCATGCAATGGAAAGGAATCCCTTTCCCATTCTGTTTACCTTTCCTCTATCGGATGCCTGATTTGAAGTGGCATGTTTTTTCTTTCTCATCTAGTTGGAACCTGACGTTTTTGTGGCAAGGGCTTCATTTGAGCCCAGATACATTGCCAGGTGTCTGACTAAAATGGAGAATAACACTGCACAGCAACAACACATTGTGAAAAGACTGTATTAGTCTTAATTAGTAATTACCCCCCAAACCCCCTAAGTTATTTAGTTTCCTATATCCACTGTGCAGATGCAATTTACGAAGAGTTAGAGAGAGGCTGACCCTCAAGTTCATGTGCTGAAATTAATCATTTTTGTGAGTTATGTTGTTACTTTTGAACTTAAGGAAAATCTATTTTCATTGTCCGGTTCCATTCTGTCAGATTTTCATCTTCATTTCCCAAGTAATCAGTCAAGGTGCAAAGACTTATAATTAAAGCTATTCAGCAAGAGACTGCTGGTTCCTTGTGTTCTGTTTCAAATTAGTTTATTCTTTGGTTACCATTTTGGAGATGATCCATGATAAGGGAGCAATAACTTGTTTGGACATTAATTAAAGAGGTACCTGTACGTAAATTGACCATTAAACAGAGAAGCAGTATTATATTCATTATTAAGGATACAGATTAGAAAGGTGTTCTCTTCTGAAGTGTGCACCGTGCATCTCTGACAGCAATTGTACAAGGATTCTAATGCAAAATCAGCATTTGAGTAAGAAGACATTTTTAGATGGTGTGTAATAAAAAGTCTTTTAGTGGGATAAGGTATTTTACATTACTGTTTTAACTGTATTTTATGACAGTACTGATTTTTCAGCATCTCTAACTACTTTGTTACTAATACCTGCTCTTATATTATTAAGAGGGAAGGGAAGGGGAACTTAGAGATCACTTCTTTCTTATGAAGGCACCCTGAACAAAGGCCCTGCCCACTCCACTGAAACGTAGTAAAGATTTTTACAACCCCTCCTAGCAGTGTGCTACCACTGCATAGTCCTAGGCCTGCAGAAGTGGAATAGTGGCAGCAATATTTCCCCTTTTGTGTGCAGTGAAAGAAGTGGTTTTTCAGAATTCCTTCATGCCTACAAGTCGGATTGCATTTTCAAGAGATTACTGAAAATAAATCTTTTCTGAAAAACTGGCCCAAACTTGTCTTCTATTCCAGAATTTCAAATTTCCTTTCTTCAGTTAAATAATCAGGAGTTTTGCTATCTAAAGGTTTGTATTTAAGCCACAGGTTTCTAGATTGTGTTTGTTGGCAGTTACAGCAGTGGAAGAGGCTATTTAGGCTCATGACAAAATATTTTGACTAGCCTCTTCCTACTTACTCATTTGTTTGTCCTCGGTATGTTTATTATGAATTATCTTCCCAAGAGATTATAAACAAGATGGTAGTTTTCACTAGGTGATCTTTGCTGTCATTTAATGATGGGCTGATCCATGAGGTTCTGTACAAAAGGGGATTGTCAGGCTGGGACTAAAATTTTTGGAAATAATGTCATTACCACAATACATCATAAAAGAAAAGCCCAGTAACTTCATTGCAAGATAGTTAAGGTTGCTAAGAGACAGAATGTAATTATCTGCCAATTTTTTTATGATTCCCAAACACTTAGAAGGGTGAGAGCTGTTGACTGCCCTGAATTCTAAACTATGCACAAAATAAGCCAAATGCATTCTGTTGTCAAATGCAGTTTTAAGGGCATCTGAAAATGACACAACAGCTTTAAGTTTGACCTGTGGGGTTTTCTTTCTAAATGTATGATATCAGTTATTTTCGTTTCCCTCTCACTCTGGAAATCTACATATAGTGCATGCATTTTGACTGATAATACAGGAAATGTGAAAAAAAAATATATAGAAACATACCATTTTTCTAGAAAAAGACTTACAGCTACACTTTCTTGAAAATGCTATGTTCTTACCTTAATAGTAGCAATATTCTGAATACAATTCCTGTATTATGTGTTTTATTCCTGTATTATGATTCCATTATTGATATATGCCAGTGTTAATTTAAGGTTGACCACCATGAGTCATTGACTCATTTTATGTTTCTTTTTCTAAAATGTTTTGTGTTGTGCTGGCTCTTTGAGATAAGTACTGCAATTTGTTTTGGGTGCAAACTAAGTTTGTGACACAATGAAGTTTACGTTTCTCTGTGTCACTGTGGCTATTATGTAGACAGTATAAGATTCATACCATCCTAAGTTATTCATTTTCTTGGTTTTAAGGGCATGCATCTGGTAAATTAAGTACAGGCATTAAAAGGAGAGAGAGGTTTCTCCCTCTCTTTTCAGAACGGTAACTTCTTCCATTGCTTTTTCTTTAATGGAAATAAAGATTCATTTTCAGCTAATGTGAAACACTAACTGTGAAATTTAAGAACTCACCACAATACTGAAGGAATAAGCACTCTGGCCAGCCTAATAGTAAGCTCAAATCTGAACTGGTATTCAGACAGTAGCTCTGTCCATACAGGTGCATTATTGTTTTTTGGGCTGTTGCTCTGGGAAGGTTAGGGCAGAGGGTTGTCCTGGAGTGTAGCCTTTGCCCTCTGCACCTTGCCCCAATGAGGGCTGTGATTCCTTCTGTTCACTGAAGTTCATCAGGATGGATGAAAGTAGATGTTTTCACCAAGCTTCAGCATAGCCAAACTGCAGGTCACTTCCCCAGAAAAAAATGTCCCAGAAACACTTTACCTGCCAAGCCCTTTTTTTGTAGATGCAGGTAACCTCTCACCTCCTAGCTTCCAACAGTGGAAGTCAGCATCGGGTAGTTGGAGGATTAAGTCTCGGTTGTCCTATTAAGAATGACATGTGCTGACTGCTCTCGAAAGCTGCCTCCTAGGCCACAGGAGCACAGCAAGGACTTTCTGGTGGTTGCTTCTTTTCTCTTTGGGGTCCCAGTGATCCACTGTTCGCTCCCATGTATAACATAGACAAAATGGCATGCTGCCTTAAGAAAAGGAGCCAAGCCTCTGCTGGTGAAGGGCAGAGGGAAAAGCTTTGTCACTGGGTGATCTCTTTTGACTGCAAAACCACATGTGTTGTGCCTGGGTGCAGAAAGCTGCAAGAGTAAGGAGATGCCTTTCCATGAAGGGGTTTTCTGCAAATTTTTGGTTTGTTTTTGTTTTGTTGTTGTGTGATGAACTTTTTTTCTACACCACACTAAACATGTAGTCAGGGAAAATAAAGTGTCATTTAAATAACATTCCTTTACAGATTTCAACCTCTAGATGCACAATTGTCAAGGTGAGAAAGAACTGAACCTGAAACTTTTCCCCACCTTTGAACAGTCTGAATCTCCTAATTTCTTTCTCATTTTCATTTTTCAAAAATCACTTTGGTGTGTTCTTCGAGAGCAAATGAAATACAGTTACAAAAGGCAAAAAGGGAGATTGGTTGTTTTCAACCTTTTTTGCCCCTTTCATGCAAATGAGGGGGAGGAAAAGCTTTATTCAGTCTTTAATGGCAAGGTCATCAGAACTGCATATTTATTGTAGACCTCCTATTATAAAGTGCTTTGTAAAAGACTGGGATAAACACTTTAATGATGTTGTTGGCACTCTGAATAAGGTGATGCTATGTGTACCTTGCTGTTTCTTTGGCACACAGATTTTCCTAAACTATTTCTAATTTTGCTGTCGGTAATCACCAACTCTCCACCCTATCCTTGCAATGTGGAGATAACATAAGTAAAATCTAAAAATTGAACTAATCTAAAAAATGTCTTTGAACTGAAAATCTTGGAATGACTAATGCAAAAGGGTCTTTCTTGCATGCTTTCTGTTTTGAGGTATTGGTGATAATCCTGCCATTTATAATTTTATGATGATGACCAGCCATTTTAGTTGATATTCATTTGCAAAAGAGACCTTAAAATTTTTTATGGAATATATGGCTGTTTATATTTTTATTTAATTAAAGAAATGTAAATAATTATTCCATGCACATTAGCAGCTAGTTTACAGATATATGCATTAACTACCTTAGTCTAGATAATGCATAATTTAAGTAGTGTTTTCGTCTAGCGTGTCCCCTAGTGCTGTACCCAGTCATGCTAAACCTCCTACTGCAAGGTCAATTCCATGTTTAAATGGTATATAGTAAGTCGTCTTAATTTGTTAAAATAAACACTATTTTGCCTTTTTTTTGGTATAATTAAAAAAAAAAATCTTTTATCCTTCCATATGTTTATTTATACCATGAAATTATGCATTAAGACAGAATAAAATTTTTTTGCTTTTTGGTGGAAAAAGCTGTCAGTATACCCGATGGCCTTTAATATGCTGGACTTTTTTGGTAATTAGTTGTATCTGTTTGGTTTCACGAAGTTGCACTCACCTACATTGAGCATTTCCATGACTTGTGGTCAAAATCCGCATGAACTTCAGAGGTGCTTTCCTGAGCTCAAGCCTTCATGCCCACTGTATCTGACAGTCATTCTTCTGAGTACATTAAGTTTTACCGGGCAGAGCAACCACCAGCTACTCGTTACTTGGATTTACTTCTTATGCAGTAGCTGGTTTGTATATAAATAGCATTGTGGTGCCTTCTGCTTTTGGAACCAGAAAGGAGGGAGGCCAGGAGAATGCAGGAGCCTGGGACACAGCATTACAGGGAGGTGGCTTGGATGGCAAGCTCTAGAGCTCAGCTCCTCTGTGGCAGCTGCAAGTCCCATCTGAGCATGAATTCAGGGCACAAGATAGAGCTGTTTTCCTCAGTGTTTCCAGCCAACCTTTTGCACCTGCATGTAGCTCCAGAAGAGGGCTGCTGTCACGGGCCTTAAAGCCTGCCCAAACTCACCAGCAGTGTGGCTGCATCATTACAGGTGGCTAGACCAGCCCTCTACTCAAGTTAGTGTCCAGAGACCATTTGCTTTCCTCCTGTTGATAAAGGAGGGAAGATCAGGTTAGTGGTAACTGATACATGTCCGTGTGTTGCAGTGCAGGCACAAGGTTGTGAAGGCTGGTCTAATTTTTCTCTTCCTCTCCTAGTTTCTTATTTGACTGAAAAATTATCTCTAGAAACTTCTGTTACCCTATCTGCTACTTGTTTATCAGGTCTGAAAATTGGTAATCCATAGGCATTCTTGTCACCTCTGGCAAAAATACCGCATAATGTTGCTTTTTCCATTTTTGTTTTCCCTTTTTTCTTTTTTTCCACACCCCCTACTTTACACTGATTCAGCTGACCTCATTGTAGTCTGAACAGCACAGCAATAGCGTGTGATAGTTAGGAGCTGTGTGCTTTGAGAGCTGCAGGTAAAGATCTCCACACTTCCCTTTCTCACTGAACAGAGCTCAAGAATTGTGAAAAAAGAGTGGTTTGAAGAATACAAGGTCAAAGCAAGGCAAAGAAACACGGAGGAAAACCCACAGAAAAGTAAAAATATTTCAAGTGTTTGGAATTCTCCTTGTCTAAGATCACCAATTGTAGTAAAAAACAGCCCAGCGCCTATTTTTCTTTCTAACTATAAACCAAAACCAGAGGTGTTTGGTGGGTTGGTGTTTTTTTTTTTTTTTTTTTTGTTGTTTGTTTCAGGTTTTGGTCTTTTTGTATGTGGTTCCTCCCCCCCCCAAGGATCAATTTAAAATCAAGGTCCACATTTTTCTTTTTCTATATGTAATTTTAAAATACTGAAATGAAAGGTCACTTCATTTTGAAGCATCTACGTGTTAAAAACCTCAAATGTCAACACTGTATACTGATTCACTGGATATACTCACTTTTTTTTTTCCGAGATAAAACACTATCAAAACTGGCATAGGCTGCAGAAAGTCTTGCTTGTAGCAAAATCCTTCATAATTTTCTCACATAAAGTATCCTGTCAGAAGATTCCAGATAAGCTCCAGTATAAATGGATAAGCGATACTTAGGAGGTTGAAAAACAAAGCAAAACAAAAAAAACCCACTGAAAACATTCATTCTACTTGCTTAAAATGGTCACCTGTATCTGTTCTCCCTGAAAGGTGGCACAGCTGTTAATCTGCCAGATCACTATGATGCTTGCTCTGTCCTGTGGGTTTGCTGTGGTTCCTATGTTGGTAACAGCAAGTAAATGTGACCGTAGCAGGCTTTTGGTGAAGCGCATAAGGGGCAATTGAGCAGCATTTCTTGAGCAACACAATTCAAAAGTCTAGAGGCAGTAAAAGGGGGCCTGAATTAGTATACACCTAATAGACTAAGATTGTGTGAAGGGCAACAGTGGTTCATCCATGTTTATCTCAATGTGCTTTATGAACTATCAGGATTTAAGGTGTCACTTATTTCATAGTACTTGTTATCAGCCTTGTGCAAGAAAGTCTCTGCTACCAGACTCAATGAAGCACAAATAAGAAAACAAAGAGAGCCAGCAGAGGAACTGAAATTCTTGGCTGTTTTCTGCCAAAACAAAAGGAACAGAGTGGTCAGATACAATTATGTGCTGTTGGCGATCCACAGTCCCACAACTAACCCTTTCAATTTCCTGGTTTGGGAACTGGCAGTCCTTTCTCCCATGTCCTCTGTAGTATATGGAAATCTATCAGCTTTCAGCAAAGAAGAGAAGGTAAGGTCTTTATAAAACGATCACAGAAAAGTAACACAAAGAGATTAATTTAGGTGTCTGCTTGCAATATAATTTTTCTCTAGCAAATCACAGTGCTAGGTTGTGCATTGAAGAAGACCTTTTAATTTCATTGGAAGAGAAAATTGAACTTTGTTTCACTTAAAACATTTAATTTTCTGTGCTTTGCCTTTTTTCCTCACTTAAGTCTAAGACTGTTAATAATACTGTTATTATTTGCATACTTCACTGGGGTTTTTTTTATCACTTTTTGTTCATGTAGATCAAAGCAAGAGATCAGGTGTACACTTGAAGAAAACTGAGGTGCTTGTTTGCTAATGGTAGCCATTTCCTAGACAGGATGGTTTTAGGCAATCCCAGTACTTCAAAAGACCTGCAGCCTGGACTGCAAAGTGTAGGCTCCACCTGTAAAAGTCAAAGCATGGCAAATAGTCCATGTTTGGTGTCCCTGTGAACTGATCGTTGTGTTGACAGTCTTATGTGTGTGTTGGCAGTTGCAGTTCTGGTGAGTGCAAGGTTTTACAGTATGTAACAGTCACCTCTTGGTTTGTGGAGCTGGTCATCTCTTTGCTTTGCAAACCACAGCTGTGTTGATGAGCAGCTGGTGCTCAGATTCAGCCATTTTCAGGTTTAATTTTGCAGCACATCCCAGTGTAAATGCTTCCACCTATATGAGCCAGGTATTAAAACTGTAACAGAAGGTGCCTGGATGAGCAGGATTGACTGAACATTTTCTCTATGCTGTAACTTAGTGTTAGAATTTGCAAGGGGATGCAAGTGTCAGTATGGTGCAGACTTGGCAGAGCTTTTGGTTTAAAATGCTTAGGTAGCTTTTTTTTATCCTAAGGGTAGCCTTAGGATAGCTAAGGTGAGTGGAACTTGTTCAGAAGGGTGAGCATGGAATGACAGCTTCAGAAAGAAATATACTGCCTGCTGTTTTTCTCTCCTTCTCCATAAAGTGAAAATATTAATCCTTTTTGGTTAGAACTAAAACTAATTACAGGTTTTGATCAAAATTGATTCGTTGCCTCCTCAGTGGTGTCTTCAATTTGGAAAAAATGTCTGTTTCTTCACTGGGGTTATGAGACCACAGGGTATAAAGATATCTAATCTTGCTGGTTTACTGCTTGTTTTTTTAAAGCTTGGGATATTTATTAGAGCCGGTGAAATACCAGCAGAAGTATTTGATGAATAATTTGGTTGACAAGCAGTGGCAAAGTTCCTTAGATGATTCATACTCTCCAATTGCCTCACCTGAAGCTTTGTAGGTGCTTTGCTTTCATTGCCATGTCCTTGTTTGTCTCTTTGCAATACTTTCTACTGAAAGTGACGCAAATCACTTTTCCCAGTGCTTTTCATCTTTCTCTCTGTGTCTGAATAGGAAACAGTGAAATATATCCTATTGTGAGCATTTCTGAGCTGGTGGTGGCTAAGGACTTTCTGGCATGTGCTCAGACCCCACTCTGAGCCCGCCCACTTGAACACAGAAGGGGAACATGAGATCCAGTTGTGTATTCTTTCAAACAAATGTCTCTTACAGGTTGATGAAGCATTCAGGGGTGAATTGAGCTTCATCTTAAAAGTAGCCAGTTTTCTCCCACTGGAGTTGTAGAACCTCATTGCATAGATGATTAAAAATTTAGTTTTCAGCCTAAAGGAAGTAGGTTTCTGGAGTAGAGTTCTCAGTCTCTGGCTTTTTTTTTTTTTTTTTTTTTTGTATTTATGAAGTCCCTCAAAGCAACAGAAAGAGAGAGGCCTTGTCAACAAGACACGATCTGTGACCATTTTTCCATTTTTCTTATGATGGAATTTCCACTTCTTGTAGCAGCTGTGTTACTATTCATTTAGGTCCTCTGTGCCTACTCATGAAGGAAACAGTTAAGACAGTTTAGTCTTTATCTTCCTTGCAGGCTGATGCTTTTAATATGATTTTTGTTGCTTTTCAATGTGAATATGTGATGGGTCTGTGGTCAGGTCATACTATACACACACTGGAAAAAAAAAGAAGGCTGGGAGGCCAAAACCCCTCACAATTTTGTAATTATAATGAAGGCTTTTGTGTCTGTTCTCCTAATTGCCTCAAGTGAACCATTTCCTGACCATGCTAATAATACATCCTATTACAATAATCATGTCTCAACCAAGTTCGAATACCTGTTGATTTGGGATGGTAGTTGTAAAGAAAAAGAGAATGAGGCACTTCTGTAGAACGTTAAATTTGCTTCCACTTTGATTTCATTGTATTTGTCCAGATGAGAAACCAGAAATTAATTCCAACTGTTTCCAAAAATCTTTAATTAATACCTTATCCTATTTTTCCCCAAACCACATTTTGTCCTGAAGTAGTGAGGGCTAACATAAAATTTAATGCAGCTTCCTTTGTTTACTAGAGTAATGTTTGGGATTAACTCATCCCTGAACTTTATTTCCAATAAATCATTGGGGAAATATTATTTTTTCATCTCTGTATGGTTTATTTGTGAGTAGCCTGTTGCATTTTGGCGCTATTGAAGTAAGAATGCTGATGTAGGGGTCCTGATTCAGCTCCTATTCATTATTCATTTTTACCCCAAATAAATAGTTCAGTACTTGCTGCTTGCATGAACCACCGTGCTGCTGAAACTGTCAGAGATTGCAGTAAGCTAAACAAAAGGTCACGAGTGATCCAGGTCGTTTAGCAATACTGCAGCAATCCATCCTTACAATTGCATAAGCAAGCAACAAATACAGTACAATCAAGTTGCCTTTCTCATCTCAGCACTGCGTGATCATTAGTGGCTTTCCACCATGTGGAGTTGTTCCACCCCAAGGGAGATGAAATCCCACCTGAGAAGTTGTTCTGTCTTAAGATGATGCATATGCCAGCTGTTTCATGTCTCCTTTCTTTGAAGGTGTGACAGGCTGTGAAGGAACAACAGAAGTGGCTGCTGACATTGCATGCGATGGCTAGCACGCTCTCTGCATCCTGGTGTTCACTCAGCAAATCAAGAGCATTAAATCAAGGCAGTAGGCCCTGCATGCCATTTGACAGTAATGGTGTGTTAAACCTACTGCTGTCTGTACATTAGAGGGATTACTAATAAAATCACAATGCTTTTTGAAAGGATGTTCCCTGATTCACCCTCAGCCAAGTTTTTCCTGGCTCTGTGGGGAGGCTTGGGAAAAGAGGGCACTAAGAGGAGTCTCATTCTGCCTCATGACTGCTGTGAAAGGCCCAGAGATAAGCAGTGCCTGTGATCTGGAGGGATGCAGTGATAGCACCTTCCATGTGCCTCTGGCACCAAGAAGGAATTGGCCCAAGAGGAGCAGTTTGCCCTTCTGATGTTTATGAGCATGATGGAGATCTTGCTTCTCACTGCAGGTTTTTTACAGTTTTCTGTAAACCTTGGGTGCCATCAAAGACAACAGACTAGCTAGACTTTGGGTCTGATCTAGTAGGTCAGTTTCTGTGTACCAGTGCTACCTACCATGTGTAAGACTTTTGCCTATACTCACAAATTACTTTCAAATTCCTATGTTAACCTACCTATAGAGCAAAATCTTCAAGAAATGAGTCTATGTTTTAAACTGCCAAGTCTGAGTTAATTTCCTAAGCATTTGAAAATACTTCAGGGTTAAATATTTTATATTTCTGGTCATGTTCATTCACTTGCTGTGGTTGTTTTAGTTATTCTTTCTCTCCAGACTCCCAGAGAACTCACTCAAAAATAATGACTCTCTTTAAAGGCATTGGGATTGGCAGGACTATTTCTAGTCTATAAAGTATTATGTGATAGGTAATTTCCACCCATATTTTCTTTGCAGACTGGGGATTGGTAAGGTAGGTGCTAAACTGTCATATTATAGCTTTTGGTAATTAAAATATAGGATGGCATTAGTATTGGTTCTGAATAATTACTTGTTTTTTGAGCAAAGCTTTGACAGATGATACTGTGGAATTTCTCCAGAAATTTGGTTTAAAAAGCTCTTCCCATGCTATAGAAAGCAGAGATTATATTTTGCAGGTAGGGCTATTTGGAAACCAGTTGGTACCATTTAATGTAAAAGATGGTTGAGTGATTTGTGGAAAATAAGGTTATCTGACAAATTCAGCCCATATTTCAGATCATAAATCATTCATAAGCTGATTGTGATTTCCACAATGAATTCATTATTCATAAGTGCCCACTGAATAATTTGTGCAAACAAATTTCAGCCTATAGAGTCCCGTGAGTTGTTTTGTGTGTTATTCTTAGAAGGTGATCATGGTGTTTGGTTTTATTTTCTTATTGTATGCAACTGTTTTAGTTTGAGGGTAGTAGATAACATTGAATAGGTCACAGAGCAAACGGAATGCCTTTCCTGTACGAGACAAAGAATATTGGTTGTGCTTTGCCATTTGCTTTTTTTAACACAACAGCATTGGTGAGTCTGTAGCTCCTTACATCTGCAAGCAGAAGCCCACAGAGGTGTGGTTCAGTTGGATCTATTCTGTCTACTCTGCTTAAGAATTTTAAGTCCAAACTCCTAGTATTGTGCAGTTCTGCACAGATTTTTCTCAGGAAATGTTTTTGTGCCTAACTGGTCCTGGCCCTCTTTTATTTATTTTTTTTTCCCAACATAATTTTTGCATGTATTTCTTTGATGCTTTCCTATTCATGAAGGCTGTGATTCAGCTGGTTTCTGGGGGAGTAGTTTACTGGGAAAGGGAGAAGGGCTTCAGAGTAGGAGATGGTAACAAGGAAATAAATAATAATAAAAAGATGTCCTGGAAATTATATATATGTTTCAAAAGTCTCCATTAAGAGGGCTTGAGCCCTCTTGTAAAGAAATCCTCGGCTCTTCTTAAGACAAGCAAGAGGCTAAAGTGTAGGGAGTATCCTGTTGGCCAGAGGACAGTTGGAAAGACTCTTGTTTGATCTCTCCTGCCATAAGCAGCAGTCTAGTGGGCAAAAAGTTACCAAAGTAGGGCTTTGGAGAGGAGGATTTTCTTCTGTCTCTGCTGCCATTATGAAATACGACATTAAGAAAGTCACGAAACCAATTTCCCTTTACTTCTCCCCTCTTCGCCTCCTGCCTCTATTCAGACTATGAGCGACTTACACATGGGACTATGTTTGACTGTGGCTGCGCTGTGCATATGATGGGGCCATGGTGGCATGTGAAGGACGTTGGAGACATTGTCCTGCCTATGGGTCCTTCCGCTTAGCCTCTGTGGCAGTGGTGTGGTGTAACCTGTGTACCTCCTGAGTAATGTGTCTTTAATTTTTTTTCCTTCATCACCTTAAGCTGAAAGCTGCTGGCTCAGAGGTCATTGGACATTTTAGGAGTCTCAGACATTTTTACTTCCTTTATGTCTTTCCATGCTTGTTTTTAATAGTGGAAAACCTCTAAATAAAATGGAGGTACCATTCCTTATTTCTGAGGCAAACTAAAGTTCAGAAGCCATTTAATTCCTTTAGTCCCTAGCAGAACAACTGGAAACAAGTTTTCAGTTTTCTCTTCATTAGAGAGAGTATATGAGTTATGAAAAGGCATTGATAAGGTACTCCTTAAGCAGCTGTTGAGATGTAAACTTTGAGGCAACAGTCCTTTTTGTGGGTAGTTTGAGTTAACAGACTGTTAACCCTGGTCTGTTTCAAAGTGATACTGAGCTGTTTCCTTGTGAGGGAAAGTAGTATACAGTGTAAAACTGCTAGTTTCATCTGTATATTTAATGTCGAGGTTTTTGTTATTGTGGGCATCAAATGCCTTGTGCACCAGACATCTGGAATGATAAGCAAACCCCATCTTTTGTGTATAGACACATAGGTAGATGTGGTAGAGTCCTGGAGTTACTAATATGCATCTTCTTGATGAGAAGAAGTCTGGAAATTGTTTGGAAAGCAATAAGTATTAAGGTTGTCTGATAGTTGTACACCCACACCACCCAGAAGCTTTAAGGAAGATTAAAAACAGCCTCACACTTCATGCTAGAATGGCATTTCTGAAGGCCTGGGCATTAAATACAGCTCATGAGAAAATCTGAGGCACTGGCTATTTGAGATTGTATTTGGATACTAGAATTAAATCAGAAAGAGAGGATACAAGCCAGAATTCCCATGAGATGTATGACGTTGTTCAAATTGCATTCCTCAGTCAATGTTTCTATTTCTATGTAGCATTTGTAATGTCAAGAGGAAAGTCTGGATAACTAGTTCAGGAGGTCTGGATGCCTCTGACCTATAGGATGAAATTTTAAGACTTTCAGCTACCAGCTAGAGATGTAATTTTGCAACAACAATATCTACTTAGTGTCAGACACAGCATGGTGACCTGTTACCACCATTGTATCAGGCAGCAATTTTTGCAGGTCTCTAGAAATAGCTCCCTTAGTTATACCCACTGGTTCTTCGCTGGGAAGGAGAGTAGAAATCAGCATCCCCATTGCTGTCATTGGATGTTATCCCAGTTTCTGAATTAAAAACATATCCCATATGTGAGTTTAGGCACTGAACCTTGGCCTGCAGTCATAATTCCGTGAATCCAGACAGCTCTCAAAATGTTGGGAAAATTTAACTGAAGGTCTAATTCGGGATTCAAATTTCACTGCCTATTAGATGCTCTCATAAGCTTTGCCAGTCTCTGAGCCACAGAAACGAAGCTGTGCTTTCCAAATAATATGCAACCAGTTTTTTCTGCTGGAGTGGGATTGGATAGTTATAAGACTATTTTCTCGTATCTAAAGTAAGCCTTCCTTCCAAGGTAGGAACAGAGCACACTTGGAGCAGTGAGAAGAAATTACTGTTGTGCTTCCAAATAAAAGGGCTGCGTGAAAGAAGAAAAAGGCCAATAGAACTTAAGCCAGTTTTGCTGCCAAAACTAGTGCTTCCTAAAGCTGTAACCTCACTGTAAAATGATGAATAAATGTACCATCTTTTGTAGTACTGATTTTGTTTGAAACAAAAAAGGAAGCATCTATATTAAAGGGCTTATCTTTTACAAACCCTTAGTTCACCTTCAATACTTTAATAAGTATAACTAATAATGATTACAGTTGAAGAGATGCCATTATGCCATATGCCCTTTCATTGGTCTCTAGGGAGTATTTGCAAGTACAAAGAGATAAATGTAAGTTACTGCTATGATAATCAAACCACGTGTGTTATAAGACACACAGAAATGATATAGTATTTAATAAAAAAGGTTTCTTTATTTAATTAAGCAACATTTCATTTAAAAACATGTATAGGCATTTGCCTTGTGTATAAGATTAAATATATGTGCCATGGAAAGGGCTAAAATTCTGTAAGCAGTAGCTGAAGATTACTTGATCAGATCTGGAGACCTCAAGAGGAGGTTTCACTTTTTATGTCCTCTCACATATTGTGCTTAAATGATCCTTCCCTTCTCCCTCTGCTTTACTGGGTACTAATCAGCTGTGTAATTGAATTGGCAACACTTTCATTGCTTAGGTTATCAGTCCACGTTTTTTACTAAATTCAGCCATCTTTATGTCTAAAAAATATATGAGCATTTGAACAGAGAAATTCACAGCTGGAGATTTTCCATCAATCAGTAAATAACAGAGACAGTGGAATTAATTTCATTTCTCCTTCATGTTTGTGCTCTAGGGTTTCTTTCTTTTCTAAAGATTTGTTTTAAAATTTATAGTTTGCCTATTGAGAATACATATTTTTAAAGGATTTCAGTGGAAGGAAAAAATGCCGTCAGTTTACTCTGCCTTCCCTGTTCAAGAAGTTATCCATCTAAAACATATCCTCTTTTGTTGTGTCAGGTTTGATCAGTTCAAGACACTTGTGGAACTTTCCTCCTCCCTGACAAATCCTAAATGTTTCCATAGCTGAAAAAGATAATCTTGCCATAGCTAGCAGGAGGGTATACCTACCTACCCGAGGCCAGAACATCTTTCTTAAAATAAGAAATCCCTCATGAAAGAACGTCAGGTCCTAGTCCTGGAAAGGGAAGAAGGAATCACTATGTGGTTAAAAATTAGATTCTAACTATGCATAAGCTGAATAAAGTAGGAATTCATTAACTTACACTGACACAAAGAATTGCAGAAAACAACCCAGGGCTAGCTCCTGCTGCATCCATTTGATGGAAGGATTCTTGCCCACTCAAATAGAAACAGCATCAAGCTCCAAATAACTCCAGCATTTTAGCTGCTGTTTGTTTGTGGTTTTGTGATCCTTCTTTCTTTCTATTCTCTGCTCCTGACAACCTAGCTGTCAGGAAACTAACCTGCTATTTAATTTAATGACGTGTTTACATTTATTCATCAATTTGAATATATATCTTCCTCAATGTGGCATTCTTCCCCCCGTCTCCTCCCCCAGATCTAAGCTGGCAGCATGCAAAGTGATGAGTATCTTTCTTCCTTTTCTACTTGAGAAAGTGGCACACAAGTTAAAGTACTTCAAAGAGATTGTTATCTCTCCATAGCTATTGTATAATTCAACAACAACCTCCCCATACCAATGTGCATCCTCCTTGATCTTTAAATATGAAAACAAAAAGAAGAGGCATCTCCTATGTTTGTCTCATTTAACAAATGAGCATTATCTTTTCACCTTTTGGCTGTAAACTGTCTTGGCCTTGTTGGAAAGAAGCTGGACTACAGCAAAAACATTTGCATGCATGCTTCTGTAGGAAACTCCTAATATAATCTCTCTACCAGTTGATTAAATTGTGCGGATGTCTGATTAATGATAGCTTGTTCAAATGTGACCTTTTAAATATAGGACAGGATGTGTGCAATGACTTGCAAGATTTAATGTGAAATTTTAAGCTATGGACAATGGGACACTTTGCTTGTCCCTTTTGCTCTGCATGTCTCAAATAGGTTTTAGCTGTGGCACATTAGGTAGAGCTAGATGGAATGAGAGCCACCTCCAGCTGAATTATCCAACTTAAAACAGCTTTAGCATGCTATTTTTAGATTTAAATATTCCTGCTTCATGGTGGGAGATGCCAAAGTTAATCTGCTTACGAAGATTCGGACTTCTGAAGTTTCCACATGAGGTCTGTTCAATAAGAAAATTTTCTGGTTTAGTGTTTTAAACAAATTTAACTTTGGATTTTTAATTTAGCAGGAGTAAGCAAATTGCTATCCAGGACCACATTTTTGTATGGTAGATAAATCCTTAATAACTCAAATTTTCAAGCGTGCAAACTCACATTGTGCCACCGATTTTGATGAAGCTACAGGATTTCTGCCATCAGCAAGGAATTAGCTTCTGGAATCAGTCAGTGTGAGTGGTAGGAGAGGGGACAGGAAAACACGGCACCAGATACTCCGTATTCTCAGTTGTTTCCACAAAAAAGCATGATCAAAGTGTTTAAAAATATTTCTCCTATTACTGTAAATGACAGTAGGCTGAGTGCATAGAACAGTAAAAGTCAACTCAAATGAGACATTTTACTTGGTTTCAGACTCACAGCAGTACGGTTTAATGAGTGTCTTCTAGAAGCTAGTTTATGTTCAAGCTCTTGTTATATATAACATAATGATAACTATTAGTGTTGCTGATCTACGGTAGAGGGCTGAATGTGCAAATAACTTTTCCTATATTCTAGAACTAAATGGTACTGGCCTGCCTGCAATCCCAGCTGGCTGGTTAAAGAAATGTGTCAAGGGATAACGGGAATATAGACATCAGTGGCGCATTTGGAATTAAAGCTTGCTCTGAGCTCTTGATTCCTTTGCTGTCTTTGAAGATTTCCAGCACAGTACAGTGGGATAACTGTAGCACAAAGAACCTGTCCAAGCAAGTGTCTGAAGTATGGTTTTAGATGAGTTTTCTCTAAGGAAAGTGTTTGTCTTTAAATCTTTTCAGCTTTAATTAGGCCCATATACCTACATTTCATGTCTGTGTGAGCTATAATTGCTAATGTTTGCTCAGAGAAGCAAACGAGGAGCTGCCATGGCTGCTTTGTAAAATGCAAGGAAGCAGAATCTGGCAGTCAGGCCCAGTCAGTTTTAGTGACTGACTGGTTCTTGTGAAAAAGAATGCATCTCCACTGCATTTGACGACTGCTTCAAACAAATATGCCCCCTTTTCAGAACTGAGGACTGCAAACTCCTCTTCCCTTCAGGGATTAGACTGCTTTATGGCAGCACTGCCAGGGGAGAAGGGTGCTGTAGGCCAGGAGAAGCCTGAGGAAGGGTTGTTGTTGTGGTTTAACACCAGCTGGCAACTAAGGCCCCCACAGCCGCTCTCACTCTCCCCCAGTGGGATGGGGGAGAGAATTGGAAGAGTAAAAGTGAGAAAGCTCATGGGTTGAGAATAAGACAGTTTAATAAGCAAAGCAAAAGCCGTGCGTGTAAGCAAAGCAAAACAAGGAATTCAGTCACACCTTCCCATCAGCAGGCAGGTGTTCAGCCATCTCCAGGAAAGCAGGGCTCCATCATGTGTAACAGTTACTTGGGAAGACAAACACCATCACTCCGAACTACCCCCTTCCTCCTTCTTCCCCCAGCTTCATATACTGAGCATGATGTCATATGGTGTGGAATATCCCTCTGGTCAGTTGGGGTCAGCTCTCCTGGCTGTGTCGCCTCCCAACTCCTTGTGCATCCCCAGCCTGCTTGCTGGGGGGGTGGGCTCAGAGGCAGAAAAGGCCTTGGCTCTGTGTAAACACTGCTCAGCAGAAATGAAAACATCGCTGTATTATCAACACTGTTTTCAGCACAAATCCAAAACATAGTCCCATACTAGCTACTCTAAAGAAAATTAACTCTATCCCAGCTAAAACCAGCAGCGCTGTGCTTGAGGGAGGAACGGCAACCACAGGACAGAGGTACCTTTCCTTCCCTCCCAATCCATGACGTAGTTATCAAAAGCATAAAGCTAGGCTAGCAGCTTAGTATAACAGCTACAAAAATAAGGAAGGGAGGGGGGAGAAGTGGTTGTAGCTGGCTGGGTAGAGGAGAACCAATTTATTTCTTGGCTCTGGTCCCACTGTGCCCTAGACCTGCCTGTCCTGCTGGTGCAGCAGATAGGTGTGGATATGATGGAGTTGTCTTATCCCCCCTTTTCTTCTTCCCTTGAGGCAGTAGGAGCTGCTTGCTAATATGCCCATGGCAGAGAGGATGGATCTTAGCTCATTATGTTGTGGATCCAAGCACAAAGGAGAAGGCTTCATTTCTCCTATTTGTGGGTTTGTTGTTCTGCATGAATGGACTGAAATGAATCTCTCTCTGGAGAATGGGTATGTGGGAGGTACGTGTGTTTCTGTCTCCAGGCAATAGCTACCTTACTTCTGGAATTGTTCTTTTGGTGTGATTTTTCACCTTGCCCAGCTATTGGTGTAAGTCAAGACATAGTTTCAGAGATTGAAATATACTACTGAAATGTTACTGATATGTTGAATGGGTATGAAATCAGAGTCTAGCTACTCATGCCAGTTCCCTGGGAGTAAGGAAGGAGCTGAGTGCTTCCATCCAACAGAAACAGTCACTGCATGCAAATCCAGTACCTTGTCTGAGACTTCAGCAAGGACTTCAATGTCCACCAGTGAGGTCCCAGGTGAGGTACATGAATCTCTGCTAATAAACCACAACCACGAGTCTATTGTGTCAGCTTTTATTTACTAGAGTTAAAATGGAGTATATTCTTTGGGGTTATTACTGTCACTCATTATTAAAGGTCTAATTAATGCGGTTGATTCTTTATTATCAGTTTAGAATTAATTTCTTATTTCCCACTTCATGAATGTTAGCCATGTAAAAATAAAGGCTTTAATTAATTGACTGAGTTAACTTTTCCAATACACATCAGTCCTACTCCTTCCCACACATGTATCCAGAACGGCAGAATAAAAGTGACATATTGTAAAGGAAGCAGAATGTTTAAGCTCAGGTCATTAAAGTGGTAATAATAAAGGCTTCACCAAATGGAAAATACCACCAGTCTACTCCAAACTGTCTTGATCAACACTCAATTCATTTTATTGTTTATAGTGTTAATTATTTTTGGAAAAAAAAAATCCGTATAAATTTGATTCATAGCATGGTTGTTAAATTGTAAATAACTGAAACTGCTGAAGCTTTTCCTCTAATAAAATTGTAATTGGCCTTTTAAAGTAACTAGGCTAATAAATTCCCCTCTCTCTCCTCCTCATACTTAACAAAGCAAGATCCTTAGTTGCCATAGTCAGCATCGTTCCTTTAGTCCTGTTAATTTTTGCTAGCCTATGCCAGCTGAGAATCTGGCCCAAAGCAGGGCTGAGGCAAAGGAAGAGAAAGATCACCTACAAGGTATTAGTGTATAGAATTGTTACTCCGGCTGAAGCCAGTGCTTTGCCACTTACAGAGGAGCACAATAAGGCATTA
This sequence comes from Phalacrocorax aristotelis, assembly GCF_949628215.1. Lineage (NCBI taxonomy): Eukaryota > Metazoa > Chordata > Aves > Suliformes > Phalacrocoracidae > Phalacrocorax > Phalacrocorax aristotelis. The sequence continues at coordinate 20,326,304 of NC_134282.1, read as the reverse complement.
ACATTATCTAAACTTATTGAGATATTTTATGTATAGTGATAGAAATTTGGAGTAAAAAATTATGGATCTGTTTTGCAGTTGCTGCTAGTTACATATTAAACTGATTTTATTAACATACTAAACAAATGATAGCTGTAATGCACCGCTTCTCCTCAGTATGTCTTAAGTACCTATGTGTTGCCTGTTGTTGTAGCACCTCTGCACCTTCTGAGCCACAGTGTACCTGATCTCAACAGTGAGGTTGTAAAATGGGGCAAAAACCCAAGCTTCATCACATTTTATTCCCATGGCTTGAGTCACCAGAACTACATGTTTGAACTGCCTGGGCATCTGCTGTGGAAGGGCAAAAGCCTCCAAAGGGTCAATACTTTGATGATAAGAATGATTAAGCTAGGCTGCTCAGGCAGTGTGTGGTAAAGCAGAGACATGAATTCTTCCAAATGAAGAATTCTTCCAATGAAGTCTTCCAAATTCTGAATGGCCTGTGACTTTAGGAAAGTCTTCTTGGCCGCAATCTTAGAGAGGCTGTTCTGGTGTTTTGTTCTTACTCCCTATGCCATTTCTGATAGAGGCCTTGCCTAGAGGTAAGTTCTTTCTTAAAATCACCTTGGATAAAGAAATTGTTTTGTGCACAAGAGTCGCAAGAGTGCTTCAGGTTTCTCTGTTTACTACTGTCAATATATTTCTGGGTTTTGGATGCGAAGCCTGTCTCTCAGTGGTTAGTGTATTTCCAGGTAATTTCTGCATTAAATATTGAGGATTGTACACGCCGTTTTTACTATTTTGCATGTGTACAGAAGGTTTTATATGTGGCAATACACACTTCCAAGTGCAGTGATCCCATTTTCTTGCATTTGTACCTGCAGATTCGGTGTACCTTTGCATTCATACAGCAGATATGTGCTGCACAGGAGTGTGGCAGAAGCCCCAGGGTGGAGCATGGTCCTGGAACTTGACTCTGGTTTTGGGTGCTGGGTTTTTCAAGCACCTATCCCTGTTCCTTCTCAGGATGCAGGGCAAGGCTCTCCCTCTTACTGTCAGCAGCCCCACAGCCTCCATAATCCCTTTAAGGTCTAGAGAAAGGAAGCTACCTAAGATGTCACTTAATGATACTGTTGTAGTTGCAGACTCCCAGATGTACACAGAAAACCATTGCTCCTGTTACAGACATGGGAGTGTGTGTACACACCTGCAATTGGCCCTTACATGTCAGATTGCAAGAAACCTGCTCTAGTGATTAATTACCCTGAGTCTGCAGGGTGGCTTGCTGATTCCCTGTAAATACCACTTAGTCTAGTCTCAACTTGTTAAAAGTGTACGATGATTAAATTTTTTTTCCCACGTATTTTATTTTGACAGCACTATAAACAAAAGCACTTCTAGGTATTTTTGCTGAATTATTTATTTGAATGTAGATATGAATCATTCTTTATTGCGGAATGCAGTACAGTCAAGTCCTAGTACTAAAACATCAGTGCTAATTAGCTGGAAATAAAATTGTCAAAAATACTTGATTCTAATTAGGGCCTCTTTAATGTTTATACACTGTGGACTTGATCTTCCTCCCAATGACTGTGTAAATCTGGAATACTTTCATTGACTGTAGTATGGTGTTCATGTAAATAAGGTGATAACTTTATGGCTTATTCTTATGGTTATTATATGCTGTTAGCTAAATAAAAAAGCAGTTCAAACTTTAAACTGTTTAAGTAAAATCGGTCCACATGTTTCCTGCTGCATACCTGAAGCATAGAAGTTTTAACCGCTATATAATTCAAGAAGTATAAGTCTGACCATACCCAGAAAAATAACTACATACTCTTATCTGGTTTACATACGAATATGCATATGCAACTGACTCCTTTTTATAATAGCTGGAATTGTTCAATTTGTATGGCTAAAGTATTGGAGTTGATCTGCACGACAAACGATACTGAATCGTACGTGTTTAAAGTTATTCAGGTCCTCTGAGGTTTCCCCACATAGTTCATTTTACTATTCTGTCTCTCTCCCTTTAAAATCAATTATCTGTCTGTCTCTTTAAGTGAAGCTCAGCTACTTCTTGATGTAATTCCTCAGCTGTTCCCCACCCATTTTCCCAATCTCCAGGTTCATCAAAACACTCAAACCTATAGTATTGCCACAGCTTTGCACTTTTGTCCCAAGAGTTTTCTAGAATAAAGTTTTGAGGGTTGGGCCCCAAAATTAGATTTAACCAGATGTGAAATGTGTTTGGATTTAGCATTTTACTCTGTGTCTTCAGAATCGAGACAAAGCTTAGATTTTTATCTGAACCTTATTGAACTTTGAAATAGGTCACATTTAGTAAATTTGCAGGATGTCATCTTTGGTAAGCATTGACTCTCATTGACTCCTAATGATCTGCCCAGGCCCTCCAGAGGCACTTCTGCAGTTCCTCCAGCCCAGAATTTCTGCGCTGTAGGCTATTCTTTCTAAGGTCCATGCCCTGTACTTTGTAAGTGTAAAGACAAAAAAAAAAAAGGTGTATGTTGTTTGTTTTTCTGAAAAGAAAGTCATAAATAATAATTTTTTGTTAAGAGTTAAATTGAAATGCAGTTATGCCAAAACAACATGGTTGCAAACTGTTTATTTTTGCAGCTACGTAAGTAGAAGCTAAAATAGAACACTTTTTTTTTTTTTACAGCAAATAATTGACATGTTATTTTTCTTTTATAAATTGCTTAAGGGGGCTTATGAAGTTATTCATATATTTATAAATTTATTACAAGTGTTTGCATAATTCTGTAGCTAATTCTTGAGTTGTTATATACTTTATAAACAATTAATTTTGAGGATTTTTTATTCAGAATTCAGGAGTTATCAGTAGCTGCTTTCCTGTGTTCATCACTAGCTCTGGGTTCTCGCCTTTTTGTGGTCTGTAGGATGAGTATTGGGCCCCCATGTGGTACCTTTAAGGGCACTTACAGTTGAACAGAAATAATGGTGACTTTAACTGGGTTGATTTAGCAGTGCAGCATATTAGGCTTCTGACATGACCATCCCACTTTGAATCTTGCTGTCTGGGAGTATTCTGTAATGTTTAGCCCTAAATTGAGCCAGGTCTGAACTGATCCCAGGTCAGGATGAATGTACCTTGTTACATCAGACATTTACTTGGCTATTTGCTCACCCCAGGATTTTTTAGGTCAGGTAAGAATAGGAACTGCATTGCTGTTTAGTTAAGATTTAAATTAGAGAGGTCTTCTGAAGAAATGGAACGTTTCTTTTCCATACAGGTCCTGAATGAATACCCAGATGAGACCGTGCCTGTGCCAGCCTTCCTTGCTGTCCTGAGTTCTGCTTTATGGGGACTTGAGCCTGGTTCTCTCCTGCTGCAGCCCCATTAACACTATCTGCAGAGGCCGTCTAGGGGGTGCACAGATGTATAGTGACACATACATTTATGTTTGATGAAATACGATCCCATAAATGGAGAGTTGCATTTATCACCTCTCTGAGGAGGCTGAGTAGGAAACAGGGGAGATGCCCAGGAAAGGACTGTTCAGCGTGCTTCAGGTTGTAACTCATTTCATTCCAGAAACTCCAACTCAGTCAATTCTGCTGTATGATGACTGTAATGAGGGATGTAATGTCTCTGTGAATTACCTGAAAATCTTTTAAAAGCTGTGTCACTATTCTTCCCCTTAAGATTAAAGACTAATCCTGGGTATTTGCCATCTAGGAATCTACCTAATTACCTGAGGTTATATGCCGGTCAGAGAGAGATACTTTATGAAGGACAGGGGAATTGTTCTAGTGTTTGAAAAGTCAGTAATTGGGCACATCATTTCCCTGGAGATTGGTTTGAGGAGAAGGAGCTAGGAAAGTCCTGACTCCCAACAGGAAACTGCTATTTCATATGAGATGAACCATCTCCTAAAGTGGGTCATCTCCTCACCCCTGGGACTTTCCCACAAAGTAGCTGGACTGCATGAGGACTTCAGACTGAGCAGAAGACAGCTCTTCAGGTTGACCTTGAAATAGAGATATTTCAAGTGCTGTATGTGCAGTAGGACTAAGAAGCCTTTAAAACCCAGTGGCCTGGATCTGGCTTGCAGCTTACTGGTAGCCTGCACTTGCAGGAAGGGCTGATCTGAAGGCACACCCTGCTTATACTTGTTTAGCCAACATTACCAGGAATGTTGTTATTGTCCAGTTTCTTTCCACTGGTGAGGAAATATTTCATTGGTAACTCTATCCTAAGCAAGAGCAGCAAGGGAAGCCCACAGTGGAAGCCAAAATTCAGACTTAATGCAGAGAGTAAAATCCTAGTGCTGTTGAACTTGGAGGTAGAATACATCATGGGTGCAAGGTGCTCACATTCATGGTGCCCAGATCCAGGACAAACACAGTACAGGCTTGGGAAAGGACAGCAATCTTAATTCCTTTTCACATGATTTAAGTTTACATTAGGTCCCTAGGTATAGTTCAATAATAAATATATAATAAACTACTGAACTTTTGAAAGTTTTCCCTGGAAAGTTATAAAACATGCAAAGTGTTGCGTGAGAGACTGAAACGGATTCTTCACAGTCATCTTTACACAGTAGATCATACATGCTTAGTATGTATTTTAAATCCTTTATTAGGGTTACCCAAAAGGGTTATTTTGTTCTAGCAGCTAAATCAATATTTAGGCAGGTTTAAGCTACTTATAATTTTTTCAAGTCACTGAAATGGCTTATTGTGCTTTGATCTATCATAAAAGAACACATTTAGAAAGTATTTTTAAGTACTTCGAAGAAATATTATGACATTTTGTTGACAAGGTAACTCCATCTAGACAGCAATATGAGAAAAAACTGAAACAACAGCGATTACTTGACTTGGAAAAAAGAGTAAAGAACATTCTTCTAACATATTTCCATGACTTTTCTGTGAGCTGAAATTGATGAATAGAAAGTTGTAAGGGGTGTCGATTTTGGTGCTTTTTACAACATGTCCTAGGACCATGAGTTCTACCAATGCATGATGTTAATGCTAAGTACTTCTTTTTATGTGTTGTGCACAAAAGTGCTTTATAAAGCATTGGGAAAATAAGCAGTTGCTTGATGGTTCCTGCTAAGTAATATTTTATATCATGCTTCTAGAAAGTAGTTTTTTCCTTAGAAGTTCCTAAAACACAGCTTATCAAGCCTTGATTTTATTTTTAAGCTATAGAAAACTCTGTTTAAAACATAGTTGTTATCCAAAACCTTTCCATCTCAATGTGGCAAGTAAGTATAGCAAAAATGAATTGATTTTCAGACTGAATTGCCTGAACCACATTTCACACATTGCAAGATGCATAAACCCATACTAGTAGAAAAGGCTTGGCCCTGAAAATACTCTGCTTATATATAATATATGGGAATCTACAGGATGAGGTTCTTAATTTACTGCATAAGATGGCCAACACGGAATTTGAGGAATTTCTTTATAGTAGTTAAATAAATAACCTGAGAGACAATGTAGGTGTTAATTTTAACATTTCATTTAATATTTCCTGGGCCTTCTATATCTAAGTAAACTGCAACTGGGATTTTTGTTTGAATCATTGAAATACTCCCACTTCTTGTTTATTCTCAGTGGTAGTATTACACTCTTATCTCATGTTTTTAGGGTAAAATAGACATCTAGGTTAATGATCAGACTTTTATTTCTACCACAAAAAATGACTTATTTGACTTTGGCCATCTTGTGAACATACTGGTGCAAAGAAATCAAGCAGAGAAATACTTCAGACGTCTTTATTGACTTATACATACAAAGACATTTACAGTGTGTGGTTGCCCAAAGTAGCAACATACTATTTGATCTGAGCATGGATATAAGTTCTCAGGCTCAGCCTCAAGAATAAACAAAATGGCAAAGCTGGAATTCAGGGAAACTCTCATAGACTGAATCTTCTGAAATAGTTCTAACTCATTTTATGTGTTGTTCAACTTAAATCATCAGATCATCTTTCTACATCAAAATGTCAATTTTTATTTTGGAAAGATGCTTGCTGTAGATGAGAGTTTGTAAGAGAATGAAGGCCACCACAAAAGACTCAGCAGTGACATGATGTGGCGTCTAAAACACTGGCACGATTTCCCTGATCCAAACAAAAGGAAATTTTGAAGTATACCATTGCTGTGCCAACAATAACAGCCATGTCAGCAAATCTAAATTCAAACTGTGAATTTGTTGGTGAATTCAAGACTCTTGTGGAGTCATGTGCAAAGGTGGGCTTGTATCAAAACACAATAGGTAAGTATGTTTGATTCTGGTGCAAAGGAAATGTTTTGCATGCTCCTGTACCATTAATGGGCTTTACAAAATACAACACAAAATCTTATATCTGAGTTGGACCTGAGCATTATAACATCTACTCAAATAGTGTTGTTGGATTGTCATTGTACTCACAGAATCACAGAATGGCAGGGGTTGGAAGGGACCTCTGGAGATCATCTTGTCCAACCTGCCTGCTTGAGCAGGCACACCCAGAGCAGGGGGCACAGGAACATGCCCAGGTGGGTTTTGAATATTTCCAGGGAAGGAGGCTCCACAACCTCCCTGGGCAGCCTGTTCCACTGTTCTGTCACCCTCACAGGAAAGAAGTTTTTTCTCATGTTTAGCTGGAAATTCCGGTGTTCCAACTTGTGCCCATTGCCCCTTGTCCTGTCGTTGGGCACCACTAAAAAGAATCCAGTCCCATCCTCCTGACATCCATCCTTTAGGTATTTTTAAGCATTGATAAGATCCCCCCTCAGTCTTCTCTTCTTCAGGCTGAATAAACCCAAGCCTTTCAGCCCTTCCTTATAAGACATATGCTCCAGTCCTCTGATCATCTTTGTAGCTCTCCACTGGACTTGCTCAAGCAGTTCCCTGTCCTTCTTAAACTGGGGGGCCCAAACCTGGACACAGTACTCCAAATGTGGTCTCACTAGGGCAGAGTAGAGGGGGAGAATAACCTCTCTTGACCTGCTGGCCCCACTCCCAGGATACCGTTGGCCTACTTGGCCACAAGGGCACATTGTTGGCTCATGGTCAGCTTGCTGCCCGCCAGCACTCCAAGGTTACTTTGGTGACTCTGGAGATGCACAGGAGGCAAACATGGTTTTACGCCTTTATTCAGTAGTGGAGTTGAGAGTAGAAGAGGGTTTGGTCTCTTCAACAGATGGGTTTTATATCCTGTCCAGAGAGAGAACAAATGTCCTGCTATATGGAACATTGCCAGTTTGAATCCTGATGAAAGGATTAGTGACTTTGGATCTGGGCCCTAGAAATGGCTTATTTAATACTACATTTTTTACCATTTATCTTGGCAGCTGATGTTTTACCAGTGGCACCATGTGTTTATATACAGGGTTATCCAAAGAGAAGAGAGTAAATGGAATGAGGGGACGCCCATGACTTGTGTAGGTCATGTTGCTGCAGTAATGTTTTCCCAGTGCCAAAGTGGACAGCTACTTCCCCTAAAACCTATCTGTCATGAGCTTGTATTTCAATTTCCCTGAAGTGTATTTAGACTGTGTTTTAGGCCACATATTTTTAAAGTAGCTATTGGTAATTTCAAAACCTTTACTATGTCTGCTTCACCAGACTTTGATTCCATGGTGGTGGGTTATAAGAGCTGGAAGCCATATCCAGTAGCACTTCTATGGACAATGTCTTCTGCAGGGAGCGTGCTGCTTTTTAAAAGACCACACGGTTAACCTCTTAAGACTGTTATCTGTGAAAGAGAGAAGAGAACTGGATATGACAGTCACAACTTGAGGTCTGGCTTTTGACATCTCAGCTCTTTATTTCTAACCAAGGGATTACTGTTGTTTTTTCCTTTCTCAAAGAGATTCAAGTGGACTGGAAATAGGCAGAGGATGGGCACTGCAGAGTCTCTCCTGGTATGGCTTCTCTTCACCTGCCATCATGTGGCTAAAGGTGCTGTTGCTGCCAGCTCATCTCTGTGTTTTAAGTCTTCCATGAATGTATCTTAGGTTGCTGGGAAAATATTACAACCGAAGTACCAGTCCCATCTGAGTTTATCAGATAAACAAAGACAAATTTAATGGGCAACTGAAATCATATTCATGGCTTTCACTGTAACGTATTTTCAGTTAAAGGGATCTCATTGCAGGATATGTGTCACAGCAAAACATAGACTTTGCATTGCTTTATTAGAAAGAATTGGACTGTCCCCATTTAAATGTACTGTACTAGGGATGTTATTGTTAACTGTGCATTGACACAGTATATTGTGTGAGTGATCCAAGTTTTAATGGCTTTATACTCTCCGTCAACATGATGTACCATAATTGCTTTTTTGGACCAGTTACAAGATGAGCGTAAATATTTAGTATTAATGAATTCAAGTTTATTATGTGTAAGTGTATCTGCAGTGCAGCAAATATGCATCCATCTGTGAAGCGTCTTAGCATGCTCAGGGCAGGACTTCCCCCTTTCTTTCTCTTCTTCCTGCTTATCTGCCTTCTGAAAGGCAAAACAACTTGCCTCTGTTTTTTTCCAGTTATTACTGGTCCCTTCAGCCTTGATGCTTCACCACATTCACTGGACACACTTGCATTTCTGTCTGTCATGTCTTTTGTTATGAGCAGATTGCCCAAACAGTCAAATCCATTCACAGGTCGCTTGGCCTAGGGCTTAATCGTATCAACAACATGAGGTGTTTTATGTTATCCTTTCTGTATATATCTTGTATTTTACATATCATCAGACTTTTGCTTCTCCTGCCAGTGTGCTGGGGAACTTTGGAAAGCAACATGGGAAAGAATGAAATGACAGCTGTAGATAAGCCAAAAGCACATTCTGCCCTTGCTTTCCAGGTCTGAGGCTTTACTGCAAACCCCTTCTGTGCTCTCAGGCCAAAGGCTTGGCCTTCTCCTGAGAGACTGCCAGTCTCAATTGTGTCAAAAGAGTGTGAGCTGGGGGGTCTTTGTAGTGTCAACAGTTTCTTCCTGAATTAAAGTGATTCATAGTGGCTTGTGATGCCCCCCTTTTTTAAGACTCTGAGATTGTGTTTTGGCTTGCTGCACTGCATTGAAACCAATATTTGTTGTGTATTTCAGAGGTGAAATTCTAATCACATAGAGAAAAGCAGAAGCATGACAGAGGGTGGAGTGGGTTTGGGTTTGAGATTGCAGCCTGAGAACTGTGGAACATGGATTCAGGTTTTTGCTTGGCTGTATGTTCTGCATCATCGTCCAACTTCTGAAATAGGGCAATAGCAGTTATCCCACAGAGATAAATAAATGATTAGGAGATGCTCAGGTACTGTAAGTCTATGAGACTATATAACTATACAAGACAGCTGTACAGACTGGACCGACTTTCTAAGTGGATCTTCCAAAGTCCTTGCCATCCTCCTGCCATGCAGCTCCATCTGTAGGCCTAGCTCCTCTTTGTAAAAACAAACCGCATCTCTCTGTGTAGACTAAAGGGTCACCCCTGCTTTCCCCAGTGCTCTTCATGCTCTCCTTTCCTCTTGCCTCTAGATTAAGATCAACTGTTGTAATGTTGTCAGAGGAACAGGCATACAGCTGGCTACAGCTGTGGTGGTGCTGAACATTTGCTCGGAAGTTCCCTCAGTGTATAACCTGGAGTGCACAGGGCAATTGGTGGTCCTGCAGTACAGGGGGCATACAGAAAGCAGAAGAAAGGACTGTGAAAAGAGGATATTAAAATCAAAGGCTGAGAGAAATGAGAAAGAACAGTGGATGTTTTTCTCCAGGAAGGCCTTGTGAATCTTTAGGCTTCCTGCTCCTTCTCACATTTTATAAATGGACTGAACAGAAACAGTTTATATTCCTAAACCTAACAAGATGCTGCTAGTCTTCTGTGAAATTGATTGGGCACCTAGTGATAAGCTAATACATTGTGGGAGTTTTCTCCCTCATGACTGTATGAGTCCTAAATACCTGGTTTTATTTGATGTCTTTTGTAATAAGGCAGATGATGTCATTAAGGCTTGACTGGGGTAAAGCCAGGCTCCTTCTGCACAGGCTTGCTAGTCTGATGAGATGCTTCTGAGCTGTAATGATTCCTGGGAAGACAAGAACCTCCCAGGGACCAAGGCTGGCTGTGACGGTACTGCCTGCTGGACACACACCCCACTCTTCCTGCCTCCTGAGACAGTGTAGATAAAGTAAACACAGGGGAAGGGGAAAGAGGATGTTGAGGACACCTTGTTCCAGCAGGGGTGGCTGGCCAGTGTAGTGGTCTGCTTCTCCTAATCCTGAGCCTCTGTTGGCCTATGACTTTACAGTTTGGTACTCAAATTGAACACAGAGTTCTGCAATGGTCGTGTAATTGCTCTGTGCCTGTCCTGTGGTTAATAATGTACACATATTTCACAGAACTGCCCAGAAAGTGGTAGGCATTTTTGGAGATCAGGATGACTGCATCTCCAATGCCAGCAGTAAAATTGTCATTTATATTAAAAGTCCCAGAGTGCTTAAAATTTAGTAGGAAGTCATAGATGAGACATTGCTTAATTTTCTCCTGCCATTGCAAAATCAGTCAATTTTTGTTGTTGTTTTTAATAATAAATTGGGGAAAATGTGCATGCTGTAAACCTCTTAGCTTTGATTATTTAAACTCTCAGAGTTTTCCTTCTTTCTTCTTTTTCTTTTTTAGTTTAAGTGTTAGCAAACAACTTTATTATGATTTTTTTAAAAAAGTGGAGACAAGTAATAAGACCTGTTTTGGATAGCTTGGAGGCCCAGCTGTTAACTGATGATAGGCCTTTCTCATGTAATCTCTTGTAATTTACTTAACATTGCTAATATTTTATAGTCATAACTGCAGTGGAATAAGAACTCTAAAATCATTCTGTAGGGAACTCAGCCCTCAAATTGCATATAAAAACTCTGTCTTGCTGGAGCTTGCTGCAGGTTTAACTCATTGCACATATGCATAGTATATCTAACAAAGAAACTCTCTAAGTTGTTTTGCCCATTGACCTGCTAGTCACTTTAAACCATGGTGGAGGCAAGCTTCTTTGAGGGTGTAAATTACTTTTTTTTTTTTCAGCCTTCCAAGTATAAAGTTAAAACTATATAGATGAATTTTCTTTTGCCTTAATACAACAAGATTCAGAGTCTACCGAATGCATCACTGCAAGCTCACCTTAATAATAATCTGAGTTTATAGACTCACTCAGACTAAAAATAAATTGAAAGGTACTAGAATTAGTTTCTTGTGGGAACATTATCTGCCACAGAAGTTCTAATGAGCAGGTAACGGACAGGCTTGGCAAGGACCAGAATAGTAATAAAACACATTAGGAATGGAAGCTAGAAAAAAAACAAAGAAAATGCAGCAAAACAAGAAGGATTAACAACGGTCATTATTCCTAAAGAATACCAATGGAATTATTAAATTATGTATTGGAGCATTGTCATTGGAAAATGGCACTTGCTGAGGCTGAATCTTTTGGCATAAGATACGTAAATTGTATGTGTAGGAGGTATATTTGTGTGTATAATTCTGTCTCTAAAGGAAATTTTGGGGAGCTTAAATCTCAAGGACTTTGTTTTGTGGGTGATTTAGTCCCTATTTCATCTCTCAATTACCTTGCACTTTACAGTTAAAAGGCAGGGCAGAGGAACAGCCCTGGGTCTGACTCGCACCCCTCCTTGCTGAGCCACAAGATGCAGCAGGGCACAGAGTGCTCCTCTCCAGGGAAAGCCTTAGTCATTTGTCCAGCCATTCATATGCACTATAGTCACACTGAGTCACTTGACTTGTTAGGAAAAAAGTTGACATTTTTTTTATTTCCATAGAAAACAGAACTCTTGATACTCAGCCCTGTAGCTCTGAAAAAGCATCTAAAGTATTAGTGGGAAGGATCCAAGCCTGGCTTTGACAAAGTCTGTGATGTGGCTGTCTGTGATAATGGGACAGAGAAGACTGGGGAATGTAGTCCTGCTCAGGTTTCTCAGTTTTGTAGCTGTTTTTTCAAACTTGAGACATTATGTTTAATTTGGCCTTCTGATCTCAACGGCAAGATGCTATTGATTTGATCAGCTTAGGTATTTGCTTCCTACAAGCCTGCTTTGATAGCTTCCTGACTTTGCAGTCAGACGCTTTCCAGCTGAAATAGATAGTTGGTTCATATTCTGACAACTGAAGTAAACTTTTTTTTGAAGTAATATCAAAGTCTTTTAAATGAGATCTTTAACTGCTCTCAGTTTACATCAGTATTAATACAGGAAATCAGCCTTTAATTTCCTGGCTGTGTTACTGTTTTGTTTAATAATATTAAAAAAATATTCCTAGACTTCATTTTTTTCTTTTCAGTTCATCAGCCAAATTTAATGTTTATGCCACATAAACAGTGAGTGAAAAAGAGAGTGAAAAATGTAGGAAAAGAGTTGACTTCTAGCTGTCATTCCTGTACTATTTGTGGTGTGTGCAAGTGGAAAGGTCTAATAAGAGACTTAAGGATATGTCTGGCTTTCCTTTTTCTGGTATGTACTACTCAACCACTGAAATGAGGAATAAAATTACTGCTGTTCATTTTCCTATAAGTTGAAGTAATCCATTTTTCCCTAGCCTGAAATTCAGGTTATTTTCCAATCCCATTGTGTTCAGAACATGAAGGAAACACTCATCTCTTCAATCCTAAAAATGAAAATTCAAATGTGCCTGTAACATGTCTCTTTGCTGACGTGGGCTTTCTCTGACGCACATTGATTGCCTGTCATACTGTGTAAATCAAAGTTATATATCTACATACCCCATACTACTACTGCTAAAAAGGAATCTAATTGTTTCTCTATTCAGCTTGAAGGGCAATAAACACAGATTAATAAGCATATGCATAAATAACTCATGTATTATGAAAGATTATATTTTGTATGTATTTTTATCTGCATTTCAAGAATTTTAGATGCTAGCATCTATTAGACAACTCAGTTTTGCCACTTTCACAGTAGGGAATCTCTCCCTGTGAGATATTTTCTTTCCTTGACACTATTCTTTCATGAATAGTCTTGAAGTTGATCTGGCTCTTGAATCAAAGCTATCCTAAAGATTTTACTGGATACACCTGTGAAGTATTAACTCCCTTTTAATATCTGAAGGTGGATTAAAAACTTCTGCTTGGATCACTCACAAACATCTGCAAAACTCCATAGTTTTGATTTCCCAAGTTTCTTCTCTAGTGTCTCACAATCCTTAGATTGTGTTTCATTTTCCCTTCCAGATAGCCAACAGCAGGATCACAAAAGAGCCTTGGCTCTCATTTTAAGAGTGTGTTGTTATTCATGGATATAAAACAAAACTTGAAAACATGACCACAGGTAACCATATAAATCAAAAACCCAATGGGGAGCATGCTGGTTTTACCCTTTACTTCCACACAGACTCTAGAAGGCACTTTTTAGAGATGCAGTAATGTAATTGTGCTTCTTCTGTCATTTCTTACCTCTAATCATCTGCTTTTGTTGTAAAGCAATGCATCCACTGGCTAAATAACTAGGTACTGGTAGGCTCTATTTAACAATTGTTATCTTTCACTTCTTACTGAGGAAAAGATAAAATACAAAGAAAATCTCGAGACCAGAATAATGAGCTGGTCATCACCGGAAATATTAACATTTCTGCATGTCTTTCTAGCTAGCCTAGAAAACCATTTCCCAGACAAATTCACAGAAGCGTGTGTGTCAAGTCCTGTTTGGTTCATCCTCCCCAGAAATCAGTAGCCCTTTACTGCATTTAGTAAGTGGGTGAGTGCGCCTATTAAAAGATACGTTCCCATAAGCTCTCTGTTGGACTTGAAAGCCTGCCTCATCCAGTACTATACGTAATTGTCCAAAATGTTTGAGTCGAGGTTGCTCTGGTTTAAGGTTTTTATCATGAGACCATCTTGAAGGAATTTTGTTTTGGCTTAGCATTACAGAACTTGAAATCCTGGGGTAGCCGGTGCAGTAAGCACACAGCAGCAGGCTTCTGTGTCCTGTGTGGGCTCTGGGCAGCAGGGTAGGGAAAGGGGCAACACATAATCTGGAGCAGAGAACAAGAGTATATTCTTGTTTAAAAAAAATAAAAATTAAAAAAATCAGAGCTGAATTGCTTACTAGAGGCACACAGATATCCCTTTGTGCTGCCTGGTCTGCAGACTAGCTGATTCAGGCTGCAGTGCTTGATGCATACATAAAAGGTGTCTCTGAGCCCCTTGCTGTCTTAAGCTGTTTTAAAGCAGACAGCTGCCTGCAATGTAGCATTGGGAGATGGAAAAACAGTTCATATTATGTCAGGGTTATGGTTTCTAGATAGAATACTTTTCAAAGGGGCTTAAGCGACCTAGAAGTGTATATACACTAAAATTTACTACCAGCAGCTTTGCAGATTTTAATAGTAATTCTTAGTGCAAAGAAAAGAAGCAACACATTATTTTTGGTTTGTCATCTTTCTCTAAAATGAGGTCCAGACTTTGTGTAACCCCAGTTGCCACAGCTCACCACCTCAGTGCACAGAAAACGCTACTTTTTGCTCAAAGCTCATATAATTTGAACATACCAGCAGTGAATGACACCTCCAGAGAGCTACCTGAGGAATAAAGGGAGTTTATCCACTTTTCATAAGAACAAAACTGAGCTGATCATCTCTCATGCAGGGAACTAAACCAGTACATTCCCCACTTAATTTACCATTATACCATTGAATGCAGGTTACAAGGGTGTTTGCTCTTTGTTTTAAAGTTTTAAGTCCTAAAAAAACCTCACATCAATTTTCACAGCTTGGAAAACATACTTACGCTTGCTTTAGCAAAATTTCATCTCACTGCAGCTTCATAGGCTGTAGCAATGATCCTTTGGGCAATGTAAGTCTATGTCACTAAAGGAGCATTTAAGTACTACCTTCCTTCAGTGTCAGAGATTGTTGGATGTAATTTTTGCTCAACTATTTGGCAAAAAGCTACCCCTGCAAGAAGACAAAAAAAACCCAAAAACCCAAACCAACCAATGAACAACAAAAAAAACCCACCACAAAAACAAACAAACAAATAAATTAGCTGAACATCCTGATTTGCAAAAGTAATTCTGAGAGTGATGAAAATCTCTGTGTGCTGGTTTTTGGCAGTTTTGGCAGTTTATTGGCAGCTTTTATTGTAGCAAGTTATCTCTGGTGTTAAATTCCCATATATGTAGAGACCTTTTAGTAGTCTGCTAGAGTTACTGGATCTGGCCCATTAGCTCTGTGCATGGATACAAAAGAGAAAAGAATTTCTTTACTTCGCATTTGGACAATTCACCCTGATTTCTGAAGGGAATGCATGGATGTGCAATGAACATTTTGGGAGACCTAAGCGTGGAATTGGTTCAGGGGCACTCTGGGTACATGTGTACATGGGATAGGCTATACTTTTGATGGCTAAGCCTCTTTCAGTGTGCTGACTGAAATCGCTAAGTCTTAACCACCCATATGTCCATTACACTTCCTTTTCACACACTCTGACATGCAGTATTAAATCAACTGCGTTTCTGAAAATATAACGTCCTTTTTTATTTATTTCTCTGAACAAATAACCAGCTTCTGACAACCCTGGCTAAGAAACTGACATCAATCAAGACAGGGAAAGAGTTGTTTTATATTATTATTTCTAAACTTAGGTGTGAAGCACATTAATATTCTATTGTGGTAATAATAGTAACTTTGCTGTGGATAAAAAAGTGATCTTAGCAGAGAGAAATTCAAAGCAGTTTTGTATCTTAGTGAGCAAGCCTCTCCAGGCTTTGACACTGAATGCTGTTGATACTAATGTACAGGATTTCATATAGTTTATTTACCAGATTGAGACTGTTCAGGGAAGAAGGAGAGACAGAGACCAGTATACACATCTGCATGGTGTGATTCCCTTTTCTGTTTCCTGGGTTTATCACACCTGTGAAAAATGTTTTTTGCAGCCTTCATTTTGTTTTGCAAGGCACAGACAGATATTCATGCTGTCCAGGGATTTAGTCCCATTTAAATTGCTAATGTGCAGGTGCTTTTTTAGTAACTACAAACTGACCCTGAACGTCTATGAAAGAAGTACCTAAAATTGTACCAGGAATATTTGGATATATGCCTGTTCAAGAGAATGAAAATCCCTGAGTTTTGTCATGTGCTGAGATGTCTGGAAGCAAAATTGCCCTCTATGAATATAACAGATCTGGAGTGGTGAGCTGCCAGGAGACAAGCATTTGCATAAAACTGTCCCTTCAGTGCAGCCTGCATCCCTGTCGCATCCCTACTGTGACTGTGTTACTGAGACCTCCTCCCAGGCTCTGTTTGCCAGGCAGTGCTTCTTCCTTTCTTACCTACTCACATGTCATTTATAAAAGGAAACAGAGAGACAAGCCAGCCCAGGAAATCTATTTTGAACTGAGAGTTATGAATGACAGTGTTAGCAGGAGAATTATACTAATAACTGGAGTTTCAGGTCACTAATTGAACAAAAAATAAAAGTATATGTTTTGCTATGGATCACACTGAAGTGAAATTTGTGAGGGGTTTTCCTCCAAAACAAAATGTTCTTTTTCCTGTTCACTGCCAGGTCAGGATCAAACTCCTTTCTTTTTGGGGCTGGCTGCAATAGGAAGCATTTATTTAAAACCATAATTTCCCTGTATTTGAGCTTGGATTTTAAAAGGAAAGTAGAGTCACATTTGCTCAAGGGACTTAGAAGAGCATCTGTACAATTGCTGTTTGAAATAAGCCTGAAACTGGAAAGGTTAGGCCCAGTGTAATATCTTGGCAGGCACAGTGCACTTGATTTACAAATTGCCACTCTTAGTGTCAGCACATTTCATTCATTTGTCCGGGTTTAAACTTTTCCCAACACCTGATCCACGAAAAGGCTTTTTTACTTTTCACAAATTGTCCTTCCATTACAACTCTTTGACTCAAAACCAAAGAAATATTTTATTACAAAAATCCCCCAAACTGATTTTATATGTTAATTTATTCCCATAACTCATTTAATATTTACTTAGCCACAGTTGCTCAGGCAGAGTGGAGTCTGCACCGTGTGGTTTTCCACTCAATGTGACAAAAACACAGCCTTGTTCTAGCTCCACCCATTTTTGACAGGATGCAAAACCCCACTCCATTAACACGAACATGCATTTGCACTCAGTTTAAACATTACATATGGTTGATGTCTAATTCTAGGTGACTCTGAACATACGAGCTTTCATTTACTGGCTTTTAGCTGTGATTCTCCCATGCAAAATTAAAAATATCTGCAGTCAAATAAAAGCTAAGCACTTTCCACTCCTGCCTGTTAAGTGTCCTCTGTATTCACAACTTAAAAACCTTTCCACATGCATCAGTTAGTCACCAGTCATAAGTGGGGCTGCAGCACTGGAGACCCTGTGCCCCAGATACAGTTGCAAGTGTTGGTCCCCTGAGGAAAGCAATCTCAGGCCTTTGTGGGTGTTCAGCCCAATGTACTCGTCGTTAGTCCCCATTTAAGAGGCAGCCTACTAAAGTCAGAAGGAATGCCAGCAGAAATAAGTAGTAGAGCCTGCACTTCTGTTCAAACTCATGAAACACTTTTGTTAAGGTCTCTGTGGATCAGAAACGTCTTTACTCCTCAGTTACTCTGAAGATAAGCTATCTACCTTAACTTAGATTTCTTGTAAAAACAGCATACATAGTTCTTACTGATCAATGTTTCTCATAAAGTGTTTTGGGGTTGTTTTGGTTTGGTTTTGATTTTTGTTTTCCAAACCCCCTACTATTGCTAGCATTTTCAACCTTTTGCATTATAAAAATAGTTGACTTGTGGAGCACAGCAGATCATTGGAAATTAGGTTATCTGGCATCTTATGGACAACCTGCTTTGGACAGTCTTGGTTAGTATTGCTTTTATCATCCATTGTGCACTGGATAGGAATTACTACTGTCTTTCAGTTGCTCACCAGGGACTCAGTTAATCTTACAGTGTAGCCACAACACATGGCAGTTCAGTTTGATCTGGAGAATCTTCTGTGTGCAAGACTCAGTCCTGTCATGGTTGGCAGGAGCCAGACTCTCAGCAGCAGCAGAGTGCTGTTACGTGTCTGTTACATGTATAGGATGTCTTGAAGAAATTATTTCCTAGAAATAATCTAGCACCAGCCTATGTGGGCACACCTCTGCAAGTGGTATTGCTTAGAACAGGTTCACAAGTGACAAGCAATTTCTGCAAGGCTTCCTCGTTATTCCAGTACAATAATGCAGGTACACAAAGAGGGAGTGTCAGCACATTGCATGTTTACAGGATCAAACCCTAGGCCTGTGGGTTTGACAGGTGTGCTAAAAGAATAAATTTTATTTTATGGCACTAATGTATTCTGTGTCCTGAGAGGCCTGACTTCTTAAGCAGCACCTGATCTCCTACCTCGAAAGTAGAGGCATGTAGCAGAGGTAAGATGTTTGATGTACACAGGCATGTCAGTTGCTCACTTTAGAGAGTCCTCCCTGTGCACAAAATGACTCTGAATTTGACCTCTGTCACGATTCATTTGCACTTTAGACTGTATCTAAAAGGATGATAGTATTATCCTCTGGATCTTGAGGTAAGATCATGGTGAGTCATTTGGAGTCTTTCAGAAAAGTAATGCAGAAAAAAATCATGGATGTATATTTTTGGGGAATAAGGAGGGGGACCTCTGAAGTGTGATTTAAAAAAAAGTAGAGAAGAAATGTGTGTAATTTGTTTGTATGTTTATTTTCTATAATAAAAATGGAGTAGATTTGTGTAAAACCATACTTGCAGTGCAGTTCCTGAATCCATGATTGTGATCCTGCCCTCCTCCTTTCTTCGGTATTACATTTCATGGTCTGCTGAAATCATGTTTAGGGGGATAAAAATAGTATATCTTCTGTTTTTTGGCATCCAACCTCTAATTTGAAAATATAATTTATGCTAATCTTGAAAGTGCTCCTCAGATACAAAATAAAATGTGTCATCCTTAGTATATGTGTGTATAATTTATTCTGATGGGGAATAGACATTTCAAAGCCATTTCAGCCCTTTATACTCAGAGCATTTGATATGAGGAGCTGCGTGTTCATTGCTCTAAGAGTAAGGTAGTGGTTAAAATAATAGTAGCTATTCTCTTAACCTGAAAAAGGTAGATGCACTAAGGGGTGAACTGCTGTTTGCTCAGTCAAGCCAGCTCACATACCATCCCTGAGTTAAGTATTTTTATTCCTGTTATATTTTTTGTTGATGATTAGTCATTTTTATGATGGACTTAAAAAAATCTCCCTATGTCATCACAGTTAATTTTTTGTGACTTCTTTTTTCTTCAGTCTCTGACTCAGATGGCTTCCCTGATGCATGTCATGGAGGCAGGGCTGGGGAGTAGCACTGTGTGGACTTCCCAGAGGGAAGAGGCCTGGCCATCCATGTGCATTGTTTGCCCTGTAATTCAAGGTTCTCCCCTTCTTCTGCAGAGGAGCCTCCAGAGACTCCCAGCTCAGTTTCTGCCAACTAACAAACCAGTGTCTGTGACTGAGTCTTCCTCAAGCACAAGAGGAGCAAGTAGCTGCTGTTGAAATGGCTTCTCTTGGTTGTCTGGAATTTCAGCACTATGAGAAGGATGATGACCTGCTGTGGTCCCAGACTGGGGTGTATCACAGCAAAGAAATGACAAAATACCTTCCAAGATGCCATGTCACCAGCAGAGTACATTCCCCTTCCTCCTGCTTAGGAGGTCAAGTCTCATAGTCAGGTGTAGTTCCCCTTTTGAATTTGTGGAGAAAAAGTCAGAAAATCTCATGTAAAGGAGCACAGGAAGAAAAATAGAAACTGAACAAGGATGAGGAGAACTACCAAGTGGTTCTTTGTGCCTGAGGCATGAAACTAATCCATTGTAAGTCTGAACTGATAAAAGAATTTCTAGATGAATACCAAGAACAAGGGTGGGTAGATGGTTGGGAAGAAAATGTAGCTCTAAGGTATTCTGACTTTATGGGACTTAGATATTCCCAAGAATTCTCCTACTCCTTACAACTGCAGTGACGGGTTTAATATTCCACACAGTTTATAGTTAAAGCAGTAACACCAAGTAAAACAAAAGTTTTCACACAACTATTAATTTGTTTTCCAGAGATTAATTCAATTTCTGCCCGAACCAATTAATGAAACTTCAGAGAAAATTAAAGCTGTTATTCGCAATGCTAAGTAGGAACAGTGCAAATGAAAAGGACCACACTGATTGAGGCAGGTAGTCTCTGGATATTTTTCTTTGCCTTGGATTTTTCAGCAATGTGATGAGTCCTTTTTCTTAGCTTTCTAACCTAACAACTTGAAAATATATTCCTAGTCAATAGGAACGTTGTGACTCATGGCAAAGCAAGGTGGAAATGACCTTCCCTCTGTTCTGTCCATTTAGAGTACTTTTTGTGTTCATTTTTAATGTTTAGCCTTCCTCTATAACTTGCCCTCTTGTGATGTGTAATAAAATCAATAATATAAAAGGCTTTACCCTCTGTAGTTCTTCAAACATGTAAACATTTCTCATATTCAGTGCTCTAGCTTGGTCAGTGCTCCCATATCTACTTGATAGAATAACTCAGGCAGAGCACAATAAGCTGAGCTGTAATGTGACCAGTACTGCGATGATTACAGCTTACGTGCAGGCAGGCTGATACTGCAGGTGGGAGCAGCAAGGTCAGTATGGTTTTATGCTAGCCCTGCTCTGACCTTAGAAATCTCAGCTGACAAATAAAACCTGTATTGGAGGTATAACAGGACTCCACCATGCCAATCCATCAGTTGGAACTCTTGTTAATATTTTGGAAATGAAAGCTGAAATCCATTGTTACTGATTTAAGACAGATCCAACTGTTTTGGTATTTGTTGTAATGATTGAACTTCAGTACTGTGTGGAAGAGGGAGAGGAATGGGAATCTCACTTGCCTTCCAGTGCACCCAAGGAGGGTGCGTGTAAGCTGGCAGCACTCTATGGTCTACATGGGACTTGTTAGGTAGGCTTTGGAGAAGCCCTGTTTTTGAAAGGAGAGTTGCTTCAGAACTCTGTTCTTAAGGTCTGCACTGCTCTTTTTTCCATTCACTGCAGTGTCAGTCACTAGACCTAGGCAAATACCAAAGTGCATTTTCAGCACAGACAGCTTTGTTGTGTGTAACATGAGTGATCGTGTGATTAATTTTGTTATTATATACCTCATGTTTCTCTTTGTAGATTAACGTCTTGTGTTTTTAACAGTTATTTGAACGCTGCACATAATTCTTTGCCAGAGAAGCAGTTAAACCTGGCCAAGTTCAAACTGAAACTTCCCAGAGGAATAATCCAAATCTGTATTTCCATATATATTAATAAACTGTGTAATACTTGCAGCAACTCATATAATACAGTTTTGAAATGAGATAGAACTCATTATCAGTACAATGAGGAGCACAGGCTCTTTCTTGTCAGAAATAATGGAGTGAGATCTACACAATTATTTTCCCTTGCTGCCTCTGTAGTCATTTATGCAGCAAGGTGCGTATAAATCTTTCTCGGCTTCTTGTGCTGTAGTGGGAGGTACACCAGCCCCAGTCAACTCCTGTGGTTGCAGGCAGGAGGGGAGTATATAAATAAATCCTTTAATTCTGTCTGGTTTAATGATGTAACATCAGCAGCACTGTGCATTTCAAAACTACGTTGCACAAGTCCAAATGGAGCTTTAGCATGCTGCTGCCCAAGGGTAGGGGTCTCCACATTTGAAATCTGCTGTCCTGCTTTTGTACTTTTGCTCTATCTACGAGCCTGGAGAAATTCCTTTCTCTTTGCACTATGGTGGATTTCAGCCTCTATTGCTGAGATGTGAACTTGACGCTCCTCCCAGTGTTGCACTTACTAGTTGAGCTATGCTAGGAAACACCCACTGCCTGACACTCAAGAATCACAACCAGCCTAAGTAACAAACCTAAGCCTTTTGTGATCCTGGTCGATGACCAGGGTCCAGAACCAAGAACTGGAGGCTAGTCTTCTTCAGCTTGGGGTTTACCAGTGCTAAACCATCAGCTGAAGGTTGGTTCCTACACTCAAAGATAAATGGACTGTCTTTTAAACGTGGCTGAAAAGAGGGAAATGGTGTCCCGCTGTTTTGTCTAGTAGCTGAGCAGAGGATGCAGAAAAGCAAGACCAGATCTACTTCAGCCGTGAAGCAGAACAGCAAGGTCTGTTCCCATCTGTACCTGCAACCTCTCTCTGACTTGGCTATAGGCTGTTTATTCTGGAGTAAGCATAGGAAGCAGGTAAAAGAGGTTTTCATCCATGATGTTGAAACGAATTCAGTAAAGAATGAAAAAATTATGGGGAGAGAAGGAAAAAAGTAAGGACTTGATTTAATTGGTTAATGAGATAGTGCATTTAGGCACTGGACTTACATTTTGGAAGTTTTATTTCTGGAATACAAGGTGCAACAGTTTGGCAAAAAACCCATGCTCGTCTATATGCAGTTCTGTGTATTCTTAGGAAAAGGGTGAAATCCATCATCTCAGTAGAATTTGTGCAAGTCCATCCAGAACAGAATCTGCCGTATAGTGTGTGATTTAAACACCTCCATGCAGCAAAGTAAATGCACTGCTTAAATAGTGTAACCTGATAAGAATTTTAATGTCAGAGACATGGCAAACTGAAATTTTGTTTGCTAAATGTGATTTATCCAATGGACTTAAGGAAGAAAGCAGGGTCCTCACCTGCATTCTTCAGCGTGTTTGGATAGTAATCTTCTTTAAATAATGTGACAGCCTTTTTTGTAGTCCAGCATCAGAGGGTTATACTATTTTCAGAACAATTTATGAAAGATTAGTAGAGGCATACTTAATCATTTAAATTAGCTACAGGTTTTTTATTAATCTTCAAATTAATGAGTTCTACCTTTTGATCTTTCTGGCTGCAAATCCCTCTGAAATTAATGCCAATTAGGATTCAGTAATAACTTGGTTATGAACATGGACCAGGGTGTGCATATGCATGGCATACATGTGTGTATACATGTGCAGGTAGGTGTTAGTGCCCCTGGAGAGTGGCACATGTTGAGTTAGACCTGCTCAGTTGTTATCAGTTTGGAAAGTGGACCTCTCCACTAGTGGGAAATTAAATAAACATGTAAAGACAGTAGTAAGCAAACAGAGGTTCTGCTTTATCACACACAAAGTTCTGCATTGCATGGTTCCAGTCTGATGCTTTTAGGACAATTAGATTGTCCTACTCTGTATTACCTTGTGTATTACCTACAATGAAGATGGGGACAGTATTAGAGAATGAAGTGACCATACTACTCACTTCTCACATAGAATCACAGAATCATATAATTGTTAAGGTTGGAAAAGACCCTTAGGATCATTGAGTCCAACCGTGAACCTATCACTGCCAAGTCCACCACTAAACCATATCCTCCACCACCACGTCTACCCTTCTTTTAAATACCTCCAGGGATGGAGACTCAACCACTTCCCTGGGCTGCCTCTTCCAATGTTTGACAACCCTTTTGGTGAAGAAGTTTTCTCTAATGTTCAGCCTAAACTTCCCCTGGCACAGCTTGAGGCCACTTCTCTCGTCCTATCGCTTGTTACTAGGTAGAAGAGTCCAAACCCCTGCCTCACTACAACCTTCTTTCAGGTAGTTGTAAAGAATGATATGGTTTCCCCTCAGCTTCCTCTTCTCCAGGCTAAACAACCCCAGTTCCCTCAGCCGCTCCTCGTAAGACTTGTTCTCCAGACCCTTCACCACCTTTGTGGCCCTTCTCTGGACACGCTCCAGCACCTCAATGTCCTTCTTGTAGTGAGGGGCCCAAAACTGAAGACAGTACTCGAGGTGCGGCCTCACCAGTGATGAGTACAGGGCCACTATCACCTCCCTGCTCCTGCTGGACACACTATTCCTGATACAAGCCAGGATGCCACTGGCCTTGGCCACCTGAGCACACTGCTGGCTCATATTCAGCCAGCTGTCAATCAACACCCCCAGGTCCTTTTCCTCCAGGTAGCTCTCCAGCCACTCCTCCCCAAGCCTGTAGCGTTGCATGGGGTTGTTGTGACCCAAGTGCAGGACCCGGCACTTAGCCTTGTTGAATCTCATACTGCTGGCTCTGGCCTAATGATCCAGCCTGTCCAGGTCCCTCTGTAGGGCCTTCCTGCCCTCCAGCAGATCGACACTTGCACCCAGCTTGGTGTCATCTGCAAACTTACTGAGGGTGCACTCAATCCCCTCACCCAGATTATCAATGAAGATATTGAACAGGACCGGCCCCAACACTGAGCCCTGGGGAACACCACTCATGACTGGCCACCAAGTGGATTTGACTCCATTCACCACCACTCTCTGGGCTTGGCCATCCATCCAGTTTTTAACCCAGTGCAGGGTGCACTTGTCCAAGCCGTGAGCAGCCAGCTTCTCCAGGAGAATGCTGTGGGAGGCAGTGTCAAAGGCCTTACTAAAGTCCAAGTAGACAACATCCACAGCCTTCCCTTCATCCACTAAGCAGGCCACCTTATCACAGAAGGAGACCAGGTTAGTGAGGCAGGACCTCCCTTTCATAAACCCAAGCTGGCTGAGCCCGATCCCCTGGTTGTCCCACATGTGCTGCGTAATGGCAAGCAAGACGATCTGCTCCATGACCTTTCCCGGCACCGAGGTCAGGCTGACAGGCCTGTAGTTCCCCGGATCTTCCTTCTGATCCTTCTTGTAGAGGGGCGTCACATTCGCTAGTTTCCAGTCATCTGGGACCTCCCCAGTTGACCAGGACTGCTGATAAATGATGGAGAGTGGCTTGGCGAGCTCCTCTGCCAGATCCCTCAGTATCCTTGGGTGGATCCCATCTGGCCCCATGGACTTGTGAACATCCAGGTGAAGGAGCAGGTGTCAGTGACTGCCACCTCTTCAACAGCTGGGACTTCATTCTGCATACTATCTCCATCTCCCAGCACAGGGGCCTGACAACCCTGAGAATGACCAGTCTGACTATTAAAGACTGAGGCAAAGAAAGCGTTAAGTACCTCAGCCTTCTCCTCATCTTTCCTGGCAAGGTTATCTTCCGCATCCAACAAAGGAGGGAGATTCTTCCTGGCCCTCCTTTTGTCACTGATATATTTGTAAAAATATTTTCTGTTATCTTTAGCAGTGGCGTCCAGTTTAATTTCCATCTGGGCCTTCGCCTTCCTAATCTTTTCCCTGTATAACCTCACAACATCCTTGTAGTCCTCCTGAGTCACCTGCCCCTTCTTCCAAAGGCAGTAAGCTCTCCTTTTTCTCTTGAGTTCCAGCCAAATCTCCCTATTCAGCCAAGCCGGTCTTCTCCCCCGCCTGCACATGGGGACAGCCTGCTCCTGCGCTTTTGAGACTTCCTTCTTTAATAACATCCAGCCTTAAGTGAACCATTGAAAAATATTCTTGTCTTTTAAAGAAGGAAATATGTTCCAGCATCAAATAAATTGCACCAGCCTAAGGCAGTGTCAAATAGGAAACTTATAGCGGAGCAGACTGACCCTGCTTAGAGCTTCACTCTGTGTGAAGGGGAAACAATAGGTTATAAGGTCTTTCTGGACTTCACAGTTCTCATACTGACATTTCTACATGTCCACAGTGGTACCATTATGGACCTCCTTGCAAACAGGCCCATGTTGACCTGTGTGTGTTGCTGAGTTTCTTTACATAGTCACTGTATTGCCTTAATTGAAATGTGCTGTAGGTTTACAGTGTAAGGATCAGTGAGATCTGTTTTTCAGAACTGATAAGCATGCATGAGTATAGCAGGAAAACCAGGTTCTCAGTCCTGCCATCCATAGTACAATGTAGTACTTGGTATGACAGCACTTGTTTTAGCTGAGCTTTCCTCCTTCTGTACCTGTGTTTCTGCATAGTTGGAGGTTATTTTCTTCCTGGTGTCCCACAGCCCATTGCCTTTTCATCTCCTACACTTATATCTTACTAGTCTGATGCTGCTCATGTTGCAGCTTCATGTGGATTTGATGAGATGTTAATGTACAGTTTTCTATTTCCAAGTAATTTTTAGAGCATTTCTTTCTATTACTATTCTTTAATCTGAAACAAAATGATTGATTGGACCCCAAGAGCCTTGTTTCCCAAGGTACATGAGTGTCTGTAGTCAAAGATGAGTGCAGGGGAGTGCAGGTCAATACATGATGTTGCATTTCTAAAGCAGTATTCTTTGCCCTACTCACAGTCTCGTCTTCTTGAAAACTCAGTTCTGACTTCTGATATTTGAAATTGGTTTTATGGGCAATTTCTAGTCACAACACTATGAAACCTGAACAAAAGTTTTTCTCAATTTATTCATGTAAAATTTTGGGTGAATACATAGTGTTATATCTACATTTCAGTTGTTGGCAAGTTATGCTGAAAAATAGACTACTCTGTTCTAGTATTCATCTTGTTTTAAGAAGAGAGCGTTGCTTGTTTCCAAATTCAAAAGTACAGTCTACTCATCAGAGGCAGAACAGAGACCCTGGTTCCAGGTACAGTTCAGGCAAAGGTGGATCATTTACTCATACGTGTATTTTCTCTTACAGCATAGGTGGAGAAGTAGTGAGAGGAAATGAAGGAAGCTATGTGGGGAAACATTTCCGCATGGGATTTATGACAATGCCTGCTCCTCAGGACAGACTGCCACATCCTTGCTCCAGTGGCTTTACCGTGAGATCCCAGTCTCTTCATTCTGTTGGAGGAACCGATGATGAAAGTAGCAGCTCTCGTAAGCAGCCACCTCCAAAACCTAAGCGAGACCCCAACACCAAACTGAGCACCTCATCTGAAACAGTCAACACTGGAACAACAAGTAAAAGTGGGAAACTACCAGACAGGACTGAAGGTAAACACTATAATTTTTTGGAAAAAAGGGGTTTTGGTGACTCAGTGTTAAGATTATCCAGTTGATAGTCTTGCATTTGGGAATTTCCTGTATGTTTCCCCATCTGTGTAACAGTGCCAGCACAGGTCTCCTAGATCACATATTTTGGACCGGGGGGTAATCACCAACCTTTGACAATTCTCACAGAACTGTACTACTTACATGGCCTGGTTATATACTAGGGAATGTGTTGAATTTATTGAAAATGAAGGGAAAAAGAGATTGCTATCAGATGGCATGTAGGACAATGTCATCTGCACACCAGCCAAGGACCACTCACCATATCACTAGCACTGTGCAAACCACAGCTTTGGAAAGGGTTGTCCTCCACAAAGAAATGAAGGACAGAAATTATTAAAAAGAACACTGCGTGGCCCTGAAACTCTATAGCAAGAGAATATCATCCAACAGTAAAAATCGTACCTGAGATGATACAACATTTTGTCCAAATCTTCTATTTGCATATGAGTCTACATTTTGTCTTCCCATTCCTCCTAGTTACGTTTCAGCCAATGCAGCATTCAGTAGAAAATAAACAAATGTGTTGAATAAGGATATTGCTTCCTTACTCTAAACTACTAAAGATGATCTAACACTATAGGGATCATCTCCTTCCTTTCTGCTATGCTGGAAATGCATTTTGTGCAGCAGTAGGACCAGCTGTACTCCCTGTTAGAAGAGATCAGGATGACTCTGCTTTACAGTATGGTCTGTAAAAAGGAACCCTTTGGGACAAATGGTTTTGATCAGTGCTGGTCTTTCCAACTGCTACGTTACATATCAGTTTTGACATCCCGTGCAGTATGTTGTGCTCTTAGTGCACATCCCTTTTGCTTGTTGTTGTAGCCAGAAATACTTGTTAGTTACATTCATCCTACAACTCCTTTTAAGCAAATCTGATTTTAAAAAGTCATCAGTGATAACAAAGATGCAAAGGAATGTATAACTAGTGGCACATCTGTCTACGATTGTGAGGCTGAACACAAACACTGAACAAAACTATGGATTTATTTATACTATTGTTGGTAGTTCATTTGCCATTACTTCCGTAGTTTGTCCTCTACAGTGACCATTACATCAACTCCACTGAACAGACCAACATGACAAATCCAAGCATTAAATAGCTGCCCTTGGTAAAAGCAGTTCACCACAATTTTACTGGAACAAAGCCTACACAGAAACCATTCAGATTTGTGCCACAGACAAATTTAAAATCTCATATCAGGAAGTCTTTCAAGTCTTTCATTTAATACAAAAAAGAGAATGCTTGGCACAAACTTCTCGGTCTTATATGCTCTGAAGTGAAAGGCAAGAGCATTTAAGTTACTCAAAAGTTATTTTAAAACATACTGTATTTTAAAATATTTTTATAATTGTTTAATATATTTTAGCATTCTGTCTTCCTGAATCTGCACAAACAGAATTACCAAGGCTAAATAAAGTTTAGCAGACAGGGCAGTAAGACAGGCTTTAATATCTTCTGACTTGTTTAATGAATGTTCCTGCAAGCGTGCATTGAGTCACACAGTATATTGTGCTCTTTGGTATAGCTGACCTTGGCATTATCTTTAGGATGATTAGGAATGATGTCTGTTTTACATCTATCTCCCAACCCTTTTCCTCATTTACTGAGAAGCAAGAGACTTTGACAGCCTTAAAGAAGCAATAATAATAATGATAGTGATAATTGAAATACATCCAAGTGTTTTACCAATCTCACATAAATTATGGCAGACTCCTTAAGCAGTCTGTGTCTTCATGAAACTAGATCTCCTTGAGCATTATTATTATGGAAGGTTCTGAAAATTTTGCTTCCTTTCCCTTATCTTCTCCCGCCATTTGAATTTGACACCAAGGACCTAATATGTAGTCATGTCCCTTCTGACAAATTTCAAAGTTTGACATTGATTGACATTTCTGTTTCCAAGGCCAACTACCACTTTGCTTCTCACTCTGTGCAGATTGAGCTTGATCTGTCTCATCATATGACGGTTATGGGTGGCACGCATTGTACTGTAGAAGTGTTCACTTTGGATAATCTGTGTGACAGTGGTACTACTGCACCATAGTACTAAGTATTGCAGAGCACTTTGGATTCATTATTATAATCAATTATTATAATCAACGTATTGAAGAAAGAATTTTCACAGTCATCATCTGGCCAGCATAGGAATGTTTATATAATCATCAACCATGGTGGTGTTGGGTTGACAGTTGGACTTGATGATCCTAGAGATCTTTTCCAACCTTAATGATTCTGTGATTTCAGGATGCTTTGGTGTCACCAGGAGATGGTTTATTACCTTCTGTGTGCTCCAAGGTAACATGTTTGTTTTGATGAAAGAATTTTCAGTCATCATCTGGCTAGCATAGGAATGTTTATATAAACACTGTGGTCATACATTGATGAGGACATGTAAAGATGAGCAGAACCAGATTAAAGTCAAAGTTCATTATCTGCAGTATTGATTTGATACAAATTATTAAACCAGCTTTGTCCCAGGATATGAAATTATTACCATTGCTGTACAATTAATTCCCAGCAAGTTTAGTATCTGAAATTGTGCCTAGCTCAAAGAAACCCATGAAGCTCTGATTCTGCCAGTCTGTTTGGTATGTGCAAATGGTTAAGTTTTTTCCATATCTAGTAGGTCTCATTTTAGTAGCAGTCTTTGAATTAAAGAAATTATAAACCTGTATCTTTCCAGTTTCAGGGGAGATAGTCCATAGGATACAATATTCGTGTTCTCCTAGGGAGGTCTTTGGAAGCTGAAGTCCAAGAACATGCAAATTTAACTTTCAGTCACTGCTGTCCATGTTGTACCCAAGTATTTGTATATGCATGTGTCTCACACATTTGTGTGTACTTGTGGTATTTGCAGGCTGAATGGCTACAGCTTTTTCCAGGAACTATGGAAAACAATGATGAAAAACACTATTGTTTTTCCATCAGTTATTGTGGAATGTCTACAAAGGAGTTGTCACAAAATTGTTCCCAGCTCTTTTATTTTTATGGCAATGCAGAATAATTCAGACTATAATGTCTCTTGTCTAACCCTATGGCTACTTTGAAAAGGAACTTGCTACATTTCCTAGGCAACCAGGGACAGCCTCACCACTCATTTTTATTAAACATGTTTACTTTTTGCTTTTTGATAATGATCCAGTTTATACAAACAAAAGCAGTTACTTTTATTCTTCTTCCGATCATGGTAAAGACAAAATACCGAATCCATCCCATCGTAATAACTACCATAACATTAGATTATGTTTTGAATATGAGTCTCACTTTACTGCAGAAGTCAGTGGCAGAAGAAATTTGGTCATGAGATTGAAAGACCTTTTCCTCCTGAAGCACAAATAGGATCTCTAATAGCCACACCAGCTCTGTACACTTTTCCTGTAAGTGCTCTTGCTTCCAAATTTGTGGGAATGTGAGAATCTTCTTTTAAGTTGTGATGACACATATTAACCCTGTCTCATTGTGACAACACTTTGATTTGTGTGTTTCAACCCAGTCTACCTTGGCTCTGCTTGAAGGAGCACTCGAGCATGAAGGCCTCATTCTCCTTAACTTGACTTTAATTTTGTTGCTGTGTTTCCACACTTTCGCGTCCCTTCTTATGCTTCAATATTCCTTTTTCACTCTTCCAGCTACCTTTCATATACATCCACCGAATACCTTCCACCCCATGCATTTCTCCTCCATCACAGATTTCTAGAAAGTTGTTTTTAAAAACATAGGTTGTCTTTCCTGCAGAGTTTTCAAACTCTGGTAGGAACAGCAAACAAATGTAGTTGTGCCCCGTACATCACATGTTGGGAGTCAGAAATGAGCTGAAAAGTGTAATTTCAAATAATGTTTCAGCGTGGAAGGCATATCCAATCTTAATCCTGAAAGGCTCTTTATTTAGAAAATGCAGGAGTTGAACTAATAGATGTACTTCCGGTGCCCAGTCTTACAGAAAAAGGAGTTAATCAAACAGTATAATTGGTGAATGTAACCAGCCTCAAGCAGTGTTTTTTGATATGATCACTGTATGTCCACAAAAAAGGTTTACAGATCTACTGCGGTGCAAACATAAATGAAGAGGTATAATTGAATCGCATTTTGAAAGTAAACTTCTTGCTAAAATTCTGTTTAGTAATATAGATGATGACTACATTATGTAAATATATGCACATAAAATATTTATAATATAATGTAACATATATACAATAGTATGCATATTTATGTATCATGAAAATGCAAGTTGTGTGTGCTTCCATGTACAAACGTGCACTCAAATGCAAATTAAAACTCAGAGTAGCATTTTCAAAATGCTGTTCATGGTTGTAATTCTGCTCCTGCCAGAGGCCATGGGAAGTTTAGGTCTAATACATGAAAATGCTTGCAGGGATCCCCACCTCTTGGACCCACTTGATTTGTTTAGTGCTTTCCTTGAGTGTTGTGTGTGGAAGAAGATATCCTTCTTGCTGCTTTCTAAGCCCGTGCAGTGGAAGCCTCTCTGTGTTGCTTAGAAATATCTAAAGGTGGGCAACTTGTAAACAAATTTTCCTCTGGAGAGAAGCAATTACAGTAATTGTAACTGGGGTCGCAGTCCAGCTGGTCTATCTCATAAATCTAGTTTTCTGTTCGCTAGGCTAGGCTGGTGACTCTGCATTGTAAACTTGAACTTCTGTTGTTAAACAGAACTTGGATTGAAGGGATTTAGTACTTTTGCTGTTTTTGCATGGTGCTGGTTTCCTTTTATTTCCTACCTTAGTGAATACTGTATTTAACGTGAACTTTGAAATAGTGTCCTCTGCAGTAACCATGTCATGTCCTTCCTTATAGCCAGATCTTACTTCCTCATCTTTTCATCCATGCCTACTAAAGGAAGAAATATCACTAATGAGCCCTATTCAGACTCAACAAGTCGAAAGGGACTGACAGATGAGTTCTAGTGGGCATAGCTATGGGCAGTTTAAGACGCTACTGCCTCTGGGCTACCTGCCAGATGTGACAACCCAGTGCTGATGTAACAGAAAGCAATATTTTAGGGATGCATCTTAAAGACATGGGTGCTGCTGCGCCACCCTGCTGCTGGGCAGGGGCTGTGGCAGGGGAGTGGGGCAGCCAGATCTGGTGAGAAGCATTCTGCAGTGAGATCTGTCAGAGCCCTGCACAGTGAGCAAAAGACTCATGAGGGTGGCTCTTGCAATGCGCTCTCTTTTAGCGAGGGCCAGTCATCACTGCCTGCGATGCTGCTGCGATGCTGGGGTGTGGGTGTGAGAACAAGGGAAGGGCAGCCTGTGTGGCTGTGGCAGGATGGGGTGTGCTGCTTCCTGAGGTCCAGCCTCTGAGGCATCCTCCCAGGGCATGGGCTCTTCAGCTGGGTGCTAAGCCAGAGCCCCTGTGTGTCATTGTGCCTGAGAGGCCTGAGTGTTTTTATGTTGTGCACAGTATGTTTTTTAGCTCATTTTCCTCTTTCCTATAGCCCACTCTGTATTTTAAACCCAGCATTTTGACCCATGAAAAGCTGCAGCTCGTGTTCATATTAGCTATAAAGGTATAATGCAAGCTGGTATTCAGCCATGTACCTAAAGCAGTGTCTGTTTTACTTTACGTACCTTAATCTGATTCTTTATCTCAGTGCTGCATTACCCATTACTTTTTGTATGCTGTAATGATTCTCTTGCAGACTGTGAGGCTTGAGAGGACTTAACTTGAAACTGTGCACATTGGGAGAAGGCAGCTGGCAACAATGGAGGGAAAAGTCAAAGCTGGCATCAGAAAACACATGCCCTATGTCAGTACAGTGATATGGCCTTGGCTCTTAACTACCCTACATGACTCCAGAGAACTGCCCTACATGTCCAGGTGGCACAGGGATGGATAAGGTGCCTTCAGCAGCACTAGAGCAATGCAGTCTCTACTAGAAACCTAGCACTTCTTTCCCTTTGTTCAGCCCTGCATCTCACCAGCCTCCTTGCTGATGCAGCGGTTAAAAGGCTGGAGGGCAGCACTGGCCTGGCTTTGCTATGGGACTCTGCCCAGCAGTGCCTCTGCTCTGTGCTTGGCCCCTTTGGTTGTTGTAGCAGCTTGTTCCCACTGACCTGTACTGTAGCAGGAAGGACACGGCAAAGATTTCAGTCTATTCTCTAGCATTTAGTAGCTTAGAGATTTTCCAAGGCTTTGCTTTTTTGGGGGTGGTGGTGGTAGATTTTCAGTGTTTGGGGGTTTGGTTTTCTTTGCTCTTGCTGAGATTTGTTTGCCTCTCCCTGCAGCAAGTTGGTTCTCACATTGCAGCTCCCAGAGCTGGGTTACCTCCTCCAGACCTTCATCTTTTCAGGTCTGTTTTCTGGCCCCTCAGATAAGGGAGGGCAAGGGGGAAGGAAGAATGAAAGCAGCAGTTTTTATAGCTGTTATAATAGCTTTCTGCGCAGAGCAATGAACACAGTGTGATTTTTGGAGGGATTTATAAACAAGTTTTGAAGCCACAGAGGGAGTATGTTCTTACCCTCAAGGCACATATGCATACTCATTAACGTTAATGGAAGCTGCAAGCATTGAACAGAAAATAGACCGTGCAGTGGTAAAAGACATGAAGATCTAGTTACCCACTTGGGAATTGCATTGTGCCCAAGACTTGGCAGTTGGTACTTAAGCTATGTTGTGCTAGTCTATCTTGTGTACTTAGTGCCTTTTTTTTTTTTCCTTTTTAATTTAACAAAGTTGCTTTATATATTCCACATCTCTCTCTTCACATTAGGATGTTGCTCATTTGCTGAGAGACACTGCACCTGTGTAAAAAGGCACAAAATTAAATGTGCAGCCCCCCTGCAGTACAGATATCTCTCTGTTCTCAAGAGTGATGGAAGCTGTGATGTTCTTGATAATGGAAAAGCCTTAATAATGCAAGTTCAGGGAGTGTTGTGCTGATTTACCAGATTGACTGTGAATGCAGCCAGTCCAGGAGGAGGCTGCCTGCTCTAAGGTGAGGCCAATAAGCCCTGCTAAACACTTATGATTCCTGCTGAGCATGTGGGCTTTTCTGCGCTGTGTATCCCAGTGCTCCAGGACTCAGGAGAGTTTATAAGCCTAGTTGCAACCCGAGGCTCAAACTGTGCTTGTGAATTCATACCATTCTGCCCTAGAATTAGCAAACTGCCCAGGACCTCAAAGCAGTGTTGGGTATAACACAGACATGCTGATTAGGAGACTTTCTCCAGGCTGCTGCCACCCTGAGGTCCGCTGACTGTATAGGGTCACTGTAGTCCCTGGACACACCAGCAAGGCAAGGAAATGTGATCCACTTAATCATGCAGTCAGCAGGGATCTAGGAGAGAATATTAGCACAGGTTTCACATCCCATGAAAGTCAGTAGGCTGCTTTTAGAGCCAACCCAGCCCTGGAAGTACCTCAAGCTCTTCTGTTAATGTGTCTGAATCAATAATCTTTACCAGAAAGACCACAATGAAGACAGAGTCTCTGAAGAAAGCTATGGGTGTTCTTGTGGGTGTTCTTGTCCACTGCATGGTTAATCTGTAATCTCAGTAGACAGTGTTTATGTAACTGCAAGGATATAGCATCAATAAATCCATCCATTCTCATCAGGTCACTGTATGTAAAGCCTGGAATACTGCTGGAAAAAACTGTAAGTCATCATATTTGTGACTGTATTTCATTTTTTATTTTGTTTATACCTCAGAGAACCATAATACAGGGCCTTCTCAGCATTTCCACCTGTGATTCTGTGAAACACT
This sequence comes from Phalacrocorax aristotelis, assembly GCF_949628215.1. NCBI lineage: Eukaryota > Metazoa > Chordata > Aves > Suliformes > Phalacrocoracidae > Phalacrocorax > Phalacrocorax aristotelis. The sequence continues at coordinate 20,291,696 of NC_134282.1, read as the reverse complement.
AGGTTCTTGCATTATTTTGCATCACTGAATGGCTCTGAAATCAGGGCCAGGAGAGGAGGGGAGGAGAAATCCAGGTAATTCTTTTGCCTCATTTTGACAGCCCTTTAGGATTGGTTAAATAAAACAAAATGCCCAAAACAACATTTTTGGAATACTTGTGCAACACTTCTGGTTTGGATACTGGTTTTGGCATTGTCTGCTTAAGACATTGCAGACAAATGATTAAGGGCTTGAGGGATCAGACTGAAATCCTAAAGTCACTGTTTACTCTCAGACCTGGTTTGTGATAATAGAGATGTCTGGCAAAACTCATTTGGAATTAAAAGAAAAAACATGAAACAGCTGCCCTTTTTATTCCACAGCGAATACATTGGTTTTCTACCTCTTCACCTTCCTTTATTTTTAACTGGCGCCCTAATTCTGTTCTTACTTAAACAACTGAATGAGACAAATCCTTATAGAGTGAAGCATGACTGAGCTCTCAAAGCATTTCCTGCCAAGAGGTTGATACTGGGGGGGGCACACACCCCACAGTCACGTTGACTTTACTGGGAGTGCACAGTGCTTAGCAGAATCACATCCCAAGAGATCTACGTCTGGCTCCAGGTGAGGTCCTGTCATGCCTATCCTCTGTTTCATTGGTAATTTCTTTCTAATGACTGAATATCGTAGTCTTGGTTGGTGCACTGGTTTGCTGCTTTCATCTCTTCCATTTAGGTTAATGCTGGATGACATCAAGCAACATATGCCTGACATGCTACAACTGTGTTTGGCACTTCATACTTTTAATTCATACGTGTGCAAACAGTGCTGTGTTGGGATAACGTGCACAGTAGTGACAGCTCAACAGAGCACAGCTTCCTTTTTGTGATGCCATCAACTTGCCTGGAGGTCACAGTGTACCAGCCTGGGCTTTTCATACATGCATGAAGGAAAAAAAAAACAAGCACACACAAATTTTTGTGCTAATTTTAGTGGCCATAACTTTGAACTGCTGGCATGTCAAACAAGAAGCACATCCCCCAAAGTCCAATGTGATTTGCAGCTGGATTCTGGGCCAGGGTGGGGGGAGGCTTAGATGTGGGAAGTAAAAAGCTGGAGCATGGTGTACTTGACATCATCAAGAGGCATAGCTTAATATCCATTTCCAGTGCAGCGGTATATTTGTCATGGTTTCCATCATTCCTCTGAAATAATCATGAGTAATACTCTTCCTTTAAATTCACAACCAGCTTGCATGTAACGATTTAATAATTCTAGCTGCTCTTATGCTTAGTAGTAAAACAAAATCACTACTGCAAGCGCAGGACTCTAGAAGCATAAACATGCCTGGAAAAACTCAACTCTGTATTGGGAGCAGCACAACCTTTGGGTCGTTCGCCCTAACAGTGCTTTGTGGGATGAAGATGATTCCTGGCATTTTCCCTTCCACTCATGACTACAAAGGGAGCTGTCTCCCTTTTCCTTTTGGGAGAGTACTGAAGGATGGCTTGGCTATACATCTTGCCTTAGGATCAGCGTGATCATGCCACAAGTCTCTACTGCGAAAGTTTTAATGGGTTTTGCTAATGACAACGGAAGTCTCTTAATACTTGGATTTTGGTGAATAAGGTGGTAAGTAACCCTTTGATTAAAAGAAAAAAAACCCACAACCAAAAAAAGCAAACATACAAACATGCACCAAGCACAAACTTGAAGCTATACCACTAGTGTGGATTCAAAACTTGATAATATGTCTAACCTTATTATTTTCTTAAATACAAATTTTTGCAAACTAAAACATGGAAGCTCAAGGTGTTCTATGATTCTGAATTATTTGCTATTTTCTGCTGAAGATGAGATAATTTTTACAGCTGTTGTGGATAAATATCTGCAGTGACTAATTGCCATAAGATCCTGGTCCTGCAAATACATGCTTGCATGTGAGTAATGCACAGAGACTTCTGTAAATAATACTGTCTCCCAATGGTGTAAGTGGAGGAACAGGGCTCTTTACAGCTCTGCCACTGGCTCAGATGACCTTGAGCATTTCACTTGCCTCTCAGTGTCCCACATTCCTCCTTTGTAAAATAGAAAGATTGATGAGGGCTTTGTTTTGTGAGGTAGTTTGCAACCAACTTAGGATCAGAGTATTTCTGCTCGCAGTCAAAACTTGGCCTAATGGGGCACGTGTTGAGTGCTTTTGTGAACAGCACTGTAGAAAGAGGCTTTTGAGCAGAGAAGGGAATATGTGAAAAAGATTGTCCTTCCTTAATGTGAAATTCCATACATCTTGCAGGGTTTCATTTGTGAACTAAGGTCAATTGTCACTGTGGGAACAAGGACTTTCAAGCAGCTTCTCAGCATAGGAACTGCTCAGATTCCCTTTCCCAACCTGTTGGTATCACTGATGTGCATGAATAAGGATGGCAAGATCTGGGCTGCAATTATGGTTCAGCTCTGGGAAATGCTGAATGCCATTGGTTTACAGCACAGACAGTCCCAGGAGATGGTAGGTAAAAACCTACTTCATAGCTGATGCTGTTCTGTGCTGTCTTGTACCAGAAGTTGTGCCTCAGTGGTATGGATGAATTCCTGCAAAGAGCAACAGCAAAATGAAGCAGGCTATAAACACTGGGTTATAGAAATAGCTTCTGTTTTCCTGTGGTGGTGCAGCTACTCAAAGCATGGGTGCATCCCTATGTCCTGGTGACAATGGGACTAGATGCTAGTTGTCTTCATGGGGAAAATCAACAGCTGCAAGATAAGAAGGAACATTTATTGCAATGAAAAGTTGCTTGGCAAAGGAAAGGATAAGATATGGTATCTGAGAAAGCTGATTGGGATAGCAGTTTCAGCAGTCACTGGCTTTTCAGTGGCAAAACCAGCATTGCCTTGTCCCTACACCCATGCCATTGTGTTCTGCATGTAGTTGAACCATTAGGGCTGGCTTAGGGGCTGTGATGTCAGGTTGGATGGGTCCAAATTAAAAGTAAATGGGAAGGAGAAGGGAAAAATGGAAGGGAAGGGGAAAAAGAGGAAAAGACGACAAGGGGAGTGCTGTGTGTGTGATAACTGCAAACACAGGGTGGGAGAGACAAGGGGAAATAATAACACTGTTCATATAAAGAATTTTTGTGATCAAACTATAATCTTGGCGCGCTCTCTCTCCATTCATACTCTGGTAGTTGATGCCTGCTTCTTCCTTTAGATATTGGCTAAGATCTTTCAGCCTGTGATACTGCTCTTGCTTTAATTGCCTTTCATGCACCTCAACTTTCCAAACATTTTTGCAAGAGAACTCCATTTTTCCTCATTGTTCCATCTTCTGCCTTCTGCTTCTTGGACTTTTTTCCCTTTTTTGCGGGGTGCTAGTTTTTAATCAAGTCTCTTTCTTGTTCCCACTCCTTCTGCCTGTGAGTTGAACTAAACAGGTTCTTCAGTCGTGGGTGAGGTAGGAACAGCTTCTGGCAGCAGTTCCTCTGTTCCTTTTTGTGCTCCATCTTTGCCTTTTCATCCCCCGTCTCACTTCTCAGGTGGCACAATGAGGTTAAGTCTGGCATTCGAAACAGGAGAGGGCTCTCACAAAGCTTGTCTGGAGCTGCATACAACACTGTCAAAATGGAACTGTACACTGCAGCCATACCAGGTGAATTTATGGTGATTAGGCCTGGCTGCATGACCCTTATAGATCAACACTATTATAGGCTCTACTAGTTTCACTAGACCACTCTGCAAATAAATGCAAGATGAAATGATAGATGCCAGGCGCACAGAGAAGCTCTCAGTGGGAGGCATCTGATAACGTGTGGCTTGTCTGTAATTTTGTCAACACTTTATTTAGAGTTGAGGAGGAGAAAGGAGTCACCCCTATGGAGATGGAAGTAAAATGAATAGCTGTGAGGCTCTTTTCCTAAAGCCGATTATACTGAGTATTTCAGTACGCTCAGCCTCTGACCACAGAGCTGTTACATCTCCAGGCACTGCTGCCTGCCTGTGAGCTGCTCTGACAATGCTCTGTCCACTTCAGCTATCATCATATTCACCCAGAAGATGCTCAGTGACAACCTGCAGGAATTGATTCTGCAGGGTCACCTTGTGTCCTTCTGGTAGAGGCAAGAGTCCCCCTTTAGACGAACTCTTGTTCACTGGGGCTCATTTGCTTTCTCGATGCTCCTGCTGTGGTGACTCATTTGACCCCTGCGATCCACCTTGTGCTTTGTTTTGAAATGTGAGCTCCGTGGCGGAAGGGCCAGCCGGATGTGTCATTCAGGAGCAGCAAGAGGCTTTTTATACAATGGCCTCAAGGAAAAGAGTTGTACAAAGCCCACAGAATTTCTGAGGGAGAGGAGGTTAGTGAAATCTGTTGGTTCCTTGTCGCTGGTGCGAGACGCTGAGGAAGGGCATCAGCATTTGTGGGGCTGCCACGTCTGTGGAATAGTTGGACACAGTGTGTTTCATGTTGGAGTCCCCAGGAGGTCAGTATTATGCACAATATCACCTCAGTAGGTCTGCCAGCATGATTTAATGGGCTGCAATTATTTTAGAAGCTTGGCAAACAGATTGCTACTTATGTAAGCAAATAATGGATTTGACCTACTTATTGCATCTGTAAGTAGAAGATAGGCGTTACTGTGGATCTAAAAAATTAAGTGTCTCATATCTCCAGACAATTATTCAAGTCTTTGCATATAGTCACCGCTAGTGTGCTGGACAGGATGTTTGTGAACCAAAGCAACAATTAAACCAAGTGAGTAAATACAGACAGTTTTTTAGATAAATGAAGTAGGTGAGCTAAACTTACTGTTTCATTAGGCATTTGCTCTTTCTCTCACTTGATTTCCTTCCTTCCCATTTCCCTGTAAATCATTTCAAAGCCCACTATTTGGCTGCAGGTAATGGATTTAAGAATCACCCAGATCCAGGAACTCTTGCAGAGATCAGTTTCATTCAGTGTCTCTGTGAGAAGTGGGTCAGAAAGCCTCTGTACTCTACCTTCTCTAAGAAGGTCAAGAAAGTCCAGCAGGTGATCTTCCACATCATCTCCCTCAGCTATGATAGCTGGTAATCAATATCAATGCTGTTTCTGTGGAGCCAGGAGTTGCATTCAGACTGGAGTATGCCTTTGTTTACATGAGTGTTGCCAAATGATGCCTCAGAGGCCTTCAGTGCCCTTTGGGCAGCACATAATATATAAATAAGCAGCTCGGTCCTCAAAGGCTTACTCATATCATAGTGGTGTCCACTACCTGCCAAGCTCATATGATGCAGGTGTCTAGGGCACGCGTCGGTGGGACTTAGCTCTTCACACATAGCCACAACCATCCCTTTCTGAGCAGAAAAGAGATGTTTTCTTTCTGCAGGTCAACAGAAATGCTGCTGCACTTGCAGTCATCACGTGGCACAGCCTATAGAAACTCACTCAGACAACATGCAGAGCCTCACCATCTTCTGTGTGATTTTTGGGGAATGCAAGATGGGTAACTGCAGAGAGGGAGAGGGGGCAGCTAGTGCAGGATGACAGCTATACCAGAACTGGGGTCTGATATCTGCACCGCAGTGAAGATGCTGGGTGTCGGGGGCTGATGTCGCCCATCGTTCTCAGTGTGAAATGCAGTTAGTTTGTGGGTAGCTGTAAGAATAGAGCAATACCAGTTAATTTACAGAAAGGCAGTGAAAGCTGTTCAGGTTTCATCTCCAAGATGACAGTCAAGATACCATAAAAGTTGCTTTAAAACTGAAGGGCTTTACTCATGTTGCTGATCTGTAGCTGTTTTTCCGTACTCTGTTGTGACCGTGTTTAACTCTTCAGTGCTCTGACTCCGTTCAGGTTCCCACAAAGCACATACACTTAGTAAATTTATTTTTCTGCAAGCATGATTCAGTAGTTTTATTTGCACACTCTTCACGTAATTCATCTAATGGTGCTTGTGATTGATAAATTCCCATGCCAATTGCCTTTCTATATCTAGAATTCCTTCAGATTATATACAGCTACAGAATTTTTTATTGCTACTGTTGCACTGGCTTCAAAATCTGCTTCACATATGCAGACTGCAGGCTAACTGAAACCGAACAAACCAGCACTTCAGCAGTTTTGGTTGCATGTGTGGGCCGTGAGAGGATCCTTCACTCAGATTCCCTCTTCCCCAGTAATCCTCCCACCTCTCCCTCCTCACAGCCTGCTTCCACTGGAACTGCTGTAACTTACACCCATATAATTCCACACATCCTGGCCCCTTGTGTCTGGGCATATTAGTTCAAGGATATTTGTCTAAATGGATGCTCAGAAATCATTGCAACCTAAAAGAAGTTACTGTGAGATTTATTTTTTTTTTGCCTCCATTTGCACTCGGTTCATCAGTTTTATTGTAAAAGGACAATGATTCAAATTAACTTTTCTTTTCTTACTTATCCAAAATCTTGCTTTTTCTGCCTTCCATGGCTGTGCTGACTGACAGTAACTTTTAGCTTTGGTGAGTAGTACAGAAAGGCTTGATAGCAAATAATTTGTAATTATTTCTCAAACACTCTCATTTTTTTTTCTTCGTCTATTCAATGTTATCTGGAAAATTTAGGGACATAAATTACTCATTCTTTAAAAGAACTAGGATGTGAAGTTCAAAATATATGAAAGCATAAGGCTATGCATTCAGAAGGAGTCTTAGTCGCTTTGTAATTTTCTGAAAGCTTTTGGAGACCTTTTCACTGTGTGAAAGGGTAATGAGTAGAGCTCAGCGTGTCAGGTGGATGCACAGAGAAGTGGAGGGCTATGGAGGAGAAAACCTGGAAGTCAGCCTACTCTGGAGCGTGGCAGTTTGGGGAGGACTCTCTCCAGCATGCTGATACTCTGAAGTTTTTTAAATGCCCTGGCATCTCTGGGTCTGCTGTTGTCTTGGTAATGCAGAGCAAAGGGCCTGCAGCCCCTGCCATGCTGGGAGGAGGCTCTGGTGGCAGGGCAGTTAGTGCAGTAGGCTGGCTTTTGTGAATCCTAGGCAGGTATGACTACCTTGGCATATACAGCATGTAAGGAGCCGTGGTGTTGGGGCTGAGAATTCGGTTTTGTGGCCCAGATGCACAGCCCTAAGCTGAATCTGCTGCTGGCCTGCCTTCAGCTATGGTGCCTACCAGTTGCAGTAGTTGTATTGTTGGATTAATGCAGAACTGAATTTAACTGCAGGACCCAATTCTTCTCTCTGTTATACTGGTGTTTAATTCTGGAATATCACTACTGAAGTCACTAGGTTTCCACCACTTTGAATTAAAGCAGAAATCAATAATTTTAAAAGCTGAAGGAAGTTGTAGCCAAAATAAAGGGACCTGAATACTTTTGAAGAAGTCTCCTTAATCATAGCCTTGAGACATCTGAGTAGCACATCAGTATTATTTTATGACACTGTCTTTTAGTCCTTTCATTTTCAGTATGGTTTTGTCCTCTTTAAATCCACAAATAATTTCCAGTAAGAGCTAATAGATTCAGGAGGGGGAAGAAATATGTAATGCATTAAATCATTGTGCTGAAACCACCTATTGCTTGAAAAGCTGTTTGAATTAATCAGATGGTTCTTTTATTGCCTCCATGTTCTTTCCCCCTTTGCTTTTTCCTACTAGCATCTTTTAGAAGAGGAAAAGGTAACCTGCAGAGAAATGACTTGCATCCATGAGGACAATGCTATTTTGCAAGTGTTGTGGTTTAGCCGCAGCCAGCGACTAAGCACCACGCAGCCGCTCACTCACTCCCCCGCAGTGGGATGGGGGAGAGAATCAGAAGGGTAAAAGTGAGAAACCTCGTGGATTGAGATAAAGACAGTTTAATAGGTAAAGCAAAACAGTAATAGTAATAATAATAATAATAATATAATGAAGAGGAAAAGCAAAAGCCACGTGCACAAGCAAAGCAAAACAAGGAATTCATTCACTCCTTCCCATGGGCAGGCAGGTGTTCAGCCATCTCCAGGAAAGCAGGGCTCCATCATGTGTAACGGTTACTTGGGAAGACAAACGCCATTACTCTGAACATTCCCCTTCCTTCTTCTTCCCCCAGCTTTATATACTGAGCATGATGCCATGTGGTAGGGAATATCCCTTTGGTCAGTTTGGATCAGCTCTCCTGGCTGTGCCCCCCTCCCCCTGCTTCTTGTGCCCCTAGCAGAGCATGGGAAGCTGAAAGAGTCTTTGACTAATATAGGCACTAGTTAGGGACACTTAGCCACTACTTAAAGACAACTAAAACATCAACACTATTCTCATACCAAATCCCAACCACAGCACAATACCTGCTACAGTGAAAAAAATTGACTCCGTCCCAGACGAAACCAGCACAGAAAGCCAGGGTTTTTTTCATGACAGAGATATGTTCTCTGATGTTACTTCAACCTAGTAATGACATTTCTATAGTCATTTGCTAAGATGCGTCTTTGTGTGTATATTTTAGGGCTGTTCACAGTGTAGGAACATTTGTCTTCAAAAATTCCGTGGTGAAGAAAAAGATGTGTGTCCAACACTGCATGTCTCCAACAGATCCATTTAAATTTACTTTTGTTTTCTGCTGTTGCTTTCCAATGATGGGAACCACTGTGCAAGGATTGATGTAAACAAATAAATTAAAATAAAAACCTTGTGTAAAATACCTCAGAACCTAAACTGGCAAAAGGTAGATGGTGAAAAGTGCCATTAAGGGATAAAATGACAGGCGAGGCCCTGTGGCCTGTGACAAAGAAATGAATTAAACTTATGTCTCCTGAGTGCCAATCTTTTGCACAGTTGAGAGGACTGTGCCTTTTTAAATTGAGTTTCACTAAGAATATTAAAACTTCATCTACAGACATAATGAAATCCAACCCAGTATAAGCACTGGTGCAACTTTGAACAAGTAGTTCATTTCATTAAAGCCAGTGGGGTTACTCATAGTCTTGAACTTACACACACACACACACACATATGTAGGTTCTGTGCTACCCTAGAGATGGATTTTCTCTGTTGAATTATGCGATGTAAATCAGAATCTCTGCATTTTTGATTCAGTATCTAGCATGTTCAGGGTTCAATTAAAGAAATTCTATTTCCTTTCATTCCTCGAGATTCTTTTTGATAGAGGTATCCTTCAAAATACAGCAAGATTAATTGCTTCTGTGTAACATTTTTTAAAATTTTAAAAAATTTTAGGCCCCAAATCATTCTTTCATTTAGAAAGAAATTGAATGTTATAACCTCTTGTAGAGATTGAAAGGGAGGATTTTTCCTGTTACATGTATTATTTTTCTGTTAACAGTGAACAGCACAATAAATCAACATGGTCTCTGAACTGCAAAAGCTGGTAAACACCCAAAGGACAGTAGAAAATGACAAAATTCATTTTAGTTTTTAGATGTTTTCACTCATTCCTTATACAGTAAGCAAATAACAAAAAACAATCTGATAACACATTTTCATATTTCAGTCTCTCCTTAAAGAGTAAAATAATACTTCAGAAGATGACCAGAAGCATTCTGATTTCCAAAATTAAATATGAAAGGCAGATTATCTGGGCATGTCTGAAAGCTATGCGTAACCTTTGCACTACAAATATCTCATTTCAAAAATGTCATATTCTGCTTATTCAGGAGGGCTTCCATAAGGCTATTTTAAGCTCTGTGCTTCTCGCTGCTAGATGAGAACTGAAGTTATTACAGCCTGTGTATTTTGTTTCACTTGCAGTTTATTAGAGCTAGATAATTGCTTGGTAGTAGGATGCTATTAAACAAGGAGAGATCCTGCCCAAGCAGTGTAAACTCCATGAAATTCAGTTTTGCTTGCAAGGATCATCATGCAACCAGTTTATCAGCTGTGGTATTTTGGGTCATTCTGATGCAAAATAGCACCGGCATACCACCCTGAGCTCCTGCAGCCTCTGCAGCTGAGCAGAGGACGATGTAGCAGTTGCTGAACTGTCTTCCTCTGATAACCTCCAGTTGGCTCAAACTCCTGGCAGACATGGTGGTCTCTTGTGTTTGTGTGTGTCTGTAACAGAAGCACTCATAAGACCTTTGTGGTGCACTTTGACATGGCAGTTTAAGGGAATTTGCACCTGGCAGGGAAATAGTCCTCACTTTCATTTCTTCCATTTAGTCTTGGATTAGGCCCTGTGTGCTCTGATGTGCAAGTGGCAGAGTCTCGAGGCAAGTTACTGGCAACAGTTGCACCAAAGATGTAATAATCCATGTTGAAAAGCACTTAATTACTCCATGTTTAGAGCAGACAACGCGGCAGTATATGTATCACCAATATGTCAGCACGGTTTGCTTTTCATAGGAGTTTATGTTTCCAGCAGGCACCGAATCCTTTTTCTGCCTGATAAATGTCAAGTACTTAAAGCAATCTTGCCTGTTCCTCTCTGGAGATTGCCAAATAATCTCCTTTCATTGGCTATGGGATCTTGCCAAGGCTTCTGCATTCATGCACATTTATCCCTGCCAAATGTTGGGAACACAGGAACTGTACAAATACTCCCTGCTCCTTTCATTAACTTTGCAGAGCTGCTGTTGGTTGCAGGATTCCTGGATTTTTCCTCTGTTATTCTGGCCTAGAGCAGTACTTCATGATCCATATTCCACTATTGGTGTGCCATAGAGTTCAGCCCTTACTATGGAGCTGTGTTTCAGAGTAGAAACCTTTGTTAAATAAACATGTTAAGCATCTTGCATCGCAGCCTTCTTAAAGCTAATTCAGTTTGCCTCCTGAATGCCCAGCTGAAGCTGAGGGGGGTTCCCAGTAGGTGTTGAGCCGTTCCTCTGTTCCCTGTCACAATAAAAAGATTTCTTCGCTATTCACCCTATCCATTTACCTGTGTATTTTCTCTAGAAAGTCTTATAGCACCAAATGTTCCTAGTCCATGCAGTGTATAGGAGGTACCTCTATATCTTTATAAGGTCTATAAAATAAAGTGTTTAGTTTTACATTTTAGTTTGAAAAGTCCAGTTTGTCAAGGAGGGAAAAACCGCTCAGTAACATACCACCCTGGAAATAGATGTTTTAATAAAATAAACTGTGGCAGAGGAAAAAATGCTTTTAATAGAAAATGGAAAGTAAATCTTTCATGTTGTCATGTTTTACCCTGTGTATCATACAGGAAGACTGGGTCATTTGACCTTTTTGTTGATAATGTCACCAAGATATTTTAGGCTAATGCTACATATCATGCAATGGCAGATGAGAATGCTGTGTGTATCACTGTGGTACTTAATTTCAACGCATGCAAAAATAGTTTACAAGACTAGATGGCAGAATGTCAATCATTTTTCCATGACATTTCTCATTTCCTTGTCTGTAATGTAATAACTTGTGAATGTTGTATATGCAAACTCCAACATCTAAGGCCAGGTCTAGACCACACCGCAGAACCCCATTAGTTGGATAAAAACTGTGAAAATGGAAGGAGGGGAGATGCAAAATATGCTATTTCTAAGAATTTGTTTGAAAGCAGAGTATTCTTAACCACTTTTAGCAATTTTGAGGTAAAAATATCCATGAACACTAGTCTTGAATGACCTCCAGCACAAGAGCATCTTTTGATTACTTTGCCCATCATTACCATCTCTCCAGATAATGAGATGGAAGAGTGGTGATATGGCTGTGAGAAAGAGCATGTTCTCAGTGTGACACTGGTAGCACAGGAGATGTAGAATTAGCATAGGGAACAGATGTCTGAGAAAGACAGAGGAGCAGGAAACATTTTGCATCTCAGGTATCCATTAAGAATGGTAGCATGATGCACAGGGAACTGAAGACTGCGAGAAGCCTCTGTATACAAAATATACAATTTTCAAATGCAGCAAAGTCTGTAAGCCTTTATCCAGTCTAAAGCAGAGTTCAGGTCCTGGGCAACATGTTCAGAAAGTATCGTGCAGTTTGTGCCATTCTCATTGACTTTCTCTTCATTTTAATGACACCAATCTGAAGGAGATTGCTTTTGCCAGGGTTGTAAATCAGATTAACAGAGGTGTGGAGAGAGGATAAAGATCAAGTTTATGTCAGTAGAATGTATATGAATGTAATATACAAACAACAGACTAAACAGAAAGGAAATAGTGATTTAGCTGGAAGCATGGCAAGAAAAATCTGCTAGTATTGTCAAATACATCAGGAGTAGTATTTTCTGCAAAGCCCAAATGATTCTGGTAGCCTGCATCTCATTCCCAAAAGTCTATCCTAATACAGTCAAGAAAATTCACAGAATCATAGAATACCAAGTTGGAAGGGGCCTCAAGGATCATCTAGTCCAACTTTTCTTGGCAAAAGCACAGTCTAGACAAGAGGGCCCAACACCCTGCCCAGCTGAATCTTAAGAGTGTTCAATGCTGGGGAATCCACCACTTCCCTGGAGAGATTATTCCAGTAGCTGATTGTTGTCACTGTGAAAAATTTTCCTTTTGTGTCCAATTGGAATCTCCCCAGGGTTAATTTGTACCCATTACCCCTCATTTTTCCATGTGACTCCTTGTAAAAAGGGAGTCTCCATCTTTTTGTAGTCACCCTTTAAATACCGGAACATGGTGATAAGGTCTCCCCTAAGCCTTCTTTTCTCAAGGCTGAACAAACCCATTTCTCTCAGCCTTTCCTTATATGGCAGGCTTCCCAGTCTTTTGATCACCTTGGTGGCCCTTCTCTGCACCCCTTCCAGCCTGTCCACATCTGTTTTGCATAGTGGGGACCAGAACTGTACACAGTACTCCAGGTGTGGCCTGACAAGCACTGAGTGGGATAATGACTACTTTATCTCTGCTGGTGATGCCTTTTTTGATGCAACCCAAGATCACGGCTTGCTTTCTTGGCTGCAGCAGCACACTGTTCACTCCTATTGAGCTTGTTGTCCACCAGGACCCTCAGGTCCCTTTCTGGAGAGCTGCTCCCCAGCCAGGTAGATCCCAGTCTGTGCTGCACTCCCAGATTATGTTTTCACAGGTGCAAGACCTTACACTTGTCCTTGCGGAACTTCATAATTTTCTTGTTAGCCTGCTCTTCCAGCCTATCTATGTCTTCCTGCAGGGTGGCTCTCCTTTCCAAAGTGTCCACTTCCCCACTCAATTTTGTATGATTGGCAAACTTCATCAGGATATGCTTGATCCCGTCATCCAGTTCACTTATGAAGATATTAAACAGTGTTGGGCCCAATATCAATGCCTGGGGGACCTCACTTGTGACAGGTTGCCGGTTTGAAAAGGAGGTATTTACCACCATCCTCTGGGTGCAGTCTGTCAGCCAGTTCCCCACCCATCGCATAGACCACTCATCTAGACCATAATGCATCAGTTTCTCTAGGAGAAGGCTGTGGGAAACCGTACTGAAAGCCTTGGAGAAATCCAGATAGACAGTGTCCACCACCCGTCCCATATCAGCCAAGCAGGTTACTTTGTTGTAAATAGGTGATCAGGTTTGTCAAGGACGATTTACCCTTGGTGAATCTGTGCTCGCTTTTCCCAGTCACATGTTTCAGCTGACTTGTGATAGTCTCCAGGAAAATTTGTTCCATAACTTTCCCAGGGCCTGAAGTAAGAGTGAGTGGCCTATAATTTCCTGGATCCTCCTTCAAGCCCTTCTTGTAGATGGGGGTGACATTAGCCTTCTTCCAGTCTTCTGGGATATCCCCCAATCTCCATGACTTCTCAAAGATTATGGAAAGCAGCCTCTCAACGACATCAGATGGCTCTCTTAACACCCTCGGGTGCATAACATCAGGGCCCATCAATTTGTAGGGGTCAAGATCCTGTAATAGTTCACATACCAACTCTTCCTTCACTGATGGTGGGTCTGTGTTTGCATCGAGCTGGATTTTTGTTCCCAAGGCCCGGGGCCCAAAAGTGCTGGTAAAGACAGAGGTGAAGAAAGTGTTGAGAACCTCTGCCTTTTCAAAGTTGTTAGTAACTAACTCACCTCTCCTGTTTAAGAGTGGGCTAATGTTTTCCTTCTGTTTCTGTTTGTTTTTATGTACCTGAAGAACGCTTGTAGTTTTTGAGATATTGCCAATTTCAATTCAAGCTGAGCTTTTGCTTTTCTAAGTGCATCTCTTCACACCCTGGCAATGCTTTCATAGTTCTCAACAAGTATTCATTCACTTTTGCATCTCTGGTACACCTGTCTGTTGGTTTTTGGGCAGACTCAGAAGCTTGCAGTTAAGCCAAGGCGGTCTCTTGCTCCACCTACTTCCCTTGCCTTTAAAGGGGATGAACAGTTTTTGTGCTTCCAGGAGAGTGTTCTTGAAAAACTCCCAGCACTCACTAGCTCCTTTATCCTCCATGGAAGCTTCCCACAGAATCCCTCCCAACTGAGCTCTGAGTGAGCTGGTTTGCTCTTATGAAATGTAAAACCTTTTCTTAGTACTAACCTTTAGCACACACAGCAGGATCCCAAATTCCACAATATTGTGATCACTGTCCCCAAGACTATCACTAATGGAGATATTACAAAGTAGGTTTTCTTGGTTTGTAAGTAGCAAGTCCAGCAGTGCCTAATTCCTGGTTAGTACCTCTAATGTGTATGAGGAAGCAGTCCTCTACACATTCCAGGAACTTGATGGGTGACATATGAGCTACTGTATTGTTCTTCCAACAAATGTCTGGGTAGTTGAAATCGCCCATAAAAAACAGGTTCTGTCCACCTGAAGCTTGCTTGAGTGACCCAAATATTGCTTTGCTGGCCTTATCACCTTGGTTGGAGGTCGGTAGCAGATGCCTACTGTAAGATCCCCCTTGAAGAAGACCCCTCTGATCTTGACCCAGAGATATTCAAGAGGGCTTCCACAATCACTATAGTTGAATTCTATGCATTCAAGGCTCTCCTTAACAGAGTGTAACTCCTCCTCCTCTTCTTCCCAGCCTGTCTTTACAAGACAGCCTGTAGCTATCCATCATGATCCTCCAGTCATGTGAGTTGTCTCACTGTGTTTCAGTTATTCACAGAATCACAGAACCACAGGTTCGGAGGGACCTCAGGGATCATCTAGTCCAACCTCTCTAGGAAGAGCACAGTCTAGGCAAGATGGCCCAGCACCCTGTCCAGACAACTCTAAAAGTGTCCAACGTGGCCGAGTCAACCACTTCCCTGGGGAGATTATTCCAATGGTTGACTGGCCTCACTGTGAAAAATTTTCCTCTTGTGTCCAATCGGAATCTCCCCAAGAGCAACTTGTGTCCATTCCCCCTTGTCCTCTCCATGTGACTCCTTGTAAAAAGGGAGTCTCCATCTTCTTTGTAGCTGCCCCTTAAGTACAGGTACATGGTGATGAGATCCCCTCTAAGCCTTCTTTTCTCAAGGCTGAACAAACCCAGTTCTCCCAGCCTATCCTCATATGGCAGCTTCCCTGTCCTCTGATCATCTTGGTGGCCCTTCTCTGCACCCCTTCCAGCCTGCCCACATCCTTTTTGTATAGCGGGGACCAGAACTGTACACAGTACTCCAGGTGTAGCCTGACAAGCGCTGAGTAGAGTGGGATAATGACTTCTTTCTCTCTGCTGGCGATGCCCTTTTTGATGCAACCCAGCATCCTGTTGGCCATCTTGGCTGCAGCAGCACACATGATATTCCTATGATATCATAATTTTCTGACTGGGCACAGAGCTCCAGTTCCTCCCCAGGCTTTTTTTTTCCCCCAGGCTCCGTGTATTGGTATACTTGAAGTGGTCGGTCTTATCTCAGGAGACAGCTGAGAAACATTTGCTGCTGCTCTGGTTGGCCTGGCTTATTCCCCAGTTGGTTGCCACTTTGGACTCCACCCCCTGAGTCTTTCAGTTTAAAGTTCACCTCACCAAGTTGGCCAGCCTGCTGCCAAAGATTCCCTTGCCTCTTCTGGACATGTGGATTCCATCCCTCCCTAACAGGCTACAGTCATTGAAGAATATTCTGTTGTCATAAAAGCCAAAACCCTCATGATGGCACCAGCCACAAAGCCAGAAGTTGATTTGTCTATTCTATGTCTATTTCTGACTGCACCCTTTCCTTTGGCTGTACCAAAAATTAATTTGGTTTAATTAAAAAGACAAACTTAAAGTGGATTAGGATATATCTACATATTGAAAAACTATCAAGCTACCAAATACTCTTATCTGTGGTAGCTTTTGCAAGTCCCGGGCCTGCTGCAAAGTGGACACATTTACTGGAACCATCATGAAAGCTTAGTATCATTCTTTTGAGTTGTGGTTTGATTTGGTTTAATTCTGGCAAGATTTCTTTTTCTTTGTTGTACCTTAGTTATACATTAAGCTTAAACAAATGATGTCGATGAAGAGTGGTGTTATTACTTCAAATATGTGCACACGCATATGGTCACAGCTCCTTATTCCTAAACAAAACTGGAATCTTGTTTAACATCTGCTTTTATTGCTATGCCTTGTAAGAACTGAAGAGAGGTTATTTACCATATCACAGCAGAAGTGTAACAAAGTGATAACACTACTGACCAAATCATGTTTGTAAGGTGCTATAATACATATGTCTTCCAGCCCTGAGCAGGCATCCTTGCAGACTGTCAAAATACTGTCTTCCAGCTGGCACAGCAGTGCCTCGCTGCTGGCTTTAGTAATACGTTTGAGGCTGCTTCTAAAACAGGGTTTTTAACTCCATGAGCACTGCCTGCTTGGTTTAATGTTTGCTGGCTGATCCTGATGGGTCAGCAGAAGGTGTTTGGAAATTTCTCTGAGCACTTTGTTTGCAGTGGCAGATCTGTAGCAGTGAATTGCAAGGCGCAGCAAAGTTAGATAAGACAGGAAAGCTGCCATTCAAAACTGGACTGTAGTTTAGGATTTCTTTAAGATTGGGAAACTTACCAACGAGGTATCAAGGTTTTCAATGCAAGAACTATTTACCCCTAGAAATATAAATTAGGTTTAGTGTATGTGGTAAATTTTGTTTCTGAATAAGTTTGTTGAGTCCACTTAGGATAAAAACTGACTATACCCAACATTTAATGAGATGTTTTATTAACTATTTATACAAATTGAACAAAATGCATTTTCCACCAGTTTGTTTACAGTTTAATTCATAAAGGATAATTTCTAAGAAATCTTTGACTTCTCATGTTAAATTAATCTCATCACAGTGTTTTGATTTATAATTTCAAAGACAAAATGGTCTATAGTTTGTAGAAGTAAACTGTTTGGGAAGGATCTGAATCTGTGAGATACTTTGTTCCCCCTTGACTTCACTGAAGTCTTGTTAATTCATAAGATAAGAGTTCAGATAAATTATTAGGATTAACCCAACAACAAGTTTTACAGTATTTGTATGTGTTTTCTTTCTCAGTCAGTGCTGAGAGAATTGTTGTGCTTTATGCAAGAAGTTACTATAAATAAAAAGGTTTTCAGTCATCACTGTGTCACTGCAGACATATCACCGTCATTCCAGTATGAATGTCCAGGATCTTAACTGTTCCCTTGCAGCCGTAAGGAGTTCATTTTGATACTTAGTTTTTTGTCTTTGGCAACTCTTTGGGTCTTTAAAATCCCACAGTGATATTTGAAAAGCATAATATTTAAAAATTGAGAGTCCCCTCTCCAAAGAGTTTGGAAGAGAACAGATATCTTGGAGGAGGGGAAGTACTCACTAGCTACTTAATACTGGAGTGTCAGAGCATTCTGGGGGAAGATTAGGAGTGTGTTGAATAGGATGTTATTTTTATAGTGTTCTACTGGTGTAATACCAGAAAAAAACAGCAATGGGCTGGTCTCAAGAAATCTGTTCCAGAATTATGACACTGTAACAGAGGTTGTATGGATGACAGAGTGTGTTACATATTTCTGAAGAATTTATATTTTGTTCTGTTTTCAGTGTCAGCCAAACCAAGACCTCACAGTGATGAATACACAAAGAAGATTCCACCTCCTAAGCCGAAACGAAATCCAAACACTCAGCTAAGCACATCTTTTGATGAAACGTATATCAAAAAGCATGGCCCTATGAAGACAACACTCACTAGGGATGCCTCTTTATCGCAGGTCAGCAGTCCTGCCCCAGACACAGAGGAAGAAGAACCTGTTTATATTGAAATGGTTGGGAATATTCTCAGAGACTTCAAAAAAGATGAGGATGACCAAAGTGAAGCAGTCTATGAGGAGATGAAATATCCTATATTTGATGATGTAGGCCAAGATTCAAAATGTCAATGTGAATATGACCATCATACTTGTTCTTCTCAGTGTGCTACTCCCACAGTGCCTGACCTAGATTTCACCAAGTCTTCAGTGCCATCTACTCCCAAGGGCTTGCTTTGTGATATACCCCCACCATTTCCAAATCTGCTTTCTCACAGACCTCCACTGCTGGTGTTCCCACCAGCACCAGTGCAGTGTTCCCCGAATTCTGACGAGTCTCCTCTAACTCCACTAGAGGTAACAAAGCTTCCTGTTTTAGAAAATGTGTCTTACATCAAACAGCAAGCTGGAGCTTCTCCATCTTCACTGCCACCTCATACACCAGGCCATCAAAAACTGGAGAAAGACCAGACAGTATCTCATGGAACTAGCACCCCTGGGCACACCTCCTCACCTCCTCATCCTTCTACCTTATACAGAACACAGTCTCCACATGGTTACCCTAAAAGTCACTCTGCCTCACCTTCTCCTGTCAGTATGGGTAGGTCTCTTACCCCCTTAAGCCTCAAAAGACCTCCACCTTATGACTCTGTACATTCAGGAAGTCTCTCAAGAAGCTCTCCATCAGTGCCTCATTCTACAGCCAGAAACACATTGCAAGAAGGAGGAAAGATGGTAAATGCCTCAGTCAGTACCTACGGGTCATCATCTCAGAGTGGTTCCCGCTCTCGGACACCCACCAGTCCTCTAGAGGAACTAACCAGCCTCTTTACCTCAGGACGAAGTCTCCTGAGGAAGTCCTCCAGTGGCAGAAGGTCTAAGGAACCTGCAGAAAGTAAGTTCTCAATGTAATTTTTAACTCATTCTTCCTTGTATAATATCTTTCATTATATTTTGCTAAATCAAATGCTTGCAAAAATCAAATACTTTAGGAGTCTGAATTCCTTATATAAATTTCTTGTATGGGAAGAAAAGTGATTACTGTTAATATTGCTTTAGCCTTCATATTGTTATATTTTTAGGACTTTTAAGTATGCATATTGCACTACAGAAGTACAATTCATGGCTTCTTCTTGCAAATGGAGTGAGTTCTCTTTAAGTTTTCCACAGCTGTAATGGTGCCGTGTGAGTTTCTCCCCACCATGTCACACCCTTCCTTTCTTAATGGATGCTAAGACACAGTACTTGTCTGAGCACCTTGTAGCAAAATAATCAGCGAGTAGCTGTTTTTTGGAAAAGATCCATTGATTGCCCTTAACTTGGCCAGTGATCTTGTCATGTATGATGGCAACCAGAGGTACCAGCTTAAACCATTCCTCTCCTTCCCACTGTGTCCTTCTGTACTGTGCCACAGAGTATCACTTTCAGCTGTGCTAGTGTGACTGGTTGGGAGGCCATGCTGCTATTGATCTGAAAACCAACATGACCTATAACACATTACTCACACACAGAGAAAAGCACAGGAGGAAGTTGTGCAGGAAAACCTTAAGCCAATATTGACTTTTCATATGTTGTATCATAAAATCGTCCCATAAGCATTCGGGTTTACACAATGTACACCTATTTCTGAGCTAGTGGAATACTGAAACTTCTAATGAAGTCAGCAGGAATCACAGGTGTGAGTGAAAGCAGAACCTGGCACCCGTATCTCTGTTGCAAAATTGTGCCTGTTCAGTGGTGCCAAAGACAACGTCTTGGAGTGGAAGGCAGCCATAACACCTTTTGTCAGAGTGCAAAGTGGGCTCAGTATGCTTTCTTCTCCAACTTCAGTAAAATCAGTTTATGACTTTGAATTCGTGACACCTGCCTAATGGAAAAGCTCTCTTTGGAGAACAGCTGATCTTATGTTTGTGTAAGTGCTATATTATTCCTATTTGGCAGCTGTAACATATTTAATATGATGTGATAACTACACTGGTTTATACCTGATAAAGGAAGGTGTTCTGGTTGCCAGGCTACCATATCGCTGTGGAAGAGAAGTGAATTCCTCATTGCCTTTATGGTTGTGTTTGTGTTACTCTGTTACATTACTCATCACAGTGTGGTCACATCACTTTTGGGCACTCTCAGGGGCTCACAAGAATACTCGGTCTGGGTTTTCATAGGCAGAGGTTGCCTGCCTTGCGCCTCTGCAGCTGAGTGAGTACATGGAAACGCGTAAGTATGGAGAAGCTTGGTGGCAATGGTTTCGGTTGGCATACAAAACATTCCCCTGATTCATGGACTCCACTGCCCCGACCTCAGCAGTTTTATTCTTATTTATCTCTGTGCAAATCATGAATAATGACTCTGAAATTAGAACGTGGAGGTGAGAGTGAAGTTAGTAGGACACTGAGAATATGAGTCGGTGCAGCAGTTGCTTAATTTGTCTTTAAGACTTTTGTGGCCTGTAATTATACATACTGTTCTATGAAAGTCTTAGTTCCATGATTCAGTAGGGATTCACTAAATGTTTACAGTAATAAAAATACAATAGCGCCAGATTTGTGTGCTGGATGGAAGCAAGTTTGTACCTAAAAGGCAAGACGATTCTTGTAACTGCAGTGAAGTAGTAGGGAGATTTTGCCAAAGTGCAGACAATGTTGAACATTGTTAAGCATGCTTCTTATCCGTATGTGAGCAGAAATCCCCTGTAAACACCGTGCTACAACAGATCTACCTGGTGAGCTTCATAAGTTGGACAGTTCTATGCTTGCCAACGTAGGCAGAAGTACCAGGTTTGGAACCTACTGAAATTCCTGCAGTGAATGTGGCGAGTCCTGGGAAATTTCATCAAATCCGTGCTGCTGTCTCATGCATACCTCCAGAAAGATATTCTCTATATTCCACTTGACTGAAATTGAATGCAGACCTTTCAAAGTACTTTTCACTGATAAATTTAAAATAAATCTTGCCCTGCAGATTTGTACCAAGAACAGCTTTCTTCTTCGCATCTCAAGGAGGATTCTGCTTGCTCCTTAGGAAGTAGAAATGTGCTCCTTATTGGTCACAAATAGTAAGACAAGAGAGATATGAAATAGAAACTGTGTTCATTTACTTTAAGGAAAAAACATTCATGTTATAAATAGACATCAGCAGTGAAAAGACTCTGGAGTACAGCTGTGTTGAGTAAATGAACAGACTGCCCATCTAATCCGATTGTAATTTGTCTGGTATTTACAGTATGACTTAATCCTGTGGGATTACTGCACTGAGCAAGAACCAGGTCTGTGCTCAGATATTACAGAGGTAGAAGACACACTAAGATTTATAGAAAACATACAGGCCTAGCATTTTATGTCCTGCAATTCTACACCAAAACGACCCACCATAAAGGATCTTAATTGTGGGATTTGAACGTAGAATCAGACTACGCTGTCATATTTATATGCCATGATTAATCATAGTGATAGATAGGGTAGACTGGACTAATCATACGATCCATTAAAGAAATCCTTCTCCTGCAGATTACACTGGAAGCCTAAGGCACTCATACGGTTCTGGATTATTATTTTTTTTAGCTATGGGAAAGCAAATGCATAGCATAGGACTAACTGGGACTGCCATGGTTTTATACTTGTGACTTCAGTGTAATTTCCAGAATCTAGAGGTTAATAAACACACACAAAAAAAGAACTTATATGACTCCTACAAAATCATGCTAGGAAACCAAAAATATTTGCTTCTAAAATATAAAATTATTCTGAGTACATCTCAAACAGCTTTCTCATTGAATCCTCCAAGACTTGGCCCTCTGTGACTTGTCTGAAGATCTTACTGCCATATGCTAGTCCAAAAAAATAGCACAATACTGAATTTTGTATTCAGCTGAGCGTATTTGAAAAATATTGCAGCAGTTACAGAGAAAATCCTGTTCCATCTTTATTATTACTGCAGCTGACTTTGTGGAAATTTGGCATCTGAGTCCAAGCTCAGAATGTATACGCTGGCTTTTAATTTGTGGCATTTTTGAGTGGGTTTCTTTTTGAGGAGGGGGACTGCACAAACCTTATTTCCAGTCAACAGCTTTAATATACAAGTAAAGCTGCCCTTCTAGCCTTTCTACATTATTTTCTTTATTCTTCTGCCATTTTTCCTTTTTTATCCCCCTTCATTTTATTCCTATAGATTTCACTGGAATTGCATTAGTGGTAAATTTGGATAAATCAGTGATACTAAGGAGGCTGTCACCTCAGGGCCATGTTTTCTGAGGATATGAGCTTCCACTGAAGACCCAGACGTGTTACTGAATGCACTCAGCATCCACCGTCTGCATCTGTGATGTGCGTATCTGGATTTTATAAGCAGTTCACTTCTTGTGCTGTGTTCTTCTAAAAATCCTCTTGTGTGCTGTTAGCATCTTAACTATGCATTACAGCACAATTATGAAGGTGGGGAGGAAAGAACAAAGAAAAATAAATTGTAAGGCCAAATCAGAAATGAAAAAATTGGTGAAAGACAATCATGAAGAAAGGCAGAAAGATGGAGACAACTCCTGTGGAAAACTGAAGAAAGATGTCGAGCATGAAAAATGTGAGAGAGTGGAAAAAATAGATAGTATTAATTGTCATTGACCGTTCTTTAAACCTTCCTGCTTTTTTGTGGGCTAACACAGTAGTATACACTAACAGTTGGCAGACCCCTGTGAAATATACCATCAGTCCTCAGAGGCTAGAGGGAAACTAAAGGGTACCAGCACTGCCTGGTGTCCTCGGGCTGCTGCAGCATGTCCTTTTCTAATATAGTTGGAAGGTGTTTAAGTATGACCACTCAATCCAGCTGTGTTGAATGACACATTCCCTTTGCTTTTAGCATGTGCACTGAATGTCTGTGTTAGACGTGTCCTTCAGTAAATAGGGAATTATGGAGGGAAAGAGGGAGAAAATGGTCTTCAGGTTTTCTGGAACTATATTTGCTGCCTCTGTCTTTTCTGTACCATAGAAACACACTGTACTCTATGAAAACATAGAACCGAAGTCATATGCTTATAGGCATACCCACATCCTAAAAAAGCAAAACAGAGAAACTGCTGGTGTGCATTTGAACTGCACTCACTTCAAGGTAGTACATTTCTCCTGTGTAGGGGAATAGACAGGGATCGGCGACCGGAAGATCACGGGATGTGATGGAAAGATAGACTCCTCCCCATAGGAGTGGCAGGAACAGGAAGCGCAAGAGCTATATAAGCGTGTGACGCAGTTAAATAAACGGACATTTTGTATCCATCATATTGATGTCTGTGCATCACTGTCCCCAGGGTGGGTAGAGCCCTGTGTCCTGGAGATATGCGGCCCAAGATAAGTTCTCCCATAGAAGCGTACAGCAACACTCCTGGGTGAAACAGTCCTGTAAACCCTTGCCAGGACCAGCCCTTTCTGTTTGTGTATTGGTTGTTTCCGTTTGTTAAGGCTTCGGTTTCCTCATAATTTCTTGGGAACTTCATGCCTGTTTTGAGCAAGTATTCCAAACATTCACCCTAACGAACTGCACAACATAGCAGCTACCTCTGCTGTGCGCACTGACTCTGTGCACGAGGTGTGAGATCAGGACATGTGACGCACAGCAGCTTATTGCTCTTTTCCTGAGCTGCTCTGCAGGGCTTCATAGCTGCTTTGGCCTTTGCCTATGGAAAGTTTCACTTTTCAGCTTCTAGTCACATACAGGGAGGAAATTTCTGAATGTGCTATTTTGAAAATTCAGTTAAAGTGATTGAAAAATGGGATAATTATTAGCATTTCCTATTCCTGGCTGGTACCCTCTGCATTTGGAGTCTAAAACATTTTAGTATAAGCTGTCAAATAGTGTGGGGAGGGGAGGGATGCAGAAGTGTCTCACCTTGTTAAAAAGGAGCTCATGCTGATTTCAGGCAACTGAGGCCCTCCCAAAAAGAAATGATGGACTTAGAGTGGAAATTTTTACCTTTTTTTTTAATGCTGGTGCTTTCCAGGGAACTAGAAAGCAGCTTTTGGTTCCCTGTTAGATAGAACAGTATGTTGGAAAAGAGAGTTTGGGAAATGAGTCAAGTGAAAATTCACCCTACATTGTTCACACGGTTCTTTTTGGTTGTTCAGCCTCCACCTCTGTGCATTAAGCGCAGGATGAGGAACATAGGCAGACAGGGCAGGATTTCAGCTGGTGTATTTCTAAGGGAGTTAGGATGAAAAATGCTGGCCTAAGGAGAGTGGAATTGGTATGCCATTGAACTGTGCATACCTTCTTATTTGGATACCTGCTCAGCCTCTGGTATTCTGAAGCGGAAGAGCTTGCCTGCAAGACTAAGCTGGACATAAAAAGTAATATAGCTACTCCACTGCATACCATTGCTCAACCACTGTATAGCTGATAGTCAGTATCAGAGACTGAAAATTGGAAGCCTACATAATTTCTAACTTCTAGGTTAATGTATTTTCTGTAGTTTTATATAAAGGGATGTCAGTCTAATTCTCCAGCCCTTTTCTGCATTGTAGCAATTGATTGCATGCATGCTATGTTCAATCTAATGAGATAGCTATGGCTTTACAGAAATAATACTGCATAACTGAAGTTACTTCCGAACCTTCGAGTCAGAGGTATATTGAGTTCTGTCACAGGTGAAGCAGCTGTTTCACTAGCTTTTCTAGTCTGATGACCCATGGTATGTATGAGATCAGATGAGGTGATCATAGCAGTCAGGTCTTGTTTGACAGTCCTGAAAGCAGTTCTGAAAGAAAAGACTTAAAGGAGGGAGCAGGGGGAAGTGCCAGAGGAAAAGGAAGAGAAGGTAAGGGAATACCAGCTTTGAAGAGAATGACACTTGCTCACCACTGGAAGGATATGATCTTATCACAGTTAATTACATTCAGTTAAAGCCTGAAGAAGGCCCTGTCCTTGCCCACCAATTAATCTCTCTTGTGATATAAGCAAGCTAAGGCGTTGTAGCATCAGAAGTACTTTCCTCAAGTGCTCACTTGTGAGTGCATGTCCACTGTGGACACTTGCACGCACAAAGGTCATCAGCTGTCTGATCTGCTGGTGTCAGTTAGGTCTCTCAAACTCTGCCCTTCACTAAGGGATGTGCCTGTTGGGGTGAGCGTGTGATGCTGTGAGACAGAACTGAAAATGACTGAAGTGCAAACATGGAGGTAACCAGATGTGGTCAGCATCCTTCAGAAACCAAGCTTTCAGTAAAAAACAAGATTAATTTTGCAGTTGAGTGGTCCTGAGTGCTGCTTCAGCCATACCTGTTGACCTTCACCAGTAATCCTTAGATCCCATAGCAGAAAGATCACTGGACTAAATATTTTGATCCAGATCAGCTAGCTGGGCCAGCTGGACCCTCTTATTTGTTGAAGCTGACATGTGTCCCTCAACTAAATATCACAGGAAATAAGTGGAAAGAAAAATCATAACATAACAGCAAGGTTATTCAGCTAAGCACACAAAAGGCAGGAAGCCAACACTTTATCTAGGTTTACTCTAAGTGGGAAAGAGAGACATCAGAAGCAAAAGTACAAAGAAGAAATTTGTGAAAGGATGTACGGCAGCTTAGTGGCAGCTTGCACGACCCTATGCCATTGCTGCCCTCTTTTGCATTGCCTGCCTCTAAGTCAGTTCTTTCTTGGCACCAAGGATAATGCCAGGTTTGAGAACTTGTTTCTAGCGGATAAATCAGTAGGCACCCTCACCTTGATTGAGATGCACGCTATGTCTTTTGTTGTCTTGCTGCTTTCACACAAAAGCGAGTACGTCTATTTTAAGGGCATTTAGTCGTTCAAGTCACTAATGGGTGGGATGTCCCCTCTGTTTTTAAGATGAAGAAATGTCTTTGTTACATGCAGTTATTAAAATAGAAAACATGCATTTTGAGATGATATGCAATGGTTTTGCTAATTGGTACCCTGACATTGTCTCCTCTTCTAATTCAACAATTTAGGCTGATCAGAAAATCAGGTCCTCCTGGGATTGTGATGGTATACAGAAGCACTGAAGAAGACATAATTTCATAAATAATTGCTCAGGTTTCTCTGGAAACAGCTGCTGTTTCTGGTTGATGTACATGGATTTATTTATTCCTTCTGTTTATATTACTTGACTGCTTGATAGAATTGGTGGTTAGCAATTTAATCAACATTTCTTTTTATGAAGAATAAACAAACTTCTATGGGGTAAAAAAGATTTAATAGACATAAAGCTATTCTCTCTTTGTTAGATTTCAACTAAAAGAAGGTTTCGGGTAAAGGAATTAAAAAGACATTTTTTCTTTAGTTTAATGTACAGGAAGATGTGAGTTGTCTGAAAGTTGTTGAAAATAAAGGGAAAAAAAAAAAGTCTTAGATTCAGTTACTGGCACCTATTTCCCACTGTTGTGCATAAGCAAAGTAACACATGCTGCGCTTAAGGATGTGGATAGTGACAATTGGTTCTGAGTTTTTAGTGCCATTGGGTTTTTTTTCCTTCTTTTCTTTTTCCCTCCCTGAATAGATCTTACTAATCCAGAGAAATATCTTGACCTTTAAGCCAAATCCTCAGCACTTATAAATCATCACTCTTATTTGAAATCGGGAGAGCTACTCCAGTTTACACCATCTGTGCCTCTGGCCTCAAGAAAATAAATGTCTCCTTTGTGACTAGAACAGCTTGTATTCAAAATGGTGTAGTCATACAGCAGGATGGTGAATCGTAGAGTTTATTGTCTTTTTGTTTCAAACAGGACCACACAATTTACGACCAATTTATGGGAGCTCAGTAATAACAGTAAGAAATCATTATTCTGGTGATGTTTTCCATAAGAATATATTACCTTCAATGAAACTGCTAAATACAATTTCTTAAAATTTGTCCCTGTGTTTCTTAGGGAAGGTGGTATCAGTGTAGGGTGTCTGGGTCCTCCTTTTGTGAAAGAACCAAGGGAAAACAAAAGAGGATAGGAATTGAACTACTTTGCTTTAAAGGAATGGTGCAGATTTATTTGTGTAGCCTCTACTCCGGAAGATGGAGCAGCCATTTTGAATGAAGGTGGCCAGGCTGGTGGTGCCAGAGGTTTGAGAAGACGTGCCCAGAGGAAGGCAGCTGTGGCACCCGGGGTGGGTGGCTGTCCCAACACCATGCTATCATAGGTGTCCTCCTCCCTGGGGCTTCTGGATTTGATAGGGAGCCGTGCTCTATTTCTGCCTGCTAGAACAGTGAATGATTGTAATGAACATAGATAAGTTGAGACTTTATACCCTATAGAGCTGTTAGGGAATTGTCTGATTATCTCTAACCTGGTGTCAGCTGGAGAAAATATATTTGAAAATAATATGGAGCTTCTTGCTGGAGAAAATATCTGGTGTCAGCTTTGGTTTATAGGACTTCTGTAGAGTATCTTACTAAATCATATGAAGTGTTGCAGCAATTGGAGAGTTAGAAGATCTAGGCAGGAATTGCAGTTCAGATGTGAAAAGGATACCTGGGCATGTTAGCTTTACGAAAGAGAGGAAGCAAGTTCATGAGTGTAGATCAAACCAGGGGCTGGGGACTATAGTGCAGCTTTTGGTGGGTTGGCTTGGCTGGCTGGCTGAAGCAATAACTTTCAGGGTGGGACCAGCTGGTGCTCCTGCCTTTGGCTTTGGCAGTAGAGGGCTATTTTTCCAAGGAAGCTGCTAGATCTTTCAGAACTTGTCTTTATAACTGAGTACTGGACCCTGAATTGCATTTTTTCCAAGTTAAGAATCAGATTTTCTTTGCATTAGAATTCAAGTGCATTTTTATTTGTTAAATCCTGACAGCAAAACTAGAAACCATTAGTAGGAAGATTTATTGTGCTTGCTTTATGAAGCATGATGTTCATAAAGCACTATGAACCAGATTTTACATTTTCCACAGGTAAGTATATAGAAATAGCACTTAAGTCTGTTTGCTTAAACTAAATCACAGGGAAGAAAATCACAGTTTTGTTTAGGAAATACAAGCAAAGTCCTGCAGACCACATCACCACCACCAAACCAAAGACTATGTGCTTTAAGAAGGTGAAATACTACGCAAGTTTCAAAGAAAGCAAACCATAACAGTTTTCCTAACATTTATTGTGAGCGAGAAACAGTTTTGCAAACAAAAATGTGCTTTTTTTTTTCCCAGAAACTGGACTATCTACATCATAGCCAGAGGAGCTGCTTGAGGTCATTGTTAAATGAAAGCCTTTTGCATGCTGCCTTATGATCTCAAACCTGGTTTTGTGATCTACAAGAGATCATGTAATTGCTGCTGTCATTGCATCTTTACAAGAGATGGAATTTAATTAAATGCTTTATCTGTACTTACAATGACACAGCTTTAGCTGTAGAAACTATGCCGTTTTAAGGGAAGATTGTGGGAACTTTGGGGGAATAAAGGAAACAACAAGGTTTCTTCCCTCCATTCTAAAATCCTCCAATACTTCTGACTGCTCTTTCTCCTCTTGGTATCTCTTAAAATGCCTTTACCTGTGTAACAAAGACTAATAATTTCTTGGGCTAAGTGGTTTATATATCCGTTTTTAAAAATACTTCTTCTGGCTTGTCTGATTTGATTCCTGGCAGACTGAACTAATTTCTTAAACCCCATGATTAAAGGCCCAATCCAAAGTTCCTTGAAGTATGACATAAAATATACTTTAGGTGAACCATTATAAATTATGGCAAGTGGGGTCCTCTCCTTGTCTTAGGCTGCTGTCCCTTGCAAAACCACTCTGCAAACCAAGGCACTTAGGTATCCATAATGTAGCAGTGGATAATACAAAGACTAAGAAAAACTAGAGGATGACTGCATGATATGCTACATATTTTTGTCAGTGTATTATCTAATCTAGCCACAATATTCTGATAAAAAGTTTTAGATTCTTAACTGAGAAAAGGTAGATATGCTTCTCCTTAAGTTTTCTCTGGACCTTCCAGGAGTCCATCAGCAGTAACAAGAGAAATCAAAGAGTTAGAAATAGCTTTACTTGGGTTATACATGTAACATTTATTCAAATATTGAACCATGAAACTGTAGGAATGTACAAACATGCTAGGTATAGATAGGGTGAGAATTACAGGAACATTGAGAAAATAATTGTCAGGATAATAATGCATATTAAAAAATTAGGTTCATTTACATTTGATTTTATGTGAAGGTTCAGGTTACTTTTACTCCTCTGAGCAGAATTATCCATCCCTAATAATTATTTTTTTGTTAAAACAGTAACATGCAATTATCACTTTATCTGGCATTTAAGAATGAGTAAGGAGAACTATTGTTCTTGTAACTACTCTTCTGAAAAAGAGAAGCTGCGTGTTTAATTTTGCTGGAGATAGAAACGGCTTTATTTCTGTGTGTAACTTAAATTCGTAACTCATACCTTCTCAGGCAATGTTTGCATAATTTATATTTAATTTATGTGTGCTATAACACAAGAAGAGACACTTGTGCCAGCCACACTATATGCCCTGTACACTTGTGATAGCAATAATAAAAATGTCTTACAAGCCTAGGCATCAGCCAGAGCTGTATAAGGCCATCTGCAATTTTACTTATTTGCTCAGGATCTGGAGTCTGTGTTGCCATGGCTTAACAGTTGCTTAGCTAGCAAGAGTAAAACCAGTTCACAAAATGAAACCTCTAATTAGAAAGTAGTGAGGGCCTAAAATGATTGATTCTGTTAAAAGGCATAGAAAGACAGAATGACATATGGGTTTCATTCTGTAATCCAGAGAAACCTTGAGCATTAACTTGCAGAGCAAATAGTGCCTGGGACCCTGACCCAGCTAGACTTGGCACAGCAGTTGCATAGAAAAACCCGAGCATTTGTGCCTGGCTTTGTAAAACTGAGAGCAAAATTCAGGTAGGACCAGAGTTCAGACAACGTCAGGTTTCCCTCTTACTGGTAACATATTGTGGTAGAAGGAGAGCTGTACAAATGTGACACTTGTTCTAATAATGAAAGGCAAATTTTCTCACTCATTAATGGAGCCAATAAAGAGAAAAGCGTTAATAAAAATGGTTTTCATAAAGGTAGTTAAAATGCAGACAAAATAGCCAGGAAAGAATTTATTTTCACTCCAACTTTCTAATCGATCTTTTTTGTGTGAAGATGTGAGAGTGAGGGTTTCTGTCCCCAGTTTTCACAACCAACATCCATTACTATCTCTGCATTTTTCTGACTAATAACTGATTCTCATTTACTACTGTATCTGAATGAAGGCATACACTTTAGAAGAAATGAAAGTGGTCAAACAATGGAAAAACCCTGCATTCAAACTGCTGATATAGTTCAAAGGTTGTTTTTCAGCAGAAAACTTGATCAAAAGAATGTTGACAAGTTTAATATAGTCAGCACTTCTATGAAAGATTGATATTTTTGAAGTGAAGCTTTGAAACTTAAGGTCATGAACTTTCTACAAAAACATTTTTCTTGAAGTGTCTGTGTATTTTAGCTTTCTTGGCTCACTCTTGCCTTCTGATTTCTTGCCAGACTGTGCTAGGACATGTGCAGTGCCCATCAAACCAATGTTTCCTCATCCAAACATGAATGTTGTATATTTAAGAACCTGAATAATAGAATGAGTGTGCAGCGAAATGAACAGGGTTGGGAAGTAAAGCAATTATGTAAGAGTAGGCAACATCGTCACTTCAAATCAAAAGCTAGTAACAGTTGGGCAACCTTTTACAGTCACTGATTTCCAGTTTAACTGAAGGTTTCATTTAACAGTGTTTTCTTTGATCAGTGTTGAGTTTACGGTGGGGATGGCAGTGTATGCTCGTGTTGCATATGTGTGTTGCTAAGTAGTCCAAGGCTAGTGCCACTGATACCAACAGAGGAAGGTGGGGGAGAGAAGAAAGTTTCACAAGATGCCACTTTCAGACTTTTCAAAGTAGTCATCTTCTTTCTTCTCCTACTTAAATCCTATTTGTTCCAAACAGACATAGACCATGCATGTCTATGGGTATGAAATTTTTGTGCACACATTTAGCTGTCGGACTGAGAGGTCAGCCTGGATTATCAGCAGGAGATCTGGGTGAACAAACTATGTAAAAACAATGTTTGCAGCTCACCAGTATCAACTATGTTATACATCCATATGAATCAGTGTAGCTGGCTAGCCCCAAATAGCAACTGCTGAAGGGAAGAAGCTTGCTCTGTTGCAGTCAATGGCAGAATTCCCTTTGACTTGCTGTACTTAGTTTTTTGCCCAAGAAGGCACTGGGGAACATGGAGGTTTCTTTTGAGGTTCTCCTAAGTGGAAGTCACCAATTCCCAACACCATCAGCTCTGAAAAGAAAATAAAAGAAAAATATGCAGTGACTATCAGAGAATAAAGTGTTCTGCTTAATTATGTAATTGTGGCTGGTCTGAGTTAAATAGCAAACCTATTACTAGAGTGTCAAAAGAACATCCTTTCCAAGAGTGCTGTTTGATTTAATGGTGAAAGTCCCAGGACACTGCTTTTTGTTTCCTTTGGTAATACAACTCTACCATGCCTATCTTCCAGGTGTGGCCTTTTCAATCAAAGGATCAGGCTGGAAGTGATCTGCAGCAGAATAGGCACACTTGAAAGATCAAGTGCAGTATTGGAGAAATCATTAAGAAATAATGATGGCCCTGTTGGAAGCAGGATATATTATATTGCCATCACTTCTATAATATATGCCAAAATATAATAATCTTGGATCAAATGGTTCTTCTTACATAAGACTAAAACCAGGTTTTCCTGTATTTCAATCAATCATCAGTATACAAGAGGATTTTTCCTCTTACTCTAAGAGATCAATGTCTTACCATGTGGAATTTTTAAAACTTCATCTTTTAAATGACTGATAATGCCAGCTGAAGTTTATTGAAACTTAAAGAATTTTCTCTTTTCTTTTCTTTTCTTTTCTTTTCTTTTCTTTTCTTTTCTTTTCTTTTCTTTTCTTTTCTTTTCTTCTTTTTTTCTTTTCTTTTCTTTTTTCTTTTCTTTTCTTTTCTTTTCCCAGATTATAACACTTATAAGTTTTAGTGAATATTTTCATTCTAAAACTTTGGATGATCTTTTGGTATAAATCTATCCCCTCTTCTATTAGTCTTCAGTTAATTGCAGTGTGGGTTTTTTCTTTTCCTATCTTGTTTTCCTAGCCAGGATTGCCCACTTAGCAGCTTCAAGATAGCCACAGAAAATCAACCAAATGCATTTCTTCAGCATTCCCTCTTTCCCCTCCCTTTGCTGCCTGTAGCAGGCAGAGCTGGTCTTTGCAGGTCTGTAGCAGGCAGATGTGATCTCCACTGGATTTCACCATATAAAACAAAACAAACCCTACACTGCTCACACAAACATGTGCTCAGTGAACACTGAGAAGTGTTCCAGTGATGTCTCGTCAAATGTAAGATGGTTTGTGAGACTCTTCCAGGCTTCCTATTGATTTTGCATGGAACTAGGTCAGAGCTGCTTTTAACTGAACAAGCTGGCTGCTGCAACTCTCACTTAACTGTAAAAAGAGGGGTATTAAAAATTGATATGCAAAGCAAACTTCTGCTTAATTAGCTAGCATATGAAGTCAGAATAGACAAACCACCATAGTTAATAAAGATGAGGAAATGGCTTTCACTGACAGCATAATGTACTCCTATTTTGGGGGGAAAATGGCTTAAGCGCTGAGCATTATCCCTGTTTCTTGCATGTGGTATTAATAGCCTATTAGTTTTCTTTGGGAGAAGCTAGGATAAATTTACAGCTGTGCAAATCAGACAAATCACCACACATCCAGAAAGTCTTTAAAACATAGCTCTTATTTTAAATGTGTAATAAAGGCAAATACAAATCCCTGGTGTGCAGAAAGAAGGAACTGTGGGATTCCCTCAAGGGCTTACTATTGCTCTACATTCAATGTCTGTGGAAGTGGTCAGTCTGCAGTAGATGGCAGTGCTACATGGGCACTGGTGGAGCTGTGCCTGGCCTTTCCTCTGGTCAGGACCCTGGGTTAGACATGGCTCGCTGAGCAGGGCTGCTGCCAAATCAACCGCTCTGCCCCAGGTACAAAGGTAGGGGTGGAAGCCTGTGACATGTCTCTGGTAGCTCCGATCATCACACATGTGCCGTCTGCAGTCTAACCCTGTGACTCCACCCCCCTTATGGCCAGGTGTGCACTTGGAGATGCTTTCCACCCTTGTTCCTTCAGCCAGGTCTGTGCCTACCTTGCAGCCCTATGAGGTGAGGTCCAGTGTGTCAGGGTTGGAGGAGATTGGGAGTTCTGATTAAATCTAAACCCCATCCCAAGTGACTTTGCTTTACACTTGTATGCATATGCTGAATTTTAAACCCTGCAAGTAGTACCATTAACTTCCCAAGGTATGCAAGTTCTGCCTAGAGTGATGTATTATTTATTTAGGTTTATAAAAAACGCACAGAAAAAAGAGTAAATGAATAATGCATGGACGATTAGCTTATACATTTCAGCTCGCAGCTGAGAGACATGGCAGAGAGCAACCCTTATTTTAGGTTCCTTAAGACAACTGCTTTTCTTTCTTCCCCCCCAAACCCCAAGCTGTAATAAAGGTTCTGCTGTTTATCACTTGGCATTGCACTAAGAAGCCACCAAGACCTGAAATTAATTTGTGCTTAAGAGCAGTGGCAGACCAGCCACAGAATACATATTCATTTGAATGATAGCTTTTCAGGTAAGATGTTTTCTGTAGCTGTATTTTTCAGTTCGCTTTGGTCCAAGTCACAGCTGACTAACACAATTTGTTTCTCACTTTCTTTAGCGTTTATGAATTTTCCAGTCCCATGGCTCACATGCCAGCCTTGCCTAGTGTGCAGCTGTTAGGGGACCTTTCACAGAGGGAAAACGGTACATGTCAATTATTTGTAAAATATGTTCTCCCTACAATGTTTTAGCCACCATCCCATCTTTTTCTTGAAATGGAAAAGCTTGAGGTTCAGGTGAATTAAATAAGAAAAATGCATACCTTTGAATATTGAAATACAATGACACCTGGAAGGGCTTGAAATGTTTGAATGCCTTTATGGCAGTTCAACCAACTGTATCCATAAATATTTAAAGCAGTGAATTATTTCCTGAAATTTACATTTTTATGTACTATTTTGGCTTACGAATTATTGAACAATAAAGATGCTTTCCATAATAATTTCAGCTTTCAAAATACAGCACTTGACTGTGAAAAGATTTGCCTGTGGCCATCATATGATTGAGTGAGCTCTCAGCATAACACTGAGCTTCAATATCTCCTAACTCCAAATTAAGGTTTTTAACAGCATGAGGTAACTTAAATCCCATCTGTGTTTCTGCACTTCTCAAATTAAAAATTAAAAAAAAGCTGTGCAGTGGCTACTTTCTACTTTCAGCAGAATATATATATAAAATAATATATTATATTCACTATACATATTTTTAATATATATTTTATATATATATGAGTGTTTAGAGTTCATGTTTTCAGTATGGGATCAATGCGGATAAAGTGACCATTTAAATCCTGCTGTAGCTTTTATAAAGGGTTACCCTGTTTAAAATATACTGGTTTGATTTTCCATCGATGATAAGGTCACCACCCCACAGGTAACCACAGCCGGCAGCTACACGTGTGTTCTGCTTTCTGCCAATGCCTCGTGCCTGACTGCAGGAGCAAAAATGCAGAGCAATGAACGTGCTTTTATGAGACACAATAATTTTTGCCACTGAGCTTGCTCCACAGAGCTGCATTTGCAGCAGGGAGTAGTTGGCAGTATAAAAACGTCCAAGTGACTGGGGCAGTCAACAAAAGGTTCCAGTGATGTGCCGTGACCTGGGAGGGGAGTGTTCTGCATTTCTGGAGCTGTCACAGGCACATTAGAACTGAGGTACTCTTTTAGTTGAGCAAGAACTAGCACAGTGATTTTTTTTTTAGTTGAATTTGAATATGATTCCCATTGACATTTATTAGGGAAGCTGAAATTATTCTAAAATCCTCCCCAAAATATTTGAGCAAAAGTGAGGCATTAAATTTTTTTCATTTTTTATGTATTCACAAGTGAGCAGCAAAGTAATATTACAGAAAACTATAAAACACTGACATGTTGTTTTTCTGACTGTGTATCAATGTTACTGATAGTGATCACCAAATTAGAATGATTCAGGGCCTGTGATGGGTTGTGTGACATTATAATCTGATTCAATCTGCTTTTCATTTTTAGGATACATTACTTTTCAGATAAACTAAGAACTGAAAATCCCCAAGAAAGGATAGTGGAATGCAAATTTACGAAGTCTAGACAGCCAGCTGAAAACTGGTTTTCTACACCTTATAAAGAAGTAGACTATAAGCCAAATCTTTATTTAGTCTGAATATTTCCATAGTTTCCAGCTGGTTTCAGAGAACTGCTGTGCTTTGAATCAGCTGATAATAAAACTAAGAATGCACAAATCATTTTTATCAGGCAGCAAGTACAAATGCTTCTCTGTTAAGTAAACCAAAGTGGATAAATCCCTAGCTCCACACTCAACCAGAGTGTTTCATTGCACCTAAGGGCTGACTGCATGAGCGTGTGAAACTTCAAGGGGTGGTGTTCAAGTAGTGTCAATGAGGCACACACAGAGAAGGTTTTCACTAAGGTAATCACAGCATTTCCAGTAGTAGCTGAATGACATAGTAAATGAAATCTATTGAATGATGCATTAAGTTGGTGGGGCACCTGCAGGGCCAGATTCTGACTCTTAAAAAGTGTTTTCTATTCTTCTGGCTTTCTCTTTGTTTTGTTGGAAGGAAGAGCTGCAAGCTAGACAGCATCCTGTATTGGTGGAAAAGAGGATTATGCACATTTCCAAAGAATTTTGAAACTTTGTTCGTATCTTTCCTTTTCCCAGATAAGCATTATCTTGAAGAAGTGAATGTTATTAGTGTAAAGAAAAAAAATCAGATATGATTGCATATATATCTTATGTGAAAAAGTACATTATTTTTGATAGATCAATTCTCAGAAAAAAATACAAGAGCATTTTTGTTGATAACCGAAACTGTTCAAATCTAGTCATAATTTGGGCTCTACGTCTCTTTGCATGGCTCTTTGTATTAGCAAGTCTCTCTACACAGTCACAGACAGGGCTGTGTTACAGACATTTCATAGCAAAGGTCCCTGAAAGGCAGATGTCGTGTTATATTCATACAGACTGTTATTCAGTCTCGTACCCTGCTGGGGTTACCAACTACGAAAAACAAACAGTTTGGATTTTCATTACAGTGTCTTTTTGCATACTTTTAAGTAGGTAAGTGACCTAAAAGTTCAAGAAAGAGGTTTAATTTTTGAAGGTCTTTGCCACATAAAATGCCACCAAATCCTATTTATGAGACTTGCTAAGCTGGGGTCGTCTTATCTTTTTCTCATGGAGTGTTGCTACTGTGAGTAACTAAATAAAAAATCTCGAGGGTTGTGGTATGATACCCTTAACATTAATTTTTACAATTAACTGATAGTAATTCATGAAATACACTAATGAGTACAAATTGCACTGCATATCCAGTTAGAAATTTTTACATGTATCCTATATGACGTTTAATTGAGGAAACTTCAGGCTGACTGTGTTGTTGCCGATGAAGTTCATCTGCAGACTGGAATGTCAAAAAACTCAAAACAACATGAGATTTTGTTACTGTTGTGCATAGGTGGGGCCTCTAACGTACCACACAGATATCTAATATTTCAACTTCCAGTTTGCTGTAGCAAGGGTAAAGAGTCTGTGGGTTTTTGAGCCACAGACAAATTAAAGTGGTTTGAATGTGGTTCTTTTTCTGGGACTGTATCATCTGAGTGTCAATTCCTGTTGTATAGTCCCACTTCCTGGCCATGGGGATAATTGGGAGAGGAAGTGGCTGCTGAGAAAAATTTTCCCATTGCACCTCTGGTAGTCCTCCACAGCCAGGCCACTGCTGTTCCCCATGGGTCCCCTGGGGAGCTGTTGTCATCTCCTGCCTGCAGATGGCTCCTGACATTTTCCCTTTGCTTGGCTGTCCCAAATATTGTAATGCCCCTTGTAGCCACAAATCGATTTTGAGATAGGGCTCAAGGGAAGATTGTCCATCTCTATCAAATATGTATTCCAGGACTGTAGATACATACAGAAATTAAGGTTCATTAGGGGTTTGATGTATAAATGTGAGTGACTAGAACTGAGAGTGTCATATAAGGATGTCTTTGGACTTAAATATGAGATATAAAATTTCAAACTCGGGATTTTTTTTTTTTTCCTAAAAGGAAGCAAACAGTTCAGCAAGCTTTGAATAACTGATTAGCACAGTAATTAGCTGTTACAACTAAAAGCAATCTAATATTCCTTCTGTATCTAGTTTTTCATGTGAATTTTTCACAACTACAGATGGAAAAGATCAGGAATGAATTGTTTCTCCATTCATTGCTCAACCTGCAAGAAAAGAAATGAGAGCCTCAAGAAAGGAACAGAAAATCACCAGCCATGAAGAAAGCAGACATCACTGCTTCACTTGAAAAATCATTCCATTGTTTTTTGAATTTCTTCTTTTTATATTGACTCATGGTGTTGCAAGCGGAAAGTAATTTTCTGACTCCAAGGATTTTCCGACCAAGTGAAATTTTGTTCCCTAGGTTATGGTGCTGGGCACACACGAAATATTAACACTGGACAGTTTTGTGGATTTTGTGCTTTTTACTGGAGCTTATGAGGAGTACAGATATGTTGCTTTCACAGTATTGCCTTAGGGGAGAGCTTCCTTAGAAAGTGCCTGAAGAAGAACTTGTTCCCAATGAAATGACAGCTGAAAAGAATTCAAGTATTTCCATAAAGTGTTAATAAAAGCATAATTTTGTAGGATACCATTTTCAAAAATATTTTCCTGGCATACAAAAGTTGTAACAGAAAAGTTATATTTTGTCTATCTGATGCATTGTGTATGGTTTTAATAATTTCAAAATGTATTGAAACCTACACAAACTATAGATTTTAGGCTAGATGGTAAAATTGGGATATAAATTGCCCTTAAAAGAATTTTTATTGGTATATATGGAATATTGTGCAAAAGATTAATATTTGATGTGGGTAATTAGCAGACAGTAATAAAATGTGCACTTGTGTATTTTGTAGAACCACTAGATGAGCTGAAGATCAGAAGTCACAGCACTGAACCACTACCAAAGCTGGAAAACAAAGAGAGGGGAGGCCATCATGGGACAGCTTCCTCCAGGGAGCCAGGGAAAGCTCAGGAATGGGATGGAACGCCAGGCCCACCTGTGGTGTCCAGCAGGCTGGGGAGATCCTCTGTCAGTCCAACCATGTTGGCTGGAAGCAACAGCTCAGGTATGTCAAGTAGCAGAACAGGGAAGATCTCATGAATCTCCTTGTGAGCTGAAGAATCTCTAAAGATACACAGATGTAGGTAAGCATCTGGATTCTTTAGGCTTCCAAATATCTTCTAGAATCTGCCCTACCCATTGACTGCTGCACTAATAAGCTTTGTGCTGCTTGCTTTTGCTCTGCACTGGCCCAGGATTGGGATGGTGGCAGGTAATACAAGCATGTAAACATGACATTCATCTATTTTAAAAGTAGTAAGGAATTTCATTTGACATAGAAAAGGGACACTATGGCAAAGACACCTCCAGGATGGCACCTCAGAGAGAAGTTAATAAATTCCTGTACCACATACAGCAACAAAAACACACTGGGCAGAAACAAGGCTGTCTTACTGATATACACAGGGAGTGGACACAGGCAGCCTTTGATTTATGCTTGTACATAAATTTCTAGAAAAGTGACTGTGGATGTCAGAAGTCTCAACTTCATACCTATATATTTGATTAGTCAAATTTTATATATATAAAATAGTGAATTGCCATAAAGCACGAAAAATAATGCAGCTTTGTTTATAAATTGACTAGACAAACAGAACTGATACATGAATAGACAGCTATAAACAGATATGTATAGCTCTGGCATAAGCACTGCATTGTTACTTTTTGAGATCTGTCAGTTCTGTTAAAAGAGTAATTTCATTGTTTATTGGCTGGATTGTGAAAAATACTCTTTTTAAAAACAGTTAGCATACGTAGTACTGAAGCCTCATGGTCAATGTTCAGTAAGCAGAAGAAAATGAATGAGCTACTCAAACAAGAAATTATTCCTGCATGAGAGATCTGCTGGGCAGTCAGTGGCAAAGATGCGTCTTTACAGTGCCAAGCTAGCTTAGATGCTCAGCCCTCACCCATGGCATCACTTTCCTCTGTGATAATGGGACTCATGTTTTCCCTGCATTGCTGGAAATGACACCTGAAACTCGATATATAACTTGAACAGGCTTTTCTGATGTGACATGTCATTTGCAGCAATTGTGTAGTCCAGCATTTCTTATTACAGACCCACCAAATTGTCCTTCCTGGGGCACCAAAGGTGAATTTTCTGCAAATCTCATGACTCTAGTACAGGTTATTTGGGTGTTACTGTCTTTTGCTTACTTGTCTGTTCTCACAAAGCATCCTGGTAGGCAGGAATTTTCCAGATTAGCTCATAGCTTTGTTAAAAATTCTGTTCCCATTGTATTAGAGCATCACCTGTGCTAATGCAGTTAAAAGGGTGGGTTTAAAGGTATCAGGACATCTGATAATTAGAACAAAGATGTGGACCAACCTTTTCATTTCTGTGAGATGACAGTACAAAGCAGAATGGAAGAGAAATTAAAATTAAAGAGTAAGTTCTTAGCAAAATATAGCATTTCTGTCCAACCTTCCTGCATCAGTTTTATTTTAAAGAGTTGGTTGATCTCCAAAAGCAGACAAAACATGCTGGCCTCAGTCTACATTTGGCATCAGCAAACTGTAATAGTTGTTGAATCATGCCTTGATTTAGTTAACTGTGACTTTGTCTTACATAGCTAGGACTGTCAAAGAAAAATTATGGAAATATTTTATTGGCTGAATTTTGACTCCTTTTTGTGATTAAAATCTGAGAGCTGATTATGATTTTTCTTTCCCCACAGTTTTTATGACATTTCATTTGATGAATATTGCCTCTCATCTGCCATGAATATTTTTTTTCCCCTGTGTCTCTAGCTGTTGCCTGAGCAACATGTTTTACCTTTAGTCGGTGGGGCATTGCATTCAAACTGCTGTACACAGTTCTCCTCAATGAACTCGTACATTATCTGTAGCAGTTCATTCTTCAAAATTAAATTAGAACTGTAACAGAATGCAAGAAGAGAGATTTAATACATCTGTATGGATACAAATGCTTTCTGGAGTCAAGGAGATAAAGTAATTCTGTGCTAGGAATTTACAACTTAGATTTAACACAGGACCAAATAAAATCAGGGCAGACCCCAGTAGATTTGTCGTTGCTGTTGCTCTCTTTCCAACATCATAGATAAGAGAGAAAAAAGGCTATTTTTTTGTGCAGACAGGTCCAAGAAACACCACAGTTTGCTGCCCACCTTCTAGTTCACACTGGTACAGGCATTTAGTAGGGCAGTGTTGGAATAATTTAAAGAAAATGGGGTTGAATTGCTGTGCTGTAAAATGGAAAGGATGTGAAAGGACTTCTCATGTGTGCTGAACAGGCAACTCTGCTGAGGCACAGATTAACTAGGAACAGGAGTGGTCTGAGTGAATACCTGAGCGAGAGTACTGATTTTTTATCCGCTTACCACATCTCTGCACCTGCTAGTAAGATCAGAGGAGGAATGAGCCATCTCCAAACAGATTCTTGAGCTTTTTGGTCATTTTGTTGAAATGAGCCTGGCCTGTCAGGTGAACATGAGTAACACTGTCTCTAATGCCTGATTGTTCTCTCATCTGTCACATAATTTGTCAAGGCCATTTTCAGTTTCTTGGCATCATATTGTTTTTTATGGAAAGCAGTGTAAGTGGTTTGGGGGCATGCTGGCATTTAGGAAAGTCAGTGCAATTGCAGTGAACAGCCAAACGAGATCTGTGAAACAGAAGGCTGTGATAACTTCACTCCAGGAGCTCTGAAGAGTATTTTCTGGAATGTTGCCGCTTATTTCCTAACTGCAACTATGAAGCATTTTGCATTGCCACCTGCTGCTAGAGACAGGCACTGCGCTGCCTTTTAAATCTCAGATACTGTGTTGTTGTGTCCTGGCTTTGAATCAGGATGTGCTCGTCACTCCGCCAGGCTGTCACTCAGTCAGCCAGTATTCCAGCTGAAAACATTGTAGATAATCAGGAAGGGAGTAAATGCCCACTCTTCATTGGAATTACTGGCTAGCGTTGTGGATTTGCAAAAGTAATGAATAATTAAGTTCAAGCTCTTTGGGAATGGAGCAATGCCTGCAAAGTCCAAGGTGCAAGACACATTCATTGGTGCAAGAAGGGAGCAGAGATGAAGTAGCAATTCATGGTAACTAGGGCTGCTTCACTCAAAAACCACTGAGTACTCCCGCCAACCCCCTAAATTTTCTCCTTACAGGCAGTATCAGCGTATTACTTTGCTACTAAATCCTCAAGGATTCTCCAAGTGACGGCAACTTAATTCTGGAGGTATATGTGACCAGGCAGCCTGCCCAACAAGGTCTAGCCCAGGATGCGATACTTCCAGACCTTACACTGCTCATCCATGTTGTCCTCAACAAGGTCTGCCCTAGCAGCGCTTGTCACCTAAAGTAAAAGGAGTAGTACAGGGAGCTGTACGCTAAGGTCATCAAGCCAGCGCACCGTGACCCAGGTGTGTGATCTTCAGGGTGCAGGATCACACAGTCACAGAGCCTGACTGTAGAGGTCACTCTAGAGACTAGAAGAGAAGTGTTCTCTGCAGCAGTGGCATTAAAGCTGTTTGGAACAACGGACAACTGACCTTTTGATCCAGAGCCCCAAAATTGACAGTAGTCCATGCCAGAAGCTTCAGAGAAAAGTAGCAAAGAATTTTAAGGAAAAACCACTGCCAGTAGGACACGATTATTCCTTACCTCATTGCCTCAGTCATTGACATAGATATGAGACATGACAGTTCAGAACAAATGTTAATTTAAAACATACCCCATCTAATACAGCCATTTTTTTTCTCACTTCCTGACTTGGTTTTGAGACCTGCTAAGTTTTTGACCTATGGATATCTAGTAACACCGGGTTCTGCAGATGAAGTGCTCCCTTTGTGAAAACAGTCCAGTTTGACATGATGCTGTGCTATTTCAGCACAAAGTGGCTTCTGCAGGTGAAGTCCAAAATACTTCTGTTTAAGTTACAGAATACTACAGAGTTTATTCCACCTAAAGGATTCATAATTTCAAGTTATGTTTCAGCCTACTCATCTCT
Organism: Phalacrocorax aristotelis; assembly: GCF_949628215.1. Lineage (NCBI taxonomy): Eukaryota > Metazoa > Chordata > Aves > Suliformes > Phalacrocoracidae > Phalacrocorax > Phalacrocorax aristotelis. The sequence goes on along the minus strand of NC_134282.1, from coordinate 20,249,440 downwards.
TTTTAGGAGACCGACATGGCCAGGCCAGTATGGTAATAGGTGTGATGCATTTTTTCAGTGTGCATGTTTTCCTTTTCTTCTTTTTCTTCTTTTTCTTCTTTTTCTTCTTTTTTCTTCTCTTTTGCATGTGATTACTCTCAGCCTGTCACATCGCCTTGTTTAATTCAAAACGTGCTTCTTGGCAGCTGTAGCAAATAAGCAATATTTCTCTTTTCATGTGCAAAGAAGAGACTGTGACAGGATAAGAAGCTTCTCCAATGTAAGTGACAGCCAGAGTATTTTTTTGAATTAAGATTAGGATAGGCAGAATGAAGGCTTGGATGAATAAAAGAACTCTTCCTGTTAAGGTACAAAAATAAAAATCATGCAGAACTGTTGTATTTCTGGGGAATATAGAAAACCGTAGCACATTGGTATAAAACTGATCAAAAATATTTCCATAAAACCTTGACACATTTCAGCACTCAGCTTTATTGAGGAAAATCCAATACCCCCTGCCCCAAATGCTACCAGCCAAGCCTCTGCATCTTTAGTTACAATGACAGCACTTGCACTTTTGGAAAACAGGTCATTTATGAGAGTGCTTAAATACATAATTATGTACACAATTTTAAGGCAATTCTATTTGTGATTGGAAAGCCTGTATTTCTGCATTAGATAGTCTCTCCTAAAGTTCTCATCCTGTCCTTTGGGGCTTCCACTTGCTGATGCCTATGTTTAATCCTACTGGCATTGCAAGGACTCAGCTTAAACCTGAGTCTAGTAGCACTGGTCCCATTGCAGCTGACTATGTGTGTGGGTTTACTTCACACTGAGGTGGCTGTGATCCCAGCCTCTTGCATTGTTGAGAATGTTGTGGCTGCTGTGGGTGACAAAACGGGGGACTGGGGGGGGTCAGCATTACACTGCATCTGCACCTGGCTCCCGGAGGTGGTTCAGGCACTTAGTGAGCAGTGTGTTTTTCACAACATAGCAGTGTGAGGGATGCATCATTTGAAGCTGTGTAAAATACCACCACCAAAGTTTCATCGGTTAAATATAGCAACTGAATCTTATGAGCATTTTTGTGCATAACATAACTAAATATGTTATGCAGCTCTCTAGCTAGCCTGAACAATCTGCTGAATTCAAACCTCATGCTGCCCATTGATTGCAATGGGCATCACTAATGGCCATGCAAGTGCACTGCATCCCCTGGCCCCAGTCCAGTAAAGCACTTAGACATATGCCTATGAGTTCCCTATCTTGGCAGTAGGTTGTTAGTCCATTTCAGCATTTGAGTGGCTTACAGCAGTGTCAAAAGACCCCTAACTGCGGATGCAGAGAGGGTCCTGAGTTTGGAGTGGAGTCTCTGGAACCCTCTTTCAGGCAGGTTTGATTTAGAACCAGAGGATACACCTGCATAGTGAAGTGAAGCACAATGCAGAGATGGGATGCCATGCTAACTTTATCAGTATGGAGCTAGATGTATTTTAACTTGTGTTATAACAGACCCTGAGCAAACGGGTCCTCCTCAGAGGACAAGTATCTACAGAGCCTTCTTTATGTGCTTATCAGGCTGGCTGATAAAACTCTGCTCCACACCATGCATTACTGTCTCAAAGGGGACTTCTCAGGAAGTCGCAAGGATACTCATTTCAGATGTTAGTACTGAACTGTCTCAATATCATCCACATGAGATAAATATGAATTAAACACTAGAAACCATCCCGAGATTTGTTGGCAGAAGTTGTTCTTCCTTCAAGATTCTAAGCAGTAAATAGGAAAACCCATTTTCATTCCAGAACCAGAATTGGTATCAATATGCAGGCCTTGTAGAGAAGCTGAAATGACCATTTAAACATAAAACCCAAGAGGTAAAGACTGACGGTGGACATAATTATGCAAGACCTCTTACTACTTTTTAGATAGTCCAAAGCAGAAATTATTATCTGAATTGGTTGTTATTATTTTGAAGTGATCCAAATCCAGTTAGCCTCAGTACAGTGAATAAGCTGTCCATAGCTGAAAAATAACATGCTGCAGAATACAGAGCAGTGAGCTGGGCATCATTTCTGCAACAGACCATTTATGGATATTTATTTCCCCACAGTAGTGTGCAGTGTGGAGATGTTACTCAGGGCACTAATTAAAGTAGAATAGAGTATTTATTTGGCCTAAAAATATTCCCAGTGAGAGCAATGGAATGGCTAATAAAAAAAAATATATCCCTTTCACTGCATAACCCAACTTCCTGAACTTAAAAAAATGCTAGATGAAGCTGTCTCTGAAACCTCTTTTGCTGAGGATCACCATGGAAATCGCAATAATTTCCTTAATACTGTGATATATATTCCAGGGAGATAAAGGAACTAATACTTCATCTGTGTGTGTGATAGGTTTTATTTCTTTGATGCCAGATGAAAGGAGTCTCTCTGGCAAGGAAATGGCAATGTCTTGTTGTTGCACATATATCCAAAGTGGAAATTATGACATTTCTCTCTGCTTTCCCAAAGAAACAAAAACAATTCAGAAGCAATGGCAGACAGTGTCTTGGAGTTTTTTACATGCTGGGTGTCTGATTCTGCTTGTCACAGCAAAAACAGAGTCTCTATTTAGCAGTAGGGGTAAACAACAAAAAACCCCAATTCTTGTCCTCTCTGAAACCCCAGCAAAATTCCAGGAGGGAACAGACATGAGATCCATTATTTTATCTATATTACTGAAAGAAACAGTCAGAAACCTGGCACACAGACAGTGTGAAATCAGAACAAAAACAAATCTAATCAAACCTTCAGAATGACTGCCCAAGTCCAAAAGAAGCAAAATAACAGATTATGTACAAAATGCAAGGTTATGGGGGAGACCAGTCTGCTCCTCTCTGCATGCTTATTGCTGTGGTGACTTGTGGTATGTTTACAGACTGACTAGGAATGAGTGAATTGAATAATGCATTTGTTGAACAGCATAAATATTTCTGCTGCTCAGCCAGCTGGATGTTAACCAACCTATTAATATTTAGTTGATGAATATTCACCCATACAGATGCTTTCGTTGGTCTAAGTGCTCGAGCTTAAGTGGATAGCTCTTCTCCATACCCTATTGAATTCTGAAAGATCCAAGGAAAATAAGCACTTACGGTGACAATGAAAAAGCATCAGTGAGATTGGAAGAACATATTTCAGCATGATGCTGGTAGGTGGTGTAATGTGCCAGCTGTCCTCAAGTTTCCAAGATGTGCCAAGTGACCTTAAGGACGTGCTAGTGATGGACATCTTGCTCCTTTCAAACATTGGCCCAACAAGGGTCTAGTGATGATACTAGAGATCCACGCAGGAAATAGAGATATTAGTATAAAGCAAACACAGGGAAAGCAGCAGTGTAAATGAGGCATGAGAAAATACATTTCAGAGAGACGCAAGCAAAAGATATGCAAGAAAACACATGTTTCAAAGGCAAAATTGCTAAACCAGGATTCATGAGGCATAGGTCCTTCCTGTCCTTGAAAACATGAGATTGAATAAGAGGAATTCTTTAAACCCATTGTAAGGAGGCATGGTATTATTATAATTATTTGTTATTCATGGTAAAGCAGTACTATCAATGCTAAAATTGAGAGTCTATTATTGTACAAAGCATGTCTGCTGAGTACAAACGTCCTTGGTCTCAGTGTTTGCCCACTAAATAGAAAAGACAGGTGCAGGGTTGGGAGGAAGGCTTATAAAACATGGGAATGAACACATACATCTGAGCCAAAAGTGATAGGTTGAAAAATGTTTCCTCAGCCATAAACAGAAAATATAGGGACAAATGTTTTTCTTGGGCAGAAACAGGCAGACCCTTTTCTCAGGAAAAGACAATTTCTTCTAGACCAGATGTGGGGAGTTGAACCCTGGGGTAGGATGCTGGTGTCAGCATGGCTCGGACACAAAAACTTTCATGCAGGACTCCTGAGCTGCATGGTCACCTTCATGTCGGTCTGTTAATAGCAGTAACCTGCACTGGAAATCAATGGGGAGCCTTCTGAGGAATGCCTCCATGTTGAACAGCAGAAGGAAAATGATATAACTGTAATTTCCATGCAGTTTTTCTCTGGAATTGAGCTTTCTTTCAAGGCAACCTCTACTTCTGTAGTCGCATTGATTCTGGGGAACTGACTTCAGAATTTGCCACTGTTGATGTTCTGATTTCTCTCCTTTCTTCCTACCTTCTGCCTCTCAATTCACTGCCATTAACATCAGATTTCCAATGATTTCTGGTGTCATTCCAAACCCTCAAGTGCAAGAGTATCCCCACCACTTTTATACATTCTGTCCTTCATTTTCTGGCATTTCTTGCTTTCCCTCAGCCCAAACAGTCTTTGGGCTACCATCTCCCTCAGCTCTGGGATGGAGAGATGAAATCAGAAGTTGCTGTAACTCCCTTAATCACTGCTGTATTTTATAAGGAGTAGAAAAGGAGTTTGGGGCGCGGGGCAACAAGTAGGTTTCCTTTATATGCTTCCTGTCTGTCTGCTGTTTTATGCTCTATACTTCAGCTTCAGAGATGCCAAAGGAGAGGAAGGAGGCCAGGACATGGGATGGGTTCTGTCTTCATACCCTTTCTGATCTCAACTTCTCTTTGTGGTCCAGCTAAATGCTCAAGACTTTAAAAACTAAGCCTGGAGCCTCTGTTTCAAGGGAGTCCTGGGTCCACCATGTTCCAGTTTACTGCCACAGTAACCCACCTCCTGTTCACTGGCATATTTTCTTCTCTCTTCCTTCACAGAGCCTAAAGCGAGTTGCAGATTAGGTCGGTCTGCGTCCACATCAGGTGTGCCTCCTCCATCCGTTACTCCGCTCAGGCAAGCCAGTGATCTTCAGCCGAGCCAGGTACCATCGTTAGCCAATCGTGAATGACTTCATGTGCTGCAACATGCCAAATGTTTCTCACCTCTGTGTCTGTTGTTTGTGACAGTAAATGATTTTTTTGGTTTTTGTTTTTATTTTCTGTGCGTGTGCGTGCATCTGTGTGTGCGCATCTCTCATTGGCAATGAAACTCCACTGGACGCAGCCAGTAGAATTTTCTTTGCTCTTAATTCTTTGTATCCTTTTCTGTCTTCGTTCTGTAATATAAATGTAGTAAAACTGTACTGTATGAATTGGCTGGGGTTTTTATTTTTTATGTTTTCTGTACTTTTTTACTGTCTTTAAAATTTATCAAGCTTTGATAAATTTAATCTGTTTTTATGTAAATTTCTTTCATATGTCTTGTCTAAAGCACTTGCACCAATGTTTGTCAATGACTTGTATATACCTGACTTCTGCCCAGTTGTACTTAAATATTTGTGCCAGTCTCACATTTGTTTTGAGCTTAATGCATGATTGTATTACACGGTGACTTATCACTGTCCTGAAAACTGATCTTACAGCAAGTTCTTTTGTTTAGTTAAGGCAGCTAGGCTCTCTTCAGCTATAGGCCATGCAATGCTTAACAGGACTATTAAATAGTCCACTGTAGTTATACTTACTGTATATTGTTAGGAACCAAAAACGAAATCAGAGGGGCAACATCTCCTTGTATCTTAAACAGGAATAATTTTTTTTCTCATCAAAACCAAAAATGCCGCATAGACCCTTGAGAAAGGAAGTGTTTGGGTTTGGCAAATTTCTCCAATAGCGGGAAAATGGAAAAGAAATAAAGACATGGGAAACCTATACTTACCTTTATTTTTTATGCTAATACTGACATTGTATCATTTTGCTGCGCAGACCTGTATTATTAGTTTGACAGAACTAACTGCTGAGAGTAGCAATTGATGGAAGAGGTTTCACTTAAACATAGTGGGAATTCCTTCTGTCAAGCTCAAAGCACTTCAGTATGGTATCACTTGTGTGTACATGTACGGGCCTACACATCACTGTGTATGTGTGTGATTATATATATGCACAAAGAGACACAAACATACATGTATATATGTGCACATACATATATGTATGCACACACACAAACACCCTTATTTAGACGGTGAATTTTCAATTGGCTTTCAGGGAATTAGTCCCCATAATCCTATTGAATTTCAACGGGATTTGAGTGGAAAACTCCCTGAGGACTGCTTTGCTATAATCACATACTTAAGTTTTTTGTAACTTGGTGGGTTGCTTCTAGAAGGTCTTGACTAAAGTAGAGACCAGAAGAATAAGGTTGATTTACTCAATCCAGACAGCCAACTACTTGTTAGGAAGGTTATAATTGGGTAGCCCAGTCCATACAGGTTTAAATTCCTGCAAAACTGATTCCTGCAAAACTGATGGTATTGTATTACTTCTGAGGCCTGCTGGACACAATGCCTAACAGAACCTTGTACTTTTCTAAAGCATATCTTATATAAGAAAATCAAATCCATAATGGAGATTCAGAATGACAGCCCATTTAAATACCATGTCAAGTGTTCCTTCATCTAAGGAAAAAAATTAGGGTAATTGTATTTCCAAAGGTTTTGAGTCTCCCAGTGTCCGTGTAGTATATGATGTTTGATTAAATGGGTCTTACAGCAGACAGGATGCTTTGCTGGATACTCAGTGGCAAAGGCACCTTGGGTGTTTTGAAGGGATTTTAGTCTCCCAGTTTATGTTAAGAACTAAACAATAAACCTTGAAAGCAGAAGCTGATGTGATAGAAGAGATAATGAGCCTCTTAGAAGCTGCAGCCAGGGTTCACTGAAACTGTGGAGGAAAAATCCACCTCACTTCATACAGAAGAAAGGAACAAGGATGATAAAAGGAATTTTCAAGTGACTGGAGAGGGTGATCTTGTTAATTGAATAATGTATGGTATGGACATGGCTTCATGAAAAACAAGAAAAACTAGTAAAAGCTTTCTCTCCCCATAAATCTTCTCTTCAAGCTGTCAATCTCTTAGTGTCCATCTATTCAGTTGTCATTTATTATGATGGAATAATTTTTTTTAAGGTGTGGATTTGACCCTGCTTCCAGCAGAATGACAAAAATCATATTATCTCCATGGCAGATACAAAGATTACTTTGATTGTGTTCTTTATACACCTGTTCTATCTTAATGTGCAAATAAGATATGACAAGTGAAATGAGTTTGGAAATGGCTGGGTTGTTAGCCCATTCTGAATCTGACAAATTGTGGCGAACTGGGTATTTATTTTCGTGCGCTGTGGCTATTGATTGTATTGACACTGGTTTGCTTAACCACATAATAATCAGCAGTTAGACTTTCCAAAAGATTAAGAGGATGCATCCTGCTATCCACCTCTTTGTTGATGAGATGGGCACAGCTAACTTCCATACAGGGATACAAGATCTGGGAAAGGGCAGATTACTGTTCATTGTTTTTCTCAGATCTTCATGGATGCCAAGCTGATATTTTTCAAAATGTTTAACTTGGGAAAAAAAAATCAGATTTGCAACTGAGCTCTCAAGGCCCATCACTTTTAATACGGAATCATTCAAGGAAGTGGTGAGGATGCTTAGAAATTAAAAATAGGTCTGATCTAAGGAAACCTTAACTATAATCCCAATCGAATATTAGCTAATTATGGAACTGTTGACATTTATCCTGCCTACACCTTATTTTCTTGCTTGTTTATTGGTGCAGGAATTATGAGGATTAATCAGTTAATAATCACGGATCATATTTATGGTGTATTAATGGTAAGCATTATAGTGATCACTTATAAATAAAGAGTTTACAAGTAGAGATTAATTATGTGGCTGGTCTCTGACAGAGAGCACTTTAAAATTCTGTAGTGTAGCAGCAGCCACAGTCACCAACACACAAAGCCAGATGGAGAGCATGCTGTTCTGTACTTAGTTCTGGTAAATCGTGAGGGCATTTTGAAAGAGTTGGTTGCAGGAAGTAACCTTGGACAAAGCTGTGAATTGACTCAGTTTAAACTGAAAGATAAACATAAGTTTATCTCAGAACTGAAGTTATTGATTGTGTAAGGATAAAGTTTAAGAAATCAAGGAAGTAGCAGAGGAAGTCAGGTGGAGAGTTTGGTGCCCTAATATGGCAGAAACATAGCATATATTTGAGCTACAGAAGTGGCATATAGCTATATTTCCTAAATACATATCTTAAGATAAATATCATAAAGAGAGGAGTATAAGTAGCAGAGAAGTGTTCTAGGTATCACAGATATAATGCCTTGTAAAGGTTCTCCAGCATTAGCAGAGAGCTTACAGGGAATGGAAAATGTTCTAGAAAGTACAGGATGTTATATCTTAGAGATAAGAAATGTGTGAATAAAATTAGAAATAGTGAAAGTCCACCTGAGTTTGGCCTTTATTGAAATGAAAACAAGCAACGGTCGTTTGTAGCCATCCAACTGGACAGAGAACAGTAGAAGTTAACCACCATGTGAGGTTTACAAAGTAGAATAAACATGGTCCAAGGATGCCCCAAAAAATAACTCACTACCTGCACTGCTGGTGACTCTGTGCTGGTGCCTGAGACTTCTGTAGCAGGCACGGTCCGGTGTTTCACCCTGAGCTTGGTCCTACCCTGGGACCCCCATAATGAACAAAATTGTTCACTTGTGCAAAGCAAGCAGGATTTAGAGGCACAGGTATCACTGCAATACAGTGATGTTTCCCTGCATCCTGTCATTCTCCACATCTTCACTTCAGGGTAACAAGGGATTACACCCTATCAGTGGACTCAGAAATCCCTGTTGCATACAGGATATACGTGTGCACCAAACATGTCTGTCACAAAAGAAAACGTTTCAAGCAACTGTGGAAGTCCCTCTGCTGGAGAGTAGAGCATCTCGCACCCGTATTTTTAATGTACATAAAATCATCTCTAGGTCACTGCCAGGCTTCTCTGAAACAGTCTTCAGTGCACCAAAAAACCACCAGTTTCCATTTTAAGAAAAAAAGAGCCAATATAACTAGCTCTAGATTTTTTTTGGTGCAAATGAATTTTGCAAAGTGAAGCTTGTTTTCATTAAGATGTAGACAGCTATTGGAAAATCACATGTGTTAAGCTGCATAGCAGCATAGCAGTGCATGTTTATAATGAAGCTCCATGATCTGAAGGAAAATACACACTTTGAAAACAAAACTCCTGATAATAACGATGTGGTATTTCAGCTTTTCTGCAAAGCAGAGCCTATTTTCAGACAGATTTCCACAAAACTGTGTACCTTATCTGCAAATGTGCAACCTCTCTTCATGCTGCCTGTTAGTTATTTGCTTTTCAGCAGGAAGACAGCGCTGTCCTTTACTGTTGTCTCCTCAAGGTATGCTATTTTATTTTTGAAGGTTTTCATGCCTCTTAAGGTCTGGTGTCTTCTTGTGGGGAGGATCGGGCAGTGATATCTAGCTCCAATTTAAGCAAGGAAAGAAGATATAAACTTTACAGTGATGATCAAAGTAAAATCCAGAGCCATGCTGAGATTAGAAGGAATAACTCAGAGGAGAGAATGAAGATACATGGACAGCTATGAATTAAGGAGTTTCAACTTGCATTGAAGGAATGAAGAAAAAGCTAGAAAATACATCAGAATCAACACTGAATTTTTTTGTGGCTTATTTAAAAAAAATAAAAAGAAAATGCAGCTCCATTCATTACTTGGCTGGTATCCGCCTGAGCCCCCAGAAAGTCAAGCTGGCATTTTTCTTCCTCCATACGACTCCTTCAGTGAACAAGACACAGAAAGCCCACATGGCGGACAAACTAACAATTGCCTTCAAAACTTGAGGAGAGATTTCACTTATTTTATGATTTATCTGAATATAACATAGCAAAGAGGAAAGGCCTCCTACTCAGAGAATGGACATGACCATGTAATTATTCTCATCAACTGAATCCATCAATAGTTCATTTGGGTATGTATCTTTGATAGGCAAGAATTTTAGATACAAGCTGGCTCCTTAAAATCTTATTTAGGTACCTAAATAAAAAACAGACTTGCAGAAAGTCTAAGTGTACCCTTTAGCTGAGATGTATCCTACCTACCTCTAAATCAGGGGTATAATACAGGTTCCCTGTGGGTTATATGAAGAAAGGCACCTGCAGAGGGGATTCACCTAGCTAACCCCTCAGTGACCACGTAGAGCTGCATGTCTGTTACCTTGGATAACCTGGTAATTTATCCTCCTAATTTAACCATCTCTGTCAGTTGTGGAAAGCTAGCTGGGCTCATTCCTGCTCTGTGTGTGTTAGAGGGTCCTGGACATCTACAGGTGTAAGTAACACATAACAGATAACAGTCATTAAAATTTCCATTGCTACGTAATAGGCATTTATACCTTTTCAGACTTAATCCATGGGCGCTGAGTGTTACGGAGAAGCTATATAGATGATACAGCTGGGTCCTACCTACAGTTAATCTTTGAAATGTGCTTCTGGCATCTTTTTGCCTGCCAGGTTTCGTAGTCAGCCTTGCTAGCAGTGCCCAGGGGAGAGTGGCAACCTGAAGTGGTGCTGGGGTGGGTGGGCTGGCTTGTGGGTTTGGTGTTTGACCTCACTAGTGAAGAGTGAAGCTCTTTTGAGGAAATGTAAATCTAAGCTTTGCAGAGTCCTGAAAGCAAGAGTCTGAGATTTTTCCAGCATAGTTTTCCAATGTATTAATGTAGGTAGGGAAGTAAGCAGATTTTCTACTTTAAATATGCAACCGGAGGGGTTTTGTCGTTGTATTCCTTTTCAGTTGGTCCAAGACAGGCATGATGCACGCTGGTTTATGTTCAGCGAGAAGACAAGAAAATACCCTCCTTATTGTTTGGGGCTGCGCCGGTGAAGTGCTGGACCAAAATGCACTTTAACAACTGTGCAAAAGGAACAGTTTGGAAAATACAAAAGGATTAGGAAAAGCTTTATTTTTCTCAGGGCCGGGAAGGCGCAGCAGGCTGCTCGCCCGGGCAGCGCTGCCGTTGCGGCGGGCTGGCGCCGCCCCGCAGGCCGGCGGGGCGGGGCACCTCGGTTCTGCGGGCGGAACCGGCGGGCCCGGGCCTGGCGGGGCTCTGCCCTCGGGAGGGGGAGGGCTGGCCCCGCCCCGCCCCGCCCCGCCCCGCCCCGCCCCGCTGGGCGGCACCATGGCGCCGCCTGGCGGGTGTCCGTGAGGGGCGCCCCCGCCGCTCCCCGGGGCGCCGCCGCCGCGGCGGGGGGCTGTCGGGGAAGGGGCTCCCCGCGGAGCGGATCGGAACTGAACGGAACGGGGGGGGCCTTCCCCGGCAGCGAGGGCGCTGCCCTTGTGCCCGGCTGGCAGGGCTCCTGCTTGGCACTGCCAGGGAGAAAGCCCCGCACAGCTTAGGGGGAGGCAAAGCCTGTTCACGTCTCATAGGAACTTCGCCCGAATTTTTTAGGAGATAAATTATTTATTTTAAGAGGAGTGGTTTCAGTGTGTCGGGGTTTTTTCTTTCCCTGCTAGCTGGAATCATAAATGTTGCATCAAATAATTGCAAGAACTGTGTTCAAAAATCGTTGTAATCCATGTTCCTCGGCGGTACTTGCATGCCCCGCAGAAGGGTGGCTGCCGCTCTGCGCCACGAGCAGCCTTGCACTGCGTCAGCTGGCATTAGAGAGGGAGGCTTGCGCCAGCCTCACCTGCTAAATCCTGAATTCTTCCATGCAGCAGCTTAAATAACATCTGGTTTAAGGCTCAATATTTAGGTGCTAACTGAAATGCAATTAAAACATGCACTTCTTGTCATGAAAACAAATCTAGCATTAAAACTGATGTGAGACTTTGTCTTCAGGGCAACTATTATTTAATTTTATACTCTAGCGGAAAAATCCCAAACACATATTCTAACTCTTCCATTCTAAAACAAAAGGATGACAGAAGGGAAATACAACAAAGAAAAGTCTGAGATGTGTATTTAGCTGCTCTCCACATGCATTCTTAGAGCAATACCCTGTAGTTTAAGAGTGGCATAAGCTCATTGTAAGAAATTTACAAAATTTTAGAGAAATAATTTAGAGTTGAGTTTTGACAAGTACTGAGTACTGTTCAGCAATACATCTAAGTATTTGTCTCATGCCTAAGTTAATGAACAGCTCTGTACTGGGCCAGCTAAATATCATAAGCCCAGCTCTTGATGTCTTTAGCCTTAGTTATGTTTGCTATGCAATAGCATATTGTAGTCCTTGTATGCCTTGTAAGCATTGTGTTCACTCTGTAATGAATGCAAGAAGGGTAGATTGTTACTGTTACGGCTATAATTATTTTTGAAGGCACCTAGACAATGTGCTTCCCCAATGAATTGACATTATCATGCTTTAGTTGGCAAATGTGCCTCTGAAAGCATATGGGCTCTATGCTACTCTGTGAGCATAAACAAAGCATCTGTACTCTTCTATTATTCTCAGCTTAAAGTTGCCATTTTCCCCAGCAATAGTGTACAAGAGTTCAAAGCAGTCAGTAAACGCCCTGCAGTTGTTGGGCACCGTAGCAGGGCTGGGTTCCTGACTACTGCATTTAATGAATTCTGCTGCTGAAAAACGAGCACCTATAAATCAAGCTCCACTGTTCCATATCTGATCACAGCAGTCTTTTTTTAACTTCCATTATATGAAAGACATACAGTCACTGCAAGTAGATGGAGAGCTCTGTAGACTGAAGCACTCTTTCAATCAGTTTGAATACTAGGGAAGTGGTAACCAAAAAAGAAAGCGTGCTAGTAAGAGAATTCGTACCTGCTACATAGCATAAACCTGTGTCATCACTCAGTACTGTAAATATTTACTAGATGCACTCATTGACGAATCACAGTCTGAAGCTAACATCAGACTCTAGTGATTCTGCTTTTGTGGTTCTAGTAATGCAGAAGGATTTGCAATGAAAGAACCAACTTCTGTCGTAGTTGCTCTCTGGGCCAAAGGGAAAAAAAAATTCCCCCTGGGCTACTGGTTAAAGATCTCAGGGAAGATGCAGCCCCATATTCCTATTCAAAAGGAATATCTAAGTACTGTGCTAATTGGCAGTCTGGTATGACTTCTCTGTCCCTCTTTTTTCCTCTAATTTTCAAAAGTTTTAAAGTCTATTGTGTATTTTGGACGTAGAATGGCAAAACATATGAAACAATTCATGGGATGGTGGCAATTGGTTTCTTCTTCTCCTTGTGTATAAATGCCAAGTGTTCCCCTTCAGCCAGTGCAATGCCTTTGAGATCTCTGTCTCTGTGCTCCTGGAGCCAAGATTATGGTTGTTCCTTTTTGATACTTGATCTTTTTCTTCATTCAAAATGTATGTCCACAGAGTGGGAACAGTCCCGTGCCTCTCACTCTGTAATCAGAGTCCCATGGGGTTTTGGTCTGGACTTTCTATACACTATTTATTGCTTTGGATGGTAGCTGCTATTTCTGCCTGTGAAGCTATTCCCTTAAAGGGATTTAATTATTCCTTATGTTTAACCATCACCTTTAATAAGGCTTGGGGTAGTCATTAGATCCAAAACCTGCTTAATGTTGACCACTAGGATCAACCACAATAACGTTTGCGGTGGTGTCTAAGAGTCATAGTTATAAATAAGGTCCCTGTGTTAGTAGATGACGTGTGTAGAACAAAGACTGTCCTTACGCCAAGGATCTGTAAGTTCAGTGTAATGGATGAGAAAGTAAGCAGTTGCAGATGGGGGTAGTTCAGTAAGTATGTGACTGTCAGGAATTGTTTAAGCTTCAGTTTATGTGAAATTAGAAAGTGCAAAAACAATCTGGGGTGCAGTCTACTGTGTCTTCATCAGTGACTTTAATTAGTACTATATGACAGTAATAGAGCAAAATACATTTGAATATCTAAAACCTGAAAACCAGGTAAATTTTTCTAGGAACATTTTACAAATTATGCCTCTCTCTCAACTGGCCTTCTTGTGGAGAAGTGCTGCTGCTCCAGTGGGGAAGTCTTTAGTGTCTGTGTAGGCGAAAACAAATGTAGACATAGAGTGAATTTTGTGGATGCTGGTTTTGCAAGTAGCTGGGAGGAAGAAACTCCTCTGGGTCCTACCTGGGGGATGGACAGGCATGGAAGAACCACAGTGGGGTACAGAGAGAAACATGGGCACAAGCACTTGGTCGTGGGCCAGCTTTCACCTTGACATGATGGCTGGATTTGCCCAGCGTGTGGCCTGAGTGTATTTGAAAATCTGAATCGTCCAGAGCCATAGGATTTTGCCTTCTAGTTCAGGCTGTTCACAAGAGCCAGGGATGAGTCATCACACTGACTGCCACCACTTAGAAAGAAGTGCCAGGGCATGACCTGTGTCCTGAAGTGTGACACAGCCTTCTGGGGGGTTCGCACTGCTAAAAACCTGTGAGAGTCTGGATTTCCGAGTACGCTTTTGTGCCGTTATAAAGTGCAGCAGAGCCCCATGCCCACGAGAGGGAGCGGTTGCATTACTTTACACAGTTCTTTCTTTTTCTTGCAAGGACAATACCTTGCACACACGAAGGCAAAATTCTGCTGTCGTCAGTCCAGCTAAATGTGCTGTGCACATTTTGGATGAGAACAACAACAAGAATGTTAATGCTTTAGGGAAGGCTCCACATTGCATTGTGTTGAGTTGCAGCTTGAATCTGGTCTTACATAATCAGTGCATGGGTCCAGAGCAGTGCAAATTGTTTCTAAATATATAAACTGCAAACAGAGGAGAAGAAAGAAAGAAAGAAAGAAAGAAAGAAAGAAAGAAAGAAAGAAAGAAAGAAAGAAAGAAAGAAAGAAAGAAAGAAAGAAAGAAAGAAAGAAAGAAAGAAAGAAAGAAAGAAAGAAAGAAAGAAAGAAAGAGAAAGGGAGGAAGGAAGGAAGGAAGGAAGGAAGGAAGGAAGGAAGGAAGGAAGGAAGGAAGGAAGGAAGGAAGGAAGGAAGGAAGGAAGGAAGGAAGGAAGGAAGAAAATGCAAACCTTGAAGTGGATGGAATTGCCATATCCATCGTCCCTCACCTCCAAGGCACGCCTGACTGATTGGCATGAGAAGCAAATGTGTCAAAGCTGTCTTCTGTTGGCAGACAGCCCTGCTGTTGCTGTCCCAACATCTTTTCTTCATCATTTAGCTGGGCTGGTCATGCAGCAAAAACAGGTCACTGCATTGCTGGGTCCTACTTTGCCAGGACGTGGCCTTAGGAGCATGAGAGAGTGCATGCTTGGCAGCCCTCGCACCACCGAAGTGGCCTCTGATTCACGGTGTTGGGGAAGCCAGGCAGAGGTGGATCTGAGCATGCGCTGCTGTTGCAGTAGGTCCCAGGGCCCAAACATGGCTTTGGTGGCTCTCCTTCTTCATACTGCTCAGTAGCAGGGGTTTTAAGCACAAAAAAGATGTGTCGGGGAGAAGCAGGGATGGGTGAAAGCAGGTCAGCTGTAGGAGAAGTAATGCCACAGGAGGAGGGTATCGGAGGTGGGAATAGGGTGACCAGTCTCTGAGCAACAGACCTAAAGTCTGTCTTCACACCTTTCCTCACCCTCGAGTGCTGCCTTGGCCGCTGCTAATTCAGCTGTCATGGAAGAGAATGGGGGGAAGAATATTCCATTCCCTTACACTAATCTTTTCTTCTTCTTGCACAGGCTTTGTAAGCTTGCCAGCAGAGTACAGAAAGAGGCTTGTTCCCTCACAGAAGTTGTCGAAACTTTTAAAATACAACAATATTCTGACAAAGAATGAAACACATAATTTATGAGGGTTTTCACTTCCTGCTCAAAATTTTTTACTCTCTTTATCTAGTTGTTTCTCAGACTGGGAGTTACAATTTCTTTAAAAAGCATAGGACATGCATGAGAAGATCTCATCTGCTTGGTCTGTTGGCTCAGGAGGTTGTTATATTGTGCCTGTTTTTGATAGAGTTGGGACAGTGTGTTTCAGTACTTTGGAAAATAGTCTTATCTCAACAGAGAAATTTGTGGGGACAGATGCCACAGCTGATGCTGCACAATGTAGGTGGTTGTTCCCTGGAAGGTGAGGTACTCTCCAGGGCCCCTGGAATTTGGTGAGAAGTTGGTGAGAACTGTGTGACTCTGGAGACTGAGGGCTCGGACATGGGGCAATAGCCAAGCATGGCCTTTGCACCCAGGACTTTCTTTTGAGAGTCAGACTTGTACACAGGTATGAAGAATTTCATATGACATACATAGAAACTAATAATGAATATTTCAAATAAAAGACTTAAGCAGGCCAATGAGATGGAGAGATACATGCCTTGAAAGTCTTACGGCATCACTGAACAAGAGTTCCTAAGCTGTAACTCTTGCAGCTTATAAAGCACTGAATCAGTGAGAACACTGTCCTGTCCTGCCTACAGCAAGAAACTACAAATTATTTGGAAGTTCTTAATCTCTTTTTTAGCTGCTCTTACAGCATTTTACATGGTTCTGCTAAAACTAGGTAACAACTTACAGTAATACTAAACAAATAATTGTTTATAATGTAACTTATGTGAAATAATTTCAGTCCAAACATCAATAGGATGCCTATAAAGGAATTTAATTTGGTAGCATTCCTAACTCTTCAGGGAATCTCTCTTTATGGCGTTTCTCATAAATTTACTTATTCTCTTCTAAAACTTGTAAATTCACTTTAAAACTTGTTCTGAGACTTTTGTGTGCAAACAATTAGTTTAGTCACATTAAGAAGGGTGCAGTACCAGAACAATAGCAATTGCTAAGTTTATTTCAAATGGTCTTGCAACCACTATTGAAGACATTGTGCCTTGGTTAAATAAATATTTAAAACAAAAACCCAGAAGCATGCAATTTCCTACACACCCCCCCCCCCCCCCCTTTTCTGTGTGTATTTATGTTTAACTCAGGGCAAGAATTTTATAATATTCCTAAAGGAAAAAATAGAAATAAAAATGGCATGAATTCATGAAAGCATGGGTTTATATATAGGCATTCTCTGTAAATGAACCAAACATTCTGTATTCTAGGTAGAGCAACCTTATTTGTCTGCTCATATGCCTTTCAGTTACCTCCATGCACTCCCACCTGTCTTACCTTTTCTGTATATGAACTGAATGTATTGTACCATGCTTCTGTTCGAACTGTAGTGTGTCTGATGCATAAAACACGACACGAAACAGCGAGGTCTTCCCCACCGTCTGCGTTAAGTCACAAACCATCCAAGCTTTGTTCTCACGGTTGTCACCATTTCACCAGAATCTTTTGGTGTTTGTATAGCCTTATACAGTATATTGCACTTACTGTACCTGTATAGTATCTTGTCTGTATACTGTATGCACATAAATATGTATATTCACTCATGTATGTATGTATAGTATGTTTATATATCTCTGTACATGTATGTGTGTTTGTTCATAGTCTTTCACTAGAAATGTGTGGCTATTCATATTCATTATGTGTATGCCGATTATAAAAACGTATGAATGCCAGCACCCACTTTTGATAACCTACTTTTATTCTCATTTTGTCTTGTTGAACAATGAAAATAAAAAGTCATGTATTTTAAATGAGAACTTTAAAAGATTATTATTTTTACTAATATTAAGGTTTCCATTTTTTCAGAAAAATTATTTGAACAGATCCAAAATTGCAGATATTTGTCTTTTTCATGACAGTCTTCTGGGGTTGAAAAATGTTTGGAAACAGCCAAAACTGTGTAGTTTTGGTTCTCTGTATCTTATGCTGGTCAAGTGCTCCTAGGTTTAGAAATGCCCTTACCCAGCCGGACTCTCGTGCAGCAAATTCCAACTTTATTCACATGAGGGACTTGCAATAAATCTAGGGGGTAACCCATATCTATAACATCTTGCACGTATAAATACTGGATATAGAGAGGTCTTAGGAGGGAAAGAAAAGTTTCTCCAGTGCAGATGAGCCTTTAGGAATGGGTGAAAATATCATACTTTATAAGTCAATTTTATGGGAACATTACAGCCACTCTTTGTCAGATCTCTTATGCTTTGTAGTTCACAGTAACATAAAATTTCCGATTGATTAGGCATTTATTAAAACAGCTAATGATCATTTATTAGCCCTTTGTAAAATTATTCTTAATCACCACACAACTGTATGTAGACTCAGTTATCTGGCCTTGAGGCACCAAAGCACTGGCTTATCTTAAATAGCAAAATATCCCTATAAATCAAGGGGATGACTGATACATATTTTCCAGTTGAGCATGTGTTTAAGTTATACTCTGAATTGGAGCTTCAATGATAATCATATGTGTTTCTCTATGAGACCTAGGAGTGATAAATTTGCTTTCTTTACAGTTAATTTTATCATTGTATTAACTTGTTCAGCTGGACCAGTCTCAGTGTGTAGTAAGTTACTGCAGCAGAGTGGCAGCAGCTACTCAGAAAACTATCAGAAGACAGATCTTTAGGCAGGAAATACGAAGGAACTTGTAGGGTGACAGAGTCACTGCTAGGAAGAGCCTTCACCCCAACTAAAATCACACAATTGAAAATCGTTTTCATTTTTTAATTTAAAGTTACAGGGTTAAACTCTGACCACACTCACGTCAACAGCAAATTCCCATTTCACTCATAAACTATAACTGAAATGTCCAAGGAATGCTTTTTCTCAACAGAAAATAAGATGGGGAAAGGACATATTCCTTTGGATGGAGCTCGGCATTTCTGGGCCAGCAGCCTGATCTTAAGCCTTTGCAAGTCAGGGGCAATTAGTGGGCTCGCGTTCAGCCCATCTCTTTTTTTGCAGTCTGGAAAAGCATGTTTACTATCTGGGTTTTATAATCACAGTTGTATAATTCACAATAGAAAGACTGAAAATTAAAAAAGACAATAGCAATACACAATTTTAAAATTAATATTGGTCAGGCCATGGCTCTTGGTTGATTTCTGTACCAAACTTTAAAACAGAAACATAATCAGAGAAAAACAGCACTTTTTTGCTGGTTGACAATTTGTTTGCTTAAGTTACAGGTGATATGTGTGTATAGGTTGCCATGAAGCTGGATGTTCTGCTTGCCATGCGTTGTCATTAGCCATTCATTTTAAGATGGATATTTATATTTTCTCCCTGCTCTGGAGATCTGAACTTGAATTCAACCCATGCTTCTGTCGTAGGCTAAGTCAAGTTTGTCTGGTCACTCCATGCTTGGGAGCCTGTGAGCAAAGCCCTTGTTCAGCAGACCAGTGCTCATGGTTTAGTGTGTGCAGTCTTCTCAATGAGTTAATGCTGAATCAGTGTCACATGCTGTATCAGCCAGTGCCATCCTTCTGGAGATTGTCTTTTAAACAGAAAAACAGAAACAACGTACAGGGAACCGCTGCTCCCAACGTATCCCGTTTTCTAAAGCATGCAGCTGCCAGTCCTAGTTTCTTGCCAGTATCTCAGTTATCCTGTGTGCTGGCAAATCATGTCTATATTAGATCTGAGTACTATATAGTTTAGCAGTTCCTGATACATATGAAATTGCATGATGTTGCTGTGAGGGTAGAGCAGGTGTAGTACTTCATACTGAGGCAGGTTCTTACATGTTTGGTTTCTTTAGAAACTCTCAGTACGGTTTATAACTCTAGTAGCTGTTCATTAATTGTATTTCAAACTGGAGTTAGAAATTAAATGGAGAGCTCTGTTTTTTAATCATGTTTTTATGCATCTTTAAAATGGAAGCCATGACTACCTACAAGAATATGATCATCTCTGTACAATCAGTGTGGGTTTCAGTCATGCTGTCCTAAACTCTATTCCCCCCATACAATCAGTACAATACCTGAGAAATGGTATTTAATCTATGAAAATGATCATTGACTCAATTTCATTATCAAAAAAGGAGAAATGTAACATCATATTTCAAAATTTATCATCTGTAAAGCAACTTTACAGTCTGTAACTGAGATATTCATGTATTTAGATTACCTAATACAAAACAAGAGGAATGGAAGGCATCAGTCCTCAGTGCTGAGGCATTCTCCCTCCATATATTATTTTGATAATTTTATGGGTTTTTATTTTAAAATTATTCTTGTGACCATTTTTTTGAAAATGCCAGTGAACTTAGGCACTTTTCTGGTGAACTGATGTAAGGTTCTTCAGCTGTTGCAGCAACAAAAGGTTAGTTAAATCTTGAGTTCTAGTACTGACAATAGGAAGAGTGCTGAAGCTCATGTACATGTTTTTAGTTTGGAAAAAATTAAGTCCAATAAAATGGGAAAACTAATGGAATTTGTGGTGTCCCCACACATCACATTTTTGTAACTTTAGGATTGGCCTCGATGTCTGCTTCCTTGTAGTTCCTAATTCTTCCAAAGTCTTGGTCTTGTTTCCACTAATTTTCATTCTTCCATATTCAGTTCCTGGGTCCTTCTTGGCCTCTGGTGGGTGACCAGAAGCAATAGCTAGACCGTGCACCCTGCTGCCTTCAGCTTGCTCGTACATGAGAGCTTCTGCAATCCAGAGGGGTTGGATCTGCAGGAGGAAAGGATCTTGCCCACCAGCAGCTCTCACTGCCCCGTGCCACCTCTGAACACAAAGCAGGGCAAGCTGTTCATCTTAGTATGAGATTTAGAATTTGGCAGTTTTGCAAAACTACCATGATTTACAGTAAGAAGCATGAATTTTTTAGTTACAACACAACTAATTACAGGTGTGTTGTACTGTGGATGTGGTTACTCAGTCAGTTGTAGTGGCCACTGAGGCCACTGCCTCAAACCATCCTGCTGTTTTAAGGCTGGTTCATGAGCAGTTAAGGCTCACGTGCAACGGAGCAGCAACTGCCAGCAAGAGGAATAGGTGGGAAGACAGGGTTAGTAACCTCTCAAGGACGTCAAGGACATTAGAGTGTTACTCTGCAGGTGCTGTACTGCAAAATGCAGTTAGCAGGAGATCTCTGCATCACTGAACTCTAGCAAAGTATTCTGTCCTTTGTCCCTCCTGTGACTGACGTAATACAACATGGAATTTTCCTTTCTATTCTACAATGAGCGACAGGATGTATCGTGGTGGGTTGCCTGAGTTCTGCATTTATTGCTTAGCAAAGGCATAGATTAATCTTTGATTTTTAATGAGTGATCTTAATAGGAATGCACTTTGTGTTGATCCACTGCATAAATGAAATGCATGAGACAACTTTACACAATATCCCTAATATGAGTTACTTTACAGGCTTTTCTTTCAAACATACTAGCATTTACAGGATGTGTTAACTAACGTAGATCAAGTAGTGCATTTCAGACAGTTGTATGGTGTTGAAAAAAAAAAGGCTTAGATGAGAAGAATGCATGCTTCCAAATAAGATAATAATGCAAGGTCAGGAAGATCTATAGCTAGACTGATTGCTGGTATAAAAATGGAAAACAGGACGGTGAATTTATCATTCAAAGTTGGCTTTATTGATAGCCTCAGCAATAATCCGAGGCTTACTGGAAAACTTGAGGCATAGGAGTATGCACAGGGCAGGTTCTGTATAAAGTAACTGTGATATTTAGTAATTGGAAGCAATGAATCAATCATGAAACTGGAGGTCTGGAATCAGAGGTGCTGAAGGTTTACTAACCATTTGCTAATTTAAATTTAGTATAAGCACTAATTGCTCATAATCTTGATTCTTCGAGAATTCCTAGAGTTCCAAAGATTCTTGTAAGTTGTTTTTAAGTGGTGGATTAGTCAGGCCATAGAGCAGAAGACAATGTAATAAGTATTTTAGTGAGTTGTGTGTTTGAAAAAAGGTACCCAGAGTTTTCTTATGACACTGCATCATATAATTGCATTAAGTGGTAGAAGAGTTTTTACAGGGACTCTAGTTTTCATTTTTTTCTGTAGTGGTATCATTGGTAAGACAACTTATTTCCAGAAGTTTAGAAATTTAGAATAATGTAAATCAAAATTTTAAACACAGCAATTCAAATGTTAAAATAGCCCTAAAATGTGATGCATATACAGTTTCATAAGTTGAAATTGCAGATGTCAGTGAATTCTTTTAATGTTAAACATATAGGGTAGGATTACAAAGTGCTCCTTCCCACCCAACTATTTTGTTAAATTTAAGACTGGTGTGCTGGGAGAATTCTTTCCCAAATGCTTAGAAAGAAAATAGAGATGTTACTGTGTCCCTTAAAAAGAAGAATTTGTGAAAGGCTGGAAAGGGTAGTTCGTGTAGCGCTTAGCACCTTGTGTGTGCCTGTGCTTGTGTGCATGTGCAAGTACGTGAATGCACAGGATCATTCTAATGTGGTTGCTGGCATCATAGGACACCTTCTAGAAAACACCTCAGACACTTCTAGAGAAGTATTTGCAGTTACATTATCCAGTGTCCCCAGGGAGCGTTACCATGCACTAAGAAATGCATGGAGAGTGTCTGCTTTCACAGCTCACCTTGCACGTCCGGTGTGTTTCTGAACATACCGTTACTGTTAATCACCTTTGTATTAATAATCAATTGTTGTTTTGAATCTAACGGTAACAGGAGAATGGGTTAGCAGTACAAAGTTATATGAACAGCTAACTGTCCTGGGCCAAATTATGCCATCTTTCATGTCAATATTATTTCAGAGTACCTCTGTCAGAGAGAAAGAAATGACTGCAGATTTAGCCTGTAGTTCTACCCTCACCTACTGACTTTTGCAGCCATTGGAAGTAACAATATTCAACTGCAGTGCAATGGTTATAGCTAACAGTTAGCAAAAGAAATCTTGTCCAACATAATTTTCTAAGAGCTCTTCCGAAGGCTTTTCAAATCATTTGAGGGTTTTTTGACTGTTTGTTTGAACAAACTGTAGTCAAATTCTTGGACCCATGAAGTCAGCCAGTACGTTCCTGTTGGCTTCAAACGGGTGAGGATCTCGCTGGTCAGATTTTCTGAAACCTGATTCTGGCTGAACTCCTGCCTTGGACAACTCCCCTTTTGCAAACATGTGCTAAGAGGACCTCCACGTCAAGCTAAGAGTATCAGATAGCAGATCGTCAAGTAACTGTTGCTACTTAACATAGCCCTCCACCACTTGCACCCGTGGCACACAACTGCCTTCTAGGAGTGGGATTTCACACCCTCCCGAGTGGAAATACCTTACCCGGCCAGATGGCTGGGACCCATCTGCAACCAGAGAAAGTGCCGTCAGGAGTTTCAGTGAGAGAGTTTGGAAACTCCTGTCTGAGAAAAGGCAAGAGGGAGGGAGTACCTTTTCCTCCCAGAGGATGGTAAGTGGCATTCAGAAAGCCTTTCTTTTTCACTTACTGTAGCCTGCCACAACAAACCAGCATGCTTGTCTCTGCTGAATGATGTGTAGCACTGCACACAGATTGCACCGTTAGAGATCGCTTTGTTTACAGATCCAGGAGACATTTTTAATAATCTCCTCCAAATGTTGCTGATATTTTTTATTTCATTATATTTTGCGTTGGTTTAGGATCACTTTGTTACAGCCTCACATCAACTGTTGGGCTTTCATTTTATCTGTGATATGCAGTTGTCACAAAGAAAAAGCTGTTTGTACATGACATCCATGATCACACATACGTGTGATGTGGTTTTCCCCATCCTTCCTGTAAATGAAGAGTCAGCCCCAATGCCCATCCAGCAGGAGAGGGAGACACTCACAAGGGCCAGAAGAGAACAGCATCTTCCTCAGCCCCAACCTCTGCACAGTAAGTGGGAACCTATGGTACTAGGAAAAAATTATGGAAGCACTATTTAATTGTAGAGCTTTCTTATTGCCCAGAGCTTCCGACCTCACCTCAAATAAACCAGAAGCATTAAAACTAGGCAAACCAAGAACTTACCAGCCAAGATGTCATGAGGAGAAGCAGCTGAATGGGATATGGTGTTGTCTAAAGCCCTCGTGTAAATATAGTGGGAAATTGTTATAGGTCATTAAAAGTTTATACAGCAAAGACCCCCTCCCCCAACCACCCTCACCCCCCACCCCGAAGTGTCCAGAGCATGAAACATTGGGTGGTCAATTCAAACAGTAGAAAAGCTTCCTCAAAAATGAATGAAATTTGGCAGCATTTTCTAACTTTGTGACTAGTAATAGAGCTGCCTACAAGATTTCAAACATTTCTTCTCCCCCATGGCATTTTTAGCAGCACATATTTTCGTTGGCACTCGTGTGAAAAATTATAGTGCACCTTTCAATGGTAGGTTTCCTGAAACGCTTCTCACCACTGGGAATTAGCATGATTTTATCCTACCTCCACTTCACCCCTGTGTCCTGACTTTGGAGGAGCAGAATTGCTCCCGGCACTTGCTCTTCTCTTGCCCGGCACAGGCAGGAGTGCAGGGCGCCTGCCTGCCTGGTGCGCGGGGCTCTCCATTAAACCTTCAGGGGGCTCGATTAGATACAAGAGAATATCAGTGGGAGTTATGTAGCACGTATGTCTTTTTACCAAGAGAGAGCATTATCTATCTATGTATTTATGTAGCTATTTATCGGTCACACCTGAGCAAGTAAGATTTATTACACCTAAGAAAGAGACTCCCAGGCCTGGTGCTGAGGATTTTTTACTCTATATTTTCAGTCCTGGTCACAGATTTTTCTTTTCATACCCCTTCTTGGAAAGGCTGTGCTACATGGGATCACAGAATCACAGAATGGCAGGGGTTGGAAGGGATTTCTAGAGATCATCTTGTCCAACCCCCCTGCTTGAGCAGGCACACCCAGAGCAGGGGGCACAGGAATGCAACCAGGAGGGTTTTGAATGTCTCCAGGGAAGGAGACTCCACACCCTCCCTGGGCACCCTGTGCCCCTGCTCTGGCACCCTCACAGGAAAGAAGTTTTTCCTCGTATTGAGGTGGAACTGCCTGTGTTCCAGCTTGTGCCCATTGCCCCTTGTCCTGTCATTGGGCACCACTAAAAAGAGTATGGACCCATCCTCTTGATTGTTTGGTTTGTATATAACTTACAGGTATTGCCATATTTTTTTTCAGTAGCATACCTGTGTTCAGTAACTTACACAGACCTGCTTGTGCACTGTACTGATGTACTTTGCTTGGTGCTCCTTATGGTGAAAGCCCAGTTTCTGAAGGGCCAGAAAGTCTTACCTCATATTGTGAATAGTCATCAACCAAAAGATACAAGAGGTTTGCTACATATGGTGACTGCAGCTAGCAGGTGTGCAAAGTTGTATCCATCAGTAGCTGCTTGATTGTGTTTTTGGAGAATATTTTTTTCTATCTTTTTCCATCTGTAACTATTACTTTCTTTGGCAAACCAAACTGTCCTGCTTAGTTAAGAACAGGGAAAGAACTATGTTCATTTACATTTCTTTTTCTTGCTTTAAACACCCATATTTTGAGCACTTTTGTGAATCTGCTGGTGCAGGCTGCCATGGCACAGCATGGGCTGGAGCTGTGCCGGCATCATTGTGTGGGCAGCGGTGGGGGTGCCTGAGGCCAGGGCAGAGCCCGTGCCAGGGCAGTAGAAAACAGAAATAGTCTGCTGTGACACCAGGGAGTTCCTGGCAGAGTGAGTCATTGTCTGTTCCCCAAAGCCTGTTTTGAGTTTTCCCTGGGATTATGAGCTTTTCTCAGTAAATTCTGATGTGGCAGAGAGCTACGGCTTGTACTGGCCTCTGGCTGCAGGTTCTGTTCTCTAAGAGTGATTGAACTGTAGATGTTCTGCCCGTCAAACCTCTGCTCTAAGACAGTTCTGTGATCTAGCTTAGGGCAATCTAATCTAAGCAATACATATATTTGTAAACCATAGGGACTGCTACTTATCTTTCTAGAATAATTCAAAATTTCAGTCATGTGAGGTAAGAAGAAATAAAGACAGGCCAACTGCTAACGGAGGCACCTACACACCAGTTGCACTTTGCAGAGAAGAGAACTAGCTTGTCTGGTTTGTTTCTCAGATCTTCACAGAGCATTAAAACACTCAACAGAAGTGATTTTTTTTTTTTACTTAGAAAGGTTTTCTCAGACAAAATATTTTGCATTGTTTTTTTGAGGGTGTGTAAAGTTGTTATTGTTTTTTCATAGTTGAAAGATGGTTTTATAATATTGCTTCTTGTTCCGCAGCACTGCCAACTTAGAACCTGAGAGTATCTAATAGATCTTAATAAAATTCGCTTCCAATGTCTTGGGAATAAAAATATCACTAAAATAGGATAGATAGTAAAAGTAAGATGGCAACATAGACTGGTTTCTCCTAAGGCCTTTGAGAAAGCTGGTGATTAAAACTGTATAGAAGCATTCAGGTTTGTATAGTGGAAGAAGTTTCTTAATTTTTGTTGTTGATGTTCAAGCTTAGGACAAGCATTTGCTTTAAAGAAGATTTTTGAAAAAAAACCCTAGACAAGAATGAATAATCAAAGGCTTAGTGTGTTTACCAGGAACTCATGAGACGTCCTCACTTAAACTTCTGCTCAGTCAAGTTCAGTTGAGAGAATTTATCTAACCACTCTACGTTCCTACACACCAGGTTATCACACAGCTTTTACTGCCTGCTTAGAAGCAAGAATTTGAGCCAACCTCCACCTCCTCCTAGATGAATGTCCAAACTTCTAGGCCTTTGGCTGGTGTTTTCCTTCACACTCTTGCTTTGTCTGGTTTTGAAAAATAATCGTGTCTTAAACCCCAGATAATTTAATGAGTAAAAATTCCATCAAAACAAAAACTGATGTACAACCAGCAGATTTAATAATTCAAAAGAGATTATGTGACATAGTACCTGATACGTGTCCTGGAGTCTCCCAGAGATCCCTCCTTACAATCCTAACATTAGCTGCTCTTTCCTCCCTTTTCAGTAAGAACAGGCTTTGGGCCAAGACTCTTTGGTCAAGACCAACTTTGCTTCTCCTGTGCTTTGTCTCGTTGGCTGTTACCAGCAGTGCTGATGTGTTTTGTGCCTGTCTGCCTACATCCACACCTGCAGTGAAGCTCTGACATGCTGCTGCCTGTGTACCTTTCTTCACGCACTATGGGACCTTTCAGGAACGGGAGACCTGTATAGTTGTAAAGTGTTATGAATGCTCTACTTTCTTCCATAAATTGTTACATCATTATCTTTTGTGTGTCTCACACTGAACAAATCTCTTGTTATGATATAGCAGGGATATTAACAACCTGGTATGTGACCAGAGGAGCAGGCTGACGCTAGAAAGAAGGGAGGATATGAAAAAATTAATACTGGAACTAAGCATGAGCACCATCAGTTCAATCACAGGAAGGATTAGGCCTAATTCTGCAGTGTTAAACACATTAGCTTTAAACACCTCTGTAGCACTACTGAAGTCATCAAGAGTTACTGCTGTGATTAAACAGCTGGGTTGAGCGCTGGCTGGTGAGCCTTAGCACCTGTGTGTTTGTATAGAACACATCGAAAATATAGTTAACACTCTCTGGGATTTTGTATTAGCAACACAGTTATTGTCATATCTGTAGTTCCTTGATGAACAAACCGGTGATTTCCTCTTAGAGCTGTCTTACAACCTCAAGAGGCATGCACCCTTGTTCAGTACATTTTTATTTTGTTGCACATTAACACTAGAACTGGGCAAAACTATAAAATAAAACACTTTAACATTTGTTCTCCTCATCATATATGTTCACTTAGTCTATTTTAGAAATTACTTTGCAAATACCAATTCTGCACGTTCATGCTGCGCATACCATTACCTGAATGTAGTTATAGGAGAGGAATGTACCGTGTGGACAGTACTTCTAAGATGATGAGGATGCAAAAGACTTAGCCACAAACAAAAATAACATTAAAAAAAATCACAAGCAGTCTTGAAAATCTGTTTGGGAAAGTGGAAAACCTCCAATTCTTCATAATAGTTTGTTGTTAAATCCAGCCCAGAAGCTGGTGTGCAGCTGTGTGCTGTGAATATTTTGTGTAACAAATTGTGTACAGACTGTGTCCCTGCCCTGCCCCACGTAGGAGGACCCAGCCAAAATGAAGACCCTGCGTAAGTACTAACCTGTCACTGATGAGTAGAGTGGCAGGCAATCTGCCTCAGGTACAGCCTCATCCAAAGACCTGTGAAGTTGAGCTGGGGGGCAGGGAGGAGTATCTCCAGGTCAGTTGGTGAGTTTTGGACCAGGCCTGGGCACCCAAAGAGAGAAAAATCTCACAGCCGTGGCTGATGACATGCCTCGTACCTGCCTGCTCCACAGTAAATGTTAAATTGCTCCTGAAATGAAAAATAAGTATTTGATTAGGAAGAGCAGGCACAGCAGGCCTCCAGAAGACTTTTATCTCAGCCACTCAGGAGGACACGCTGCAGATACGTTACCTGTGTAATTCTAAAATCATAAGAATATTTAAGAACAAAATTCATATTGTGTTTTAAACTTGTTCTACTCAAAGTACTATCTGATGTATAAGGTAAGCATGGTTTTGTTTCAGTATAAAGAAAGGTAATTCTGTCTGAAATTCTTTTGTCCTGTGTCACCCCTTAAAAAAATTTTTTTACAAAGATATTTGAAATAATATGCACATTTCTGTATTCTGATTATTTTTCTGTTTGAGTACATAATTTATTTTTAGTACTTTTTCTGGTAGGCTTGCTCACATTTATTCATTTTGCTTTGTTTCCTGCGACAAATCTCAATATTTACTGTATCTTTTTATCAGTAAAAGCTAAATACTCTTCAAAGTGACCACAAAAGCTACCGAGATCAATGGCAGTTTCTATATTGGCTTCTAAGAGACCTCTCCCCAGTTCCAGGAACCTGGTGTACGCTTACACTTGGCAGTCTGAGATTTGTGAATGAAAGGCATACACATTATTAAACGTACTCAAATACTCTTAATAATAAACATATATTTCCTTCCTGAATCATAAAATGCTGTCAAAGTATTACTGTACATGTTCATTTTGATGACAAATCAGAGATGTACTTGGACAGCCCCTGTGAATGTATGGCGTGCGTTTAGTTACACACAAATCCTTAATTTATGACTAATGTGGAAAATAAATGCTGGGAGACTCAAGACATAACTTCAAATTTGCAAAGTAGCTGTTGAGAGGAAGTTTTCTGATTTGCAGGTATAGAGTGTGTCATCGAAATACAATGAGCCCTTTCAGGATAGTTTAGTATTAGCAATTTTGGGTCCAATCAAAAGCCTTTGAAGACACACATATTTTCAGTCATGTGAGCACCCCGCTGAATTCCAAGGAAGCCACATTCTCAGGCTTCAGAGGGCCTGTGAGATGTACTTACAACTAAACGTATGTTAACCTCCTTTTTTGGATCAGGATCATGTTTCCAAATATTCTACATGCATGAAAACATGGCGTTTCTAAAGTCTTGGTGCCTTCCAGTTAATTAAATATCATCACTGAATAGGATACGTTAATCCATATAATTTGCATTATTAGTTTATTAAATAATTTTTAAAAAATTAAACACAGAGTTATCTTTAGCTTGATACTCAGAAGTATTAACACCATGCTTTTAATGTGACAGATTGGATTTTAAAAGCGAAATAAAACATGGGTTTCAGTGTATAGAATTTTTTATTTCCACAACTTAAGGACGACGTTAAGATCTATTCCATCATTTAAAATCCAACCAGTGCTAGTTTGGGTGAAACATTTATTTTTATTAGTTTTTGGTGCTCTGGAGAATTTAAAAAGGCAACATTTTATTACCTTTTTATTTTCATGAAGTAGTAGTTAGAAGCAAAGGCTGACTTTGTTTCTGTTGTTGGCATAGAGATTTTTTGTTCATCAAACAAATTAGAATGTTTCAAATAAGAGTAATGTTAGCCTTGCAAAGAAACTACATATTCAATCTATGCCCAAATAGTTATTTGTATTCTTTTTTTCTTCTTTTCTTTTTCCATTTTTTATTTCTTCTCCCCTTTACCCCCCAATAGGTGACGTGTATGCAGTGGTTGCAAGGGGACCATACAATGCTGGATATGATTGAGAAAAAACGTTGCCTCTGCAAAGAAATAAAAGCTCGACAGAAATCAGAAAAAGGACTCTGCAAACAGGACAGCATGCCTATTTTGCCAAGCTGGAAAAAGAATACCGGGACCAAGAAATACAGCCCTCCTCCTTATTCCAAACAACAGACTGTTTTCTGGGACACTGCAATTTGACAGGCGTGTGGAGGACGCCCTCTCCACTGTGTTGCTCCATGCACAGGTAGCCTGCTTTCTTAATAAGGCAAAGGCTCTAACCTAAGACTTAGCTGCAGGTGGTGGACTTCCTAGGAAAAAAACCACACCGATACAGTGCTCACCTGTCAATCAAGAGAGAGATTTAAGTTTCTGACTGGATTAAGGTATACATATTTATCCAGGATTTTTTTGGATCCAGAAGATATGAAAATGTAAATATTTCGCCAATATATTGAAAACATCCAAACTAATACACTGTTTAAATATATATATAAAAATTCAAAAATTTATGAAGAATTTTACTATATAATGTTACTGTTATATTGGTTTATTACCTATTTTCTATGTGGTATTCTAATGTTCCTCCCCTCCCCTGCTGCCACCATTTTATTTCTCTTACCTGCCTAGGTTTGGCCTCTGTACAAAAGCATGCGGTTGTACGTTTTGTTGAACAGGACAATGTGCAAAACAACTTGGTGCTAGGGCTGTAGAAGTTACCTAGAGTCGTACTCGTTAGGTGTCCGTAGCTTTGGGGGGGAGGGCTGGACAAAGGAGAGAGTTCTGGTAGGAAACAGCAAAACTGCAAGCAATGCAAATAAACGTATTTAGCGTGGGTGCCCAAGTTGCATTTAAAATATGAATTGTTCTGCATCAGTTTTCCCATAAAGTTCATCAGACAAATTGCCCTTGATTTTATATGAATCAGTTACTAAAATTATTTGGCCAAGAAACAAAATTTTCTGCAGAAAAGCCTGCAAAGAACCTCTTCCTTCGTTATATTCAGCTGACTAGCAGAGACCATGGTTCACTGTGACTAAGCATTGTACAGCCCATGATGGAGAGACCCCGTCGCTTAGCAGGTTAAGGCAGTGGCACTGCAGCCACAGTTCCTGTCCACATTTGTCTTTGGTCCAGAAATAAAGGCAACAAAATCTGTTTACATGTTTATTATTTTTAAATCCAGCAACACATCCTTACTTTACGCTGTGTCAGATTTCCTGGTGTTATTTATAAAGGCTGGAATTCAGACCCCTTGAAAGCCAGTAGGGAAATCCCTCTTGATTTCATGCGGTTTTGAAGCAGAGGCCCACGTAACACATTCTCCTGGGTATGCTTCTTCCTGGCTGCTTCTGTAATTGGCTTGCAATCCTGTATTATATTACACCCATTTTAACAGAATATTATGTCATGACCAAAGAATTATGACCTCCTGGTTTTAACGGGAGAAAGAGATGGCTTATGCTGATTATGAGGGTGAAATCCATGCGGTGAAATATCTTCCAAAAGGATCTGTTGAGAACGAGGGAAACTTGTACTGCTGTGAAGTAGGGAAAAAAAAGATCTATGGCATATATTTTGTATATTTAAATTTCTATCTATGTGTCTGAAGTTTGGTAGCACAGAAGTCCCTCTTTAAAACAATCATGTTAATATTATATTCGCCGAGAAGAAAAGGTGTGTTGTTTGAAACTTCTTGTTATATTGGCTTTTCTTTGAAATTGTACTGACAGCATTGCCACAGCTGTAATTGCTGATCAAAAAAACCAAAAATAACAAATTTTAGAAGGTTTTTGTAATCTATATTGCTGAAGTTTGAGTTTGAGTAATGCTTTATCAGTAGTATTTTCTTTTCAGCCTCTGAAATAAAGTTTTAAAATATTTTATAACTAACTAACTAATGTATATTTTGATGTCCAAACTGAGATTTCTGTAAAAGAGAAAGTGTGTGTTTATATGTGTGTATGTATATTAGCATTACTGTATATGTATATATGCATATGTGTACACACATATATATGTATATATGCATGTATCTTTATATATATACTCATAGATGTGTGCATACGTATATACCCACATACATTAAATATTGGTGTATGTTACAAATATACAGTGGCTGGAATGGGTAGGCAATTGAAATGCAGATTTAAAGAGCCCCTCACAGCCAAAATGACAGAAGACATGAAAAAACCCAGAGGCTGTGAAGGAATCTTTGAATACATGTTACATCCAAAAGACACCAACTGTATATTCTGCTTATTCTCTTTTTTTTTTAAAGAAAGAAAATGGCAGAAGAAAAACCCCAGAGATCTCACAAAGTTCCAGAATCTGCTGGAAAGAAGACGACTTGTTGGTCGTGAGAAATCTGTTGAGATAACAGGTTCATTATTCAGAAAGTGTTTATGATCTGTCTTCTTTGTTACGTGGCCAGAGAAGAATTTTTCATAACCATGTGTGAAATACTTAGCTCAACCCTTTCCCCCAACTGCATTAAGTCTTTGGTGACAAAATGAAAGCCAGCGTTTAGTCAGTCTTGATACTCCTTCTCTGCACTGGTCTCTTCCTGGAGCAATTATTTTAAAACCACTACTACTGAAGCATCGGTTTTGCAGCCCAGACCCGTGGGTACACCCAGGCGGTGCAGTGCCAGGCCCTTTGGGGGAAGGCAAACATTAATATAAACAGTTACGTGTTTAATAATGTTTGTTCATATTGTGTCCTTTTCATATCGATACATACTAGGAATAATGATCAGGGAATTGAAGCATTCTTGTCCTAAGCAGGCTTGCTTGTACACTTAACCCACCATAAAACCACTCCTTGTTTTGCTTTTATTGCTCAACACTGTTTATGTTGTCCTTCCTAATAACTGCCCATGTGCTTCCAGACCTCCATTGTATCCCATGGAAACAATGGCTTTTTCTTTTAAGTGCAACAGTACATGAAAAAATAGAATATAACTTAGCACTTACCTTCAAAGCACTTTAGAAATGCGAACTAAACCTCACGCTTGCGAGAATCATTTTACAGAGGAGGGAAGTGAGGCTCCGGCGGAGCAGTTTCCAAAGGTCACAGACAGAGCCAGAGCAAGACATGCGCCATAGTCCTGCCTGTGACTGCTGGCCCACCCCATCGCTCGAGTAAAAGGTGCATCGTACTGCCACGAGCGTGCCATCAAAACGCTGTTAAACATTTTTTACATCACCTATTGTCTCAGCAGTTTCTGTGTCACAGGGTGAATGACAGTGCTTAGTTACACATGGTCATTAAAGCTGTAGTCTGTATAAATATGCAATCTGTATATACATACAGATCACATATATACACACACTTACAAAGACTGTATATATGAAATTGTTTGGTATGCACTTATTTTGCTTTAAACTCCTGAAGTTAAACATTATAGTGTAGCAATTTGTGTAAAGTGCACTGTGATTTCAAGAAAGCACAGTAAAGTCACAGGTCTTGTTATTCTTGCACTAAAAATGTGTTTACGTATATTAGCCAATGTATGTCTACTTTATTGCTCCTTTTGACAAATTAAAGCAAATGGTATAAAATGGTATGGGGTTTTTTGGTTTGGGTTGTTTATTTTTAAGTGGACAACAGCACTATGTTTTTAAATGACAGGGTTTTTAAATAAAATGAGATCATTCTGTGTTCATTCCAATGTGATACATTTACCAATATCTTGAAATTGAATGTCATGTTGCTTTTTTTCATATTTCATTAGAAATTGTCAGGTATGTGCCTGAGATTGTGTAGGAGTAAGGAGTAGCTAGAGGCTAACTGTAATCATATTATTAGCCGTTTCTATATACACAGTATAAATACATATTAATTTTCTTTTCATTTTTGTACTTGATTTTTTTAGGTAAGATGTAATTAAATGTACTTTGATACTTCTGAAGTAATAAGATGTTGTTTGAAGATCAATTCTGCTTCCTTTAGTGCATTGACAATATTTTACAATAATTTAGTGCTTATTTATTTGTGCTCCGGTGTAATTACAATAAAAAGCAATAGTTTAAAATATTTGGCTGTTCATTTTCATTTGATGGTTCCAGTTTAGAGCTGGGTTATTCACTAGGGATTAGCCAGAGATTCCTAGGAAGAAAAGTCACGTCATAGATGTGTATTTATAACATTCCCTAGGCACATTTTTAATCGCATCATTTGCTGGAGGAAATGAATGAATTGCTTTAATAGGTTAATATTTGCAAGTCGTGCCTGGTTGCATCTAACACCATGAGTGAATGCCATCCTCAACTAAATCCTTAGAATAAGATTTCTCTGAAGAGCAGACAGAATTTTTTCTATAAGTACCTTTCACAGTTTGGGATGGAAGATGCTCACTTCAACCACCCTCCTTCAAGTATCTCATTTGCAGAATATCCACAAGAGAGAGAGGGACCTCTCATGCCCTCCATAAAGCTCAAAAAAAAAAAGCCTTCTTAATAGTCAGTATAATCTACTGTGTTTCCAGGCAGAAGCTTTACTCCCATCGGGATGCAAAACCCTGTCCTTACAGAGGAATTCCACAGTGGGAGGAGGGGACAGGACTGGGCCTGTGAGGAAAGAAAAGGATCTGGACAACCTTGCAAATGATACTCATCTTCCAATGCATAGTTTTTCAATACTTTCTGTTTTTTTGTTAAAGTTTGCAATGTGGATGCTGTGACTGAGAGAATCTCCCCCCTATTTTTTTTTTAGAAGACAGTTTGTAATTTTAAAAGGATTAAAAAGCACAAGTAGGCAAGTAGGTAATAAAGAACACAGTAAGAAACAGTAATGCTCTTGCTGTAGCACTTAGACCAAATTTCTCTCCCTTCGTGGAAAAAGCTGCCTTTAATATGCAAAAACGGTACTATCCATGTTTGTACAGCTCTGTATGCATAAGTGAACTAGTGGAAATTTTTTGGTTGTCTTCTGCAGGAGCTGGTTCTAAGTCAGGTTGCAGATGATTCAGAAAGTGCTTTCCAAGTGCTTCCCTGCCCCAGGAGCCATGTGCTTTCCCCCAGGCGCAGCCTCTCTCTCCTCAGCAGCAACCCCATTGCCAGGGCCCGTACAATGGCTGAAGAGCTTTGCTACCTCTTTATGCTCCTCTTCCCCTCCCCAGCCCCTGGCATGGCTGTTCAGAGTGACTCACCCTCCAAAGCAAGCGCCAGCCTTTTGTCCCAGGCTCCATGTTTCATAAGGAAATCCTATAGGGATGACTAGAAATGAACAGGACAAGGTTTTACAGAGATTGTTCCAGGCCTAAAAGAGGAAAAGAGATTCGGTCAGTTTAAGAGTCAGATTGTTGTCTGTTCTCTTCAGTGGGACAGTTCATGAAGTACTGT
The DNA here is from genome assembly GCF_949628215.1 of Phalacrocorax aristotelis. Classification (NCBI taxonomy): domain Eukaryota; kingdom Metazoa; phylum Chordata; class Aves; order Suliformes; family Phalacrocoracidae; genus Phalacrocorax; species Phalacrocorax aristotelis. Next base: position 20,214,397 of record NC_134282.1, on the reverse strand, counting down.
GTCCAGGACTGTGTCCATGTCCTGTGTTCATTTCTAAAGACATTCCAGGATGACTTCCAACCTCCACCTCCATCCCCATACCATGCCTGACTGCTGCTGGAGACAGCTGTACCTGAACCAGAGAAGGAATGAAAGGGGAGGATTGCCAAATGCAGCAGAGAGCATAAATCTGGGGCAAATTCAGATTTTTCTGTATTTGAAATACGCATATTCACTTTCTTTGCCACTGCAGAAACACTTTCTCTGTGCCATTGTTTCTTAAACAGAAGAGCTTTAAATTAAAAGGAGTCAAGACCATAAAAAGCAATGGTTGAGTTTTACACTTGTATTTGCCCTAAGTTTATTTAAAAGTGGAAAGGTGCCTGCAATGTTCTGTCTTGGGTCTCTGCTTCTTTTGCATTTTAAAACCCATCACAATAACACTGGCTGGAGTTACTGCTGTTTGTCAGCCACAGTCACTCAGAGTGACCTTAGCTGGTGCCAGAGTGGCTGTGAAGCAATTAAAGCACACAGGGGCCTGTCTTGCTTGGGAACAAGTAACCTGCCTTGAGCAAAGCAGAGAAGTTGAGCAGCAGTTAGAGGAGAGATGGGCCAACATCTCTCAGATCTACCGCCAGCGCTGACAGAGCTGGCAAGGGAACTGCAAGAAACTAAATAAAATTTACAAAAATGAAAGGCAACTGAAAAGAAACACTGCTCAAAGGCAAGACTGAACACATTTGGCATTTATTTTCTAAACCTGCCAACATCTCTTTTATAGTGAGGTTTTGCTTTTAAAACAAAATCACACACCTGTCACCATTTAACTGAGATATTTGGCACTGGGGTGGGTGGTGGTTTTAGTGTTCTCCCCACCTGTGGCATATTTTCAGCTTTGTTTGTCTCCTGTCTTTCTGTCTTAATCCTTTCTTTCATGGTGTGCTTTGGGAAATACATTTGTAGGTACAATGAGAGTTCCCCTGTCGGCTTTTGTTCCTGTTAATGTTGTGCTCTCCCTCCGCTGTTCTTAGCTGGCTCTACACTCTCTAACCCTTACAAAAACATACAAAGAGAGCAGGAGCAGGAACCACCATCGATTTTATTTTGAGGATAGCATTTATCAATGCAGTTCTCAGTGTATACACAGCAAATATCATGGAGGGATTCAGAAGTGGCTAAAAGGTGTTGAAAAAACACAGAGGTACTGAGAAGCTGCAGTTGGTGGGCAGCAAAGCCAGGACTGATGCCCACATTTCTCCTGGTCCCAAACATCCTTGCCCGAAAACAAACTTTGGGTGGAGGAATAGGAAGAGTGGTGCTAGGGGACGGGTTCTCTGACTGCAGCTGGCAGGACATCAGCACGTGCCAGGAGGAAATTAAATTATGTGTAGTAAAACTAAGTACAAATTTTCCCATAAACATTCTCCCTCAGCTTTCATCTCTGTCCTGTGTAACTCCTGCACCATGATGAACCCATGATGATGGCTCAAGAGGAGCTCTGCCTACCTCCGCAGACCCCAAGGAAGCAGGTGGAGAAGACCAGGAGCTTCACTCTGGCAAGGTACCAAGTGCGGACCTGCCCGCTTCCTGCAGCCTGCCTTGGCCCCTGTGCTGGGGGCAGTGAAACAGAGAGAGGGAATGGTGGTGGCAAAACTGCCAGGAGCTCACAGCAGCTACCAAGGAGCTGGGGCACCGGGAGGAGGGTGTGGAGGGCAAATCGTCCAGGAAAATATCTGACTGTGCTGCTGAGGTAGAAAGCAGATTTTGAGAAGGGAACAGGCTGATGTGAGCAGCATAAAAAACCTGTCACACCCACGCGCCAAGCCAGCCCTCCTGAGCACGTGTGGAAAAGTGGGCTACATTTGTGTCCTAGCTGGGAGCACAGGGACAGGGGGAGAGGGACTCCAGAGACAGGCCAAAATCGCAGTATTGTTGGTCAAATTTTGGGGAGAAGACAGGATCCTGGGGTCTGATGGCTGAGGGAGCTGGATTACTTTTGAGCTCTGGAGGCCAGCAGCATCACACTTGTTTGTGGCATGACCAGGCCTTTAATTCAGCAGCCTCACTTGATCAAAATCCAGCAATAATACTTGACTAGACCTTTATAACAGGAGATACAATATGAATTTAAAAGATAAGAGAAAAAAAAGGAGATAAACCCTTGGTCTCCAACACCCTCCTGGTAGCTAGGACTGAACCCACAATGCATCAGCCCTGCAGACCGCTGATGTGAGGGCAGAGGCTGGTGGGCCACTGGCCGCCTCAGCCCCATACCTGCTCCCAGCGACCACGCAGGTGACGGGAGGCAGCGGCAGCCCGAATGCTGCCTCCCTCCCATCTCCGTGAGACCACAGCAGGTCTCGTTTGGAGGAGAATGGGGGCAGCATCTTGCAGCCCCCAGGCTGATGGCCCCACCAGGAGGGCCAGGACCCTCTGCCACCTTGCATGTCAAGGGTTGGGGTGCATGCTCCAGGGGTGAGAAAGAATGGCAGTGGAAGCGACTGAGAATTTGGTGGTAAATGCTAAACTTTACAGTCTCTAGTACAAGGAAGCCCCTGAGGCAGCAAGGCCAGGCCGCAGTGCCCCTGCAGTGATCTGGGTCATTTCTGCATTTTCCAGGTGGGGTCCGTTTCCCAGATAAGGCATGGCAGCAGGTTGGCTGCACTGGCTGCTCCTCGCTCTTGGGGTTTCTCACCACTCTTGCAGCTGACATCCTTTGTTCCTCAATAACCAGCTCTGCCCTGAGGAAGAGCATGCCTGCACTGCCCAGCCACCAGGGGGGAGCCTCCCTCAGGGTTCAGCATCCAAGAGGCTGCCCCATGTCTTCGGAGAGTGCCCCGCCATGGCAGGGGCAGGCAGAAACCGCCGGAGCTCTCTGAGGTGAGGCAGCAGCTGGATCTCTGGTCTTCAACTGGCAAGACCAACACTTTGCCAGGTCACTGCTCGGCCAGTCCAGTGCTTGGCACAGGCTGAGCTCCTTGTGCTGCTCCAGTCCCGCCTCTCACTCAGGTGCACCTGGCAGGCTTTGGGCTGACAGGCTGCTGGGTCAGTCACGCCTGCTGTACCTCCCTCCCATGCTCTCATTTTAGGGGATCACAGCAGCGTAGTGGTGCTCTGTGGGGATGGATCCATGGCTGGCTGGGTTGGCAGAAGGCAAAGCACTGTGGGATGTCTCACAGTCGCTGCTTGTGACAAGGGGAGGACATGGGGACGTAGCTCTCCAGCACACGGGACGCTCACCAAAAGGTAATCTCCTCTGAACTGGTTTTTATAACCTTCGCAGCATGCCCCCACATAAAAGCTCCTGTTTGGAGAAGTAGTGGGAAGTGCCCTGGAGGAGAGGAGCCTGCACTTCCTCAGCAATTGCTCTTAATTGAATATCTCTGGGCCTACTCTCCATGACCTTATACTTTGTTTAGACATTAACACCTCTGCAAAGTGGGTGTTAAATGGTGCTGTTAGTGTCTGTAACATTTTAACATCCACTTGAGGAGTGTAAATGATTCTACAAGGTGCAGGGCAGTGGAAAATCAGCCTTCCCCTGCCTCCAGCTGGCTGGTGATATCCAAAATAACTCCTGTGGAATCCGGCTTCCACCAAATGGTTCTTTTCTTTCCCAAGTTCTTCAGGATTTTTACTGTTCTTGTAAACACAACAAATGAATCTCTAGTGTGTTAATTTTTCCAGTTTAAAGAGGCTGAGATGTCCTTGGCTGAGCAGGAGGAGGTATTCAGTTTCTGCCTGACTTTTAGGTCCATGAGCATTTGAGAATTTTGTCACAATTTCTGCTGAAGTATAAGGCCCATCCAAGTAGTCTGAAATGAGCACTTTCTTTTCCTGGCTCTTACCCTGTGTGTGAGATGTGGTGACAAAAATTGTATATGGAATAAGATGACAGGATGAGTTATTCCATGTGGTACGTGTTTGACTGGCTGGGCACTGCCTGGCTTGTTGAATAGCATGGCAGTGAGCTGCAGGAAAGATGGTGGCACTCCAGTGTCCCCACTGCAAGTGTCTGTGGCAATCTGGAGTGTGGTGGTACGTGCCATGTCATTGGGAATAACAGGATTAGGGAGTGGAGCCATGATCACCCCTCCATGCAAAATGTTGTCGTGATTAATTCTTGGCAGGCTGCAAGGTTGTGGATACCCAGGTCTGTGCTATCACCCCCTGGATGCTAGTTTCTGGAGACAGCAGGAGCAGATGCTGTTCTAGACTGACATGAAGATCAAGAGGTTTCAGAACAGTATGGACGTGAGTCCTCTCTTGTGTTTTTTCCAAGCAGTTTAAGCAACTCAAGCAGGAATAAAAACTATAGGCTGACTCAGAAGAATGAGCGCACCAGAGGAAAATGTTTGGGCCTCCCAGTATACATTGTTGCTGTGCTGCTATAACCACATAAAATGTGGAAGTGTTGCTTCATCTTCTCAACTGTTCAAGTTACAATGCCCACACTCACCATCAGTAAGACTTCCCTGCTGTGCTTTGGCCATCTCTCTCCTGACCATGGTGGCAGAACCTCTGGCCTAACTTCCTGAAAGATATCAATCTGGTGGTGCTACAGAATAAGAAAGGAAATTTCTGAACTGAGATCCAGCCTGTTCAGGGTACTCAAGTATGCAAGCAATGCCATCAGCCTCAACAAAAACTGGACTTCTACTCCTTGGGCAGCAGCAGTCAGCAGGGAAAAAATTGTAGTACTGTACACAGTGTCAAAGAACTGAAAATCAACAACTAAAAGGGTAATTTAAGCTTACGCAAGCCCCTGAATACCCCATGTAGAGCATCTTGCAGCACCCTTTTGGGTTTGCAGCATTACTGTGAGGAGCAGTAATGCTCCTTTGAGGGAAAGCCCAGCTAGGCATCTCAACTGAACACCAGGTCAGTGGCTGCCCTGCCACTGTACGCACTCCTGTGAGAGTATGTGTGTCTTCATGTGTGACCAGGATATCACTATAAGCCCTTCAGAAACAGGTACTTCAGGTACCACAGTCAATACTGGAATGATCTTGCCCACAGTTGTGCCAGGGATTTAATGCTATGGACTGACAGGGACTGTGAATTTGACCAGTTATCATGTGTGTTTCCTTGTACTTTTGCCAGCATTTCATTTATCCTAGGCAGCTCCCCTCTGTTTCATCACTTAGGTCTATTTTTATAGATGGAGAGAAGTATAAATCTCCAGTACGCTGTCTGAATTAATACTCTGAATGTATGTTTGAGAAATGCTGAAAACCCTTCATAATAACATTTTTTGAAATTAACTAAGTAATGCTTTAGAATTTGGGTTTTTTTTTCCAAAAAGTTTCAGATTCCATCTAGTTCAGGAATTCAAACACACATGATATTTTGAGACTTGGTACCAAAAGGAAATTTCAAATTTTGACAAGTTTTAATCCAAGTGAGCATAATCTAAGCATAATCTCCCCTTCAGGAATACAGAAAAGCATATTTGAGCTCAGGCTTTCTATACTTCCATAAGAAAGCTTTCTTACCACCTATTTAATTTCTACAGAGATACTATTGCTTATGTTAACAGACTTCTACCACATATAAATCACCTTTCTGTCCTTCTCCCTCTGAGAACAACTGAGTATGTAGTGCTTTTTGCTCAGGTTTTTCTTTCTCTGTATGTCCACAAGGTAAATGAATGCTCTGACAAGGGAGGTTAGTGGTTTTAGGGAAGGGAAAGATTGTTTAGTGTCTTAGTAGGGTGAAATATAGGACCTAATGTATATATTCTACTAGTTCAAGGCATGTCTTAGGAAAGTTTTGTTCTGTTTCCATGACAAACTAATAGGAAATCAGACAAAACGCTGACTTGGGATTTTTGCTTTTGACAAAGTGTCCTCTGTCCTTCAAACTGTATCTCCACTGAAGAGCACTAGATAATACAGCTGAGAAGAATAATTAATGGTACATTTACTGCTGTGCTAGCATAGACAAACACCCTTTTAGATTTACCCTGGACTGAGAATATTTTATACACCTTTGATTTATCTCTGGGTAAACTGTTATTGCCTGTCTGATACTGTCAAAGGTAAATCAAAGCCTTAATGAGGGCCCAGTGTCAACCTGTCCCACTGTATTTCAGAGAATATTTTAAAACTTTGGAGAACCTAGCCTCGAGTACTCCCTTCCCTCTCTTCCCGCCTTTTAAATATGGTCCATTTTCTACAATGTGCACCTTATAGATGCTTTCCAGATTCCTGCTATTAGCTAGTTTGTTGTGTTTTTTTGGATTGGGTTGTGTAGGTTTAAGTCTCGTGGTATATTTCTATTCTGACACTCTCTTGTAAACCTTTGAAATAAGGAATAAATTAGTTTGCCATGACAAGGAATAGACATATCACATATATATTCATATATGTATGTATATCTTAAAACCAAAATGGATACACAACTCCAGGTGTTTCTGAACAAGAAAATGGGTCATTTGCCTTTTTGGCAGTCAGGTCTTTCACGTTAAGAAGGTCTCATACTATGTTATGACAGCTTCAGCCTGGAATCCTAATTTGAAGATGTCATTTACTTTGTCATAGATTTAGGCACTTATTTACTTAAGCATGTGAGTAACTTTCCTCTGGAGAGTACAACTTTACCTTCAGAGGGGGAAAGAAATGTCATTACATGCTCTTGCAAAATCCAGGCAGCAGTATATCCTTTAGCTTAACAAATTATAATTGTTTTAAAAGCAAATAGTTTTCAGTGTCACATTTGTCATGTGCCATTTGATTGATATAATTCTGCAATGGAATGTGAAACTTTGAGCTAGAGCCTTCTTTCAAAAACTCTTCTGAGGGGCATTAAGCTCTAGTATATCTAATTAATGCTTTAAATATTCTTTCCTACCAGTTTAATCTTTATCTATCTCTATGCTGCCTTGTTACCTAATATTAACTGCTCATTGAAATTGATTGTTTCTGGTCTTTTCAACTGTTGATTGTTCTTTCATGGCTGAACATTTTAAAATAACAGTATTGATTTTTCTTACATTATAACCTTCCTCACAACTCCTAACTAGAGAGTGTCACTGTGGCCTAAGAACATGTGGGGACACTTACCAGTGCTGAATTTACAAGGAAAAAAATGTATGTTTAGTGCAATATTCATCCAAGCATTGGGATCTTAAAACAGTCAATTCTGATTCTATCTTAAAACAGTGCTTTGGTTTATTTTCTTTAAAAACTTGTGAAAATATTTACTCACCGATAGGAGATAGTGTGATACAGATCCTAGAACGTGCTAACTGGAATATCCTGGATATCCACAAGCCTCTCATTTACTGAGTTTCCACAGTTTCATGGGGTCAGAGTAGGACTAGAGAATAATTTCTGTTCTCCCTTCTGCAAAAAAGCGCCCATACTCGCAGGTCTGATTTCTGTTGTGACCATGTGTCTCCCTCATGTTCTTCATCATCTCTTCTGGCTTTTCCATAGTCATCTATGTCTGAAACAAGAAGCCTCACAATCACCACAGCCTGCTATTATTAAAAAATTCATTGTGACTGTCAAAAAATTATTATATCTCTGTCATTTTAGCACTTTGTTTCTTACAAAGTATTCCATGTCTTCCTAACCTTGCAGTTTACATAGTGAAAAGATAGAGAACACCTGAATAGCTAATTAATGTCAGATGTTTATTCCTGCCACGCTTATGAACTTTTGAAAATACAGTCAGTTTACAAGCAGAGAGGTGCCCACAACAGTTTTGAAGAAACAGGCGGATAAGTCTGTAGAATGGACAGGGACTCGATACCACCTCTGGCACCTCCGATGGCCCAGAGCACTCACCATGTGCTTGGAGGTGACTGTCAGGCTTGTAGAGGTGGCTGTGCAGGAAGGGAGGTTCACATCTGCCGCAGGCTGGGGGGGATTAGTGGTAGAATGACAAATTGTCAGGCTCACTGCTTATGCCTTATGTGTTCTGGTATTACTGTGTCACTCAGCTCTGGCTTTAAGGAAAGTATTCATTGGATTGCTTTCCATTTTCATTGGGGGAATAGGCACAACTTTAACTACAGAATGAAATACCGTGTGGCCAAAAAAATCTTCTTTGCGTATTATAAATGTTAGGAAATACCAGGTAGATAAGTGCAAAGAACAGGAAGTACAGTAGATCAGAAAAGTTTTGCTAGAAGTCTTTTGTCTAGATATCTTTTTTTCTTGACATCAGAACATGATAAAATTCTGGGTTTGTTTAAAAATATGAAGCAATTCTTTAATGTTAATGTGTCCTATGATTTATTTTGTAAGTGGAATTTTTTTCCATTTTGAAATGCATTTTTAATATTAAGTAGTAATAAAAAACTTAAGTAAAAATCAACATTTTGGTGCTGTTCCTGAAGTTTAGGACTTGGAAGTAAGAAAGACTACAAACCTTGTTCCTTTTGGAAACAAGTTTAAAAATTATTTTATGTTCTGCAAAGCAAAAGTTTTGGATAGGAATTCGGAGCAGCAGAGCATGACATACTGACACATAAACACTAGCTCAGTGGCCACAGTGTGGTCTTTCAGAAGACCTGGCTGTGGGCATAGTATCAATGGACAACATGAATATTAAGAAAACCCTAAAACAAACCCTCAGAATCATGAAAAGTGGTTGTCCCTGCAAGCACACAAAATTATGTGATTCTCAAAATGAACATAGAAACAAATACTATGTGCTGTGGCCTGTTCTGTAAGACAAAAAGGTTTTTTATGCAAGAAAGAAGGGTCGTCTTTGTCAGAGAGCCAATTTCAGTTAGCTCCTTTCTCAGTATTATTTCCACCTTTCAGCTCAGGATGCATTTCTGACTCGGATCTAATGGTCTCTAGAAGGCAGATGATTAATACAGGTACATGACTAATCCAGAGATCATGCTGAGATGGTTATGAGAAAAGTTTGATTAAAGTCTTTGCCTGAGATCTCTGCAGGTTAGATAGTGCACCCAAAAGAAACCTATACATAATTATTTCCATGTGTTAGGAAGGTTGAAAATGTTTGCATGAAAAAATTCTTTAAAGACAGAGAATTCTTACTTTATATGTCATAGATATCAAGAGTATTTTGTTAGTCTCACTCTGGAGAGGGCTCTCACAAGTGCATAGAAAAGAATCACCTGAGTAAGGATATTAATTTAAAACCCATACACCTGTAGACCACATTACTGTCCTTTCCTATATAGCTGTCATTGCATCCCATCTGGCAACTGCCCTTTGCTAATACTCCCAGCCTATTGCAACATCCATGGTTATGTTTGTATACACGTTTGTGGTGTCAGAGCCTTATGGACACATTTTCCTTAATGGCCCTGATCAGCATCACCTGGAGCCCCCACACACCTGCCCATGGGCCCAGGAGCCCTATTTAAGCTCAGCCCAGAGGCTGTGTCCTTTACTGAATGGTATGGTAGCAGGGGGCCTTCGGCTGTGCCACAGTCCTGTCCTGCTGATCTGGGCCCTAGCCCTGAGGCCGATGGCCTGCCTGGACTGTCCTTGGACCTGCCTTGCTGCTGTGGACTTGCCTGGTGGTCGGAGTTCTTGGCTGCACCCCAGCCTGTCCTGCTTTCACTCCTCTTGTCATTGGGAACTTAATATTTCAAGGGATGAATAGGAAGATATAGAAAAAGACAAGATCAGGTAGAAGAAAAGTTAATGCAGCAATTTGAACAACCACAGAAGAGAGAAGATAAGGCACTGAAAAATTCGTAGTCTGGCCCAACAAATGTAAAATGTTGAACAGACCGAATGTGTCCTAGTGGAGGAAGTAAAACTAAACGGGAGGAAACAAACATTTACCAGTGTCATAATTAATGAAGTTAAGTAACACCAGGAGAACAGCCAAAGATACTGTTATAATTTAAGGTTGACAGAAAGAAACTTGGCATAATATAGTAAAAAAATCAAACCCTGGAGACATTAACTGAGTAAATGGGGAAGGATTTTCAGTTGTTTTGAACACCTGGATCGCCTACATTAGTACCTGGCCCTTGTGAAACAGCTCTCAAGATTACCATGTCCTGGACTCATCAAGGTATAGTGTGGATACACATGTTTTTGCTCTGAAAACAATATACAGTTTTTAAAATATACTGGTTTTAAACACTTGGTCCATTATTGTTGATGTTTGGTGCAGAAGATGATCGTACCAGGACAATGCTGTTAGCACCCAGCGTGAGACATGATCCCTGGATTCTGGGTCCCAGCTATGGATCTTTTGCCCTTAAGATGTGCCTCATTTAGTTTCAAGAAGTTGGAAATGGCATGGGAGCTGTTGGGTTTCATGTCAGCTATTAAAATCAAAATGTTGTTGTAAGGTGGTCCTGTGGTAAGTGAACTGCTCTGGTTTATCAATTGTTTGCAAGTGCTGTGGTTTAACCCAGCAGGAAGCTAAACACCACACAGCTGTTCACTGCCCCCCACCCAGTGAGATGGGGGAGAGAATTGGCATGGAGAGGAAGTAAAATTTGTGGGTTGAGGTAAAGACAGTTTAATAGGACAGAAAAGGAAGGGAAAATATTAATAATGGTAAAAGAATATACAAAGCGATGCACAATGCAATTGCTCACCACCCGCTGACTGATGCCCAGCAAGTTCCCAAGCAGCAATCGCTGCTCCCCAGCCAACTCTCTCCAGTTTATATACTAAGCATGATGTCATATGGTACAGAATATCCCTTTGGCCAACTGGGGTCAGCTGTCCCAGCTGTGCCCCCTCCCAGCTCCTCGCTGGCAGGGCATGAGAAGCTGAAGAGTCCTTGACTAGTGTAAGCACTACTTAGCAACAACTAAAGCTCCAGTGTGTTATCAACATTATTCTCATACTAAATCCAAAACACAGCCCTGTCCCAGCTGCTAGGAAGAAAAACTCTATCCCAGCCAAAACCAGGACAGTAAGGCACTGTCAGACACAGACACCTCATGTGTACACATTGGAGGTAAACTGCACTGGAAGTATGGTCATCGCATCAGGTGACATATGGTTCACCAGTCCATGAAATAAAGCTGATAAGCAAAGACCACTGAGAAAATATTGCCATGAAGTCTTATCTCTGTGAAAGAATTTCTTGGAACTTCAGCGAAGACTGCTTCACATCATCTGAGCAAGTCTTTAAACCTTTTCCCGTACAGTTGTTGTCCAAACTAACAAAGAATCATGGAAGAGAAACATTAATTAGACAAAAAGCCCCCAAGCTTGGCCTGTATTATCTCCTTTCATTGTCCTGCTGACTGTGTGAATCTCTGTCCCTTCTTTGTAAAGGGATGAACTTAATTGTTTTATTTCAACAGCATGCAGTGCAGCAAGACCTTTGGTCATGAGCAGGGCTGGTCAGATCGACTTTGGGCAGGTTACTGAAGCAGGCCTGGAAACAACTGTTGTTCCTTGGCTGCAAACATCAAATCAAACTCCCTGCATACTGTGACAGTGATAGGAGGAGAGACGTCGCACTCGATATGAAGCTGCAGGCAGGGGGTCTGCTGCAGGCATTGAGCCAGAGGACGTATGTTTACAGTGAGGCTAGATCAGGGTGGCAATACAACTGTGAGGTGCTTTGCTGGTGGGGGGTGGATGATCATGAAGGCTTCCATAGTAATCTTTGAAATACCCTGAATATCATTTTCGTGTCAGGTTGCTTGTTTCTGCTGAGAACAGTTTATGGTGGAATTGTGTGTTTACAGAGAACTGTTAGGCTGCCCTTTAAAGTGTTTAAACAATATTGTATCAACATGGTGCAGACTGATATGTATCTTAGCAACTGTGTCAAGTTCATGATGGGCTAAAAATCCAAAAGCGAATCAAACAATCTGGAGCCTTAGAGCTTAGAAAGCCAAGAATAAGGAGAAAATTACAAGGTTATTCTGGGCCCAACCGATGTTCTCCTTCAGCTTCACACTATGCTAATTGTAGGTTAACAAGTACCTTCAAACTGTAATTAAAATGAAAGATACACACAGTATCTCCAAGAATTAATACCATAAAAATGGTGTTTCAAGGCAAGAAAAAACTGAAAGAACAGGAGTGCAATTGAAGTTTGAAAGGTGGTATAGTCTATAATGAAGCAAAATACACTTACCTGTTTTTGCTTTTACAACTCATCAGTTGGTTCTTAGGTCTGGAAAACTCTGTATTGGAATGCAGTGTTGGCTGCTGTATGTTTACCCCAAGTGCCCTGTGTGCAGGAATAGACGCACAGCTCCCTCCATAAGCATAAACAAATACACATCATCTACTGCACTATTACAAAAAGACATGCAGCTCTCAGCTGTGCAGAAAGCAGCACCATAGAGAGTTTGCAGGCCTCTTGTCCTCAGACACGTTAAGCGGGTCATAAATTCTCCCAGAGCTAGTCACTTGGCATCACATTTTGATGATCTACATTAATGGTCACCCTGTTTATTGTGTGACTATTTTGGATCATTCCTGAACATACAGTGTGAGCAGTTCTTTAGGACTTCAAGAGGCTGAACTGGTGCTGTCTGCAGTACCTGATATGGGCCTGCAATGTCTCTCACATTAGGGAATGAAGTTTCCTCCATAAAGCCCATTTCAGCTTTCAAAATGTGTCATGCAAGAGTTGTTCAAATTTCCCAGATACTCACTTATACAAAGATCTATGACTTAACTAATGGATTGTATGAAGCTGATATTTAAAGGCATTATTAGTTAAGCCTATCAGGTACCCTGAGGATGATTATAGGTCTGAGAGTTTCTAGCTGTCAGTATTTCATCAGGACTTTAACTCATCAGATGCCTCTGCCAGAATCCTCAACAAGGCAGGATTGTGCTTTCTTTGTTCACCTTTTTCCTTTCCAAGAACAGATTTTAGTAGTTCTCATTGACTCCTACAGGAATGGCAAAAATATTCTAAAAGTAATACTGTGTACAATGGTCTCAAAAGATCACAGATCCATAAAGTATCTTATTATACATGTGATACCATGTCTTAGCATATGAATTAGTCCAAAGCTTGTTTGCACTTTGGCAAAGCTTCCTAGCTTCGTGTAGTCTGTCCAGAGGTGTTTATGAGGCAAGATAACTATAGTTCCCAAGGAAAGCACTTACCAAACTGGGTGCAGGGTAGATATTTTGTGGGGTTTGATCTGTTTTGTTTTTTCTCCATTACTTAGCCAAATTAAATTAACATAGAGTTGCTGACATTTATTCTGCATTGACTGCTTGGTAAAGCCAGGACAGGTGAGTTTTCAAAAGGTGCCGTGGCAAAGGGCTGTCTATTACATAGTAGATATATTGTGGAATAAGGGAGATAAAGACATTTTGCATTTTTTGTGTTCTTCACCTAGAAAGAGATGACCCATAATGCAGTACTTGCAACTAATCACAGATATTTTTCTGACTGACTCTTTAAAAGCACCTTTGTGTAGAGAAGCGAAGCCGGTTTGTTTGTATGTCATGGACTTTATGGAACATTTTCAATACAGTTCTTAAAAAATATAAGAAATAAAAGACAGATGTAAGAGAGGATGAAGGAATAATAATGGCCCAGACTGAAACTAATACAAAGTTTGTTTTAGGTGTTAATGGTTATGACCTTGTAGTTCTTGAATATGCTGAGCAAATCACCACAGTAAGTACCAGCGAGCCTCAACAAAGAGTTTGGGCCCCTCAGGTTCCAGCTGGGCTTTGGGAAGAGATGTGCTGTATGAGAACAAAGTGTTTCTTTTGGCACATGGAGATTAAAGGATCAATTTGGTATGATGGAGCAAGGATACAGAGTTATTAAAGTTAAAAGGATCTTGAACTTGATTCACCACATGATGTGGAGGGGGCACAAGGGAGTTATGTGGTTATGCTGCTCCTTGTACTGTGTGAACCTCTGAACAGTGGAGGTCCCATCTAATCTTTAGTTACTTTGCCCTTCCCAGTTCTTGTGTCACGACTGAGATGTGAGGTTTCACTGACTCTGTATGCTCAGTAACTGAATCTCCCAGCTGATGACTTTAATGTTTCCCAGGAAACACAATGTACAGTCTAAGCATCTCTGTGTTTTAAGATACTGAGAGCATTTCATCGTATGAGGTTGAGGACTTCTGAAGATCCCAATGGCTCCAGATGAGCAACTTGAATACTGGAGTATTGGAAAGAGCAGCAGAGGTGGGAAAGAACAGTAACTCCAGCAGTCAGAAAGGAAGCTTATTTTTAAGAGTTATTCCTTTGGAAGCAGTTCATTTTTACTTAAAATGTAAAGTATGAAGATCTAAACAGAAAAGTAGTGGAGTGATTTCTCAAGAGCTAAAAATCTGTTAATAAGAAATATTAAAGAAAAATTTACTGTGAAATTAATTTTATTGGATTATAAAATCACATGGGTCTCTTCCATCACATAAATTCTCTGAAATGAAATGCTTTTTTTGGTGAAATAAATTTTTTTTTTCCATGGGAAAATGATTTTATGGGGAAGAAAATATTTTCCCCTCAGGAAAACTTTGTCTGAAGAGAGAAAATGAAACTGAGAAGCTTTTTTCCTCTGAATATTTTTCTGGGGGGTGAAGATGCTGGGTACCCAGTTACCTCACTTCCCCTACAGCAGCCATCCAAGGGAGGCAATACGTGTCTGGGATCTGGGCTTCTCTCCGTCAGCCTAGACTGTTCATGGCATTTTTATTCCTGTGCAATTACCAAAATCCTTTCCAGCAGACAGCAGGAAGAGAAAATTCATTATGGTTCTTCCAAAACAGTTCTTTTTTCCTAGAATTCCCTTTACATAGAGAAAACCCCCATATTTCTAAGTTTTTGCTCCCTCCTAGAAGGGAAGAAAGCTTTTAAAACTCTATCACCTTCCGAAGGAATGTCCCAACTAGTCTACTTGAGACATTCCCTGAGTGTTTGTCCAACATAAGCAACACGTAGAGAGCGCTATGTGGTGGAGAAGGCACGTTGTGCCCAGTGCAGGTGAATCACTATCATTTCAGTGGTGCTGGCAACATGATCAAAGATGTTTCAGAATGAAGGAGGTTGCCTATGAGGGCTTTAATCTCCAGTGGAGCTTCCCAAGCCCTAGTGTGTTAAATTTCAAGAGCTGTCTAGAGAAATTAATTTTGTTAGCCAATCCCTGTTTTTTTCCATCTGTTCTCCCCTGCTTATCTTTTCCTTTTCTCTTTCTTTCTGTCACCTTTCTCAGTATGTATCACCCCCTACTTTTCTTTCCATAGAAATTTCCTTCTTGGGGGTAGGGGAAAAGGAATCTGTTGTGTTCAATCCCATCTCCTCCTGATAACAGTATTTTTAACCTTCATGATATCTAAAGATATTTTCAAGATATGACGGAAGTAAAGAACTAGACAGTGACATCAGTATTCCTTCCGGCACAGTAAAAAAAATGAAATGAAATGGCACAACCTGAATATTTATGCTCATGGTAATTATAACAACAGCATTCACCATCTTAATAATAATATTCTCCTCTCCCTGAATGGCAAGGCAGTAATATTCATACAATTCTATGAAATGTGTAGTTTTTATTTATCTAAAATATTGTGGTTTAAGGGCCTTGGTGCTTTTTGCTCTTGTTGATGTGCTCCCTATTCTAGAATTCATGGTGTTGATTCCTTTGAATTGATATTTACCCAATACTTTCCAAATGGCTAACAAGTTCTTGGGCCTCAAATGAGAGTAGGTCAGACTTTCTTGGGAAATTCAGAAAGATTTATGGCACATACACATTTGTCTAAGCCTGTCTGCAATCCTGCTCAGCAGGTACACATTTGCTTTAAGTCTGCCTGCAATTTTAAATGAAAATTTTTGATGATTGCCTGTAAAATAATGATTTCCTGAGCAGTATTCCTGTTTCAGCAGAATTTCTTAGTATTTCGTAATAGTAATTTTTTCCATCAGAAAAAAAGTAATGACATCTATTTCTAACTAGGCTGTGTGAGAGGAGGAAAAAAAATGGTGTAGTTGGTCATCCTTTCTTCTGCTTTTAGATACCTCTAGTGAGAGATACTTGCAGATTTCTGTAGCCCAGGATGCACTAAAATGACTTCACAGACTTCAAAGAAATATTAATTCTCATTTCAACACTTGTGTTTGAGCGTAGATCACAGTTCTGGAAGAGTTTTTATATCTTGCCCCTCAGTTGCACTATTTGACGCTTCCAGTACTGCATAGAACTCAGTTATTCTATTACAGGAGATTCTGTTTATCTTTTCTAACTAGCCTCCTTAAGCAAAAGCGGTTTTTGTGTCCATGCAAAATTTTTTTTTAGAATAATAGCACTTTATATAACTGTTCTTCTAGATGTTCTTTAACACTCAGCTTCCATCTTTTGGTTTGAACTGTGATGCAATGTTCTCATTTGTTTTGAGATTAACCATGGTTACAATATTTGGCTTCAGCTTTTTTAACACTTTGGAGTTAAATAGTATCTAAATCCAAGATGAATTGTATTGGCTTTTGCTATTAGAGAAAGAGTTCCATCTGCTAAATTTAAAATTACTTTGGGTTGAGTATTTTCAAATAATAACAGCACAGCATTTAAGCTTGGGTTCCTTAAATTCTCTCTATTGTTTGAAATCAAAACTCTTCTACTTCCTTTACACTTGCTGTCAAATCAAAATACTATATTTAGAAGAATGTTTTGTCCAATTCCATTAGTCACAAAGATATAACAAGATGACATTCTACTTTTTCATTCAGCACCTGGAAAACTTTCATTTAAACCTGCCAAGATATATAATGTCATTCTTCCCGAAACGTTTCAAATGCAGACAAACATGTAACAACACCACAGCTCTGCTATCCTGCTGGTTACCACATTGACCATGCCTGGTTACTGGACAGCCTGTGCTTGAGTAATGGGATAAAACACTTATCAACCTCTCTCACCAACAGCAGGAACACAGGCCTCCCTGATTTCATGGAGGCTAATATGCAACTAGATATTGTTCTCGTCTCTGTCTCTTATCTCTAGGTTGTGGACAAAACCACTGAGCTTCACCCTGGGGAGCACTGCAGCACATAAGAAGCCATGCTGAAGCTGGTGAGCCTCTCTGTAGAGGCAAGGATTAGCCATCATGATTAATGATCTCAAAAGCTAGCTCTTATTTATTTACTTTATAGGGGTTTATGAGAAAATAACCCTCTTGGTTTTGTTTTGATTCTTTTGTTGAGTGGAAGTTGGATTGGGGGTTTCTGCCAAGCGGTTATTTTACAGTGCATTTTGTATCAATTTTCTCTGAAAACAGTAAAATCTGCCTGAAGCAAATTTCTATAAATCATTGTTATGTATTTGTTGGGAAAGATTTCCAAGTATTCTTGCAGAAACTTAAAAACTTCACCTTGAATTAAGTCTATGACCAATCAGTGTCTTCTCTGAAAATTTCTGTGAAAGGCAGTAGTTCAGGAAGGAGAAAATACATGGTACAATACCACTACCTTTTCCTCCTCAACATTAACCTCCCTTCATATTCTTCTCTCATTCAGTCAGAGGATTTTAAGTCCCTGCAGTGAGAAATATCCATGACTAGAAGTGTTCCCCCCATCTTTTTATGCTTCCATCAGCATATGGGTATTTTTTCCGTTTCATCCTAATTTCAGACTTGTTATTTCACCTCCCCTCTCTCTTTCTTTCCCACATTCTAAGGGATTAAAAAAGGAGGGGTAGTAGCTGAGTTTCTGAGAGCAGAGATTTCAAGAATGTATTTGATTCCTATAATGCAGAGCACTTTCATCTCTGATTAAAAGGAATAATAAATTAATCTGTTTTAAACACAAGTTCAGTCACCAAATTATTTAATTTTACCTATGCTACTGTCGTTTAAAATTTTCATACAGTGCTGGATCTAATGGAAATTCTCCTCTGAATGACTATGAACTGAGATGCTGTAGTTTAAAATAATAAAAATATAATTAAAAAAATTAATTGCAAACTAAAGCGTGGCTCGTAAAGTTTTCTGCTTCTTCTTAAAAGCTGCTAGTTATCTAGGCCAAAGGTGAGGAAACTTCATTCACTATTGTGTAATAACTCCTGTATCTTAGAATGGATTTTTAGCATCTAATATACAAACAGGCAGTAAAGTATTATATTACTCTGGCCAAGTTCAAAAATCAGTCAAAATTAATGTGTTCTCTTTGTGGATTTGAAGCAACACAAATATATTTTTTTATTATGCAACAGAGCAAATGCCTTAGTTTATGTTCATACGTGTCCTCGCAAGCTGAATGAACTATGTGTATCCTCAGAAAAAAGGAAAAAATTTTAAGAGCTTAATAAAAAAAAATAAATTACTGCAAAAATTAACCTATTAATCCCTTTCCTTAAGGTCATTGAGTTTTACAGAAACCAGATAACGCTGTAGTTACAATAGTGTTTTTATGTCAAATGTTTTATATAGCAGCACCAAAAATTTTTAAAGTTAACAAGATAGATATTATTACACAGTGAAGAAGCATTATAAGAAAAATTAATAGCCACATAATGATTTTAAAACTAGTAATCAGTTTTGTCTGCCTTCTTCAAGTGGATAGGTAGTCCTTGATGGGTTTCATTATTTTTCTTTTGAAGAGGAACATAGTGCTTCAAAAAGAGAAAAATTATATACAGTGGAATTTACTGAGTGTGATTGTTGTAAAACTTCTTTGAGAGACAAGCAGAGCAAGCATGAATCTAAACTGTCCCGATGCACTGCATCGTGACTTGTTGCACCTACTGGTACTGGTTAAGCAATATTGGCTTAAAAAAAGGAAATAATATTCAAAGCATTTTAACACTTTTTTACCACTACCAGGGCCAGTAAGTCAAGTCAGCAAGTTGAGGTCCAGATCAGAGGGGCACATGGCCAGGCACAGATGCAAAGCACCTCAGGCAGGGACAAGGCAGGGGGCTTGAGATTAAAAGCAGCTGCTTGAGCTAAGGGGGAAAGGGCCCCAGTGAAGCTTCTCTCAGCTGTCTTACACAGTTCTTTTCCCACCTGTCTGAGATGGGTTACAGCTGCCCTATATCAGAGTTGGCCTTAAGCACAGGCAGCAAAACACCTTAGAGGGGTGCAGGATACCTTGGCAATCAGCAAGAAACAATCTCCTGCATTGTTCAGGCTGTGACAACATCAGAAGACAGCCGGTATCACCGTTGTTTCCAAAAAGCAAGTTCTTGCTCATGCGTGCAGTCCTGTTGAGGAGCCACCACCTCTGCAGCTCCTAATCTATGACTGAAAAGGTGTGATTGCATCTTTTTTTTTTCCTCCAACCTTAGTGGGAAAATACATATCAGCTCACTAAAGCATGCTCTTTGCTTGTGTTTACAGTTCTGTCATTCCAGGGTGTCCTGGGTTTCATGGGTGAAGGCTGTTGATGTGTTAAGAACATTTGTAAATAAGCATGGATTACAGCAAGTTTTGGCAGGTTTGCTGTCATTCATGCACATACGTTGTTTTGGTGACTGCTGTTGTGTTTTGATTTTCTGTTTTAATGAGGAGGTGGGAAGTATGCTGGCTGTGTGCACACCTGCTCCGTGCCACAGGCATGTGTGGGATCAGCTAGCATGTGGAAATGCCTTACTGCCTTTGGGAGTAGCAAGCAGAATTTCCGCTCTTAGGCTGACTATTGAAAAACCTGAGTTAGGTCTGACTAAGGAGCCTTTCATCTCAGGGAGTAGAAGCTCAAAGAAGGGAATAAGCCTCACTCCAATGATTTAATCATCCTGTTTTAAGAGAACTCAGCTTGCTTATCAAAGGCAAACATGGGCATTTAGGTGATTTAGAGTAAAGTAGCCATTATTAGCAATTGATTGGATTTATTGTTTTCTGTCCAATTACTATTTATTCCAGTCTTCTGTGGGTTATGTAACTTATAATCAACCAGTCAATTTTGGAATATACTTACTTCTTGATTAAAAAAAAAAAAAAAGTGACAAAATAATGGTTTTGAGAAAAATATTTTTTCTAAATAATTTCCAGAAGCCTCAATATTAAAATCAAACTGCAGCTATGCAAAAAGAGTATTTCTCCTTTGCTAGTTCAAATGGGCTCAAAAACTCTTTTTGCAAGCATCTAACTGTTGCATGTTTTGTTGAAGCAATTTCCAGCAGTTAACTTAATGCCAGCCCCAGTTTCTGGAATGGAAACACAGGAGAATGTTCATAAACAAATTACCCTAACCTCCACTAAGCACTTGGTAAATTAAGTCCCAGGTTCACAATGGTATTTAAAGACAGAACTCACACGTGCCTAATTCTCTGAGGGAAACAAATGGCAGTTAAGGGCCTATTGAGAAGTTCTGGATCTGGGCCTAAGTGAAAAAGGCTTAGCTTAATTTACCTTAGTGCTCTGCTTTTCTCTATCCCATATGAATAACAAGATTATATTTTTAGTGTTTGTATGTGGAAATTTGGCACCATGCCATTGTTTACTACTGAAGATTAGTACTGACTGGTGAAGGGAAATGTAAGTCATGTTGCCATTGGGACTATGATTTTAAAGTGTAAAACTAAATTTTAAATTCTGTTCTTGTTTTGGTCAGGCCTGATCATGGGAGGTGCTTGATGGGTCATAGGAGAGTTTGCTTCCTCAAAGTCATCTAACCACTGTTAAGTCTAATGCCCATTAAAATAAGAAGTAACCAGGAATATAAAAAATACAAATGGAAGTGATGAAAGTGAGATAGGTGTCAAGTTAATTTCTTTTTGATAACTATGTTAATGAAATTTTGTTATGGTTAACAAAAACTAGGAGCATTTTCTTATTTTAATTTCATGGTCTTCAGCAGTAGGTAGCCTGACCCACAGAATTTGACTTTGTTGGTGAAACAGAACCAGTGCCTTGACCCCAGCAATCCAAGAACGATCAAAAAACTGCCCTGGGAGAGCAGGGAAAGGTTCCCTGATCTGGAAGCTTTTCCAGGCAGGCTAAAACCAGTGTGGTCACTTCCATTCCACTTTGCATTGCTATTTATGGATGACTAGGGTACAACTAGCACCACCACCAGCAAAATTACTTTCTTCAGAGACTGAAATGCTCTTAACTGATTCCAGACTCAGACATAAAGTTGTATACATATATGATTGTGATAGGCGTGTGTTTGTGTAAAATTGGTGAAGAATTGGCTTTTTTTACCCTTCATCTTAGCAATTTTGCTAAACATGCTCTACAAAAGTGGAGCTATAAAGCCAATATCTCAATTTCTGGGAAACACTGGCATTGTACCTTCTTGCTTCAGCTTTTGGGTGAACTCACTTCACATAAATTAAATATTAGGATAGATTTGATCTCACAGTCAAATTTTCATAGAAGCTGGGTAAAGACAATGGATACACTACAGAAATATAGTCAAAGCAAACTCTATAGCAACCGAGGGCTGCCTTGGATGCCTTCCACAGTTTGCTTTTCATTGTATCAGAACTGATTGATCCCAGAGTACAGACGGATCCCTGAACTCTAGAGGTTAGCTGCATACCAATATTATCCTGGCATCATATCAAGAAAATCATCAACACTTTAGTTCTTTATATTTTTTTCTTAGTAGTCTTTTTCCTTGGTTAGAGATAATCCATCTGCCATAGCCTTAATTTCTATTGCTTTGTTGCCTATCCGAAAAATCTGATTTTTGCATCTTTATGTACCACCTGGCTCACAGGAATAAAACTCAATATGAACCACAACAAAGAAAATATAGCTTTTTTTTCCTGAGAAATCTTTACTATAGATAAAACTATTCAGTTCCTTACAGACTAAGTGAAAGTTTCTTCTTGAGCTATACTAATCTTTTAGTGCACTTGGGTTTTTTTCTGTTATAAACTACTATTCTTATAGGTGCTGTTAATAAATTGTTTTGAGGGGTAATGGAGGGAAGAAAAAAAAGTGGGGACCTGATATTATTTTTGTACCCTAAGCAAGCTTAAATATTTCTAAATTTATAGAATCTAAACTATTGGCAATTTTAGGTTTGGAATGATTTTGCATTCACAGAATACTCAGAATTGTAAAGATGTTAACTAAAAATGCTGCTTTAAGAGAACTTCACTGCATTGTTACATATTCAGAAATCAGGAAATGATAGCATTAAGGTTTTGTGTCTAACTTTAAATGTGCTGCCTTTGTATTGTCATGACAATAAAATCTTTGGATTGTAGTAACGGACTGCATTTAGTACTGCTATTATATCTTATGGTCTCTTATCTGACAGCCTAAAACACACATCTAAACTAGAAAACAACAATTCTATATTGTTTTTTAAAAAATAATCTGGCATTTTCATGTTTCATCTTGAATAGCCTGAGAATTTTCAAAATACTGGGGAAAAACCTGAGCATGACAGAGGAGCCCTTCCCTGGCAAGGTTGGTTATCAATCAGTGAGGGCATCCCTGGCACCTTACCTCTCAGCTGTTGATCAACATTTATATAATAGACCTAAAATATCTCAGGCAAAGTATTGTTGCAATCACCTGTGCACTTCAGGACGAAAAAACATGCTATGCTATTAGAAAAATATTCAGAAACAATCTTTCAGAATCGTCCATGTTGTGTATGGTACCTGCCATTTGCCAAGTTTAGCCACAAAGTGTCCAACATAACCACAGTTTCTGTCTGCACTTGGAAATAAAGATGCTTGTGATAAATGGTTGGTAACAGTTTACATATTATAAACTTTAGTTCATCTTTTGTTTCTTAGGCTATAAAAGGATCCATAGAGTTATGTTGTGATAAACCTTGGGCTTTGTGTGTTCAGAGATAACAGATGTTTCAGGCATTACCAGTATTCTGGGCCAGACCTTTGTGGTTATATTTTCTATCTCTTCTACAGCTGAGGGGGCAGTCATGGAGTAAAAAATTTCTTTAAGTCACTTCTGCACCACGTTGGTCCAGGGAAAGATGCTGTGTTTAAATTGCAATTCTTTGGTCCAGGGAAAGATGCTGTGTTTAAATAGCATTTAAACCCTGGCCATTAATGCTGCTACATTGCTGTTCCAGTGCAGGGTCATGGGTGTCTTCCCTTTCCCATGGCTACACACGTTGGCTGCCAGAAGTCCCTTGGAAAGAACCTACATCCACCTGCTTAGAACAGCTTTACTGAACCACAAAAAGTGTACCCATAATCACTGTAAGGTCTCACTATGCAGTGAAAACAAGCTACTAAATAAATAAATCTGGCTTGTTCTTTTACACAGGCTGTATCTAACTCCCTCTTTTACCGAGCACAGATCAGAAGGAAGTAACTTAAAAACAGTGAAAAAAGACTCCCAAGTGAAGTGAAACAGACTTAGGACAGGTCTGACACAGTACAAAATACACCTTTTTACTATGCACCCTCAGGGGCTGCAGTAAATATGTTAAATTCAATGTGGTGTAGAGCCAAGTAAGCACCGTCTGCTGGATTTTTTTGTTTCTGATCATTTAAGACTGTATCATATCTGAACTTCCACTTTCAATAAGATCTGCTGTTATTACTCCAGGGATGTGAGAGCCAAAGAACAGTTTTTATCATAGGGTTGTTTTAAATAAATATTTGTTTTGATGAGGTTGTTTTCTTTTGCCTGACTAATCTCACCAACTGTTTAGCACCTTCTCCCATGATAAACCAATTGGTGCCAAATAGTAAACAGGGGGGTGTGAGGGATGGATGCTGAGTTTTGGGACAGAACACATTGAGTGACTGCTAAAGATTTTGTTATTAAAGAGGGAGAAATTGCTATTCAAGAGAGAAAATCAAGGTCTTAATTCATGGGTGGCACATGCAATGAAAACTTCGCAGGTCTGCAGGGGCATATTTGCCATGTCCCGGATGTTCAGAGCCAGCATATTTATAGCGTGTGATGACAGAAGCAGGGGAAGTTGCAGGGTCTACTGTATTTGCAAGATGGCATGGGAGGATGGCCATGCAGTATTGGTGAGCAGAAGTGGAAGACAGTGAAAACTGATCTTGTTATACTGAGTTTATTTGGCAGACTTTCTCCCTCTCCACCTTTCTGCAACCCATTTCGCACTTTCCTTCAACCTTGTCTTAATCTCTCATTTCTCCCAGTATTGGGTCTCTTGCATCCATTCTTTCTTCCCATATGAATAATCAGTCAGTCAAATGGACAATCTGCTGTAGACAGATCATAATATCTCAATGAGAGCCTAGAAGTAGGAAGCTGAGATGTGTAGGAAGAAACCTATGATCCAGAATACCCTCTGGTTGAGACATGAAAGAGGCTAATAACTGCTGAAATATACTTTGTTGCAATTGCTGTTCTGTGTTTAGACACTCCTCCTTGCATGCATTTTCTTGGCTAGTCCCTAGCTTCTAAAGAACTTCCTGTATGGTTTCAAGCTGTGGCAATATACACGGTCTGCTCTTCCATGGGATGGCTCTGCAAAAGGCAAAGCATGTCCCACCACTCTCCAAACAGTGTGGTGGGAGCAGGCTTTCTGAAGGATAAGTCGACTGTGGCAAAGTAAAATGACTCAGCCATAGTTTTAACCACTAAGGATTGTGTAGCAACATTTTTTCAGACAAGAAAAATGCTGGAGAGTAAATCAGATGAGTTTTTAAACCACATGGCAGAATGAAAGTGATGGTTATGTTACAAGCTGTTTTATCACCCTAGCAATTTTCCAGTGGTCTCAACTATAATTTTAGTAAATCCAGCTGTGGTGTTTAGTAAAAAAAGAGGTTTGGGGTTTTTGGTTTTTGTTTTCTTTAATTGACTGAGTTTTTGCATACTGTAAAGGTCAGGGATGAATGGGAAAGGTTGATTCATTTCTCTCAGAGCTCTACCTGCCTCTTCAAAAGCTATATTTTGTTGCTACTTTGGCCTGAAGTTGGCAATTTATCTGTAACAATCTGTATCTTGTGGTATAAATCAGCCTTATTCCAACATAAAGTGGCAGGATTGGCATCTTTGAACTAGAGACATAAAAAGTAGCAAGGTTGTTCTTTTATAATCCCAAAGCATACTTTTTACAAGTCTTCTCTCTAATTGTGGTGAACATGATGGCCACCCTCCCTTCAAAGACTCTTACAGGGAGCACATCTTTTTATTTCTGGCTGGGAAATGAGAGGGATGGCCTGGCAGGGAGCAGCATTGCTGGAACTCACCCATCCCTGCCAGCGGTGGCTCCCAGATGTTTGTAAGATCATTTCTGAAGCCATGATAGTCTAAGAGTATAAGGGAGGCAAGATCTGTGGGCAGAGTTAATAGTTTTTATTAGACTGATATTCTTGGAAAAAGGCAGGCTCTCAGGCACTCAGCTTGTCTTCATGTCTGAAATTGTGTTCTGCACAGCCTGCCATGGGCTGATGGGCTGAGTGCCTCCAAGATATTCTGCTTTTTTCCAGCTTTTTTCTCTCTTCTAATGAAGGGTATTATCTCTTCCTACAAATGCTGACTCGTCTATCAGATAATGTTGAGCCTTCAGCAGGTGGCAGAAGCTAAACTAGTCTGGATTACTTAATCACAAACAAGTCAGAGGTGGCCCATACTGAAATGGGTGAGAGTTTCTACCCACCTGAATAAGTCCAGGATTTAATTCTCACTGCATGCTCTGCCTATGACAATGATCCTACAGGGTGACAGAAAATGAATTCAAAGAACAAGGTCATTAGGCAATATGAATCAAGAGAGGTTTGCTAGCACAATCCTTAGCTGCCTGTATACTTTTTACACACTTTTTTTCTCCCTTCCTTGACACTGGACATTGTTTTACAGCAGGTCCCTTAGTCAATTCCTTTCTCAGTCATACTGCAGCTGAACAATGATGAAAAGTGTTACAGGAGCAATGACGTGAGCATCCTTCTCTTAAAGCTCCTGACAGTTTGATCAACACCTACTAGAAACAACAATATGCATATTACCATGACTTCTTAACTTCTGCATATGAATATATGAATACCAAACCTAAGGTATACTTGACAAGTGCAGACAGTATTATTTTTATTGCCTGTTCGTACTCTAAATATTTTCCCATGTGACTTTATTTCTGAACAACAAAGTATATTGAAATTTACTTATATTGCTAATGTCTCTAATTTGGCTCTGTGGTAACCTTGTAGCGGCAGTTGCCAGGTGTTTCTGCTCATCATCAGCCACGCCTCACTCTGGTATATAACCCTTAGGAAGTGAGAAGGAAATTTCCTGGAAGGTATTAGTTTCCTGGGTTCTTGTTTGTGCCTGTTAAAAGGTTTCTCACTAATTATCAAATAAGCCATGCAATCCTGCTCAATTACAGTATATGCACCTGTAAAATATTCTGCCAGATAAAGCAGATTCTCTCAAGTGTAACTGAATGTATCAATGTCAAAATCAGCTTTGTCTGTCATGGGGTGAAAAGCTTTACATCATGTGCAACTTTATTTAAGTGCATCCACAGCTTGCCATTGCATTAACCACACCCAGGTGTGATAAAAGTGCCAAGCTCAGCACCTGGATCTCCCTTGGAAACTTGGAGCTAGTCTTGTTAAGGTCAATGAGGTTCAGCTGTTCTGGGAGTTGCTCTGCTGTTCTGGGAGTGTTGCCTTCACCCAGTCATGTGGACAGAAAAAAACTGTGGGAGTACATGAGCCTGCTTTTGGCTTGGGGTGAGAGTGCAGTTACTGTGGGTGTCTTGAAGGTGAGGAGGTCTGTGAAAGGAGCCTGGGAAAGGGTTGCAGTATAACTTAGAAAAGTGATATTATAGAGCTGCTTTTCTCTAATATGGTAAGTTAAAAATCTCCTGCTGCATTGCTAAGATGGCCTTCTTTCACCTTTTAGGGAGGGCAGCAGATGTGGACTGAGAATCAAGTCATTTTTTCTCAGAGGAAAGGGAGACTTGCCACAGAGTGCCTGCAAAACTGAGACTGAAGGCAAGTCAGGGATCTTTTGAAGTGACTCACTTCAGGCACTCAAGATTCCCATCTAAAAAGCCAATTTTATATATAAATATACTTTAGATCGAGTGTTCATTGGGGTCCATATGCAATCATCCTCTTGATGTTTTTTATTCTCAGAATATCAGTGATATATGAAGTCCTCTAGGGAAACAGTTTCTATCATTATGGCCTGCACTTCTCAGAAGGACCCAGCCTATTTTTATTTATCTTGCATCTTTCTGGTTGCTTCTGGTTTATTTTGTTTAGGCCCTTCCATGCTCAGTTCAGAATGCGAAGGACTTTGAAGCCATGTGCTTTTAGTTCAGGTGTGTCCATTTAATAATATATGTCACAAATTTAACACAAAATCCAGGAAATTCCTGATTGAAAGCAGGAATAAAAAAAAAAAAAGAAGAAAAAAAACCAAAAAAGGTAGTGGTGAAAAACTAACTTATTCTATGAAACGTTCTGACACTCCTTCAAAAATAAGAGCATCTCTAAAACCTTAAGCTTATGTGTTATTAACAGAAATATGTTCTGAAAAGTAAGGTCTCTAATAGGACTTTCATTATCTAACCACCTGAGTATAACATGGTAATTCAGAAAACTGGTGTTCTTATTAACTTGATGTAGTTGAAGTGCATTACTAATGTTACAGTTGTTTATACCATCATTGATCTTTCAACTGTGTGGGTTCTTCCATGGCTCCTTTCATCAGGACTTAAATCTGTGATTTATAGTTCATAGTAATGAGTCAGACTTTTGGTGGTTTCTACATTGCATCTGGAGGAAGCGTTACTTTTTGAGCTAAAACTTTATTTACAGGATTAGTAAATCCTAAAAGTGACTTAATTTTATCCAGTTTACCATAAGGACTGGGCCTATCCAGTTCCTTCCATGTAGTTTCTCACAATGTATATTAGTAAGAGGCACACTCTCCTGATAAAAGGAAATTTTACAGAAATTTACAGAAATAATTTTTTTTGTCATGTCAAGCTTTTTATTACTCTTTGTGAGTTCTAGCTTTATAGAAGAACTTAATCTTTTGTATGTTTCTATAGATTCCTACAATTTGCCTTAAAAAATTAAATGCTGTGAAATTTAAATAATTTTTTTAATATCACCACTTGGTGTAACTTTGATGGGTCTTGGTTTTAAGCTTTGGGTTAAAGTAATTACTCTTTACGGAAGTCTCTGTTGCAAAAGCAGAGCATCTAGCAGCTTTTATGCTAATGAGCATCAGTGCAGTTTGCACTAAAAAAGAACTCTAGATAAAGACACGGTTTAGTCTGTTTGCTTATGTTCCTGGGCTGCATATCAGTCTAACAGGCAGGAAAAAGGAACCCACCTCCTGTCTCCACCAGTGAGTGACTCACTCTGCTGCCTCTGCTCCTCAATTTTCCCTGTATAATAAAATGGTAAGAATGATACTTTACCATTCTTTGTAAAATATCATCATATATCTGACTGCAAGTCTTCTGTAAGAGCTGAAATTACTTTCTAATTCTTCATATGTATATGCGTAAGAACAAGCCACTGGTAGTAAAAATAGCTGAATTCTGTAGGATATAAGACATGGAAACTCAGGAGTCACTCTCTTATGTTTTACTGTCACCTGTTAAAACTTCCACACAAGTCTGAAGAAGTGATGATTGAATTATCTTCTATTTCGAAACTCCTCAGTAATTCTAGAAAAGATACAAGTTCATTGAGATCCCCACAGTAAAAGAAAGAAGTCTGGAACTGCAGAAGTGACAAACATGTAGACATCAGCACAAAATAACTGACTTGAAAGAGATTAATAGAGCAAATAGGTAGGATTGAGAACTCTAATATTAGGTCATTTTGAAGGCATTACTCAAAAAAAAAAAAAAATACTCTTGATAATGAGTATAGACCACTTCCAGTCACTTCTTGTTCCAGGAACAAGATTGTACTGATTTGTTTGACCCTTTTATTTTAAAATGTGAACACAGTTTGCCAAATATTGGGCTTGACATAACCATGTTCTCGCTCTCCTTTTTTTTTTCCTTTTTTTTGGTGCATGAATGAATAATAGAATAGGAAATGCGAATGTTAAGCCAAGCTCAAAACTACAGCGGGGAAATGAGGCATAGAGCAGAAAGATAATACAAATGAGACTTCCAACAGCTAAATAATTGCCTGGTAAACAGCTCCTAGTGCTATGCTGACCTCCACAGTAGCTTTATGCTTATGTTTCCTCACCTGGAGCAGAGAGGGCCAGGACAGGGGAGGAAGACTAGGTCTCTTTTGTACTGATCCCTTACAGTTTTAACCAGATGTCTAAGGGGCTGCCAGTTGCACTGCTGAAACTGCATTTCGGAAAGGTGGAGGCACCTGCTAGAGCAAATCTTTGCCCTGTATATTTCCCAGTCCCATGTGCACAGGAATACTATTTAGGAGAAAGCCAAAATTTGTGATAGTTGTGCAATGCATTAAATATGAAGAAATGCTTTGCCAGCTCTGGTGCCTGAGGCGTGGGTTTCATTAAACATTATCTTCACAGTGTGCCTAGCTTCTAATTGTTAATGCTAGTAATTAAGTCACTCAGATTTTTAACAAAAGCTTTGAACTTGATTGCCCTGGATCATGATCTGGTATTGTTTCAGTCTTAGAATGGAAATCCCCTAACCCCATTTGCTCTAGTATTTGCCTTATCAATAAAAGAAGCAACCACCTTGGGTGGCCATGAATCTGGAATGTAATATTATTGTAAGGCTGTAAAGCAGGCAATAAAGCAACACGCCTCAATGTGTATTAGGAGTTTGGATAGCCAAAGCATGCAGAAAAAGTATGTCACATTTCTGTCAAATAATGCATTTGTCCTCAGTGATCCTTTAGTGCTGTTTTTTTTCCCAAATGTAATACAGTTGCCCTGGATCGTGAAGCTTAAGTTACAAAATGTGAAGAGCTCATTATCAAACAGGTTTTTTTAATCAGACCATATTAATAATCTAGAAATTCTGAGTTTAATTTTTGTCTCTGCTTGTATAAGACTAACACCTCCTGTGTCCATGAGGTACACATACAACTGATTTTTCAGAAGTAGTCTCTGAGCCTCACACACTGTAGCTAAGTATAGTAATAGGCAGAGGACTGCTGCACAGGCCAAAGGAAAGCTTTCTGCATGTTCAGTCCTCCCCGTTTTAAAAAAAGCCAATTCAGCTGGACTAGATATACACACATGTATATGTGTACATAAATAAATGCATGTTTATGCACACATAATGCATAATCTGTTTAAGAGGAATCAGTGAGCTCCCCCAACAGAACCAGAGAGAAGAAAAAGTGGAAAGTAGCGTACACAAATCTGGGGAGTTGAGAAGTGACAAGTGACTGCTCTCTTCAGTTTCCTGGGAGACATCTTGACATAGAAACAGAAGAGATCCTGGCTTAAGCTAAGGAATGGGTTAGTGGGTGCTGTTTGGAGTCCTTGTTCCCACACACATAAACTTTCAGAAATTTTGGGGCTTATTTAACTGTCTGCCACTTCTAAACAACATCAAGTAGAACTAATTACTTGTTTTTCTTTATTTATTTTCCAACAATACAGACCTCACTGGCAAACAACTTCTTTCCTTCCAAAACTGACTTTGTAAGTGTGGGTAAAAAATGTAAAAAGTTTGTGGTTTTGCTGTTAGGCACTTTTTCTTTTAGGGTTCTGGGAACTAAAATGCAGCCTAACCTAAAAATGACACACCCAAATATGAAGTTTAGATAAAATTGGACATTCTAAAAATAGTTGAAGTCTGTCTTGCCTCTGATAAGTAACAGATAGTTACAAGAAATTTTTGTGTTTGAAAACAAACTGAATCCTGACTTCAGTCATGTCCAGTATTATACCAGGGGGCAATATCACAACTCTGACAAAGTAAAAACGCAACAAACTTTTCTGTACTGAATTGTGACAGAAACAAAGGAAATTATATTGATACTGGGGGGAGAATCAGGCTTCACCATAGATGAAGGTAATAGGTTAAGCAGTAACTATTAATGCTGAATGTTTTTAAATCCAGGATCAAGTATTTTTCATTCTATCAGTGGGAATTATGTATTAAGCTACCTATACACATCTTTAATTACTTATGTGTTTTTAATGACACTAATGTTATAAAGCTATTCTATTTAAGTAATTCGTCCTGGTTTCACAAGGACACAGGGTTGTGATGTTTTGTTCACTAAGTGCAAGTGTAGTAAGAAAGTCTTCTTGGAGGTGTAGAATTGTCATAGCCCCTTTTGGTATAAGTTTCAGAAAGGATGCATTAAAAATTAGAACAAGTGCAGAGAACTACAAAATAGAGTACAAGAATATGCTGTATGTTGAAAGATATCTACTTGGTCTATTAGCTTCTCCAAGTGAAGGTTAAGATGTCACTTAAAGTAGTCAAGTGTCTTTGTAGGGAAAAATAATAGATAGCTCTTACATTTAGCTGGAAAAGGCATAGAGATATCCAATGACAAAAAGTGAAGCTATGTAAATTTAGACTAGAGATAAGGCAGTCTCTTATCAGTAAGGGTTATTCATTGGAATAACTTACCTAGACATGTAATGGTTTCACCCCCACTTAGAGTATTTAAGGTATGACTGAAGATCTTTCTAAAGGAGATGCTGTAACTCAAACACAACTTATGGTCTTGAATCATAAATTACTGGGTGAGGTTCATTGGCTTGTGTTATGCAGGAGGTCAGATTATGCTATTATAAGGGTCCTTTTTGGCCTTACTATCTATAACTAAGTAGCTGCCAGCAGGATTACGTGGAGGTGTTTATCTTAGATTAATATTGCTGTTGAGCTTGACGAATTCTGCATGTATGCTTTACGGATCAGGCAAACAAGATAGTGTCCATGAGCGTTTGACTGGCACTGTATGTAGGAAAAACTTAGTCTTGTGGATTTTCTAAACCCATCCTGTAGTCAATTCCAGTTCCTCAGAACAGTAATGGTAGGAAAATACCTCTGTTTTTGTCAGCCATGTTTGTTTAATACCACTGAACTATCTGGTGAAATCCTAGTGAGGCTGCTGGAGTATTTACAGCTGTCTGCTGAACTATTGCAGGATGATGGAATCTGAAGGACGGCTTATGATATCAGTAAAAACACCAGATGTTTTGTGCAGGCAAGCAAATGTAACGAATTAACTGACATCAGTTACAATTAATTGTTAGTGTAATAGCCCCAGTTTGCAGATACTTTAATAATGGGTAATGCATAAATATCTTTATGAAATCAACTGGGCTATTCACATTGTCTAGTAATTTCCAGGAGTCTTGTTTCTTATTCTATCTAAATAACTAAAAGATCAGACCTTATATAAGCTTTACAGGTTTGCATCACCTTGTCCTATGTTTAACAGCTATCTCCTCAGACTCCCAACACTGGTACAAAAAATTCTAGTAGTAGTGGTGATGTTTCTGAAATCAGAGCTCAATTGTATCTGTATTCCATTCTAAACAAGGAATGCTGCCTCTTAATGCATGATAGAGCAACAAATTTCACCAGCTAAAGATACAGAGGTCTCTTTAGTGAAAGAATTTTTTGGCCCTGAGTATGACCTTTTTCTTCAGAAAGGATCTTAAAGGACATCATGTTTTCTTCAAGGTCAAACTGACATGAGCAAAAGAAGTCTAGATGAGTTACAGAAAAAAAACCTATTGTGCTCTATGTACAGACTCCTTAAAGGACCATGCCAGGTTTGACATAATGGAATTCAAAACAAAATCTGACTCTTATTAACTGTAATTAAAATATGTTATTTGTGTCAGCTAAGTACATAATGCCCTTGACAGCTCCAGGATAACGATCTTTTAAGGTTGAACTGTCTCTCTAGCAAAATCTGAGACCATATTTCAAAACTTATTTGATCCCACTGAAAAGTTGTTGAATTCAAGTAATCCAACACATCCTGATTGTCAAATTCCACTTAAAATAGGCACTTATTTCTCTAAAATTATTAGAGTCTATCCAGTAGGACTAGTATGCTCTGGTTTAATTTGTGACTAACTTAACTCTGTATTTGATAGCTACATGTAGGATGGTCATACAGGCTACAGAACAGTCTTAGTTTAGTGTGTTCCTTTAAGGGTGGATTTAAACAAACTTCCCAAGAAGGCTGGTGTGGTCCCAGCTGTCCCTTCTCAGCAGGCTGATGTTGGTGAGTGCTATGGACCCTGGCAGAGTTTGCTCCCTTTCCTCTGAAGTGCCTGGTGTTGGGCAGTGGAGGAGGCAGGAGAGGGGTTACCATGCTCACCTGTGAAAGCAGAGACAGCAGCAGTTGCCAGTCCCAAGGGTGTGCTGTGAACATCATGCATGTGGCAGCTACAGTCCTTGGTAGTTCAGGGCATGGTGGGGGACAAACAAGGTTCAGAGGTGCCTATGGTTTGCTTTGTGGCTCAAGGACTGCCTTGGCTGCTGGACATCTGCACAGCCTGGATGAGTCCCTGCCAATGCTTGCTTTGTGCTCAGATAGCATTTCTTGACAGGAGAGAGAGCCCTGGAGAAACCCAGATGGGCAGTGCCAGTAACACCACAGGTGGGATGAAGTATGACAGTGCCTGACCATTGTATTATGCCTGTGGATACCCAAGGGTGCATTTGAGCTGTTCTTGTTTTGTGTTGCAGGTGTGAGTAGCCTCTAACGTGGTTCCTATTGTTACCTGGCTTGGTTTTATAAATAAGGGTAAAATTATTTAGTCCTAAATAAATCCTATTTTTTCAGGTTGAATTGTAATCTGGAGTTCATCTCAATCAAAACCGAGACCAATTTATATCTATTTAAGGCCAATTCTGAGTGCATTTCCAGCACACTTTTCTTTCACTTCCTTCAATAACCATTGTGAAATTTTCTGTAGCTGATTTAAAAAGCAATAACTGCATTGCTAGATGGAGTTCAAATGGTCTTGAAAAGCTTAGGAGCAGAGACCAATTCCTGCAGCAATGTTAGAACATCAGCCAGGGCTTTTTATTGAAAAACACAGTGTATTCTTGGCCTGGACTGTGGCGTGCTCATTTATTTCATGATGGAGTGTGGCATTTGAGAATGGAGACCAGTGCTGCAAATGAAAGATTGCCTAATTATCTCTTGTCTCTAAACCCTACAGTAGGATCCTAGACATGGCTTGTGGCAGCACTCTAACATGTAGTTTTGGCATGCTAAAGTTGTCTATGTGAACAGTCAGAAAAGTAGTTTTACTGTGGATGAGCTCCTTTGCCGTAGGAAGGAAACAATCAGTAAAAGTCTCAAGTCAATAAGGAGAACATACAGGTGGCTGTACATTCTTATAGTGCTCTCATGGCACTCTTGAAGTTTTCAGTGAAAACTTTTTTAATAATGCACAGCCTCTTCCCCATTTTCTTTTAAAACCCTGGTTAAGCATTGCAAGAATTGTAACAACTTAAAGGATTGAAATTGTATTTGAGAAGCTAGCTAACGTGGCTTTGATATCTTTTCATGTAACTAAAATAGTTACTTGCAGATAGTGACAAGTGTTCAGAAATGAAAACCAGATTGAGGCAAACAAAGCATCATTGTGGAATTTGAGGTAAATAGAATGACATTTGGCATAAATGAGCTATTTCTAGAAAAAACAATTATTCAGCCTCTCTTTTTCTAATAAGTTTTTATTAAACTCATTCTTCTAGATGGAAAAAAAATCTTTGCATAGTATGTAATCATTCTCAGAAGAGATCATATCACAAGTGTATTTAATAATGCTTATTGTTACATTACACATTTGGAGGACAAATGGTCCTTTGTAACAAGTTTCCACAACATCTAGTGCAGCAAGACAGGGCAGGTTTGCAATGTTAAAGCAAATGAAGGTGAAAGACATTATTAAAGCAAAAATTACTTGATCAGTGAGTATATGATCCTTGGCACCACACTTAATTATGTTCATGATCACTTCCTTACCTGTTTTATGGAGAGACTGGGGGGAGGAACAGTTACATTTTCTCTTTCAGAATGGTTGTTGAGCAGGTAATCATGTTACCACTTGTTGCTGTCAAACTTCCGCTGTAATGGGGCTCAGTGCCCACTTTAAAGAAATAAACCAAACGCATGGGTTAGTTTAGCATCTTAAAAGACAAAGTCCCTGACAAAATAAGGACTGAAATGAAATGTAATGCAACCTAGTTTAAGAAACGATCTGTAGAAACACAGACTTATGCTACTGAAGCCAAGGGCAGCATATTGGCTTTATCTCTGCAGAAGGAAGATCAGGCAGCTAGTCTTTAGATGCAGAAGCTAATTTTGCATTACTTGTGGTTATTTGGTAAGAATAAGATAAAGGTTTGAGCTGCCAATTTAAACAAGCAGATATCCAAAATATGTTATTTTTACTTTATTTACTACTTTTTTTAAAAATAGCTCAGCACTTTGCCTGATAACTGAGAAGGAATGTTCCCACTTAGCATCCATACCCATGTGTACAATATATCTCTAGATTAATAATGTTTGGAGGAATAAATCTTCTCATTTGAAACTTCAGTGTAAATTAAGCTAAAAGTCATGATTAAAAAGGTTTCCTATTTAGCAGATGTTTTGATGTTGAGTCACAGTGTTGCACAACTGGGCAGTAGGAAGAAAAAGTATTACCCACATCTACTTTTATTTCACCTCAAACTTTTTTCCATGAAGAGTGAAACTTGTGGCATTCCTATACAGCCTGAGTAATTGGGCTGCATTTTGCAATCAGAACTTTGGCTGTAACTGGGGCAGAAGATAATGGCTTACACAGCTTTTAGAGAGGCAGTAAGGCAAAAGAAAGTCTGTCTTTAAAGGACTTCACCAGACTGCAGGTTAGCACTTTCAGAAAAGGACGACAAGAGTAAAGAACATGGTCTTTTTCTTTCAATATAAATATAAATTAAAAATACCCATTTAAAGAAATATGCAAGTGAGACTTCTGTTTGTTTTCTAAACTAATTAGCTATGTAATCTGATCAGGCACTTTCAAAAGCTGTTTCATCCAGGCATGTGCATCTTTAGACTTCAAAATACTAAAGCCGTGCTTGGATGATTTGGGTTCCTTGGGTTTTTTTGCCTCCTGAAGCTAAAGTCCTGTTTAGAATAGGATATAGGTATGATGTGGGAATTATTGGTAAATTCTACTTGTTACACTTAGAGGACAACAGGAGTTTTATTATTCTTGGCATAATCATTGTTTTTAAAACTAAGTTTGGTAGCAGCTAGGGAGTGCTGGTTTCTTTCTTTTTCCAGACGGGACTTTATGTGTGCATATGCGTATATGTCCCATAAACCATGTCTTTCAGCTTTGGTATCCCTCTACTTAATAGTTAGTAATTTCTGGATAAAGATAATTTCTACCAGAACATCTCCTGGCAGTCTCTTAGTCTCTTAATTATTCTTTAGATGAATTTGAGAGTTTCACTAATATGCACTATGAACAGAAAGACAATTGCCATGGAAAGTTCTGAGGAAAAGAGATAAATGGGGTAATGATGGTACTTTTCAATGAAAACTTCTGATAATTTGGGGTGTAGTGTAAATTTTGCCTGAAAA
Organism: Phalacrocorax aristotelis; assembly: GCF_949628215.1. NCBI lineage: Eukaryota > Metazoa > Chordata > Aves > Suliformes > Phalacrocoracidae > Phalacrocorax > Phalacrocorax aristotelis. Next base: position 20,178,115 of record NC_134282.1, on the reverse strand, counting down.
CCAGGAACCGATCATCTGGAAGGTGTCATATGAGCTTCTTAAGTTCCCATTTCTAGACTTAATGTTATGTGGGATGCCGTTTCCCCTGCAAAACGGAAGCAAGCGGCATCCATCCCATAAACTGGATGACACTGCAGCCATTTTAAATTATTTTAAAATATTTGGCTGAAATCTGGATACTGTCAATGTATCAAAATATTTAATGGAGTGCAGGTTTCTTTCACACACACAAAAAAGGCAAGCAAAGCCCGATTTTCCATCAAAAATATTTTTAAAATTTATTTTGCTGAACATAAGCAAATTACAGTACAAATTAAAATAAAAACTTCATACTTTATCAGATATAAATAAGAGCATTTATCTTCCATTGCACGGTTATCTGTTGAAGATTAATATTATAGCTTTTGTGTTTAATTTATTGCAATGGTCTAATATGGTAATATTTACTGTGAAATTACCTGTTCTGGTAGAACCATTACAACAATGCATGCCATAGTTTCTCATCACTTTATAACCACTTGCCTCGTCTGAAGGACAGGGCTTATGTTCTTTTCCTTCTGAAGTAGCTCACATGGCAACAGCTGAAATGTTTTGTATAATTAAACCAAACAGAAGTCAACATGGGGAGGGAGAATCTCTTTCATGGCTTGTCACTGTTTATAATCCTGCAGATCAATACCTTGTAGCTAAACACGCAGCCATTTTCAGGCTGGTAATGAGCAGTTGCACAGTGTATTCTGTAAGATGAAGTAGAAAATATAAGGAATTGAGTTTCAAGCCATAGAGGAATGGAAGTCTTCAAAGAGTTGAAGAGGAAATATCAATAAATATCTACTGAGTTCTAATCTTCAGAACAGTAGCAGAAACACAAGACTAGTATTAAAAACTGACCTTTTCTGCAGGATATGAGTTTACTGATCTGTAAGGTCCACCTTCCTTTCCCAAGGTGGGATCAGCTGTGCCTCTGCTGTTTCTGCCCATGTTTCTTTGCTGTAAAACCTTGCAGAGAAGGCCACTTCAGTCCCTGCTTGCTGCCCACTTCTGAACTCTGCCTTTGGACAGCCTGTCCTCATGTTGTTTGGTGTCACTTCCATTGGCTGAAGCCTTTTAGCCCCTAAACCTATCACTATGGCAATGGAAAGATTTTCCTTTTTTGCCAGTTCCCCGTGTCTGTCCTTCAGCATCTTTTTTTAAGATTAAACAATTCCAGTTCACTCATTCTTTCCTCATGCTTTATTTCCTAGACCTTGATTATTTCTCATTGCTTTCCCCTGGTCTTTCTAATGGGCCTAAACAATTCTTATAGTCTGGCCACAGTGAGGCTAGTCCTTCCCCTGTGGCACCTATATGATCAACAGAGTAAAAGGGATATTTTATGTAATACATGCTTGCAATCTGCTAGAACTCCCTGGTTCTTCTCTATAGATCAGCTACTTGTACAATCTTATATTGTTAATTCTTTTTGCTTAAGAAGAATACTCAGTGTGTTCACCCATTGACTTGTATCTATGGTTTTAATTTTTTGTATGTTTGTTTAGAATTCAAATTAACTTTGACCATCCAACTCCCAATACAGTGTCAGAGCTAGTATGGACTCTTCGGAACTCTGCTTTGATATATCCTTCTTTCCTGACAATGAGCAACTGACAGCTACTCTCTGGATATGATTTTCCAGCCACCTTCAAAATCTTTGAGATTCAGGGTATGACATTTACTGCTTCTCTGTTCATAGCACCTGTTATCTAAAACAAATCATGTCAAATCAATCCAGGTCCCATTCCATTACAAGGTAACATCCAATGTGGATGTGTCAATTGCCATGTTATCTTTGAAGTATTTCTAAAGGGTCCAAGTATTTAGCTGGATATTGAAGTTAAGCAAGCTGTTATATTTTCTTTCAGCACCCTGTGTCTGTTAAAACATCTGTTGGTATAACTGAATGCAGTTGCAATAGAATTCATGTTAGAAAGTATCTAGAAGTTTTACAGAATCACAGGTTGGAAGGGACCTCAAGGATCATCTAGTCCAACCTTTCTAGGAAGAGCACAGTCTAGACAAGATGGCCCAGCACCCTCTCCAGCTGAATCTTAAGTGTCCAACATGGCCGAGTCAACCACTTCCCTGGGGAGATTATTCCAATGGTTGACTGTCCTCACCATGAAAAACTTCCCTCTTGTGTCCAATCGGAATCTCCCCAAGAGCAACTTGTGCCCATTTCCTCTTGTCCTCTCCATGTGACTCCTTGTAAAAAGGGAGTCTCCATCTTCTTTGTAGCTGCCCCTTAAGTACCGGTACATAGTGATGAGATCCCCTCTAAGCCTCCTTTTCTCAAGGCTGAACAAACCCAGTTCTCCCAGCCTATCCTCATATGGCAGCTTCCCTGTCCTCTGATCATCTTGGTGGCCCTTCTCTGGACCCCTTCCAGCCTGCCCACATCCTTTTTGTATAGCGGGGACCAGAACTGTACACAGTGCTCCAGGTGTGGCCTGACAAGCACTGAGTAGAGTGGGATGATGACTTCTTTATCTCTGCTGGTGATGCCCTTTTTGATGCAACCCAGCATCCTATTGGCCATTTTGGCTCCCAGCAGTACGCTGTTCGCTCATGTTGAGCTTCCCATCCACCAGGATCCCCAGGTCCCTTTCAGTGGAGCTGCTCCATCTAAGAGCAATTTGGGCATAAACAGCAACGCAAACTCTGATTTGATGCTGGAAGCTGCCTCTGCCACTGAACAGCTGCTCTCGCCCTGCTTCTGTCCTTCCCCAACCTGTTCTCAAAAGAGGATCCTGAGCTATTTTGCTTTTTTATTTTTTTGATTGTTGTTGCATGAATTTTATTTTAGGTGGTTGTCTTTTCCAGCTGGCTTGGCTGTTTTGGGGCCTTGCAGATTGCTAGCTGCAGTAACAGCTCCACCGCCTCTCATCATGGCTAGCCCCACAGATAATAACGAGGGCTTCTTCTCAGATGTCAGAAAGGTGGGTTACTTGATCAAACCCAAGAGCATGCATACAGCTAATGAAATGTAAGGACAAAGCAGTCCTTACAGCCACTTCCTGTCTATAACTTTATGCAAAGGCCTGAACTTATTGGCACCAAGAGGATTGTTCAGCCTTCCTCTGAAGCAGCAGGTGCTAGCTACTACTCGGACGTGTGAAGCAAAGCCTAAGCAATAGTTTAAGGTGAGTCAGTAAAAGCCATTTACAGCATGGTAGGTTTTGCTAATGCCTACTGCAAATTTTTAATTGCACAAATAAATCATCTAATCTAAGACTTTCTTTAGGGCTTTCTGCTCCTCTAACTTTCAGTTTAGTAAAAAGAGTCCAGTATGCTAACACAAATTAAAAGGCTATCCATTTTCTGAATGAGTTGCTGTTAGTTTCTAAAATAAAGGGCAAAACAGTAGCAAGAACTGAAGGCAGAGTATAAATGTGGTCTCCCATGCTAAAGTAAAAATACTTCCTTATTAGATTCAAAATATTGAATTCAACAAACTAACAGCTGTAGCTTATGTCATATACAGTCAGCCTGTCTATATATGCTTGTCTAAAAGATTTCCATGTGTTTATATAGAGTGAGGTGATAGAAGTTCTTAGAAATATATTATAGAGCTATAAGAGGAGGAGAATCTAATAACACCATCTAAATGCTCTTCCACTTGGCAAACAGGTATTGTATTATAGATTAGACTTGCTAGAAAGCTTATGTTAACTCCTGTTATTTGGCTTCCTAATTGAAGTGATTTTAAAAATTGCACTGATGTGTGAGAAGAACTGGGTTCTGTTCAGCTACCGAGAATATTGTATTAAATAACCTGCTTCACACTAAGTTTAAAACATCAAATCTGAGTAATGTTAAATTCAGTATAGGTGCTGCTAGTTATATACATGTGTCTGTTAAAAACTGCCTCAGTAAAATGGCTCGGATCACTTAAGATAAATGAAACGGATGTAGTCCAAAAGAAAAAAAAAACCAAAGATATGAATAGCTAGAACTAATTCCCATTCTTGGATATGATTGTGACTTCCGGTCATGCACATTAGGGAGCAGAATTTGGGCCAAATAGTAAGTATTTAACTAGAAAATCAGATTTAGAGATGTATGAAAATAACAAAAGAACAGCTGGCAAACACATTCTGTAAAACAAGTTAAGAATGAAGTTGAATACAATGTACTTGAACAAAAAAAATTAATTCTTGCATTCATTTCCTGAGTGTGTTTTTTAAGGAAATTTGAGCACAGTGAAAAAATAATATACCCTTAAACACTTTCAGGAGGAGAGTGATGTTATTGTGATTTAGCTATAACAGGATAGCTGATTCAAATATCAAGCTTCCAGGATGTAAAGTGCACTGTGAGAAAAGGCCTACAGGAGAGGAAGAAGTTGAGAAGAAATTGGAAATGGAACACAGAAGTCTGATATGTAAATGTTTTGCACAGACTACTTTTATAATAGCTGGTATTTATTGCTTACAGCAATAAAATACAGTAGTATTGTTACAAATTATTATAGATATTGAGGGTAGGATGAAAAGGAAGATCAGTCAGCTGACAGTGGTATATAAAATGGTTTGAACAATGATTGTAGGAGAGTTGAATTATCCTGACAATACTAAAAAGGGAAGAAGAGCCCAGGAGTGAAGAGGATTAGTGCAAAGATGCCATATTTTTGTCAAGCAATGAGGCTACATAAATCTCTTCTTTTTGGCCACTTTCACAGAGAATTTAGCAGTCATTGCTTTAGGACAAAATGGAAGACTTTTACTCTTGATTGGCCTCCTTGTGTTCAAAAACCTTCTGAAAATCAGAGTAGATCTGTGTTTTGATTGTTCTTTCTGTGCTTTTAACCAAGAAGGCAAAATAGCCCCAAGGAAATATGAAGAGATTGGCTATCGTTGATTCAGTACAAAGCAGAGCAGTAGCATCTCTTATTAGACTAACTTATTCAGTATACAGGGATGTCCTGTTTTGAACAATTTGAAAAGTGAGGTTATTCTGTTAGTCTGCTGCACTTGCATCCAGTGGACTTGGACATATCACAACAAATCTGTCCTAACGCCTGGCAACAACTTTCTAAGTGAAAGGAAATTCCACTTACCTGACTTGTTACATTTGCCTACTTTATTTTCCTGCTTTGGCACACTGAGTGCTAGAGAGACATCCTCACAGATAACTTGTGCTGGTGTCCACATGGTTTTTGCAAGTGATGAAGTGTGTCCCAAGAAAGTCTAGACAACATCTGATCATGTATCAGACTCCTGCCTTCTGTGGACAGTCATTGGCTACTCAGGAATAAAACATGCTATTGTGTTCGTGGATAGAACAAAATATTTGTGTTTTCGTAAGGTCATTGTAATGTTGTGTATTTGTAACTTGTCTGCTATGAGACTAGTGCCTGATGCCTGTTAAAGCCATTCCTTGTCCTAGTAGCGTTTATCCCTTCGCTATCATCAAAGTCAATGCCTTGGGAAAATGGAGCACTAGTATTTCTTTGAGGCATCCCACTACTTTGCTTAACCAGAAGAATGCTTTGTGCATCACGAAGGACATGTGTGGCAATCATTCAACTCCTTGCTGTTGGTAAGCAAAGGGGATGGATGTTACATGTATCCTTTTGTTGGTCTAGGGGGAAAAGAACACCACTGTTCTTAGAAACACTCCAAATTGAAAGCTTGAACTTGGATTCCTCTTGATACATGGAGGCATGTAACAGACCTTCTGAGCTTTCTGTGCTTTCCCCCCTCCAGGAACATGGCTCCTGTAGCTTCTTGGGAGAAACTCAATAGCGTTCACAAAACCTCTCTTGCAAACTGTTTTCTTATAATCTTCTCAAAGTTATTAAATTATCTATTTTCTAAAATTATTATTTAAAGCTGAGATGGTGCTAGCTTTTTTTTTAATATGCAACAGTTTAGTTGGAAAACTTGATGGGGGAAAGGTGCATAACTATTAAAATGACTGGATCAAAGAGAAAGAGAGAAATCAATATGCAGTAGGGATGTGTTTGTGTGGTGGTTTTTTTTGGGTTGGTTTTTTTTCATAGTCTGTGATAATATTTTCATTATGGGACACAGTCTCTTGAAACTTTTCCATAATGCAAAGGTGTAATTGAAGAGGTTAAGGGATTTGCCTGAATGAAAAGGAAATTCAAATTACTAAAGGTTAAAACCAAGATAAATATTCCATGAATCTTCTTTATTGCCATTTGAATAATTTTAACTAAAGTGTGGATGTTCAAAACTTATAGCACCTACTTTATTTGTCCTTTTGACCTGGCTGAATCCAGAACAGCCCTACTGAATTAGTTTAATGGTCCCTCTGAACTAATATCTTGCCTTTGACAGCAGCCAGCCAGCAGCACATGCTGAGGCAAGGAATATAAAAATAGGGCAAACATATAATGAACTTTGGTGTAGACCCCTAGTTTTTGGCAATCTGCAGTCTCCTTAAGACTACAGTTTCATTTGCACCAATGTTTTCAATAGCCCTTTGAGGCTTTTCTTCTGTGAACTTGTATAAATGATGTAGAAGGTAGTGCTCGTTTGTTTCTCTGTCGTTCAATGCTTCCAATAGTGGTGTTTTGCGACTTCAGCTGCATTGCATGGAAAACGTGCTTATTTTATTTCTGATCTTACCACTCAGTATTTCTGTGGCTAACTCCCAGTAGTCTGGTGTTAACTTTATCCACCCTTCAGTATCCTGAAGTCCCATTACCTCCACCGCACTCTCTTCCAGCTGTTCTGCCAGAGGTGTTTAATCTCACTTCACATGGAAGCTGTTACGGATTTCTCAGATTATCCTCATTGCTCTTATCTAGTCTTTCCCTCTTCTGAGGTGAGGTGACTGTAACTACACAAAGTTTCAAGGAGTGGCTGCACCATTAGCATAGCAATGCAATGGCATATTTTGTTTAGGGTCATTACACTTCTAAACGTGCTTTCACATCCTTTTGCAGCCGTGACTGCTGCTGAGCATCAAGCTACATTTTCCACACAACTATCTACATAGAATCCAATGTAATTTTCATGTTATAGCTAATTAAGCAATGATGAATTCTAATGTATTTAGGGTTATTTTCCTTACGCTTGCAAATTTACTTTTAATTTCACATACAACTCTATTACTTGTTTGATATAATGAAATCCTCCTGCAATTTTTCAGTCATTTTGATACTTGCTCAATTATTTTGTAGAGTAACTTTTTTCACTCTTGAACATTTTTATTCCTGAGATAGTTTTGTGTAGATCCTCTGGCAGTTCACTTTCCTTCAGAGCTCTTACTGCTGCTTGCAGTTTCAATAGTATTGTGAGATAATGCCTTGATATGTCACTTGCTCAATACCATCTTCAGGTAACCCTTAGGTTCTGATATCCCTTTTGTAAAAAGCATTCTCAGCTCTTGCCCATTACATTAATGTGTTAACTATTTTTATTCTCTGTTATTGTTTCAACCACTTGAACACAGGCCACAGATTAGATTTCCTGATCTGGATATTTCTGGGTCCTGCCTGGAGCCTTCCTGAAAACTGGTGTCCCACTGTTTCTGGTTGTAGTGTGGATTTAGGTGACAGGTTAGGAACAAGAGGGTGTGGACACTGTATTATCGACATTAGTTAAGCATTAAATCTTGCCTTAGTAATTCAGCCTAAAGGAAGCAGCACTTAAGCTTCTTTTGCAAGACAGAATGCAATTGGGGAAATTCAAAAGTCTTTCGGTTTTCAAGCCTTCTTACCTTACTTCAGTTGCCCCTCTCCACTCACTGGCGGACTTTGCTACAGCTTTTGCATACTAATATTTGTTTAAGTTGAAGTGCAGCACTTCAAAGACCTTCCCACCCAAGCCATACAGGAGGACATCGGCTGTCTGAGAACCAGTATACTGTGAAGACAACAGAGACAAGCAGTGCATCAGCAGGCCTTGATGTTCAGAGTCAGAACAAACTGGAAGGGTGGAGGCATGGAGTCTAGTCATGACTATTTGTATGGGAATGGCTATTTCTGTAAACACCTAAACATGAATTTTCATGCTTTCAGACAGCATGTGTATTCCATAGTTTGTTTCTTATAGAACTTAAAGCATAGGTGACATGCACTTTCTGTAAACCTCAGGAACATGATTTACCTTGTCCTTGCATTTTTTTAGTATTTTCACATTCAAAGTTGCTTGTGCTCTCCCTTTAAGTAACCATTCCTCTGGTTCGCTAAGAAATATCTCTGCTATATTTCTTTCTTGACACAAGCTTTCAAATGTTGAAGTCTCACAAACAAACTCAGATGTCACTTCAGAGCACTGTAAAAAGGAACACCAAAATGATCACTGCATTTTACCACTCTGCTATATGTCCAGTAGCAGAATAATACTTCCCTTGTGAGCACCTGGAATCTGAGTAGTTGCTCTTAGTGAGTAAGTGAATTTTCAGCAGATGGAACTCCATTCATATTTGTTACCTCCAGGAAAGGTAGAAATTGGAATCAGAAAGTCATCACCTTTAAAAAGGTATAATTTCTTTATTTGTCTGTCAGATATATACCTGCACTGTATTAACTAATGTCAATTTTCCACAGGTTCCACGCACAACCAGTTAAAATAATTGGCAAATAATGAGAGTCTTACCCATGTTAGTGTTTTCTTGTCACTATCTTGTCTCATTTGGCAGTGAAAAACAAAACAAAACCAAAAAACCACCCAAAAAAACCCTTTAATGACTAATCATTTTAAGATGACTTGTGAAGGTGGAAATTTAGCAGCATCTGGTTTTAATCCTAGATTTTGCAGTGGGAAAGACTTGCTTCAGGCTATGGTTTTTGGCAGGAGAGGATTAAACTCAGGAAGAGAGTAGGTGCATTTGCAAATTCAGATTAGGCAATGGCTCTTTGCTGTCAGGCTGGCACGGGAGCTCTGCTGGACTGGTTGCAGACAGCAATTCCTGACATGTGTGGTCCAAAGACACCTTCCCTTCCTTGCTGCTCTCTGTTTCCTCATCCACTAGCTCTTGGCAGGAGTTTGAGGGCTGGTGGCACACAGTCCCCTCAGTCACAGCAAGGAACAATGCAGCAGCCAGCCTCTCCAAAGAACTGAGCCACGGCAGTGCCTTGGGCATGTGCTGACCTCCTTGTGAGGAATATTTTTGCAGAGCATGAAATCTTGCTTGTGAAAGAACCCGGCTCTGGGTGCCTTTGGGATATCCCTGGCCCCCAGCTGAATTCTCACCTCTCAGGTTAAGATCTGTGCACTGTAAAAATCAAAAGGCCTACGGTATACAGTAGAAATTTGGTTATTTGATTTCTCTGGAAAACCCACAGAAACAGAGTGGAAAGAAATGTTTTCCTCCTTTTTTTGGGGGGGGAAGAGGAAAGTAAGGAAGTCTTTTTTTTTTTTAATAGGCTTTAATTCTTTCTTGTTTAATTAAATCTGATTCTGTAATTAACAACATATATAGTTTAGAAATGAAGGAGGAGATACTCTCCCTTGCTTTGTTTTTTCCTACTAGCATAGCCCTGTTAGAAGGAAAGTCTATGTGCCAGGAGACTTTTGCATATTGCTTTAAGGGAGTAAGTTGATCTACTTGAATTTGGCCATCAAAATGTCTGCAAGCAACCTTAGATTTAGGGAAAAAAATGCTTAACGAAGAGCAGAGCTGTGACATGCATGTGGCCCTTCTGGAGAAGTAATCCTGACTTGCTTAAGAAATACATAGACAGGGTGGATCTAATCTTTCAGAAAAGCTGAAAAACACAATTGCTTTACATTAACTTTAATTTCCTGGTTGCACAGCTCTACAGGTGCTGAGACTGGCACTTGTCCGTAGCTTGCTTACCCATAAAGTCTGTTTTGTTGCAACTTCTGTGGATATTCATGGCATTGCACCAGGTCCTTCAGCAAAATGTTTGACCTAATAACCATAAGTAGATTTACTATTTTATTTGTGGATCTATGCAAATACTAGAAAATACTGTTTGCAACAGCTCTTTCTGACTGGTACTGGTGATGCTGCTCACTTTGAAAGTTTTGAGTAATCCAAAGCAGGAGCAGAAACAAGGTCATAGTACGTATACAGTACATTTAGCCAAAAGAACACAGGTATAGCTAACAGATGGGTTTTGTTTACAAACTACTTGAGGAACTGTAAATATGAAGCATACAAAAAATGAGCACCTCTCTAAAAGAGATTAAAATAATGGAAGAATTCATTGAAATAATGTGATCAGTTTTGATAGTTAATAAAAGGTAGTATGATAGCTCCAATATATAAAGTACCAGCTGAAACCTGCCTTGTAAAGCTAATGTGTTGAGACTTAGGAACCAAATTATTTTCAAATTAAAAAAAAATTTTGAACCAACTTTATCTCGGGTGAGGTCTATCGTTGAGCATTCAGCGGGAGAGAAGGTACACAGAGACCTTCTCTTCACCTTCCTCTTCTCTTCACCTTCTATCCCCAAACTCTAAAGGATTAAAGTTATCTCTCCTATGGTAGTGAGTGTAGAGGATATGAAGCCGTTGGTATTTTTCTTACTCCCCCTTCTTGAGGACCCAGGGGAAAGTATGTTCCTCACAGAAATAAAGCACTTCAGTTCTGGCAGTTCCCCTCCTGCCTTTCTCATGAACACTTAAGATCCTATGAGCCATACTTAGTCCCATAATAAATTCAAAGATAAAATGAAAGCTTATCAGGCATAATGTTTCCTTTAATGTGCTTGGAAACACCTGCCTTCATGTAGTGCAGCCAGCACCCTTACTCTTGGTTTATAGTTCTGCAACTGAGAGAACTGTGCACTTTTTAAAGTTTTGTTTTATGTAAGTTCAAGAAAATGTGAAAATTCTTGCCTGGGATGCTGGGAAAGCCAGAACTTTCTTTAATATGCAGATTGTTAAATAACTACATTATAAACAAAGTACCTTCTCTTTTTTCTTTGTTTTGTCTTTTTAATCAGGCATGTTTTACAAATAACTGTTGAGAACAGTATTTCGGAAAGAAACCTATAGCTAATCAGCAGGAATATTTTCAGTTGCATAGTCCTTATTGGGTTTGGCCATGGTACTGCCATTTGCCTATCTAACAATCTATGTTTAGAAATTTGTTCCAGTTCAGGCCATGTTCACATATGTACAATTCTCAGTCGGCAGTCGGCTGTAACTTATGCAAGTTCAGAGTGAGTTTAGATGCAAAGATGAAAATACTGCCTGTAAACAGAATTAACCTCTCTCACTTAGGTCATTACTTTCTAAATCCATTCCATTTTGGAAAAAAGTAGTATTTTGGAGCGTTGTCTTCAGTCTTACAAATCAGTGCTTAGTTGTACTGTTTAATATATACTTTGTAATAGTTACTTGGGCTGAATACTATTTGTCCTATTGGTGTCAGCATAAGATGCTTCTTGGACCACCTAGAATCCATAAACACTCTTTCGAATTAATTGAGTGCAGCTGAAGGTACAGCTTGATCCAGTGGGATTTTTGCTGAGCTACAATTATTTTAACTTGCAACTTGTGAACTAAATCATCAGGACACACCTGAACTACCTACAACATAGATTTTTAAAGACCCATTTTATTCTGTTTCTTAAGCTAAAGCTCTGACATTTAATAATAGCTCTGAAAACATTTATTGAAGCTCTGATAATATTTAATAGAACCAATTAATTAGGAAATGTATTGAGAGATAAATGGCCATGCTGAAGGTGTGCAATGTCATTCAAATGGACATTTCTTGCACGCAGATGTAAGATACTTGACACTGTTCATATATACATAATGTTATCCCTCTGCTCTTCTGAATGAAGTTCCTAGTTGTTTGTAGACGTCAGCTACAGGTTCAAAGCAGCAACTATTGCTTTAAAAGTAGCACTTGGCATATGAAAATTGTATGCTAGGTCTGCTCTTGAATGTTACATGGTCTCAGGGAAGCACCCATAGGAAATAATACAAGGCTAAGAGAGGGGACAAGCTACCCTAGAGTATCTGGGCAGAAACTATACTGTGGTAAAATATCAACCTTCTTTATGGTGCCTGTATTTAGTGTTGTTTAGTTTTTTTCCCCTTCTGATGACAAGTGAAAGATTTTACTTCAGTTTGAATCACACCCCTACAATACAATATCCTCTGCTACCTGGATGATACTTAGGCCTTTTTACTTAGAAAGAGTTGCACGATGGAAGGCTAATTTTATACTAAAAAATCCCAAATTTTCTAGGAGCCCCCCAAACATTATGACTGGAAGTATAATTTCATAAGTATATTAACTGATATTCTATGTAGAATTCATAGATTCATTTTATCTATGGCAGGGTGTACTAAGAAAACTTTGAATTAGAACAGTCTGGAGTGATGCAAAAGATCTTGTCCCCACTTGCTCAAGTCAATCAGCAAGCACCCAGTTAAGCAGTGTTTTAATTGTGTAAGTACAAATCCCATGTGTTTCAACAGGAAAAGCAGAACTTGGTTTTGTGTTCTTCAGTGAAGATAAAGTCCAAACCTACAATGAGTGAAGCCCAAAGCAAGAATCTGGGGTGGGGGGGGAGGGGGAGAACATGACGGGGGATGGTGTCAGGGTATTTTTGGGTTTGTTTCTTTCTTTTAATTGGAGTAATGTAAATTCAAAGCCCCAGAAGTATGGCCATGTGTTTCTATATAAAATGTTTTCACTATGCAATAATGGCAAAGGTCTGAAAACAGATAAAAAATTCACCCAAGAGAATAAAGTAGAAAAAGCATCTCACAACCACTATTTGTGCACTGCCAAATCGTCCTTGGGCACATGATGCAAAAATTATATGTGAATCTGTTGGATGGAGCTTAGACTTCTGTGTTCATTAACAGTTAACTGTGTGAAATACAGTTCCATGGTAAACTTTACGTTTGAATTTTTAATGTATTAGCAGTCATAATAGTATTTATCTGCATGAGACCATAGCTCTCAATCCTACCAAGGACAGAGAACTCGGTTGTTCTAAGCAAGGAGCTGTATTTACAACAGGAAAAACCTATGGCTAATGCAAGAAGCAGGGCAGAGCTGAAGACCCATTAGATACCTTCTATCTGAGGGTGGAAAATGGGGAGGCAGCTGGAGCAGTTCCAGAAATGTACCATCACCTCCTTCCTGCAAAATATCCTGCTTCATGGACAGCTGATAAAGGGGTGGAAAAAATTGTTCTTGGCCAATGAATGTAAACAGTTAAAAGCTCTTCTTGAGTCAGTATCTCTTGTCTTTTTCCTACACAAGCATCTTCAACATCACAGCTCCACAGAGTTAGCCCAGGCTGTGCTGCCACAGAGGCCCTTTACCTCGAGCAAGGGAGCAGAATCCAGCTCTTTTTTGCACCACAGCTCCTGTCAGCTTGTCACACCCTCCTGGGACAGGGCTTGGCCTATGGTGAGATCAAATCAGGCAAAAGAATAAAAAAAACACCTGAGGGGGAGCTATTGGTAGGAGAGACCCTCTTCCCAATCTGAAGTCCTGGGATGTCCCACTATCCCCTTGTGCAGTGTTTTTAATAATACTTTGATGCTTCTTATAATTGGCACAGTACATTCTTCAAGTGACATGATTGATTGCTAGCTGTCATATACTTCAGTAATAAAGCAAACAACCACACTTATGAAGTGCTTCAACCAGCAAAAAACTGAATTTGAAATAATAACATGAAAAAAATTGTTTTGGCAGAGCATTTAGGTATCCAAAAGATTTGATTTTGCAGAAGTTTTGTTTTCTTCAAATGATAGTATTTTTGGCATGTGAAGTCTGATTGTTTTGTAAGGCCACAAGGGTCCACTCAGACTATCCAGGCCAGCCTCTTACACAACTTCACAGAAATCGCTGTAACTCCTCTCACCTATGGTTGAGACTGCATATTTATTTTAAAGTAATAGCTGGCGTGGAACCCTGATCCTGCTGAAGTCTTTAGAAATAACATTACTGCCTCATTCTTCATAAAGGCAGAGCTTTTTCAGGGAGGCTTAGGGAAATCAATAAAAGTTGGACATTGAAGGCTTCTGGCTCTTTGAAACTTTCATCTTCCAGTCTCACGTGTGGGATATACATGATTACATCATGTATGTAATGGTTCCTATAATAATTTCCTGTAGAAAAATTACCTTATTTTCCAATAGAAAAAAATTCAAGCTGCATTTTGTATTTTTATAACCTTGTGTTGGAGCCCTCAACTGCCAGATGCTTTCACTGAGTATAAGGGCTTGGAAGCACTGACCAAGATGCCTTACTATGCTTGGGTCGTCTTCTTGGAAATCATGGTACCAAGGTATCATGCAGGACAGCTGCAACTTTTCTCATGCTTTCCTAAGAAAAATCTCTCATCACTTTTATTCTGTATGATACAAAGCCCTAGATACAGCCCAGCCCAAGTAGTAATTGCCTAGCTCATAAAATGTGTGAGAATGAAGAACCATCCAGCGTATACGGCAAAAAAGTTAAGTGATGCAAGAAACTTAACCAAGTCTCTAATAATTTAAGGTTCTGAAATTCACTTAAAATAATTTGGCTATACTGTACTCATGGGTCTCCATTAGTGTGTTATGACAGATATAAGGACCCTGAACATCATCTCTCTGTACCCATGAGTACTGCATATCTCCTTGATCAAATATTGTAGTTCCATTAAAATATTTTAACTTCACTGCTGGGGAACGTTGATCACATTGTGTCTTGTTACAGCCATCAAATCACCCAGATCCTTCCTGTTTCAAGGTTATCATTCCTCACAGTGAACATGGAAGATGTTTAAGGACTGGTAGTTGCAACCTGTATAAATTGTCTCTGGAAGACTGAGAAGGAGTGATGCTCTGCTGGTAAAATTCTGACTTGTTATAGAGAATTTTCCCTAACAAGCCTGGCTGCTCATGTCATGGTATCAGCAACATCTCACCTGAAGGCAGGCAATACCATTATTAAAATAACTTGGTTTGCAGTTACTGTGTAATTGCTGTAATCACAATTGTTCTTACCAGAGTAAGGTACACTCTAATTTTAAAACTTCTTATGACAAATCCTGTTTATAAATCTTTTTTTATATACTTTTTCTCTTGCTTTTCCTGGCATCTGTCAGGAAATAGCTGTTCTAATTTATAAAGCAATAATACTCTAGAGTACCAGATTACTGTATATAATCCGCTAACAAAACTAATTGTCTCACAATAACAGCTAGCCTTTTATAGTAAAGGGAAGATACCTTTACAGTTATTAAGGATATAACTCTTTTGAGACTGGCAAATATTTTATGTTTGTCAGGAGTAGAACACTGGATCCTAGAAGAAATAAATACGGAGAAAATGCCTTTAGGTTTAGAAGTAAATCCTTAAAAAAAAAAATCAAAGATGTGACATCTTGATGAAAGAGGAGATAATGCAAAGAAGTCTACAGACTGCAATAAAGGCTTCAAGGCTCTGTGGGTGCATGTGTGCACATGCAAACATGTATGTGCATATATGTTAATTTATGCATGAATTCATCTAAAGTCAGTGGAAGCTGTCAACACTAGGTAGCGTCCTCAAGAAACTGAGTGTCACAGCAAATACAAAAAAAATCCATAAAACTGTTTAGTATTATTAAAGATTTTCATTCTTTAATTGTTACTGAGCTATCTCTCATTCAGGAGTATTTTTCATTTATTGGACTGTGCACCATAATAAAGGATGGTTCTGAGAATTCAGATGTCCTAGAACCATCGTATAATCTAAAAAAAAAAAAGCCAACAGTTTTGACACAAAGAAATGACTGTGAAACCTCTACTACAAGGAGTACAATTCAGATTAAATTATTCATTTGTCTGTAGAATATCTGCTTTATTCAGAGAAATGTGTGCAGTGTAATTTTCCAGTGTAAAATAGGCCTTTTAGTGACCTGTTAGTATCTATGAATTTAAATGGACACTTTTATAATTGTGGTTTTCTAATAAAATAAGTATAGCCCAAAAGAGGCCATTTGCCTGAACACAGGTTCTTCAAGTATGAGAGGTGTAGAGCAGAAAATAAAATAAAAGTGACACTTTTCTGCAGTAGGGTAGTCATAATTCATGTGGGTCTTGTACAGTTTTACTCTATGTAAAAAATAATAGGCTGAAATTTTCCTGGGCACTGAATTAATAAATTACATGGGTTTTCTAGCCACACTGATTTCGGCCTAAGGAGTCCAAGACAAGCCCCATACTCATCATAGAGTTAGCCCAATACAAAAGCTATCAAAAATGTACAATCATGGCTATAAATTGCAAATGGAATAGGAATACATCTTTATCACTGGATCACAGCTGAAACTGGGTACTGTGTTTACTTTTGGGTTTTTTTGTAGTTTTTATGTAGGAACTAAATTCTTCTCGGTTTACCAGGGGAAGTCACTGAGATGCAGATGTGAGCATAATTTCATATGGTGCATCAGTGACTGCCCAAGAATCAGAGACAAGAAAGGGAGGACCAGCTTTTGCAATACCTTATTAGTCAAGGTGCTCTTTCAAATCACTTTCCAGTTATTTCTGCAGGTAGGATATTTGAGAGCCTTATAGTGTCACAGGAGGACTGGTGTTTGACCACTGCTTGCATTTGTTGAGGCAACTCCTCTGTTCAATTGTGCAGCCACTGGCATGCTCTGTCTTCTATTTAAAACAAAGAAACAAAAAAAAGCCAACCCCAAACCCTGAATTATTTTAATCTTGAGTCTTAAGCACAGAAGGGCAAAAAAGCAACAAAATTGAGCTGCTCCATGGAATGCAGGACTAAAGAAACCTGGTGTCCTACATCTATCTCCCACGTGGGTTATCTGATATATAATAAGAAGTAAGATCAGTTTGCCATGTAGCCTTCACTGGGCACTGGTAGGGTCTCTCTCTCTGCCACCCAACTCCTTATTTTACTGAATTTGTAGAAACACAATCTCTTTGGGTTGTCTTTTGAAATTGTCCAGTGGGTACAAAGTTACTGGGGTAGACTGACATGCTTATACACACAATATGATTGCATAAATCCCATTCCCCTAGGAAACCAAACTAAAAAACTGCATTCTTAACATTCTGTATAGAGCAAGCCCCAGGCCCAACGAAGTCTGGTGGGAGTCTTACAGTTTGGTTTCAGTGGGATCCAGATTTGGTTGCAGAATTTTGTACTTGGAGTAGTTCTATGCTTTGGTATTAATAGATGTGTAAGACTTTTAATGACACAGCACTAGCTAGTTCAAAGCTTAATTAATTTCTTACGTGAAATCAGTGCTTGGACTTTTCCTGGTCCATATACAGTGTTGGAGATGGGCAGTCAGACACTGAATTGTCCACTGCTGCCTCACAACATGGACCACAATGTATAGCAGAAGAGGGAGCCTCTAGGAGTAAGAGGCACCTGTGTTTAGATGTACTTGGTGGCTTTATTCGGGACAAGTATTTCAACTGTGCAATGCTAAATATGAAACTGTGTTGCATACTGACTTGTATTGTGGCTTAGAAATTAGAAATGGTGGAAGCAACAGCAGGATTAATTTGGGTACCTTGAACAAAGAAAAACATCCAGTGCAGTTCAAGACATTTGGGTATCAAGAATGGGAGTTGGACAGGAGATGCAATAGAGGACCTCAGGCAGACTTGCAGCTTTCTGGAACAGCAGCATGGAAGCCAGGCAGGCTACTCCAGGTACCTAGCAGGCACTAGATACTTGTTGTCAGGCAAACAAACCAGTAACTGCTAATGATTCATACTTTTGCACAGAGAGACCTGAAGATTCTATTTGTAGCTCTCTTCACTTCCTTTGTTCATAGCCAATTCAAGAGCGAAGAACTTGCAGCATAGGAGAGAAATACAAAGGCAACATTGTGATGTATTATTTTCATTTGCCCAGGAATTATAGCCCTCCTTTATTCATACAAAAGGTTGGAACAAATAAAATTTACTATCTTTTGTTGTATTTGGAAAGGAAAAGAGTCTTTTCTCTTGAAAGAGAATTGGAGTGGGAATCACAAGCTCTCTTTTCCATGTGAAATTTGAATGTTGAGGCAGTCTGAATTCAAGAGTTTTAATCAAGGGCTATTGAATGGCTTTGCAGGCCATTTACCTGTCTGAAACTAACTTCAATCTGTTTCTTTGCCATAGAAACACAAATGGGGGGTCCTGCTCCTCCATTTACTTCAATAAAAGTGCCTTCCCCAAAGACTTTACCGTGGCAAGCTTGCAAGGTCACTGCATGGCAGGGATGAACACCCCTCGCACTCGCTGGCTTTACACAGGGACATGCAGAAGAAGTCCTATAGCTCATTTTAATGAAAGTAGAACCAGTTCCACCTGGATGTAGCTGTTGACCATCAGCAGACTTAGCATCGGTAGAAACTTTGGCAATGCTTTATTCCAGTTATGAGTACAAAAACTCCCTTGTTATGCTTGGCCTGGTTGTCCCAAACGGAGAGTAAGACTGAATGGCACATAGGTGAAGCATTAAGAATCAGTGAACATGTACCATGGCAAAGAGGAAGCAAACCCGCAGAGCTCCAGTTCTGAGCAGCTCTAGGGTAGTGAGGACAGCATCTCTTGGGGACTGTGTTCCTCATCTTGTGCCCAGAGGCCACGGTGAGGTGTTTGGGCTCAGGACAGGATTTGGTGTGGTGCTCTGTACCCTGACCCTACTGCACAGAGGAGGGCAGGGAGGGTTCTGGCTTTGTTCTCCTTTCTTCCCCCTCCTGTCCCAAACCACCATTCTCTGCGGCAGGCTGCTTTGCTGCTCCCTGTCCAAGAGCATCTCTCAGTGGATGCTCACCCAGGGCTGCTCTGCAGAGCGAAGGCTTTACCACCAGCTCCTTGGACTGAGGGTGCTGCAATGAAAGGTCTGAGTGCTGCCCATTCCTCTTGCTTCCGCACAGCCACATTCCTCTCAAAGGCATTGTATTGTGTTGTGTGAGGAGGATGAAGCCCTAAATACAAAAATGTGCCCTAAATCAGAAATTAAAAGTGTCATGTTTGTAATGTGGGGACAGGATTCGGGAGGGAAGATCCGGTCTTTGGAGCAGGGGAGAGAAAGTGAGGGGAAAGGTGTCAATACCATGTACAAAAGGACAAAGGTAGTGTCTGTGTGAGTGGGCTTAAACGGCAGGTGGAAGAAGGCTATCTGCTGTAATGTAGCTTGTAACAAGAAAAGTCAACCTTTGAAATTCCCATGGGCACTTGTGTAACGATATGGCACATCGTACTTATTGGCAAGTCCCAGCAGTGGTTTTTAGCTGGCTGTTGAGTTCATGTTTCAGTGTGGCTGTCCTGGGGATCTGTGTGTCTCCACCACATCTGCTGAGTCTCAACCACCCTGTACTTCTTCATCAGGTCAGACCTTGTGTATGCATGGGGAGCTGGGTGCTCACAGCGGTTTCCCAGATCCTGCCAGTTCCATTGTGGGTACTTATCACAGTGCTGCTGCAGACAATATGCAGCATGTTAGTTTTGGATTTGTCTGTGTCTTGGGTACAAAAATGCAGTCATCGTCTTAAGTCTAGGAGCTTTGCTTGTGTTTCCATTGTGGCCTTTTGTATTACGGCACTTTTGCCAGAGTCCTTTGCTTTGATTCACCCTTGAGTCAAGCTTTGGTCAGCCTTTTGCCTTTCTGCACTAGCAGTTCCCTGAAAGCATCTACATTGTGGGATATCTTACTGTGGTGAGGCTGAGTATGTGTCTTTGGCAAGTGCAGTCAGGTCTAAGAGCTATGCATAGATCCATGAAGAAACCCAGAGAGATACATGCATCCTAGAGCAGCTGTATCAACTTGATATGTTGATGTCTGTAGGGCCACTGTTAATTATACAGAAAGTGCATCTAGCCAAGGCACCTCAGCACACTGGAGACATAGAAATATCAAGGCAGCTTAGTAGAGAGCGAGTTACTAAGTAAAGGGCTCATGGCAGCAGGGCAGCTAGCGCCACAAGAACTCCCAGGGAAACAGGCTCCCTGCAAAATGGATTAATGTCTGCTCTAAGGAGGGATGCTTAGTGTAGCCTGAGGTACTAAATCACTTTGAAAACCAGTCTGATGTACGCACCAGCTACTTTAATGTAAGCTAACCACAGTTAAAGTGGTTCAACAACCCAATGTAGACATGGCCTAAAGCAGTGCAATAAAATTCCCTTCTTTTCCAGGCCATTTGTGGTTGTGTTGGCAGGTAATATAATCCTAGAGGTGGAAAAATTACTGCATTGCCAACAGAAATTGGGAGGGGAAGTCAGTTAACAATATTGCTAGCTTTTTTATTGCAGAATCAGCAATTGCAATACAATTCTCTGGTTCCGGAAAAATCAAAGTGTGGACCCACAGCCTCCATCCCAGGAATACACTATCCCTGATCAGAGTTTCTTATTATTAGCATGTGAGATGCTTTTGCATAATCCATTTTACAAAGGGTTATTCTAACCTATGAAGTCTCTGTCCCTTGTTTCTCACTACGTCCCTTATTTTTCAACATATTTCAACACTAGCTATCAATGTTGGGGAAAAATAACTTCATATATTCAGCACTATATATTTATAGGTTCATAAGACTTCTAAGTGGAACTTTAATAACTTATTTAATTTCACGTTATCAGTTTTGTGATGCTTTCTGCAGGATTGTATTTTTAATTGCTTGTGCAGTTCCCCAGTGGGTTCGGTGTCAGGGTTGTTTGTCATTACAATAAATTAATTAAATGATTTCTATTAATGATTATATAATGCAAAGGAAAAAGGCATTTCTTAGCCTGGGGCACAGAGAACTAGGGATGCAGACAGTTCTGGTGTGGTAGTTGAAGACTTCCTGTTTTGCTAAGATGGAGTCAATGCATTCTCCTCTACTCCATCTTCAGACAGGACTTTCCAGGGTCTAAAGGACATTTGCTTTCCTCACCGAGAACCTTCAGATAGTTGTGAATATCATAAAAATTAAAGAATTTGGCCTAAGAAAAATAATACACGTCCTACAAACTTGTGATTTATCATTGTGAGGCAAATTGGGTGCCTTTTGTCTCTTATTTTCACACTTTAAAGTTAAAATGAGGATACTACAGTTTATAAATTCACATGAGTGTAACAACCATGTCCCATCTGTATAATATTCCATGTTATCAGTATTTCTAGAACACCCCAATGTTTATTTATAATTTTTCATTTCATCTAGTTCAGTTATCTTTGAAAGCCTACACACCTGCAACTCAAGCAAAGTACCTGCGCCGAAGTGGTCCCTGAAGCATCAGGGCATTGAGCTATCCATGCCAAAATGGCTTGATGTCTAATGCATCCTCTGTGGAAATGAAGCCAGAGAACAGTCTCTCGCAGTTACAGATATGCAAAATATTGGCAGTGGGCTTGTAGCATCTAAATCTCACTAGTTTTCTTTAAAGACTTGAAAGCCTTGTCTAGCAGACTGCTTTGCTGACCTTTCAACGAAGTAAGGGCAATTTGGGTCATTTAAACAAAATTTAATTTTGTTTTCTTAAAAGTGAGATTTGAAGTGGATCGAGGAAAAGGATGAAGGGAGCAGAGGAGAACCATAGTTACCTAAACTAAGTGATGTGTACAAACTGCCTCTCATTCCTACAATGTTAAAGTGTGTGCTGGAGTGAGAAATGAGGTCACATTTTGTTTCAGCTGTGCAGTGGGAAATTAGCCTTTCTGTATTTGTGACCAAGACCAACTATTGCTTCAGTCAGGAAATACTGCACTGAGTAAACCTAAGGAAAACATACCACTGTTTCTCCATTTAATTTTATATGAAAATGAAATCTAAAACTTTGTCAGATTCTGCAAGAAATAGCTCTAAAACTAAAAACAAAACAAAACAAAAAAACCTGAGCTGATGGCTGCCTGCGAGTTACACCACTTCTATTGATCCGTCACTAGAAGACCTTCTGTGATCACATAAGCTCATATGCTATTAACATTTCTAACCTGAGGTGTTTCATATTAAGTGGTTTCCATAATAACAAAACAGACATTGAAGTGATTTCTTAAGAGTCTGGGGGTAAGCAAACCACTGATAATTACAGTATTTGAGGTTAATTACTTGGGGCTTGCTTCCCTTCAAATGGTATACATTTTGCACTCTCCAAGTATGTCCATAAGTGGTGCAGCTAGTGAACTTAAAGCTAAACTCCTTCCTTCTGATTTATATTTTCAATTCACCCTCAGACTCATATATATATATATATATATATATATATTAAAAAGTCTGTTAGGCTAGGAGAAAGCCAGAAGAGAATGGCTGAAACAAATTAACAAGCAACCAAAAGCAGGAGGACAAAAATCCTGCCGGGTTCACAGAGCTGATGGAGAAAAAGGATGGCTAAGCCTTAATTCTTATGTGCTGTCCTTTAGACTCTACACTGAGCCTGATGTGGTAATACATCCTGACATACTAAATATAACAGTATCTATAATATGGGAAAAATCTTTTTCTGCCAGTGGTCTGTATTAGTTAAAGGCAGCAGTTGGCTCAAGATGCCTTATTGTCCTTCTGTCAGCTTTTTGGGACAGTAATGAACTTTGGTTTTGGATATTATTTCAAACAAGGGGAGCTCCCAGTATAAACCCTGAGATAGGAGCAGTCTAGTAGAAGTTGGAGGTTCTTGGTTGTGGTTCAGTGTAACATTAATTACAGGTGTGGGAGAAATAAGGTTGAACAGAAAATATAAACCAAGTCATGGATATGTTTCGTTTTATACCCTGTAAGATGTATGCAGCATGTATTACAGAATTAAGTGGGTATGTGTAGGTTTACTCATGACTGTGGCCTTATCTCTGTTCTAAAGCTTAGCTGGGGTGCAGGTTTTTTGTATGTTTACCTAGCATTACAATAAATCCGATGAGTAAGCTCATCAGCAGTATGAATAGATTCTTCTCCTGGAGTCCATCATCAGCATGGCACTCAGTCTGACCCCTCAGGGCTCTCTTGCTTCTTTTTAAACTCCCTTCTCTATTTTCACACTCAGATCATCTAGTCTTAGTGATTTGTTAGTTTAGTAATTCTACAGGTTACTTTTGAATCATGTTTGTAAGGAATAAGACTATCCATCAGGAAGAAGCATACAGCAAAACTGCAGCCAGAGGCAGCTTCCCATGAGAGATAGTCAACCTGCGGATCAGCTGCACTACCTACTTTCTGTTCACATTAGATGTGATAAAGGACATTGTCTTCAGGAGAGAGACACCCCTAGCCTTTTAACAAGTCAGAATAACTTATGCACCCTTGCATCTGAAATGCCAGAGCCACAGCTGCCAGCCAGCTATGTTGAAAGAGAAAGCAGTGTACTTCTGTGATTTGGGTGCCCAGCCTGGCTCTCAAGCACTTCCCTGTTACCCAGGGGAAAGTTGAACTGGCTGGGCTGCAAAATCCTGGATCTGCCATGCTTACTAAAGAGCTTCACCCCAGGAGGCTGTTGTTCCTAGCTAGGTGATATATGAATAACATCAGGATTTTACTGCCTGCTGTATTCACAGGACCTTAAGGTAGTGCGCAGTTCTAAAGAAAGGTTATGACTTGCAGCCAATGAAATGATGTGATCCTATTCTTCCTTTTATGTAGGTGATCAAATTTTAAAATAGGTACATTCAGGAAAATGACTACAGCAGCTAAATGCTTTCTTGTTTGACAAATGTGCGTGGCTTTGAAATTAGATGTCTGAATTTTTGACAAAGGGTGCTTGCCGCTTGGTTTTAATTGTTGCTTCTGACCAGCCAACAAAAGGTAGAACTAAGCTTTTTTCCAGTCATCTAAGGATGTTCTGACAGAAGTGCAGGTGAAGGATTGTTTTCCTTGATTTACTGGGAGCTGTACATTAACAGTTACTATTGCATGCCCCACTTGCTGATGAACTTCAAGAGGGGAGAATAAGCAATTTTCAAAGAGTTGTTGAGTTGAAACAGGAAGCAGACAAGACGGGAACTTGTTTCCCTGCAGATTGAGCATTTGCATATGGAAGTGAAATGGACCAGAAGCGTTGAACCCATATTATCAGAATTTGACTCTGTTTCACAGCTGCACGGCTGGAATATAGCTGTGGGTGACCTGACTCTAGCTACATTTGCATAGGCGTACATTCGCGGTTCATCCACTGAAATCAATATACTTTAATATAATCGAAATTCAGATCACTGCCAGAAAGATCAGACTCAGGCCCTATGGTTTCTACATACCTCCGGAGAGTCTGGCTGAGCCCATTTTTGCATGGACGTTCACCTCATATAACCTCATTACCTTCACTAGGACCACCCAAATGTAATTCAGTGAAAAGCTGGCACCACGTTTCCTGAAATTCAGTCTGTGAACTCAAGTTTCTGGGTGGATAGGCACATATTGTAATTCCCTTTCTAAAACCTGCATGTAATTCATCATGAAAACAGAAGACCTCTCTTTTTCCCCACTGGTATTTATGATCCTCTGACCCCTTTTACACAGGAATATGAGTTTGCCTTGGTGTCACCACTTAAAAACTTTCCTTCCCCACACTGGTATACACATTTTGTGTCTTTTAAAAAATAGCTAGATATATTAGCACCACTGAAGAAGGCATTATTTTTATTGTTTTGGTTTGTTTGCTGTATTTTTGGCGGTTTGTTTTGTTTTGGTTTTTTTTTTAATTAAAATTACTAAGTTTGTTGATTCTTCAGAGGAGATGAAAACTAGACCACCTTGCTTCTAATGATGATCAAATATATTTGCCCTTCCATGGCCCTATAGCTAACAAAACAGTTTAGTTAAATATTTATTTATCAGGCTTTTGTTATTAGAGTAACACATTTATAGTGATTCTAATCCACAAAAGTTGCTACTTCATAAGGTAGAAATACTGTTCCATAGCTCTCTGCACAACAAAACAAGTACATTTCTTTCAAGCAGCACAATGCGTGTTTGGAAGCAATTACTACAGTGTCACAAACAAACAACATCACTTAGCAGCTGATTACTTGCATATTACCCTTTCCATAGATTAAATGAGGGTATACCTAGCATAATCTATTTTATTTTCTCTAATTTTCCCAGCTGAATGCAATGTCCTAACAGAAGGTACTTCAGACTTTTGCACTGTGGGAAGCCAAATAATTTTACCTTTGTCTACCTACATAGATTTTTCACAACTGGTCTCCCTTTGTTGTTGTTGCAGATGCAAAGATGCACCTGTCTATTTCCCTGCTAAAGAGTGTGGGGGTTTGGTCATTTTGTTTGGTTGGTTTTGGGTTGTTTTTCGGTTTGTTTTTCCCCCTCCCCCCTCTAACTCACCAGTGTGACAGCAGAGCCCTTTGCACTAACTGGTGCCCTTTCTTGGTGGTCACAGGAAGGGTTTGCTCAGCTGAAGCATCCTCCTCCATCCCTGAGGAAGGCAGGCACTGCTGCCTGCTCCCCAGGCTGGCAGTTGGTACACAGGCCCAGGAACTATCCCAGTGTGGTAAGGTGCCTAGGCTGCTCTGGGCAGCAAAAAGAGGCAAACCAGAAGGAAACCAGCCATCAGCAAGTGTAGTTAATCCAATGGAGAGGCAAATATGTAAAAGGTGTTATGTCCCACAAAAATCAGACTCTGAAGTTTGCTGAAAACATGGATAGTCACATCCACTGATAAGTATATGACTGAAAAGAATAGACAAGCAAATATGGTAGTCTATGTCATGGACAAAATAAGGGAGAACAGGGATTCAAAGGATCTGATTGCATTTTCCTGCGGCATGCCTGCATTGTGGGTGCAAACAGCTTCACTGAGGAAGAATCTTGTTCACACCTTGCTGATGAAAGGTAGTACCATCTGCTGGGACCTTCCAGCTTGTTAACGGTAGGGAGCCCTTGCATTGCTTGAAGAGACCAGAAGTTGTACAGGGCTGACTTCCTCTCCGCTTACACATTATGCCTATTTGCCTAAGGTGCCTAGATTTCACATTTGAGAAACACAGACACAATTTTTGGTGACTGCTTTCTGCAGCTTTCCAGGGGTTTGAGGACTGGCAGAAATCCAAGCATATGCAAAGTTGTTCTGAGTGGCTTACAGAAGTGATGTATCCCAGCACTCTCAAGATCACATGTTTTGGCTATGTGAGAATAGGTGTATGTTTTCCAGTTGCATATTTCATTCTTGAAAAATTTCTATCATATTTGTAGCCCCACAAAGTCAAAAATTTGGAGACAGAAAAAAATACTGCAGTTTTGTTGTTTTGACTCTTCAAGCTGCACAAAGTCTGTTTCTGTGGTCCTGGTTCAGTTACCTAGGAAACAGCTGTAGGATGGGATTTACTTATTCTGTCTGAATAAGTGTCTGTGATATATACATGGGGCTTATCCTGCTTGTGTCTGTGGAAAATCAGTGAATGCTTTTATTACTATTAGGCTGATACCATGTATCTCCAACTACATGAAGGCAATTATTGGCACTGTTTAAATGGTTAACAAAAGTCCTCTGTAATTCCAATAAGAGAAGGGTGAAGGAAGAACTGTTCAAATATATTATCAAGCATTTATGATGTTGGGTCAGAGAGGGAAGCCACAGGAGACCACAGCTGTCCGAAGCAAATGGGGACCAGAGTCCAACTGGCCCCTTCCACAGATGATAACGGCGTACATCTGGAGCATGCTATGAGCCAGGTGGAGGGCTGCCCACGGCTCACCAAAGCCGGAGGTACAGAGAGGAACAGACGTGGGGTCAGATATCCTCGTCCAAATCATACCCCAGTAGCCAAGATAGTGAGTTTGTGAACTCGGTCAGCCCTGCCCTAGGAGCCCTGGTAAAAGGCCAGCTCTTGCAGGAGAGGATCAGGCAGGAGTCCATGTGCTCTCGTATCCTGACTGTGTTAGCTGTTACTGTACAGCATAGGGTAGGGGCTGATGTACAGGCAGTCCCCCTTCTTTCACCTTTGCCTGTGTATCCCCACCACCCCCTTCCATACACAGCATCATGCCATGTAAAAAGCCTGTGCTTCCAGGCTGGAAGATATTTTCTGATTCATTGTGGCTCCCAGTGGGAACCATCACTCTGTTGGCTCCTTGCCCTCATCTATTTCATTTATTTTTTTGACCAGAACACAATGTTTTCCCAGAGTGTCTATCCCCACATGCCCTGTGAACTTGGGGAAGGGAGAGAAGATCACCAGCCTGTTCCTTATCCCCATCCTTCCTTGCTTTCCTGAAGTTCCCAACCACAATGATCTCCACGTGGACAATCTCCACCCTTGGTGGACCAGCATCACACACCAGAACTCACACACAGTGTGTGTCCAGCCTGACACATGCTGATGTAGGTTTCATGTTTCGTACTACAGGGAAAAGTTAAATGGCAGACAGATTACAGCCCAGGCTTCATACAGATTTTTTTAAATGGATATTCAGCTCTTGTTCGTAGTCCTGGAAGAGCCCTTCCAGCTCCCAAGGGTGACTGTGTGTAGCAGAGATGCCCACGTGTGGGCTTGGAACAATGCTGCTAAGTAAGGTTTTTCACTTCTGTCTCCCATTGCAATTGTTGTAATTGGTATGAAGGCAGAGCATCTGTGTCTACTTTTAGTAGTTGTAGATCTGTGGCTGCATTGGACACCAGCAATTTCTAAATCAGGGTAGTCTCAGCTGGATTTGGGACACTCAGTCCCTGGGGCAGAAGCTACATGTCCCACTTCACAGCCTAGGTGGCCCTGCTGACATTGCACCCTGTAATCAGCTGCAAGTGCTGGACCTGCAGTAGAGGTCGGGCTTTTGGCTGTGTTACTTTAGCCAGCATGTTGAAAAGAAAATGTTGCATTTCATTAGGTTTCACGTAGATGGCACAGGGAAATTTTGTGTGAATAGAAAAGTTTTCAAAGGAATTTAGCAATTTTAATAGTTAATAAGCCTTTGATGACTAACCACTCCCACAGGGTGCACCAGGTGCACCCCATTCTAACATCATCCCAGCTGTGTTTTATATTGGTGACTTTTACCCTCCTTTCATAAGCTGTGTTGTGATGCTGCTGCTGCTAAGTGCAAAGAAGGCTGCTTGCTCTGCTCTGATTTATGCACCATGTAGTTCTGATTTTAATAGGATTAAGCAAGAGGGAAGTAAAGGCAAAATGTGGCCATTCGTTGTATTTACTGTGTGTGTATCTTTATTGTAGTGTTTTGGTATTTTATCCAAAGATCATAAAGTGCTTTACAAAGAGAGTAAAATTATGAGCCGTACTTTATGGGTGGTAAAGCTGACTCTGGTTAAGAGGAATTCGCAGTGTCACACAGAGTCAAGAGCAGGAAGAGATTCCAAGTTTTTTTAACTCTACACTCCCTCCTTTAATTGGTATATTATTTATTATAATTAATATTGGCTTTTTTTGATACTACATTAGCATAAAGTAATCCAAACCACTCTCTGAAAGAATTTTTAAAAGCAGAGGAAACTGTTAAACTCATAGCGTGAGCATACAGGAAATTAAAGCATGTAAGTGGTTTATGAATTTAACAGATGGCAATCTCTCAGCTCTTGGTATGTATGATGCTATGAGTTTTTTAGGATATTTATTTGTGGGGAATTCATTACACTACTAGTGAGGAGTATTCTTAAGAAAATCTTGCTTTTGCCTCTAGATGGCTCACCTGGAACTGCCATTGCAAAAATGTTACCCAAAAAGGAATTCCTACAGTGTATTCTCATGCTATAATGGCTTGCTTTTCCAGCAGCAATGGAGAGTCAATCATGTAAATGTATTATATCTGTGTAAAAACATTCTGCCAAATTGTTTTGCCTTTTGTAAGAACAAGAATAACAGATAGATTAGGGACAGGGCAGATTTATGAGTAAAGAAACTTTCTATTAGTCATTACCATGAGTCACATCCTAAAATATCTCAGGGAGGGCTGTCTTTCTGGCTATAATAAACACTTTCCAGGTGCAATCCTTTCTGTGGGGTAGGTGATATTTTAGGCAGTGATCAGATTGTCATCTGTCTATTGTATTTCTGCCCTTTAAATAAGAAATGGCATTTTTCTTGGGGGAGTAGGATGCAGACTACTATATGTAGTCCTAAGACTTCAAATTATATAAAAATAATTGTGTATAATTGTGTTTAACCTAGTAGCAATTAAAAAAAATACAAAAGCACTTGTAAGTGATTGGAAAAGGATAACAAATTTTCCTTCTTTTACTAAGCAATATAGTTCATACAGATTTGTAGAAGTCCAGGTTAAAGTATATATTTCTTATTATGTCCATAATAATTCACAAAGAAATGAAAAAGGACAGCTGGTGGCTGAGAACACAGTAAAACCCACCCAGCTTCCATGAGCAGAATTCAGAAAGGGCTGTCTGCACACTGAAGCTCACAGGTTTTGTGTTGTGAGAACTGCAGTGTTTAGGGGAGTCCCATCACAGCCTGCAGATACTGTGAATTCGATTTAGAGTGCTCAGGAGACACAAAACCATACAAGCAGACAGAAATGAGTGTCCTGTTCTTGGGGCTCCTGTGTACCTCACTGGAGTGTGAAATGACTTCCCCAATATTTTTATTCTATATGCTATGTGTTTTAGGGTTCTTTTCAATGGTCTCTTTAGGGCGAGATAAAAATCAACAGGAAAACTGCTTACGTCACACTATTTTTCTGTCTGCAATGGAGACTGTATTTATCCTTCATCTGCTGAACAGGAGCAGCCCCCTTTTTTTTGGCGGTGCCCCGCGCCATTCCTGCTTGCGCATTCCACCTTTGTTCTGCAGGAGGAACTCCCCTTGACGTCGATATGTATTCCACACACCAGGCGAATGCAGAGCTGGCGATCGACAGCCTCTGTGCTGCAGCCTGGGGAGAAGAATATTTCTCCAGATCGTTTCTTGCATTTTAATAGTCCTGAGAAAGTAGAAATCTCCATTTTCTGAAATGGAGAGAGTGAATAAAGGAATAAAAGAAGGGTCAGGTAATGAAGTAAGCATTAAACTAACTTGATTTTTTTTGGTAATTCTATTATTGAGTCACACCAGCATCTGAGTGACACATTACATCTTTAAAATGTAGCCTCAGGTTGCAGAGATGAGATGGATTCACCAGACACTTTAAGTGAAGAACTAGGACACACAAAGACCATGACACATGCCCAGACTTATAGGAAACTGAGAACAGGACTGAAATGTTTTGCAAAGTCTCTCCCGCCTCTCTGGTGTATGATTTTCAGGAAGAATTTTTTTAATTTATAGTCAAAACTGAGGAGGGGGGGAAACTGGAACAGTATTCCTCACTGAAACCTGGCTCCATCTCAGCTGAATTTCTTATTTGTTGTAAGATAATAATGAAAATATCATCTCCAAAATTGTCTTAAGGTGTTAAAAAGATGTTGTGCCTGAATAGCTATTATGAACTTTGATAAATGTGTGTCCTTAGAAACAACATGAATTTCTCAGGGTGGTCCCATGACGTATATCTGTGTGTCTGTGTTGTACCTCCTGGTCCCAAGTCTTTTTCTGTATATGCAGAAATCTCACCTTCTTTCCTCAGATTCTGGACTGCCAAGCTCCTCTACCCATTGACATTCACCTCAAAAAATTTAACTGTCACCTCTACCTCAACAAAGGAATGTTACACACGTTTTCCCCCATGCACACATTTCAATTCACAGTCCACAATATGAAAGATGCTAGAGTTTTGTGCCTCCCAAATGAGATGCTGAGAAACACCACCCAGAAGTGGTTGTGCTTTTTTTGTGTGTGTGGTTTGTTTTTTGGTTTTGGTTTTTTTTTTTCCTCTGGTGGTGGGAGCTCCACTGAGATGTGAGCTACAGAGCCCACTTAATATTTGTGGTCTTTTCTGCTTGCTCAGGTCTCTAAGTTACAGTAAGACTGAGGTAGGCTCCACCTGGAGGAGCAACAACTTTAGGAGAGACCATTTATTAGACGAAATTTTACCTCTTCCCCCATTCTCCCCGAGAAAGCATCAAACCTGAAATCAGCCCAACCCTACTGCTCCTTGAGGCATTTGTCACAGTTCAGCACAACTAGCAAACCTGGCTCAAGAAAAGCCCAGAGCTGCAGTAACACAGAAACCAAATATGTGCTGTCGGGTTGTCATGTGGAAGGGAGGATCCCTTTAGGTCAAGGGCAAGGGCAACAGCTGAGCAGAGATGTGAGTGCCGCCGCTGTCGCTACTGTGCCTTTTGTATGTACATAAAAGTTTGGTTTCCAGGGGTTTGCAGGCACAAACATCCTCCTGACACCCAAAGAAATAATCAGAAATAAATAACTCATGAAGCTGTTGATAATAAAGCCAGAGAATGGCCATTCATAGAAATATGTGCTACATCACTCCTCCTGACTGCATGGTGATTAGTCACTATTTCCCTTCTCTTGCCTTTTATTCTTTTGATTATCTTTGCTCAGGGATCCCTTAAACACTTTCCACCTAATTTTAGGTACATTTTTGTTTGAAATGCTAGATCTTGGAAAAAGCCCTTTTCAATAAGAGTATTTCCTATAAGTAGGTCACTGCAGTAAAGGGGTTAGACGTGCAGCCTTTGCTGGCAAGATACTTTGCTTTCTAGAGCACTTAATGCTGCTTTACAAAAAAAAAAAAAAAAAAAAAAGAAAGAAAGAAAAGATACCCATTTGTTGACCTTTGTCTGGTGCTGGGTAAAGTGTCTTTCTGACCAGCTCAAGAGAGAGACATTAAACCAGTGATGTATAGAACTATATTTATACTCTGAATAAATAGACTAAAAATATCCCTTCAAACAGGGTAAGCTGTAATTTTAAATTGTAGCACTTCTAAAGAGCTTTCACTGATATCGGACACTCCCAGGCTCCAAGCAGGACGGCACTGCATTTTAATCAAATAACTGTGAAACCATTGCCACAAAATTGCAACCAAAATGTTTGTGTAATGTTATGTAGCTACGGAAACAAACTTGGCCTTCTAGAATTACCCTATTAACTCGTTCATAGCAATGGGCTCATTGCAGGGTTTTGGCAGAGTTGCATTTTAGGCTGTGCAACTTCTCCCCTTGCCCCAAAAATGAGTAAACCCCCTGCAGATTCCAGAATGGGCAGGCATGAAGTGGTATCGGGACCCGATTAACTTTAGATTGATTAAGGACAGAGCAAATTCCTACTTTACCATTAACAGCTGGGACTGGTAAATCAAAGGTTTGTGAATGCCTGCAAATGCCACATGGTGTTTATAATGGTATTTCTCAATTATTTTATTATACAATCTTTCTTTTCAGACCCACTTTATTTCAGTTCTAGCTGCTCAGGATGCAAGTAAAGATACAACCTTTTGGTTACTAAATATTATGCACCTCAGAAAGCATGACTCTGAGGTTAATAGATTTTTTAAAAAATATTAATTACATTTAAAATAATATATTTACAGAGGCTTACTTGTGTTCTTCCCTACTAAGCTCTGTTTAGGATTTATCAGGAACTACTGATATCCAGGAGTGCTCAGGGATCAGGAGGTCTCTCCACCCTTTTCCTTCTCCTCCTCCTCCACCCCCTCAAATTTTTGGTGACAAAACACCAAAAGTATTTGTGTGGACTGTACTGTCTTGCCTTACAGTCTCCCTAAAACAGGACAGTTTAGTACAGAGTATTCATTTGCTCTGTGAAAAAAAAGAAAATATTAAATGATATGTTAATTTTCTGCTGGGGATAACACAGGGTTACATTTTAGATGAAAGCCACTCTTTATGTACCAATAACCAGTTATCAAAAGCTAGATATTCTACAACTCTGTCATGCTGGAGAGGAGTTTCAATATTATTCTGTCATTTTTTTCTCTTTTTTTAATCTGACTGAAATTTTCCTGTATGGAGCTGGAAGGCAGAAGAAAATTTCATGTTGGTGAGAGAATAATTTTGCATGCTGCTTATTTAATGAATCTGTTTTGGAGATGAAGAATATCCAGGCTCTAGAGTGGTGGCCGTGGTGGCCATGGTGGCGCTCCCACAGGCACATGGGGAAGGGCAGCAAGGTCCCAGCCCTGTCTGGCCAGCTCCCAGGGAACTTGTCTTGGCTGAGAGGTGGAGGGGGCTAGCAGCTTTTGATGATCAGGGACTGCCTCTTGTTACTAAGCTTCCAAGAGAAGCACCAAGCATGGGTAACCTTTTGGTCACAGAGCAAGCTATGAAACTCAAAGCAACCCTCAGGCTTATTTTCAGTCCTCTTTTTTCATCATCCATTGCAGGCTGTCTTTCTGTTACTTGCAAAGGGTATGGATGTAGCTGGCTAAACTCTTTATGACCAACTCACCTTGTGATAGAACCTTGCTAAATCATCTTCTTTCAGTAGACAGAGGTAGTAACATGCAGAGTCTTTACCAGAGACAACTCTTCAGGTAACGTGAAGGGTCACAAGGCTCCACCGTCCACTGCTGTCCTCAGAGGACTGTGTTCATGTCATCCCTTCTGCTGTAGCCTTAAGCAAATGTCAGAGAAAAAGTGTTTGGTTATACTTATTTCCTATCTCAAGAGAGTAGGGAGTAGTATAGAAGCCTTCTCTCTTTCTCTCCCAGCAATACAAATATCAAACATCACAGAAAGCCTCTGGAAAACAGGGCATACCTGGGGAAAGCAAGCTTCTGCAGAAGTTCTGCAGATGGGGAGGCACGAGAAACCTTTTGCAGAGCATCACAAAGGGATCCAAAAAACCATCTGTTAGCTGCAGCCCTTACAATTGTACTCTGAACTCACGGTGTTGTTATCTGACAGATACTGTAGTACTTGTCTCTTTACACATGCCAATCCTGCCAGGGAAGGGAGACTTAGAGAGGACTATGGGTAATTCCACATCGGGATCAGGCAAGCCTCATCTGAGACAGGGGCTCATGACATTTATTCAATGCCCAGCTCTGCCTGCCCTCCCAGCCAGGTCAGAGTCCTGTCAGGAAGGTGAGTGCACTGCGAGGACATGGCCATTTGTCCACAGGCAGCTGAGAAGAGACCCGTGTAGTGAGAGCTGAAAGCAAAAGTCAGGGGAGCTGCAGTAAGACCTAAGATGGCCAATACCCAGCAAGATTTAAATTTCTCTACTCTCTTTTCTGAATCTGTCTTTCTCATTTCTGCCAGCAGCAAGAATCAACCACAGTTAATGTTTAAAACTGGAAGAAATTAAACATTTCGCTCTTGGGTGGGAGTCAGAGAACTTGAAGATGCATGTTGCTCAGAACCCAATGAAAGAGCTCTCCACACAGTGCTGATACCAAAGTCCAGCAGTGCTGATAAAGGGCCATAAACTTCAGCATGCTTTGAATACGAATGTGCTCTAAATATAAATATTTACCTCTTCCATTTTAGATGTGGAAATCCAACAAGTGGGTCATGATCCAGAAATAGTGTGAGAAAAATGAGTTGTTCATGATAGTTAGAAAGGACGTGTGTTTATGGTCTTCACAAATTTGTATTGACCAGTCATAAAACTACAGTCCCCCCAAAAATGTGTAAGCCTGCCAATTTCATATGGAAAATATGAAGACTTAGACACTGACATGAAGACTGTTTTGTAATGCTGAAGTTAAGCATTAATGCCAAATCAAATCATTCAGTTCTGAATCAGGTTCCCAAAAACTAAGAGATTGGCTTATGGTCTTTTTACTCTTTTTTTAACATAAAGACTGTAAAGGTTATTGTCTTCTTATTATGGAGTCTAAAATTCAGATTCTCAAGCTTCCTCTGCAGCCATGAGAACCAGAAGCTTATCTTTCCAAATGTGTAATCTGAGATTCTCATCATAAATCTAGGATTTTAGACCTTAAAGAAAACATGAAATATTGTGTCAGATTTATGATAAAATCACAAAAGCTGGCAGTGCTGCTTAAGCCTGCATTTTCTCAGCTTTCCTATGAACACAAATTACAGGATGTTCCTAAGGTTTTCTTGGAAAGGAGAACTATGCCAGGAGAATGCTGCACCATTTACAATGGTAATATTCAGACTGGTTGTTGATTTCTAAATTGGTTGTTAGTCTCAATAAATAACATACTGAAAGTCTGATTTTTTTGGAAGACTTGAACATCTGCAATTGCCATTGACTTCAGACAGAGTTTTGCCTCTCAAAATCACACTCAGACCAACTTGGGTTTTTTTAATAAGGACATCAGAATAACTGTACTGAACCAGACCAAAAGTCCCTCTAGCCCATTTTCTATTTCTGACAGCGGTCAGTAACCTCACTGAGAGAGCAGGGCAGGCTCTCTCTTCCAGCACTCTTCTGCACCCTTTCAGCCTCCAGAAACAAACAGACCAGGAACTTTCTGAGCCACAACATCACCAATGTAATTTCCAGCCCCTGATGGATTGTTCTTATATCAGCATCCTTGTAAACTTTAAGCATCTTGTATTGTACATTGTGTGAAGAACCTGCTTTGGTGTTCTGAGTAGGCAAAAAGATGACCTATCTCTATCACAGAAGGCATGTCAGGATTCACAGGTTCACTGCTAACTCTCCTGGAGCTTTGTGGTGAAGATCATTTAAGCAAATACTAATTTTTCACACATGGGCTGGATTCCCTTTGGACCAGAGGATGATTAGAGTTATGACATCTTCCACATGGTTTTTGAAATCACATCTGTATCTTCAGCAGCCATGCTCATCTTCCTTCCCACATGTCTGCTCTCTATTATGTTGGCATCTAGAAACGCTTACCAGATGCAAGCACAGTATGTACCAAGAAAGAAAAGAATTATGTAGAAATTCTGTGAGAGAACCAAATGAAATTCTTTCTTGGACTTACCCACCCCAGAAATTCTGGAGACAGATGCCTTAAAAGTAAATCTAGGGTATTTCTTACTTATGAAAGAGCTAGTTTGTGCTGTCATGTTTCACAAATGAGAAAAACTCAAAGAAATTGGAGATAAGCAGCGGATACCACCCCCTAGAGATATCTGAATATTGTTTGCCAGTCCTACAGCCTCTGATGAGTCTCTTCAGCAGGGTTCCTTGTGAATATCCACCACAAACCCAGCCCTTTGGCCGTGTTCACCCAACCCTACCAAGACACGAAAATATATAAAAGAGAGCTGATTACAAAATTAACTGCCAGGACACATTTTATTCTTAAGAGCTCCATTTCTGAGCAGTTTTAGTCTCTAAGAGGGGTATCCTCATACGGCATTCTCTGCTATGCCTGGCCTAGGAGCAAATCTTGCCTGGGGCCCACAGAGGTCTTGGGCAGAAGCAGCTTCCTGTGCTCCTGCTGAAGAGCTGCCCTTCTTCCCATTCCCTTGGGGACCAGTGACAGCAAGATGTCATGGTTCACAGCATGGAAACAGCATCCTGAAATGGGTTGGGATTGCTGTACTGGGACAGGCACACTGCCCAGAGCAGAGCACATCTCTGTGAAAATTAGTAGATCTCAATAAAGCTACTGGATGGGCCTTGGTAAAAGTTAAGTAGTGTTGCTCCCAGGTGCTGGAGGGGTGGCATCTCCTGGTTCTGTGCCATCAGCTGTCTTCTGCTTTAGGCCTTCTTTGGCTTTCTTGATACCTTTCTTCTTTAGGCTTTCTTGGCAGCTTTCCCTTCAGTCAAAGGCAAGCTGGAATCATCAGCATGGCTGGTGTGGGTAGATTTGTGACACCTCAAATGAGGCATCAATAGTCCTTCAAGGCTTTCTATACACCCAGTAGAGAAAAGGTCACTCGACCAGAGGATGCCTCAGAGTAGCAGCCAAAGGTCATGCATATAAATAGCCTTGGCTCCTTGGTGTCCGAAGCCCACATTTGACTTACTTTTGGCAGGAAAAAAGTACAGTTTATCCTGTTGATTAAAAGAAGCTATCTTACAGTGGAAACATCGTTAATGGGCTGTGAGCATGGTGCTGCTGTAACCTACTACAAACCCATCCCTGTGCAATTTACAACCAGGTCAGGAGAACTTGCTTTAAAAACAAGTACAGTCTGTAGGGTATTGGGCCATTTCATTCCCAGATGGCAATACAGCAGTTCATGTAAGCTTTCAAAATCCTTTTGCAAGGACTGAAGAGACTAATTTCTGTGAGTACCTTGACTTCCAGTTTTTGTCAGTGCCTGTGAACATAAGGGAGGGGTCTGAGTATTTAACAGATCCTGGTAGCATTTTATTCATTACATTTATTACATGAAAGTAAGGGTTTGTCATGTAGACAGAACACACCTTCTAACGTAATCACTCTGGGACATTTGATCACATCATTCTCATTGTTTTGTTCCAGAGGCTGGATTTATTTTATGTGGAGGTGAGAGAAATGGTTGTTTGCAATGAAAGCTTGATTGCCTAGGACTAGAACCCAAGAAGGTCATAGATTTGCATGATTAAGATGCAAATTTACAGCTTCTCCTGTTATTTGTTTACAGTAGGATTGTTGCTTCTTTTCCTAGGGTTGTTGAAACTACAAAGTTGCCCAAGTTATTACCCTCCCTTTACACCTGCCACACTGTGATTATCTCTTTGAAGAAAATCTTTCAAAGAACATTACACATAGATACTTTTTGCTCTGGGATTTAGGAAACTGCTTTAGGCCAACAGATCAATACCTGGCTGTGAGGCTGGTGTCACTGGCAGAATTTTGGCTTTTTGATCATGGGTCGGTCTACACATCACAAGGCCTGCTGGCAACAGATAGGCCAATGGCATCCTGGTTTGTATCAGGAATAGTGTGTCCATCAGGACTAGGGAAGGTACTGTCCCCTTGTACTTGGCCCTGGTGAGGCCGCACCTCGAATACTGTGTTCAGTTTTGGGCCCCTCACTACAAGAAAGACATTGAGGTGCTGGAGCGTGTCCAGAGAAGGGCAATGAAGCTGGTGAAGGGTCTGGAGAGCAACTCTTACGAGGAGCGGCTGAGGGAACTGGGGTTGTTTAGCCTGGAGAAGAAGAGGCTGAGGGGAGACCTTATCGCTCTCTACAACTACCTGAAAGGAAGTTGTTGTGAGGTGGGTGTTGACCTCTTCTCCCAAGTAACAAGTGATAAGACAGGAGGAAATGGCTTCAAGTTACACTAGGGGAGGTTTAGATTGGATATTAAAAAAACTTATTCACCAAAAGGGTTGTCAGGCATTGGAACAGGCTGCCCAGGGAAGTGGTGGAGTCATCATCCTTGGAGGTATTTAAAAGATGTGTAGTTGTGGTACTTAGGGACATGGTTTAGGGGTGGACTAGGCTAGGCTAATGATTGGACTTGATGATCTTAAAGGTCTTTTACAACCTAAAAAATTCTATGATTATATGAAACATCCTGCAGCTCCTCTCTGAGACTGATATATTTTTAGTATCACATGCTGTTTTGGGCAGCCACCACCACCACACTGTGCACCTAGGAAAGTGTAATTACCTAGTCTGTGAATCCTGCATAGGATAGGAGTCAAGACACTGTGAAGACACTGGCATTTCTTGTACTGCACAGTATCAGAATTTTAAATAAGAAGAGAAAATGTCACCAGAGGAGCTGTGTCTAGTGTCTCGGCTATCTACATAGGTTGTATGAGACTATATTTGATTCTCTCTTGAATTTATGTTCCCATGCTACCTCTTTTGAAGTGAAATGTTGACCTTGGTTATGATTCTTAGCCTCAAATTACAGAGCTTATATTCTTAAAATCTGAAAAATACACGTTGAATATATAGTCACAGGCAAGCTGCTAGTTGTTGATTCCACACTAAACCTACACCAGATAGCACCCCTGTGGGTCAGTATCAATGACTCATAACCACAAGCCCTGGACTGCAGTGCTGAACAGCTATAACTTGAAAGTTGTTTACTTAAACTGTTCCTCTTCCATCTGGCAAAATGGCAAAATGTTCAGCCCAAGAGACGTGGAATGGGGAAACTTTTGTATTCTCTTGTGGATGAGCTACAACACTATGTAGTATTGTACATCAGCTGTGAGGACTTGTAGTGATCCTGGAGTTCATGGTTTATTAAAGATTGCCAAAGAAAATGCCTGAAGTGCTGTTTATCTGCCATAAATTATTTCAAGCGCTTTTACTAGTGCTGTAGAACTAATGTTCTATGTAATATTTTAATATAAATATTGTATATATTGCTAGTAGCTTGAATAGAAGAAGTGCATTCGAAAATTCTGGAACTCTTACAAAGGTAGCTTTTATTTCAGGAATCTGAATTAAATAAAATTTAATTGATTCATTTAAAGTGTTTGCTATAGATATATTTAAGTATGACTTAGATGTCTGTAAATGCATAACAAAGAGGCAAAGGCTGCTACTGAAATTAAATTTTTAAACGCAGTGGCCAGTAACAATTGTTTTTCCAACATTTGTTCCTCCTCATCAGGAGTCTGTGAAAAAAAGACACAAAATGCATGGGGAGAAATTCCCAGTTCTAGTGATTTCACAGAAAAAGTATAAAACATCAGAAGAGCAATGAATTATTTATTAAAAACAAAATTGAATTTTCAGTTCCTGCAATTTCCAGTAAAAGATAAGATAGAAAATGATATCATTCTTAAAAAAAAAAAAAGCTGATGTGTGTTAACCAGCTTTTTTCTTTCAATATTGACACCTGCCTTGGGCACAGATCCTCTAAACACTTGCTGTGATTTTAACTTCGAGCATAAAACCAGTCGCAAAATCTCCCTAATGGGATTATTCACATGCTTACAGTTAGGAACACAAACATGTTTCCAGGCCCATGCATCTTCTGAAAAAGGGAATTCGAGGTCTTGAATCAAGACTATATTTTCTCTTGTGTGGCTGAGGTAATTAGTGCTAGATTGCCGTTCTGGGAAAACCATCTATAGAGTTATTTCCAACATAATTTAAATTGTAGGTCTTATTTTTCTTGTTCTATGGTCCTTCATGAATATTACCATATGATAACAGTGTTGCACATGAATGTCAGTAAGAAAATGACATGGCCATAAAAATAAGCTTTGCTTGTTTGTAGCTCTTTGCTGCACAAAAAGCACATCCATCTTAGTGCGTAAGAAACTGCTATCTTAGATATTGTCCAAAATAAATTCTAAATACCATTCTTCCGTTTGTGCCAGTCGGGTGATTAGTAGCATGAGAGCTGTAAATCAGCACAAAATGTTATTTCCAGTGAGAAATACTTACAAAGTTGCTTGGTTATGGCTGCTTTGAGGCTACTCACTAGTGAGTGCCAACACTGGCAAATTAAAGAGAGACTGATTAAAAAGGGAGGCTTTACTCCTTGCTTGAGAGACAGCACTCAGTTTGGGAGTTGCTCTATATTGGGGTTCCAGTCAAGAGACCCCAAAGCTTAGGTTTAAGACCCACAAGGTGCCATCATGCATGATGAAGTTCTTAGCAGAACATTTCCACAGTTCCTGAATTTTTACATAATACTTACTGTCTTCCAGCAAAATTTCTGCTTTTGAAGGGCGAAAAAATAAAGATACCTAGAAGATGATGTTGTCAAGTAAAAACCAGTTATAATCTTCCCTCATGGGTGAAAGGAACTCCCAGTATCATCTGTTGGCTTACAGTTTATACTAAGTTGCAAAAGTTACAGGGTGGCACTGATACTAGAAGAGGACACCAATATGTTCTAAGGAATATTTTTATTTGTCAGTCAAAGTTGGCTTCAAGAAATTGTTATCAAAGAAGGGAAAGCTAAAATTGCCACTGCTTTTTAGTGGAGACCACTG
Source organism: Phalacrocorax aristotelis (assembly GCF_949628215.1). Lineage (NCBI taxonomy): Eukaryota > Metazoa > Chordata > Aves > Suliformes > Phalacrocoracidae > Phalacrocorax > Phalacrocorax aristotelis. Next base: position 20,137,612 of record NC_134282.1, on the reverse strand, counting down.
GCCTGTAAACTTGTATGTGAAAGGCAGTGACATAAGACTTTTCCCAAGGCTTTTTGTGTATATTGCTTCCTTCTGGTTGTGCAAGGCGGACCCCTCCCTGGTGTTGTGCATCCCGTTGGAGATGCCTGCACTCCCACGCTCACTGTGGGGAGCCCGGCAGTCAGGCATGGGGTCTGGTCTCTGTGGGGAGGAGGGAACCTGAAGGGCTCTTTGGTGATGGTGTCCACATATTTTGCTGAGACTCCTTGCATAGTTTTTTCATTACATGACTGCCCTAAGCATGATAGAAAAATTGTTCTCTGGGAAAAAATTCTGCAGGATTGAAAGAGTTTTCTTTATATTGGAATTGGAATGGAAAACATTTCTGAACTCTTGCCCACTTAAAGTATTTAAAAGTCTGTTTGAATATTTTATTTTCAGTCATAGCAATACAAAATAGGTCCTATGGTTTGTCCCATAATTCCTACTTCTCAGATCATTTATTAAATATATAAGCATAATAGTTTGATTGGATCAATTTTTGCCATTTATCACGTAACATTTGATTATTAATTACCTATAACTTACTTTCTCTGAAAATAAATTAATTGAGTTAATATTTGTTAAAAACAACAACTGGGACAAAAAGATTATTTTAGAATTTAGGTAAGTGTTGTATATATTATACATCTCACTGGGACTTGACATAGTGCAGGTAGAGCAATATTTTGTATTCTATAATGGGATTGGTTATTTTGTTTAGGAAAGGACATAAAACAAGAAACTGAGTGAGTATTTCCCTATCCTCTTCAAGAAGATTTCTATTTAAGCACTAAATTTCCTTCTCTTTGTATTTCTTCTAAATGATTCTCCAAATCAACAGTTTCATTACTCTGATAAATGTGTTTTTCCACCTGAAGATGGTTTTTCCTCTTTTAGCCTGCTTTTTATGTGGTGGTTTGTTACCAAGACATACACAATGTCTTAATCAGTACAAAACACCCTCTAGGCAATGAGAGACCACAAGAAAGTGCAGCATCATTAAGCTGAATTACAGACAAGCACTTAAGGAGACAAAAAAGTATTTTGTTACTGTAAAGGTTTACTTTTCTGTTGCTATTATGATTGAAAATGTTTACAAAGCAAGCATGGTACTGTGGTCGCAGAAGAAGGAGGCTGGGGAAAGTGTTCTAGTTGAATGGCAGCCAGTGGAATGGCAGCAAACTTCTGCTGCATATTGAAAAATGGGTTGGGAGTTGAAAACCTGAGATCTGCTCCTTGTGTGTCTGGAGAGCCACTGAGACACAGTCAGCTCACAGAGTTCTGACAGGCAGCTCCAGCTTGGGGCTGAGGAGGAAGCAGCCGCTCAAAGACTGAACAAGAAATGCAGTTTCCCTGTGGTCTGAAAATATTAGGGTAAACTCACAGATGAGAAATTGAACGTTGGTCACCTAAGAGAAGTGTACAGGTCCCCAGGGACACCTTACAGATAGATAAGTGATTTCTACTTTAAATACACAATTGCCTCCTTCTGTTTTCTCTATTTCTAAAGAGCTCTTACTTAGCTATTGAATATTAATAGCTGTGATGATTTCTATTGAAGTAATTTGAAAAAGTCATCAACCCTCCTGTAAAAAGTTGTTTGTCTGATTTCTGACATCCTCCTAATCAAGTTTTCCTTTCCTGTTAGTTAAAAAAAAATAAATTATGCAGTTCATCCAAAATTCCTGTGACAGAGCACACATGTATCATCCTTCCTCATCTGTCTGTCTTTCTGCCAGGATTGTATATGAACACCTTCCTTATAATATTGAAGAGCAATATTGAAATCCCTACTTCAGTTGAGATAGTCCTTGGCTCATGTATCTTGGTGGGAGATTAGCCTTCTGCTCAGGCTAGGATCATATATTTAATCTTTATGGTTTGCAGCTGGCAAAATTATTTAGAGCAACAAAATACTGAGTAACTTTCAAGATAATCTTAAGCAAAGCACAAAGCTTTTCTGTGAACTAAAGCCTTCTTTTGTCTTTAAGGTTGCATAGCTGAAGAGAAAAGATGTCTTCATAAACAAGAAAAATCACCTAACAACAAAAAGTGTTTTATTCTAGCCCTCTTCCCCTCTGCAAAAATATGTGGACAATGGCTCATATATGTGCTGGGCACACACTTGAATTCCTCACGCAAAGAAATCAAATGCCTATTTTTAAAATGATCAGGGATGCATCCATTTTGCTAACTGCATGTAAACCACATTGTCCTGTTTGTGTAGAGAGTGCAATTGCATGTTGCATTGCTTGTGAATTTATAGAGGCAGATCCTTAATGGAAATTGAATGGCTGGATAAGACTTCTGGGTGAGTCTTTCAAAACTGTTTAGCATTGGCTTAACTTTGCTTCAGTTGACTGAAATCCAAGAATTCATTATTGACTTACAGGAGACCAAATTAGGCTTGTGATGAATGCTTTGGAGAATACTTTTTTTCCTCCATCATCACACACAAATTGTGTTCCAAAACCAACTAGTAGCCCAAAGTGTGTTGAAAGCTGTGTCTATGCACACAGGTGTAGACCCTCCTCTTCACTTTTGTTGATTACATTGCATTATGATCAGCTGCAAATTTTTTCTTCTCATCAGTTAATGACCCTACACCACACTCCCAGTTCCTTTCAAGTTCCCTTCCTGGTGAAGGAGCAATCACTGGCATGAAGTCTGTCTGGGCAAACCTACAAAAGCATGGATTCATTAGGGGAGGAGTGGAGCTAAATGGGTTTTATCCGCGCATTAGCACTGGTGTAATACCTGCTCCTGGGAAAACTCCTTTACACATTTATTTACTCCTAGTCTAGAACTAGAGATAGTCAGGGAGTGTGCAGGAGATTTCCCAGTTGAGGAAATCTTACATACAGTGTGTAAAGAGCCACAGAAAGCAAATCCTTCTGCTGCCTGCATTGCTGCCTGTGCCCTGGATGTTGCAGGCCCCGGTCTAAATGATTACAAAGCTCTGACCATAATTGAATGCTTGCTTACACATACAGCCATGTACTTTAGAAGACATACACGTAAATACTTTTTGATTATAAAGAACTTGATATAAACAACTGTAGTTGCTGTACTACTGGTAGTTAACCAACAGGGAGGAGATCTTTGTTGGTCTTCCTTGACACAAGAGGTGGCCCATAAAACAAACTGTTAAGCTACAATTCTTGCTGTGAAAATGTTTCAATTCTCTCTGACTAGGGAATGCAGCACAAGAAGGACTGAAATGCACTTTGGATCCAAATGCAAGCACAATTGTCCTTACCTCTCAGCCTCACAAGGTATGGCATTTTTTTCAGATTAGTTTGTAAAAGTGAGTTGGCTTAACAATATGATCTGAAGGATCTACAATGTATTAGGGCTGTCGATGTTGCTAAATATCAGAATTAGAATGAAATAACTTAGTTTCCGTAAATTATGAAGTCAGGGAGACCCCAACAGGGTTTTGTTATTTTAAAATCCTCCTTTTTATCTGAACTTTGTTTTTCTATTCTGTTTCTGCCACTTTGAAATGGATGAGGCATGGTGAGAAAGAGGACAGGACAGGTCCCATTCAACTAGGCATTCTGCTGGTCAATGCAAACTGGAATTTGTGTCAAAGTCACGGGAAAGGTCAATGACCTAATTTGTTTTCCTGCTCTCAGAAGAGCACTTCATGTACTCTAGAAAGATGGGAGAAAAAGGCTCAACTGTTATGAGCGATGTCCAGCACTATGAATGAACTGTTCCGTGTCATCCACCAAACCATTGTGCAGAAAGTCTCTCCTTTTCTACAGCTATGACTATGACAAGCCTTCAGATCTCACTGCAGCCATTACCATTAATCCCTCAAAAGCAATACAATGCACTAAAAGGTTATGGTTCCATAAGGAAGCCTGGAACAACAAAATACCTGTTTAGCAACTTACTTCCTCAGTACATTATTCATATCAGGATATGACCTGGTCTAGGTAAAGTAGATGTACTTACAGAGCAACACAATGAAAATTCCTCCCAATTCTAGAGGAATTTGCTGGCATTTAGACCAAGGAAGAGAGCGAACACCTTGAGGATCTCCTAAAATTCTCTGAAGTTTGTACATATTTCTCCTGTAAATCTAGCCTGATGTAAACAAAAGCGGCTCAGTCTGTAACTCGGTAGTTCTTCAGATTTAAGATCAGTTGCCCACAGGATCTAAAAAGAAGGCTTAGCACTGTCAGCCTGGCAGAAACTCAGACACCAGGATTAACCCTCACTGCACTTATCACGCTCCCATGCTTGAATAGCATTAGAGTGAGGTAAAAAGTAAGAAAATGCCCAAATCCTCCAGTATTCAGGTTGTAGGCAATATCTGTGCCTGCCTCTGAGATGGGTTATTGCTTTCTCAGCACATTCTCCCTCAGGAAGGAGTCCGGATTTAGCACCATCCTGCATCCATATATCCCCTGAAATGTACAAGGATGGGAGAATGGTAGATCACATAAAGCATAAAACTCTCTGTTTTAGAGCAGATTCTGGCAACTTTTCACTGCTGGTTAGCCCGACTGTGATTTTCCTTCCTGGTTCAGGGACTGAACCTAGCAGTAGAAAGCTAGTGGGAGCTAGGAGATGCTGCTCCTCAGTGGGTCTGTGGTCGCTCACTGTTGCACCAGGAGGGAGCTGCCCACCCACCCCAGCTCGGGGTGCCCATCTGGGGAGGCCCAGCTCCCAGACTTGCCGCATGCCACCTGCGACAGGCATTGCTGACTCCCATGCCAGAGCCCTGTCTGGCTCCCAGGGCGCCTGCCTTTCCTCCTTACCCTCGCACAGCAGTAACACCTGATCTCACTCCCGGGGAGATGATTTTGGAAGCAGGAGTTGCCTCAGGAAGCACAAAAGGTTTGGTTTAAATATACGATGAAAGAAAAAATAGCAGCATTTTTTCTAGTGTGAGAAGAAATGTCTTAAGAAAAGAGGTTTTGTTTTCTCCTAAAGCATTGGCCTCTCTCCCTCTAAGGCTTGGCTGGCATCAGACAGAGGCGCCATGGTGAGGAATTAATTGAGGTGGTTCATCTCAACCCCAATAGAAAGCTGATCCCATTAATTTCTTTTTTTTAACCTACATGAAATTTGTTCAGCTTATCCTGTTTGGTAATCCAGACTTAGCAAAGACGTTTAGGAAGGACTTGGCTAATAAGTGACACTTTCAGTTCAATGAAGTCTTGAGTACACTGGTGTGGCAAGTCTGTATGTTTCTTTATGCTCAAACATTTCAAGAACTTTCTTTTTCCCTTTTGGCTGATGTTTCTTCCTCCAGTTAGATGTATCTTTCCAGATTTCTTGTCCTAAGACCATCACTCATAGCATTGTATAGAAGTTTGTTTTCAAACTTCGTTAAACAAACCTGCATGGAAGCGTTGTTTTTTAGAGCCAGTCATTTCCATAGATATCAGAAAGCTGACTGAGAAACCATTAGCATAAAATGCTTAAAATAACCTTTCTTTAGTGCACTCATTAAGCCTTCAGTACTTTTAATTGTATATATTATATTAGCATGTGAATGTGCGGCTGTGTCCTTCGTTTCCTCATGAACTTTTCGTTAACTCTGTACATGTTTTTCATTTCTTTGTTCCTTTTGGAAGGAGAACAGTAAGCTGCAAAGAAGTGGTATGACATAGAATAAAATGTCTCTTTACATCAAGGGATTGCATCAACTCCTGCATGCAGTTTGTTTTTAGTTTTCCAGAAGTGTAGTTACTAGGGCATTCCCTAAGTATTAGGTAGCATTGAAGTGGATTGAGCCAAAACAATTCAAAGTGGCAAGTATCTGCTCTTGAAACATATGCCTGAAGGCAATGAAGCTCCTGAGGGCCAATGTTACTATCATTCCCAGAAGGCGTAGGAGTCAGAAAGGCTCAGGAGCGCCAGCCCTGACAGGAGGAAGCCTGGGTGTCTTCAGGAACTGCCCACATTACGGAGGGTTCCCCTGCTTGCCAGACTGGGCACCCTTTGCAAGAATTGCTTAGTAGCCCATGGAGAAAAGCCCCTGGAGTGCACAAAGGGAGGAAACAGCACCTTCCGTCACAGAGCGTGTCACAGACCTGGGAATATTAGCTAGCAGTTCAAGGCAGGTCTTTGGCAACTTGGGCTAATTAGAAACGTGGTGTATTGACTTTGCTGTTAGACACCCCAGCTTTTGCCATTTTAGGGACATGCTTTTCTCTAGCATCAGTATAGCTCACAGTCTGTTTCTCGAATTGGGTGTTGTTTGCCATCTGTGAGATTACGTATTTATGTAGATAGATTAAATAGCTCACTCTGACACACTGCTTCCATTTCTATTGTGCTAGTTTATAAATTTACATGGTTACAACATTCTCTAATTCAGTGTTAAGAATAACATCTTCAGACACAGACGTTAGTAATATTAACTCCTGCCTCCCCAAGTATGGCAAGCAACTATTAGTAGCATTAGTATTCTATTAGCAGACATTTCACAGAGAATGAAATTCACTTAAATTAGAGCTGACTGAAAAAGGTAATACATGCATTAAATATTAATATAGTTTTCTCACAAAAATATTCAGGGGACACATCAGAATTGTCATTTAGCTTTCCCTCTGTTTGTGGAATATCTGTGATCATAATTTTCTCCCATTCATTCCTTATTTAATGAATTGATTATGAATATTTGAAAGTCAAGCTGTGCTGCTTAGTTGTTATTCATCAGAGAAGTCACACAGTACTTTTTACATATTCAAGCATTTATGAAGCGGATCCTCACATGTGCCAGCTTAAAATTTTGTTCCCACAAATTCTCTGTGATGCAGCTTTGAAACTTCTGTTTTAAGAACAGTTGGACACAAATGACTTCTAAAAGTTATAGGAATTCTGCATTTTGGGGTGAATTCAGCAACACAGATTCTACCAGATGCAAGCATCCACGTGTAGGACTGACTTAACAAAACAGAAATGTTTGAAAGTTGAGTTATACTCTGTTTTTTAGCAAATCTAGGGAGAGACTTAGCTCAAATAACTGTAGCACTTCCAAAGGTCTATTTATTGCACCCTCTCTTAGGTGTCTCTGGATGCATCAGTCTCTTTGCAGTGAGTGGTGAGGCAGCACAGGCAACCAGTTTAGGCATGCCATTTTCAGATAGCTAATGCTGGGTGAAATGCATGTAGCTGAACAGTACAAGTCTTAATTGTTGCACCCCTTGCAACCCAAAAGTGAAGCCAGTTATGAAAAGTACTGCTTGACATAGATATAATTGTCAGTATCTGCTTCTATACAGATACCAAGTATCTGTGAAGTCTTAGGGACTTTATCGATTTATTTATTAACAGGGGTTTTCAAGTTCAAATAAAACAATTTCTGTGTACTCTCTAATTTAATTCAGTGTGGTGCTAAACACTACTTACTGCACTTTCTTAGACTATTCCAGACTCGTTATCTAAAAGTATTGGAATGACTTGCAAAATTTGAAACCATGGAAAAAAAATAGTGTGCTGCTTTTTTTGCCTTTGAAAAAAATCTGAACTTGCTATATATTCAAACTGAGCAACAAGGTTTCTGACTTGACTAAGCAACTCCAAATTCAAGATACTTTAAAGTCTTGTAGAGCCTCTCATGAACACTGGAAGGAGTAGCAAATAATATTTAATCAATGCTGAAAGAGATATAATGGGAAGTAAGCTCTACAACATCTCAGAATATTATTGCATGAGGTTTTCAAGCACTATTATCTTCAGGAGCACTTGAAATATTCATCTATTTAGGCAATTGATAATTCTGGAGTGCCTCCCAAAATAATAATGGATTTTTCATTTAAGGCTTTTCAAAGCAGCACAGAGTACTCACTCACAGAACATCCAACATCTGTAAGGCAATTTAGGCTAACAACCCAAAAATGGAGGCACTGCTAGCCAATATTAAAAATGTAGATCTTAGCTACATTGCAAGGAATTTGATGAATTGTAGCACAGTGCACGCCAAGATGCCCAGCACTGATCTTTTTTTTTTAGAACAGATGTAGCCTCATGCTGTTGAATTTTCATATTCAAATAGACACATGAGAAATGCATAGCATTTAGCACATTCCTTCAGAGCAGTAACTCCAAGGGCGAGTTAAAATAACTAGCATTATTCCTCTGACTGTTAACAAAAATAAATTCATACTGCATATCTTTGTCTATCTCTCAGTACAGTATAGCACATATATAGGGCCTCCCTGCTTGTTTCCTTCAAAGAATATGCGGTAAAATGCTTTCATTTGAAGTGTGGGCAATCGCAAGGACTGCTCCCCTGTAGATCAGTGGTTCTCTATGCTGTACAAACAAGGCACAAGGACGCGCTGTCTAAATGGGATCAAGCAGATAGGCACTGTGTTTGAGCCTCACAGTACTGTTCCTTCTAATAAACATTTCATTTCCTATACAGCATTCGAATCTGTAACTTGGATTTAATAGTATCACAGAGCTGAAAATGTGACAAGGACTTTACAGACATTAGCAAGATGCATCCTGGGTCCCAAAGGGCTTTCAGCTTCACTAGCTGATATAGCAGCTTCAGGATAACCATCAAAAGAAAGGCAGCCAGCCTGTCATCTATCCTTAACATGGCTCTGTTTTGTTGAACTCTGCATTCTGATTAATTCCTTGCATTTAAATTCAGAAATTTTATTAATAATCATTGCCACTTTTTTCACTCTTTTTGATGCCTTCTTTTAAAGACAAGTCAATACTGAAGGCCTGGTCAGCTGGTGAACTAGGTGATGATAACTCCTCCAGAAACGATGATTTCCTGAGCTGCAGAAACAACGTAAAATTTCTTTTCAGAAATATGAAAAGGCTTAAAAGGGACCATCTTACAATTTTTTTCTATTAAAAAAAAAAGTCTCTGGCTTTCAGCATTAGACAGCCAAACTGTAACTATTACCCTGATAAATTCCATTCTCTATTTATTGCAGAGCTAGGAGAGACATTGGCTTTTGCAGAATTTATCAACTATTCACAAGTGTTAGTGTTTGCAAAGTTGCTAGGTTGGGCTATGCATCTGCACAGCTATTTGGAGAGACATAAAGGCAACTTAAAAAAAAATGCCCTCTCTGCTATGATATTATTAGATGCTCTATGGGTGGGTACTCGTTTGTCTAGCGTATTCCATTCCAAAGATCTTATGTGTTGTCCTTAAGATACTACTGTCCTTGGAATCAGAGAGATGACAGGAGACCATTGTTTTCCTGGATTAAATATACAGTAATGTTTCTCAGCTCCCTATGCCCCTCTATTTCTTTATATCTCTAATTTCTTAAGGCATTTCCTGTAACTCCAAGCCTCCTTAAGATAATTGGCCAGAGAACAAGAGTTCCATTCTATGATAACTTTAAAGGTCTCAAATTCTTCTTGTTCTACCCTGGAACAGACAAAATATGGTCTTTGGGAAATATCACAAAACAGAACTGTTGCATTCGTCTAGTTTAAATTGGGAAAAAAAAATCACATTTTTGAGTCACTGTTTTTTCTTTTCTCTCTCAAGTTGGAAGTGATCTGCACCACAGGAATAGTCACATTTAAAACTTGTTGAACCTGCACTTCTTCAGAGATTTTTATGCTTTGACAATGCAGACTAATCCATGGAAATATATTTAGTGAGAAATTTCTGGCCATTTCTTTTGTTTCAACATTGGGGAAGGTCTGGTTATGGGGAAGGACTTCTGATATTTGCGGATGCATCTGTCAACTGTGAGCACTCTCTCTGATTTATTCATCAATTTTTACTGCAAAGTCATCATGCCAGGGATGATTATATCATCCTGCCACTTAAGGCAGTCCAAGACTCTTCAGGAAAAGCCTTTCCCTAGAATTTAACTGGGTAAGTGTTAGCCTATTCATTTGTCCTGGTGTATGCTAGAGTGTGCCCCTCCTCACCAGATTAGAAGTGAGACATTAGGTTGAAACTTTCTCAGAACTCACAGTATGCTGTGATTTCTCGCCTGTTTGCTGCCTGAATGTGGGCTTTCCTGGCCAGGTACTTGGTTGTCTCACTTGTGCAGACTCCTGGTTCTGCGTGGGGTCTGTGCACTCCCTAGGGCATCTAAGTGCTGCCAGCCTTGTGATACCTCCAGAGCTGTTGGAGCAGGTGTCCTCCTCCAGTTCTTCCTGCTCCCATGTTTTCTGCCTCAAAAGCTGAGCACACCTTGCTCCTTCCACTTCATCAGGTGCTCCCCAATCACCCCCCAGCAGCACAAATGGCTAATCAGGCCTCATACAAATGTCAGCTTGCAGAAGGGACCAGTACTGCTGTTGTCTGCCATTCCCGACCCATGCAGCAGTCCCAGGACTCAGACTGACAGAGGAGCCAAAGGGTCGACATATTAGCACAGTTGGGCCCTATGCTAAGATATGACCCTGCCTCTCCCTTTGCCAGCATCTTCGTTCTGACCTTTCCATTGCTGGCACATATCGTGGGCGCAAAGTAGCTCCCTGGACAGGTGGTTTAAATGCTACTCACAACTTGTTTCTCCATGTGTGGTTGTGAGGCTTTTGCTCGCATGTTCGCTTAGAGCTAACATTAGAAGAGGCTGGAAAGGCAACTTCTAAAATAAATCTTTCTGAGTGTATTTACTATGCATGGCATATTTACATACATCTATATAAAGAGGTGTGGGAGCTTTGCAGCACTTCCCTAGGGCACGTAAGCTCTACCTCAAAATGGTGACATGTATAAATAAATGTATACTCATTAAACTGCATTGACGCTCATGAATCCTGGTACACCAAAGATTTACATGGCAGGCTACTGTGTTTCTGTCCTGGTGGTTGTAATTCTTGCATAATTTCTGCCAGTCACCTGACCTCAGTGTTTTAGTCTTACTTGAAAAAGGGGTGGAAAGTTGGCCTTATTGACGTCAATGGTAAAACCACCATTAAGTTCACCAAGAGATTTTTCTCAGCCCTTGTATATTGCTCTAAGTGAGGGGTTTGTATATGTGTCTTCAGCAAAGCAGGCTTTTGCATGTCTAAAGAGACCTGTGTTGCAAATACAGCACAATGAGAGACGCTACCCACTGTAAATTATATAAGGGAGCTAAAAGGCAATGGCACAGAGACTTCTAAAGAGAGGCAAAGTGTGAGGGCTGTTGTGCTGGAATTTCTAGCACGTATGGGGTTCAGCCCGGGGCCTGACCACACAGCTTTCTCCCTGCTTGTGTGAATGACGTTCACCAACAGCAGGAGTGTCTCATCAGGTCTTTGCTAAGGTCACCGATTTCGGAGAATGCAGTTAATGCAACTCTGATGGTTCCCTGAGAGATCCTAGATGGCAGATTTATAGACTGATATTAATTGTGTAAATTCACAAACCCTATAAACAATTGCAAACCTCTCTTTTGCTGCACAGAGAATAATGCAACCAGAAGTCACTTCTCCAGTGCAGGGTCTTTAGACGCAACAAATGTGTCTTTCCATTTCAGCTGCTAATGCTGGTCTTCCCACCAGGCCCTGTTGTTGTCTAAAACACACTGCCATGCAAGCAAGACAAGGGATTAGGCAAATGTACCTGTGGCGAACAGGACTGTAACTGCAGACCCTACCTTACAGACTTGAGAAGCTAACAAATGAAAGCTGCATGAAGCCTCTCATATGGCTAGTGCAACAACATAAATATTTGATGTCTTTCTTATTTATCATTGGGTTAGTCCTACACAGTGTCAATAAGAAGTTGGTCTAAATTACGTAAAAAGTTTGACAGATGAAGAATTCATTATGCATTCTCTGAGGGAAAAAAAGAAAGATTGCACTGAACTATCTGATGAGAGAGAAAAAAGAAGACAACACCTGTGATTCCTCCTTAGAAGAAATGGCTTTGTACTGTGGTATATTTCAGGCGGGTATTTACCTTTGTCCTATGTTCCACTTTGAATTACAAAGAGAAAAATAATAAATGATCAAACACAGGTGACGTCTTTGTGGCAGAACCCAGTCCTGTAGAAATACTAAAAACATGTGACCAAGTTACAAATGTTTATTTCTATTCTTCATGTCACTGGAGTTTCTCTAATATCACTGGAAGAATCCAAAAGTAGGTGACAAATATCGTTTACTATGTAGAATATGTTATTATTGCTGTATTTTCCTTACATACTTTATTTAACTAAATGAGCAAGCAATTGCATTACGGAAATACTGCGACTAAATGACTATGGATACTCACTATGGTCACTGCTTTGTCTTCAGATATCTATGTGCAATTTAACTGCAAGACCTTTCAAGCTTGACAGAACAAACGCCATTACTTGAAGGCGCTGTGAAAGGGAACTGTGGAGTCCTAAAATTTTGTAACCATACTTTGAAGGCCTTGAGCTTTAGCTACAGAAAGTGGAATTCAGCTCAGAGGCAAATATGTGTGGAAGTGCCCAGGCTCTGGGGTTTGCACCAGGCCCTGTCTGAAGAGCTTTACTGCAACAAACAACATGGCTCATGGCAGCAAGATGTCAAAGTTCTCCCTCACATATACAGGCAAACGGCCATGAATTTTCCTTTTATATCTTTAATATTAGCTAATAACAAGCAGGCACAAAATAATCTTAAATAGATACTACTAAGGGATTTTCCTCATGCAGAGGCCATGCCCCATGCACACACATTGTCAGTGCAGCCAACATTTGCAAAAGTCCTGGTCTGACTCCAAAGGAGCAACCTTTGCAGGGAAGGGCTGGAGAGGCAGCGGGGGCCCAGGGACTGTCTACATGGCCACAGCCAGAAGCAGCTCAGGATTCACTGCCTAGTCTGAGCACTCAGAGAACATCAGGTCTAAAGGCATCCTTCAGTTAGTCTTACACGGAGCCACATATCTTGCAGGGTGTGTAGTGGCTTCCTTAAGAGAGCTGAGGCTCTCAGCTGAGGCTGAAGGGCCAAACTTCTTTTTTTCACCTAGGGATTTTTATCCCAATCTTGACAGATAAAATCTCATAGTTAAGGGCTTACTAGCTGCCTGTTTTAAAAGAGCTTCTGGAACTTTTAATAGATGTCATTGCCCCCACAGCTGTTAAAAACAACTCTGTAGACTACAAAACATGGTTCTGCATTGCCTAAGGCTGGAGGTAGCCACCACAGGTACTTCAGCCAGCTGGGAGATGAAAGACACAGCTCACAGCAGCAGTCAGTGCTACAAAGGGTTGCCCCAAACTTAATAGAATAGAAAATATAAGAAAAATATAAATAGAACTAGAATTTAGCTATCAGTAGTATGTGAGGATGATTGCTCAACTGATTATGAAATGTCATAACTTCTTAACCTCATGAGTTGCTTCATAAAGACTTAATGGGGGAAAATTTGGTTTTCAGAAATTAGTTTTGCTGAATATTTTTGTACTATGTATGTTAAAAGCCAAAAATATTGACAGGCATCACTGGGGTGAGGCAGAGTACCAAAAAACACTGCAGGAAATAAATACTTGGAAGATGACGAGAAATATATTTGCGCCAATTTGATTTTTATTTATACCAGTATATTTAGGGGTTAACTCCAATCAATACTGGCATTAGAATTATAAAGACAGAAAACTAATGGGAGATAAATTAATTGATTGAAGCTTTTATGCTTGCTTTTCCTGATGCAGGAAGCTAAAAAGAAAACGAGTTTTCAGAAACAAAAATAGAAATACGAAATTATGATATAAATTAAAATCCAGAGAAGATTGGCCAGAAAACTGCTAGACTTAAATGAGCATTAAAACAGCACCAGCTTGTTCCTGGGGTTCTCATGCTATTTATTGCATGGTTCGCTAATGAAAGGTGCCAGACTCACTCTTCTTACTGTATAACAACACACCAAGGAGTTCTGGATAGAATACAGCATGATACTAGGGTGTCTCAGAAGCATAGGCAAAGCCAAATAATGCCATCTGGTAGCCAGGTTTTAGTGAGTAAATGCAAAAGCTGGTGGAAGGTTATGACAAGCACACCAAAGCTTAATAATGCAGAGACATTAATCCTTTCTCCCCTGCCTGATTACCCCAGCAGAAAGGCTGCACCAGCCTGTTCTCTGTAAATGATTCAATTTACATTTTTTTTTCCTGGGCATGCTTGTACAGCATTTAGCTTGTTTTCAGCATTGCGCAAATAATAAATTAACAACCAAATAGAAAAAAAAAAAATTGTCAGCTTGAACTCTATTTTCCCAAGGTACAACATGTGCCTAGGATTAATTTTATGCATGCAAACTGTATGCTTAAGCAAAAAAAAGGAGGAAAAAACCAGTGTCTTCTCTGAGAATTTTCACCAGGTATAAATGTGGCAGAAACAGGTGTGGTTTTCCTCATGGTCATTTGGTTCAGTTCACTCCTCACGTCTACAGGATTATCAAAAAAGTTTTACCTAAGTCTTTGCACTCCAACATGCCCGAAGGCCAGTGAAAAGGCAATAGTACTTGCAGATCCCTGCTCCCAGAAGATGATAACCAAGTAGTTTGAATCCTAGGCTCCCTTATCATGCCCTTTGCTGGGTTACTCCCATTGCCAAAGGTTCTTCACAGCATCAAGATAGTTTGTGCAGATGCTCATCCTACTTTATGGGCATCATCTTGTGCCTGACATAGGCGGATCAGGACAGGGTTTCCTTCCAAAAGGAGAGCAGGAGAGCAAGATCTGTTTGAGTCTGGTGCAAATAGTGTAGAATATTGGCTGCAATAAAGGATCTATAACTGTCTTGCTCCAAACCGTCCATGCCATCCAGGGCTTACCCTGAGCGTATGGTTCCTATACTGCTATAGAGAGCCCCCAATCCCTTCCCCCTCTGCATTCAAGCCCATCTTGCTTCCCATGCACTGGCCACATGCCACCTTCCAACCTGCCCCTCTCCTCTCAGCTGCCATTTGGCTAAGTGCTGTCTCCAAGCTGCCTGATGTGCACAGCCAGAGCAGGGACTAACCTGAGTTGAAAGACAGGCTATCCTCCCAGAGACAGGCTCATCCTACAGGGATGGAGAGTCATGGTGAGCCAGTCTGTGTTCTGCAAAGAATAAAAGCATGTTTTAACTTGTAGTAGGAACAAAGGAAAAAAATGACCATGCTGTGGGTTGATGAGCTGTTCTGGCCTCCATTAATAAGCAGATAACATGCAGTGTTTTTAGATGGAAACCTAAATCCATAGTGGTTGGCTCTGAAACTGGCTGTGGCCCGTGCCAGGGAGAGCTCTGCCAGGGGTGATGCCTGCATGTTGTTTTCCATCTAAGGCTGCTAGTCCAGCTCCATCAGTGGCTGCTGAAGAAGGAGACTGAGCCCTCAAGGGAACAACCACATTCTCAAGATTCACCCCTCTTGAGCGTGAACCCAGCGTACACAAGAAATGCAAATCCCTAGCAGAGACACCATCCGCTGCACTTTTTTTAAGGATCAAACTGTCCTTGTCCTAATGAACTCTTTGGTAGATGTGGAGGCATCAAAGCTGGTGGACGGGTTGTGAGATCACATAATGGAAAATGGGAGACAGGTCATGAATTGTTCAGCGAACAGAGGTGGTGCCTACCTATGGCAAGCTTATTACCCTCACCTCTGCAGCCTTTAGAAACCTGAACAAATAAATATAACTTGTCCACAGGATCCACAGAGCTATGAAAACAGGCAATGGAATAGTGATACATGTACTAGGATAGCCATTTGTCCTTTAAACGCCACCTCAGGCTTGCTGGATAATGCCCTTATGGATATTTGTAATTAATGGTAAGATCTGAGCTGAATACTTCCTAGTGACAGAAAATAATTTTGAGCTAGGCCCTGGTTTTTTAAAAAAGAAAGGCTGATGTGCACTTCCTGCAGTACCTGGAGGTAGCGGACTTTGAACAGGTGCAGTACCTGGTCCAGGAGCACACTACCTGGAGTATGTGTGCTCGACTTGGGCAGATGCAGTGGGCAAAGCAAGCCAGGCAGATGCCTATCCCAAGGACTCGGGGTCTGATTTCGGCATATGCCCGGCAGCTGTGAGCTGGCCCTTGCTTTGGCAGCTCACCATGAGGGCTCAGAGCACTTGGCAGGGTTCAAACCTGCGCGGCTCTGCTAACAGGGCTCACAGTTGACATGCTGGGAAGTTCATCAGCCATGCCTGAAATTCTGTGCACGGAGGTAAGACACTGAGAAAGGGGAACTCTAGAATATGAAACTCAATAACAATTTTGTACATAATATGCCCTTTCAGCCAGCAGCAAATTGAGCCAATGTCCATGGCCCAGTGCTTATTGACGCAATCCTCTGGGTTAGGCGAGCGCAAAATAAATTTTTTCTGCATCACTCTGCCAAGCCCATTTAAAGCAACCAGCACCCTTGCAGCTTCTTGCAGGTCATGGCTGTTTTTGGTTGAGAAGTCATTTGAAATGAGAACATCCTCAGTGTTACTCATTGTGGGAAAAATTTTACAGAGAAGTGCCCAAAGAGGGCCAGTTTTGGACCTTGCAACTACCTCAGCTAGAATATTATTCATCTTTAGGTTAGCTACCCCAGTTGCCATTAAAAGGCCAAGGGAAGTAAGGTTGAAAACTCAGTTTCAGTTGATCACATGGAGCAGTGAGCTGAAGGCTGAATAAAGCTCAGATGGTGAAGGCTGAGAAGCATGAAACAGGCTTTGGTTTGAAAATGCCTAGGTTAGATTTCAAGAGGTAGTACCATAGTGTCGGACCTGGAAATCATGCCACACTGAACAGAACAGAAACCTCTCTCAGAAAGCATTCATCATTCAAATATTTCTGACATCTTTATTGGTAAACTGTAAATATGAATAAGCTTGTTCTGGAGAGGCTTAAGGTATTCAATAGGTGCTGACTCAGCTGTGTTCCAGAGGAACTGCTCTGAGGCATGGAGCAGAATGTTGAACATAACTATCTTTCTCATCATAGAAAAAATGTGGTATTTCCAACCAACCTATGTACTTCCATATCAAGGAAGAGTTGTTGGACATGCCATGTCAACCCATGGAGAGCCTCTCATTTTCTGCTGGAATAGTAGAGGGACTCCTGCCCGGGTAAGTTTCATTGGCACTTATGTTTTAATCTATTTAGCATGTTATATGCAAATGTGCCCAGCTAACATATTCTTCCAGCCCTCCACACTTAATAGTCTCCATACTAGCTAATGTTCAAACCAGGAGAGCTCCTCCAGTGGCCTGTTTGTCAGTAAGCTAAACTCTGCAGCGTAAACCCCTGTAGAGTCACAAAAATAAGCACGGCTTTCACCCCTCTGTTCTCCCTTTGGGCCTCCATTCAGCTTGCCTTGTCCTTTTTCACCTATTTCATCTGACTATCTTAAGTGTGACAGAGACTCCTGACATTTTTGCCCAGTGCCCTCATCACGTGTTGCTCTGAAAACACTGAAGCAGAAATTGGGTGGTCAAGGCACCTTCAGCTCAGCAGAAACTCTGAAGCCCGCCAGGAAATATTTCAGTGAAGTTGAGGTGATGGGTGGAAAAAAGGCAGCAAGGCTGGGGAGGGAAGGCAGACATATTTTTTGTTATTTTAAACACATGTACTTGTCTTGATTCATAATGGGAATTTGGGTGGGAAGCACAGCTGGGAGGACAGAGGGAGAGGCTTATTTTTATTATGAAAATATGTGTTAACTGTGGCTCAAAGCAGGGAGGGAGGGTGGGACAGTATATGATGGAGAAGCCACCTGCAGTGGAGGTGGGGAAGGAAGAGAAAAAGTAAAAAAGGATACTACATTTTTCATATCTGTCAATTGAAAATATACCTATTTCTCCTCTAGTGACTGAACACCAGCTACCCAGGCAGCCTCAGAGCACTGAGTAACTCAGATTCAGCTCTGCTTCTGGCAATAGCTTTTATGGCTTGGTTCTAGCACCTTTTATTTAGACTTGTGTGAACAATTGGGTTTGGATGGAATGAAATGTCTCTGTTGACCCAAAACTGACATTTGTTTTCACTCAGTCTTCTAAAAAGCATATTCTTCCCCTTTCAGGCATCAATTTGTATTATGTTTGTGTTTGTTTAAAGCCAAGTAGTGGAAATGCAGAGAGGCATGATTTATACGTACAAGAAATTGGAAAACGTCTTCTTTCTCAGCAATAACGAATCCAGGAATGTCCACGTCACTCTTCCATGTTGTAAGAGAACTCACTTCGAGCTTTTTACTTTCTGAGAAATTTTTAACCCCCAGGCTATGGGTGATTCTGATCAGCAGGCTGTCTGGCCAGAACTCTGTATTAAATGCCTGACTATGTACTGGTATCAACGCTTATAAGGAGTCAGGCACCCAGTTGCACCCCACATTGGGTAAATGTCCAAATGCTCTTTTTCTCAATGGCTACGGTAGAGCTCCATCCAAAATAGATTAGCTTCATCAGGAAAGACCCATAGCATGGTGTTAATTAATCTCAAACTATTTGGCAGAGATAGTTCAGGTAGCAACTGGAAGAACATTGCTGCTGGTCTGAGGTTTTTGGAGCCTTACAGCCTTACTCTATTAACACCCAGAACATAACTGTGGGTCACTAGCACAACATTATCTGGGGGCCTCAGATGCAATCTTGTTGAGATGTGCTGGAGGGGTTCTACCACAAGTGCCAGAAGATGCACCTTGCTCTGCAGTAAACCGTATGAATTCCAATAGGCCCGGTACCTCTTCTGAAATAGAAAAAGAAGCTTCACTGCTTCCAATTACTATTCTAGTTTCCTCCTAACCTAAATGATTCAGCCCTGCTCTTCTGGAAATAGCTCTTGGGCCAGTGACCCTCCAGAGGAAACGAAGCAGGATTTTTTTTGTTTGTTTTTTTCTTTTAAGTCTTGTGGGCAGCTAAAAAAGAAGAAGGGTTCATAATTCCCATTGAGTATCTTCTTCTTTCACCTTTGAAAAGCTGTGATCCTAACTGCATTGTTTAGGTGAACAATACCTTTGAAATCTACTCCTAAAACACTTCATCCTTTATGCAGCAAAGTGCAATTTTTTTATGCCTGGCTGAATGAGAAAAAGGCACGTTAAGAAGCAGGTGAGAAGTAAAATTTGGGTTGCTACTCTCTCAGTTCCAAGAAGCAAGAGGGAGTTTTGGTGAGGGAGGAAAGAAGGGCGGGCAAAAAGTTAGGGATATACTCATATACTCTGAGTCTATGGTCAAGTTTTTCCCACTCTCCCATTCAACAAGTTCTTATTGTCTGATGCTTTATGTAAATTATCATTAACCACAACCTGACTGCTCTGTTCTGCTTACACAGTAAGCACACTTGACAGCCTCTGACAACACTTATAACTTGCCTTTTCTCTACTGGAATAATTTCAGTATGAAAAATGCAACATAAAAACCAAGCCTTTTTCCAGCTCTTCTGACACTCTTTGTCATGAAAACACAGTAAGCAGATAGATATAGCTAGGTTTAATACACGAAGACTCACAGACAAAATATTTTTCTTAGGCACCACAAAACACTGCTAATTTTTTTGTTCTTCACACCCAAAAGTTGGCCAGGAGGTGCTCTTGTGAAGAGCTTTACAGTGAGCTTCATTGAGCTCTGCAGTGAAAAAAAGCTCCTTAGAGACCATGCATGAAGCAATACTGAGGGTGAGTCAATTAGAAAATCATCTGTGTCATGTGATGCAGGAAGTTCTGTGGCTGGTATATATACTACAGTTTTCCCATAAATAGAAGTGAGGAAATTGTTGCTCTAAAACTTGAATGTGTAGCTAATTTGAGCGAGATCTCACAGAGGACTATTGCGGAATTCCTATTTGTTAATATTTGGTAATTAAGCATAACTTGTACATCTGAAACTCTTTGTCTATTCATTCCGCTTTTAGACTTGTAGCAGCAGATGCCATACCAATTCACAACAGAAGATGATTCAAGCAGAGATTTCTCTCTATTTTAGGGATTTGCAAAGGCTTCCTCAGCCCTCATAATTCTGCTCATTAATTCCTTGACTGCTGTCATAAATCTTGTATTTTGATAACTCACTCATTAGCCCAGACAAGCGACGTGCAACCCTTGGCAGAGCTCAGAACTCATCTTCTATATAGCAAATAGAAAGCAACAAAATACCTGGCTTCTTCACTGGAAATTTAAGCCTAATACATTTACACTTTGCTTTTCACTGCCCAGAAAAAAAAGGTTGATGCTTGAATTTCCTAGGCTCAGTTCTTTTTTCAGTTAGGCTGCATTTCACCCTGGTGTACTTTCATTTCAGTTAATGAGAGTTACTTTTTTCCAGTGAATAGAGAATCATTAATCATACACTGTATCTTCAAACAAAATCCACAGACACTTTTGTTACTCTAAAGAAAACCCCTCCTTCCTCCTCTGAAGTCCCATAATTCTCAAAAAGTTCCTCACAACTCAGAGACTAACCAGTGACTGCAAATCTGCACCTCCAAAGGCCATAGACCCAAGAAAATAATTAGGTTGCCACCAGCTGTTTAAGTTAAAAGTGATGTAACTGTTGAGATTTGTGCTTCCATACACACAAACAAGATAGGCAATGGTCAGGAAGGAATTTTTCATAAGTACCAAATTATTTGACATACTTAAATGAGAATTCTTAGTCAAGACAACACACATACAAAAAATATTTTCCAGCATGAATAAATCTTAAGTTTTGTCTTTGGTGTATAATCTGTAGCAGACATACAGAAACTGGTAAGAATTTATGAGGTTACTTCATTTTCAGTTGTAATGCACGTTTGATGAGAATATGGCTAACTGGGAATACTAATAGCATCAGTAAAGGCCAGCTCTTTCAGACTACTGAAAAGCAAGCGCTAACCTATTTGTCTATTACTCGGCAATCAAAATTTCAACAGCAAAAGTGCACAATCTTTTTCTGGAATCTTGCCATTGCAATGAACTAATTTTTCTCCTATCTATTCAGAAAGAAAGAAATAGGATTCTGTAAGTCCTTACAACCCTGAAAGTCTTCCTATATCTCAAAGTCACTTTCCAAAAAGACCAATTTAGAAGGGGCGCACGGTGAGCAAGGCCTTCATTGTCAAGCTGCAAGTGAATGAGTTACTCGCATGCTACCAGTTATACGCTATTGTCAGCTTTTCCATTCACTGTGAGAAGGAACATGCTTTGATTTGGACACTTTTGGTCTGGGCCACAGCCATGCTATCTATTTCGCTGGTGTTAACATATGTGGCTAAATGATTGCTGTAGCACCAAATTTTTTAACAATGATGAGGCTCCGAATGAAGTTATACAATGAGTTATTTCCCCAAAAGTGCTGAGGGTGTCTTTTGAGGGTTTCCAAACCAGGTATAAAGTGATGTTTATGTACACACATCGCGGTGATCCACTTGGAAATCCAATCCTTGATAATAAAAAAGTCCAACTTTGATCATTTTCTTTTAGGTCAAGTGAAAGTACTGCTGAAAGTATTGGGGAACAACCTGTTTTCTCAACAGAAATTTTATGACCCCCCGCCTTCCTAAGACTTTTTCCATGTCTTAGATTTTATGATTGACAAAATAATGACAGCTGCATCCTTTCTAATTTCTTAAAGGAATGCAGCTAACACTACCCAGAAGGACAAACAGCCAGGGTTGAGGCGACCTGGGAAGGGAGAGAACTTGCATGGTTCAGGAAAAAAAAGCAGTGTAAAAGCATCCTGAAAACATTCAACTAAAATATAATTACTAAAACAGTTTTGAAAGGAGGGAGTTAAATTACTAAGTGTGGCTGTGATCATTGTCCTAGTTTAAATTACTCCAGTATAAATGAAATTAAATAGGACCTGGACTCTGCTAATTAACTACCTTACCCACAGGTGATCACAATATGTGCTGTGTTAGATCCTTGCAAAAGCAAAATTTATACACCTAGAAATGAAAACTGTGCACATTAAAACCATTTTGCAGTTTACAAGAACAGCAAAGTCCTTTGATAGCTAACCAGGAAAATTATAATGGGGGGTGTAGAGGGGTGGTGGAGGAAATTCTGCGTACATTTAGAAGTAATGACTTTGACAACATTTCCCTTGAATTACTTCATTTTAAAAGAGAACAAAGGGTTTGTCCTGCTGGGTAGCTTTTCAGCAGGGATGCCCTGCTTGCCTTATTTCAGATATGCAACATTATGTGGTTTCAATTAGTGGTAGCACTTGCAAAACTAGTAATGCAGACATTTTGGCATGAAATCTGACTCCAAGGCGGTGAAGGGTACTTAAGATCTACTCAGGGATGGGTGGAGAAATACAGTATATTTGAAACAGTGTTGATCATTTGTCATAATGGTGTCACTTCTAAGAAACTTGCTGTATTTTTATAGGCTTGGCTTTTCATTTCTTCTTTGCCTCCCTGTTCAGACTTTGCTTTCCACTTATCTAGCATCCCTATTTCCTGTCTCATTTGTCACCTGGCTACTTACTAGGCCCTCAGTTAAGTTTTTCTTCAGGCTTTTCTGGCAGCCAAGTGTCCTAGCTAAACATGCTCAAAATACTGTCGTACTTACAATGCTTAACATTTAGAGAGTCCTCTTCATCTTCAGAGTCCTTTGCAAACACTAGTTACAATAAGAACAATCCTGCATTGTCAGGGACTGACTGGTTTAATAGTCCGTCTGTCCCCTTAATGTTGTGAAGCAATT
The DNA here is from genome assembly GCF_949628215.1 of Phalacrocorax aristotelis. Classification (NCBI taxonomy): domain Eukaryota; kingdom Metazoa; phylum Chordata; class Aves; order Suliformes; family Phalacrocoracidae; genus Phalacrocorax; species Phalacrocorax aristotelis. Next base: position 20,115,063 of record NC_134282.1, on the reverse strand, counting down.
ACTAAAATATCCTTTTAAGGGAAATGTTAATTCCTTTGACTTTGAAGTCAGGAAAGCTGACTTCTGTTGCTATTCCACATCAATATAAGTGCCTCTTGTAATACATCTGCTGGCAGAAGAAAGCCTGTGCATGATTCAATGAAGTTTCCCAGTCTTACTTATCCTAGATATCTTGATAGGCAGGTGACATTTTGATGAGCAAAATAACAAATGTCGCTGCTGTGGTGATAGACATACACAATATTCCAAATATCCACTGAAAGAGAAGTGTTTAGCACAGGAATGAAAGAGGCAGCTGCTTGACAGGATTTGAACATGTATAACTATAATATTTTTAGCAATAAAGTCAATAATTTGTATCACTATCACATCTATCATGGTGCTAAAGTAGTTTTTACAAAGACTTTCATATATGCTACTTTAGTATGGTGATTGTCAACAAACATAGCATAGCTGAAAGGAGACCACAGCACAGCTATGAGGACTTTTTTTACTGAGTTGCATTCTTAATCTCCACTAAAGGACTTAAATTTGTTTTGGTGGAGCCGAAGGTTGGAGATCAAAAAGCACCCTAAATATTGTCACCATGTATTTGTTTTGCTAGCGTAACACTGGTAATAGACCTTATAATGTATCGTACTTTAAAATCACTACTATTTGGCAATTTTTCATTTTGCTACTTGTGGTTGCTCTCAAGCTGAAACAAAACTTAGGGCTGCAGATGGAAATGAAATTAAAATGTGGAAAATGCTGCTCATATCAAACCCTGTAGTATTCATCTGCTGAGTTATTCAGGTGTCTGGTCAACAACATCTATTTTTATCAGTGGCTACCTCAACCTTGCCTGCACAGCCATTTAGCCCTACTCTCACTCGTGCTAGGAAGCACCAACCCAAACTACAGAGCAGAGGCGGGAGCAAAAGCATGGGATGTGGTTACACTTTCTCTTTCTGATCCACTTAAGACAAATGAGCAGTTAGGCCAACGTGATCAAACTCATATGCAGTGTAGTTCAATCGACTTAGATCTAAAATACCAAATTTATCCCACACGTCTTCAAAGTCACTGCAAGGGGAGCATCTTATTTTGGTAACAGTCTTCCTTTTTCACATGGCAGGTAATCCACAATCATACAAACAGGCTTTTCCCAATTTCATTCAGACTGCTTAACAGCTTTATTGCAATTCTAGGAATAAAGACAATCACATTTCACTGACTTAAGAGAGTAGGTTTCATGCACTGTGCCATTTGCCACCATCCTGATGGGCCTTTTTTGTGCGTGTGATTAATACATGAATTAATGTTAATAAAACACAGTGTTTCCCAGATGTAGCCATGGCCCCTTAATCCTTCCCTGTTCTGCTGAGGATAATCATTTTTACAACATGAGATCACTTGCACCAGTGAAGTGCATTTTAACACCTTTTGCTGTTATCTATATGAACTGATGATCCCAATAGAATCCCAGCAGTGCATTTAAACTTTATTTCCTAGGTTAATCAGGCTAAAAGACAGTTAACTAAGTTTCTCAAAGGGGGCCTTCTTTACATTAAAAAAAAAAAAAAGATGCTACTGGAATTGTTCATCACCAGAAAATTTGTTCATTGAGAAAAGAAAGGGAGCAACACTATGAAAAGAAAGGGTGTTTTTGTCTTATAGTGGACAGCATGGCACACACACACACAAAAAAAGAGAGAAATATTTTCTGAACAAAGAAGTCAGGCCAGTCCCCCTCTTTTTTTGATCTTTAATCCCTTCTCTCCCAAGTAGAATGGCAAAGGAGCCCTACTCTCTTTCTAATAAATAGCTAGCAAAGGAAGGCATTCAATGCTATGTCCCTTTGATCAGCACAAAGCTGTCAGCTCCTGCCGCTTTTTTTTCTACCAGCTCTTGTTCCTGGTTAAAAGTGGAAGTAATACCCCCTGAAAGAAATACCCTAGGTGTCCTGCAGATCATCAATCCTATTTTTTTCTTGTTGTTTTTCAGTGGCCCACCCTCCTGGCCTGAGCAACCTCCTTACTAAGACCCCTTTTCCTCTTTCAACCCTTTTTCCAGAATACCAGTTTCATCTGATACGCAATTCAATGTGCCAGTCTGACCTACTGGGACCTTGCTGTCTGAGACTCTACCACTGCGCAGACAGGGGAAACCTTCCTTCCAGCAATAAACAATGTTTACTTCCATACATTTAGCTTCCTACAAAGGAATTAAACAATACGTCATAGACACAGTAAAGGGATTTTTGGAAATTTGCTGTTAATAATTTACAATACAGCTGTAATTTTAAAAAAACACGCCTCAACAAATAAAAAATTTACAGGTTGTGCTTGACCGAGTGTCTGAGATCCCATTTTGCTCCAACCTTCAGGCTGCTGCATTTCAGACGACATCACTGCATCTCAGAAGCAAACCATTCGCAAATATTTCTGCTTTCAGACAGGTCACTCTGCGCATTTTAAAGCAAGCTCCTTGTTTACTGCTCAGATTATCTGCAATCTGCATTTCTGTTCCTCACAGTGTCAGGACCTGATACACAGTTTGCAAATATTATGCAAAGGAAATAATTCAAAGGCAAATAATTACAATCAAGTGTAGAACATGAGACTGGCTGGTAATGGGAGAGCAGGGTAGAGGCTTTGGTGACTGTGCATGTGTGTATAAAGGGTTGGAGGGGGAGGAACGGGGGAGCAAGGAAAAGCGGCTGTATAAAAGATCATTATTACTAGACAATGTCATATCCTTAGTGACATGTAATGATGTTTAAATACCTTTTCCATTTCCCCCAGTGACTGCTGCACTGGGTGCGTTCTGTGTGCTTATAGCGATATGTTTTTCAAAAATCAGGATGGAGTGAATGCCGCTCGTTGTTCTGGCTGCAAAATGTCAAACTGCAGTGGAAAGAAATACAGCATTGCAGTGGTGGTGCACTGAGGCCCCCGGTAGGAAAGCAGGAGCTATTAAGTGGAAAATTCCTGCAGAGGACGTGTTTCCATTTCTAATGCGAAGAAAGAGGGTGTTGTTTGAGGCTGGCAGGTCTGTGGAAAATACAGAAAACACAGGGAAGATGAGAAAATGACCTCATTGAACTCTGAGAACTTAAGCAAACAAACAGCTTCAGCCAACATACCACATTCTTGCAGCACTTCTGCCCAAACAACAAATTGACCTATAAGTTATATAATCACCCACAAGCTCCAGTGCCCCATGTTAACGTGGGGAGGGAGAAAGGGGTTTTCATTACAAGGCAGGGGGTTTAAGCAGTAAGCCCTGCTGCATTAGGAAAGACTCTGCAGGGGTGAGCTGCCTGTGCCCCCACACCACCACCTTCCCACCCCAAATGGAGTACTCGCATGTGGTTCAGGTTTAATTGCACTCTGAATACTAGCAGAACGATGGCACTAGTTGTTTATTATAGTATGAACTATTTCAGTACAGCATAAATTTTCCATTTCAAAGCATCCTGAATGCCCGCAGGGAAGGGACTAGGTTTTGTGAGCAGAGGGTGGCCTCTGTAAAAGTTGGTGGGGGTTTCATCTTAGAGATGGTTAAAATTGCACTCTTTGAGCCTGATTGAGGGGGCTCTGGGGAGCATGTTTAGGGTCTGTGTTTCCCCCTATAGAGGCCCCCTGTAGTGTGACTTGGACTGCCTGAGTTACCGTTTTATATCAACTGAACAAATCCTAGTGTAAAAATACAGGGGCTAACCAAAGGCCATGGGTTCTTCTGTGGTTGTTGTTGTTCCAAGTAGCTACAGCCTGACAGAAAAGGAAGATGTATGCTAGCATCCCCAGCATCTGACTGTGCTGAAAGGTTTGATTAGTTGTATGAATGCTTGCCTCAGTGTATTTCTAGTAACTAATTAACTGAACATAACAGAAAGTTATTAATTGGCAGAACAGCAGATAAATCATAATTCATAGTTTGCAGTGATATTACTTATAAATCAGAAAAGGGCTTTTCTGTTAACTAATAGTACATTTGCTGTGGGAACATGTTCTCTCCCCTCCATGTAATGCCAGTGTGCACTTCTGATGGATTGGTTTTTTTTTTTTCCTTGTTTACACTGTTAAAATCCTCTTGTCTCCTAGTTGCAGGTGATTTTATTCACAACCAAAACTTGCTCTACCATCCAGCATTTTGCACGGACTTTGCTTGTGATAGGCATGTTAGGTTTGAAAGCTCCTTGCAACTTTAAAGACAGCATGATGCTTTAAGGAGAAGCATAACTATAAGCAGATAAAGTGCTTGATCTTGAAGGTGTGTCTTTAAAGCATACGCATAGGAATGGGCAAGGTTCAAATACCAGCAGCAAACAAAAAGCAGCTGACACAAGTCACAAGCTACAGATGCACATTCAAATTTCATTTAAGCTGCTATTTAGATCCAGTGGTTTGATCCATTCAGTCATTAAATTAGGGACCACTAGCCATGAATGCACTGAGGTATAATTCAGCAAACCCCAGCTGACTAGATTCAGTGCTCAGCTTCCTTCACCAAAACATTTTAGAGCAAGATAAAATCTTTTTGTGTTGAGGAGAAAGTGCGACCATCCCAAAATTGATCAAAAAATGCAACCCTTGCCTCTTGCAGGGTTTGAAAAATGTGATTAAGGTACCATTTTTTCCTTTCCAGCTTGACTTCTCCCTGAATATGTGGAACATGAGGCAAAACCGGACAGAATTACATACTACCAAAAATCTGTACATACAAGACATTCCTCATCATTGTGTAGGCATACTTTAAGTTGTTTGGAAAACGATCAGAAAAGGTGCATGAAGACTGGGGCACGTGGCTAAATCAAACTGAAATTCTCCCACAGCTGTTAAGTGTTGCTTTTCAGGGCTCCAGATGCCACTTATCTGAGGTGTGGAGGAGACAGTGTTGTAGTAATACAAACATGAAATGATTCTAATCTATGTAGCTCAGAGCTGAAAACCAATTTGCCCAGAATCACAGCACTGTTTCATTTTAAACCTAAATGCCTGCATCCTCTGCAGCACAATGGCCAAAAGGCACTCGAGCTCCACAGCGTTCTGTTATTCCCTTTCCGGGAATGTTTAACCAGAGCAAACTATATAGTGCAGCATTTCTGCACGATGCCATGGATTCTGTTTTTCTTTTCCTTGTGCTGTGTAACTAAGGGGCACTGTAAGGGGCGCATAACTTGCAGACGAGAACAGATTTCTCCTCCACTTTTGCAGGGAAAAAAGCTCCCAAAAACTCAAGAGAAAAACAAACTTTGTGAATGACAAAAAGAAGCACTGCCAAAACAAAAGTGTTTCCTGCAACTAATAGAAGGAAAAAGGCAGATTTTTGTTCATCTTTACCTTGTGGCTGCAAATGGCAAGAAAAAGAAAGATGTAAGGAGTGTCCTGTGTATTGTTAGGGCTCTGGAGTTTAGCACCCATTGCAGGATTAAGCCCTCTGAGGAGTGCAGGGCTTTGGTTACACTTTCCCTCTGCTTTTTATAGGTTCTTTGTCTTTTACATAGGAGACTCAGCTCATATTAGAGCTTCTGCTTGTGTTTAGTTCAGAAGACCTTAGATATCTAAAGAGAATTCTAAGAGATTATTTCAAATAAAAACTTAGATAAATCTGGGTGATGAAGTACAAACCTGAGCCAAGGAGATTGTAGGCAAGCCATGTTCAGCTCCTACATTACACTTTGAAGTGTGTAGAAATGCCTGGTCAAACTAACGTCTGCAGGAGTTTCAGGAAGCACAAAATTAGGTGATAGAATAAACTAAAAAATTAATGCTTTGTGAGTTGCCCTTCTTTGCATCACAATGTCAAAAGATATGGAGCAGAAGAGCCACAGAAATCATTGATCAAGATCTTGACTTTATTTCTTTGTTCTTTTATTTTAAATCATCACCTTCTTCACAGTTGGGAAATGTGATCTGTCAGCATGTCCATGCTAACTTCAGCACTGTCCACTTGTTCTGACCAGAGTGGAAACAGGACACTTGGCCTCTGACCACTGAAGAAAGCATTGAATCCCCAGGATTTTACTATCACTGATCATATGGGTCTTGTTTCCTACCTTTTATGACTCTAGGAGCCTGAAAGAAGTTTGAGATCACTGCCTGTAGAAGACCTGAGTGTGAATCACTCTCCCTCCTTGTTTTGCAGTTCAGATGACTCCCAGTTTGGACAACTGGAGGATGAGGACTCCAGGACATCCTGGAGAGTAAGCTTACCCTTTTATCTGGATGCAGAGAAAAAGCCTGTTGGTCAATGGTTTCATACTGAGGCAGAAACAAAAAAGGAAACTTCACAGTAGGTTATATACACAGGACTTTCATGGGTTCAATGTGTGTAATGTGCCCCAGACCTTCATCTGCCTCAGCAGCCATACCTCAGGATGTGGGTCCTGCTTAGGAGCCATAGAGGGCAAGAAGAATCATAATCAAGTGTTTAGAAGCCATGCCTTGGGAGACCATTGGGTTTTCAAGTGCTTGAAGGGCAGCGGCAAAGAGGGATGTAATCTGTGTTTTCCATGCCAAGTGGAATTAGAATTAGCTCAAATTATATTAAGGCAGAATTATCTTGGACTCTATTAAAAACCTTATGGTGAATGATAGGAAGACGTACAAGTACAAAACAGGAAGCATGCCACTGGATGCAGATCACAGAATCACAGAATGGCAGGGGTTGGAAGGGACCTCTGGGGATCACCTTGTCCAACCCCCTTGCCTGAGCACACACACCTAGAGCAGGGGGCACAGGAACGCAACTAGGAGGGTTTTGAATGTCTCGAGGGAAGGCAACTCCACACCCTCTCTGGGCAGCCTGTTCCACTGTTCTGTCACCCTCACAGGAAAGAAGTATTTCTCATGTTTAGCTCTAACTTCCTGTGTTCCAACTTGTGTCCGTTGCCCCTTGTCCTGTCATTGGACGCTAATGAAAAGAGTCCAGTCCCATTCTCCTGACATCGGCCCTTTAGATATTTATAGGTATTTATGAAATCACCCCTCAGTCTTCTCTTGCCCAGGCTGAACAAACCCAAGTCTCTCAGCCTTTCCTCATATGGCAGATGCTCCGGTCCCCTGATCATCTTGGTAGCTCTCCACTGGACTTACTCAAGGAGTTCCACATCCTTCTTAAACTGGGGGGCCCAAAACTGGACACAGTACTCCAAATGCAGTCTCACTAGGACAGAGTAGAGGGAGAGGATAACCTCTCTTGATCTGCTGGCCACACTCCTTTTAATGCATCCTAGGATACCGTTGACCTTCTTGGCCACAAGGGCACATTGTTGGCTTATGGTCAGATCCTCCCACATACCAGAAAAAATGCATAAATCAGTCAAGGTGTGAGTCAGTTTATATTTGGAAAAGGTTTGACTCAACCAGGAGTTGAATGCTGCTCAGCTAGTTTTGACTCAGCTTGGTACTGCCAGCTGCTCATGAAAAAAACATGGTGGTAGAATAGGCCCAGCGTTTGACAATGATGGCAAGATGGAAGGCTTTGGGAGGATTTGGACCTTTTTGTTTTTCCCAGATTCTTGAAAGATCTAAGTCACAGTTGACCTCTACAGATATATAGAGATATTTATTTTTCTTGTATTTTTCTTGATCTGGCAACGAGGAGCACTTGATTAGCCTTTCTGCAAATTGATCTGTTTGCAGTGCAAGAGCTTAACCATTAAAATGGAAACAAGGCTGAAATCGGCCTCCTCTGTTGAAACAGTTGGTTTCAATAGGACTTCCTCCAGTTTTACACCAGTGAAGCTAAGTTAAATCACATGTGAGGCAAGACAACACAGATAATAAAGATCTGACTCAAGATCAATCAACCTCATGATTTCTCTTACCTAAGTCTTAAGGAGAGCTCCCTAGAGATCATTAATTTCTATAATGTGTATTACTAAAAGAAGACCATGGGGTTCAGGGAGAAACAATAAGGGAGGCTTTTAATATACTCCCTTTTCCGCTTTTGGTTGTGATTCACATAAGTAATGAGTATGATGCTAAACTCTGTCCATCCAGCATGGTGGGAATGTTACCTAGTGTCACTAACAAGTATTTAGCCTGATTCAGCCCCATAAGCCCTCCACCACATAGAAACTAATTGTGAGGATTAGGGCGCACCGAGACACTCAAGCTCCACTCCTGTGGGTTTGGGGAGAAACAACACATTTAAACATTCCAGCTACAGTTCCCTTGGCAACGTACATAACAACAACTGAGTAAAACTATGGGTTTCTGTTTTCTTAACTCTTCAGGACATTGACAGAATGAATACTTCCTTGAGGAAACAGTTCAGTCAACCAGATATACCCAAACACTCTTAAATCCAGCAGGCCTTTTCTCCTTACAAAAACAACAGCAGCTGAATTCCATGTCAAACTGATCTCCTCACCTGGCATTAAAGGGTTTTATTCAAACACACACATATACCATTAGCAAACCCTCCATAGAAGTCTGCATTAAAAAAAATACAGTAAAAACCAATCCCAAAATGTCAATGTTTCATATCATTATAATGCTCCCGTAGATCAGAGGACACAGAGAAAAATACACAAGAAATTCTATAAAGCACATAAGTACTCTTAAGAAACAACAATATTAGCATTTGTGTAGGTAATAGTAAACAATATTGTTCCTGTCAGTTACAGCAATAATAATGTCTATAGCAACTTCATAATTATTCTTCTGGGAATTTAAAATATTTAAAAATATTAATTAATACTATGAAATAATAAGATTTACACCATCTTTGTGAAATATATGAGATCTGCCCCGACTTTATTCCACTGCACAGTGAACTGGAGTTTCTTGTGATGTTAAGCACATTTGCTCCTTAGCGGCCATTCCTATTGCACAAAAGTTTGGAAAATGAACCTCCAGCTGAATGCATGTGCAGGGTGGTGGAAGTCAGGAGACCTCACCTGCAGCTCACAAAGAGCTGGTGTAGATTTTGGGCTGTCATTAGTAGGCAGAGTTAATGAACATGCCCACAAGGCCAACCACCAATGGAATTCCACAGGTTTATTTAAGACAATGATCTGACCCCTATTGTCTTCCTCAGAAGTTTAGGTTTATGAAAGCACAAAAAGCTTCTCCCTAGGGACCCTCACCCTAGGGTGGGGTCTTCAAATGATGTGTAGTGATTGTCCAAAGAGAACTTGCCTTGCTTCCTTAGCGTACAAGAAGTGACCTGATCTAGCTTGTTATGAGAGCAAGAGAAAACACCAGTACCTGTGATAAACCTGTACCTATTGCTTAACTACCAGTTCACCGATGCACACTTATTTACACAAAGGAAGAGATTAAAGCTACAAAACTAAACCATGGGTCAAACAGATGTCAGTGCAGTCTAAAGCTATTACAGTTAATAACAACTTTTTTTCCCCTTTCTCTCTGTAAGCTTTAATTTTTGTTATTTTCGAAAGGAGCCTCCATGCTCTTCCCTTAGGTCTTCCATCCCGTGGTGGCGAGGCACCTCATCACATTTTGTAGCTTCAAGCAGATACAGGAGTAAGTATACCAGAAAAATCCTTGAAGGCTCTTTAGCCTTAAACATCTAAGGCTCCATCACTCCAGCATTGCTCTCCATCAATGGAGAGTGCTCACCTTCTCCTCTACAGCAGCAGCTCCTATGTAAATATCTGGGAAGCAGACCCCCCCACCTCCACCCTCAGCCTTAGCTCACAACAGTTTATTAAAGATTATGCAGCATCCTCACTAACGCGTGGTTGCCAGGGCACCCTTGTTCCCTAGCCAACTACGATACTAAGGCTTTACTGGCAGCCATCCAGCTGTGCTTCATTTAGGAACCTCTGCAGCAGTAAAGGATGTGCTTTCCCAATTTACTGGAGAAATAAGTCAGTTTGTTGCTTGTCTCCTAAAGACCCTAACCACTTGGGGAAGCAGTAACTTTTCAGAGGACAGTAAGACAGGGAGCCTCTCTTCTCCCTATTCACTACAAACCAGAATTTAAGTCTTACTGCAGAGAGCTTGGATTTTTGCACTAACGCAGCTAGTGTGGATCCTAGACGCATCAGTGTGGCTCTGCGCCCAGAGCAGCACAGGCGAAGAGCCACGCATGGCGATACCTTCCACAACTGGGCTGGTAACTCTTGGGTTTTTTTCTGTGCAATGTGGCAGTATTGTCTTGCTTGGGAGGAGAGAGGGTGTCAGAGCATGTGCTGCTGTTTCTACATACCCCATTTCACTAAAGATTTTACAGTATCACAGCAACACAAATCCCAGTTACTGTTGCTTTTAATGTCAAGTTTTCTTGGACCAATTGTCTTTAAGATGGAAGGAGTATGATGGCACTAGGTAGCTATGAAAGGGCCTTGCTTGCCATTTCAGTTAGTGTTGGTGACACCCAAAGCTGTAGCACTGCTATGGCCGATTACAGGCTGGACTGATGCCCAATGGCTTGAATGGGCTTTGGTTACAGATGCTGATTGCAGGATCCGTGGTGCCAGCAGCAGGCGCAAACTGTTGCCATTGCAGTAATACATGTCCAGAGAGAGTCCAAGATTGGTGCCCAGGCTGAATAAAAAGCTAAAGGGAGGATCACACCAATAGGACATTTTGACAGGTTTTTATTGCTCATGCCACGACTCCTCTGTCTGTTAAAGCCTCCAGGGTGTCACTGCTCTTGAATTGCTCAATGATAGACCAATTAATGAGGTGCATTTGTGCTTTTAGTGCCGTCTCGTGGTAACTTTATAGTAACATTCACGCAATAAGTGCCAGATAAAGAAGTGGGGACATCCAGATGGAGATAGGATTTACTGGGTTATGCATTCCTGCTGTCCCCAAAGTAGAACAGGGTTCTACACACTAAGGAAAGGATAATTTAGACTGGAAAAATATCAATAAAAGGCAGATACTTCCATCACCTTAGCTGTCACTTGTACACCTAACAACTGCTGCCTATATGTCAGTCCTTTGTCTGATAATGAATCCAACCTAAACTACACGTACCCTGGAATAGGCAAGTGGAATGGGCAAAGAAAGTTTCCTTTTTCAAGCTCTTTATTTTGAAAAAGCAAGCAATAGACCCCTGTGTTTAAAACTAGGAGAGCTGCACAAATTCAAGTTTTGGAGGTGTCTTTACAACCTCAGGCAATTTGCTATAATTGCATCTATACAATTTTGCTAATTTGGGCAGCAGTTTGCAGTCAAACCCTGGCACCCTTTTTATCCATACTATTTATGTGTTAGCTTACACTCTGGTTTTAGCCTGGGAGAAGCCAACCAGGTTCTCTAGACAGGGGAAATCAAGACAAATTAAACACCAGATCACATTTGAGGTTTCTCTCTAGAGAATGGGTAAGCCTCACTTAAATCACTACTTGGAGGCTGCAAGCACAGCTATTGAGGACAGGCCAGATGCAAGCCAGGTCTAGTTCCCAAAACGTAGAGCGGATTAAAAGGTATGATTGCAGATCTACTTAGGGAAACTTTAGCATAGCTTGTAACAGATGAGCTAAGAATGATATGTATTATTAGCACAAAAGTAGAGATTTTTGCACTCTAAGGCTGCCTTAGCTATCATGTAAGTGTGCTATACAATAGAAGTGGTTAATCCCAAAGACATATATCAGACCAGTCAACGCACTAAGGTGAATTGTCAGTAGACTACATTTTTATATATACATACACACACATACAAAAATAGATAAGAATTTTATATATATATGTGTGTGTGTGTATGTGTGAAGTGCTTCGGATTGCTAGTACCTGGACTATTTATGCTGTAGTCTTGCTAGGGGAAAGGGCATTGTATTTGGAATTCATTAGATCTCCAACGAAATAGTAAACACTGTATCTGTGCTATTAAGTAAATATATAAGAGGCCAGAAAAGCAATGTAATAGCAAAAGAAAAGATCGCAGATGAATTACAGAGCTACATCAAGCCTTACGCTGATACCACCCAAGAAGGCCTGATCATCAGTATTCAGCCCTCAGTATTGCACCTATCGCTTTAGTATTTCAGACCTTAAAAAAAAAAGTCAGGAACTTGGCTTTTGTTTACTGTGTGAAAGGGGAGTGTGTAGCTCCTCACCTAGTCCCACAGGACATGCAGAATTCAGTGAGCACTCCATACAACCTTTCACTAGAGGAATGCACAGGCAACAAAAGTATTTGTGATACTAATTAAAGATTAGAAAATCCTCATTTAGGAAAACGCTCCTTGACAGGGCATTTAAACATAAACTAAACATATTTCCATCCAAGCTGATGGAAAAGGCTCTATTTCTCAACTTACTTAGAGAAAAGGGGATTAAAAATGCACCCTGGTTAGGGTGAAATAGGTTATTAAAATGAGACATAAAGCATTTTACTTCAGTGCTGACTAAGGTCCAAACTAAAGAATGGTCCTTTAATCTAAGGACTGAAAAATAACGGTCATATAGATAGAATAAGGTCTCATTGACTATGGCAAGCCATTAAAAAAATTGGTAGCCCTCTTCCTAAAATACAGCAATGAAAAAGTCACTCTTTTTTGTCATAATTAAAAAAAAAAAAGTGCAAATGTTATAAACAATATTGTGGCTCAACGGATCACAGCCTATAGTTACAGCACCAAATTTTACCAAAAGAAAGACTTCTAAAACTGAGACAATATTTTGAGACCATATTGTGCCCAAATCTAAAACTTGGAACATTTTGACCAACTTCATTTTTTATGGACCTTGTCAGAGTAGGGAGGGAAAAAAAAAAGAGAAAAAACAAAGAAAAAAAATCCAAACCAAAACCCAAAACACCCCACCAAAACAAAGGTAAACTATAATAGAGTATCTGGAAAGACCTGCATAATGTACAGTTTTGCTGATGAAAAGTAGCACTCACAGCATGAACTGATATTAATAAGTGTATGAAATAATGTGTTATCCCTCACAGTATATATAACTGTTGGCTATACTTAAGGTTTTTTTGGAAATATTGTTGTCATGGTTACTATTCAGCTGTCTTTATGTTTTAACAGGCCCTGTTTTATAAGGTTGAGGTTCAATTCAAGTTCACATGAAGCAAATCAAGTGAAGTTTTCAGATGTGGTCTCTAATGCACATCACTTTCTAAGAGGCCAACTTGAAATACTTTTGGTATGATTTTAAGATGTGTCAAGCACCTTCAGATGCAGCTGAAGTCAATACCCCGTATGCAGTGACTGAGTCATGATTAATCTGCCAAAAGGCACAGTCCATAACAGTCTATTTTAAAGAGCTATAAACCTGTTTCAGTTGGTATAGGGAATGTTTCTGTAGCCCTACAGGCTGAACCTACCACCATTAGACACTGAACAAACAACATGCCATTCTCTCAGCAGCATTTATGTATTTGAAGATACAGGAATGCTTGACTGTAATGTTTTAAAACATAAATTTAATTCTGATTCATTCCTACATCAATAATCCAATACTTTTGGTCCATTGAAATGTAAAAACTCCATTTCCCCTTTCCTTTTGCAAATTTACTCATGTTCAAATTTTTTTTTTTTTTGGGGGGGGAAGGCATTTTGCCTTTTCCAGTTCATTAAAAAGCTTAGGGTTCAAACCAAGATACTGAGACTCAGCAATAAACACAAAAACTCCTAACCAGGGTAACTGAGAATTAGCTCAGGTACCTCTGTGTGGGATTCGCATTGTCCTCTGCAGATACACTCAAAGAGTCATGACTTGTAAACATCTTTTTCGCTTTTCTATGGAAACAGATAGACCTGCTCTTCAAAGTAGCCACTTTACCTTATTAGCCTTCAGAAAAATCCTTTTCACCACCTCCAACAAGCGACGTGGAACTACAGAAGACCTTAGGAATGGCTCTTTCCTTGCCTTCCCTTTTCTCAATGTAGCTTTAGCAGAGCAATGTGGCAAGAAGGTGGTGATCTTTTTTGTAGTGCAATGCATAGAAGTGGAGCCTGCTGATAGGGAAAGGAAGATTTGTGGTAAAGTTTCAATACAACTGCCTTCCCTATGAGCATATTACATCCAATTTAGAATTAACTTTAATATCTTCTACTATTCTCTGTGGTATACAAATGGGAAAGGGTAGGGGAGAAGGAAAGTTCTAGATCACTGTCTCTTTGTATTCTAGGTTCATCTCTTGCATAGTCTTTCAGCTTTTATTATTTCTAGTTCTTGACTCCTGTTCTCTCAAGGGTGGAAACAGGCAAGCTAGCTGCACCCACTGTGTTCCCCTTGGCAGGTCTTCCCTTGGCTTCTGTACTCTTATGCTCCTGGAAGTATTCAAAGACTTGTTTTCTTTTCCTCTTGATTGCTGGGATGTTTCTTTGGTTTGCTTTGTTTGGTCCTTGGGAATATACCTTTGCAGTGGAGTGACCTGGAAACATCTCTTTTCAGAATGTCTTTACTCATTTGTACAATTCACAAGCGTGTGGGATGCAATTGTTAAAAAATTCTTGCCCTTTCCAACAGCTCCAGATGATTTCTGAGACACTAATTTAGTCAAAAAGGAAAAATCAAAGTGCAGGACACAAAATGCAGCATAAACCACAAAGCGAACCAGGTCAGCATTTGTTTTGTATGAATATATATGTATGCACCCATGTGCCTATGTGCTCATACACAGTTTGTGTTTGTATGTGTCGTGTGTTGGTAATGTCACAGAGACATGTAAGAAATGTTACCATGGGCCTTAGGAAACACGCTTCCACCTACATGATATTTATTCAATTCATTCATTCATTCATTCATCCATCCATCTATATATCTTTTGGGGACCCATTCAGACATCTACGTAGGGTTGATATGCCTCTGTGTGGGTGTGTGTATTTCACAGTGTGCATTCTTTATGGCTCTTCACCTATTTTGATACTAAATGGGCCAGTAAATGATAAGCTTTATCTCCTAAACTCTAGAGTTAAGCATCATCAGAGAGCTGAAGATGAGTTGTAAGCAGATTGGATTGACGGAGGCCTCTTTGGCCCCTGTTTCCAATTCCAGTGTATGTTCAGATGAGCGGAAAATGTTTGCTGCTAACCTTGATGAAGAGCTTCCGGTTCATTGCACAAGTGATACACTTCCATACACTTGATGATATGGTTTGTGATCTATGGAAAGGGGAAGAGAGCTTTGAGATGAACTCCAGATGCACCTGTTTGTTATGCTGTGGGCTCTGGAGGCCTGGAACCATGCAAAAGAGCATTCCAAAAGTCACCTTCTAGGTCATAGCGGGAGATGGTAGTGCTAACATCTCTAAACAGGCTGCCTTTGCAGAGAAAGGGTCACCTGCTTTTTCATCATGTTAAATGCTGAACTGATCAAGAGACTGTCTGGCATTGCAGGGTAAGCCTTCTCCTCTAGTGAGTAGATTTACAATATAGATGTGCGAGAGTATTTTTATCACGAGCCCATGCTTTTAAACAGGTTATTAGCAAAGCACCAGCAGGGGGCCAGAAAAACAAAGACTACTTTTTGATTTGTTCATTGAAATCAAATAACTATTTAGAGCCTAACTGATCAAACTCTGCACTTAAAAAAAAAAAAAAGTCCTTATTCTGCCTGGTTGATGTTAAATGGTAAAACAGCACAGGAGTGAAAATATCCTGGAGCCCTATATCGTCTTCATTATCTTCACTGGTGAAGTGAGTGAGTGAGTGAGTGGAGAGGTGTGAAATTCCAGCAGAGAAGAACACGCTGTTTTAAGAGGAAGTGCTGACATGCAGGCTACAATTAGACAAAAAATGACTGCTGACATTTAAAAATCATTACAGAGAGGAAATTGTGAGTGTAATTATGTCATCATTGACACTGTTCAAGTGTGCTGATGCATTTTTGCTGATCAAAATCAAGTGTTTATATTTGTAAATAGAATGCACTTAGCAACTCTATCAATGGAAATGTTCTAGCCAAGAACTAAGGAAAATGGAGCCAAGTTACTGTGACAGAAACTTCTTTTTCCTTTTTGTTGATTTTCACTATTTTGATTTCTCGTTATTCAGTATTTTGGATGAATGTTTGGTTTGATTTTGTTTGTAGGATTGTTGGGTTTTTTTTGCATAGAACAGTAGGAATGGCCATTCTGGAGCAAGCCAAAGGTCCGTTTTGTCAATACGTACCCTATATTTAACAGTGGCCAACAGTAGATGCTTACAGAAGGATATAAGAGAACACTAAGTATATAATGATATTAGTTATACCAGTCTCCCAGCTTCCAAAAATCTGCTGCTCAAGGATTTCACAGACTGCTCAAAAACATCAGAATAATGAAGTCTTTCTGACTGGCTTTAGAAATAGGCTGATACTGGAGTCAGTGCAAAGGCAGACATGATATCAGCAAGTGGCAAAATATGTAAATGTTATCATTTACTTGAAGAAGAGTTTGTTGACTGTGCTAATACTGAATTCTTGGCACTGTATTATTTAACACGGTTCTGCCTTAAGCCGTGTCATAAGTCCTTTACCTATAACGTATTATCACTCATTGACAGGGAAAAGTGACCAGTCTATGATACATACAAATGCTCAGTTAGGGGTGGACAAAATATGTGAAAGGGTCTGTTACTGGCTGATTACTGGCTGATTCCAAACCCAGATTTTAACTTGGAGATGTGGGAGATTATATATAAATACACTTTATAATTGTGAAAGCAGAAGTGTTTACAAAGGCTCTTGAGGGAAGTGAGAAAAGGTCTTGGCTTCTGCAATGAAAAGTCCACAACGAAAATAGTCTACAAAGCTAGTCCTCTTGAGGATGGCATTTTGGAACACGTTTATGGTGGAAATTATGAAAAAGGCTAAAAGTGTGAACAAGATAAAGGATACTTAATAATGAGGTACTCCACATTATGAACACAGCTATTCTTGAAGGCTGTGGCAGGAACAGAAATATGAATATTGAATGTCACTATTCAGGTTAAAACTAACTAATCCTCAGCCTGCATCTGCTGAGCTCTAAAATTCCCTTCAGTATTTCTGTGTTATTTTTATAAGAAAGAAATATAAAAATTAGCTTCTATTTGCCTTTTCATGGTTTTTTCAGTCCTCTGTTTATTGACTTTGCCCTTTGGGAAAGGGGTTTTTTACAATCCACCTATTAATTTTCTGGGTGTCCTACTGCATCCAGTTTTTCTTCTTTCGACATTGGGTCCATCAGTTTCCATCAGTGTCCCTGTTTCCTGGATGTCAAAATGTATATCCAGTCAAATTGTGTTGCCAGAATAATGTCAAGCAACTCTATAGTCACCACATCAACAAAAAAGCTGCTTTCATAATGTCATTTCATGATTGGATGAATGCTGTAATTCATTTTTAGACTGATAAGGACTTCCATGACAAAACACAGAACTCTTTGTGCTATTAAAATAGTAGAAATCAGTAATTAGGGAACAACCCACAGTGGGTGCCCTGGGAGAGGCCAGTCCCACAGGTACTTTGGATGACTGCTTATTGCAGCAGGGAATACTGAAGAACCCATGAAAGAGTGGGCCGCAGAAATAGGTAATAAGGCTTTACTAGTATATAAAAATATGACAGAAAGAATAGTATTATGTTACTGTGTTTTATATTATAACATTTACTTATAAGGCTACTTTCATCTTTATCTCCCTTTTCACTAATTCATACCTTTCCAGATTAATTTTCTCTTTGGAATCAGTGTTTTCTGTATGTTATCTTAGTGGAGAGCTTATTTAATTACTGCTTGTAACAAGCTAAAGAAAAACCATTTTTCCTGTTCTCTGCTTGTTTTTGAGAGACAGAAGTTGAAAAAGTTAACCTTTCTGCACAGTAAGCAGGTGCCACACACTTAGTGTTTTTAAAACCATCATTCCAGAACAGCTGAATTTTGAGACTTAGCAATATCTAGTACTATTTTAGTCATCTATCTCTAAGTGTATTTGAAAGACATTACTTTGTCTGAGATTTTAATAAACACAAACCTGACAGGGTATCGCTTAGTATCAGGGCTGTCAAGTAGTTAAAGCCCCGTTCGTACCAAAGGGAGGTAAACACAAATCAGTACCAATGGACAGCCCTGTATCATCCACCCATATGCAAGGAACTCAGCACCAGTTCAAGATCTGACCCCAAACGTAGAATTGGAGCTGGCTGTGAGAGGTTTTCTGGTGCATCCTCAGTGAAGACTCAAATCTACATGTTGTCTTTGGTTTTAGCTTAACAATGATTGTGGTTTTTGGGAGATTTTTTTTTTTTTTTTTTTTTTGTCGAGACCATGGTGGGCATTCCACAACTTCCCTGATAAAAACTGTATCCATCTTCACTTCTGGAGACCTTTACCTAAAGTCTAACCTGACTCCTCCTTGACATTACCGCTTTGAATACCTACCATGCAGTTCCTTTTGCAGCATGAATCTTTCAGTCTTTAAGGTTAACCACTAAGAAAGCTTCTAGCCTCTGTAACACACCAGTCTGCATTTTCTTTACTTCTCTTGACAAGTACAAGTGGTGTCGGTCTCAGAGTATTGCTGGTTGCTTTGTATGAGGTGGAAGGAAAAAAAATCACTTCCACAAATGAAGCACGGTATCAGCACTGAAATCAGAAAAAAAAAAAATTGTAAGCAATGAAAAAATGCAAGTCCTTGGAGGCTGGAGGGTGTCTCCTTATATTGCTTGCATTCCACAATATTCTGTATAAGTTTGTGCCTTCATTGCAAAGCAATTTGTCAGTCTCTCATTTGCCAGGATGTCAGCATAACATAACGCAAGTCATGAGCTGCTGCTCTGATAGCCCAATCCTGTAAACTGTCTCCATTTAAGCATAAAGGCCCCTTTAAACAACAGAAATGAAAAAAAATCTATTTCGCCAATCTTTCCTCAGACCACTCACCACAGTGAGGCGTGAGCTTCAGAAGTTACATGAATGTGAGTAAATGCTGACATTGAAAGATATGGTCAGTATTGTTTTCTTGCATTGTGTATTATTAACAAAACCAGTGCAAATATCAAGTGTAGTAGCGGTGTTCAGAAGAGTGATTCTGCTGAAGGACTTTGGGTATAGCAGTAGGAGAGACTATGTAATAGCTATAGTAATCAGTACAATTTCACACTGGATTGTTTTGAGGACATGGAATGATCTATCCTGTCAGCTTTCAGACAGGGACCAAATTTTAAGCCCTTTAATCTCCACTGTGAATAATTATCTATTCAGGTTGTTTTTTTTCATCACCCTAGCAAGGTAGGGGATTTACCAATACACCTATCCAGTATAATCGTGAAAACAACAGAGCTCTACTTCTTGATGCTACTGCTATGTAAATGTTAAATAATAGTAACAGAAAAGGGTGTTGCCTCATTTTAGTAAAACATACTGTAATAAGAATGATTATTCCTTGATCCACTCCAGTTTGAAAGGCTTCAGCTGAGCCTGCAACTAAGTTACACTGTCATAAACGAGACTAGAGCAATCGGTCTCAAAAACTGTTAAATCTTTCAATTCCATTAATATAATATGCTATTTCTGCTGCATAATGAAATTAAATGAATATATGACCAAGGTGTAGATAAAAACATGCGGCAGCAAGTCTGAGGGCCATGCTGGATAAAATAAGAGCAATTTAAAATGGAATAATATGGTTTATCAAATAAAGATTTTCAGCTATAAAAAAACCTCATTCTCTTCCCCCACAGTCAAGTACAACCAAAAAGATCAGGAATTCTGAATACGTGGGAGCAGAATAATAATCCAGCAAAGAATGGTGAGAAAAGAAAAAGATGCGATACTATCCAAATTTTATTGTTGAAACATTTTTCCTTCTGAAAATACCACTAATTAGCACTATTTACTCAGGTTTCGTTAATTAAAATACGATTTTTATACATGTGAAATAAATTATGCAACCTGTAAATCTTAATTACATTGTTAATTAGGATAACTTTATGACCATTTTTGTGGTGCCTCAAATCAGTGAAAACTTGTTTTTCTATTTCAGAGTTGATCAGAGCTGGTGACACTTTGAATATAATGCACTGCTGGTACATTTTGACAGAACTGAGATCATTAATTATGATCTTTTCATTACTGAGTTTTACACACTGGTATCCATAAACCAAAAAAAACCAGCAGTATTTGGATGCAATGCGATTTTAATGCTTCATGCAGCAATCGCTTCTGCTTAAACAATTGGTATTAATTATGCAAGCATGAATCATTCATACACCAGGGTTTTATGTCCATCACAATAGTGAAGCAGGTTTAGATTTAGACAGAGATGCAGTTGGCAGAAGCAACACTTGTAGTGAAACAGATCAGGAGGCTTGGATGGTTTAGTGCCAGGCATTTATAAACCTGTAGGTTCACCGTGCTTAGATAATGTAAGTCAGTATTGTTTATAGACATTAAGATGCAGCATCAATTTATGCCAGCTGAATGTCTGGCTTCTCTTAGTATCAGTTCATCTTCTTTTCTTTTAATTAAATGTTGAACGCAGACATCGGCATCCCTGGTGAAAGCAGTCCTACCAGAGGGACTGAAAGAGCCATAAATTAGCCACATGACAAGGTACTGTGCACTGGTAAGGCTTCAGCTTAAGTATCAGGCCAGTGATGAGCCCATGACTTCCAGAAAGTTGTTAAGTGACAGGAGAGAGTGCTGTTAGATAAGAGTTCTGAGAAGAACCAAAAATCTGGAAAATACAACTTAAAAGGTAAGATTGAATAATTGGAGATAATCAGCATGCAGAAGAGATGACTGGGATAACAGTCTACACACAAAGAAAAGGCTGGTACAAAAATGAAGATGTGCTTAGCAGATAAGAAGAAAAGTAAGAACAACATAATTGGCAGCAAGAAAGACTCATACTGAAGATTAGGAAAAGCTTTCTAATGCTAAGAACCAGCTCAAACACAGCTTGCTTTTTGGGAAGCTATGGAGGTGCTCCGTCACAGAGGTTTTCAGAACAGGCTGGACTAACGTCAATCAGAAATGAAGCAGATGCGGCTGGGCCTACGCTGGGGCAGTCCTTAAATGACCTCTTATACCCTCAGCATCTTAAGCTTTCTAGGATGCGGAAAGTGCTCTGAACTCCTGCTAATCTAGAAGTTCTTGCAAGAACTGGCATTTAGTAATTCCTGCAGCTCTGCACCCTAGGAAGAGGTGGTATTTCTGTTTGGCCAATACATAGCTCCCTAACGAGTATGATGAATCGAGGCACTTCCCTGGTCATGCCCAATATACAGCTCTGGATTATATTATTAAGCAAGGCTGCAGTACTGACCTTTTAAACACCTAAATCCTAATTATACTCACAACTTACCCATGACATGTGAGCCAGAACTTACAAATACCATGAGTAATTTTTCTCTTGTTTCAGTGATGTCTTCAACAAAAAATTGAAATATTTACCAAATGACTGAGGGGTGAGAAAGCTGGATTGCCATCTCCTCACAGAAAGATAACTCACAAGTGACTCCACACAAAGGTGTGCAGTCTTAGACTGAGGCAAAGTGTAGGTGCATGATCTTCACTAGAACCTATTTACCGCTGTAGAAGTGTGGGACACTGCAGATCTTTTGCAGCCCTTGTTCTGGTTGTCTGGAAAGTTTTCATTGTGCTTTTCACGTATACCACTCCACAAAGCAAAGTTAAAATTGTGCTTCAGTGTGATCCTGGAGGCTGATTCATATACTGTGTCTTGTATCTATTTTAAGATCAGGCTTTTCCCTAGCCTGCCTTATAACACCGAGCCAAATTCCCTCCACAGCTACATTAAAATGGTGCTACCTCTTGGGCTAATGGGTCTAGTAAGTAAATTAAATTAAAAATTACCGAAAAAAAACAACAAACCCAAAGACAAATAAGAAATCCCCAACATAAAAAAAAATATCTTTTTTTTCCATCTGCAGTTAATTCAGTATATCAAGCGACAAAATAAAAATTGGGGGAACAAAGTTCATAGGTGGTGTAAACAATTCCCTGGCATCTCTCTTTTTTCTTCTGTAAGAGAATACCTAACTTCCTGCTGAGTAGAACAACTCTAGAGCTGATCACAGGAGAGCTCTACCAACATACTCCTGTTACTGGTTAGGTGATACAGTCCTTTATTTCACTGCAGCTGAGCATCTCTGCCTTTGACAGCCTGTTTTCAGCAGTCACTTTGTACATGAGATTTTTAGAAAAGCTTTTGAAATCATTGTAGAATAAGTAGAAATATGCCATGAGTGTATTTGTAGGTAAAACTAAGAAATATTCTGGTTTGATTCTGGAAGGTTGGCTACAAGCCCGGCAGCTGAAGTTTTCAAAATATGCTTTCAAAATTAAAAAATGCTTGCTAAATGCCTCTTGAAAGAGTAAACAGCCAAAGCAGCTTTGAGCTTCACTTTGCGCTTCACTTGCAATAGTTATCTGACCCAGCCTCACACCTCCCAGCCTCTAACTCTGTAATAGGTCACCACAGCATAGTGTTACAGGCTATAACCTTGCCCTGCCATTCATGCTTAATGTGGTCACGGCTTGATTTCTTATGGCGTGCTGGGACTCCTGGCCAAATTTCATTGCTAACAGGGGAAAAAGTCAGCCTGACAAACTGATCATTTCCAGTGCAAGCGAAGGAAGACAGAGTTGTTTTTTACTCAAAAAAAAAATATCTAAACACACACATATATGTGTGTGTATATATAGGCACACTCATATATATGTGTATGATATCTTGCTAGGTGAAGGCTTCTTTATGTCGCATTTAAGACTTACAGTGTTCTTCTGAGAGAAAAGCAACCATTCCCCTTGTCAGAGAGCTGCAACTCAGCCCATCAGTTCAGTATAAGAACGCTGAGTGAGCCATTTGAGTCATGTGATGTTTCAACAGCACAGCATCCCATTCATCATATGCTTCAGAAATGTAATATGTAGAGCTGGAAAAAATGGAAGCTGCAGAGGCAAGAACAATCAATTAGCAGAAAAGCCCATATATGAAAAAAGGCCTGCACAGAATCACCACATTGCCATTTTCATAGAATCATAGAATCATTATGATTCTATGAGGTTGGAAAAGACCCTTAAGATCATTGAGTCCAACTGCTAACCTATCACTGCCAATTTTAATTTCCCAAAGTAACCTCCACCCTCCTTTTGGGTTATCTTGGAACACATTCGCTGTATCAGGATGAGAGGATAGGAATCTTCTAGTCCTCTAATTAGGCACTGATAATTTAACAGGACACTGCAGGTCTCAAAGTGTACAAGGTAGCACTAAGCACAAAGTTGGCTTTATATCCTTTTCTCCACACCCTTGCCCCACCAAAAATTTCAGATATGGCAAGACTTAGTGTTAGGAAAGAGGCTGTTATAGTTTGCAAATAGTTTCCATCCTGGAAGAAGGCGCACCCAGCAGAATTTAAACAATGCACGCTGCAATCTCAGTTACAGTGGCATAAATTAGGATCAATTCCACTGAGGTCAGAAGAGTTATATCAGTGTGAGAGACATGAGGGTTGAGCTGAATTAACTGCGATAGAATTAATTCTCATCTACTCTCCTGTAAGTCAGAGCAGAATCCAGCCCCTAGCTTTCAGTTGGACTCTGTTCACATAGTGGGCCAAATCTGGATTTGAATTTCAAGAGAATAATAGTGGAGATACTGATTTTATTGGAGCTACTCCCAATTACAGTAGTGCAAATTTTGGTCCATAGTCCAGGCACCAAGCAGTGGCTAGCAGTTGAGGTCCCATCATACCTTGGCCTAGGTAGACTGGAACATTCTGAATGCAGACTGCAAAAGCATTTCTGTGTGAATTGGGGTCTGTTTCAGACCCATGTTTGATCACAATTATTTCTCACATGGATGAAGGCAGCAATTCTAGAAATAAAGCGGACATGTGGAACGTACTTATCTACCTAGTTCCTCTCCCACCCCCAGGAATATTTTTTGACTTGTTAAGTGCTGGAACCTGATCCTCATGTAATACAGGAAATGTGTAACAGTGATACCAATGACCTTAGTAAAGTGCAAGCCGTGAATAGCCCTGGTGAAGCTGAGAAGTCAGAAAAGACAAAAATGTTGGTATGCCAGCTGTTTACTTCGAATGCAGGTGAATGGCTTTTAGAAATATTTAAACCAGTTGGAGTATATTCAACCCAATCTTAATTAATGGGAAAAAGGAAAGAAAGAAAAAAAGGCAATAAAACATAAGAAGTGCAATGACTGTATATGCTAACGTGAACAGCAAAGATTCTTCCGTCAATGGCAGGAGCAGTAACATAGGCAGTGGCAGAAAGGCAGAGCTTAGCAAAAGACTGCAGAAACACTGGCGCAAGCCATAGGATTTAAACAGGCACTTGAGGAGGAAGACTGTCCTGTTTGATGAGGCTGAGGAAGCAGCACCAGCTCAGGGTGCTGGGGTCCATCTGCCACCTTTTCTCTGACATGAGTGAAGGCTGCCTTCCTCCTGCAGCGGCTCTGTGCACCTGGGTGCCCTCCATTAGGGTACTAATTATAAGGTGAGTGAGAAATGTAGCTGTATACTACCAATTTCCTAATAAACGTTCTCCCATTATTTAAGTTTGAGCTGATGCAGAGCTTAATGAATCACTGCTTTTTGACCAATAATAAATACACCACACAAACGAATTTCAGAGGGAGTGAGACTCTTCCTGAATTTGAATGGAATTTAGCAAATAGTCCCAGCTGAAACAATGCAGAGAAAAAAATTAAAATGTCAAAACACTTCATTTTAGTATTTTCAAAATGGAGTGTTTCATTCTAGAGCTGCCAAAATACTTCAAAAAACTTTCAAAACAAAGCTTTTTAGCTGCCCATTTTAAAATTGGCCTAAAATTAAAAAGAAAAAAGCTTTTAAACATGTGAAACAGTCCAAGACCAAAAGTGAAGCCATTCCTTTGAAGCTGAACTAAATATTTTGGGTTGAACAATAATGATACTTTTCCTGATTATTTTTTATTTTGCCAACAGTTTTTAGAAGCTTGATTTGACCAAAATTAAAATACAATCCTGGCAAAAAAAGAAAGTTGTTAGCTAGAACCATTGACTAAAAAATAATGCATTACCAAGCTTCAGTTCTAGGTAATCTTCTGCCCAGTTAATGCCTCTTTGAGTTTAACGAAGCAGAGTCAGGCCCATCACTTTCCAAAACCTATTTGAGCTTATTAATTTCTTTTTAACTGAAAAAGGAGGAGAGCTTTCTTTTTATAATGCTGAAATAACAAGGGTTCCATCTGAAAACTCACAGTCAGAAACACCTCTCAAGGCATGCAAATGGTAGATTTACGTGCTTGAAGACATCACTGTTCCCTATGGTGCTGTAATAGAACCAGCATTGTGCCTAGCCCAATCCTGGAGCTCATTTTCAGCCCAGGATGTTCCATGAGCACCCTTACCGTGCTGGCTTGCTTGCACTCGGGCCCTAGCCTTGCAGGAGGAGCGGAAGGAGAAATCAGCTCACATCCATATTCTGCTTCAGAGGCAGCATTGCTGTCACGTGCCGCAGCCGTTTGGCTGCAGGAGCTCCTGTCCCTACTTGAGCCCAACCATGTAAGGCAGTAAAGATGTGGCGGCTGCAAGCCCCCTCACAAAGAGCGTGGAAATGAAGCACCAAACTGCCATCCTCCCGAGAGGTGCAGCAGCAGCACTCCAAATCAATACTTTCAGCCAGAAATATTTGGCTTGCAGGTGTTTGGCTTTCTGATGAATAGCTCTAATTTTCTACAGAAAGCAGATACTTTTTTGTGGAAAAAATATTCTCACAAAATCCAATTTTCCCTTTAAGGAACAGATGGAGATGGAAAATTTTTAACCTATAAGATGTAGCAACGTGTGTGATTTTTTTTCCCCAGTCTTTTCTGCATATCCATTGACTTGCCTTGCTACAGAAAATTGCACTAAATGTCACTGGCTCTGAGCCCAAAACATCGCCCACTTTCCCAACCTCTATCAATGGATTTATTAAATATGTTTCCATGTGTGGACCTTGCTTTTTCTCATATACTGATCCCATTAGAGGTAGAACAACATACTACTGTATTGCATGTCACTGGATATTATGATCATGTTCCCACGTTGGCCAATGGAAAAAAAAAGGGTGCTTGCAAAGACCTGTAGACACAAAGAACGTAGAGCAGGGCACCAGGAAGGGGGAGTCAGGTTTCACAGCTATCATAGAGTTATAAAATATTTTATTACCAATACACATGTGCAGACATTCTAGAATTTATTTGCTTCCAAAATAAAAAGCAAAGGCATATTATCATAATAGCAGAAGGAATTAATCTAACGACGTTTGGGATTTGTTATGATTCAATCAGCAAAAGAAAGGAAGTCGAGGGTCAGAGATCACCCCCTCCCCACTGCCTATCACAATGGGTTACCATCCCTAATTTTGCCCAACTGTGTCATATTGTCACCAAATATTGAAGTCTTGGTCCTAAACTTTGAAGTTTTTCTCTTTTGTGGAGTTAAGCCAGAACCACAAAATTTTTGAAAACCCAGTGCTTGACTGAATTGAATGTAGTTTTTTTTTCCTCTGTGAAAGTAAAACCAAACAGAAAGCTCTTACCCTTCCAAGGGATGGTTTTTAAATTGTCTTTGACCTTTTTTCTTCATATTTATATTGGCTTTAGTTATTTGATTAAAACTGTAGGAAGTTTAATTCAAAAGTTTATTTTTAAAAGACAAATAAGGAAACTTTGATAATTATTTTTTTCAAATATCTCCTGCCTTTTTTTATAAATGGTTTCCATATTTGGCTTGATATTCTTACACATCTCAGGATTACCTGAAAGTTAATTCAAGTAATACTTTACTTTGGCCCTGCTTTTTAGTATTTTGATGTGTCACTATTAATTCAAGGTAAGTGTTCTCTTTAGGAATATTTGATATAAAATGGAGGTTTGGGAGATTAAAATAAAATATACATATATATACATCTGTACGCATATGTGTACATATATATACTTCTGCACACATATATGTAAATATGTATACATATGTATATGTAGTCCACACAAATTAATTAGAAAAATGTAATGTGTTCAAATAGCCAAATCCAATAAACACATCATTCATTGCTTTAAAATTCTATTGACCTTAGTGATAACTTTCCTGAATAAATAATGTTGACTCTAGCCACAGTAAAACTTCTTGAGTTTAACAAAATATTTTAATAGAGCTATGCCTAAATTCAAGAGATCTTCACAGAGGGAGGTTTCAGTGGATGATACAAAGGGAAGAAGTTTTCATATCAATAAATATGGTGGTATCTGCCAGGTAAAATGTTGTAATAATGCTCTGAGTGCTACTTCCCTCTCACTAATGTGTTGGACAGTTTAGATTGACACAATATGCCTGTTCGTAGAATGAGCTGGAACACAATGTAAATACAGAAAGAGAAAGAGAGTTCATTTCGCAGCCTTGTTTTCCTTGCATTCCCACTAACTCTGGGCTAAGGGTTGGTGGTATCTACAGAATAATGGAAGAGGAGGAAAAGAGCCCCAGGAACAGGTGGAAGCATGGAGTCAACAGAACTGAGGGAAAGAAGAGAGAAGGAAAGGCAGAGAAAGAGTTACAGAAAAATTATGGGAACGGGGGCCAGGTTCATTTTTGGTAGAATAAATAGACAAGGGGGATTGTCCAGTAATGTCAAGGAAATGGCAGCGTCCAAAAGCAATGGCAGTTAGTCAGAAAGGGGAACGGTTCTTGTGAAGATGTGGTAAAGAAAATGGGAAAGATTAATTATCTCTATGTCTAGAGATACATGGATAACGACAACAGCAGAGGAGGGAGATTTGGAGTGAAAGGAAAAGAATCAGGCAAGCATGAGCATCAGAAAAGTTATTGCTCACTGTTAAGAGAGCCAGAATGGGGAGCTATGTGCCACGTTGCTCTATTACTGTGCCACTGTGTGAGGCACAGTAAGGGCAAAGAAGGGAAGTAAACAACCTGGCTTTTAAGTCTACATGTCAGACTTCAACCCGAGTTTCAATCCAGTTCTCCTTTAGCTCCTTCTTAGCTGTAAAGGGACAAAGAAGTATGGCTTAGCTGGCCATGGTGCAGGCAAGCTTGCAACCTCGTCAGAGAACAGCAAGTGTATTTAGGGAAGCTCTTGCAGCTGCATTCTGATAGCTTGAGGCTTTCATTCTCTCCTGTATCCTCTTCATGTCCTCTTCCCAACTTCTGAAGTTGCCTTGCTTTGCCCTCACACGGGCATTGTGCTTCTCATGCTGAGCCAGACTGCCTACACCTCACCCTGTCAACAGTGTTTCTCTAATGTGGGCTAACAGCAGTCCATGGCAATGATTTATTATAAACTAGGTGCAACTGAAGTTCTATTTTGCTTTGCGAAGTATTTGTAGATAGAGGTTGCTGTGAGCATCTGTAGTGTCCAAGTACCCATATGCAGGGTGAATTAGAAAAAAATTATTCCCTGACTCTGTGTTTACACTGTAGTTTCCTTGGCAGAAAAGATTGTTTACTTATTTGTAGCAGTATAGCAAAACCTTTACCCTATAGTTTGCAAGCTTTAGCCAGCAGATGAGAAATAAAAACTACTTCAAATTAATACTTGCACCAAGTTCATTTATGACTGAATTAAGCTACAGCTTCAGAAACTAATGTCAGAATTAGCTTGCACTGTGCTTCATTGTCACTGTTGTATTAACATTTATGGTGTTAGGCCTGTCCATCTAGACATACATACCTCTCCATCAACAGACGAGTTACTGAGTTACACGGACACATAATGAAATTCAGGTGGAATTGTAGAAAATTCGCTCCAAACAATTTCTATGGATTGGCTTCTTTAGAGAAAGGGCAGTGATGAATGCTCCGTTACACCAGAGGCAAAGATGGGTTTGTGAAAAAACAAACAAACAAACAAAAGAAAAAAACCGAAACCAAATGGATAGTCTGTTTTCTACATAGACAGATATATAAAGTCTCCTTACATTGTTTTTCAAGAAGAGCTCTGGGCTGGTCTGTTATTTGTAAAAATGGTTCCATCTTTTTTCCTCACGGCTTTTGTATTTGAGACCTAGGACTAATACCAATATTCTTTTCAGCCTTTAGTGAAGAAATATGTTTGTACCAGAGGAGAATGCTGGAGTAAATAGCACCAAAGTAAGTAAAATATTTTCAGGTCTTTGCATTGGTTCTTTTTTTAAAGAAAATATGGGCCAGAAACATTGCAGGCAGATTCATTGCAATCCATCTATGGTGAAATAATGACTAAATACTCATAGTTACTCAGTTAAAAATGCCAGAATTCAAACTAAATGTTATTCATAACAAATGGTTCAGCTAGCTGAATCCATGGTGTGACAGTGACAGCTATAAAGAAAATCAGCAATGCTATGATTTTTTTTTCCTTTCACAGAATCCATAACATGTTTTTAATCAGGGGAAATCCAGTTTTCAATAGTCATGGGACATTTCTGTGTAACCAGTCTGCCACTGCCTGGTCCACTAGTGCCAGCAGGAGTTAAGTGTTAAAGGTGGGCCTGTGCCCCAGGGCCTCAAACCCCCAGGCAGGGGATAGCTTCAGCTCCAGCACTGCAGGTTTTCCTGGGGAAAAGGTATCCTCGAAGTAAAAATTTTTTAGTAGATTTTAAATCACAAGGTCTAAATAATGGTCCAAAATACTACAAACACTGAAATTTGAAGAGTTCAGGCTCAGTGCTGAACTGTATGGCTTATATGCAAAGAATTGTAAGAATTGTAATTGTTTTACTCAAAAACTGAAGGAAGGCAGGGATTTAATATTGTCTCTTAATCCTTGTTGAGATAAAATGGACTTCCAAGAGTTTGGCTTCAGCTCTAAACTAGCAGTGAAATGATCAAAGAGAAGGCAGAGGAAGGGAAGTGTTTTCTAACAAAGTTGCATAAAGCTGCCTTGCCAAAACTGTGCAGTGACATAGCAAGGTGCATTATAAAGTCAAGCAATTGAGTCAACTTCTTGACTGCAAGATTTCCACCCGAAGGCAACTTACTCCTATTTTGAGTTCTATGTTCCTGAAGACAGTAGGACTGTTTCCTAAGACAGTGCATGGGGTAAGGGAAATTACATGAACAGTGCAGCCCTCTGCTCATGAAAGTTTCACAGAGCATAGAGGCTTGGCAGACAACAGAAAGAGCAGCTGTAAAAATTATTTACACTGCAACAATATTTCAGGAAATGCTATGAGATTTCCATCTAATACATAACCTAATTTAGAATAGGTAAAAACAAATAAGGCTCGATTCTAAATTTTAATCCGGTTTCCTTGGTTTACTCTTGTTTACAGTTTAAATCATTCTTGTTCCACAACCACAAGTCTTCAGTACCTATGTAAAAATCAAGGGAAAGTATTAGACCTTAGACAGGCATAGAACTCCAGGGGTGGTAGTTCCCAAGCAAAGAAAATACCAAAGTCAATTCAGAGTCTATACCTCTTTGTTTAGAAAGTGTAAAGATAATGTTTCCAAGTGAGCATTTATATCCTAGAGTCTTAAACAATGACTTTGATCCCAGTGACTCTTAGGCTATGACAGAGTTTGCCCCCAAATAAAGTTATTTTGTTAAAGATGCATAGATATATACGCACACACAAAGCAACAAAACTCTACGTAATAGATCGCTTCAATAATACAAGAATTAGAGAATATAACCAAGATCTTTTTAGTAGGAGTGGTCCCATTTATTCAATGGAATAATTTGCTAGGATAAGGGTTTAGAGGGTCAAGTCTATATAACCATCTGTGCTCCTTGGGTTTTATCCTCAGATGACATTATTCTCTAGCAACCGAAAGAAAATGCCACATTGACAGGTAACCCAACCTATTTCCAACAGCATGCCAAGTCACTGACTGCTTGGGTGTCACATTTGACTGCAGTTGCTTTCACACATTGATTTATTCTGCTACTCTAACCAGTGCCCTGTTTCCCCTGTGCAAATTCCTACAGACACATTAGCATGGAGGCTGTCACACTGCTTGTCCACTTGTTAGAGCTGAGCTCTAAGCTATTCAGCCAACACCCTGAGATTGACCCCAACAAAGGTGGTGGCTCTACACACTACCTTGTGCATTGCAAAACACAAGAAGACGACCCTTACCGCTACAGTGGTTACTACAGCAGACACCACAAAACTGTTAATTGCTACTGTGAAAATACATCCTTATTAAGACACCAAATATTGAGCCTTCTACAAATATTTTAAAGTTATGCAAAATTACAATATAATAATACTGCTATTATTGTACTTAACAAATTAATGAATTTTACAGATTTTCCATAACAAATGCTCAAAGGGAGACTAAGACCAGACTGCAGGATTTGACATTTCCCAGTAGCCACAAGTAACAGTGCTTTTTTTAGGCAATATTCTGTCCATAAAATAGCAGTTTCACTGTAATAATTTATAACCTGTTTCTCATTGAAGTACTGCAAAATCATAATGTAGTTAAGGATTTTTGTCAGACACAATGTGTCAAGCTTTACTTTAGTTTTATTTTTAAGTTTTAACTTGCAAATCAGAGGCATTTTCTTAAAACCAAAGAGAAAACCCCTCCCTTTTAAAATGAGGAGCACAGAGAAAGAGAAAGCTTATCAGCAACATTTGCAGAACCATATTTAGAGTTAGCATCCTAGAATCTGGCTTATTAGATGTCTCTGCTAGTGCTTGGTTTATCCAAGAACCTGTGCACAGAATGAGATTCCTAGAAAAGGCTACCAAAGGGAATAGCTAAGAAATGAGATGCCAATGGATGGAGCAGGGCTTAGTCACCTCTGTATTTCTTTCTCCAAGAGCTTTTCAGATGTGAACTTTCTCATAGAGTTGCACCTCTGATGGGATGGGAGAGGATTTCAGAACAATCAGAAGATTCATAGAATCATAGAATCATTAAGGTTGGAAAAGACCCTTAAGATAATCAAGTCCAACCACTAACCTATAACTGCCAAGTCCACCACTAAACCATATCCTCAAGCACCATGTCTACCCTTCTTTTAAATACCTCCAGGGATGGAGACTCCACCACCTCCCTGGGCAGCCTGTTCCAATGCCTGACAACCCTTTCGGTGAAGACATTTTTCCTAATATCCAACCTAAGCTTTCCCTGGCGGAGCTTGAGGCCATTTCCTCTCGTCCTATTGCTTGTTGCTAGGGAGAAGAGACTGACCCCCGCCTTGCTACAACCTCCTTTCAGGTAGTTGTAGAGAGCGATAAGGTCTCCCGTCAGCCTCCTCTTCTCCAGGCTAAACAACCCCAGTTCCCTCAGCTGCTCCTCATAAGACTTGTTCTCTAGACCCTTCACCAGCTTCGTTGCCCTTCTCTAGACACGCTCCAGCACCTCAATGTCCTCCTTGTAGTGAGGGGCCCAAAACTGAAGACAGTACGCGAGGTGCGGCCTCACCAGTGACGAGTACAGGGGCACCATCACTGCCCTGCTCCTGCTGGCCACACTATTCCTGATACAAGCCAGGATGCCATTGGCCTTCTTGGCCACCTGAGCACACTGCTGGCTCATGTTCAGCCAGCTGTCAATCAACACCCCCAGGTCCTTTTCCTCCAGGCAGCTCTCCAGCCACTCCTCCCCAAGCCTGTAGCGTTGCATGGGGTTGTTGTGACCCAAGTGCAGGACCCGGCACTTAACCTTGTTGAATTTCATACTGTTGGCTCTGGCCCAATGATCCAGCCTGTCCAGGTCCCTCTGTAGGGCCTTCCTGCCCTCCAGCAGATCAACACCTCCACCCAGCTTGGTGTCATCTGCAAACTTACTGAGGGTGCGCTCAATCCCCTCACCCAGATTATCAATGAAGATATTGAACAGGACCAGCCCCAACACTGAGCCCTGGGGAACACCACTCATGACTGGCCACCAAGTGGATTTGACTCCATTCACTACTACTCTCTGGGTTTGGCCATCCAGCCACTTTTTAACCCAGTGCAGGGTGCACTTGTCCAAGCTGTGAGCAGCCAGCTTCTCCAGGAGAATGCTGTGGGAGACAGTGTCAAAGGCCTTACTAAAGTCCAAGTAGACAACATCCACAGCCTTCCCCTCATCCACTAAGCGGGTCACCTTATCATAGAAGGAGACCAGGTTAGTGAGGCAGGACTCCCCTTCCATAAACCCATGCTGGCTGAGCCCGATCCCCTGGTTGTCCCGCATGTGCTGCATAATGGCATTCAAGATGATCTGCTCCATAACCTTTCCTGGCACCGAGGTCAGGCTGACAGGCCTGTAGTTCCCTGGATCCTCCTTCCGAACTTTCTTGTAGAGGGGCATCACATTCGCTAGTTTCCAGTCATCTGGGACCTCCCCAGTTGACCAGGACTGCTGATAAATGATGGAGAGTGGCTTGGTGAGCTCCTCTGCCAGCGCCCTCAGTATCCTTGGGTGGATCCCATCTGGCCCCATGGACTTGTGAACATCCAGGTGAAGGAGCAGGTGTCAGTGACTGCCACCTCTTCAACAACTGGGACTTCATTCTGCATACTATCTCCATCTCCCAGCACAGGGGCCTGACAACCCTAAGGATGACCAGTCTGACTATTAAAGACTGAGGCAAAGAAAGTATTAAGTACCTCAGCCTTCTCCTCATCTTTCCTGGCAAGGTTACCTTCCGCATCCAACAAAGGAGGGAGATTCTCCCTGGCCCTCCTTTTGTCACTGATGTATTTATAAAAACATTTTTTGTTATCTTTAATGGTGGCAGCCAGTTTAAGTTCCATCTGGGCCTTCGCCTTCCTAATCTTTTCCATGCATAACCTCACAACATCCTTGTAGTCCTCCTGAGTCACCTGCCCCTTCTTCCAAAGGCAGTAAGCTCTCTTTTTTTTCTTGAGTTCCAGCCAAAGCTCCTTATTCAGCCAAGCCGGTCTTCTCCCCCGCCTGCTCGACTTCTGGCACATGGGGACAGCCTGCTCCTGCGCCTTTGAGACTTCCTTCTTTAATAACATCCAGCCTTCCTGGACTCCTTTGCCCTTCAGGACTGCCTCCCATAAGACTCTGTTAACCAGACTCCTTAACAATCCAAAGTCTGCCCTTCTAAAGTTCAGGGTAGTGGTTTTGCTGACCCCCTTCCTTACTTCTCCAAGAATCGAAAACTCTATCATGTCATGGTCGCTGAGCCCAAGACAGCCTCCGACCACCACATCACTCACCAGGCCTTCTCTGTTCATAAACAGCAGGTCCAGTGGGGCAGCTCCCCTGGTTGGCTCGCTCACCAGCTGCATCTGGAAGTTATCTCCCACACACTTCAGGAACCTCCAAGGCTGCTTTCTCTCTGCTGTGTTGTATTTCCTGCAGATATCTGGTAAGTTGAAGTCTCCCACGAGAACTAGGGATAGAGATTGTGAGACTTCAGCCAACTGCTTGTACAGTACTTCATCTGTCTCCTCGTCCTGGTTGGGTGGTCTATAACAGACTCCCACCAGGATGTCTCCCTTATTGGCCTTCCCCTTGATCCTTACCCATAAGCACTCAACCTTATCATTACTGTCATTGAATTCTAGACAGTCAAAACACTCTCTAACATAAAAGGCTACCCCTCCACCTCTCCTTCCTTGCGATAATAGTCGGATCCTTTTACTAGCCTAGGGAGCTTCCTGGTAATGTCTCTTACCCTTGCCCCAGGGAGGCAGCAGACTTCCCTATGGGATGGGTCTGGCCAGCATATCGGGCCCTCTGTTCCCCTCAGACGGGAGTCGCCTACGACAGTTACCCTTCCTTTTTTCTTACCAGTGGTCATTGTAATGCGTGGGGCTGACTGGTTCCCTCTAGTCAACCCCTTGGGTGGATCATTGTCTGTATCTTCGTCCTTCTGGCCCTCAGGTTCCAGAGCCCCATACCTATTGTGTAAGGGCACCTGGGGAGGCAAAGTCAGCCGGGAGAGGATTCGCCTACTGCGCTGAGCTGGGATCTGCATCCATCTTCTGTCTTTTGGGTCCCCTCCCTCTGCCTGGCAGCACGAGGGCAGGGGGGCCACTCCTTCTCTTGATGCTTCCATCTGGTGCGCTTGTCTCAGGGATGGTAGGGAGTGGCTCCACCAGTCTATCTCCCTCTCACATTCCCTGATACTCCTCAGTCTCGCAACTTCTTTCAGCTCTGCCACCATGCTGAGCAGATCCTCCACCTGCTCACACCTCACACAGGTCCTATCTTGGGAGTCCTCCATGACTGGAGCAAGGCTCTGGCACTCCCTGCAGCCAGAGACCTGGGTGGCTGCATGTTTTAGTGGGAATTCTGTCTGCATTGCCACATGCCTCCTGGTGATAGCTCTTGTCTGAGCGGAGACCATGGCTAAGTCTTTTCCGGGAGAGTGTAGACCACGAGGAGAGCTCGCCAGCTGCCTGCTTGCCCTGCCTGTGTGAACTGCCTGTGCGAACTGCCACACCAAACCCTTCCTGCCGCGCCATGCCCTGTTTGCACGTCCTGGAAGCTGCGCTCCCTAGGGAGCCGTTTAAATGTCCTGCCGTTTTCCCAGCAATGCCCAAGCCCCATCTGCCTTGCTCGTGAGAGCAGCTGGTTGTTTTTGGTGCGAGGGTCCCTCCAGGCTCTTTATCGGGTTCCCTGGCACAAAAAACCCCTGTTTCTACCCCAATCTAGCGCCCAGTTGCAGGACTTATCATTGCTGCCACCGCATGCCTCACCGACTGAGTCAGAGCACAAACTTCCTTACCAGAGGAGTGCCCCAAGCACCAGGTAACTGGCTGTCCTGGACTGATAGACAGGTTCTTTTCCTGCTAAGACATTTCAATCTGGTCCGAATAACAAAAGAGTGACTGAACCAGAGAAAGAAGCATTGCCAACCTATTTGGTACTGGCTAAGGCACTCCCTGGCGTCTTGAAATTGTGATTCAAATATCTGTTCTAGAGTGGAGTGGAGAATGTCTAGGGCACAGAGGTAAATTAGTGAGAAGCCAACTCCAGCCACTCAGGATCTCCAGCTTGAGTCAGGGACCTAGCTAGTTAACCCTCAGCTTTAAAGCCTGATCCAAAGGGACCACAAAGAAAAAACAGAAAGAGAGTTATCTGTGTAGATGTTCTGCAAATCGGTAGTGGCCAATGGCTCAATGTCCAGATGGAGACCAGTGACGAGTGGCATCCCTCAAGGGTCCGTACCAGGACCAGTGCTGTCTGTTTAACGTCTTCATCAATGACATAGTGGGATCGAGTGCACCCTCAGCAAGTTTGCAGATGACACCAAGGTGAGTGGTGCAGTTGAAATGCCAGAAGGGTGGGATGCCATCCAAAGAGATCTGGACAAGCTGGAGAGGTGGGCCTGTGAGAACCTCATGAGGTTCAACAGGGCCAAGTGCAAGGCCAGGGTCTGCACCTGGGTCGGGCAACTCGATACCCCCAGCCAGTATCAATACAGGCTGGGGGATGAAGAGATTGAAAGCATCCCTGCAGAGAAGGACTTGAGGGTACTGGTGGATGAAAAGCTGGACTTGAGCCAAAAATGTGCACTTGCTGCCCAGGTGGTCAACGGTATCCTGGGGTGCATCAAAAGCAGCATGGCCAGCAGGACGAGGGAGGTGATTCTGCCCCTTTACTCCGCTCTGGTGAGACCCCACATGCAGTGCTGTGTCCAGCTCTGGGGCCCTCAACACAGGAAGGACACGGACCTGTTGGAGCGGGTCCAGAGGAGGGCACAAAAATGATCCAAGGGCTGAAGCACCTCTCCTGTGAGGACAGGCTGAGAGAGCTGGGGTTGTTCAGCCTGGAGAAGAGAAGGCTGCGGGGAGACCTTATTACAGCCGTTCAGTACTTAAAGGGGGACTATAGGAAGGATGGGGATAATCTCTTTAGCAAGGTCTGTTGTGACAGGACAAGGGGTAATGATTTTAAACTAAAGGAGTGTAGATTTAGACTGGATATCTGGAAAAAATTTTTTACACTGAGGGTGGTGAAACACTGGCCCAGGTTGTCCAGAGAGGTGGTAGATGCCCCATCCCTAGAAACATTCAAAGGTCAGGTTGGACGGGGCTCTGAGCAACCTGAACTTGTTGAAGATGTCCCTGATCACTGCAGGGGGGCTGGACTAGATGACCTCTAAAAGTCCCTTCCAACCTAAACCATTCTATGATACTATGATTCTATTAAATCCTCAGCAGTGTCATGCTGACATGAATCCTCATCTCTTGCAGGAGGATTCCTGCTGCTTCCCAGTAGTGCAGCTTCCCAAGGTGACTTAAAGGAAGAGGTTCATCAAGAAGGGGAAGCAATCAAGGTGAGACCTGGGGAAGCAGTCAAGGTGAGTGCAAATCTGTTCAGTCAGCTTTAGCCGATGTGCCTACCAAGTTGTAAGATGAATGTAGGGGAAATATGAATAGTTTCTGGATAATGTGTAGTGGTATTATAATATCAGAATGATATTTCAATTAGCTTCTGATTAGCATAAATAAAAGGCTATCACAGAAAACTGTTGCTGTAAATCTTCACAATTTAGCATTGTAATGCAACGCCAAATAGGAGCATTGCACAGGAGCAATTCCTATTGCCTCCTGTGAACAATGTGATGCAGAACAGGGCCTGCTGTTGGAATGAGGTAACTCAAATGCCGTGCATGCACACTGAAACTGAGCTTTCACTGTCACGTCTCTGTGGTTCACAAGAAGGAAATAAACCACCAAGAAATGCAACATTAACTTGCAGAGGAAGAAATGCAGCATGAAGCCATGAAGTTTTGCTAGAATTGGATAAGCTGGACCTAGAGCTGTGTGAAGCTCACAGCTTTAGTTTACCTATGCTTCAGCAAATTTTGCCAGTAGGCTGGTTTGCTTTGCTTGATTTCCCACCAATGAATTTCAGATTTATGTGCGTTGGAAAATCAGACCTAGTGCTGAACGCCACGTCCTCTTTTCCCTTGCACGTTATCAGCACACAGTTAATCTCCTGCTGTCTCTGACAGTGTAGAAGAACAGTAGTATCATATATGCTTATAATCATCGCACAAAATATTTCTAGAGCAAACAAGGAAATAAAGACCTAGTGCTGACTTAATATGACCTACTGCTGCAGCACTTCCAAGGTCATTTACCTGTGCCTAGAGAGAGAATACAAGATTTTTTCTGGATGAAAGACTTGCATGGCTGGTGGCATCTTGAAAGCTGCAGATCCCTGCCTGCCAGCCCTGAGCTTTGCTTTGTAAATACATTCCTCCCATCTACCAAACAGCAGGCCACAGTTATTGTTTCAGGTTGGGTGGGATACAATCACCTGTACACAGAGTTGTGCCAGGGTAACAGAAGGTGCAATACTATATGTTTAGTTAAATTGGTTTTTTGCATGGAAACCCATGTAATCATTTAAACCAGAGTTATGCTGGATCACATTGGGGCTGGATCAGGTGAAATTACCATCAATGCCCACTCACTCTATTGCACTGTTTTAAGAGAGCTCTTTCAGATTAACTCCTTGCAGCTTCTATGTGTAGAGAGCATTTTCTCAGAAACTCCTGGCCCTGCAGGCCAGAAACATGACTGGAGACATCACAAGTGGGACACAGCAGCTGGTGTAACACAGTGTTCTAACGTGATCGTTAAGTAGGTTCAGCATGTCTCCCAGAATAATTTAGCACTCCATGTGCAGTGATTAACACAGCTATAGCCTGAAGTAGGCTTCTGCTTTCCCAACACAGACTTTTGTTCCACTCATTCTTCACGCCCCACACTCACAGCACTGTATGACCAAGAAGGTGCTTTTGAAGGAACGTTCTGTCTCCCAGCAGTTGCCTGTGAACAAGTATTGCAGTTACCAGCCTGCCACAGCAGCTTTAGTAACTAATGGCGTTTTGAGTCATCATGCTACTTTTTGTCGAATGACACCATATCATGCATTTCGCTTGCACAAAAAGTACTGTTCAGCCGTAATCACTGGAAAGAGCATTTTTTAAAGAATGTTTATATTCCCTAAGAATTAAAGAAAGTATATGACATTTTCCTGTATCTATAAGCAACACGGAGTTGAAGAATGTATCGTGCCAATAATGATGTCAAAATCTTGAAAAATGAACAAGAAATCTCAACTTTATCAAATCATTCATATTTCAGATTTTCTGTGGGAGCCACCCTAGGCTTTAAGATTTATAATTTGTGCAAGAGAGAATAATTATTATTCACCTCTTTTTCTGAAAATTGAAATCCAAAAGATGTACACAGGTAAACAAGTTTTCCTATATCTTTGCTAAATGAACTGAATCCATTAATTATATTAAATGTGAATTGTTTTCCTGGCCACTCTCCCGCAGTGTGGAGAGCAATTCAAATCATGTTTTCTTGAACATTGAGCAGCTGGCAAATTCTGGCTGCAGCCTACCTGCCAAGAAGACACTGTGCATACAAACAAAATACACAGTATTTTACACCTACTTACATATATGGAACAGAACAGGTCATGTTTATCCATACATTAATAAGTATATCAGCTTTCACAGTGCTGGAATGAAGCATCTTCGATAGGTGCCTGCTTCAACAATAAATTTGCCACTGTTACTGACTTTGCAGGATACGTTTCTTGGAGAATAGACAGTAGCTTCCAGTAACTTTGTCTACTGTGAGTGGAGCAATAAATGGAATTGATCAGTACTGAAAATGCAGTTCAAAGGTACTACAAGTTTCTAACTTGACCATGGTAGCAATATAAAATGGATAGATGTATTCTGTCTGTCTGATCACCCTAAGGATGTGGATCTCCTACTGACATTAGTCTGGTGGGTGCAAGCAGTAATTACAATTGCATTTGTTCTGCAGTGGTAGTTTCTTTGCTTATTGCTCCTTTTTATTGCACACCCAGAATAGAGCTTGCAAGATCACAGCAAAGCAATGCTGTAGCACCACAGCAGGCATTAAAAGGCCATATAAATATACAGGCAATTATCATGTAGCACAGTGAACAGGAAACTGAAGTAGCTATGAGTTGGAAGATAGCTAAGGAAGGAAAAAGAGTTCAATATGGAGAAATCTAAAACTTACCTCTTGCACTTAGCTACCTTTCTGAGACAATACCAAGTCCCTCTGATGCAGAGCCACAGTGATGGAAAGATCTTCCTGACAATGTTAACACAAGGGCTTTGTGGTAAAGGCAACCCAGCCCAGAGTCACATATTACCAAACTATTTCTTAGTGTTCAGCAACATTCTCACTTTACAGTACTTAGGACCCTGGCTCAAGGTTAAATTGTGGTGAAAGATGTGGCCTGCTCCAGGAGTGGTGGTGGAAGTCATTGCACATGAGTAACTGCCTGTCCTGGTACTGCTCCCAGAGGTTCCGGGGTAAGTGTATTTAATTGCCAACTTTTATTTTGCCTTTAAAAATAGTAGCTTGCATGTACGCACTGTCCTGGAGTTCCCTGGTCCGGCACAGGTGTGAGGGACTCTCCCATGCCTGATTCATCAGATAGCACAGCTGGTAGTAACAGGGTCCAGCCAGCTGCGGGACTATGATTCTTTGATACAAAAATATTATAAAGTAATGGGTCTCCTTGGTACCTGCCCCCTCCTTGATTGGGGAAACCACAATTTGGATATGGGTTGGTACTTAAAACTACGACAAATTGCTGTCAATAATAATTAAAAAATGGGTTAATTAAGTACATGGTATGAATGGGAAATAAGATTAGAGGTGACACTTAGACCAGGAGGCCTTTTTCAGGCTGTAGAAAAAAATAGAACACAGTTATTTTTCCCACAGCCTGGAGAAGGCCTCGTGTCCGAAATGTCATCTCTAATCTTGTTTTCTATTTCTAGTGTATATTACACTGCACTGCTACTGCCACTATAGCTAAAGCAGTGTCAGTGTTTCCATTATAAACCCCTATTTTCAGAGGTTTGTAACTCAACCATAAAAATTTTGCTTTGGGCTGAAATTTGCCAAACAAGTTACAGAACTGAAACATATTTAATTTTTTTTTTCCTATAATTCAAATAAAGTTTTATATTTTAAAACCAAAATTTTGCAAGCCATTAGCCTATAAGACAAACACACAACATGTAGAGTTTGAAGTTACTCTGAAAGCACTGTAAACAGCCTATTGAGGTAATTATAAGGTTTGGGGTTTTTTTTTGGTTGGTTGTTTTTCTTGTTTGTTTGTTTTTGTTTTTTAATTCCTAATACAGATATGCTACAGTGGCATTTTCTTTTTTAAGATTGAATAGTTGTACAATCAGGTCAAATCATTTGAGTTTTAAAACAGTAAGTATTTATAGGACTGGGTCAATAATCTGCATTTTATAAAGACTCCTAAGCACATATTTACATGATAAAATATAACAACGCTGCATCACAGGCAAATCAATAATGTGCTGTTAGAAAACTTCAGAAATGTAGTTACACAAGCCAATAATCTCTAAGTTTTTTTCATGTGAGAAGGGCCTCTGTTTAGCTAAGAAAACCTTATTCATGCAGAAACAATCAGATCTGGTTCACTGATCTTTCCTTTTTCCATGTGTTGTGGTAATGAAAGAGTTGTATATATAGTTTGGCTGAGACAAGAACAATATGGTAGATGGCTACCGAGGTTTGAAGAGCACACTGTAAGGCTGTGGAAGAATTAAAGTGAGACAAAGGGGTTCTGGCACAGATTGTAGTTATATAAAATTATGACTACTGGAAAATAACAACCAGGAAATCCTGCCAGATGACTGAGGAGCTGATGAATACGGGGAAACCCCATGATTTGGAATATGAGAAATAATACTGAAGCAAATAATAGAAAAATATATTTGGCAGGGAAGTATCACTAGCAGTATAGATTTAAACTTACATGTACTTTGTGCTTATTTTCAGTGCTGAAAGATACTGCCATTTCAGTAGGCTAAGACTTTGATTTTGCAATTGGATCTTCACCAATGAATACTTTCAGAAAGTTTTGAGGAGAGGAATATCTGACTCAGAATGTACACAGGAAGAACAAGAGATTGCAGTGATCTTCTTCACTGAGGTCTAAATAAAAACTGCAAATAGTAATCACATTGGGAGTGTTGCAAGACTAACTCAAGGGGCAATCCAGAAGTGCTAATAAAAACAGATAATAAATTTCTCTTCATACCAGACTAGATAAAGACATCTTTGGTTTAAGGCATGCTTGTAACTATCTGTATATTCAGTTGACCTCTAACACATAGATAATTGTACTACTATTTAATAACAAGGAAGACAATTATCATTACTCTTTTTCATAGCCCAGCTTGAATTTTGTTGTAAATACTAGTATTAGCCCTGCTTCAGGTATTCTCCCTAATTTATTATAGATTACAATTTTCTAATAATGCTATTGTAGCTTCAGTTCAGTTCATACCTTTAGTTTTATAACCCCAATTTAAACATTACAGGGCATGCTTTTATAATGCCTAGAACAAAGTCCGTTAAAGTCGCTAAGAATCACTTGAAACCTGGTCCAAATCCTGCTGAGGTGAATGGCTGTCTTGCAGTTAATTAATTGGGAATGATTTTTTACTCCCCGTAAAACTCCAATAAAATCTCCATTAACATTTATAGGAATTGTAAGCATGTATTCCCTTTATGTAAATGGCCATCTTTCATATCTTATAATTTTAAAGATTCTTATTATATGTATGTGTAATTTGTGATAAGTTTTATTCAGCATAAAAATTCCAGTCTCTTGGCACTGACAAGAAGAGTCTAAACATTACTCCTGTTGTGCACCTCCTTACTCCCCAAGGTGTCCCATTAATTTCAGTGAAACTCCTGGAGTAAGGTACCGCACGGATGATGATATCAGAATCTGATCCTTGACTGTAATTTAAAAAAAATAAGGGGGGGTGGTATTCTTCTATCCATCTATTAAAGGAATACTTATTTAATATCAGCTGCGTCCCTGACTCTTACAGGAAATGTTATATCTTTTTCATAATTGACCTAGTTTATAAAGTTCTATGTGTAGCTACTGAAAGACCACAGGAGCTGTTTTGGAAAATGTGACTGAACGCTGATTTCTTTGAGAAAAGGGAAATGGGAGACTCTAATCCTAATATAGCACAGAGTGAAAGAAATATCTGGGAGATTTCACTGCTTTAATATGCTAAAACACAGGAAAGTATGCACACTGGGGCCTAAATTCCAATCACCTTTCTCATGCAAGAAACATCACTGGGTATAAAGGGACCAAAATTTTTTATCATTTCATCTTTTTTTTAATATCTTATTCATAGTTGCAGTCTCAGCACTACACAGCTCTCAGTTTAATCACTGCAGTTTTCAGGAGGAACCTCTCAGTCTTTCAACATTTAAGCATTTAGTTGCCTAAATTTATGATTGTTGCTTTGCCAAGAGATAGGAGACAAATCTGGGCTCAGAAAGGAGATGGATCCCTCCAAACACACAGTAAACACTCAGTGAATGAAAAGGCACATGACAACACGTTTTGTTAAGGAATTTACAGCAAGTGACCTGCCCCTTTTCACAGTGGCAGCAACTGTATTATTCACTCCACATAATGAAT
Organism: Phalacrocorax aristotelis; assembly: GCF_949628215.1. Taxonomy (NCBI): domain Eukaryota; kingdom Metazoa; phylum Chordata; class Aves; order Suliformes; family Phalacrocoracidae; genus Phalacrocorax; species Phalacrocorax aristotelis. The sequence goes on along the minus strand of NC_134282.1, from coordinate 20,071,730 downwards.
TAGTAGGTTATGCTAATCTGAAGAGGGAAACTATCAGTTGTGTATGTCCAGACCATCTCTCCCATTGATTTTGTAATTAATGATGAATGTGTATTTTGGGAGGGAGAGATTGCTGAGGAGGGAACCTCAAGTGCAGAATAAAAATGTTACAGTACCCTAATCAATTAGGTACGGTTGACAAATGGGTGCAGGATAACGCTACAAAGTACTGTGCTTTAGTAGTGGTCAAAGAGTCACAGAGATGTCACATGATATCTATATTAATTGTTCCACAGGTTAAATGTGATCCATTGCATCAGCAGGACCATGAGAAAATTGTTTGGTATCTCAAAATCACATCTTTGATGCTAACTTGAAACCTATTTGCTTTGTTCACTGATAAAAACATTGTAATAATGCACTGGATACCGAGAAGATTGTTTGTCATTTTAAGCCTGGTGACAGCATTGAAAGCCATTTGGAATATCATTTTAGGTAACAAATAGCACACTTTGGACATAGGCTTAACCAATCTTAAGCATTAGGAGAAGAGGCTATGCCTTTGTAAGCAGGTAGTACATCCTCTTTTTGGATGCAGCCTGTGCAGAGGTTTATCCTTACATCCCCATGACAGGCCTTTCAGCCTCTCACTATAGCAACAGTTGCCACAGGGTGAAGTGACAATACATATAACCAACTTAAATAGTCAGCTTCAGCGACACAGTGACATTTGGATGGACAACGTACGCAGCAAGTTGTAACATTTCTTCCCAACCAAATCTAGAAGACTGCTCCAAAAATGCAGCACTTAGTTCCTCAAGTCTGACTCATGAAAATGACCGCTCCCTATACATAGCTTTCCACTGATTTGACAGTAATTATTCATAAGAATGATAGCAGTTGGCTTAACAGGGACATGCCTAGGACAGCTTTTCCACAGTGCACCATACCAGACAGCAAACAACGCTGCTTCAGTTCTTCAGGAAGTTTGTCCTTACTTTCAGGTGGGCTGAATGGCTTATATATTTGGGGGGGGGGGTGTACAACTTCCATTTTATTTTCCTTTTTTGACTTCTTTGGAAATACAAAGCAAAATGACTTTTGGAGTGACTAAGAAATGTGTAGGATAGAGATCTGTCAGTTCTTACTTGAACGATGGCAAGTGATGAATTCTTACCAAAAGCATTTCTTTTCCTTCAATGGCTCAGCAAAATGAGTTATGTGAAAAAAGCTCAAAAGCAGAAATGTATTCTCATCTATGCAAGACCAACTTATTGAAGGGACTTTTGCCTCAGTGCAAATGAAAATCTTCACACTGTGAAGACAAGAAATAACTTATTTCAGTATAAATCAGGGCTAAATTGCCTGATATCTATAATATCCTAATAAGATCCTTTCTCAAGTAATTCACAGAGCCCTCCAGAGAACTTGAATTCACAGAATCACAGAACGGCAGGGGTTGGAAGGGACCTCTGGAGATCATCTTGCGCAACCCCCCTGCTTGAGCACACACACCTAAAGCAGGGGGCACAGGAACGCAACCAGGAGGGTTTTGAATGTCTCCAGGGAAGGAGACTCCACACCCTTCCTGGGCAGCCTGTGCCACTGCTCTGAAAAGAGTCTAGTCCCATCATCCTGACACCCACCCTTTAGATATTTATAGGCATTGATGAAATCCCCCCTCAGTCTTTTCTTCTCCAGGCTGAACAAACCCAAGTCTCTCAGTCCTTCCTCATTAAGGGAGATGCTCCATCCTCTGATCATCTTCATAGCTCTCCGCTGGGTTGCCCAAAACTGGACACAGTACTCCAAATGTGGTCCTACTATGGCTGAGTAGAGGGGGAAGGATAACCTCCCTCGACCTGCTGGCCACACTCCTTTTAATGCATCCCAGGGTACCGTTGGCCTTCTTGGCTACAAGAGCACGTTTCTGGTTCGTGGTCAGCTTGCTGCCCACCAGCATTCCCAGGTCATCTCAACAGAGCTGCTTTTCGGCAAGTCAACCCCCAACCTGTACTGGTGCACGGGATTGTTCATCCCCAGGTGAAGGACCTTGCACTTGCCCTTGTTGAATTTCATCAGGTTCCCCTTGGCCCAGCTCTCCAGCCTGTCCGGGTCTTGTTGGGTGGCAGCACAGCCTTCTGGTGTATCAGCCACTCCTCCCAGCTTGGTGTCATCAGCAAACCTGCTGAGGTTACACTTCATCCCATCATCCAGGTCATTGATGAATATGTTGAACAGGACTGGACCCAGCACAGACACCTGGGGAACACCTCTAGTGACAGGCCTCCAACCTGCCCCATTGATCATGACCCTCTGAGTTCTGTTGTTGAGCCAGTTCTCTGTCCACCTCACTGTCCACTCACCCAACCCACACTTCCTTAGCTTGCCTGTGAGGATACTATGGGAGACAGTGTTGAATGCCTTACTGAAGTCAAGATGGACAACATTCATTGCTCTCCCTTCATCGACCCAGCCAGTCACACCATCGTAGAAGGCTATCAGGTTGGTCAAACATTATCTTCCCTTGGTGAATCCATGTTGACTGCTTGTGATAACCTTCTTTTCCCCTACGTGCCTGGAGATGACCTCCAGGATGAATTGCTCCATCACCTTTCCAGGCATGGAAGCGAGGCTGACTGGCCTATAGTTCCCTAGGTCCTGCTTTTTGCTCTTTTTGAAGACTGGAGTGACATTTGCTTCCCTCCAGTGCTTAGGCACGTGATATTGCTAAGTAAAAATGGAGGGAGGTACATAATAATCTTTTACCACTGCACTGTTCACATTTGTATATCACAAATACACAAGGAAAGGACATGTCTGGGGTTTGGTGAGGTTTTTTTGTGGGAGGGTGTGGTGTGTGTTTGAGAGAGTCACGGTCTAGCCACGTGTACCACCTCTCTGCCACACATGGAAAACAAAGTAATTACATGTGTACGTATACCACCTATGCTTTGCAAACCACACAAGCATGCTTATCAGTGAGTTTCTGCAAGAAAACCACAAACGCTGGAAACGCTTTTAGGTGGGTGATCAGACATGTGGAAACCCCAGCAAACACTGATCTTTCTCCAGTTGTTGTGCTTTCAGGGGTGCATTGTGATGATGACTACATTTAAGATACTCTTTGCTCTCACTTTTGACCAAGGAGCTTTGTACAATTTATAAAGAAAAACTACAACCAGCTGCAGGCACAACATAAAAATCTGGGCTTTGTTAACTGGAAACATTAGGCACATTAATGATATCCTCTCAAAAGAATCAGTGCTCCTTAAAACAAGAGTTCCCACTCACTCACTCACTCAAATGCAAATCAAGAGTAACTCGTCTAAGGATAGCGCAGTTGCACTGATTAACAACTATCATTAAAAGGTTGTAGAAGGGAGCTATCTGACTCCATCACGTTTTAGGTTTTTGTGTGCCCTATGCCAATGTCACATAGCCTCAGTTCAGGAGAAAGTAACGTGTCATTATTATAATTGTTATCTCCAGCTGGGCATCAGCAATCTTTTTTTAATTATAGGCAGGCAGATCCCTGAAAAGGTATTTCTATCTGCTGGGAGGACATACAGATTGTATCAGTGATTCTTACCAGTGAAAATGGTCAGAAATGCTCTTTATTTCAGTATTAACAATAGGCACAATACTAACTGGGTTTTCCTATGTGTAAAAGGCAAAGAGAATAAGCTGTATTCACTTGAGGACTTGCATTAAGCTGCGCATTTGTGGACTGGAGCTGAATGGGAACTTAACTGATTTCTGGTTTCCACAGTCTTAATTCTGTAATACATCTCTGGTTTCATTGAACACATGTAGTTTGGGGAATGTGGGTTTTCTTAGTTTGGAATTTGTCTTTCTCAAAGTACTTTCTTAGAATACTGATATCCCTGTTTCCTAGCACATGTTGCAGATTGAGTTAGTAGAATGGGTACTGGAGAAGGGAAAGAAAGATAGGAGGAAGACATGAATATCATACTGAAGTTTAGAAGCCTGGAAGGCAGGAGATGGACCATCACAGGATTAAACTCTAGAAGAATCCTTACCTGTTGCTTAAAAGTAGACAGCAGAGAAATTTAAGATGGTTACTCTTTATATGCATAGATATTTTTTCCTCTGAGGTGGTACAGGATTTATTTTCATAAAGCAGGCTAATATTCAAATTAAACTTTATAGGAGAAGAAATAATAAAAAAGACAAGATAAATACCATCACAAGAAAGAAGAAACTGTAATTATTGGTGCATACTTTCACATGGGAAATTGGGCATGGGTGGAAGGAGTTTGTTATTTGTTTTTACAGCTTTACCCCTTTAGCCATTTCATAAACAAACTCCCACAAGATCATAGTGCCAGCATCCATCATATCTCTATGGAGAAAGCTTGTAAGCCTTTGTTTAAGAGTTTCATAAGAGCTCTACCATATTTAGGTTTCCTTAACAACATGTTTATTAAGTTAGATAAGTCCATTCTTGACTTACAAATTAAACAAAGTAGTGAAGTGTGCAGGAGTCTCAACTTTCACTACAACTTATTTCAAGCTCGGGATGCAGTGTCTGAGGTAAATTCTCCAGTGGGTCCCTGGACTTGAGAAAAGGAAATGAGCACATTTCAGAGAACGGGTAAAAGTCAGGGCCAAGGTGACTACTTCAGGCCATACTATACAGGAGGAAAAAAAATCCTTGGGAAGGTAGTTAGCATGTTCCCTGCAGTTTTCTTTTATGGTAACACTTTACTGGCATCAACTACAGCCAGCCGAAGTCACCATTTAAAAAAAAAAAACCAAAAATCACAACAATGGATTGGGCCTTTTAAAGATCTTGTAGCCTCTCCTTTACACTTCAAATATAAGTGTCAAATATTACCCAGGCATTTTATTTTTGAGACACTCTTTACTTTTCAAGACTGGGCACTTTTCCAGAAGCTACACTCCAGCTTGTGGCTTGAATAATTTTGTGAATTGCTATGGCCCATTTTATTCATAGGGTCAGAGCAGATGATTATAGTAATCTCTTATGGTCTTCAAAGGTAAATAACCCTATGCTAGCCAAGAAATCATAATGTTTCAAGTGGTAGAATTTTTTCTTTAATGAAACATCTCAGTAGTCTGTAATTTTCCTAACATGTCAATGATAGTCAAAACGTAATGGAAGTTCTCTCTGTCTCTTCTTAAAGAACACTCCCTCTAATGTATTTTGTATCAAGGCAGACATGTTTTCCCTCGGGACAGAGAGTTTCCGACTGGAGTGTCATGAGTCATGTTGCTATTCTCTTTTGTATAATTTAATTATTTTAAGGGATATTTTTTTCTTCAACTGGGTGAGTTTTTGACACATTTTCCTTTCCATATGCAGGATGTAAGGAATAATACTTAGCAATTCAAATCAATTCATTCTATCTATCAATTGTGGGTTTTTATGATACAAGTGTCCATTTTTCCAAACCGTTTTTCAACTCACCATATAAAAAACAGCACCTCTTCCCATAAACCTTTCCTTGTTTCTATCTATAGACCTCTATACTTATAACATAACTAAAATTTCTGAAGTTGAGATTTTAAACCATTAAAAATATAGAATTTAACAAACATGAATTCTGTTTTACCTGGTCAAACCCAAATCTTCTGAAGCAATTTAATGATGGAACAGAATGGAACATAGTAGCATAGAATGAGCTATATTTTTCAACTTATTTCACACCAACCAATTAACATTCTGGATTCTAAAGTATCAATTAAGAAAAGCACAAATTCTTATTTTTCATCTTCTTAAAACATGAGAGAAAAATCTGTATATGCAGTACAATAAGATATGAAAGGATTTAATTCTGCTTAGTCTAACTCCTCAGTTTGTGAATAATTTTGAAGCTAAAGAGATTAATTAAAATGTATTTCCTCTTTCTTCAGGGGAAGAAAGTTTCATTGTTTTCATAGTTTTCATTGGCTACAATATTAGTGGAGCTAAAAAAATATAAATATAGAATAAGAAGAAAGCTGCTTTCACAGAAAATGGACAATCATATACATGCATATCTATATTAATAACTCTTAAGAAAAGAGATGGGATTTTACAGATAAACTAAGAAAAAGTATAAATCCATCTGCTCTATAATGACTCAAATACAGCTGATGAAATCCCTACATTTCTTTTCCAGGGAAAAATTGCAACGTTTTGAAATTTCCTTTCATTCTAAATCAGAATTGTACTACAAATTTCAAAATGTCCTTCAGCATAGAAACTTTAAAAAACCCCATGTTGGCTAATGAGTTTTGAAATTAACAAAGTATAATTAATATAAGAGAATAAAGTGAAAGCATTAGTATTTTGAATCTACTGATGTAAAAATTCTAGATTCTTTTTTGTATTTGTCAAATCAGTACATTACAGTACATCAGTAATTTCTAGGTTGATATAAAATTGTTTATTTTACGTGAATGTAGCCATCATATATTTGCACATATAATTGAAAGTCCTTCTGATAGAAAATTTTCAGATGGATTTACTTGAAAGGCAATGATTACAGATCACACATTGGATCTCATAAAACAGTTATCTTTTACTGGGACAGCGATGTGACTAAAACTACAGTCCAAAATATGAGTACAGGAGAACCTGAGGACCAGGGGACCCACGCTTTGGCAAGCATATGGTGAAACATACACTCCACCATCCAGGCTACTAGGAGCTTAGGTACAAGTGGAGGTCTCTGTTCTTGTATTTTTCTCTCTGGAGCAACTGGGAAGGACTCAAAAAAAGGGTGGGGAAGAGATAAACTTCAGTCATAAAGCACCACTCAGCCACTAGGCTTGGGTCCCTCGGCCTAGGGCAAGGGAGTTCGTACACCCAAGTATCTGAGCTAGCAATAATGAGATTTAATTTGCTGATAATGTTCGGCTGCAGTAGGAGAAACAGAATAATCATGTCTGGGCTGTTTTCTCTGAGCCACAATAGCAAAACTGCTCCCATCACTGCCAGCGCATTTCCTGGACTAGTAGTACAGTTCACACACTGTCCTTCCTTTAGATTTGCTCTTTAAAGTGCAAGCTCAGTAAAGTAAATTTTCATTCTGCTACAGCAGTATATTGCTGTAAATTAGGAAGTCACCAGTGAGCAATCAGTGTCTTTTGTAACTTGTTTTGTAACATCATTTATGCAGAAGCTAGATTTCTATTCTTCTTTTGTCTATCTAGAAGTTGCTAGAAATAAATTCACAATGAAGAAAATAGCATCACAATGTCTGATAGCTTTTTCTCCTGGGCAATACAAAGGATTTTTTGATTTGTTCTGGGATATGTAAGACTTTGGGTCTCACAGGTCTGTCAGCTGTTATAGTTGCTTGCTGCAGGTTTCCCCGATACTGCAGAGATGCCTCATTTTTAGAGCATAATTTAAAATTGTGGTTTATCTGGCAAGGTACTTTTGGTCAGTTAAGGACTGGATGATCATCCGTTGGTTAATCAACAGGTATGTATCATAGCACCCAAGACTGGAAATGAAAAAAAATTTGTCACTAGCACAGCCATTAGTACACAGCCCAAATCTCTCCTGACACCATTAAGGCATTAGCCAAGAGCATTGTTAGATTAGAGGGAGCCAGAGTGGATCATGTCTAATGTCCACTGAGCCCAGGATTTGTCTCCAGCAGGGTTTCTAAGGAGCTGAGCAGGGAAAAGCAGAAAGAGGTCATGTATGTATGACAGTCCCCATAGGTTCTTCACTTAACTATTTTTGGCTGCAGGGATTTTCCAAGTGGATGCCATTTCTGCAACTTAATAATTCTTAATGAATTTCTTATCTATAGAATTGTGCAATCTCTCCTTGAACCCATGTAAATTTCCAGCAGCCCCCATGTCCTTTGCAAAAAGTTACACATCTACTGACTGTTGCATGAAGAAACCAAACATTCTTTTGTTCCTTTTGAACTTGGCTCCTACCTACAGGCTTCATATGATGGTCCTTGGTTTTTGCATTGGAAAAGGCAGCAAAGTGCCAGTTCTTAGCCATGTTGTCCATTCTGCTCATCACTTTGTAGGTCTATCACACCCCTTCTAAACAGAATGGTTCCAGCATATGAAGCCTATTTCTGCTATGGAAGTCATTCCACCCTTCTTGCACTTCCGCAAACATCTCCCAGTTGTACTATACCTTACTTGAGATGAAAGGACGGGAGCTGTATACACTATTCAGCACATGGGTGAACACTGATTCAGAGTTTTCTGTAGCCTTTTTTCCCACTAAACATTTGCTTTGTATTCGAATTTAGGATTTCTTTTTCCAACATGCATCATTTGGATTTATGCACGCTAAATTTCCTTGGCCCACACAGTCTCCTGAGGTACTTCTATGTTTCCTCATAGGTTGTCTTCATGTTTACTACCCTGAATAACTAACTACCTAGCATCCTCAAACTTTCTCCCCTCCCTATTCATCTGCTTGTCCCAGCAGTTTATGGTATGTTAATCCTGAGAAACTCCAGCAGAGATTCTGCAGAACACCATTAATGAGATCCATTTTTTAGTTCTCTTGGTTTCCCTTAGAAGTCTTTGCACAGGACTTCATCAAAAGCCTTTCAGAAATACAAGTATAGCAACTAGCTCACCCTTACTCACTTCCTTACTGACCTCTTCAAAAACCTCCAATACATTTGTAAAGCACGGTTTATGTCCCATCCAAGTCAGCAATAGTATGAATAGTTTTCATTCAAAATTTCCTTTTGATTTATGTTAGACAACAGTTAATGGATCACAACTAGCCTAATGTAAGTGGAACCATCTCTGGCTTGTTTAAGAGATTGTGCTCATTTCAGTCAAGACAAGACTGGGACACTGAAGCATCTGCTGCTTACAGGTTTCTGTTGAATCTGATTTGCTCACTAGGAATCTGTAAGCATGGCCACAGGGACCCTGAGAGCTACAGCTTACTGTGTGAGAGTAACTATCATCGAAAATGAAAGTGAGGGTGCTGAAAAGGCCTAAAGAGGGTTAGAAGCTCATTAGCAACCCCTAATTCCCTAAGTTTCCCTAGAAATCTCAACCAGATTAGTTATAGATAGGAGATACTAAATTGGGATTGCACTGACATGTGGAGGACTGGGGAAGTGCTGGATTTGCTACATCCATCAGTCCTTGTTTCATGGAGTTGCCACATCCTGCTGCTCAGGACAAGCACACCAGCAAGGGCAAAAATGACAGAGCAACCCACATTTCTGTTATTCAAGGAATATTTGCTACTGTCCTCTGTGTAGGTTCTCTAAACATCCAGCCATGACAGGGAAGAAGAAAAAGTAATCTACAGTCTTCATAGCTGAAAGAGCTTTCAGTCACAATTCTGTATTGTGTATATCTCTGTATATCCCCTTCTCTATTGCTAAGTAAATGCCAAAGAAAAAAAATTAGCTTTTTCTAGCCCTCCCCTGCTGCCGTGCAATGATCTATATGTTAATTTATAATAACATGGAAGAAAATGGATGTAAAATTTTAAGTAAAAGAGAAACAGGAGAACGAATCTTGCAGAACAGGAGCTTAGTGAACAGGAACACGGTGCTGTAATTCACTATTCTGAGAACAGGAACATTAAATGGAACAAATACTTCTAGGAATAAGTCAGAGGCTGTGCTGGTATCAATCATGCTCCCACGCTGTGGAATACAGGTACAATGCAAAGAGCAGTAAACATTGCATAGAGCAGTAAAGAGATGGGCTTCCACTCCACTGCAAATTTTACTGAGTATTTGTACAATCATATTATCAAAAAGGAGAAAAAAAGGTCTTTTGCTCTATTTTTACCAATGCAAATACCTTTTATAGAATGTGGGTTTGACTCTCTGCCCTTCTGTTTTACAGAGGGAAAAATGAGTTACAGGTTATGAAAAGGAATAAACATAAAGAAGTATGAAAGCAAATGTGGGCAAGTGCCCTTAGTTTCTAAATTTTATTATTATCAGCAAATAGCTCCCTTTTAAGAGTAGCCCTAATTGGCTATTAACAACAGTAGCTAACAATTTCAAGGCAATTGATAATATTTTAAAATAATTAGATGGCTAACATACTACATCAGAGGATACAGTAAGCAGAAGTTTTGCTAATTATATATATTATTCTCCCTACTTCACTTAATGAAGGTTGCTGGCTTTTAGATTAATTAATTCTTGCTCTATTTTTTTTTTTAATCAGTGTAACTAATCCTCCCACACACTATTGTAGCATTAAAGCAGAAAGATGTGGATGAGGCAGTGAAAGAAACACAAAAACGAACATTAAAATGAAGATTTAGTTTTGAGTTTTAGAAGAAGTTGTACAAAGTAAAGAATTAAGATGTGGGAAACTAGAGAGAAAATGCAGAAGCCTGAATCAACATTTATTTAACATCTTCTGCCTAATGCTGAAAATGTAACTCTCTACTCAGAGGTAATCACACCTAGATCATTCTGATTTTCAGAATAAAGCAATTCTTGTGACAAAAATATTACCACTCCATAGCCTAAATGATTGTTTCTCCTATTTTCTCCAAAAGCAGAGAGAGGAGGGGGCCTTGGATAAAGGGAGGTTTGTTCCAAATTGGGAGCTAATCTTTTTGAAAAGAATAGCAATGAATAAATTGTTTACAGTCAAAGTCTTCTCATTTCTATTAGCCTATAACTACATTTCACTCTCAAATATTTGAGCATGTCTGTGTGCTCAACAACTGCCCGCTGCTGAGATTGCACTAGTGAATTACCTTTGCTGAAAGCCAGAATATACAAGTTTTCCTGCCCTGTGTACCAGAAACATACTCTCTCTTGCATTTTTATCCCTAAGCTCAAGAAACAATTCCAAACTCCTTGGGAAAATGATCCCTGTTTTGGAGAGAGGGAGGTGAAGGATGCGTCTCCTTTGGCATTCCCCAACAAGACAAAGGGCACTGCCGTGTCCCGGGCTCAGCCCTGCACAGTCATACACCTGATGCACGTGCACGCACACTGACCACACAGCCCCACACACATGGCTCAGGGCCTCTGCCCCAACTCTGAGAAAACCCTTCTCCAATTTCTCAGCGAAGCCTGAGCAGTACTGACTGGCTAAAACATTATAACAGCACAAGAGAACGTGAGGTCAGCCTATCCACTTAATTACCCTCCTCCATCTCCTACCACTCTGCTACCTAAACATAATCCTCTTTAGGATCCAGCAGGAGCTGTTAATCATCATGAAAAACAACTTCTCAGTAAACAGGACAAAATTGCAAAAGGAACTGTTTCAGTGTGCTGGACATCTCTCAAATATAAGACCAAGGTCATATTTTAGCTGTGAGCTTGCTGTAAACTTATGTACAAATGGTATGGCTGTAAAAGCTGTCTATACTATGAAATGTAAAATAAAGCCTTTGCACCAACAGTACCTTATTAGATTTGTGCATTTGAGACACAAAAAAGCACAGGAGATGACCATGCCTGTTAAATGAGTATATTCATTTGTAAACATTCCGAAGACATGAATGCTCATCCCAAAACAAGCATGCCCCTTAATTAAGCATACAGCAGGAAGAATGGATTTCCAGACAAGCCATTATCACACAGCAATAGCTCGCACACTTACTGCTTACCACTTGTACACACTTACTGGCTCTTGTCTTAGATCATGCCAACCACACAGAGCATCTTTTTGTCCTACTTTTGCACCATGTTTTGAGGAAGCAGTCTCTTTACAAGACTGAGACTTCTCAAAATACTGTCTACCACTTTTGGTTTTCATATTGTAACCATGATAATGGATGTTGTCTCTTGGGAGCCAAGACCCAAGCAAGGCCATATAAGGCAGGTTAATAATAAATGAATACAGAAGTGCATCTTGACTCTCTGAATGTTATTTTATTTCTGTAGCAACTAGTGTGCGCACAGATGCAATATATTGAAGTTCTCCCACCTTTGTGAAAAATCTTTGCACTCAGGTTTTGAGTTGCTTAAAGTATTTTTTTCATGTAGTGTTATGTAGAAGATGACCAAGTCCTTTTCTCATCAGAAATCCAAGGGACAGTAAATAATACTGTAAAAGACATCTGAAAGTAAAATTTAATAGTAAATTCCCTTCCAACCTCTGTAGTAGTTTCTCTTGGGTACTAATTTGTACAAGACTTTTTCTTATTTCTGTTTAAGTCACTGGGGAACACAAGACTAACATGAGACATTTAGCACACACGTCCACTTATCAAAAACTAAATATATTACCAGTTTGTTGGAATATGTTGCAGTACATACCCTGCAGCAGAGATAAAGACTAACTTTGGCCCACAGGTCACAGGATAGGTCAACAAGCCATTGCTTTGTACCATTGCTTTGGTACCCACACATGGACCCTCAGGTTCAAGCCAGCTTCCTAACTTTTCAACCATTACAGAAAAAAACAGAGCAGTGCAGGCTTGAGGCAAATGCTCAGTGGTCGTTAGAGTGAGCAGCAGCTCCCACTAGTCAAAAACAACTCCTGCTTTAATATTCAGTCTATGGTCCTTTGAGGACTGGTGCGACAATGGGAAAGGGGATAAAAGAGCTTAGATATATATTTATAGATATATTAAATAAAGACACATGTGTACAGGATATCAGTCTATCTCTATATCTTACTCACAAAATGGGCAGAATCCAGTGATGATGATAAAAGATGGAAAAACATGTCCTTTCTGTTGTCTCCTATCACTTGGCAAATGCTCATGATTGAGCTGCCAGCAGAGAACAGAGACCTTGTCCCACACCAGCCTCAAGGGCTGACATGGGGCAGTGATGCTACCAACTTCCCTTTAAGCAAAGCCTGAGAGAAGCATTTTATGCTTCCATCCCCTGAGAAAAAGGCACCAGGGCAGGAACACAGACTTTCTTGCAGGCATAGAAGCCTCTTTTTGAAACACACAGAGGAAACGCCAGGTTCTGGGTTGCCAAGTACCTGATTTCAGGGTTCATTCTGTTACTGAATATAAATTTCTTTGGTGTGTTTGGCACGACATGTTATCCTAGACTGATCATATGTTCACAGATTGTAGAGAGTGTGTGAAAGGCTTTTTTGCTGTAGTTATTGGGCGAAGTCACGTCTGTTACCTGGTAGTCATGCAGAGAAATCTGTAATCTGGGAACAGATGGTCTGACTGAGTGAGTGAGATAAAAAGGGAGAGAGATGCTGTCTGGAAGGCTGCAGAGTTTTTCACTCAGAGGAGATGAAAGAGGAATGAACAAATCCACCACAGCATAACAAAAACATGAAAATATAGAAGAATGTCAGTCCTGAAGGTCATTCCTTTAGAATGCACCAACTGTCTATGCACCATATGTGCATATCAACACACCAAAAAGAGCCCACTATCCTGTTGCACAGAGCAGGAGGTAGCTTAGGCAGCCAAAAATTGCGGGACTGTAGACTTACCATTTAGAAAAGTGACACACTCCGTAGTCTAAGCATACGGTCTTAAAAGAATCTGAAAAAATATATAGCAGCTTCGGCTCTGGATTTTTTACAAACTTTGATAGCCATAGACCTGAACCAAAAAATTCACATCCTAGTCTTCAGGCGCTGCCTTTGTGGGATATGTTTGGACCTGAGACTTTTTCAGCAACTTGAGAGAGGCAGACCAAGCCTGGCTTTGGGGTCAAGGTGCTCCTGGAACTGGTGACATCTGCCATCAGGACAAAACCATCTTTCCCAAACACTCACATAAACTGGCTGTCATTAGCAAAATGTGGCACTGGATTACTCCTAAATAAAATTAATTGGATCTAACCTGTCATAAAATCTTATTTAGCCTTCCTGACAGTGGGAATTTTGATAATGAACAGCGTAACCAAAGCTACATGGTGCTGCCCTGTCATATCAGCACCCACCTTGTTGGCCTGAGAGCCCACATCTCCAGGTGGGAGCTCTGATGGCCTGAGGTGCTGTAGTACTCCCAGGGACAGGAGCACACCCAACTAACACAGGCACGGATTATGCTGTAGCTGTAATAGCACAAAAGTCGCCAAGGCACAAAAAACCTAGCTGAGGGTCTAACAGAGTCCTAAGGCAGCAAAGTCGTAGTGGGCCCTGTATGGCCTTGAATAACACCCTTGTCATCACCCATGCTAGACAGTTTAGTGCATCTCTGCTCTGTCCCTGCAGCTGCCATCGCATCTTTGGCCACAGAGGAGCCATATACTGAAAAATAAAGAGGCCTCTTACATTCAAGTAAAAACTCGTGACCATCCCAAGCCCCATGTTCCCAAAGACATTGTTTGGGATATTTCAGCCAAAGTGAAAACAAACAAAATCCTATGTGAAAAAGCAGCATCACAGCAATGGCACCAAGAGGTCTGGAGCGGGGTACTGGTGCTGCCCAATGTAGCTGCAGGGCCGTGCAGAGCAGACCAGGCCAGAGGAGCAGAGTGATCATCTGATCAACATTTACCTCCCAGAACCAAAATGTGCCCATGTGACAGGTATTTAGGGAAAGCTGAACCTAGTGACAAAAACCCTCTAGCCCTAAGATTTATACACTGCAGGGACTCTCAGCATGGGCCCTTCTAAAAGCTTCTCACATAAAACCTGCCCACAGGAGCAGGTAAGAGTGGAAAATCAAGATGTTTCCCTGGTGTAAATCACTGGATGAAATCAGTAGCATTACCCTCACGTAAAACTGATTTGGAAAGATAATCAAGCCCTAAACGAAGAGGATGATTTCACCAGAAAGATGAGGGATTGCAATCTCACCAAATTATTGTCTGAATGAGATGAATTTTTAGCCCTTTCAGCCTACAGCTGAAAAGCCCACTTGTAACACATCAGATGAAGCCAATTTTAAGAACACTTCAGTTTTTAGCCAGCACAAGATTTTACATTTGGGTGCTATCCAGTACTTCAAACAATTTTTCACAAGGAATCCACATTGTCAGATACAGTCAAGCAACATTGTATTTTACTATTTATTCTTCCAGTAATGTGTCAGTCAATTTACAGAGTTAATTTCCAAATGGGACCAAACTTTTTTGCATCTCAATAGAGCTGAGTGACTTCACTTGAACATTAAAAGGCAAAATGCCTCTTCCGTCTCCTCTTTTTGTCCCAGTGAGTGGCAGCAGAGGCAGAGCAGAGTAACCAGATCCAAGATTAAACGTGTTGCCAACGGAATGAAAAAATCCATTCTTTGACAGTAACAAAGTGATCTATCATAGCTCATGCCTAAGCTACTGAAGAAGACAACATCCTTCTGGTCATTCTCAGTTATTAAAAGTAATTGCTTGGAGACAAAAGCTGGCTAAGGCACTCTGGAAAAGTATAAAGTGTCTTACAGGAGAAAGGAAATAAAATATCTCATTGCGCAATATAAAACAAAGGCTTCAACTACAGCTTTATGTGTTTGTCAAGTCAATTATGTAGATGGTGATCCTGCAAACATGCGAAAAGGGCAAATATCAACTTAAAAGCCCAGAACAAGCATCTCTGCTCTCCCTTTTCCTTGCATATTTTTACCCCTTTGAAACAATTATATGTAATTATGTGCAATATGAATTCATACTACACGGGTATTACAAAGGCTGTGATACCTTTCTTTTCCTTCTCCATAGCTGTAAGGAGAGAGGGCTCTGTCTTTAAAGAACAAGTTTCCCAGTCTCTGAAAGTCTAATTACAGTGCAGGGAAGTTTTTGTTATGCACAATCAAGTGGAATTGGACACTGAGCAAGACGGATCTCTTGCAAGAAGTTTTAAACACCACACACCATCACTGAACACAGCACAAGGTACTGGGAGGAAGAACTGTATTGGCTGTCTTCTAACTGGGAGACTAGAGCTTCTGAATCTTCATAGGAGCTGCAGCTTTCTAAAGAGGAGAAAATTACTGAGAGTTTACACCTTGAGGGTATTAATGTACCTCTCTAATGGCTCCCACTATCCTCTAAGCTCTTTAGGCCCTTAATTCAGACAACTGTGTGATGTTCACCTTCCACCTGCAAGCAGTGGGTGTCAGCAAACAGAAACCAGTCAGATGGTAGAACTATGCAGTGGAATAGTTGATTAGGAAATACAGTAATGCTCTTGGTAGTTTGCTGTTAGTTAGGCAGTGGGATTACAGACATCTGAGTATTGCATGCTGCACAAAAATGAAACATAAAAAAAGCTCTGTTTTTAAACAAAAAGCACAAGGAAGCAGAAGAGCCATCTTCAGCTAAAGCTGAACAGTGAGTCTCAGCACCTAGTAAGAGATACACTAGTGACTAGCATCTAGGAAAAGACACTCAGAGAGAAAGAACATAAAGGACCCCAAATTAACTCTTGATACGCTATCACAATTTGACAGACACTAGTCCCCCAGCCTGGGCGAAAGCTATGAAGAGGGGATAGGAGTGTGCCACTAGGGATGTGACAAAGAGTCCTTAAAGACTGTAGGACAGAGAGGAAGGAGGACAGCCCTGCAAGGCATGTGTTTGGGCTGCAGGCACAAACACAAGTGCAGACCAGGACAAGGCCAGACTGGGAATGGTGTCACTTGAGAAAAGTTTGTACTTGCCAGCAGAGCAGGCGCAGACATAGGGCCAGTGGACAACTCTGCTACAGAAAATGGATGTGTTATCAGCCTGAAAGCAGATGACACATTTACTACTTTAAGTTGGACACTGGTGCAAAAGCCAGCAGGTTTCAATTATGAGAATGAAAAAGCACTGGAAGTAAATAAGTAAAATGCAGTCTTTTTACAAAGTGTGTCTCAGGTGTATCTTCCATCAAGAAAGGGAAGACAAAGGCATCGCATACCACTGTTGTGATGAAGGCGAAACATATTTTGGAATAGCAAGTGTACTGAAAAAAGGCATAGGAAGTCTGCCATACGAACACAAAAGTTTAGTGAGAGTATAAGACTGAGTTGAAAGAGCCCACACGAAAGCAGGGGCTGTGCTAGCCTATTGCTCTGGAAATTACAGTGAGAGAAGAACCAACAATATAAATGTCCTGAACAGATCACGATTGGGTAAAGAGACAGAATTATTTGCTGCCACAAAAAACAAGGACAAAGGGGTTAAATAAAGAGGTAATAAAAGATCATCTTCCATTATCTAAAGTGAAGAGATCAGAGACACCAAGTATTTCTCTACGTTTGTCATGCTCAGCGGGTCAGCAGGCTTCTAGCCCTTGGAAAACTGCAGATGCAAGGTCTCGGGCAAGACTGGAAGTTTTGTCACTCTCCCATGGGAGCTGATCTGAAGTGGGGAATGAAGAAACCCAGTTTCATAAAAAAGGGAAAAAGAAAAAGGCTTCTGAGGAACTGTCTGAAAGTTTAGTTTGAAAGCAAAAGAGTTAATGGGATCTATTACCTGCAAAGTGTGCTACTAACAAGCTATATCAAGGCTACTTACCCATTAAACTGCATAATTTACACGAGACTGAAAGGACAGAAGGGCTTATTCTGTGTCACACCTTACAACAGTCCCTCCTAGCACAAACACCGTGGAAGTAAACCCAGGAGACACTGGAAGAGGAAGGAGTCTGAGGGCCTGGTATTCTGCCTGCTCTAATATTCCTTTCTGCAATGAAGCAGAGCTCTTTTGATGATCATGTCCTTGAGCATTGGAACCAGACAACGCAGGATGCTGCTGAAGTCGTTGTGGTTGTACTCAGTTACACCAAGCGCCTGGCCTTTCACTTCTGCCACTGCTGCAGTATAAAAATTGATCCTATGGAAATGCAACAAAGCCTGAGGTTCTTAGCAAAACCATAGTTCTCTTCACACCCAAATTTTCTGACGTGCAAGTAACAGGAAGGTGATTCTTCGAAGGGTACACAGTAGCACTACAAAACATAGTGTATGTACAGAGACCGAAAGAATACAATAACCATTAGCTTCCTAGTACTTTCACAACCCTTAAGCTAAAATATTAAATAATTCCTAGATTCTTTATATATATTAATCGATCACACCTGGGTAACCTCTTGGACACTATATGATTTTATCTGCCAGTGCAACTGTGGCAGCCATTCTGGTAGATATAATTGGGCATGTAACAGCAGTAAATCTAAAGCTTTTCACCACTGGTGCCAGCTAGGCACACACACAAACACCCTGCAAGAACGTACACACTTGTTGAACTCAATACTCATTGTTTATAATAAGTTTCTTGGCTCGAGTATAACGCGGGCCCTTGGCAAGGTCCTGGTGAGCCTGGAATCTGTAGAAGTTTCGTTTATTGGTGTTGATGATAGGGATGAGTTAAATTACAGAAACTGGAATTGTTTTTAACATTACTCAAGGGGAATGTTTCCAAAGAGCCAACTGTTGCGAAAGCCAACAGTAATGTCTCTTCCAAAACGTTTGCCATTTCAGAGAACTCCAAGCTGCTAATGTCTAAAATGCAACTGTTTCATTAAGAGAAAAGAACCTGTGTTTTGTATTGAGCAACCCTGCAGATCCTAAATGTACTCAGTACATTGCAGGGTCAAGCCCTAAGCAGTTTGTCCTGGCACATTTGCAAGACCAAAGAACAAAATTTCTGACCAAGTTTCATTAATGTTTGCATTGAAGGCCACACTAAATCCATCAACAAAGCAATCTTTTCTTTCCTCCCCTCCTTCATTTGTATGGTAGGAGCACCTCAGAGGTCCAGTCACGAAACAGTCATTGTAGGTGCTGTACAAACACGGAACACAGAGATAACCCCATCCTAAATAGCTATTTTGTACACATATCCAAGAAGAGTCAAAACAGAGAATGTCATAAGCAAACAGATAATCATAGACTGGTCCTCGGCAGTTACGCACTGGTGAGTTAATGGAAACGTGTTATAACTAGGTGCTGGATTTCATGGAGTGCTTCAAGGTGTTTCAGACCTTTATGGAACAAGTCAAAGTCTATATTCTTTACCTACATTCATTCAATTTAAGTCAATATAATCCAGAAGAGATTTAATTCTCCATGTTACTGAGGAAAAACTTCAAGTATAAATACATGTTTCAGTGATAGGAATTCCTCATACTTAGCAAAAGCTGCCATTTGTAACTGTATGTAAGAATTAGCATTATCTAAGACTTACTGATTTTACATATTCCCAAGAACTGCCCAGAAGTGTCTGTTATTTAGACAAAATCCATGACTCCCCAAATTACAACTGTTCTCATCAACAGTGCATGGTGTTTTTCGAAACATGCCAAACTGATCATGATAATTCATTTAATATGTAGGATCTGAGCTGCTCAAGAAAATACAGCGCAATCATGAATCCTCATTTAATTTTGTGGGATGACACATCAATAGCAAACGAGAAATTAAGACCTGAGGTGAAATCTTTGATGATAATACTGAAGGAAAAATGAGACTTACTTAGAAATAAAATTATGATAATAAGGAAAAGAGTAATTAAAGACAAATTATTCAATAGAGCAAGTGTGAATGTGCTCCTAGCAGACAGAATAGTACACTTTCATAGCGTCATAGAATGTCCTGAGTTAGAAGGGACCCACAAGAATCATTGAGTCCAACTCCTGTCCCTGCCCAGGACAACCCCAATATTTACACCATGCCTCTGAGGGAGTTGCCCAAATGCTTCATGAATACCGTCAGGCTTGGCACCGTAACTACCTCCCTGGGGAGCCTGTTCCAGTGCTCCACAACCCTCTGGATGAAGAACCTTTTCCTAATATCCAACCTAAACTTCCACAGACACACCTTCCTGCCATTCCCTCGGGTCCTATCTTTGGTCACCAGAGAGAAGAGATCAGCGCCTGCTCCTCCTCCTCCCCTTGTGAGGAAGCTGTAGACTGCAATGAGGTCTCCCCTCAGTCTCCTCTTCTCCAGGGTGAATAAACCAAGTGACTTTAGCCTCTCCTCATACAGCTTCCCCTCTAAACCCTTCACCAACTTCATAGCCCTCCTCTGGACACTCTCTAGTAGCTTTTTATCCCTAATATACTGTGTCACCCAAAACTGCACGCAGTACTCAAGGTGAGGCTGTACCAGTGCAGAGTAGAGTGGGACAATCACCTCCTCGACCAGCTGCAATGCAAGGCTTGATGCATCCCAGGACATGGTCGGCCCTCTTGGCTGCCAGGGCAAGCTGTTGGCTCATGTTCAACTTGCTGTTGACCAGAACCCTCAGATCCCCCTCTGCAGGGCTACTCTCCAGCTTCTCATTCCCTAGTCTGTATGTACATCCAGGGGTGCCATGCCCCAGGTGCAAAGTCTGGCACTTGCCCTTGTTAAAATTCATATGATCACAGAATCACAGAATTACAGGTTGGAAGGGACCTCAGGGATCATCTAGTCCAACCTCTCTAGGAAGAGCACAGTCTAGACAAGATGGCCCAGAACCCTGTCCAGGCGATTCTTGAAGGTGTCCAATGTGGCAGAGTCAACCACTTCCCTGGGGAGATTATTCCAATGGTTGACTGGCCTCACTGTGAAAAATATTCCTCTGGTGTCCAATTGGAATCTCCCCAAGAGCCACTTGTGTCCATTCCCTCTTGTCCTCTCCATGTGACTCCTTGTAAAAAGAGAGTCTCCATCCTCTTTGTAGCTGCCCCTTAAGTACTGGTACATGGTGATGAGATCCCCTCTGAGCCTCCTTTTCTCAAGGCTGAACAAACCCAGTTCTCCCAGCCTATCCCCATATGGCAGGCTTCCCTGTCCTCTGATCATCTTGGTGGCCCTTCTCTGCACCCCTTCCAGCCTGTCCACATCCTTTTTGTATAGCAAGGACCAGAACTGTACACAGTGCTCCAGGTGTGGCCTAACAAGCGCTGAGTAGAGTGGGATGATGACTTCTTTATCTCTGCTGATGATGCCCTTTTTGATGCAACCCAGCATCCTATTGGCCTTCTTGGCTGCAGCAGCACACTGCTTGCTCATGTTGAGCTTTCTGTCCACCAGGACCCCCAGGTCCCTTTCCACGGAGCTGTTCTCCAGCCAGGTGGATCCCAGTCTGTGCTGCACTCGCAGATCATGTTTTCCCAGGTGCATGACCTTACACTTCTCCTTGTTGAACTTCATAAGGTTCTTGCTGGCCTGCTCTTCCAGCCTATCCAGATCTTCCTGCAGAGCAGCTCTCCCTTCTGGAGTGTCTACTTCCCCACTCAACTTGGTGTCATCAGCAAACTTCTTCAGGCTACACTTGACACTGTTATCCAGATCACTTATAAAGATATTGAATAACATTGTGCCCAATATTGATCCCTGGGGATCAATATGGTTGGTGATTGCCCAGCTCTCTGATTTGTCTAGGTCTCTCTGCAGGGCCTCTCTTCCCTCAAGAGTGTCATCAGCAAACTTAATTAGTGTTCCTTTAAGTCCTGCATCCAAGTCATTTCTGAAGACATTAAAGGGTACTGGCCCTAAGATGGATCCCAGTGGAACCCCACTAGTGACTGGCCACCAGCCCAATGTGTCAGCCAATTGCTCACCCATAGCATTATGTGTTTATCCAGCTCTGTGCTGGACATTTTGTCCAGCAGGATACTGTGAGAGACAGTATTGAAAGCTTTACTGACATCCAAAAAGCTTACATCGACTGGCTTCCCTTGGTCAACTAGGTGGGTAATGTTGTCATAGAAAGAAATTAAGTTTTTTAAATAGGGCTTTACCCTCATGAACCCGCACTGACTGGGATCAATGACTGTGTTGTCTTTCAGGTGTTTCTCAGTAACTCCCAGAATAATTTTCTCCATAATTTTGCGAGGTACAGAAGTGAGACTGATGGGCCTGTAGTTACCGGGATCATCCCTGTTGCCCTTCTTGAAGACTGGGACAGTGTTTGCCAGCTTCCAGTCAACTGGGACCTCTCCAAATTCCCAAGAGCATTGAAAAATCATCAAGAGAGGTCTCGCTATAACATCAGCCAGCTCTTTAAGTAACCTTGGGTGAATCTCATCAGGCCCCATTGACTTACAGGGATCCAGCTGGAGCAGCAAGTCCTGCACAAGTTTTGGGGTTGATTGGGAGTTTATAACTTCCATAGTCATGGTTCTCTGAACCCATAGTTCGTGGGTCCCAGAGCCCATCACTGTTGTTGAAGACAGAGGTGAAGAAAGCATTAAATATCTCTGATCTTTCTATGTCCCTGCTTGTGAGGTGACCATATTCATCAAGTAATGGGCCAATGTTATTTCTGGTCTCTCTTTTACCATTAAGGTATTTTAAATAGCCTTTTTTATTGTCTTTCGTAGTACTGGCCAGCTTCAACTCCAGTTGAGCTTTGGTCGCATGAATTTCCTCAGCTCATGGACAGCCAATAAGAAGATGCTGTGGTACTTGTGACGAGTAAGAACATGCAGTGAAAAGTCAGTTCTCACTATCAATCTGCAGCATGTTCCAGTCCCCAGCCCTGTCCCACCACCACCACCCAGGATGTGCAGTTCAGCATTTGCTTTCATCAAAGCCTTCCCAGGGTTCATATAAGAATCAACAGAATGGAGAAAAAGAGATTTTGCTGTCTCATCAGTCATACATTTAAACTCACTCCAATAAGAAGAGGGAGACATAGAATTTTTTTCTTTTTTCTGAATGCTAGGAGACAACAAGTCTTTGTGTCTTTTCAGACACTGCCATTAGTGGGAGCCAGTGCAGGGCTGCACCAGGCAGGGAAAACAAAATGATACCTTTTCTCTGCAGCTTTCAAAGTCAAAATCCCTACTGCCATGAGTATGGTCAGTATTTTCTGTGATTGTGAAGACCCATCCTCCTGATCTACTGCACACAGTTGTGGTACATTCTCCCCATTCAGATAACAAATTATTTCTAGCAGGAGCAAACTGCAAAGCATCATATTTTCTCCTTCTTTTCCAAGCTGATCAAGTACAACGCCACTCACCCTTGTCATCTCACAACATTTGGTGTCTGCTATTTCCCCAGCCCTTTCATAGAGGTGGCCCATTTAAACCACCCACACTGCAGTAAGAACAATCGGGGTTGTTGTATTGACAGGAAAATATGGAGCTATTGCATGTAAAGGACATGTAATATATATTCAAAGAACAGGCCATACAAAGCAGCTTTTGCTCAAGAACATTTTAAGGAGTACGAGCTACGTACACACCGTAGAGGCACATTGTATTCTCACCAAACCTGTCCAAGTCAGAACGAGTCCTGCACAGAGAATATTGCAACCACTGTAGTTGGACATGGAGACATCTTTTGAACCTGCTGTTTGTTTTTCTTTACTCTTGTTTCAGTAACTTATCTTGAGCATTTAGAGTACTGTACTTCTAACATTTTACCATGGTTCTTACTATTATAAAAACCAGTTGTGGAAGATCCAAATTTCACTTTTCTTTGTAAGAAGACAACTAATGTGGACTCTGTAGTGATGTTGGGATTCACATACTGAGCTCGGATGTAAGAAACATGAGTTCAAGCCCCAGCTCTGCTAGTATCTAAGGACAAGTCACTAAGCCCCCTTCCTTGGCTAGTGGGACTGTGCATTCTCCAGCATGGGTGAAATAGCACTATGTGTTTGCACAGCTCCAGAGAGACTCTTGCAATAATAGCAGTGCTGATTAACCTGAGAAAGCAGCAGGCATGCAAAAGGAGAACAGAATTTTTGCTACAAGCAGGATTTCGCTTGACTCTTCAAGGGGAATTAAATCTTCTAAAATCAGGTGATTTTTCTTACCTACTACGCTGTTCCCTCCAGTCCTATTCCTGTTGCAGAAGTACTGTGAAATTGCTTCTTCCTCAGCCAGCACAGCTTACCACTCGCCTTGTTGAAAGTGTCATAGTCATTGTATCAATTGCTAATGTCACTCCCCACAATCTTTTATTACTGAGCAGTGCTAGCTCTTCCTGAGCTAAGGTTGTGTTTTTTCCTTTTATTGGTTTAGTTTTATTCCCACCCTCTTTCTGAAAGCCATCAAAGACACACCTTAAAATATAGTGTGAGTGAATAGATCTGCCATGGCTCAGGACATAGAACAACACCTCCTGATCACAGCCCAAAAAGATTGTCTCATGCTCTGTTGCCAACTTGGACAGCAGAAGTACTTACAAGTGACTCCTAGCAGGGCTCATTTGACAGGGCCTCTAAAAGCAATCACGTGTATGGCAACATTTGGAAAGTTGAGAGATATATTGAAAATTATTTAGAACACAATTAAGCACATTAGAATGATAGTCTTTCCAGGAATATTCCTCTGACTTTATTTATATTCAGAAAATTTTCTGGAGTGTTTTTGATCTAAAAAAAAATCTTGTCAGACTGCTAGATCAGCTACAGATGTATATTTCATCCCACCCACTTTACATTCCCATCAAAAGGAAGTGGGACTCCTCTCCTGCTCAGAGGGGAGCTGGGTAAGACACTAGGTAATTCAGTCTCTAAGCACATACAGCCCATGACATCTCTGCTGAGCATGCCAGCAAGCATAGCAGTTGTGAAAAGAGGTGTTTAACCCAAGTGATGTAACCTTCTACAGTTCACTCAGTGTCTTGCAGAGATTGTGGCTTCCATTCAAAGCATTACAATCTCTATCCCGAAAGCAATTCAGCCCGAAGAAAGAAAGAGTTGCTACAACACCATACGGTGCCAGGATTGCACAGAAGGCTCCAACACATTCTTTGTTATGATTATTTTTATTTCTATAGCTCAGCAATGCCCGCTATGGGAATGCATGGGGACCCACTCTGATTTCATCTACGCTACTAAGAGTCAACGAAGCAAACTGTCAGTGCAACATAAACTGGGACAACTGATAACTGTACTAACATGATAATAATTTTATACCCAGGTAGTACCTCAAAGCTCCAGCCAAGACTGAAGCCCTGTTAGCTTGGCATTATACAAACACCACAAGGGACAGTCCTTGTCCAGGCATGCTTACAAACTAAACAGACAAGACAGGCTATGTGTAATAGAGAAAACAAAAATACAAAGGAATTAAATGTCTGGCCGAGGGTTACACCAGCAAGTCAATGGCAAAGCCAAAAATAGGATCCAAGTTTCTTAGTCTACTAGATATTGCAGTGGGAACTATGAGGCCCATCAAGGGCCTGATTAGTGCACAGTCTCTGGCAAGATGTACTTAAAGTCCTTTACTAATATTTAGGAACATTATTTGTACTCTGTTCTATTTTGCTTGTCATCTTTCTCCTCAGAATATAAACTTTTTCTATGAAGGAAACTGGAAGGAGCTCCTTCACGTGAATTTGGGAGGCGTTGACTGCTATGAAATGAAGCAGAAGAATAAGTAACTCTCCTAAATCAATAAAAAAATAACTCCTTTTAATACAAAGTATTATCCATCTCAGTGTTCATAATTTTAACTGTCAGTTATCAAAATTAGGATGGAAGCTATTGTATTTTTTAATTGTATACTGAAAGCATGTAGAGCTGAATGAAGCCTATTACAGAAATATGAAGAATAGTAGCCCACTCAAACATGAGACTTTATGCAAGTCAATACATAGTTTTGAAAATGAGCTCATATTTAGACCCAAAATTTCTTTTTTAGGCACTTGGCTTGATTCCCAGGTGGTGGGGTAGGGTAGGGAGGACCACGGATAATGAGCATAGATTTATCAGCTTGACATTAGGCTCCTAGTTTAGAGCCCACTCACATCCATATTGCTTGCATTAGGGTTCTGTACATGGGAGTTTGAAAAGCACTCACCATCCATCTAACTCTTCCTCTCTTGCCATTAGGCATCTGTAACTTGAGGTAGAACAAGGCCAGCACTGAGCCCTTCTGCAATTTCACCTGAACTGAGATTGCCAAACGACACTGAAGCAACAAAAGTATCTATACCCACTACTTGAGGACATATCAAATCTCACAGTATCCTAATTACTATCTGTAGACCTATTTCCTTTATTTATGGTTCATTTCTTGAATAAGCCCATGTGCATTTTATGAGAATTGAAAAATCAGCCCACTTCCCCCTGTATTCTATTAAGTATCTTAAAAAACCCTTATGTGTCTTCTGGTTGCCAGTCATTTACAGTAAATGAGATTTGAATTCCAGACTTTGGAGTGCAGCCATTTAGGATATGCAGCTTTGCAAAATATTTTCCACAATGAAATCTCCAACGATTTGAAGGTACCCCACATTAACCTAAAGCAATTTATTAGTGCAAAACCCTGAACTACTGACATATCTGGTCAAAGAAAAACATGATAAATCCAATGCTGGGATTATGGTCATTGTGCTGTGGTGAGAACTGGATTTTTGAGAAGCTGGCGTTTTTTTGATCAATCAACAGAGTCCTCACAGTCCAAAAATGAAATTATGAATGCTTTCAAGAGAAACAGGTGCCAGCTCAATGCACAGCTTCCATGAAATACAGGGTTGATTTGGAGTAACACTAGTTGTTTATGTGGAATAAGCCTACAAGCAATGTCAAAGAGCTATCTGGGCAAAGTCTTAACAGATATTGATTTGAAGAATTGGGTCCTTTTAACCAGGAAGTATAAGTGTTATTTCTACAGCTGTATCGTTATAAACCAAAGCCTCCATGAAGAAATATCACATTCTACCTTTTGTACAGAGGGGCCAGAGATACAATTATTCCGTCAAAATTCAGATATCTGAGATTTGTGCAGCCAAAGGTTTCCTCCTACCCAAAAAAAAAACTTAAAAATGCTCAGAGGGTGCAAGGAATTCAAGTTACTGTAAATTGGCTGAGCCATGGTAACTGTCTGGATGAATTCACAGACTGATTGCAAGTTCAATTCAATTTAATTTAGCCTGCTATTAAAAAGAGTTATCCAACATGCATTAGATTGCCTTTGCTGCTACTTAGTACCATACAGAAATAAATATCATAACTTGGATGATGCATGATATCTTATGAAGCTGCATTATCTAAGTGCACTTTTTAGTTCAGTTTCTGATCTTGTGTTTATATATAGGTGTCACACCTTTATCACAAGATGATGGAAGCCCGTAGACACAAACTCCCTGGAATTTTGTTTGAAATAAAAATCTAGAAATGCAAACAGACTCTATTGCAGCTTCAGCTCATATCCGATGTTTAATGAGTCTTGTATTTCCCACAAAGTTGAAAGCAAATCCCTTATTAATTGAGAGAACTTAAACACATTTTACTTTCTCATAAGCAATCTATTTTCTGTCACTATTTCTGACAGTGCTTCCTTTGCTGGCTAATGCATTCTGTGAAGGTACTTTGGAGAAGATTTTATTCCTCATTTAGCGATTTCACTCACAAGGAAACACCCTTCTGTCTTTCAGAGACAAGGCTGTTCTGATTTACCTGTAAATACCTTTGCACCTGTAACAAAAAGGTGTCCTTTTTAGTGCAGAACTCAAGATTGCGGTAGGCCCGGTACACGAGGCACCTACAGGGAACGCATGAATCTACCAGCCTCACTGCTTCTTGATCATGCTTGTGTTCTCATGCTATCAGAGGCCTGAAAGAAGGCAGTGGCTGAAAACTGAGCCTTAAGATCAGCATTGCTAGCAATTCTCAAAACAGCAGGGTAGGAGGTTCATGTTGTATTAATAGAGAGCACAGGCATATACACTTAAAATTTTATAGTGTTTTCCATATCCTCCATAAGTCACAAGCTATGGAACAACTTTCTTCCTTTCTGACAAATCTGTTTACACATATCTCTGCCAGCCCATTTAAGGCTGCATTGGTTTATTCTACAGTTAAGTGCACTCTTCAAGGACTTCCCACTGAGGAGAAGGATGAAGACATTATTAGAATATGTTTCAAAAGTTTTACCCTCACTGTCTGTTCTTCAATGAAGGATGTCAAGCCCTACATGTTAGGATCTCTTTCATGTCTATCACAGCCTGATTCTCCACGCAATAGACAAAGGAATATTGGGTGAAACATCACTGAAATCAATAGCATATCAACATAAATGAGAGTCAAAATTAAATCTTGGTGTACAAGAGCACATTCCTGCATATTAAGCATCAGATGACAGCTGTTTGGGCTTGTAGATAATATAACCCTACTGTGAGCGAGCTTCTACACATGGTCAGAGAGAGGGGGTGTGACTTATTTCTTGCTGCTGGGGGACAGGGTAAACCCTCATCCCAATGTCAGCATCAACAATGCCAAGAAGCTTCCAGCCCCGAATCAAAATATTAAATCCTAAGACCTGAGGTGGGAAAGCCTCAAGCACTATCTGTGGCCAAAACCTCAGAAATCAATGCTTGATTTGAAAGGAACATAAAACAAAACACTGTACATTCATGCATATTTTTGTCTGCAGCTAACTTAACCCACTGTAGTGGGGTTAACCCAATGCTTAACTAAACTCTGCAGTCCTTCAGCTCAACAAATTCCTTCAGAAACCAAAAGGAATTGTTGGTTAATACTTATCCACTTAGCCCTGGTGTTTGAGGGCAAAAAAAGAGCAAGGTTTCCTCAGAACAGAAGACAACCGTAAGAAAATGATAGCAGAGCATCTGAGGGAAGTCTGGTCTTTAGTAGATGTTCAAAAGTGCTAGAAGTCACTTATCTTCACTAGGTTTGTTTTTCCCATGGTATCCTTTTTCCTTGGTATCTGCAGATCCTTATAAGCAGGGGAGAGAATAATTACTCCTCTCCACATATCAGGCTTGTCCTGATAAGACAAATATTTTGTGTGATGCACTATCGCAGAACAAAACTATGCTATAATTAGCAGCTGTGAATAATCAACTCCACAGCTGTCAGCACATCCATCTCTAAGTTCCAAAGGGTTTTGTGATATGACTTGGAAAAATATGGACACGTAGGAATTCCAAGTGACTTATTTCAACTCAAAGGGAAATATTCATCTGATAAGAATACCACAGTTTAGACCCTTGTAATACTTAGCCACAGCAGGCCCAGTTTAAAGCATCTAAGCATTAATTCTAAAAAATCCTTGTTGCTTTAGAAGTTTCAGTGCATCTTTTACTGCCAGTTTAACATGATTTTGATTGAATGTAACCATTGATGGTTTTTTAAAAACTACATCAGCAGTAATATTTGCAAATACTATTTCAATGACTTTCCAAGGCAAGGATTTCCTCATTAGTGAAACCTAAGTTGCTGTCTGGCTGATATAAAAACAGAGAGTTGGGAAACCCTGGACTCTTCCTACACTAAGACAGCACAATGGCTGCTACAGAACTGGGGGCCATTGAACCAGGGCTTGGGTTCCCCAGCAGCCCCTGCAGGGAATCAACCATAAGCCTGACAGGTGAACTGGCAGAAGGCAGGTGGTTTCCAAAAACCCTCAGTCTTTGTCCATTTGGGTAAAACCAGACTATATTTGCAACACAGTTCAGTCTTGCAGGCTCAGCAAACAACATGCAATTGAAATGTTTCTGACCAACCCTGCACTGTATTTTTCTTAGAGGCAACTAAAGTATTTGTTAAATTCATCAGATTTAATCATATGTCCCCAAACCTGGAAATAATTTGAACCTGCATTCAAACTTCATAAAGCCTAAGAATGGTGGAAACAAACTATCCAAAAAGCAATACCAATCAAAGCTTTGGAAAGTGACTGTAGAACCAAATTAGTGATTTGTCCCAACCGTTATGTTTCTAGATCAAGTGAAATAGCTTTTTTTAAGGAGAAGCATGTCTCTCATGTAAACTATTCTTGCATTTTCCCACTGATAAACCAAATTAACACAGTTGAACAGTAACATGAAATATATATGTATATAAAATAAGCAAGCTGCCATGAGAAAAAGGGATCAGAATGGCTTGAGGTATTGAAAGAAACCATAAGATAGTACTGGTAAAGGTGTAGGACTTCTGTCTGAAGAGTCATATTCCAATGGTAAGCATCAGTAGTTTCTCCTTGTCAGCACAGGCTTTCCTTGTCAGTGTACAATAGTTTATTAGCTGTCACACAAACTAAATATAGCTATCTATAATACTCTGTAATATTCTCTGAAATATGAACATACATGTTCTTTTTAATAACATTCACTCCCTTCACAACACATCACAATTAAGTACCCTCATTTTCACAACTGAAATTTAGGATCTGATTCGTCCCTGGCTAAGGCATCATGCTGTCATTTTTCCTAGGCAATGTGGATGCAAAAGTTTCTCATGAGAAAGATTTCTAATCTGCTTTTCCCAAGCAGAGATGGCTATGGAAACAGAAAAGCAGTGGTCTACATTTAAAGCAAGGGTTGAACTGAAAGTATGGAGTACCACAGTTCTACAGTCATACCTCATTGCAGCTTGGTTTGTGTTGTCTATGGAAATTCAGTTATACCACATGAAGAGAGCAGAGGAAAAGGAAGAAACACAATCAGGTTTTGTTACAAGGTCACTATTTTCCTATAAAGGCCACTTCCAGTAAATGTGATCTATAAGGCTATACTATGTTACACATTACCAGAGGTAAATAATCCTGACAGATTTAAAGGAATAGTTCTGCCTAGCAATATCTTGACTGACTTACTCAAAAATGTAAGTTTGTCAATCACTGACCTCAGTAAGAGTAATCTCCAAGTAATGTATTTTGCCTTAAGCAACATAGACTCCAGATGCAATTCTGTTTTAAAAGCAAATAATATGAAGCATCTAAAGCAACTGTCAACAATAACTATTGCACGTTTTTTTCCATTGACAGTAGCAGGAGTTCTGCCATTGACTAAAATATATAGTTGGATAAAATTTTAGGCAATAAATGATGTATAAAATTTTTCTAAGTCAAGGATGACATTTTGGTCAGGGGCAGCAGAAATATCAGACCAGAGTGGCCACAACACCACCATCATTATTTATGTCCAGCAAATGAGATATCCTGGTACAGTTCTGTGAGCATGGGTATTTGCTTTAAGTAGCTTGAATAAGATCTCACTTACTCAAATGTATTTAATCCTTAAGTAAAATCCCAGTGAGCATCACTGGGGTTTTACCCAAGAAAGACAAAGGAAAAAGGAATAAAATCTAGTACTGTCAGCATATCTACATGTTCTCATTCACTTTCATTTTTAAAACTTAATAAAAATTTCTAATAAAGATTCAGAACATTGCCTAAACTCTGCTAGAACAGAATAAGGTTAGCATGAATTGGATAGTTTTACTAGTTGATGGACAAAATCATTGCCCCATCAGCCAAGTTAATTTTTCACATATTTTATAGCTCACTTAATGCTTTTTGACTCTGCAATGAAAAGCAGAAAAGTGGATGTGGTTTTATGGATGGCTAATGTTTGTGTCTTCAGTACTGTTAATTATTTTAGTGGGCAAAGTCACTGCCACCCACCTCATAGTATCTGAATGATAATTTCTTCTTTGCAATAAACCCTTTTTACAGAAATACTGCCATAATTTGTTTCACTCAATATTTGTACATTAAAATATCCAGATATCCAGTATAAAGTGTTTATTATGTTAACCAAATTAATAATAGAAAATTGAATCAATCACTAAACTGTAAGTGAACTGAAGCTACAGAATATCAGTTCTCTGACTTGTTAATGCATTAAAAATAAAAGTGGGAGTCAGATAAAAATTTTTAAATTACTGCAGAGCTTTTCCACCCCATGCTGACCACCATCATTAGCTACTAATAGACAGTAATGTAAGTTGTTGTAGCACATAATAAGACCAGGCTGCACTGTCATAACCACTGCAAAAACTAACAAAATATTTTTCCAAGGGCCTCAGTATTAGTTTTCCCCATAATTTCAAGGCGATAGTGAGACATTCAGGCTGTAATACCAGATATAGGTTGAGTGGCTGAGGCAACCATAACAGCCACAAAGTTGACGTAGGCTGGTAAATCTTCCTCAAAATTATATTAACTGATGGATAGGCCATTACTAAATTGAGCTGTTATCACTGGCTAGAAGGGAGGTTAAAGCTCTGGGTTGGTTTAGGTTCCAGTTGTCATTTCTTTTTTGTTAGAGAAGTTGCCTTCCTGAGAAATAATCTGCTGCTAAATTAATTATTCCATGTTTATTATTCGATGTTACATTACTCCAGGTACACTGCAGGTGTACATGATATTTTACAGGCAAGTATGACAAAGTGATCATGGCAGAGAAGGTTATGTTTTAAATTAGACATTAAAGAGAATACTGAAAGCATGCAATAGTGATAGAAGTGGGAAGAAGAGATGCATTTCATCAACCATAGGTCAAGAAACTAGACTCAGTTTTGGACTGGGTCTCATTGCACTTCCTTCTCAGGCCTTATTTATTCTTCTTACAGACCCCTGAACACAGCAGAAAGAGTTTGTGATTCACATAGCCCCATGACTGTGTGGGTTACACCCAACACACAGGTAACATACATGTGAAATAGATACATGTGAGAGAGGTGCACTCACACATATTTTTACGTATAGTTACTTGTGTGCAGTTCTTTTATGGTAGGGAAAGAGAGTACGAGTGTGCCATATCTAAACCTAGAGGCTTCTACAGCATCTGCAGTATGGTGCTGTCAGTGCTAAGTGGCCTGGAAAGATAAATGTTCAATGTCTGCGATCTCTGCAGTTATCCTTATGAGCTGGATTTCCAGTTTGTCTCAGTCTCTTGGAGGACAAATGAAAATGTGGCAAACAAGCGGTTAAGAGCATTCAACTTTAGACAAAAATACCCAGCTCCCCACCATCTGAATTAGAGCTTTTTTCCAAGCTTATAAAGTTTACTCATTCATTTCATTCAGGACTTGATAGTATGTTAGGGATGTTACAAGACCAAGTAAAGGGAAAAAAGAAAAGGAGAATAACACCTGTCTTTGCAGCTGGTCAACAGGCAAACCTTTAATGTGCTGCCTGCTGGGAAACAAGCATGGTCTCATGTTACACTGAGCCTTCAGCAAAGGATGGAGTTTGCAACTAGAAGATGTGAGGCTTGGGCTTCAGCCAAAAACAATGGAGAACAGCATTAAATGAAAAGTTCCGTAAGTCCAAATGCATTCAATCACTGAACAACACACAGCTTTGTGGTTTGAAATAATTTTAAAAAGAAATTTAAATCATCACTGCAGAGCTACCAGTTGTTTCTAATTTTGAAGAACAATCACTATTTTACCCTTAACTACCACCAAATGCTTCCCAGACTGACCATAGTCACCTATAAACAGAATTAATCTCTTCATTTCGGAAGAACAGACCAAGCCTGATAAAAGCTGATATGCTATTCCAAAAATTGCTTCAGTGCCTGAAGCACAATTTCATCTTTCATGGACTAAATTTACCCTAGTAAATGACACCAGTTTTGCTTTAGGTTACATCCTTAGAAGCTCATTGACTACAATTGAAAATACATTGAAGAGGAGTGATACCAAAAGGTTAGTAGAGAAATATACATAATGGTATTACATTAGACATTTAGAGAGTATAATCTTAAGAATGGCAAGGAAAGGTTGCGGCAGAAAGCAGTAGAATAAAATAAAAAATAAAAGGTGAGCTAAAAATCCTAAAGCAGTGAAACCTGCATAGTTCTACCTCTGAAATGAAACAGTGGAACAGTGAGGACAGGACTGCAGAATATCTCACAAAAATGATCAAAAAACTACACACCAGGGAGTAAAATCACATATTAAGAGCCAAAATGCTCTTTTTTCATAGTCTCAGTAATACTGACTGCTAGAAAGGGATAAAGGTAGGTACAGGTGCATAAGGAGCATATCGGTAATGACCTGCATCTTCAGCAGTAACCTCTAATTTTTGTTTCATAGGGTGAAACAAAGAATCTTTTTTTCTGAGGGATCTAAAGCATCTTAAACTCTCCCTGATTTTGGTAACAAATGAGAAGACAGTAACCTTCTCTGATAAGGAAGTGACTGGGGGACATATCTTCCCCAAAATATTTTGAGAATTGAACTGTTGGAATGACAATTTCACAATTTCAGGAACCTGACAAGACATTAAGGCTTTAAGAATGACTTATTTTAAATCCTGCAATATTTGAAAGGGGACTTACTGGATGAGGTAGAGTTTGCTGCACTACAGTTTGAAGAATTAGTAAATATTTTAAGATCATATACGGATACAGTTTATACTGGCCCATTCAAGTGAGGGACAGGGTTCACATTAACAAGGTTATTTGCTTTTTGGGGTTTCTTATTTTAAGGCAGACAATAATGATCCGTTGGAAGAAAAAAAAATCCATAAACTGTATTTCAGCTCTTTGTTTTCAGGTTCATTACTAGAAATTTAATGACATAGGATTCCTTTAATCTCTAATTTTAAGATTCTATTAAACAAATAAATCAAAATTTCCTCTAGACACATGGGGGGGAGGGGCTGGCTGTCACACAAATATTGGAAAAGGATCTGGATTTTCAGTCAGTTGAAACTTCCCTAATTGGCTGGCATGTTTTTCTGCACTTATTACAGTGAATGCTGCCATCTGTTTCTTACTTCAAAGAAATAGTCAAAATGATAAGCAAGCTAACAGAGAAGGAAGTCTTATCATGCACACAGAATATTTAAAAAAGCATAGTATCCACTAGCTCCCTGTGGATAGAATACTTTCAGCCTTGACATGATAATTACTTTTAGAAAAATTGTGACAGGCAAATATTCAACTAGCTTCCACTTGTGATAATGGGGCATGTACAGATGAGGTCATTTTGGCTTCAGGTTTTCCATTACTCACTTCAGGTTTTACCTTTTAAGTATCACAGTAAGGGTGCTTTGTGAGCAGCCAGGATGTGCACTGTCCATGCAGTAGATCACAGGTTGTTGACTGAAGATACTGAAAAGTTTGCTAATGCAAAACATCACCTTTAATAGCCCAAAGGGAAGTCTAGTAAGCCACAAGAGAAAGATTATGAAAGAAAAGACACACACAATATTAGGGTAAAGAAAAAGACACCTAAAAGGGAGAGAATATAGATTCACTTTTACTAGACAGCTAATGTATCATCAGCAGTGCCATCATCACAACTGATCAAATATGCATCACACTGGCTTTTTCCCTAATTGTTAATCATAAAGTGCTGATATTTTAGCCCTTCAGCATTTAATTCCATCAACTGCTGCTTAACCTGAGGACTGCAAAATTGATGCTTGAAAAACCAGTAATGTCAAAGACCCCTTGCCTATACATTAATGTTGGACATTCACTTCCTTGAGGGCTTGCAGATTATTCAGTGGAACAGAACCCATTATGTGTGTACTGTAAAGGCAAAATCCTGTGCCAACCTGTACAGGAACAGCCACAATCTGAGAAGTCATGGAAAGGAAACTGTAGGACAAAGGAAGTGCAATAAACCATGGTAGTTACTACAGTCAAGAAGTGACAATAGTATAAGTATGAAACACAGGAGAAGATTTCACTCACATAGAGGCTGTTATATATCTTTTCACCCTAGCAGTGCAATGGAGAGTAGCGAGAATCACAGCTTCTCTCCATCCCATTCTTTTCCCATCTGGCCATAGGAATCCAAATCTGGATTTGAATAGGTTTGTATAACACTAGGAGAAATAAGAGCTTTCTGCTCTCTGCATCTCATGGCGGGAAGCAACAGATCCCATTGCTACAGGGAACAAGAATAATTTGCAACAAAACTGGTTTTGTAGCATTCCAGTTTTTTGTTTTGTTTCACAAAAGACTTAATGAATTCACCTTTATGCTTTGCTTTTTCTTCATATGTCAATGAGAGCACCATAGTGTTTCCTGGTTTTAGAACTGCCCAAATAACAGAAGCATGAAAGACACAGGCCAGGGCTGAGATACACCCATCAGTAATTCCTCTCACTTCTATCTGTGGACCACATAAAGAAACAGGCAATTTTAGAAGGAACAGGATGGCAATATATATTTTTACTACAGGATGTCCAGGCTGTAGAGGCACCTGCTCAGGGATGAATGGAGCAAGTGAGAAGAGAAAGAACAGAAAACAACATGGGAGGGGGGAGAGAGTGAAGAAAAAACCCCAAACCACAAAACCCAAAGGGTGAGTAACAGGCCATCCATGAATATTTGTTATCAGAGCCTGCCAACCACAAAAGGTAAAGAAGAAAGAATACAGAAGCCTCGGACCAGAAAAAGAATCATGTCTTGACAATGTCACAGCTCAGCTTACGAACATGACTGATGACTACAGTTTGTGTTTTTCATCCAGTTTCTCAAAAAAAAAAATCCAAAACAAAAAAAAACCACACAACAACAAAAAAACCAAACAAAAAAAAAAAACAAAAAGAAAAAAAAAACCAAGGAAGGTACACACACACAGAGTGTGGGAAACAGGACAGTGGCCACAAGCTGATGCGAAAGCTGCTGGCTCTTGCTACCTTAAAAGGGAAACTTGAGAAGTCGCAAGAACAGCAGCACTTAATTCACACAGGCAAAGGAGGTGTCTGTGTTATCGCACTGGAGGGCACTACTGTAGCCAAGGATTCAACACAACTCTTGGGCAGATGAACCTTTGGAAATGCAGATAAGTTCAGAGGAAATATTTGAACCTGTAAACAGGATATAACAAAGCATGGGAATTCAGTGAACTCATGGGAACTCTTTGGTGACTATCACATGTTTGACCTGTGTTAAGGGACTGTGCACTAGGATGCCTGATACAAATATTTCTTAACCTAAATAAAGAACTTCCTAGAAAGGTTGCACTAGATGATGTCTGAGATCCCTTCCAACCTGTGAGTCTATGAAAAAAATAAAACCACCAATAAAACCAAACAACCATCTCTTGGATGAAGATACTTTTTGCTTCTAAAAGTGTCATTATTTTCCTGCCAAGAAAGAACGCTTAACATCTTCTATTATCAATAGGCAAACCTTAAGTTGGGCAGAGCTGCCTAACTCCACTTGTCACAAATATGTCTACTGTGCTACCAGAACTGTTTTTTGATAAAGTAATGAGAAAACAGCCTATTTATACTGGATAATAAACAGCAAGTGCTGGAGGGTATTTAACATGCAGTGGATACACACCACAGAATGCTATGCCCACTGCATGACAGCCACTGAGGAAACTAGTTGGTCATAGACTCTGTAGTTCCTCATGGAAGGGAAGAAATGTCATTTTAGGTAATGTGTACAACTGGTCAAATCAGTGCTGAGAAATACATTTGCTGACAATGTCAGCCCTTTCTCCAACTACCAGCTGTTTGCAAACAGACTACTGTTGTGTTCGTTATTGTAATTGTAGAACAGACAATTGAAGTGCCTGAGCTAAAGCCCCAGACTCTCATGAACTTCACTAGGCTATGGGAAAGGGCTGTAAATGAACAAACTTTATGCAAAGAATTTGTGAAATATTCACTTGGACTCTTTCCCACTTCTTATTTATACTGTGTAACTGGTCATTCATGTCACATAGATTTTTTTTCTTCCAGTCTAAATATGTGAAATCTTTTAATTAATAGTTTAATATAAAAAAATTTGTACACATGAATGAA
This sequence comes from Phalacrocorax aristotelis, assembly GCF_949628215.1. Classification (NCBI taxonomy): domain Eukaryota; kingdom Metazoa; phylum Chordata; class Aves; order Suliformes; family Phalacrocoracidae; genus Phalacrocorax; species Phalacrocorax aristotelis. Next base: position 20,034,509 of record NC_134282.1, on the reverse strand, counting down.
TAACCGTATTCACATGAGACTAAAATGATGTGAAGAACAGCCATCGTCCAAATGTTTATGGCAGTACAAACATCCATGAGTGGCTGATACCAAAAGGTTTCAATAAGTCTGAAATGTTCAGAATTCAAGGCAGTGTTTCAGAACAGACTGCATTGCAAGCTGATACACTGAATGTTGGAATCACCGATTAATCTGTCCTTCCCATGAAAAAAGGGGAAATGAAACACTGGGATTAAACATGTAGCTCCTTCATTTTTCAGGATCTGGGATTACATTGTTCTCTTCTACAGGGCGGACAAGTAGTTGTCTTTATAATTCAGCCCTACTATAGTCTGTTACAGTTAACAATAGTAATAACATATCTGTTCCAAAGTACTCTAGGAAAAATCCTTCAGAGGATTTACCATTTAATAGTGAGATTATGATACACTTACCTTTAGAGAATAACATCCTCTTTTCCTAATCCAACTGGTTTTTAATAGATTTGTTTGAGGACCCATGGGACATGCCAGCTACAGAGGGATATCAAAATCTGATCCTTAGCTTTGTCTAAGTGTCTTAAGCAGTATGGACCTAGTTGCCCCTCTCATTTGAACATACCAGAAAGTTTTTCCTTGATATTCAGGCATTTTTTTTAAACATTCCCTACCTCTCTTTTTTCTCCATCTTGGGCTTCATCTATTAATTAGCAGGTGTTAAGATTATATTCTCATAATCAAACCGTCATGGAGCTGTAGTTTTGTTTAATAGGGCACTGTACAGAACAGTATAAACTACAGTATGTATGCTGCAGAATTACCACCTACCAATGCTACACATATGTAGAAATTTTGGACTCCCTTTCTTTTTTCCCTGAAATTCTTTCTCCTGAAATATACCTAATGCAGATCAAATATTCTGATTATTTGTATGTTGTCTTGCATTGAAACCCCTTTCCACGAAACACCCCCTCAAAGGCGCTTTAATGACCCAGAAATTTGTGAGTGATTGGTTGAAGCTCTGAGTGACCACAAGACACCTTATGACACTTCACAAAGATGTTTTCCATCTCTTGATTCCGATGTGTATTTTCCAAATATTGAATTATAATGTTTACTACAAGCAGCATACAAACACAATAAAACCAGTAATCTGTTTAACATAATAAATAAGCTTGAGCTATTTGATTTACATTAATTTGTTCCTTCTTGATACTATCTTGATAGCAGCAAGTAATGAATGTGAAGAAAATAACATTGGTTTGAGTGTTTAATGTGATACACAGAAACATTTTTATAAACTACCCCAAAAGCTCAAGGAAAAGGGAACTGGCAAATAACATAGGGTATGATGAGCTGAGCCAAGAATGTGATTTTGGACTGTTTCCATTGCCGTTTTCACTTCAGAGTAATTTGTATGATTTGGAAAGCTAGTAATATAACTCTGTGTAGGGATGGGTTATTCAAGGTAACCTCTATGTTTAAAGGATGGGGTATTTTTATAGCCATGGACCAAAAATGAGGTCACATGCTACAGCTACCTAGAGCTAGGAAGGAAGACAGAGAATCCACTGTTTTTAATTTCTTACATTATCTTGTACCGTACAGAGATATATATTTTACTGTTCTTAAAATACATAGCTATTAATATGCTAATGACATTACGAGCAAAACAGCAAAGCCTAATAAAGTGTCCCTCTAGCAGAAATACTAATTTTTCATATTCTTTAAGGCTAGTGTTCACATTTTATTCCTCAAGAAATGCAGTGAAATAGAAGCATAAGAGTGTAATATTTGGAACTTTTGAAATATATTGGATTTTAATGCATTCCTAGTTCATGCAGCAGCCCAGCCTATTTAGTGCTAGATTTTCTCTGTGATAAATCTGGAGCTAATTTCTAGAAAAATAGCTAGAAATTTTTGAGTTGCTGAAAGTTAAATGTTGTAGTTTGTACATAAAAACACAGCAACTGTGGCCTCAGTTCAGTACATAAAGATAGGACTACCATCATTTAACATACTTGGATGTGAACAGTATTTTCTCTATAGCAGGACAGGTAAAAATGAAAAGTGTCAAATTCCCCAAAAAACCTTGCAATCAGCCACTAAGGAAAGTCTTACAGTAGGACCTTTTAAAGGCTTCAGTACAGATCCTCATCTCTAGTGAAGTTTCAATGAAGGAAGTGGAAATACCTAATTTACATCAATGAAAAATTTTGCCTTTAATTATAAGGTCAACATAGGACAGACATTAAATTCTTATTTTACTCCCCACTACTTGCAAAGAGTAAAACACTTCCAAGATCTCTACGGGACCAATCTAACATCAGTTCTGGAAATGATCCACACTTACAGGATGATTTAGAGAAATACTCATAGGGTCGAGGTCTTGAGACATCTTGATGTCCTTGGCTAGAAGCCAGGTGAATAAAAATCAAATAACAAAAAGTTAGAAATAATGTAGCATTGTGAAGGAAAATTAAAGGAATGATTAAACAGTACTAACTAAATAAAGAAAAACCACTGGCAGTTAAAAAATAAGAGATGTTATTCCCCCCCCCCCTTTCGATAATGTTCAATGGGGATTTTTGATTGTTGCTTCAAAAAAATCTTTCAATTTACCAACATGATCTAAGTGAGAATGTCAACGATCTTCTGTCTCATTCCAACTTACAAAAACTGAGAGATATGAAAATAGGTCCTGAACCACACAGGCCTTCCACAAAAGAAATTCTAGCATAGATGTTCGGCTGTTTCCCGACCCCTGCTCCTCACAAGGTGGGAGAATTGACACGCTGGGGGCTGGTGGGACATTACACGATGTCACCAAGAAGATTAGGGTGTAGTATTGTACGCTTAGGTTCACCCAAGGCTGCTGTACTGCAGATCCCAGGGCTAACTGGGATAACATAAGAAGTAACTCAGGCAAAGAATGAGTTCCAGACTAGAGCATACATGCACAAACACACACAGTCATCTCTCTACATCTAGTAATGGGGTGCCAACCTTGGGCTGTGCCCTCTGGTCAAGTAAAGGCCTGAATCTTATCCATGACATCCCAGCTTTGTGATAGTGCTGCAGAAGCAGCGGCTGCTTTGGCTAAAGCTAGATAATCCGTCTGCATTACATGGATATCCTCTCCAGAGCATATCTTTATACCATTTCACTCCAAAGCTAAGTTTTTAGATATTGCTGACCATCAGGCGATTTTCTTTTAAGTTTCCTTTTATTTCGCATACATTTACTGTTCATTAATCATTTTCATATTTCAAACTTTCTTTATGAATGTCCTTTAGATTTGGTAATTTCCTAGATATATTTTGCTTATGTTCTCCACAGATGCTCGGTTAATTTTCATGTGCAGTGTTGGATCTCCAAGATTGCCTCTCCTTTTTCTCACCCCCACCCGGATTCTGGTCTGGATGAGGATGTGTAGTTATGGTGACAGGATACTTTCATTACCAGATGCTTACTAATGCATGTTAAAAGGTTTTATGGAGAGAAGATAGTCTGATTTTTACATGGGGAAAGTTAAAGTCTACTGGAGATAAAAGGATTTATGTTGCTTCATGGAATATTCAATGCAGTTGCTGTAGCTTTTGCTAGATGAAGATTTTACTATGTCATTGATCTGGATTGCTTAACCGGTACTTAAAAACGTAGGGTTTCCTCTGGAAGACAAGTTTAGTTTCCTTTTTAGATAAATTGCTTTTTATAGCGAAAGAAAGAGTTTGGCTAACACAAAAGTCAGCTGACAAATTTTCTGCCAATGGAGTGTAATCTAAGATAAGTAAAACCAACACTGCTAGACAGACAGGCCAGAGAGTGCACTGTGTCAGGCACAGCAGCTTCCTTTATCCCTCTAGTCCTGCAGCAATGCCACATGGCCAGAATTCAGCACAGAAGACAGACCAAAGTCCTTGTAATACTTTTAGAAGGCTCTTGATATCATCTGAGACAAGGGAAAATTAGATTTGTGGACGCTCTCAGCTCAACTTAGCTCCAAATGCCTACAAGGAAAACATGGCTGTAACCTGCCACATTTTACACACACAAAAGTCCCCTTATCTATTGCTTTTCTCTGGAATCATACAGCTCAGGCAAGTGGAAATACAGTGGTGCTTTCTAGTCCACTGGACCTTTTACAAGTGTAAGTGTACAAATAAATCCAGTTTTTCCCCCGACTGACCCCACTGGTGGGCTGTGCAGAGCTGCGCTAATAAACCAGAAAAACCACAGTTCTGTTGTGGTCAGAAACCTTTGGTATGTCAAAATGTAGCAACATATCTGCAGTTTGGCTGTTTGCCCTAGAGGTACACCAGTGGTTATCATAAGACTTTCGTTTCCAAAGCTGGTGCAGGAGCAACAAGAAAATAAACCAAACTCTCCAGAAACAAGCAGAATCTTGCAACCTGTGAAGCAATGCAGCACTAAGAGGAGGTGATGCTGCCTTCTCTTCATTTTTTTCCCTGAAGTCAATAAATAACAAGAAGAAAAAGCACAGACTGTCAAACCTGAACAGAAGAGCCAATTGAGTAGTCAAGCTCTGATCTTCAGTTTGTTCACTGAAAATTCTGGTTTCTTTAAGGCAAGTTTCCCTGTTCTTACATAACCTTCGACACTTTGCTACAGCAGGCTAAGTGAGGCAACAAGATTAACAGATATGAGATATTTTTACTGCTTCACCCAAAGATTCACAGAATTTTCTGGGAATTTTAACACTTGTTCAAAACAATGTGTGATTCTTCATGTTGCTATCAATGCTAGGAGAGAATTCTACATAGCCTCAGAGTGATTTGTACTGAACAATTTTACATAATTATTTAACATCCTTCTTCAAACTAATAAATCTGCTAAATGGGTTTTTTGATAGGAACCAAAGAGCTGGTATTAAATATCTCTGCAAAATAACTGCATTATCGAAGTAGAAGTCATTAAGCTGCTATTCCTACCAACTGTTGTCTATGCTACCACGAACTTAGCCATGACAAATGCTTTCTGAGTTAACTTACAGGAAATATATTTGCGTCAGCTAGCACAGATTATATGATTGAGGAACAAGATCAGTGAACCATATTGAGTATGGCCAATACCCACCCTAAAATATTACATCTGTTTATCTAACTGCAATATCTTAGCTTAATTTAGTGCATCTCTTCCTGTTTCCCTCCCTTTACTAAGCATTTATTAAAAACAATGCTAGTGTAAACAAAATATGTATCATATTTTTAAATGTACTTCCATTACAACAGTGTTACTCACTGTTCCTCTAATGCAATTTGCTTGCCTTACTACCATGAAGATCCATTGTTAATATTTTTACCAGCAAGTCCTCCAGTTATTTACTTCAGCTCACAAGAGATCCACCACAGATGCAAAAAAATCAGTAGCATTTTCCCTACACCATACAGCTCCACCAAAGTAGAAGCTGAAGGTGTGATAGAATCTCAACAGTCGGATGGAGAGCCAGCTGTGCAAACACATGGCCCAGACTGTGATCAAATAATTTTTCCTCTCTACAACAGCTGTAACAATATCAGAGCTCCTTGGATACAGACAATCCCTACAATTTCTTTAGTGGGGGAAAAGCAGCGAACAGTCCCATAACATAGAGTACTATGGACTGTTACTTAGCCCAGGATTCAAGAGTGTAAACCACAGGAGAAAACTTCTTGTGCCAGTTATAAAGGTCCACATTTCAAAGTCTTCTGCCATGCATTAGGCACCAAAATCAGATCCTCAGCCACATCTCCCTACCTTCACCAGTGGCACTGAAGATCTGAGACTCCCTGGTCAGTGCTGAAACCTCATGCTGAGTTTGCATCCACCCAGGACATCTCTGTGCAGTTCTGCATGGAAATGCTTTCTACAGATGAAAACAGTAAAACTCATGTGCAAGTCTGCCAGCAATACTCTGCTAGCCTGTGTCTGAGATGAGAGCCTCTGCTTTCATTGACTTCAAGAGGATAAGTAGCATTTGTACAGGAAACTGAACCTGGGCTGGGGTAAGAATCATAGATTCATTCAAGTTGGAAAAGATCTCTAAGACCATCAAGTCCAACCGTCAACCCAACACTGCCATGACTCCCTAAACCATGTTTCAGACTTCCTTCTTGAAGAATGCCCAGCCTTCCTGGACCCCTTTGCCCTTCATGACTGCCTCCCAAGGGACTCTCTCAACCAGTGTCCTGAACAGGCCAAAGTCTGCCCTCTGGAACTCCATGGTAGTTGTTTTGCTGACCCCCCTACTGACTGCATCAAGAATCGAGAACTCTGTCATTTCATGGTCACTAAACCCAAGAGAGCCTCTGACTACCACATCTCCCACCAGTCCTTCTCTGTTTGTGAACAGGAGGTCAAGCAAGGCAGCTCCCCTGGTAGCCTTACTAACCAGCCACGTCAGGAAGTTATCTTCCACACACTCCAGGAACCTCCTAGGCTGTTTCCTCTCCGCTGTGTTATATTTCCAGCAAACATCTGTAAGTTGAATTCCCCCACAAGAACAAGGGTTAGTGATTGTGAGATTGCCAGCCACTTGTAGAATGCTTCATCTATCTCCTCATCCTGGTTGGGTGGTCTATAACAGACTCCCAACCAGGATAGCTGCCTTATTGGCCTTCCTCCTCATCAATGCCCATAAGCACTCAACTTTATCATCACAATCGTTGAGCTCTATATAATCGAAACACTCTCTAACACACAAAGCAGCCCCACCACCTCTCCCTTGCCTGTCCCTTCCGAAGAGCTTACAGCCATCCGTTGAAGCACTCCAGTCACGGAGTCATCCCACCGTGTCTCTGTGATGGTGACAAGACTACCTCAATATTGGATAGGAAGAACTCTGCCCTGAGAGTCAAGACCCATACTGTAAATCACAAAAACAAGTGAATCCAGGGTTTCTTCAGTTTTCTGCTTTCAAGCAAGTTCTCTAAGTATGCTACTGTATTTTTTATTCTGCTGTTACTCCTAACTTTCAAAAGCATCTTGCTTTAAGCACACGTTTTGAGATACTAGTCTGATTTTTGAAGGGGGCATGCTCAGTACTTCACAGGACCTCATCAGGGGAAATAGATTTAGACATAAAACAAACGGACATATGCCTGGCCATCAAAAACCTGAAAATTTTAACACACACACCCCCCCTAAAAAAAAACCAACTGTCTGCATATATAAATAATAAAAAACCTTATTACACAAAGTCCTTGTTTCAAAATACAGCAGATAACACAGCATTAAGCAAATTTACCAATAAATCTGAGTGTAACCATTCTTGTGCAAAGAAACAAAACAAAACAACTTCCGCATGCTCAGCCTGCTAAACACATTGTCAGGTATCTGAGAGCAAATCAAGAATTTGTTGCTATTGAGAAATTAGACATACAGTCTTTGAAGCCAAACTGGTCACTGGTGAACAGTAAAAGCCTAATAATTACAATATATATTAAGTAACCTATTGCTATTTACCCCAGAAAACATTGCACACAAAAAAATGGGAAAAAAACCCAAAACCCCAACCTGAGAAATCTTGGTATATGTTGCTATTCCCTTCTGTTATTCAAGGAACATAATGGAAACTAACAAAAAAAGAGAAAATATTAGATTTCTTACATCATCATTGGAATAATACAGAGGAAAGTGATTGTAAAAAGAAGAGAAATTGAACTCAGTTTATTTATTCTTTTCACTTTTTTCTCTTACTGTCAACTATTGCCAGAATTTCTTGAGAAGGGAAGGGAAGGAAAGCTTACTTTACAGAGGAAGGAAAATCAGGAAAGGTGGGGGAAGAAATATAACAAAGAAATGAAGAGCTATATGTATCTTTACTTTCCTCAGTCAAAATAGATGATCTTTTTTATTTTAGTACTTCAAAATAGTCTCTACCAGGTCTGTTGTAGTTACAGTATATGCCTAATTTCCATTAGTGTTAACAACTGATGTGTGCTCACATCAGATGAAAGATATACTTTACTTTGTCAAGTCTTAAAACTGGACAACAGACGTAAATAAAAAAAAACTTGGAAAGGCTTGGAGGCAAGTGAAGCAGTACATAACAAGTCTATAAAAGGATAATAAAGAACATTTAGCATACCTGAAAAGATTTCACACCAGTGATAATAAGGCCTAAATAAATCATGCCAAAGAATAAAAGAGGACTATAAAATCTTTACATAACAACACCAGGAACAAATAGTAAAAATTGCACATAATAGTAAATTATTGTATTAAAAAGCAAGCAACCAAAAATAGCCCAGAGAGCTTTTAAATATTTACAAGGTAACTTATTCTTATGAAGGATGCTTGGGAATGAAGACATTGCAATTATCAGACAAAACTAATGGTCAGAATTGCATACTTTTCCAGCCTTCGATTCATGTCCTGCACAGTTTTAATCCAGTCGTCTACATTCTTTGTTTCCCACATTTGTCTTCTGTATTACAGCAGTAATTTTCTCACTTGTATATCAATATACCATTAGATACATTAACATTTACAAATATATTTAAGTCTATGGAAAGATTAATAAATACAAGTAATGATGAGCACGAAATAACAATTTGTCATATGCCTACAATATCCCTGTATAGCATGGCTTTTTCCATAAAAAACCTCTTGATGGCCTATAGGGCCATCAGCTTACATGGAGATATGACAGGTTAAACTAACTGGGGAATCTGTTCTTTAGGTTTTGAAGAGGTTATCACACAGCCTTTCTTTACAGTTCAGGTCTACTTGATTTTTAGCCATTTTTAACTGATTCCCTGAAGAAGTCCCAGAAACAACAAATATTCTACAAAACAGCATAGAGATAAACTAATTGTTTTCATTTCTTTTAGTGAGCTAAGAACCTTACTTCATATCACAGCAGAACTCTTAACATTCTTAACACAAAGACACCACCAAATAATCAGTTTCTGAATATTATCTATCAGGGTGCTTTGAGATATTTAACCACAGGACAAAGTTGCAGAGTTGACTGAAAGATTTTGACACGTCCAATGTGAAGAGTTTTAGTAACATTTACAGTTTCACACCACATTTGAATAAATCAAGTGCTTCCTCTGATTACGTTTTCATAAAGATTAGGAATTAGAAACTGAATCAATGTCAGCCAGGATTTCTGAGCTTTCACAAAGGTTTCTGTAAGTAAACTGTGCAACATCAAACTCTTCTTTTAACCAAAACACCTTTCATTTCTTTCTTATATTCCATCCTCAAACAGAAGTTTTAGTTTGGGTAATCAAAACATTTGCACTTCAGGTTTGAAAATGCTTCATTTTGGTATTGAAGGATTTTACTTTTTTTTAAATTATTATTTTTTACTACTACTAACTTCAATTTCAAAGGCAACAGTGGTTCTGAACACCATGTACAGGTTTTTCTTTTTTGTCAACTTTTTTCAACTTTCTGAAAGTTGACCCGCTGCTGAAAAAAAATGGGATGGCTTTGCATTTCCTCCCAAAACCGTTTAGCCAAGAAATTTCCATCCAGCCAGATTAAGGATAGTGTGTACTTTCCCATAGAACATCTTAAAAATATTACAAAACACCAAGGAAAATATTGATAGTGCTTTTTCTACATTAATATGACCTGTTTCTCTTCATATCCATTTAAGAGTAGAAGCAGGCTATAGAATACATTTTCCCAATGACAAGCTGTACACAAGACTTACACGCTTTTATTCTAAGACAAAGGTTTTTGTAAGAGGCCTATATACACACTGATCCTTAATCTTTTCCTGAGGCAGTCACATTTAGGACTCAAAAAGTAACAAGCCAGTTAACGGGCCTCTCAATTACTAAGTAGGTATGTACATCTTTTAGTAAGTCTAAAATTTCAGTGCAAATTTCAGAACCTAATTTCTTCTCACCTACTATCTCATCCTGAAAGCACCTAATTTTCCTGTGAACACTAGTTTTTACTACTAGTTACTTCAATCCATGATCCAAGCCCTGTAATTTTTGACATGGCTGTAGCTATGTTCCTTTCTTATTTATCAGACATATCAGCATTCAGGAAGTTAAGCTTTTCTAGTCTATCACTACCTTTGACCTAACAGTCTGTATACTTGGTCAGGATCCAGGTGACAAATAGCAAACAGTTCTGCAGAAAAAGTCTCATCTTTCCCCATCCTAGAGATACATCAAGGGAAGGCTCTACTCATAGGACCTTCAGGTATCCCACGGCAGGCTGCTCTCAGGTCTTGCTACTGAAGCTAGGTTTCTTCCAACATCCAATCTACCCGATGGGAATTATTAATCAGAATATAAAACTTATTATAAAGTATTTGAGCTGCAACCCCCTCAGTATAAGCAGAGGACTGCAACCTCAGAGAACCCAACTTGATTTCAGAAACATGCAGGTAACACTCCAAGGAAACATCAATATCAACAGCCTTCCACTAACAAGTGCCATACATTTCACTTCAGTTGTAACCTTCTGTATTTGTAATACAAAGCAAATTGTTCAGATCTAATTGGAATATTACAAAGAAAACTTTTCATACCCATTTAGGATGAAATTAGATTTTGAACTCTCCAAATTTCCAGCAGCTACAGGATTGGCACATAGGGAAACCAAAGTATGGGCTTAAACAGGTTTCTAATAGGATCAAATTTCTGAAAGTTTTCATCCTTACACAAACACCTGAAGTACCTGCTAATCTAATTTAACAGGTGTAGCTGGTTACAGGAATCTAACTGCATGTTAATAGGTTCAGGGAAGAATATAGTGACAGCTGTATGCAAAAAGTTCTACCTCCATCATGCACTGCAATACATCTATAAGCTAAAGATGCTGTCTCATGATATCACCTCAAAGAAGCACAGGCAGAAGGTGGTAAATTTTTGTTAAATTATTAAGCAACAGCTCAGAGATAGAAGTTGTGACAGACACAGCAATTCAAGCAAACTCATCATTATAAGAGAGCTGTGTCCTCACATGCCACATAAGATTGGCACATTTTCTCAACACAAAATCACAAACACAAGAAAATCTGTGAGAATGCTTTTGATTCCAGATGCAGAAAATATCAGAATGTAAACTCTAAGCAACAGCTTCAAGCAGTATCAACAATTTTTATTAATATAGGTGCTTAGACAAAGTCTACATTGTATTATGCATACATGGAGTAAGCAAGGGGTCATAATCAGTTTGCACTATATGCTAAGGAGGTGAATGTATTACACGTAATGTGTTCCCTTATCGATTGCAAACAGAAGGAAACTCCTTCTGACAATGGAGCTTGTCCTTGCCAGCAAGAATATGCTATGTGGGTATTTAGAGATAGTTAAGAAGTATACCTTAGTTATGTACTGGCTTTTGTAGCAGTTGTGTTGAGGAGAACGCCGCACAACCAGACTGGATTCCTTTTCCATGGGACATTACAGAAGAGACACAAAGCCCAGCAGCGTGGTGCAATTTGCAGAACTTTGACTGCCATGTGTACCTGGACAAGACTCCTACACACATTGCCTACATTTCCAGTTGTCTCAACGTCCTTCCTTTACCATATTCACTCCTAGTTCCAAGATCTCTGCATGGGCCAAGGAGCAGAGAACAGGTTAAGGGAAGCAAAACATTGCCATTACTCAACCATCCCTAGAGTAATGTTGTTACAGAATCATTTACCATTAGAATTAATCAGAAGAATGAGCACAGACAGGACACATGGGCTTGTCACAAGTCTCAACACCATGAGAGAGCAGGGATATGCAGCAAACTGCTTTCCTAATCATAATGCAAAACCCAGTAGATTTCCTTCCCCAGCTTATGCAGGGTTTGCTAGAGGTATAGCACCATTTTTGATGTTGCAGAGTAATACAGACATTGTTTACGTGGATTTGACAGCCTTGTTTCTTCTAACCAAAACAATCAGCAAATGTACTTAAGAAAATTCCCCTTCTTTTGTCTTGTAAAAATACATATTTTCAGAAAAGGCAGTTTTGATGGTTGCCTAGTGCTGTGCATAACTTGCATTTCAGAGGTAAAGTAAAACGACAGTCCTCTACCCCACACCAGAGCTTCAGTGGGACACCAATGAGAATCTCCTTTCAGTTTTGGAAAGTGGTCCCACAGTTCCTTCTAGGAGAGTTATGCCATTTGTAGCTTTGAATGCAGAGGTATGGGTGATGAAATTTCATCCTCTAGAACAGCCTGAATATCAGTAAAGAATTTGACATATACAATATTGCCAGCTGACCAAACGCATAACACCCTTGCATGCTCTGACTTTATGCTGAGATATCACGAGTCTTAAGAATAGGCTAGATGGAGATGTTCTGATGGATTGAAAACTGCTCTTAAAAAATAAAATACAGGTTCTGGATCTAGGGGACGATTCCACACTTAAGTTCCAAAAATAGGGAGTGGCTCTTCTCCTCCTATCTATGCTACAGGTCTATACTCACTTCTGAAAAAACAACCTAGCAAACTTATTTTATATATGTAACTCCTACAGGTTTGTTAGTCACTCATCATACCCTTTCTAGCCTGATGTGCAACTTTCCAGTCTTCTCTGAATGAATGTCATGGAATAAGCTGTTAGCTGAGAATTTATTTGGAACACTCATATTTCCTAGTTATCTCAGAATAGTTTAGCTGTGCTACTGCTTTGCCATGGAGACCACTACTCCAAAACCCAGACAAAATTCAGGGTATCCAGCCCCTACTGCACCTTCCTGTTCAAAAAAACAGTTCTCAGAATGCTTCTTTCTACTTTCCAGAGGCCTGTTCCACACCTCTTCTCCCCAGTTGTTTTCTCCATGTGCCTTCCTTGGCATCACGGTTATACCTGAGAGTCTCCTCCACAGTATACAGGCAAAGTAAAATTCATATTGAGTTTTACAACACTTGTCTATTTACTGCAAAGCTGCGTACAACTTTGAGGTCTCATTATAGTCAGCTTATAACAACATATTTGAGAAACTGTACCACATCCAGGGCTAGTGTGTAACACTAGCCACCACAGATGGAAAGGGTAGCTAAAAAATGGCATCACAGTTCATTGAAACATTTATTTCTCTATGCAAAGACTTATCATGTAAACATAATCTCCACCCAGTGTTCCTAACACAGATGAATTGTATGCAGGTGCATCCATAAGTCCTGAAAACTGCAGAGCATAAGTTACTACTGCCTTGGGGGCATACTCTGTTTATGCAGAACTCCCAGTGGAAATCAAGGTAGCGGCAGTTAATTGCTACGTGTATTTTATAGGAAGCTAGGATAATTTTTCAATGGGTAACATATGGTGCACTTTGCTGTGACACAGTACCTAGACTGTCACAGATCTCACTCCAGTCTCAGGAAGGTGTGTTGGGAAAATGGGGACAGTAGTAGATGGAAGCCTGTATTTAACATAACATGAGAGACATTTTTCGTTTTCAAGCATGCCTGTTCCCCAAAGATGACCTACAAACCTTCCCAGGGCCATCTTCTATTGCAGCCACCACAGCTTTCTGCCCCCATAACTCTTGCCAGAAAAGTCCTCAAGAATGCACAGAAATATTTTTTCTTATTTGCAGCCTAAACATATTCACGATCAATCCATATACTTGTCCCTGCACCAGTGCTGCTCTTTAGGCTAAGAAATTCCTTGTTGTCTCTGGTAGTATGGCAAGCTGCAATGATAACTTTCTCTTGTGTCAAAGAGGTAAATTGCACCGAAGACAATTAATGCCTTAAATTAATGCCTTAACTTGGAACCAAGCTTTTCTAACAAGCATTTCAAATAGTATCTTCAAATAAGCATTTTCCATTGAACTGTGGAAATTGAAAACTGGAAATTTTTACAAAACTCAAAATTAAGTAATTCATTGTGAAAAGTCATAAAAGACAGGGAGGAAGCCAAAGTTGCAAAAGGGAACAGCATCTTTCCACAAAATATTTTATTAGGTGTCTTTATGCTGTTTTCTGGCACTGTGGTCTCTGTGTCAATGTTGATCAGGATTCCCATTTTTCTATGTTTAAATTCAGATTTTCTGAGATTTTCTCTAAGGGCAGTCAGAAATACCTGGTGCAGAAAAGCTACAAGATGAACCAACCCAATCATCACACCCACATTCTCCATACTGTTTGGTCAGCTTACAAGACATGAACAAGATGTGGACTGGCTCTGGATAAGTGGTGCTGATGTTCTGCTGCTGGTTCCAGCTCTGGCATCAATTCCTAGCTCCAGTAAGCAGCTGAGGGGCAATGCAGGGGGCCTGCTGTAAGCTCAGTTCAGAGAACATGGATTTCATTTCCCCATCCCCCTCTTTACACCATTTAAAGAGAAGTGCTGTCTCATTGTATGTTCATCTCTTCTTCCTAACATTAATATTTTCCTGTTTTTATTGTTCAGAAACTAGTTCACTATTTTGACAGTACAAGTTCTTAATGAATTATGTACAAGTTCTTAATGAAACAACCTCTTAATGAATACAGACTTCTCTGCACACTGACATAATGCATCCACTGTGTGTGCTGGATTTGATCAGTTCTTCTTTAAATAACTAAAAATTACCTAAACAAATCCAATCAGTTGATTAGTTCTTCTAGGGCTAATTAATTTCTTGCCACCAAGAAAAAAGTCAAAAGTTAAAGTCTTTTTGAAACCTCAGACCATAGGCATTTCAGCTCTTCACAGTGGCAGATGGCAGTTGACATATATTGTAGGAGAGGATTTTCACATGACAGGAACCTCAAGACTCCATGCAAATTGGTAGGCCTACTATACCTCCTCCAAGGTGAGCAAGTGAATGGGATAAACATTGAGAAGATGTATCAGAGCCAACCTTCAGCATATGAATGTCAGAATATGGAATTACAGCATGAAGGATCTAAGTTTCTTCCGTTACCTTTTCCCCAAGGGCCAGGTTATTACCTATTTAAGTAATGTTGAAATTACTATACAATTCATCCTTACTCAAACTTTGTATTTGATTGGAACTTTATTTTTGCACTTTCTGGTACAGCAGTGCTGAAAAAAACATTAGATAGTCTATGACCAAACTTGATTTATACCCTGGCAATTACTAAATAATATTTGGACATAACAATAATGTAGCCTAGGTGGTATTGGTCCTTATGTTCACTTTGTACTCAAGAGTACAACTTGCTCACAAAAAAAATAAGCAGAACTTGAAAAGCCTATTTGAACGTATAAATTTGTGCTCACATATAGCTACGTACCTGCCACAGAAACTGTGTATCTGCCTATAGGAATCTTGCAAGCCCTTAGTCTGTTTGGCAGGTAGCAGTCAAGGAGCTGAAAAAACAAGGACACAATAATGGCAACTAATCAAACATGGAATGAAGAGAACTACTAACTGAAAACTCAAATTAACAGTGCAAGAACGTAGCTCATAAGCAACTGATGCACTGTAGTATGTCCACTGAACCCATTTGTTAAATAAGAGACAAACTAACTACACCTTACAGATAAGTTACAAGCAGAAAAACTGTACAAAATTCATTCACTGGTATCGTTCACTGGTGCATACCTCACTTACTTAGAGGAATCAGCAATAGAGTACTAAAATAGCAAAGAGGTGGCTCTGTGCTTTAAATCCTCCAGCTTACAGGTTAGATCACCTTCAAAACAGCTTCTCCCAGGACATGAAGGACTTAAAATCAAAAGCTATAGTTAAACAGTACACAGTAAACTGATGGGGAATGTGGGCAAGGTTTCAGGTTTACCTGAAAGCATTAGAAAGCACCTCTGGCTCTACACTGGCAGGAGAGGGGGTATCAGAGCAGGAAGCTGAACACTTTCCCATTGCCTAGCCCTGTAGAGTATGTTTGCATGTGAGCTTTACTCTGAAGCCAGGGGACTTGCATCTCAAGAAGGCAACTTTAATGCAGAAACACCTCCTTCTAGGTGGTTTTCTGTTTCAACTTTGTGTAGAAGGAGCCCAGATTACTAGCTCTTAGATGGTTAAAGGTAGCAAAGAAAAATCCCACCTTCAGAACCTTCTGAAGACCTTATTTGCAGCAGCACTGCATCACAGGTTCATGGCTTATATCCATTTACTTATTGGCATTACATTATCCCCCAGACATACTGTTATGACAAAAGTCCTAAACCTTAGATAATTGAGATCAAGCATATAATGAATGGCATGATTTAGGAAATGCTGTTGCTTAACAATGAGACTCATATTTCATTGCCTGTGAACAGTAGGAATAGTTTTTATTGTATTAGATCCCCACATGTTGCTGGCCATGAGGGTTTTGGGGTTTTTTCCTTGGGGTTTTTGGTGTTTTCTTCTTCAAAACCTACACTTATCTTGGAACTCTCTTTCACTTAGTGCCACTAATGCTCAAAGAAAACTACAAAGGAAATTCAGTGGAAAAAAATTCTCATAGCCTTTAAGATTTATTTTTCAGGTGCAGCTGTTCAGATGCATTGTTCCAGAATAAAACTACTTTGCAATAGGGAAAGAATGAGAAATAGAAAAGTCATTTGCGGAATTCTAATTCACCTATCAGGATGATCCCATTACTCAGCTTTCATATTCTTCTCAGTGACCTTTTTCTTCCTGTCACACTATTACTACCCTACTGCTGGTTTTAAACCTTCCTTCCTGCATCACTGAATAGGAAGAAAATAAGTTAGTTTAGAACAGGCTGTGACCCCAAGTACATGAGAGAGAAGTGCTGACTAATTTTGATTAATTTCCTCAGAATCATGTTAACATTACTCTCCAGACCCCATCACTTCAGCTTGCAGTGACATATGCAGTGACTGCAATCACAATCTGATAAAAATACTGCAGTGTAAGATCAGGGCTTTTGTAATAACAGGCTTTCTTAAACCAAAACCACACATCTCTGTAAGCTGAAATTTCCATTATGCATGCCTTACCTTCCATTAGCGCCATAAAGGCATTTCCTGGTGGTCGTGTCAACAAGACTACAGATTATTCCTATGAATATGAACCTGAGAAAGTTCGGAAAGCTAAAAAAATCCTAAGGAATTTATACACCATAAAAGGTTTTAAATGAATCATGTCTCACTAAAGTTTTCCATCTGCTGGTCTCATTTGCATGACCTATACATGGATGTGACTCCATGAAAAGCAGTTCTGAAACAGATGAGTTTGGAACAAACTAGCGGTTTTAAAAAGACTTCTGACTGCATAAATAAAATGTTTGGAATTGCATTCGTTACCTCATCTTGGTTGCCTTGGTTTTGTGTTTAGAATGAAGATATGTGATGTTTACTTCCAGCTGAGATTTACAATATGTTTAACCATAGAGAGAGATCCCCCTGAACAGGACCAGTAATTTGTTTTTCTCAGGACACTGTGTAACAGACTGAGTTGGGGATTCTGCACAAATTTCTTTCACGTCCTGCCGAACTACACTTAGAACTTTTAACTTTATAAGCTTTCAGCATATGAAAAAACTTTTCTTTGTCGATGTGACCAAAATATGTCTTCTAAATGTGATGGACTCTTAAGTTTTACTCACAACAGAGATATTACAAATCCAAGTTCTTAAGCTTGTGGCTGGATTTGGATTGATTATTTCCAGTGCCTGAGGTCCCTCGGAGGTACAATACCTCAAGTAAATCTAGTAAAAAGGAGTATACTCTTAATTCTGACTTCTGTTACCTTTAATGATTTCACTGATTTTGTCTGAGTCTTCTTCCTTCCCTAGTTTTGTAGCTAGCACTTTAGTAAGGAAATGCATCAACTAAGAACAGAGTGGAAAGAAGAATGAAGAATCTTGGTTTAGAGACCACAGGGTCCTCTGTTGCATGAGGTCCATTTTCATAAAGAAAAACTTGGTAGATTAGAAGGTATTATTGTCTTCAAGATTATGTCATGTATTTTAACTGGGCGTCACTGATGGAATAAAAGGACTAATGACTGTGAAGAAAAGTGCCAGCACTAGATCCTCAGATTTCAAATAAACTTGAAAAAACTCAGTGTTTCAACAATACAATGAGATTAAGTTGCCATTCCCATTATTTCTTAATGGTCGTGTTTCTAACAACAGGTCTAGAAAGCCCAAGCCTAACATTTTTTTCCCCTGCTTCTCTTGGCAAATGCACTTCAGACAGCCTCAGCTAATTAGGCTTACTGAACAGGATAAACTGTATATCAGTAACTTTTGATTCTGGAGACTGCTGTAGCTGAATAGGCATTTGGGGCACATGAGTCAACTAAACCTGCTGCAAAATCATTTGATTCCAAGCAAACCCAATATGAATGCTTGCTTCACAAATCTGGATCTGAGACACAACTGTTCCTCACATTAGCCTTTTCTTTGTCATTTGCCAGCTTCTCTGACATGGCTCAACCACCTATCTCAAGCCAGGGCACTGAGTGGCTATAGTACAAGGCATGTGCCCAAACTCCTATGTCAGAGTAACTGTGTGTGCTTAGACTTTTCCTTCTTTTCCCTCAATTAGATTATTCAAATTAGCACCTATCACCCTATCCCTATAGGTTTATATAGATTCATGATTCCAAAGAGTCTCTCTAAAAAATGTATAAGGAGGCTATCAATTACAGCTTCAGAGTCAATATTTCAAGGGGATACCAAATTAGCCTATAAAGTTGTAGCTATGATTTTACCTCCAGAGTTGTGTTCCCTGGGTGCAAATAGCTGAGCGTTAATAAAAATCCCTAAAATTTTACATCAGAGATGTAAGCCTGTTAGACTGCAATGCAGCTATAATGATGTGTCAAGGTGCATCTGAAGGGCTAGAACTGATAATAGAAATCAATGCCTCCATGTCAGTTATCACCCATTACCTTTCAGGCCCTAGTCCAAAATTCAATCCAGACTGCCGCATAAAGCACCTACAATCCTTAAACTGTGCATGTAAAAAGTGAGGTGCCACAACACAAGATGACAAAAAAAACCCCAAACAAACCCATGCACTGATAAGGATACAACTGGTCCTTGCAGAGGCTGATGAACCTGACTGTAGATTATAAAGGAAGCATATTCCTTTTACCATGGTCCATAGATTGAAGATTTGCCCTTGGGTGCTAACATCAGTCCTTTCAGATAACTTTAAGTAAATAGAAGCCCTTTTTAAACACAATTTTCTGCCACTGGAAGAAGCCATGCCTCCTTTATTCAGAACTTTCTCTCTGTCATTGCCTTGAATTCAGCCAAGAAGGGAGAAATACGCATTTGCTACCTCACAACAGAGTGCTCAGGCCAGCAGGTTTTAAGTGAAGATG
Source organism: Phalacrocorax aristotelis (assembly GCF_949628215.1). NCBI lineage: Eukaryota > Metazoa > Chordata > Aves > Suliformes > Phalacrocoracidae > Phalacrocorax > Phalacrocorax aristotelis. Next base: position 20,015,347 of record NC_134282.1, on the reverse strand, counting down.
GACAGGGGCAACAGCCCATACAATGAAAAAAGATCACAGTGGATAAAGGAAATGCAAGATTCCTGAGCTGGTCTGAAGCACTTCTGGGCAAGCAAAATGGAAAACATCTAAAGAATATTAGAGGCATTAAAATCTCAGAGAGAATTATTATCTCTGTTACTAAGAGATCTTGATGATCCCAGGATATCAAACATCATCTTCATAAACCCACCAGTGCCATCAGACAGCAAAACCCCGTAAATCCCAAACTAATATCCATTGCACATCATCATTTTCACATTTCATGGTTGCTGTTAAACACCTGCATCTATGTTTAGTCACTGAAGTAAAAGATCTGTTAAGTACCAATTCATATGGAGATCCCATTACATTTGCTGTGACCTGATGCTGCTGGTTACCTCTGAAAATCAGATTACTTGGTTAGACTCATACCTTTCAAATTAGCTGTGCAGATTTCAAAATGTTGTTCATCAGGCTTCTCAGCAGTCTTATTCCCACTGAGTTTCATGATAAACAGCTCAGAATCAATTAACTCTATGATCCTGAACAACTGATGGTATACCAGATCTTTCTAATCCTGTTATTTGATACAGAAACCTCTTACATAAACAAGGAACACTATCACATACTGCAGAGCATGACTCTGCATCTCTTGTTGCTCCTTGGTATTTAGCTTGTTAAACCTCAAAAGGCTTGATCCAGTTCAGAAACATGTACAAACTAATCATACAGATTCACACAGGAACATTTAAGTGGAAAACTATCTCACATTGCAACTGTTTTTCAAAGAGCTATCACTTTGCATTTGATGCAAAATAATGATTGGGTTTGGTGAAACGACAAAAGCACCGAGAACATCTTGATCCCCATGTCCGCCAGTCTGTATGAAATCCACATCTTTTGTACAAATCAGGTCCTAGTTTGGAATTTATAGGATCTTCCTCTCTTCACACCTGAAACTGAAATGTCCATATTTCCTTTCTAGACCCACTTCTCCACATCCCCAAAAGTGACACTTAAAACTCAATATACTCATACATATTTGTGTTCATAAGTCTTTGTATATATTTATACATATACATGCATGTCTGTATATATATAAAAATATATACACTTATATGTGAACATGAACATATATATGAACCATATAATACAAGAATGAACATAATTCTGACTAACCTATATAAAGCCTATAAAAATGTAGGAAAACCCTTCTGGTAGCAGCCATGGCACAAATTATTTATATGTAACACCTTTTCAAAACCAAAGCGATGCTGTACCAGCGGTAACTTAATTAAATAGCAGACATATTCCAAAGAAAATAAAGCTATTTTTAAAATGTCATGAAAAACAAGCATAAGTTTCAAGCTAAAAAAAGCCACCTTGTAGAAGAGGGATATATAAAAATATGTGCTAGACAAAGCCTTTTGAAAAAGAAAAGGTCATATAGACCAGAAGTAACTATTGTGTCTTAAATTTTCTGCCTTTAGCTGTCTGTGCTGTCCTCTCGAACTTTTGTACCTGCCTTACACCACCCATGTCTCAGGCATGGATGGAGGCAGTCCCATTTCTGATCCAGGGAGGGGACAAGATGATGCTACCATGCCCTGTGGCTAGCAGCCAGGGTACCCTGCTTGCTGGCATCTGGGGAATGAGGCCCTGCAAACACCCTGCCAAAAAATCTCCCTGATTTTCTGATTTTATTTGAGGTTATGATGGAGGAGATCCCAGAAGCTCCAGCTTACCAGTCTTCCACCCCTTGGAAGAAAACAGTATTGAATTCCCTGCCTGTAAGGAAGTCCATCCCTGGAAGGAAGCTGCTCAATCTTCCATTGTGGGACTCCTATTTTAAAATATCAGACACATTTCTACTTGTATGAGGAAATGCTCAGACACTATTGGAAATTTCTGGTAAAAAATAGGTCCCACTTTTAAATATCTAACATTTTACTGTTAAAATATTAATACAAGTGAGGAAATGTCTGCAGAGACAGTGACTCACAATGTGTTACTGCTCACACCAGGCCACTTTATCAGTCAAGACAGTTGTGCAGTCCTGAAAGAGATGCCACAAAAACAGTAATGCGTCAACATGCAACAACTCCCCTCTGGATGAAGACCCTGCTGTGTTAGGTGCTGTATGTTCACCATATACATGAAGAAGTTCACAGATTTAGCCATGAATCCTTGAAAAAATCAGAAGGCAATATGTTAAGATACACAAATTCAATAAATGGTGTTGGATCCCCTATTTCTCTTTGTGAAACAAAGCTTTCTTTTTAGACTGTAGTAAAAGCACTTAAATAATTTTGAAGCTATTATTTTTAATCAGTCGCTGATCAGCACAAGGAACACAGGTTCATCTTCATAACCTTATATAACAGGTAACGTGAATATTAGCAGAAAAGTATTTTCAGCTTCAGGTAAAACACAGAGTTCTAAGCCAGTATCTGTTTTTACAGGTACTTTATATTCCTCTTTTAAATCTCCCAGCTGTGAAAAAGTAGCGAGTGAACAATTTCATTGGTAGAAAAAAAATTTTTTGCAGCCCGTATTAAGTAAACAGATGTGTGTGCAAGTGTGTGCATTTGTATCTGTATGGGATTGGATCAATGATAAAGATGGAAGTATTTGGCGTCATCTAAACATTCTCCATACGCTTCCAAAAACAAAAACAACTCAGTTACAGTGTGCGTATTCCTAGGGGCGGCAGGTACAATATGACAGACATGGGGCTAAAGCTTGATAACAAATCCTGGCTCAGGTAATGAGGCTGTGTAAACTGTGTAGTACAATCTGGTTTATCTATGCACATTATCAGTCAGGTGCAACCAAAACCGAGCTGATGCTACCACATGTGAAAGTCTCAATATGAATTTCCTGGTATACATTAATCCACCCATTCACCCTCTACACCACAACTCTGTTTCTTTGACTTGGGCAGTGGTATTCATGTTGCTTGGGCCAGCAGACAGATTATAACATAGCAAACTCCTTGATGTAGGTTGTCACATCCAAGTAGCCAGCTATAGGGTGACAACTGAAAAGTTCCTGTTGACTAAAGCAAACCTGGATCTAGCCCTTACCCTTTAAGGAAGAATATGTGCAGCTGCCATCAGGTGGTGTTTTTCTCACCAGACTTCAACACTCGCTTTTGATATAGATGGTAACTCAACACATTTTTAAAATAAAAGGCTTCCTAATACAGTCCTGTGCCATTTTCTGTTTATTATGAAGTATGTGTATGCCTGTCGTGTATCATCAATGTGAAAATATGCATGTGATCACTTCGGTGAGGGTTACCAGCTACACATGAAATCCTTAAAAAAAAAAAAAAAAACAAAAGAAATTGGATACCTAAGCCTAAATTAGCATAAAGCCAAATACTAAAGATGAATGTGATGAAAGCCAGGCCCAGCACACTGGAGGCAGCTATTATGCCTCCTGCTCTGTTCATCCAGCTTCCAGGAGGAATTGCAAGCATTCCCAACCGTGCAGGATTTGAGTTGACACCTGCATTCTAGTCCAGGAGCCAACCTGCAGCATGCTAATATTCTTCATTTTAATCAGCCCTACAGTCCTATCAAAGCTTTTTGTTTGCCTTTAATCACTTTCTTTTATTGTTACTTTCATAATAAGGGAAAGTTTTGATTGCTGTCACAGTCCACAGCAGCCGCTATGGGCTTAGCACGTCAGTGTAAACAACTTCTAGTTGTTCATTATATATGGGGCAAATTTTACCCAAAGTGACACAAAGCTACCCTAGGTTTAGCTTGTCAGCATGTCACAGTCAGGTTTCTGAGTGTCACAGTCATCTACCATAGAGCAGACTATTATTAAAAATGTATCAAAAATAGACCCTGAATATATACAATGTTAAATAGCATATTGAAGCTTTTTTTTATTTTTGAGGATGTATCAGTCCTTTTGATTACAAAGGGCATATGGCAAATCTGCCATGTGCAAATGCAATCACAAAATTTTCATAGATACCAATGTAAGTAAAGGATTAATCTGGGGGACTAGTGTAATTATTTTGGCAAATAGCATACAGCAAAAAAAAGTTTTTAAATACGAGTGTAATTAGCAAACCTTTCCAACTGCAAAAAAGGAATACAAAATAAACCATTTAGGGCTTTTTGTTTCAAATGACCTTTCTTAAAAAAAGCTTTAAAAGGGTAAAGCAATAAGAAAATGGAATGAAGTATTTAGTTTCATGACAAATTAAATGTTTTAAGTCAACCCAAAACATTTCCAGGCCAGAAACCAAAAAGAAATATCCCGTAATCCCATAACACTCATGAATAATACTGACATAGGTATGGGCTTATAAATATGAATAGATTTGCAAAATGGGACACCATGCTATTCTGAATCCATTATCTTGATTTACAAATTGTAAACCAGCATTGGTCTTCTATCCAGATTGTAGTTTGGCTCAAGTCTAATGCAGATTTCCGCTGAAGTATTTGAAGAGCTTATTATAGCATAACACAAAAAGGAAAGGGCCAAGCCTGAGTTTCAGAAAGTTATTTTTAGAGCAAAATAAGACTAATGGTTTATAATGGCCTAAAAGACAATCCTGCCTGACCCTCTGACTGCCTGTTATGGCTACTAGTGAAAAATGTAACTATAACCAGCTATTTCTGAAGCAGAACACACCTAATATATAGCCCCAAAAGCTATCACTGCACCCACAAAAGCTGTAACCATAAAAGGGTATGAAACAGCATCAAATCAAATCAAAACCTGTCTGCCGCTGCTACTCTCCAATACAAGGAGGTGAAAAACCTTGAGAATCTTGGAGGGAAAGCACTAAGTTGTCAGCAGTGGCTGGAAGACCCTGGAGCAAGAAAGGGATTGATTGGAGGCACAGGGTAGAGCACAGACAGCTGGGGGGGTATAAACAGAGGAGGAAATATGTCTTCCTCCTGAGAAAGGGCACTTTATCTCACAATATTGAGGAAGCAAGTTCCTGCCAACACAGAGTAAGAACAAAACATATAGAAGGGTCCTATTTCAGGAATCTTTAGCTAAATTATAGCTAACAAATAGATAAATGCTTCTACAAAAGCCAGCCTCCATTCATATGAATGTATCAATGGCAAAATAGAAGTTACTATAAGGATGGCATATGGTAAAAAGAAAGAGCTTAATGCAGAGAAAATGCTGTTAGGAAACAAATGGATTATCTAGGGAAGAACAGTCTGGACTCCACTGTACTAAGCTGTGATACAGTAGTGTGAAGTTAATATTAGAAGTCCAGACCCACTCAACACTGATTACCTTTAAGAAGTACAGAAAAGAAACTCCTTTAAAAATAAAAACTGTGAATAAATACTGTGGGTATATTTCAAGAGTATCATAGATTACACGAGGAAACGTAGACTTGAAAGACAGAAATCTGTGAATAAAATTTCACCTCAGCATCACTACAAAATTATTCAGCAAAGGTGAAATCCTGCCTGGGTGTTCCCACATCCACCACCCACTTCCCAAGGAGAGACAGAATCCTTCCCTCTAACTCAGCTCACAGCATGGGGTGGGATTGCTGCCTCTCTGGTTTGTCCCTGCAGTGGAATAAGGTAAGCGAGGGTTTCACCTGCAGTCTTTGTCCAGAATACTTTCAGATCCATGTCCTGCTTATCCAAACCTACCCCAATGCTCATACAGAACTGGTCTGATACTGAGTTTCACCATGGGCTTCAGGAGGTAGTAGAGGCTCCCCATTTCATGTCTTCCCTAGCCACATCCAATGCAGTTGCATTGGTCCTGCCTTGCTGGAAATCACTGCCATTTTGCTGGAAAACGAACGTCATTCTAAAAAGTAAATGCTATCCTGTAAAATATTGCAATGCACACACCTCCATGTCTGGTGCCATTAGATGGCTGCTAAAGACCTTTGTAGGAAGCACTGTGCCCTAACTTACCAATCTTATTTCACCCATGAACAGCCTGTTACATATAAAAAAAGCAAAATTCAAATGGTTTGGTCTTCCTGTGAGACAAGTCAATTCCATAAAAGCTCTGCCTGCCTGGGAATGAGGACACCATAGGTAGCCTGGAAACTGCAGAGCCTCTGCGGAGCTGCTGAGGTGGAGTGTCATCTGACAAGGCAGCAGGACAGCTTGAGGGCTGTAAACACGTACCAAAAGAGTTCGGAAACAGTTCAACTGAATTCTGGGCACTCATGGAGAACGTGAAGTAATGGGAACCTCAGAAGGTTATCTAGCTAGGAATGGCAAACAGCAGCAAAACAGAGCTATGGCAACAGAGCCCAAGGGTGTGAGCTGGGGGCTCACCAGGAATGTCACACTGTAAGGACACACACAGGCCAATGGGGAAGCAGCTTTGTCCAAAGTGAATTATTGCATACAGGGGGCTGGAATCACTCTGTGGTTTCTGCCAGTGAAATTCAGGCTTACAGTTTCACTCCCATCTCTTAGGGCATGTCTACATTGCATATTTGGCCTGAAGCCTGAGCTCAGGGGCTTTGGCCTGGCCAGTCTCCTGACTGATTGCCATCAGAGTCCAAATCAGCATATAACCAGCATGCATCCCTGCTGAGAGGAGGTAACTGAGAGCTGAGAGGCAGTAAGGAACAATTTATTAACCCATTTCTCTACTGGGTTTGGAGCCCAACTGTATGAGTGGTCCTCCTCAGCTCCAATGCAAAGTCAGAATGGGTTAGCCCAAACCCCTGTGGCCCATGGCAGGGCAGAGAGAGTGCTTTCCTTCCATCAGGTAGAGCTGAGAGGCACCAAGGAGCTGGGCTGTACTGCCTCTCAGCTGCTGCTTTCTGCTCTTAATGCAAATTTCTGTGTTGACATTGCATCAAAGCATCTGAGCACACCTCAAGTCCAGGAAGGCCGGATCTTCACTTCTCAGAAGAGAAACCTTAATGTCACTGACCAGGCCGAGGTCAATGACACTATTTATTTAACAGTGTGGATGGTTGGTAAATGGCAACATAAACATTGATTCAGGCCCAAGCCAAACACAGAATGCAAACCTGGCCCAAGTGGGGCCCAACTTACCAGTTATTTGGCTCTGCCAAGAAAGCAGAACAGCAATTAAAAAGGGATAAACTGACAGTGGAAAAGCACAGCTAAACAAAAGGACATGTCTACAATGCACCATTACTGCCACAATGGAAGCAGTACTAAGCAAGCCTATAAATACTCCTCAAATCATGAAGATACCAGTTGGTCACAAATATTTAATTCATATCAGGATATAGCACAGCTGAATTAGCATGGACTGCTTCTGCAAACTATTTGAGTACAGTGCCCAGCAGCAAAAGTGCACACCTTAGTCTTTCAAAAGAAACCTCTCCAGCATCCTGCTGCATTTGCCTTACCTTCTGATGTTCTACCAAACAAGTTAGCAAGCAAGAATTTTCCCAATAAAAAAAGAACAAAAATTAAACGTTGGAAGAATGCTGATACAAAGTCAATGTCAGATAAGTGATTATAAACATTTTTCCAAAAAACCCAACTCCAAGAAATATAGTGTTACAATAGAGGTTTGGTAAGTAACATGATCATTTGAATCTAGTCAAAATGCATCTTATTTCAGGCTTTAAAGTGTTGTAACAAACTGTGTGTTGGGTATTTACTGATGAAGAATAACTCAGTGAGTAACAGTGAAAAAACAAGCCGATTTCAGAAAATCATTTTGTTTGCACATTATTAATAAACAGAAAAGAGGCAAAAATCACCAAATAAGTTATTTTTTAGGAATTATTTACTCAGCTTTAGCCATGATAATTAATTACAATATTAACAGGCATGTGACAATAGACTGATTAGTTTATAATGCGCCTATGCTGAAATACAATTAATTAAGGAAAGACAATTGTGATAACAAGTAGCTGAGTTGTTCAATGAAATTAAATCTTGTCTTTTAATTGTAAGAAATTGTATCCTCACCAATCTATCCAACACCTATCCAGGCCAATCACTGCACTGCAAGAGAAGAGACAACACACTTTGGCTAAAAAGGCTATAGAAAATAGAAATCCTTGTTAAAGAATACACGCTGAATCTACAAATAGTGCATGTCGTCTTCACTGGCTCCAAAGACTGAGTGTTAAATGCAGATATTATGGATCAATAACAACATTTTAAAAATAAGAAAGAAAATACTGTACCCAAGGCTAGTAATTGTGTTTGTTTCCACTTGCTACCCCAAGAGCAGACTGCAAGGAAGGATGGTAATTATAAGAAAAGTATCTGATGGAAATTAGATCTGTTGTTACTAGCCAATGTACAATGTATCATGCCTTAGTCCTATTTAACTGATTAGCATGAATCAAGTTATACCATGATGGTTTCTCCTGCCAGAATTAAATGCAGTTAACTACAACACTTTCATATGAGGTCTTGGAAACTGGCTTGACTTTTCTTTAAGACTGACCATCTACTCAGTGAAACCTTTCTCCACAGATGAGGGAAACACAAAAATGAGAACAAGCAAAGAGTGCCATGACATCAGAACTAGTAAAATTGGGCTCCTGCAACTGGATTCTGCAAACTCTGACAGAAGATTTTTCAGAATTTGGGACATTTATAAAGTAGTTTTCCCATATGGACACCAGTGCCAAACAATGTATGACCTCAGCATGCTGCCTTTTGCATTGTTAGAAAATATAGAGGACATAATTATGTGATTCCTTTACGTATACTCCTCTCACCTACTAGTCAAACTTTTGGGAGACAAACTTTTTTCTCGTATCTCATCCCTGGAAACTGAAATTAACCACAAAGAACAATCATGCAAGCGTTATTTCCTTAGGAAACCAGACTACAAAGAGGCATCCAAATTCATCTGCTTCTGAAATTCTCACTCATGTTTCATGCTTTTCAGTTCATTCCTGCAAACCCAGGCAACTTGAATATTCACCTGAAAACCAGGGTTCTGGGGTTCTGATCACATCACAAACACAGAACCTTCAGAGATTCATTAAATGCCAATGAAAATACACCACTGTAAAGCAAAACAAACATTTTAAATGATTACACTAAAAACTCCACTACCAAAATATCCCAATATTTCTTTGGGTTGGTGCCATTCCTATGTTGCAAATTCACAACAATTTTAGGGTTTTTGCCCTTCCCCCGCCCCCCTCCTCCCCCAAGACTATCAACTCAATAGTTTCTCTTGGGGATTTGCTCATTTTGATGCTTTTTTAATGTATCTGCCTTTACACAAATGTTGGATATCTCAGTTTTGCTTACACATTTAGTGCTCAGATGATTTGCTCTGATGGTGCTGGTAATCTGTGAAATTGAAATATGTGACAAAAAACTCAGGCAAAAGCTGCTCAGAAATAAATCTGAAAACTGGAACCAAGGCAAGGGATGATGACACGTCTATATCTACTTTACAGAAACACAGAAAGGGTTGGTGGCCTTTAGTTCATTAGCACTCACACGTACAAAGTGTGGGAGCTAGTTTAACTTAACCTTACCCACTTGCTCCAGCAGCCTCTATGGATTAAAGGGGATCCAAACCTAGAAAACAATTAGGAAGACTGAAAATATTAGGAGAATCTACAGCAGTACTAGAACAGCTGGTGCAAGGAGCTACTGCATCTCAAACGAGCATAGAAAACAAATTATTAGCCCTGTTTTCTGTGTTTACAGAGGAAGGAGGATGGGGAATAAAACCAAATTCAAAGAAATGCCCATTAATAAAAGCAAACATACAAAAACATAAAAAGCTCAGGGATTAGATTTTGCCATGAACTGGCTTTCTGGAAAGCTGAGATCTTCAAAATCACCACACTTAGATGAAGGCACACTGAAATGACTGCATGTTTTCACTTCAAACAGCATTAAAATAAGAAATGGGCCACTTAGACACTCATCAATGGCCATGACAATAATGAAATAATGTCAAAAGAAAGAAAAAGAAGGTGCACTAAGATTCTTGTGACATGCACCTAGAGAGAAATAGTGTGCATGCTAGCAGTATTATCTGATGGTGATGATGATCCTTCTTTGATAAATGGATGAACTGAGAGATTTGGGTATTTCCATGGCAACTTTAAGTCTTTGTTTGTCTAGTAAAGAAAAGCGTCATCAGGAATATCAATGGCAGAGGAGCCTTCTGCTTGCATGTAGGAAGAAAGAAGGATGGAGAGAGAGTGACAAATATGAATGCTATCATACCTGAGATACACATTTTTTTAGTAGTATAAATTGGTTTCTAGCTACTCTAAGTACAACACAGTTACATGCTCTCTGTTGTATGCAATTTATAACTCCCATCCCATTCCCTGAGCTGTTAAATTAACCTGTAAATTGTAAAACCTGTAAAATTGACCGTGTAAAAATTAAAGACGTGTAACTTACCTCCTCAGTCTTGATTTGCTTGTACACATTCAAATATAGCTTCAAGACTCAAAATGCTACGTGCTTAAAATAAAAAGGATCATGGTATCATTAACTGCATCCCAACTCCCTAACAACCCCTTCATGTCATGATGCATTAGCTGCAGCATTGAAGATACAAATTACTGGCTTCACTGTACTTAAGTAAAGGTAAATGCCAAATATTTTCTACAAAGGCAGGTCCAGGCTTTTTTTCAGAGTCAGAGTAAGTGCAATACGAACGGTCAGGAATAAGAAAGCATGCAGTCATTGCTTTAGCAAGGTCTTTGGTTTTTGTTTAGAACCAATGTTTAACAAATAAGCCAGTTACAATAGGTCTGGAAGTGCAGAGTGAATGGGACTGCACACATTCATGGCCCATGTACTAAACTGGATCATGTCCCACAGTACAAGCTTTAATCTTGCCGTGTACAGCAACAGTCGTTGGCTGACTGGAAAGGAATGCCTTGACATAAGCAAAATAATGCCTTTAGCAACTGAAATGTTCTAGCATTTATCAATCTTACTATGGTAACATTCTGTATGCGTACATTTCTTTTGATGGGTTTATCTGCAAAAAAAATATCCTAGCAAATTTTAATTAATTTCCTGGTGCTGTGTGATGAACATGTTCAGATGATTCTATTAACACTATTGTTTCCAATTTGACAAAGAGATACAACAGGCATATTTAATTTTTTTAAAGGTATTTTCTCAGTCTGGCTTATGAGCAGTTGTAAGCTTGGAGTAAAATCTGTTTCTTTTGCGAAATTTTCAGTCCTGCTCCACATCTCAATTGTTTATGAACCTGATTTATTATGGGTAGACTCCTCTAGGATATGTTCTATGGCTCTGTTAGGTTTATTTTTTAGTAAGAGTAATACAATTTTTTTTGAATACTTGAAAAATTTAAACAGGGCCAAGGTGTTCAATGGTTTACACTGGCATCATTCTGCCAGGCTTCAACAGAATAGTGATGATTTAAACCAGCTGCTGATTAAGTTAATAAAAGAATTTGAAAATCAGGAATTATTAATTACTCATTGTGAAAAATTAAAATGAAGACCAAGAGCTCAAATCCTTCCCTTTAAAACCAATAAAAAGGGGAGCATACTTTAGATACATTCTATGAATCATGACTTCGCAGGCTCGGGTAGTACTTGCACCATTGTGGATGATCACAAAAACATATTATCCCTGGAAAAATAAATCAACACAACATCATGCTCTATCTACAGCTCAAGAGAGGGAAGGAGTACACTAGAGGAAGCAGTCTCTGGTTTGGTGGAAAAGGAAACCCCGATTTCAGCTCATGGCTTAAAGGCTAATTTTTGTATTCTGCATTACCCAGCGGCAAAAATGCATAAACTGTTTCTGGAGCAACAGATCTCCCTCTTCCTCTGTAAATACACAGAATATATCGAGGAGAATAAGAGTCACTATTTCTCTCTGACCTAAGGAATATGAAGCAGAACAGTTCTGAAAAGAGGGGAGGAGAGAGACTGCTGATTCTTAACCTCCCTGTACCAAAATAGGTTAGAGCCTCCTGGACAGGGCAGCTGCGGGAACACACTTTGAACCGTACACAGGATCCGATTTCACAGTTTGCAACACAGGGCAAGAACTCCATCCAGGACAGATTTACAAGGAAAGCTAAACAGGCAATCTCCTTACTACCAGTTTCCCCACTTGCCTTTGGATCTTGGAAGAGGTGTGCAGTTTGTTTCCCCTTACATATGTTATTGAGGCTGCATCTTTCCCATTGCAATTACAGAGGTAACTGATTGCAGGGAAGGATTCACAGACACACTGTGGTTTGTGCAGAGCCTTCAGTTTGCTGAGCTTTCAGCAGGCAGGCGAGCTGGGCTCTTGCAGATCATCAGATGTTTCACTTCTGTCAAAGCACAAGCACCAAACAAATTTCTGGCTACCTGGCATCAGTAGAGCTCAACATGATGCAGTAGTAGAACAGTCCTTTCAAAGGGAGTTTTCAAACATCTGTCAGAAAACAGGCACATCCCTGATGCACTCGAAGTAGAAAAGGGTTTTGAGAATTGGAGTTTATGGTTTAGGAACTTAAATTTGTGTTCAAATGGATACATACACTTCAAAGACACTATTAGTGGAAACTTAGGCCCTTGCTTTGTAAAAGAGTCCTAAACAAACCAGAAGCAACTTCACCATTTTAGTATACTTGTTCCACCTGAGCTGATTTACCTTGCTTATGGCATAAAGAAGTCACACTCGTCTATTTGTCCTGTCAGGCATGCATCCATACCACCAGGCTATAACTATTTGTTGTGTCTCCTCCACCCCCTTTTTCTGAAACTGTTGTGTAGGTATTTCCACCTACCACTTGGACTACATTAGAGACACCATACTTCATGACAGAGAAGCAGAGCGTCTTCCTGTGGACCCAAAAGCTTTGCTCAAAGCTTTTTTCAAGGTTTGCTCACCTGAAAGGCTAATCCCAGTTGTTTCAGCTTTCAGTGAGTACCTGGTTATTACAGCTGACAACACATCATTCTTCCAGGTATTATGTTTTGAATAGGTGTTCCTGATGGGTCACCTATTCTAAGGTGGGTCTTTGAACTCTGGGAGACCCTACCTGCTGCTGCTCCTAACCCCTGCATGGTGGTTAACCTTCTTAAATCCTTTAGGGATTTTTGCCCTTAGGGAGTTACATTCTGTCTGAAACATCTGTATCACTGAGTTTATTGCACAGTCAGTTGAAAATACTGCCTGTTGTTCCAGAGAGTAACTTGGATTTGGACCGTAGCCTTTGTAGGTCTACGATACACAGGAAGATGAGCTGAGATAAGCAAAGAATAAACCGTTTTTTCTGAAATTGATGAAGTGAACCCTGCTCATATATTTCTGTGTCTTCCAAGAAGGGCAACATATCTGCATTTATGATTTCTTCATGTAAAGACTTGGGCAGGCTTGGGGAGGAATATCTTCGTACCATCACACTGCTGATACAACACTATTACTGTAAAGGCTGTGAAAGTCCAGTCTTTAGCTAGCTCAATTTACTTCTGTTCAGTAGTCTCTGCAGACGGGATGATAATCAGCAGTTGTTGCTGGAGACACAGGACAGTTCACACACTTATAGATCTGTTAAAGCCAAACACAAATACTAGCAGTCAAGAGAATCAAGCAGATTGCAGAAGCTACTTGGAGAATAAAGTCTTCAATATGCTACGCAGTGATGGCCACTTGCTAAAGATATAAACCAATGCATGCACTGTATAGCTCATATTAAGCTGCAGGAACATGTCCTCATATTCCTTACTCAGAGAAGTCCAGACAATCATGTCTCAGCCTGAAAACCTCTTAGAAACACTGTTGAAAATTACTTTCCATCATCAAAAAAGTATTCACACCTCAGCAAGAAGCTAAATAAGGACACTGTTCTGGGAGTGTCCCAGACACTGAACTATTGTTTTTAATCCTCTTAAATACGCACAAGCAAGAAATCTCCTAAGGTGCTTAGCGCTGTATTTGACAGAAACAATCCAAGCCTGTACAAAGGTAAGGGAAAAGGAATGAAGCAGACATGCCTGCATTCATGAGCAGAGAAAGTTCATGGACTGGGTCAGCAGACTGTAAGACTGTACACACAGAGCAGATCAGCAGACAGGGTAACAGGCACCCTGCCTGCTTTCTGACAGTATGGCTGGAGATGTCTCAGGAGGCTCACACAGAGTCTGGGTTTCTGATCCCACGAGGCACTAGGGCCTCCTGTGCAATGCTAAGCTAGTCTTTCCTAGCAAATCCACAGCGTGGGGAGAGATCATTCTATTGAAGCAGATTCTAGACTAACAAACTCTCTTTTATTCTTTTGTTTAGTTTTTTTATGGTTTTTTGTTTCTGAAGAAGGTCATCTGAACCTGGCAGAAATCCTGCTTACAAAACCTGCTACATGAAAGCAGCTGGATTCACCCCATACATCACTGTTTTCCAGATCAGCTTAAACAGCAACCTAAGCAATGATAAAAGCAAGTTCTGTAAATTTGTTTCCTTGTCTTCTTTCCCATTCTTTTTTTTTCTTTTTCATTCTCCTTTTATCTTTCATCCTCATTCTTTATCCATTGTATTTTTTCCTCATTTTTGCACTTTCACCTCCATTGCCATCTCTCACTCATCTTCCCTACCTGTGCTACTTCAAGAATAGCTTATGCATGCTACAGAACTACCCTGTAGCTAGTGCCACGTATATTGGAGGCACAAACTTTCCTCTTAGGTGTTGGATTCTGCTTGGTTTTGCACCAAAATAGCAATCTGGATTACTGAGATATAATGGCAGGAAAAAGTGAGACCAAACCCAGGTTCATAACTTCAAATAATAAATATGGTTTGTTTTTCAGTGTGGGGTTTGGTTTTCTTCCCTTTTTAATTTTTTTTATTGGGGGGGGCAGTATATTGTGTTTGTTGGGGTTTTTTTAAACTCTTTTCTTTAGTGATAATAGGATAAAATCAGGGAAGACAACTGAATACCATCAATGAGCACTTACAGGGTTTAGGAAGATATAATTTAGGGAAAATATGGTATGCATGACTAAAAAAAGACTAAATGTCTATAAAGTCAATACAAAACGTTGTGAAATCTTGGGGGGGGGGGGGGGGTAGCTGGTTTTAATATCCTAATTTAGTTTTTCTACCTCTATAGATTTTTTTCTAGGCCAAATTCTTATTGTGAACATCAGAAACAGCAAAAATACATACAACCAAGCACCATGAAGAACATTTGTGCAACTTTGAAAAATGTCAGAAACGAGCAGAAAATAAGTTATGTGTGATGAGACCTAGAAAATCTGTTTGTTCCTGGTAGCTACTCCTTAGCAGCCATCAGCTCTTCTATTAAACCAAACATCAAAGGTCTGAAATTCCACAATGACTTTTGATGTCAGCACAAGTTCAGTAGTTAAACTTGAAGACTTGTCACATGAGGAGTTTATGCCAATTATAAAGCATAAAAAAGAAATCACACACATGCAGGCATATGTTCATTATTAAAACAACAAGTCCACAAACTCTCCTTCTCTTCTGAATGTTTGGCTTATTTTATGAGAAAATAAGGATGAAAAATAGCTCCAGTTTTCAAGGTAAAATGCTTGGAAGAAACAAATAAATGTCAGTAGTCACTTTGCCTACATGTATAATCTTTCTGGACTCCTTTTCCAACTGAACTGCAGTGGTACATTCTTCAGCTTAACCCTCACCTGCCCTCCCAATTTTTCTGTAATGAATAACTTTCTCTCTCCAAATACAAGAGCCTTGTTTCCTATTTTTTATACCATTGCACAATGGACAAGCTGGTTCCCCATGACACGCAATGGCATACATTAATTTTCCCTATGCATTTTTAAAGACAAATTAGATGACAGATAGTCTAAATTTTGCCTATCATGCATCTTTTAACTGTCCCTTAATACTGCTAACCCCTCACAAGGCTGTAATTATCCTCTGAGCGAGTCAGAAGACCCCAATTGGTGCAAACTGGCATAGCTTTTTGTAAATCATTTTCCAA
This sequence comes from Phalacrocorax aristotelis, assembly GCF_949628215.1. Taxonomy (NCBI): domain Eukaryota; kingdom Metazoa; phylum Chordata; class Aves; order Suliformes; family Phalacrocoracidae; genus Phalacrocorax; species Phalacrocorax aristotelis. The sequence goes on along the minus strand of NC_134282.1, from coordinate 19,999,438 downwards.
ATGTTTTCACAGGCAGAGCTGTAATGTCTTAAAGTCCATGAGCATATAAAGTAAGGAGTGAGGATGGATAAGCTGCAAAGCAAAAAAAGCACAAAACGAATCAGGCCCAATTACTGCATTTCCCAGTCAGGTGATGGGGCATGGTGCGGAGGACTGTGTTTACCTGACATGATAGTTAAGGCAGTCATTTTTAACTTCTGGTTAAATTTTCAAAAAAATCATAACAATTTGTTATCCCAACCTCACTGCCTTTCCAACAGTTGCTTGTGAACTTCTTGGTGAAAAAGCTTCCCCATGGGGAATACTGATACATTAATATCTCAGGGAAACATTGTGACATCTTCCCAAGACAGACAGACTCCTGTTGGAAATATGACTAGTATTCCTTCCACCTCACCTGATACACTGCTGCAAACCCACCTTCCCAGATTCTGCATTAGGCAACAACCTTGCCGAGATGACTGCCAGAACAAACCAGCAGGATAGTGCTTGGAAGCCCTCAAATCATTGCTGGCATATTCAGGACTTCCTGATTTCCTGCCACACATTTTGGAGCCTGATAGCCATCATGGCTCCAACCCGAGCAACCCTTTGAACTTCAGGGAGCTTCCCCAGCTGCTTCCAACAGGACAGGAGCTTCCCATGGTGCCCCCAGGGAGCCATGGCAGAGCCAGGAGTCAGAAGTTATGACAGCTGTTGATTGTTTCATTTAGGAAAACTCAAACCACATTTTTTGATTTTCCTGAACTGAAAATTTTCCCATTTTCCTTTGAGTGGAAAATTCTGAAATGTCACTTTCTGTTCCAACTCAGTACAAAAACATACTGGAATTCATGCCTCCTCCACCACCCCTCCCCATCATAAAACTTCTGAGTCTCAGCTAGTTCTGTTTTCAATGCCCTTATGCCTTCGAAAATCACCCTCTGAGCTCTCGCTGATGAAATAGTAAAAGTGTGTGCAACTATTCAGTCAAATACCAGATGTTTAAGTGTTCTCATCATATTCACAGAAATATCTGTTCAAAAGTTTTGGTTCACAGTATTGCAGGAATGACTCCTCTTCATACAAATGCCCGTATTAGAATGCTGGAAAAATAATTCATGCATAAATAAGAGCATTTATCGTTATTCATTGTTTGTTACTTGGTGTTCATTATTCTTCTTGTAAAACAATTTTGTTTATCAAGCAAATAACAGCCTAGGATTTCTGTAACCAACCACACACTACACATAATGAACAGTGAATGAAGCATGCAGCCCATGTAAGTAACAATTTGGGAACTTATTTCCCCAAATTGATCTCTAAACACTTACAAAATAACAAAGTTACTCACAGAAAGTTGGATGTACAGAAAACCAGCAAAAACTAGCTGCTAAACACACTACTACCAGTTCTTCAACCTGCTTTAGTAAAAAGAGCATGCAGCAGTGAGGAATTAGCCCTGCCACCTCTCCCCGCTACCAGGGCATGCCCTGCCACCTCAGCTGAGGAGAGGCTTTTCCACAGCTGCCTCTGGTCTCCCACTGCTCCCTGGATCGTGGGAGCTGCAGGGCTGCCGAAGAACATGCCATTTGTGCTGGAAAGTATCCTAAGGCTTTTGAAATCCCAGCTGCCACAGGCAGCTCTTGGGAAATCAGGATCCATACAATCTTGGTGCAAAATTGTGTCACTGTGTAACAGCACAAAAGGTTTTTGTACCATGGTAATCGGATCCCATCTACAGCATTCACTTTAAGACAAATAGGAAGCGATGAATGAGACTCAAATTCTTTTTGGTATGCACCAACAGCCTGGATTTTGTTAAGACCAGAGATATGGGTAAGGAATACAGTGGCCGTAGCTTCTTTTCCTATGAGCTGTTTTGAGTGGTTCTCCTTCTAGTATTTCTTTAGCAATGAACTCAGGTCTGCTATTTGTTTTCTGGACAACTGCATCATGCAGGCTAAGATGAAGGCGGAGGCCAGGTAAGGGGCAGTACCCTCTCTGTGAGCATCGTCCAAGAGTGATATACTGAGGGTGACATGACTGACATCTCTGTGCTCTCCACTTCACAGTGGCATCCATTCCTGGAATAGTTATGCATTCTCGGCCTCACATCTTTCAGTACTGCTGAACAACCCAGACAGCTTGCTGGCATTTATCGACAGATTAAGGGTGCTGAGCAGTTCACAGGATTATGCCCTATCAGATACAAAAACCAACAGCCATTAGCTAACATTTCAGTTTGCTATCCAAGTCCTTTTAAAATTTTTTGTCCCTCATTTTCAGGAGGGGAAACCACGGGGGTCCCCTTGCACTGGGGAGCTGTAAAAGAGAGACAACCTGCAGGAGGCAAAAAGCAGGCAATGAGACAATGAGCTCATGAGCTCCTCTGCCTCTAATAACACCTGAAAAGTCTTTGGAGAAAAAGAAGGGGAAGCAGAAATAGCCTGTTTCTGTTGATCTTTGGAAGCCTTCCAACTTTGGCTTTTCAACTGATTCAGATGCATTGCAGGGTATTAGCTATGGGGTTTAACAGGGACATGCCAGGCTCCAGAGATGCAGTAGCAAGCTGCGAGGCTGTTTGGCCCACTCTGCACTCACCTGTCTCACACAAGGAGAAACAGAGCACAGCCACTGCCCCAATGAGTCAGCACAGGCTCCTTCTGCAGGGGATCCTGGCAAACATCAGTGTAGCCAGTGAGGCTGAGGTCAGCATGTTGGAAGTTAGGCTGCGACTGAGCCTTTTGTATCACATAGGAAACACAAGCAAATTTTCTACTATTCTGAGAAATATGCATAGCTGTCCACACCACAAAAGCCTCAGAGGATTAACTATCACAAGTCAACAAGTCCATCCCAGAGCCACAGTCAGAACAGCTTTGGGCTCAGTCACAGCTCGCCAGGGGCCATTTCTGGCAACAGATGAGTACTCATCCTTGTTCAAAAGACACCCTCAAACACAGAGTCAGTGTCACATTAGAGAAGGCTTTCGCTGAGATAGGATAGCAAAACTTTCAGAGAGGCTTTCCCAAGAGTTGGTATGAGCATTTAAGCAATTGTGCTTATGATGACCCCATAGGAAGTATAGGAATATAACATAGGAACTACTTTTGCTACTTAGTATTTTACATGCTTAAGGGTGCCTTCTAGTCCCTTGGAAATTTACACTGTAAGCTTTGGATTCTCAATGTATTTTGAGCCAGGCATATACTTGCAGAAACAAAAATAACACAAAGAATATGAAACTGCAAACTCAATATTTAGGTGATAACCAGGCCTGGTGGAATATCATAAAAGATGTTTGTTAAATATATTATTTAGCAAGTTTGACAGATTTCATAATTTCACTGTAATGTAATATATTTATTATTTTATTGCTGAAAGAATTATCTGTTGAAATATTGTTGTGTAAGTATTTTTAAACCATCATAATAATATTAGTCAAGACCAAATAATTATTATAAATCTAATTATTCTAAGAACTGGAACTTTAAAGGTCACTAGGCCTGGCTGTTGGCAACTACATTTGTTTACCTTCTGGTTTCTGACAAATGACTTTCAGAAATGTATTAGAGGCACTTTTGTTTTCAAGAAGTGTCCTGTTATGAGATGCAAAGTGTGCTTGTTCTCCACTGCCATTAAGGGCAACTTCCTAAAGAACATTAACACTCTTGTTGAATACTAAAACTGCTTTTCCTAAAGGATGTTATGTTGCTACTTATTCACTTATATAGCAATTCTAACAACTTTTGTGGTATTCTACTACTCATATTAGTGTTTTCTAAGGTGCTTCTAAGAGTAGAGAAGTTGCCTGTAGACTTGGAGCATTTTTGTTAGTTCCTCAGGAAGCCACTAAATTGGAGCACTTAGTGTAGAAAATTAGATCCTATGTCCTATTTAATATGTGTTTATGTTCTATCAGAATAAAGAAATGTGCTACATATAGTGAAATTCTGCTCATTAGCTTGTATTTATGATCAGGCTGCAGCTGTAGCCTTTGGGCTAGATGACATACTTGAAGTGTTTTCTAAAATAATAAGTACATTGGAGAAAAACAGAGTTAGCAACATGAAGCCAAACTCTAAGACAGTTACAACAAATGCTACCTTTATTTACTCAGTTAACTTCCTCAGAGTTGAGCTGTCTTTAATTAAAAGCAGAATTTGGGCTGCATAGTTAAATGTTAAATGTATGTTAATGCACAGAAATAAAGTGTAGTACCAAGCTGTCCAATATTGTATGCACTCCCACCAGTGAACCCACATGACATAATGCAATCTGTCATGTCAGGAAGATTTAACCTCAGGTCCAATCCAATCCAATCGGGATTAGCCTAATGCAGGAATTCCAGCAAGGGCTAGAGTTAAAAAGCTGTTTGCTGCTGGAATGCAGCACACCATGACCTGGAACATGAACCACTCCACCAGTGCTGTCCTTCCCCTTCACTTCCACATTCATGCAAATGGAGTCATCTCAGGCTTGTTTTCAACAATTAATTTAGACTTCTCCTAAACTCTCAGAGGTGTGAGGTGCCTTTTTGTCATGCAGCTGTGAAACACACAGTAGCCCTGACAAACAGTGACAACTCAAGATATGACTTCAGGAGAAATACTGCCTAGTGGTAAACTAACGTCACCACTGATTGCTGCAGAGGAATGGACAAACCTATGATTTATTACAGATAATGTTAAACATGTTACATCGGCAAAGTCATTCTACCAAAAGGTAGAAAATGGATGAAATACGATTGCCCAGGAAACAAGCTTATTAAACAAAAGGTACAACAGAAACTATCATGCAGCTCCTAAGGCAGGGTGACTGAACCACATGAGCACTACACCAAGCCAAGTGCAGAGAAAGCACAGCCTATAGCAGCAATACATTGGCCATCATCTATACTGGCCAGCCACTGGAAGGAAGATATCACAAGTGCTTTGACAATGGATCTCAGAATTTTTATGACAAAAAGAACAAATTTAAATCTCAGTAACACTGCACATCACCCTTGCAAGACATGACTTTTCTATGATCACTGCCAGTATCTTGTCATAATTCCCAACCCAGGTGCCTCTCCGCCTATTTAAGCTTTTGTCTCACTCCACTGTTTTCAGCTAATCAACTTCCACCCCAGGTCTCTAACTCCTTATTTGTTCTCATTTATCCCTCATTCAGAGTCTTCCTGATCATGCCCTTTTCTTCCAGTTTATCCCCCACAATGACTGGCTCCCACTTGCAGTCTCAACCTCACCTTGCCAGAAGTGAACTTCCCTCTTCATTCAGTCTCAGCTTCCTCCTAGCTTGCACAGCCCTTCATCCTGGCCTCCTCACCTTTGTCCCACCAGTTCTGCTCATTTCTTGTCCTCTCTGCACCAGCATCAAAACTTTCTATCCGATATGCTGTCCCACATCTGCACAGCAGGAGAGGTGATCACAAGGGGAACAAGCACAGCACCTGGATGCCCTGGGGTGATACTTAGGGCAGCACTCAACCTTAGGTGAAGTCAACTGCTTCTAGTGAGCAATTCTGAACCAAAATGTTTTGATATTTAACTTTGATCAAATTCATACTAGCTCAATGTTCTTGAAGGGACAGCAAAAGCTATCCTTGATCCTAGAACCACCTCTGCCAGACGTGAAGTTCTCCTAAAAACAAAAAAAGCATATCAGTAGAAGGGAAAGTGGGCAAATTCCTTTTACTTGAGTGAATAAATATTAGAAAGGTATTTCAGCTGAAATACAATACAGACAAGGGGACACCCCCACACAAACACATTATTAACTAGTCAGGAATACATTTATGGTGAATTCAGAAAGTTTCTAACCATCAGAGTATCAGTTTAAGAACAACTTCCCAGCAGGTTCCCCAACCTCCCCACATCCTGGAATGAAGAATTATAGGATGAACTTTCCTGAAAGGCTTTGCAGAAAATCAGAGTCAATGGCTTAAGATGACCTTTCCTTGTTCCAAGAAATTCAGCCTATAGCAAACGCTTAGCATTTTTATTGATAATAGAAAATTTTTACTCTAACAGATAATGTAATAAGCCACTTGTAAGGGAGAATTATGAAGAAGAGTGTTAAACAATCTTAAATACCACGGTTGCCATCAGGTCTGCCAAAAAGATGCAGAAGAAAAAACCGCAAATGCAAGGAAGAAGGGAAACAGATACTACATGAAATCACCAATAGTTTCTGAACAAGTCCCAAACTCCCAGGACCAATCCCTCATCAAACCCAATACTGCCAGGGATGTGATGATATTGCAACCAAAGCATATCCTGGATGCACAACACACTGATGAACAGGAAAAAAAAACAAACCCAAAAAACCCAAAAACAAAAACAAAAAAGAACTCTGAGGGTTTATTGGACCTCAGGCCCAATAAACAATACTTCACCGTGGAATTCAGCATTAGGCAGTGGGTCATACTGCCTTACTGACTGGAAAGGGTCAGGTTCAAAAGAAAACCAGTAAGTCTTTATGTTTGACAAATGCCCGAGCGTTTCCTGGACATACAAAGGTTGTGCTTGAATGTCAGATATTTTAAGACCTGGGGAGCCTTGTAAGAATTAGTGGAATGGTAAAAACCCCAGAGGCATGACCACAAAAAAGCTGGGAAGAAATCCAATATGTTTACATTAACATCTGACTAATTTGAAACAATTAATTAGTATTTCAGATAGAAAACACTCTCATTAAAGATTTGGCTAAGGCATAAGAAATCGCAACAGGCATGTTACAAGACCTAACCCCTCACTAGCAAAAAGCAGGTTTAATATTTGTTTTTCAGACAAAACAAATGGGGACCAGATGTTATTTTCCTCTTTCAAGCAGGGAGAATAACTGAAAGCTGAGTACACTGTTGTGTTTGAAAAATTATTTTCTAATCAGAGAGATTTTTTTTGTTTTGCTTGTTGTTAAGAGAACTATTCATGCCTCTGGATTTGAAACACCGTATCTACCATGCAATAGTTAGTCCAAAATTTACTTAAACTCCCTGCCTTCCACCTGCACATCATAATCTGTGGGCAAAAAGCTTCTCAAATGGTCAGTTTGATCTTTAAAATGGCTTGTTTCTTTTAGGTTTTTCTGCTTTTTAATGAAGCAGGAGCCTACGTATGCAAGTGTAGGTCATTTGGGCTGAGAAGCCTATATGTACGAGTGTGGTGCAGGCACTATTTACTATTACCTAGTAAGCACCAGGCAGTATATTTTCCATACACTGGTATGCATGACAATTCTTTGCATATGCATGTGTGGCTAAGATTAAAATCATCATTTTCAGTCCTCAAACGTAGGCAAGTGGTGGGTATAAATGTTGTCAGCAAACACTATCAGTGTACTAGTTAATCCCAGAGAACTACATATTTCATATGCAAATATTTTGTATTCTGAAAGGAGGAGAGACATGCAAAAGCAGCAGCAGTCCAGTCAACAGCAAACAATAGAGGGGTTAGACTGCAAGCACAGGCTTCACCATACACTGAGTCTCCCCTACAGTAATCTGGCCACAAATACCTGTGTGCACAAGCACTGATCTCCAGGGGGATTCCTGTTCTGCAAATTACTCAGGCCCTCAAGTCTTTTTGTGTCCTTACCTGCCCTGGGTCTTTCTCACTTAGACTTGGGGCTCTGCAGGGAGCAGCCCCCGCTGCCTGCACAGCACTCGGCACACTGCCTGTCCTCTTCCATTTGAGATCCTTGTGGTGTTCCCATTGCCACATATGGGTGCAGAATTAAACAAGCTTTCTGACACTTCTGTGTGTATGTCACTGTGATGATAGTGTGGCAGGAAACTTATCACATTCTGAATGTACTTGTGAAAATCCCAATCTATGTGCTGGCATTTATACGTATAACATTTTTAAGGAAGCCAGTTTGATTACCAAGGGGAGGTCACAGTGCTCTGGGTCTATTATAGAGGCCTCTCGACCATGCAGAACACCACCACTTTCTGACCTTCTTTGCTTCAGATGCTACAAAACTGCAACAGATCCTGCTATCTCATCCCTGCCACCACCATCTGGAGCCCTTTTCTTCTTTTCATGTTACTCAGGAGACCCTCTGGTATTTTTAGAAATATCAATTTACTCTTTTCAGAAAAATATCTATGGGAGTATGCCAAAGAAATACTCCACAAACCTAGCAGATGCATTATGTGAAGACACCTTGCAGCCATTAAATGAGGTGACTGCTCTGAAGCCCATCACTACCCACTTCTTTTCACATGATTGCAATTTCTTAACCTCTCAGTCTATACTCTGTAATGAGGATTTAAAGACACTAAAAACAACACAACACACTCTGCCTTAGTTTGCCTTAATTTTTTTTCCAGTTTCCCACTGTATTTTCATTTTATTATCTTACTCTCAATTTCTAATGGCTTCTCGGCATCCTGTTTCCTGACAACATGCTATTAGCACTTCTCTATTGTAATCCCCTGTTTAGCTGCCTAACCCAACATTAGTATTAGCATCAGTGTTATCGTGTTATCATGTAACATAGCTGCATGAAAAATTACAACAGTTGTGCAGCAGTTACAGTTAATTACTTAGTGCCACTCAATGTGAAGTGCTGCAGTAATAGGTTGCATAACCAATTACATTTCTGAATTCCACTCACATAAGAAGCCTCTGAAACAATGTCACCATACATGTTTCTCAATCCTGTCTGCAACTGATTTGCACCAGTGGTGTACAGAAGGGAGCCAAGGTCTCTCGAGATCTGCTCGTTTTTTCTACTACTTCTAATAGCAAGGAGAACATACTACTGTGGTCTTGCAAACTGCTACAGTTATTAAAACTGATGTTAATGAGGAAAAAAAAAAATGCTTGGGAAAAAAAACCAAATCAGCATTAGATAACTGAATTTACGCTCGCCAGGGGTGTTCTTCAGCCTTAGACACAGAAATCAGAAGGGAAAGAGTAAACTACTTTTTTCAGCAGACTTTTATAATCAAGTTACCATTTAGGAATATAAATTGTATCCAAATGAGAAATGACTACGCATTCTGATGCCTATTCACTTGACTTGTACAGTGTTCCTATGCCCATCTGGAGAACTACAGCAACAGGCTGCTTTCATACACGGGACAGTTTTCTTTCTTGAATAACAACATTTTCCAGTTTCCTGCCATATATTTCTTAATAAATACTGTGGAAAAACTGTAGCATTAATAATAACTCAAATGGAGCAATAGGCTTTTGTAACCAATTTGTGTTGTTTAAGATTTAGTTATTTTCTTTACAGATTAAAACTTGCTACCAACTTTGCAATATATGAGTCTAAGATTCACATGCACCGTTCACAAAAATTAACAAAATATTATTCTGAAATTCTTGAAAGAAGCAAATTACAGTTATCTTTGGAAAGGCAGAAACTCCAGAGTATAGATTTCCATACCATGGGAAAGTGCCCGCATCTATATTTTCCGATTAGAAGATATACACACACACACAGAGAAGACAGGTATATGTACTTTCTAGAAGACAGATACAAGTTGAAGTAACAAGAAGTTTCAGAGTCTTCAGTTCCTTCTGAATTCTTAACCTTGGATTCCCAGTTAGTAGCAGCAATGGAGAAAATAGTGGAGATTTTACTATCCATATCAACTAGATGATTGTGACCTTTCCTCTTAAATTTAGCACTTGCCTGATGTAAATTGCTGTATCTTTTCCTGAGCAACTGTCAAAGGCTATGTAATATATTAATCCACTAAAAATATCATGGGTAGTTCATATGAGGTTGATTTTTTCCATTTTTCTTTGATTGGATCAGCTTCCCGTTGGTTTCTTGGTGCAAATCAGGTTTTGGTCTATAAAATTTTATAGTAGACTACAACAGCAAACCAATCTTTATCCCTAATTAGTGCACATTATGTTCAGGACAATAACATGAGCTTGTATTTTGAGAAAAAAAAAAGTAGGCTCTCTAATGCTACCTTATGGAAAATTTTGGAAACACTAGCACAGCCAGTAGTCTCACAGATTGAAGCATGGCTGGTCTTATGTTTCCGTGATAAGAAGTTTGAGGCTGTTCTCTTATTTAACTGCTGCTCTCCCTCTCTCTCTTTGGGAACAGATGAGAGAGATGCTATTTTTCATCAAAATAATGGAGAGAAGTAGGAAACAGTATCCACCAAATAAAAATGAAAACTAAAACCTTAGGAATGCCAAATGTCAAATGAGGCAACACGGTTTGTGGGGGTGTAGTTTGGGGGGGGTTTTGTTCAGTTGGTTTTTTTGTTTGGCTGTTTTTTTCTGAAATGACATAAAAACAGCAGCTGGAAAGGAAAATTTGTTTTAGAGATGTTTCATGAAATATCCCTTTAAAAAAATATCCCACAAGGAAAATATCTTTCAACAGAACTTCAGTTTGGCTAGGAAAAAAAAGTTACCTCCTCTCCATAACAAACAAAGCTTTGAATTATTTGCTGTACTGCTTATGTTAATAGTACCACATTATGAGGGATCCCAGTGAATTAGGAGTGGCCAGTTGAGAGGAAAGCTGCTACAGCATATAAGCTTGACAGAATCAGCCAGAAGAGTTTAATCAAAATTAGATTATTGATTTGTGATTTAGAATAGGCAGTCAATATCTGACTAAATCAGAAAGTATCAGGAAGAATTAAGGAGCTTTCTCTATTGTAATTGCCCTTTTTAATGAAGTTCTTCAAAAGAAACAGTAATTCTTCTACAAAAATTAGGTGTTGCTTCTTGAAGAACACCAAAGCCAAACTTAGAACCTGGCCCAAACCAGAAACTCCTTTTGTTTCTAAAAGTTTTTTAGCTGCATAATGACAATAAGTCAGAGTATTTATATTACTTTCACATCTATGAAAATACAGCAATGGCTGATGGTTAAAAGGGAATTACAGAAATACTAAATTAAAAAACAGTGAGACTTCATATCAAGTTCCCTCAAAAAGATAGTAAGTTCAATCTCTGGGTTAACTGAGTAAAATAAAATCCCTATAAATGGATGAAGAAACAACTTAGCAAGTTAATTTGAGCAGAAAATTGTAACCTCTTCAAAGTGATTCTCTTGCCCATTTCTCAAGGCAACCCAGTGACCACTCTGACCAACTCACTAGATTCTGAGGAATCCAACTCATTGCTTTAGTTTATAGAAAAACCTCGATGTTTTGCTTAGAGAACAGAAAGACACAAAAATGAATTAAATGGAATTCTAACTACTGCAAAGTTAAAGTGCAGATGTGTCTCTTCCTTCACTGTTTATTTCTGAAGTATTATACTGCTAAGTGAGCTCCCTCCTTGTTGCCCCCTTTCTTCGGTATCTCAAAATTTCTCCAATTTCCACATTAACCTTTAGTTCATTTGTCCTCCGGTCTCCATGTTTTCTTGGACAGTGCCAGGATAAATATCCTCCTGACACCTCCTTGCCTTTTCAAGTGTGCTGCTGCTCATTTATGCCTCTAACCAAAACCTCTCATTAGGTGCTTATATGATTTTACCATTCTCAAATCAGTCCAAATAGCCTTTTCTGTCTTTCTTGATACTAAAGCAATCTGACTGATGTCCACTATCCAGCCTTTACAGACCTGCTGCCTTTGACAGTTATCACAGTGGTACCCCATAACCCACTTCTTAAATCAACACATTATTTAGTGCTTTATTAACTTTACATTATTT